>NC_086306.1:2019278-3219278 GCF_963924245.1 Chroicocephalus ridibundus | reverse complement strand
ACTTCTATACAAGGCAAACCAAAGCGCTTCTGCTGTAGCATTTACTTTTTGGCCCCTGTGAGCTAAATGGATGCTTTCAACCAAGAGCTACAGCTTTCACTTTAGGTCAGTGTTCAAACGGTTCCCAAGCTTTTATGCCTTCTCTCATTGAGCAAACAGTGGATTCCTATTTTCATGCTGTAAAACTTTTCCTGTTTACTGGCACTCAATACGCCCGTAGTATTGAGCTCTTAAGGGCAGACCAGTCTGTACTGGTCGGCTGGGAAGTACCTAATGGATTGAGCTGCGAGGTTGAAGTACAGACAGCACGGACCCAAACGTTTGTGCTGGAAAGGATGTTTTCTATGGAAATGGCCAGGTTTGACACATTAAAATAAGAATAACGTTAGCAAAATGAATAGAATATAATTTCAAAATGGAGGAAAACCTGGTTATTTCAAACTACTTGGAGGCAGAATTTATTTAAAATGCTGAAGTAGTTAATATCGTTTAAAAAAAACAAAACAAAACTTTACGGGATAATGAAGGAAATGTTTCAGCTTATACCAAGTGGTTATTTTCCTCCACAATTGATTCCCCAAAGCTCTTGAAATTTGGTCTTTTGTCCATCTAGTTCTGGGATTTGAGCACATTTCTGTGGCCTATAAGATGTCCAAATTTCACATACTGGTAAGACCAAATATCTCCTACCGTTCTCTCCGTTGAAGCTCGAAGGCCGTACCTGCACTTGTTACCAAAGCATCACTCTTCACATTTCTCTCTGCTCCCTGAGATTTCTGTAATACGCTGCAGTGAGGGCATGTCTGCTGTGTCATTGTTTTAATGAAACATAGAAATCAGCTCCTTTAGCCCAGCAAAGTATGTTCTGTTGTTGGATCTGTGACCTTCCAGTTGTGCTCTAGCACCAGGACAGGAGTTAACTTCATCGCGTAATTACCGGCCGTTCACTGCTCGCATACTTATACTCAGATACTCTTGACAATTCTTTGTTCTTCTCCTTTAAAGAAATGGCAATCTGGAATAAAATCTTGGAAGCCACCGGCTTACGAGCAGGGGTCCAACTTAAGGGGTTAAAAGATAGAGGGAACTGGTGCTGCAATACATGGCCATCCACAGCTGCCTTCATTCCCGCTCACGTTTCGAAGGAGTAAGTGTCACACCCATCATTCAGCTGCGCGGTGCCTTGCAGGGAAGTAAAATATGTCATCACAACACTCGAGGCAGCTCCAACGTTGCAATATTAGAGACCCTCCCGAGTATTAAGCAAAACAGCCCCCGTGAAATAGGAGGGTGTTATTTTACTGGGGATGGGGGGAACCTGAGACAGAGATTAAATCATGTCTTCTGGGAGCATGGAATTGATCCCAGGCATCCCAAATAACCTTCTGCTCTACCCTTGTGGCTTTTTCTTTCTTCTTGGTGCCGCATGTCTGCGGCCATCTATAAAACTGCCTTGGGTTCTCGGCAAGACTTACGGCAGCCGGTCCCGGCAGACTGATGACCCTGTCACAGTCAAGCGTAGCGTCTTTAAATTCAGTGCCAAGGTACAAGGGACACTTGCTGCCAGACTTATTCTTTGGATATGTACTTGTATTTATTTCTCCCCATATGCTATAACATATTTCAACAAACATGGCATTTATTAGACATCAAGATGAAAAATAGTATAGCAGCATAGGAAGAAGAAGATTTATGGTTTAGGTACAGGGCTGGGGGTGGGGAGAGCAAAGCTCTCTATTTTGAGTAAGTTCTTTACTTTGGCTGTAAAATGGAGATAAAATTATCTTTCTTTAGGGCTATTCTTAAACCAGACTAAGTATCGGTGTGGCATTATTATCATAATAAAGCTGACAAGGTAATACTCTGAACTACTTGGTTATTTTTATTTATATCACCCATTTCTTGTTGCCGCCTTCATCCCCGCATCCCAGCAGCCGCTGTTATAGCTCCTGCCACAGAGGAGGGGTTGCTGCCCGGATCCGCGCTCAGGAGGTCAGACAGGCCGTTTCTCGAAGCTCGCGCAGGCTGAGGTTTGGGACTCGCTTACGGTGCAGAGAGCAGGAGCAAGGGATAAAGGAGCTGTAATTCTGAAATGTCTGTGTTTTTAGGAAGCTGACTTGGTGTATGCAAAGCGAAGTGTTGGGAATCTCTTTGCTTTAAACAAAGTTAGGTTCTCTTGCCTTTAGCTGGCAGGCCATTCCAAGGATTTAATATTAAAAAAGCTGGTCATTCGCGGTTAGATAAAATTTCACTGTAACTCCATTAAGAAAAGAACAAAATGGAAAAGGAGAAATAATTAAAATACTTCTAACGTGTTGAAGGCGAAGGGTGTGTGTGTGTGTGTGTGGAAATACCAATGAAAGCTCTTTCAGGTTTACAGATTCATTTCAGTTTTTATTATTTGATACAAATGAGGATAAGTCTGTCTTGAAAAAAATTCGTTAGGTGGTTCCTGAATTCTCTCATGCGGCGTTCGTGTGACCAGATGACCGTGGTGCCCGGCTGTGGGCAGCAGGGAGGTGTCTGACCCCGCAGGCGTTCCCCACTGGCTGCAAACCATCAAACACCTGCTGAAAATGGCAATCGGTCCTTTTGCCCAAAGAGCAATCCTGGCGGCTACATCATCAAAAAGATTACAGCCGCTGGTTTGTTCACGAAAAAGCACAGATGGAGAACACCAACACCATCTCCCAGCTCCGCTTGCAGCATTATTCCCTCCGGTTTATTCTCTATTTTGTTGATGTTTGAAAAGCATCACAAGAGGCGGGGGTTCAATGACTGCCAGGGGGAGTCCAAATCTCACCATCTAAAATAGGACATTTCTCTTCATTCTCAACTAGGACGTTAGCCATCCCGGGCATGCAGCCTGCCACAACAAGGTAGTGTGTCTGACTACAAATCTCCTTCTTAGGAAGTCTGCCTCCTTCCCTGGTGCTCCAGAAGATTGCATTTCATCTGTAGGGATGTTCCTTGTCTGCTTCGAAACAGTGTTTGGATATTAGAGTAAATATCTCTTTAGGTGAAAAACAATCAAAGCAGGGAGCTGAGCAAAATTATTAACGCTCTGCAGTCAAGCGGGGGCTGGATCCATTCATTTACTTTGAATTCCTCCGGTTCAGTAATGCAGGTTGCACTGTAGGAAATGGATTAAACGATATCCATGAGGCATATAAGAGAGAAAAGCAATGCGTCCATTTTCATGAATTTATTGCTACTTTAAAGATGCGCTCAGGGCACTGGTATATTTGGGAATGATGGTTTTGTTGGTTAGCAGCCAGACGCAGCAGTAAACTCGGATCAGCCTGGCTTACCAGAAAAGCGGTGGTGTAGAGGTATCCCGATTTTTTGTTCTACATTCAAAGATATTTCCCGACATTGACTCATCTGCCTCGGAGTCTGCCCGTGATTCAAAACATCAAGGTCAGGAAAGCACATGATGAAGATGCTTATCAAGACCTCCTGCCTGGGCTGAATTTGGCCAGAACCCCCGTGAAGCAAACAACGAGATCGCTTGTGAAACGAGGGTAATTCCTACCAGCTTAGGACTGGCTCACACATTGGGTGATCCATGCCCTGGAGGCAAAATGGGGTTTTGAAGTCAAAACGGGGAGGGTGGAGAGTCAAAGCAAAACGCAGTCAACTGCGGTTATCTATTTTTAGACCTGAGGGAAAATAACTGGTTTCAGAGTTTAGCTGAGACATACGTTACTGGCCTGACTTTCATTTACCCTGCAGACTCCCACCTTGGATGGAGCAGGGAGTGCTTTGGCTTTTATTAACTGCGGGACGGTGACAAAGGATAATAAGGCACAGGATGAGCAAGGGCGGTTTAGTTGCTAACTAGAAGAGTTTTGAAAAGCCTGTGGCTTAACCCTGGGTGAATTAAATTTTTCTGCGTATTCTTCAAAAGCAAACCTCCTTGCGAAGCAGCAGCGGTGCTCGCAAATCCCGTGCTCACCCGCCAGATTCCTATCAGTGACTGCTGACCAGCTGTGCCCCCAGCCACATCCTACCAGCCTACCCCAAGGCAAGGAGGAGAGCCTTTGTTTTTCTTGAGCAAACGTGAAAATCCAGTCTTGAAAATGCTGGGGGGGGGGAAGCGTCAGGCTTTATTGCAAAGAAAGAGGAAATTTACAAAAAAAAAAAAAAAAAAAAAAAAGAAAGAAAAATCAATTTCTAAAGCAGCACTACTCATCACTCGATTGTTTCTCTGGTTCAAATTCATGTTTTTAGAAGTTTTTCTTAAGGGGATTAGGGTTGTGAAAACCTGAAGCTTTTCTGCCTACGGTGTGATTTGCAGCAAATTTGTGTAGTAGGTACGTTATATCTAAGGATCCTTTCTTTAGTCCGTTTGTTGGCAAAGTACGCAAACGCAGCTTCAGCAGCGCTGGGCTTTTGTCCTCTGTAAAATAACTTGGCTAGTGTGTCAACCTGTCGCCCAGTGAAAGCGTTCCTGCCATCCCCCGAACCCGAAGTATTAGAAACAGGAGGATATTGGATTGTGCTGCTAGAGCGGGGTCCAACAAAAAGCTCCAAACCCGAGTAATATTTATCTGAGCTCTCAAGTGAAAGTCTGGCTGGGTCATGTCTCGGATCTTTAAATCTCCCTGGGACTGATCGGATTTTTTCCCCGGCGTTCTAGGCGCTCCGAGCGCCACGCGCACATGCTGCTGACCACGTTTCAGTGCGTGGCACTGCATTATCGGTTCTAGACCCCTGGTGAGGGGAGGTTTTACTGTAAGGCCAAACCCCCCCCCCTTTTTTTTTTTTTTTACACAATTTTCCCTTGGGAAGAAAAAAGCTTCCTCTACGAGGTTTGGGAAATGGCCATTCAATAAGGCAGACCAAGCCCGAGCTCTCAAAATAACAAAGCCATGCTGCGTTAGCATGAATTGTCAGTATTTTTAAGAGGAGGGCAGGAAAGATATGCTGAATTATTTATGTTGATGGACAGTGGATAAAAATACTTTCAGAAAGGGGGAAAGTGCTTAATTCTATGTGTAATGTGTGTAACTGGGTATGACATCAGAAATATGGTGGAGAAACTGTACATACTTGAAATTTGTATGAATCTCACTGTTACATCTTCCCTGATCCACTGAAAATCAGAGAGGAGGGGGTACTCGGAGAGGCGCAGAAGAGAGCAATGCCCACTAAAGGTCTCCATTACTGGTTTCCTACATGCTCTGAAACGCATTAACGGATCAACTGGGCCTTCATTCAGAAAAGGGCTTGAACTGATAGTGATGGAAAACAAACCCAGTGATTTTTGTATTTTCCTCAATGACAGGATTTCCGGAATGGGCATCCTTGGAAGGGGGTCGGGGTTAGGAACCTGCTCCCACGTAATTAAGTTGCAAAACATCGCTTTGTGGAGGACTGAAGGGACATCCCTTTTGAATCCTCTCGCACTAAGCTGCAGTAAGATCCTCCGTAGCCCTTTCCTGCTCTCGGCATCCCTCCCTTTCCTATTCTGTTGTGATCGGATTCCAGATTCCTATTTGCTGGTGGTGCTTCCTTTGCATCCTAATTGCTGCGCTGCCAAACAAGCATATTAATTAGTGTTCTTCACCGTTCTACCCCTGTGTGTCTGGCAGATTTCCACAGATACTTTTAGCCTGGTCTCCCTTTTTTCTTTAGCTCATTGCGTAGCTAAGTAAAAAATGCGGCTTTGAGATAGAGAACAAGTTCTGTGGTGCGCATAATTATAATTATGGCAGCTTTTTCTTTCCCAAGGTGTCAGATATCAGCAGTCTGCTCATATTCTGGTTCTAATTAACGGTACAGCTTAGAAGAGGTCTTTAAATGGCTGTGTGGTGATTTCAGCCAATCTATCTGTTTAAGGTTGGATTCAGACTCCTAGGAGGTACAGCAGGGGCAAATTGGCCCACGTTCCTAATAACTTCTAATAACTTTTTCCTTTGTGAAAGCAAAGAGAACTATTTTTCTTCTAGGCTCTTTCCATCAATAGATATTGATCACTTAACAAAGCCAGTCTTTCAGCTAGGAAAGGCCTTTGATTAAAATTTCCCTTGGCAGCCTCTTGGATTAGATATTTTATCATCGTTGCGAACACCAGAGCCCCATAATATGAAAAAGGAAATGAAATGAGGAGGCAGGAACCTGAAGTAAGAAGTAATTATGTATTAAATGCCAGACACATACTCACAGCTACTACTGCGCCGCTTTACATATCGTACAGCCAATTAGGTTCCATAGGGACGGGGGTAATCACTGCAGAAGAATCTCAGGGGCTAAAAAGATTCTATTTAATGTAAGCATTCTGAATAGCACCTATACATCTAACTGGTTTTGGTAAGAGGCTGTAGATTTTCTGCTAGGTTCTTGTGGTAATCGGAATTTTCTCTGTCTTAGAAAACTGAGTTTGTTTTGAACGGGAAACAAACTGTCCACTACAAAATCTGCTCTGATCTAGCTGAAGTTTCAGCTTTCTCTTTGGTTTGTTTTTTTTTTTTACCAGAAAACTCCATACCGCATAGGGAGATAGCTGGCAGTGTGAATAAATGCTACTGGGGATGAGTCAGCTGCAGAGGAGGAGAGGACTGTTCAAGTAACTTTCTGTAGAAAGAAAAATATCTTTCGAGATTCAATAAAAAGGAAGACGACAGCACTTTATTTAGCAGCAGTGATGATCAGAGTTGACAAAGGAAGATTATTTTTTTCAAATGCAAGAACCAGGAAAAAATGAATCTATTGCAAATGGTCCATTCTTGTGCTTAGAGGCTACTGATAATGTCTAGGTGGGTGCTTTAACCCTTTCTTAGGTGGTTTTTAAGTTATTTCAGCGAAGAACTGTTTAGGGGACAAAAGAGCTAACGTCGCATTGAGCTGAACAATGAATTTGGTTAAGCGTGTTTATCCAATACAACATCTGTTTTTAAGTGCATAGTAAATAGTTGCCAGCACAGTTATTCAGAGAGAATGAAATCTTAAAATCAGGCGATAGAAGACTTACAGACCTTCTGCCTTTTCCTGCGGGCATAGCACTTATTTGGGGACCTCCAATGTCAAAGCTCTACAGGCTTGAAAGTTACTCCGGAGAGATGCGATCTCTCACGACACAACCAAGCTGGTGTTGAGGAGGACACGAAAGAAAGCAGACGCACTATAGAATGTACGTGAAGTTATTATTATTAACTGTAAATTATTTGGTTTCCTGTGCCACTTCCAAGTGCTAACACATTAAGTCAGCAAACCCACGGGAAAAGTCCTGGTTCAACAAAAGGTAATAAGTGCCACTCTTTAGTTATTCTTTCCCAGGCAGGTAAATGCTAATTAGTATATTAATCTAAGCCACTGCGCCTATCTCTGACCTAGTTACTTTAGTAGCCTTTATAATCAACAGACAAAGATACACACATACACAGACAAAAAGTGAAGAACTCTAATTTTTATCAACAAATCACATGTCCTACAGCTTATATTGTCTCTTCCGCTCTGTGGGAAGATAATAAAGCAAAAACAACAGTTTCCTGACAGGGGAATCTCTTATGGCCTCAATTAGAGCATGGGAAAGTCGGAAACATTTTTGTTCTATTTTAACCTGGTTGTCTCACCAGGTCTCTTCTTCAAAGGCCACAGATCAATTTTTATTTTTTCGCTTTGAATGGTTATTAGATCTTTATCTGTGAGTAAGAAAAATAGCAGAGCATCTGCAAAGGTTAATGCTGACTTGACCAGTCCCCCCTTTTAAAAGGCAAAGCTGTATTTCTGTGACCTGGAGCTGCCAGTACGGCAGATACGGTGCAGTTACAGGACACAGAAACCATCTCACGGAGGCAGGATTCTGGGGAGAGAACCAGCAGGACAGGAGAGCAAATGGTGTTAAGGGGAGGAGAAGCTCTCACAAGCCACAGTTCTCGCATTTGAGGTTTTGTGGCTGCTGAAACTGAATTTAAATTGGTCTTTAAAACCTCTGCGGCCACCCTAACACCCCTTAGGTAACAGAACTAGATAAAAGGGAAACACATTTGCTGATCCCTTGAAATGTATAAATAACAGAGAGTTCTCGTAACCCAGGCAAGAAAGTGCCAAGTGGTGTATCACCTTCTTCTTTGTCTTATGATGTTATAAAATCCAGATGTCTCTAGGACCAGAAAAAGACAGCTTCAAAGATCACCATTACCAAATATATTGCAATATAGGTTTTCTGTTTGAAGCCTTTTACGGCACAGTGCTGAGGATCCGATCTCAGCCTTTCTGCGACCTGG
Source organism: Chroicocephalus ridibundus (assembly GCF_963924245.1). NCBI lineage: Eukaryota > Metazoa > Chordata > Aves > Charadriiformes > Laridae > Chroicocephalus > Chroicocephalus ridibundus. Next base: position 3,211,047 of record NC_086306.1, on the reverse strand, counting down.
ATGTGGTGGGCTGGAATATTTTCTTCCCGAATTTTCTCATCCAGCCACCATTTGTAATCAGTTCCTGTAAATGACAATTTTTCTTGCTCAGCAGTACTAGAAGCTAATAAGTTTGAGGAAAACTTTTTGATAAAAGCAAATCAACGCTCATTGATTTTAGTTTTTTACCTCGAGTCTTTTGTCTGTCATTCTGCTATATTAATGAGCTCATTAGTAGTTCTGGAGAAGACTAAAAGTTATGGCCACTTAACTCAATCCATCACTCACAAACCTGCTGCTATCAACGTAAAATGGTAATATACCACCAGAATAGGGTATTAAACTATTGCTGTAATGGAGAGAGCAGCGTGGGTCAGTCTGCTATTCGCACTGAAATATATTTAGGTCTTAATAGCTGTACTCTGCATTGATTCATGGGTGCATGATATACATATTAATGAGTTACACTTCACTAACAACACAAGTATGACGTTTTTCAGGCAACTGCGTCTTTACAAGTATTTCTGGTGGATGTGTCACTGTTCCATGTCATCAGCCTATATCAGCCTAACAAATCATGACACATCAGCCTTATCGTGGCAGCCTATCGTGCACGCTTACCTAAACGCAAGATATTTGCTATTGTGGTTTAGAACAAATAAGTTGCATTGCCTTGATGCTGTTGTGACAACAGGAATCCTCCTTTGTTCTTCTTTTCTATTGCTGCACATAAGCCAGAAAATGTTTTTTTTTATATATATACATATATATACACACCCTGGGCATATGTACAGGCATGAAGTACTTCTGCACCTTGGGGTGATGTCTCTAACCTCAGCTGTCTGAATTAGGAGCACTGCCACCCCAGAGTCCCTCTGCAGGCACTGGGGACACGGCCATCTCCAGATTTGGTGGGATGTCTCTGCCCGGAAGCAGCCAGCTCTCCGTTGCCCGAGAAGGAAGCCTTTGGTTGACTGCTTCCAGCCTGAGTGACTTCAGGAGGTGACACGAATCTGTGATCTTGTAATTAGATCATAAGCCTCAGACTCCTCTGTTCTCTAAGTTAATTCTACTAATCAAGGCGAATGGTTTTATGGCTAGAAGGCAGATTACGCTACATATGTAACTAAGTCGGAAATCACACAAAATAGCTCATAAACGAGACAGGCTTAAGGCCTTCTGTATCACTAAGGTGTTTTTTTTTTTCTATCAGATAGGAATGAAATTAATTTCTTTTACCAGCATAAAACCCAAGGCTCTGGTAGAGGGCTACAGCGACTATGTTTGGACTAATGGCCGAAATGCATCTATTCCAGCCCTCTGCACTCATTCACTGAGGCTGTCACAGGCACTGTGTTTTATAGCCTTGCTTCCAGTCTCTTCCTGCCATGGCATGGTCCCAATCATCCAATTATCCCCAATGCCAATCTCTCTGATAGCCTCTGCTAATAACCTTCGGCATCAATAGATGTAGTGGCACTCGAGTATGAGTGTGCTGGTATTCTTCCTGCATAAAATCGGCTTGACAAACTCAAGATTTTCAAGGTTTAATAATCAAAGGTTTCAGGTTGGACTACCTCAAAATATGTATTAATAATATGTATTAAAGTAGGCCACCTACTTTGGCAGAATAGACTGTAGGTGGGTCGTATTTGATTTACAAAGGCCAGAGGACAATATTAACTCAGTGTATCACACCTTCTTATCAGCTTTAAATTCCCTTGTATTAGGCATACCCCTTTTGGGTTTTAGCACTCCAGAATAAATCATCCCATTTTCGTTGCTACTCCCAAATTCCAGTCTAAAGTAAACCTCGGTGAAGAACCTCAAGCAGCCAAGCAAGAAGGAAGATATTGGATAAGGGACAAAAGTCTAGACTCACCAAGCCTAACAAGTAATAAATAACAATTCAGATTCTTAAACCTGGATCCCAAAGCTGATTGTTTGTATTCAGCCCCAAACCATAACAGATTGAAATGAATTTAGTCTATAATATTTTTCCCTTTGTTGCCTTATTAGTTTGGAAACAAGGATATTACTGTTGGATGGCTACTCAAAACCCTGAACAGTTCTCCCTCTGGGCTTTAATAATTAAACTCGTTCAATGAAGTGAATTCATTGCAGTGCTAAGACAAGGTGGCTTCAAAACCACCAGATTTAATGTTGATTAAAATATTTCCCTAGGCGGTTATAAACAGCCAACAGCTGGCTCAGAGTTTCTTGTTCAGTAGGATTTGAGTGTTTAATTCTCCTATCTGTGGAAAAACCCATTGTCATAAAGGAAGAGGTCAAAGGACCCACAAGCCAGAATCCACTATTTAATTCCACCTTAAGGCGAGCTTTAATTATAGCTGTGTCTGCAAAATGGTTATAGTTAGGGGCAGGATATTTTTGAAACCCAAAGTGCCCACTCTTAGCAAAATCACTCTCGTTGAGTTTTGAAGACAGGTGGATGAAGAAATAGGCTGACAGAATTATACCCCCGAAAGGTCAAACCTGTCAGAAACCGACCTGAAACACTCTGCATTAACTTTGCCCTTTATTGAGGCAAATATTTATTGGCCACTGAAACAGAAACCTGCGCATTGATTGCAAGGTACTCCCAAATTCATGCAAAAGACTCTGGAAGAAGCAACACGTACAGAAGCAGAAGCTGCCCAAACTTTCATTTGTTTCTCTCCCCATTTCGATTCACAGCTTACAAAGTCTTTATGATAGCACAGCTACAAATAAGTTGGCTGTTCATCCACCGTGAAATGATTTTTTAAATTTGTATATCCATTATCTGAGTAGGAAGAGGCACTGATCCTCTTGTTTATTTTGCTCGCAAAAGAGCTACCGGTAACAGAAAGATTATTGAAAAGGATAGCTGGGTGTCTTCTTGTTTTGCTAACTCTGTTGAGTTAGTTTGCAACATCAGTGCCAACTTCTTAAGGAAGTTTTTTGGCCTCGTCTTCTTTCGGCTAATTAGTTGGATATAATGGTCTTGCCCAAAGCATCAGATAAGAGGATATAGACTTTGTTAACGACTGGCATTCAATTTGATTCTGATTCCCTAGCAAGAAAACTTGAGATGCTATAGGAAACCAACTAGAATTTTCTTCCGTGCTTTCCAAACTTTTGCTTCAATATTTTACGAGACAGCACATGATACAATTCCTCCAGCCCCATTCAAACTGATGTCAAAACTGGCAGATCCTCGCATGTTTTACCAAGCTTGTGTCTCCAGTGTATCTTCTGTGTGTCACAGGACGGAGCCTGGGCGATGAAGTCATGCCAGTGGTGTTCATCCAGTAAAAAGGAGCTATTTCTTAGCCTGTCCTACTCACACGAGTAGTTCCAATCTATGCTTGTAATAAAGGCAGCTCTTCTATTTCCGACTGCCGCTCATGGAAAGTATTTAGAAAGTTTTTAGTGCCTGTCACAGCATCTTTACAATATCCGAGTGTGAATTTCCAGTCCTATCTATAAATCTGGTATATGTGAGTAAGTTATAAATTTAGCTTCCAGTAAAAACATGCTTTACCGAATAATATAGTTAGTTAAATAAAAATATGCTTTTAAATGCCAACAATACTGTATAGTATCACGCAGTGCTGCACTATTTCTTAGTAACTGGAAAGTAAGCATATCTGGAAGCAGATGTAAATTGTTCAGCCTACCGCAATTATTTGCACCCAGTGAAAGGTTGAAAGTAAAGATCATAAAGCGAACATTTAAATTCTTTCAAATTTAATCATAAAAGAAGTCTTTAGCAAATGATTTGACCTTTAACAAAAGTTTTTTCAGTATTTCTGAAAAATGTAATGGTATTCTCTTCCATTTAATTGCTACTTGCACACAGATGAGCCTTTGCTTTATTCTTAGGACTTGAATAACTGTCCTCCATTGGTGTGTGCATGTAGACATTGAAGTTAAAGCAAATCAGTTAGGCAACTATAATTCTACATTAGTGGTCATTTCAAAGTGCCAAAAAAAACCCCCTCTCCTTGATAATTTCCTTAATTGCAAGCTGTACACTCACTCATATACGATGTAAATAAAAATAACAAAAGTCTGATTTCATTCACTGAAAAATATTGTTCTAAAAATTGCGTTTTAATCTCATTTTAAAATATGTGCCTTGATCCCGCAATGAATTCCTCTTACCAACTTGAGAAGAAGTAGATATATTAGTGTTGATTTGTTATAGGCGGGTAAACACCGGGCAGTGCAAGACGTCTGTGAAGCTGCAAGCATAAGAAAGGATTATCAGCCGTTAATAACAGAAATGAGAGAGGCTGATGGTTGAGCGGTGAAACCGGTAGCTTTCTGAAAATGGGGAAATAGCTCAGAAACTTGTGTACAACCTCAGGCCTTCTGCAGCAAAGCAGGAAGGAAATTCAACTTCCACCCCCAGTGCCACGTTTTAATTTCCGCACTCTGTCGTTCCCCAGGATCCTCCGGAGTACTTTGGGACCTCCCAGTTCTCCTGATGCTAAAACCCAGATGGAGCTGTTCATTTATTTCGCTGCCGCTAACGAGATTTAACAATGCTTGTCTATATTATTTATAGGCAGATCTTTCACAACGGTGCGTATGGGACCAGCAGACGCTTCCACCCAGTGCGTAAAGAGCTGAATGCCCACAGCTCTCCTGGGTCGCTCGATATTGATCAGCTAATGCCACGCTGCGAACAGCTGGTTGTGCTAGATTAGAAGTGTGACCTGTGAGGGTTAGATTCTAATAAACTAGCGGAGCCACAAGCTGTAGAGGCCAAATGATTCATATCCTCCGAGCTTTCACAGAACAAACACTGTCAGCCTTAAGAGCACGCAAAACCAACAAAGAGGTTTTCTTTGGAGGCAAAGAGGCATCTGCTGTAATTAGAGTGGGACACAGATGGGATGCATTATATCCAGGTTGACGTTGACTGTCCCTTATTGCAATATATGTTGTTCTCTTTAAATCTAGGTAGGCTGTCGTTTGGTGCTAAATATTCAAGGCCTCATCCAAAGCGTCCACTCTCTTACGTGGTCCCACGAGCATGCAGTGCGAAAATAAGCAGTACTCACCCTTCCAGTGTGTGGCCAGAGAGGCTATAGTTGTCTTGTGGTGTGAGATGAAGCAGTGAAAGACGTTTCGGAGAGAGCCAGTCTTGACAGCACAGTGACCAATAGAGACTGGCAATATACCGTTATTTGAGAGGTACTGTCTCTGCGTTAGGTATTTCAAAAACAAATGATAAAGACCCAAACCAGACAAGACAGTAGAAGAGAGACATTAATGCAGATTCCCATTGTATTGACAAGTCTTCTGGACAGTCTGCACTGCTGGGAGTTACACCCTCTTTTTTTTTTTTTTTCCCCTATGTGTTTTTAGCAATATCTGTAAATGTGGGAAAAACTGTCGATGTAACTCACTTAACCATTTCCATCTGTATCTCTACACAGCTCTTTAAGAATATGTAAACTAACTATTCCATCCCCCCCGGGGCATATGCAATGTTTCTTCTACAAATTATTTGGCAAGGTTGAATGTAAACATATGAAGACGCTTTAATCATCTTCTCTGAGACATCCTACAGTTTGTCCTATTCTAGAGAGATGTAGGAAGCCCATTTCAAGAACCATAATAGAACCAATTAATTCACATTTTTTCCTGTTGATCTTTGGGAACTGCAGTGTCTGGAAAATGCACTGCCTCATACAGAAAACTGGCAGGGAAATTTGTCTGGTTATTTAGAAGAAATTGTCAACCAGATGCATCTGAAGGCTTGAGAAATCCACTAAAAGGTTCAAAGCTAGTTGGTTTTCTCACTTCATTCTTCTACCTCTGCACTTTGGCATGAGACTAAGAGATTTCTGTCATCTTTTAAGAGTCGGGGCTTAAACGGAGGAAGACTGAACTTGAAAATGGAACCATGTATCTCCAGATTGAAATTTAACAATGTTGAGAAATCCCTCTAGTTGCAAAGGAAAAAAATGGAAGCTCTTCTCTCTGCAAAAAATGCAAACTTTACAGACGTTAGTAGAGAGGCAGCAGTAATATATTCCAATAGTATTTGAGGAAGCATACGTTTATGAAAAAGTAGCTTCAAGGCATCACAAAAGATAATCACAGGAGCTATTCTAGTCTCTAATATTTTGCAATCTACATCACAGCATGACCCATTAATATATCTAAGTTGTAAACTGTTCTTGGAGTTCCTCGCACTCCGTTTCTCTCAACTCCCTGAGCAGAACGGCTTTAATGAAATAGAGTTAGGAGTCTACTGTTGGGGACTGAATGAGATGAAAGAATGGAATAGATCTTTATTTGAAAGAGCTATTGAAGAGATGTTTGTGTTATGCTAAAGCTTTTTAAGTAGGAAGAAGTTTAAGTAAACATAAATGCACTTTGTGGTTCTTTAATACTGCCAGCATGAGAACCAGATCCTCTTCATTGTACAGTGGCTTAAAAAGTTGTAATGTAAGAATTGGAAGAGCTGCATGGAGAGATGGGGCACATTCAAACAGATAGAAAAATAAGCCAACTCCTTTTTTCCCTACTGCTTCAAACAAAGGTCGCTTATCCATTCTTATCTAATTTCCCATTTTGTTCTGCCTCAGACTGCAGCGTATTGCTTCTCCAGCCATCTCCAACCCCCCTTCCAGGCAGGCCTAATTTGCTTTTTTTGAGTCTGACCTGAAACATGCCAAAGCTAACAAACATCTTTTCCCATTGACTTCAGCAACTGCTATGTGAGATCCTTAAAATACAGTTCTGAGCTCAGTTCTGCCGGCGTTGCACTGATGTAAATTCATTGACTGCCGTAGAGTTTTGATAATTACGCTGTTGTAGAATAAGAACTAAATCAAGGCAGCAGCGACAAATGATGGAACTGGAAAAATAAACTTTGGTGTCAAAGTCCACTTCAGCTGGGGGCTGTGCAAATATTCTCACAAAAAGCAAAGCATAAAGGGAACAAGGAAAATAAACTATCTCGCGGTTGTCCCAGTGCTTTCGGGCACCAGTTCCTGTGAATCCATGAACAGCAGAGAAATGAAAATGTTTATTAATCCTTTTTTGAATTATTTAACCACAGTCATCTGTGATTCTTAAGGAGAATACTCACTGTCATGTAATTTCTCATGTGGAGGAAATCTACTCTCTGTGTCACCAACAGGTATTTTATTTTACTTCCACGAGCTCTGTGTCAGCAGCATGAAGGCATTTCTTATCTGTAGAAATTCCCAGGAGAAGTTAGTGACACAAACAGCGGGGGTTTGAGCAGCAGCAAGAGCAGGGGAGCGGCGTGCTCTTCCCATGTTCTCTTGGTGGTTCTGATGACAAGTCTTTGGCATCATAGGATGCTGGCTGGAGCCAAGAGACCATGGGCAAACTTCGCTGTTTCTATTTTTGTGATTTGTAGGGTTTTTTAACAATTTCATGCTCCCTTTTCTGATAGAGCAAAGCTGCGGCGCCTTTGTAGTCAGACCTTTCCTTGGCTTTCCAGAATACTGCATTACTTGGCCAGATCCATCTAAGTGCTTGCAAGGATGTGAGCTACATTATTTACCATAAAACAAGGGGCAAAGTATACCTAACACCCCCATTCCCCTGGCTGTTTTGGCATCAAGGGAACCGTGGATTAATTATGAGTCCTGCTGGCTGCTTGACAGTAAAATCCTCAAGAATTAACAACTTCAATAAATTACTGAAATGTGAAAATAATTCGGTACAATCTAGGAATGCCTTGGCGTTGGAATATAAGATTTAATAGTAATTCCTTGCACTTTCTGTTCTCTGGATAAGAGGTGCTTTATAAATATAAGAGGACGTTTATTTCAAAAGAGCTCAACTTAATGGGTGCAAAGCACCTCTAAGACTGGCTGCACGTTTCTTTTCCTTCTGTGGCAAATACGTTTTCAGAGATTCCCCTGTTCCCGCTTGCATGATTATTGCCATTTCCATAAAGCTCTTTAGGTTGCCTTGATTCATCCGATTGTATAGCCACGCTCTAAACCTGATTTTGCGAGCGGCTCTGTTTTAAATATTCAGATCCACTTCACAGTGGGGGCACCACACAGCTGGAGCGGCGTCGCTGTGGGAAGAGCATTTTGTCTCCAAGGGGAGGGGATGGCAGGCAGGAGAGAGAGTGGAAAGCAGATCTCCTTCCCGAGGAGACGCAGGATGCAAAAACAGCCAAGGAGGGCAACCAGGTGTGCTGTGTGCTCGGTCCAGCTTGTGTTTAGACACTTCACTGGCAATAAAGAGACGGAGGCTTTTGAAGATGTGGATCAGCATCTCAGGGATTTTGCCGAGCATCTTGGCACGTGGGGTGCCGAATTCCTGCTCCTCTCAAGGCATTAAACACCCCTGATGACCCTTCTCTTTTGCAAGTACACACCCCCAGGTTCCAAATGTATCCCCCCACTCTATTTGCCTTATTAGTTTTAGTGATTTTTTTTTTTTTTCCCCCTGTATATTCCTACCACCTCTGTCTCAACCTGTGGTACCTAGGTGCGTGCTGTTTTGGGGGAGCCTAGTTGTGACATGAATGCTTAGCAACATGAATGCTAAAGAAAATTAATGCATTAGCAACAACTGACAGAGAAAAATCCCGGAATGCTGGATGGCACGGGTAGTAGCTTTTGTTTGCTTTCCAAACATATTCGCACCAAAGTGTTTTGCCAATAAAAACGGTAAAAAGGAAAAAGAAAGAGAGGCTGTTAAATATAGAATGTATTTCTACATTGTGCTATTGTCATCATGAGGACGTGGGTCATCCAGGCAACAGAAAGAATCCGTGAAGATCTCTGAGCTGAAGCACGTGATAGGAATAGCGAGGCCTTAAAGCGATGGCTGCCGTAAATGGATTGCGACCGGCCAATTGCCAGGGCTGACGTATTCAAGGAATGGGTTATGAATATATAATTGCAAAGCGGCTACATTCCTGAAAATCAAAACCTGTACGTGGCCGTTGAAAAAGAGATCAGGGAGCTACATTGACCCACTTGTCCCGCACAAGCAGCTCGCTCAGTGCTCGAGGTGTGTAGCCCTCTCCATGTTGTACAGCTGGACAAAGGCAGAGCGTGGTGATTAAAGGATTTGTCCTTGTTATGTATGCAGAGGACTGAGAAAAGCACACCAAGGACATGTTAAAGCAACGTGTCCGTCTACCAATGTAGAATTTTGTCCCTGTGAGAGATTTCCCCATTCAATTCCAGGTAATTTGAGCAATAGGACACTTGAATCCCTTAGGAATGGTGAATACAAGGCGCCTTACAACCACACTATTTACTTATGCTGGAAGAGATCTGCTGTTCTTTTAATACATGTAACATTTCCTATGAGTCTGTGCATCAGGTTTTTTTTGTGTCGGGGATTTAACCTTGGGTGTTTTAATTTAAAGAACAAGGTTTTGTCTACAGTAAAAGATTGAGCTGTTAGTTTATAGCATCTCAAAGATTTCAGTCACTAGAGGGTGACAGAATTGTGTGAGGGAAGCACAGGCTGCCCACTTAACAGCACTCTTCGTCCTAACTCATAGCTATTGAGTTAGCAGTAGGTTGTGAAAAATTTTCGCATCATTGCATTAACGAAACAATTTCGTTGACAGTGATTGAGCCAATCTGTTCAGCCCTGACAGTGAGAAATCTCTCCTCTGCCTGCAAGAGCAATTTCTGTAATTATATACGTGTCAGTGTAATGAGGTAAGGAATAAATCAGTGTCAGTGTACTAAACCACGGCCTGTTTCTTCCATCAACATGAAGCGAAGTATCTTCCTGTATCAACATGCTTTACATTTATTCAGCTTGATATCTTTTAGTCCTCAAATCTCCTGCCTTGTCCGTAGAGGGTTAAAATTCTCGGTTTTCTAAAACCCCCCCATTTTTCCATCTGTTACAGAAAAATAACCCCTCTGTCCCGTCTGAGAATATCATTGCCTAATGCAGCGTTGCCAGGCTCCAGGACAGCAGTAGGATGGAGAGATGAGAACCGTTGCAGCACCCTTAACCCCCTTCTACCAAAGCACGTGATAGCGGTCGGCTGTTTGTGTGCTCAAACATCCTTATTGTTCTTATTTCTGCAGGCAAAGAGCCAGTGGCCCCAAGACAATTGTTATTCTTAAACTTAACCAGTGTGCAAGGTTTAAAGTACTTGGAATAAGCGAATACTGTAAAACGCGGGTTTATTGAGACTGCATCTTAGAGAAACCTTTGTAAATAGCCATCTTCTACTCACCTTCCTCTAGATATCTCTGCCATACTGATAATGTGGATTGCCAAGACTGAAAAGCCCTTTTAGCTACAAACTCTTGGGCAGGATTCTTGTGTTTTTCTTTTAAGACCTAGCAACAGACCCTGATTTAATTTGGTGGCTGTGGTTTATAGTATAATGAAAATAACTGCTTAACCACCATAATAATTGCAATAGCAATGCTCCAGTTACTGTAGAGCTCTAAACAATCATCACTGCAGGGTTTTAGAAGCAGATCTGCTACAGTCAATAATAATTTTTAAGACATAGTCTTTGATTCTCTGCATACAATAGTCAATGGAAAGCTTCCCAAGTGTTTTCATGAGGTCTGATCAAGTCTTTTTCCATCACCATTTGAACACTGCTTTTAAAAAATATATTGAGGAAACACTGCAGTTTACACCTTGTGCTTAGTTCCAGGCAAGTGCAGGGTTTCACATCTATCTAACTTGCCTGCAATTAAAATTGCCGGTGCGATTCTTCTACATATTACCACAAATTAAGTGCTTCTCTAAAACTGACTTTGCACAGGAGAATATTTTATTTTTAGCGAGGTCGGGGTAAGTCCAAAGTGCAAATAAATCCAATTTCTCTAGCTCTGATAAATGAAATAAGTATCTTGCAAAGGCCAGTGCCTTCTTTCCACGAACCAAGTGATGGTGGCTTAAGACAAGGTGCTCTCATCCATCTTTGATTAAAACATTAACCCATGGGCTGCTTCCTATGCAGCTTTAGATGGAGGACGCATAATTTCCCCCGCTGGCTAATAAATATGTTGGTTGCTCCTGGAAACTTCATCACTATTTGTGGGAAAAGGTAAAACATTATTAGCAGAATTAGGGGAAGTAGAAGAACGTAAAAAACAGAAAAAGGGATAGCCAGTATTAAAAACTAAAATAAAACTAGGTTGGATGGTTTAAATCATTTAACTTGGTGATTCAGCAGTAGATGTAGAAGAGGAGAGGAAAATCCAGTCTACAAAACTGGTGAGGAGTGACATTGAAATGCAGCTGAGAATTTTCTACCATTCCCTTTCCTGTACTCTCACATGGGAGGGCAGCGCACACATGGTAATGGCCCGCTTTTTGCAGTGCTAGAGCTCCAACAGCTGAATAATCAAGCAAGCCATCTACGAAGTGGCATGTAAGAGAATGATAAGAATGCAGTAGCTATTTCTAGTCTAGGAAGGAGAAAAAAGTATTCATGACCTATTGCGGGACTTCAGAGGACAGTTTTATGCCTCATCAGAAAAGATCACCAAGGCCATTTCGGGGGATTGAGGGAAAAGAAGCAAGCATTTTGAGAAAAAACATTCTGTATTATAATCATGATGGTTTGTTTGGGCTTTTTTTTCCCCAAATAAACAAAACAATCAATTGAAGTTCAAACCTCGAGAGCTTAGGAAAAGACTTGTTCCATAACTGATGGCTGCTCCTCCTTTGCCTTTCCCCGTGGCACACATTTTAGCTGCGGCAGGTTTGGGCAGTGTTCTGACTTGCTGACGCGGCATTTTGTAAGATCCTCATTACTTGCTGGACATTAAATTCACCACTAAAGACCAGCAGAAGTGCCCTGTGCTTTACTCTTCCAAGTCAGTCCTTGGACTTGCCTTTACCGCTGCGTAGTCTGTCGGCATCAAGGGTAAATTCTACCCTGAGGAAACAGCACGCAAAGGGTGGGCAACGAATTCCTCTGGGTTTCAATTTTAACGTATTCGTACCTAGAAACAGGATTTGTGCAGCTTTTGTTGGATCTGTTCCTGATCAGCTGCTGTGAGAGCTTGTGCGTGGCCTGACCAGATGCCACCTCATGCCAGAAAACAACTCAGAAACACCAAACACAGTGTCCTCCAAGGTTTCCTAGTATCCTCCTAACAACTGTGTCCTAAACTAGGGTGTTTAATGTTTGTAGTGAAAACATTTTCAAACAAATCTATGATTTCCTCATTTATCTCTTATTCTGTTTGTACTGTTGTAATATGTGTGAAGAAGAGCTGTGTTGGCAGAATTTTGAGACTGGAAATGCTCTGGTTGTCTATGAACGAGGTACAGTGTGGCACTTGCAAGACTTAAATAAAATTCTTTGATAGCGACATGGGGAGCATTTGACCAGCAGTCAGAAATAGCTCAAAAGCCTCCAAGGAGTCAAGCGTTGGCATTTGTACCTCAAAATCTACCCAAATTCAGGAACCTAACTCTTTTAATGAGTGGTGCCCAAGTGTGTAGCGTATTCCACCCCTTTCAACGTCTGCATCTCTCCTTAGCAAGTTCAAAATGGGTGAAATAAAACTCTATTCTGGCTGGTACATTATGGAAACCCCTTAGATCTGACATAGAAAAGTAACCCCATCCGGCTTTACTAAATGTAGCCTCAGACTTTTGCAGCTGATGTGATGAAACTTGCTAAAAGAAAGCAGAAATCTTCGGAATTGCTGGAAAGGCAACCTTGCTTAATGAAACAAAAGAAATATAGAGGTTAGCAAACAAAAGAAATATAGAATTTGGCCTTAAAGGAGGCCAAATTCTCAAGAACCTGAATTTATTGAAATGTATGGGATTGATTTCAGTGGGAGCAGAAGTTGGCTCAAAACAGACTTGATTAATTAACAATAATGATATTTTGGCAGACTCCTCCTAAGCCACAGAGGAGCAATCTATGCAATTACCGTTGCAACATCATCATAAATATTTGGCTGCATTTGCTATATTAAATAAAAAGTCTATAGAAAGCTAATGGATTGAGTGAACTCTCTATGCAGAAGAGAGCCCGTGATTAAGCACCAGAACACCACGGAGAAGAAACATGACTTCACAGAAGTCCATGGCAAAATTCCCACAGGCTTCAGTGGGATGGGATTTCAGTTAGTGTGACTGTCTGTGAAGGTGGGAACATTCGCCTAACGCGAGCTTTGTGCCAGCTCTGTGAACAAACTGGCATCTGTTCCAGCTTGCCCAGACCTTTAGCTGAAAGCATCTGCTACCTTACGAACTGAATTCCCAAATCCCTCCTGTCCCGGGTCTGATTGAAATTCTGCGAGTGCCTGACCCGGAGCTTTAACTTGCAGCCTGGGGAAACAACAAAATACAAGAGAAAACAAAACGGAGTACTGGATTTGAGGCGAGGGAAGAGGGCAAAATTTCTGGATACTCTACGGAAGTTTTTGGTTTCCTTTGTTCAACAGCTTGCTAAGTTGTTGATCACTCAGACTATTAACTGCAGATGGGAAGAAAAGGGCTTGGGGAGCGGCTGAGGAAGCTGAGGGTGTTCAGCCTGGAGAAGAGGGGGCTGAGGGGAGACCTTCTCGCTCTCCACAGCTCCCTGAAAGGAGGGGGTAGCCAGGGGGGTCGCTCTCTTCTCCCAAGGAACAGGCGATGGAACAAGAGCAAACGGCCTCAAGTTGCGCCAGGGAAGGCTTGGATTGGATATTAGGAAAAATTTCTACACTGAAAGGGTTATCAAGCGTTGGAAGAGGCTGCCCAGGGCAGTGGTGGAGTCACCATCCCTGGAGGGATTTAAAAGCCGGGCAGACGTAGTGCTGAGGGACATGGGTTAGTGGTGGTTTGGGCAGTGTTGGGTTGATGGTTGGACTTGATGATCTAAAAAGTCCCTTCCAACCTGGACGATTCTACGATTCTTTGATTCTTAACAATATAAACCATTTCTAGGCTTAGAATCAAACACATATTTACGACTAGTTAATTAGGTGTGTATCCTGTGATCTCCTGTGCTTCCTAGAATGAACATACTGATGTTGTTTCATTGAATGGGTCAAGATCGATATTTTTTAACCTGGATAAAGCAGAACTTCTCACCTTACTGCCCTTAACCCAGCTAAATCTGGGAGAATGAGAGCCCAAACATCCTAGACGCATGTAGTAGTTACAGAGGAATGGCCAGGAACACCTCACTCTGCTGTTTCCCGAAATCCAGGTTAGGTCCCCTGCCAGAGTCTTGTACCGTTCAGCGTCTGGCTCATCTTTTGCAGCATTAATTTCAGTGGGATGGATGATGCTGTTACTCTGCATCGCTAAAAGAAAGTCTCATTTATTTCCTATCTCATTGGCACGGAGGGATAATTGAAACACAGTCTTACAGTTTGGCTCTTTATAAATAACAGTCAGTAAAGAGTGGAGAATTTTGTCTTTTGAATTATAATTGTGCTCATCTCTGAACTGTATTTTATTAACCACATTTTATTATCCTCCCAGCGTATTGTAACTGCACTAGCGGGGAACTGCCAACTGTATTGTTTGCTGATTGACATGTGACTTTCTACTGTGTGATTAAATCAGGGAAAACGAGAGCGAGTCCAATATTCCCAAGACTGGCACCTTCAAAATGCTCCTGGAGTTCCTTTCAGCTAACCATAACCTGCTGACCGCTGTGTTTCTCGCTGATATTTTATCTGATTTTCAGGAACAATGCAATATTAATTAATATTTTCTCTAAAGCATTTGCAGATGCGATGGCATGACTTGCTTGCTGCTAGATCACGGCAAAAAGTAAGGAAAAGAACCCCGTGACAAGACAAAATTCCTCATCATACCACTCAGGGGGGTAAGAAAAAAGCAAGGGGTTAAGAAATCAAAGAAATTTAGGGGCTGCTAATGAAGAAAACCATGCAGCCTTTTTGGAGACTGTAAAGAGAAGGAAAGATATTGGAGGCTGCCTAAGAGAAGGAAGGATATTGGTGTGGTGGCCATTGATATTATTTTCAGTCGGCATTTGGAGACAGCAATGCCTTGATCCCGGTTGTTGCTGTGCTGTGTAATAAAAGAACTCTTCGTATCATCCTTCAGCGCAGGTTTACTGTCCGATACAATGCTGAGACAGACAGCAGAGGAGAAGGAGGGAAAGAATATTATAAAATATTATAAAAAAGCTGTTTGTTAGAAGTGGTATTGATTCTCTCTCTCTCAATTTCTACACATAACTTGCTCAAACTCCCACTGAAATTGTTTATCCCATTAATATATCTTCCTGTAATATATATTACCAGTTTATGACAGCTTGAGACAATGAAAATCTATGAACAAAGTAGCGTGGGCTGAGACATTACAGCAAACTAATCAGTTGTGACTGCAGCGCACGCAGTGGTGTCAACTACCTCCAGCATTCTTTTTTTGACCTCTGTTGTCTGGAAGATTGCAATAAGCCCCGTTCTGACCTTGCTGTCTTTGACTGAAGAGGAAAGGCTTTTTGAGACTCAATTCTTCAGCAGCAGACAAAACTCTTTGAGTGCCTCATGCGTTGAAACGCCCTCGCTCATATGCACTGAACTAAAGGACATCTCACCCAACTGGCCTCTGGCTGTTAGGAATGAAGAGTGGGGTAGGCCACGCTTTTCAGTAGTTTGGGGGGAATTTCCAGGACTGCACAAGGAAGCGCAGCTCCAAAGGCAGAAATGCTGCACTCTGAAATCTTCTAACGAGATTCTCAGACGTGACCACATACGAGGTGCATGGAGCCAAGCTGTTCAGAAGCATATGACAACTGCGTGGCTTTACTCACTGCCATTAATGGATGTTCTCCCTCGCTGCCAGATCCCTCAAGAGGCCATGAAAGCATGAGCAGACAGCAATGAGGTTACAAAACCTCATGTTTATGAAGTTTTGTACCTTAAACCTCATAAGTTTATGAACCCCTCATGTACTACTCCAACGGGCTCTGTGAAAGTAAGCCCATAGTTTAGAAGGAAGAATTGATTAAATCTTGCTAACAGTACTCTGAGACTTCACAAAAATGCATGTTGAGAAGGATAACATCGTCAAGTCTTGGTTGCTACCGTCATTCTGTTATATCTGTCTAAGGATGATGAAGAATTCCTAGCAAGTGCTGCTGGGATGGTAAGGGCTTGATCTGGCATTTATATAGCTAAGCCATTCTCTCAGCATTTAGACCTATGTGTGTGTGCTCGTCTTGGTGATATGTCTTGCTTTTGGATTCTAAAAAGGGTGAGATCCTATTAGCAGTGGGAACTGAGTGTGATTGGCTAGAGAATTGGAGATGTTCCAGTTGTGCTAATAATATTTTTTGCTTGGAGACAATAACAATCCAGTTTTGTTAAATTTTTGCTTGGCACATACAGTGTGTGATGTACAATAACGTCCATAAGCCATAAGTGTTTTTATGAGTGCTTAACGCACACACTTAAATTTTGCAAAGCAGCTGTCAGAATCAAATGCCTAACAAATCAGATGGTTAATCAGCAAGTGAGTACGTAAGGAAATGTGCCTGCGAATGAGGCATGCTATTTTTAAAACCCTGAGGAGCTCTGCCACCAGATGGCCTTTTTTGAGCTATGAGTATTCCTCAAAATACTTTGGTTTTGGTGTTATACAATATCTAGTAATTTTTAAATACCTTTCTGAAATTGCTCGTTCTGTCTCCTGGATGCAGCTGACATGGGCATCCTCACCTCCCTAAGAGGGGCCCTTGTTTCAGGCAATTTAAGCCTTGTCGTCCTATGAAATGAATGGCTGACGGTGATTACGTGTGGATGTTCTTGTATATATACCCGTGTTCTTTTCATTCCTATTCCACATTGCATATGTTGTAATCAAGTCACCTAATATTTTAGGTAAGGATTAATCGAGACTAAGGAAGCTAAGTCCAAACCTGCGAGTATTTAAAGATAAAAAGTCTACTGATTTTAGGAGTTAAACACCAGGATAGCAATTGAGTTCCTACATACCTTTGTGGCCCTGGGCATTTAGCATCCAGTTAATTCATGGAAGCCAGTGTAAATAAACCACTTCACCTCCTCAGGCCATTTGGAATACCCTAAGTGGGCTTTTGTCACATATAATCCAAACTTGATCAAACCATGTCCAGACTCGAGAGCTAGGATTTTACAAGAAAGTCAAAGTGCTGTAGATGATAGCACTTGTTATTTAGTTTGGGGTATTTTCTATGTCACTAATGTGTTAATTCTTCTTCCAGCTCCTAAATAAGCAGGGGAGCCAGATTTCAATAGAAGAGGCGTGAAGTGGATGAGCGAGAACACAGAGGGTTTTCTGCTCTTAAAAGTTCTTTAGTCTCCGAGACCACCGTCGTGGTGCTCAGTTGTATCACGTTCCACCTTCATGACAGCATTACCTGCTAAAACTCATGTCTGCAATGACTTTGCTGTTAATGGGCAACAACACGATATGCCTCTAGAAAACTTACCCTGCATTTCAGGCTCTAGTATGAACAAGACTATAATATTTACTCTTACTAAAACAATCTTGTCAGGAATTTTGAAGTTTATTATGACCATTAATTAAGCTTCACAAATACGTCCTGGTACTACTATTACCACCTCATGCCTGGCTAAAACCATGCAGAAAGAGGTAAAGGGAGCAGACTGATATGCTTGGGGAAAAAAAAGTGCAACGCGCCGGGAGGGAAAACCGTGGCTTGTTGTCACACTCTCTGGGAACCGCTTTCATCACCCCACAAGCCCTGGGGCGCTGGGCTTTCCTACCCACATCAGCCTCAAACCCACCATGTCCGTTAGCCGCAGGCTGGGCACAAAAATGGCAAACGTCCGGGGATTGCTCCCACAGCGAAGGTGCGAGGAGGGAAAACCCTGGCTTATTCTCAGGCTCTCTGGGAACCGCTTTCATCGCCCCACAAGCCTTGGGGCACCGGGCTTTCCTACCCACATCAGCCTCTCAACCGTTTGGAACACCACATGTTGTGCACTATGTATATTTACCCATTAAAAATGTCTGTAGATTCCTTTTTTTTCTCTGACATGAAAAATGTTGATGGAAGCACTAAAGGATTAGAGTGTCTCTGTGATGTGCTTGCTAAAGCAAACATGAGCCAATACAGTAACCAGATCACATATTTATGGTGAAGTGACTAATTTAATTTTCGGCCACACTGAGAAGCAGCAGAAAGTGCAGCAGGAAATGGACTGAGCTTTCTTCAGCATGGGAATGAAAACATACGTGGGACAAAGGGGCCTGGTGGGGATTTTTTGGCCTCAGTTTACCTGTCTTGGGCCTTGAAACACATCAAGAAGAATAGTTCAGAATGAGACACTAAGGATTCTGCAGACAAGTAATAAAACGGATTTCTATTTCTTCCTCGTAGAGCAGCACAAGGAAAGTCAAGTCACCAAATAACTGTAGGAGTGTTACACTGGGGGTGGGTTCGGTTCAGTTTCCAGGCTTTCGCTGTAGTCACTGTGGTTGATTCGATTCTCTACTCTCAGACTCTGATTTCAACAAAGAAAGGGAATGAATCATTGAACTGCAGTGCTATCGAGAGGCTGGCTCCAGCCTCCCAACTAATCTATGCAGGGAATCAATTATTTATCAGCTGTGACTTACCCATCTCCTCTTCTGTTTGCAGCAAGGCGTATAGGATTTTCTGGGCTTGCTCTTATCATCAATCCAATGTTGGGATCTAGCTTTGACTCAGCTGCCAGGGATGGGAGAAAGGTGATGAGTCAGGAGGCTTCCGAGTCATCCTACATCATATTCGTACTGGGCTCCAGTAACAGGACAATCCGGTGCCAGGACAGGCTGGAGCAGGAGGGTCCCACAGCCTTTCCACACAAGAAGTGCCATTTCAGAGCACAATCCCATTCCAATAAATGATTCACAGCGTTTTAGCAAAATGCGCAGTAACTTTGATCCTGCTGACTGGAGAAGCGACAAGTAGTCTTGAAAGACATCACTTGCTTAACATGATTAGAAGTCAGCAGTAAACACTAATGCTGTGCTTTAAGTCCTGTTTTACAATGCAAATGGCTTCTTCATGGGTCTGTGAGCAGCAAATTGGATTTTGAGGGGTGTTTTTTTGGCAAGGTTGTGGTCCGATTTTACAAACTAATCTCCAATAATTTCCATTTAAAATGACTGTCGCTATCTATTTTTTTGCTATAGTCGCATCTGGGCAACCAAAATAGCCCCCCACCCTGCCATCGCATGAAGCGCTGAGCAAAAATCACTATATGTACTAAAAGAGCACGACCTGCATTTAGTTTAGGAAAGGATGTTTCGATGCCAAAGCATCGTGCCGTGGTCACACAAAAAAATCCTTTCTGTCCTTGGATCCAGTTGTGCCATACAGCAAGGGTCTGGGGGAATGGATAGCGTTTATCTGGGAAGACTCCTTAGAGTGGATATTGTAAAACAATTGGAGACGCTCTTACCAACCTGAAATATTCGTGCTACTCACGGAGTTTGTTGCAGCCTGAGGCCAGGTTTGGGGGGAATGCAATCTGTCTGTTTACCAGTCCTGAAATTCGGCCCGTTGCCGTAAGGAGGATGCTTCAGAAGGAATTTTTTTCTAAAAAAAAAAAATATTTCAGGCACTCAACATAAAGACATTTGACAACAAAGACCTCAGTTTTCATCTCCCGGCTATAAGCAGGAAAAGAGAACCTTGTGCCTAAAGAGAAGTCATGTTTTCTGGGTGCAGCTAGATGCAATGCATATAGGTGAGTTGAAGAAAAAGAGCAGCACTGTCCTGCAGCGACAATCGATCTTTGCAACCCTCTCTTTGCTAAGAATGTGTATTGTGGCACTGCCGGGCAGGACCGGGGCCCCGCTGCTGTGCAAACACACGGCAGGAGACCCCGCCACTCCAAAAAACCTTCAACAGTTCAAGTGCAGGAAGGGAGAAGGACGGTTCTGTCAGTCCCGTTGCACTGGCTGAAGTGTGAAGAGCAGAAATGTCACATATCTTGGCTAAGGTCATCCAGGCAGCTTTCAGCAGACCCGTCCCTTGAGTCCAAGCATTTTTCCTTCGAAGTCACAGGAGTTCAAGTTATAAAACATGTTCTTTTCCTCACCAGCAGTCCATTCCTTCCTTCAAGCACGTTTTGGTGCATACGCTAAAGTGGATTTAACTGTAAAAGGCAGAAAAGTTCAACAGGCATGAGAAATGCAAGCTGAAAATGGCACTTACGAGCTTAACCTGTGTAAAGACAAGCATAACCACGAGTAAATGGGCTAAAAAATAAATGCTCAGAGCACACAACGGATTTAAGGCAGGCAGAAGATGAAGTAGTCTTCTTTTTAAAGGAATAAAAATAACACGTTAATGAACACTTCCTGCCCTCCCACGGGGACATGTTTTGCTGCCTACTTTACTTTGTTCTCCCTCCGTCACAGAGATGGCACAGGGAGGTCAGATATCTTTCCTGAAGAGAATCAACAAGAGAATCCAAACTCAGTCTGGCAACCTTTATTATATGACTCAGACCAGCAAAATACTAGCTAGGAAAATAAGGAACTTGAAAACATATACACACAGTTCAAGTCTTATTTGCTGGCTAGTAAGCGAGATGGGACCTTCCACACTGGGAAAGTTCTGATTTGATCTTTTCTTTGGAAGGTCGGGGGAAACACCCAAACCTTCTCACTGCAACTTCTTTTTTGCAGCTTCTCTTTTTATAGTAACTGACGACAAAACCAATCAAAAGTTCCAAAATGCTTTGGATCGAAAATATAATAATGGGATGCTGCTGCTTCATCGGAACTCCCCCCCACACCAAGTGACGTTCTACCGAAATCAGTTTGTTGTTCTGCCGTGTTGTGATGAAGAAAGTACTGTCGCGGGCGGAGTGAATAACTTCACTTGTAAGAGAGTAGTGAAATGTTTATTAACATAAAACAGTGATTTAACAAAGTTAGTAGTGAATGCGACAGTGTTTTACAAGATTCGATGCCAGGGTACACTTGATTATTTACTGCATAGAGGCCGGGGTCAGACAAGCTCTCAGGGAGACCCTCCCGTTGAGTCCCGAGGTTCAGAAAGGACCCCCTGGCTTTCTAAACTCCTTCTCAGAGAGGAGTCCGGGTGTGGCTGGATCCAATCCTAGTCCCAGACTTGGTCAACGGTTTATGTCTAAAGGATTATATATGCGCAATCAATCCCTTAGATCCCTTAGCTAAGATTTCAAAGTTTAGCATGCCATTAGTCACTTACCGAGAATCTGTTGCGGCAAGGAATCTCTCAACCTCGAGGAGGAGAAACTTAAGCCAGCGTCCCCACTCCAGAGGAGATCCTGTCGTGCATCCCCCTGCCGTGCAGGAGAGCTCAAAGGGCTCTTGGGCTGTCCACTATTTATGGAGTAAGATAATTGACCTATAGTCATATTCTCATGGGAAGAAGATACCCAGGTTCCCACTCCAGACAGGGTTTTGGTTATGTTGCCAGCCATCTCCCACAGTTCAAGTGCAACTCATAACAGCTCCCGCTGATGGCCATGGCTTGAGCAGGAGCCAGGGGGGGAAAAAGGGAAGAGCACACCGCCACAAGTACATAGTGGAAAGTACAATGGAAGATGGTTCCACCTGGGTTTCTCCAAGAAGCCATACTAGTCACGTTTGAACATCCTACTGTTTTTACAGTGTAAAATTCTACAGACACTGCGTGGCCACTAAATGAGTCACCCCATTTTTGCCGCAATTTTAGTACCCTGTTATTTTAATGTCCAAGCCTACTGACAAATTAGAAGAGCCTTCAAATCACAGGTGCTCTTCTGGAGCAATGCTTACAAAACAACTCCGCTGAACAAACAGAAAGTTGGGGTGCGGAGCTACTTTATTTGACTGCCTGTGCAGAGCCAGCATTGCGCTGTATCCAGACAGTGACAGGAGAGAAGGAACCAAATTAATCTGGCTTGTATGGGTCCCTGGATTTTTTTTTTATGTGAATTTCTATTTTAATGTATTGCTTAACAGCAGTGTCTTTTTGGGGAAATGTTCTGCTTTCCAAATAAGCACGCTTTAATATAAATAATAATAAAGATAATAAAATCATGCAGTTTGCACTGATGTCTTATCGTTTTCCCACAGGGCTTCCAAAGAAGCTGAACAGAAGATATTCTCTAGAAGAAAAACAGCTTCTGTCCAGCCAAGCAGATCCCCCCTGCTGCGAAAAGGTGTAACTCCACCGACTTCAGCATAGCTCCGTGACTTAGAGAAAGCAGTCAGAATTGATGCTAGAGAGAAAGGCACATTACTCTGGCTTATATAAAGAAACAGCACATTCTGTACCAGAACGGGTTATGTGCCCCAGCCGAGCTGAATTTCCCCTGGATAATTTCTTTACGTCTTGGAATTCAACCTCTGGAGATAAAGCCAGCCCAAGGCTTTACGTGCTGCTTAAATTCAATGGAAACGTTGGTTTGGGGGCTCTGGTAATGCGCTGTGCTGCGTGCTTGTCTACGTGCACACACAAAAATAAATTTATACTACAAGCTCAGCGTTTTGATTTTATTTTTTGAAAGTTCTTAAGGCTTACTCGAGTTTTGGGTCACGTTAGAGAGACTGAAGAGGCGGCGCACGTATTTGCTGCTCCAGCAGTCATAAACGACTACATACATTTATATTTATTACTATTTAGCATACAGCTCCTGTGCACCATCTAGTAATCAGTTGTGTGCCCCTCTCCCCACCTGCCTTCATACCAGTTGCCTCTACTCTAGTCAGAGCACGGGGATTTGTAGTTTCTCCCTCTATGTTTGTGACCCATCTACCCCATGCAGAGAGAGGGCTTTTGCACCATATTTTGAGCGGCTTTTATTACTACTTTTCTTTTTCTTTGCTGCTAACAATTTCTTCGGTGCGTCTTTGGCTCAGTTTTGTTACCCGTGTTTTGCACTAATACAACTTTATTTCTGGTATAAAGGAGTTCTTGATTTTCGATACATCTCGTGTTCTTTTGTCACATTATTAAAGAAAGTTTGTTTCGCTGAGTTGCCTCGATAATTCAGCTCTTGACAGCTGATAATTTACATTTTTGCTTAAGAAACTGAAACTTATAATGGCAGTTTGAAGTAAAACCAGACTGTCTGTGATCTGAAACGAGCCAGGGCTAAATTTAGATTTCTGGATAAATTAAAGTTAAAGCTTGTCCACCGAGCCCTTGAGTTTGAGATGCCAATGTGTGGGAGGGTGTGTGC
This sequence comes from Chroicocephalus ridibundus, assembly GCF_963924245.1. NCBI lineage: Eukaryota > Metazoa > Chordata > Aves > Charadriiformes > Laridae > Chroicocephalus > Chroicocephalus ridibundus. The sequence continues at coordinate 3,187,930 of NC_086306.1, read as the reverse complement.
TCAACCAGTTGGGTAAGGATGGGTTTGGACTTAAGCAGTAGTTAAATGCAGGAGAGATGTTCCCTGTGGTTACTTGCTGGCTGTAGTCCCCATCACTTTCAATTAAGTTTTAAGAGACCTTGGCTCTCATTCTTGAGATGTATCTGGCCACCTAATTTCTGTTGATTTTGAGCGTCTGAGTGTTAGCCCCTTTCGGAACCATCATAAATTCTCATTATATCTTGCATTAATACATAATGAAGCCCTTTATTGTAGAGTATTTAAATGTCAAGTGGCAAAGTATGAGCCACACAAGAAACTGGACAGTCTGCTCTAAGCACTGAGTGAAAAATTCCTTCCAGTAATGGCATACTGGGCTCTGCATACTATATTCCTTGTTTGTTTTATGATGAATAAAACAATCCAGAATCTCCGGTGCCTTTTCTCACACAAGGAGACTGCTCTCTGTGCTCCTTTAATGACTTCCCAGGGGTGGCGTCAGCCGTTACGTTCTGATCTCCTAAAGCATAGAGGCTTCCCTCTGAAAGAATTATCTAGTTTAATTGGCTTTAAATTAATGAAAGGAAAGCTTGCTTATTGCAGTCACATCAACTTAAGACTTGGAAGAAATTAACTGCAGAAGTGGGAAACAAAGCAAAAGAAAAACTAATATTCTTCCTGTGAAAACATCAGTTTGTGTTTCCAAATGTAAGCTGGATTTCCAAAAGGATGCTTTTCTGTTCCAAGTGAAGGAAAAGCTGGATGGTGTAAATCAAATTTTCATCATGAGTGGCAAGCTGACATACATCAAGGAAGGGCAGGACCTCTGATCTCAGGGACTTTAGACACAGTCAGCAACGTTAGGTGTGAGAGTTTGAGTTTTCTCAAAAAAAAAAAAAAAAAAGAAGAAAACATTGCAAGTGCAGGTTATTTATTTGTGTCTGATCTGAATTGCCTTTGTTTCATTTCTACTGGCCTTTAAAATAAAATGGGGAAAACAGGAGTATATTTTAGAAAAGGAATACATTTTAGAAAAGAAGAATGATGCATAAAAAAAATGAGGTGCAAACCATGGGCCAAATCCCATGGAAACTCACCAAGTCTAACATGAGCTGCAAATGATGAGCATGTCTGTACCTTAAACCATTTTTGTTTAGCTGTCTAAGAACACAAACAAAAGACATCCACGGATTTAAGTTGAATCCTGCAACGTCTGTCCTCCCATAACCAGGGGGGAGCTGTCTGACACTACCCAGGATCCAATAAAATGCCTCAAGCCTCCAACATATGGAGATCTCTGCAGGTTTTATGGAGTCCTCCCCTTGGTAGCTGATAGAGATCCCTTCACTGATGGATTTTATGGAGTCATCCCCTTGGTAGCTTACAGAGATCCCTTCACTCATGGATTTTATGGAGTCTTCCCCCTTGGTAGCTGATAGAGATCCCTTCACTGATGGATTTTATGGAGTCTTCCCCCTTGGTAGCTGATAGAGATCCCTTCACTGATGGATTTTATGGAGTCATCCCCTTGGTAGCTGATAGAGATCCCTTCACTGATGGATTTTATGGAGTCTTCCCCCTTGATAGCTGATAGAGATCCCTTCGCTGATGGATTTTATGGAGTCCTCCCCTGATTACCCACCACAGCAAATTTATCCTTGCTGGAAGATAGCACAGAACCAACGCCTTCATTACACAGACAGGGAGTTGTGCGCTGGGAGGCGAAGTGGCACGCGCAAGTTCCCTTCATCACAAAACTAGACATTTTGGGACCTGTTAGAACAGGTGAATCAACTCCCAGGTTCACTGAGAAGCACCAATTTATAGAGCAAGTCATCCGGAGCGCATATTCAAGATGCTAGAGAAAATGACTTTAGAGGCACACAGATGTAAATCATTTTAACAAAAAGGGCTATGGCTTGTTGAACTCCAAAGAGAAGGATGGCTTTTGGCAGGACACGTGGATTTGGAACCATAATATCCAAACTCACATGGCGCCTGCCTACTTGGGAGATTGAACTGTTTTTTCACAGCCGGAATTTTAAATGCAGTCTGGACAACAGTCAGAAGCTTCCATGAAACATCATGTGAATTCTGAAAAAATTTGAGTTTTAGATATCTATCAGCTCAGTTATTCTTTAGTAAAGGTGATGAGTTACGCAGAGGCCCTTGCTGTCAACTAGAAGGTTTTGTGACAAGACAGAGAAGTGACTCATGAGCCTATGAGTCAAAAGGGCAAAAAATACCGTGTTCTGAGGCTGCTCACTTCCCCAGTGTCTCCAAATTGTTTTCCCAGGTGGCTTGCCTGAGACTTAATTCTGTCTTTCTCCTACCAGAGCCCTCCTTGCTAAATTATTGTCAGCTTTTCATGATTTACGACAAATGACAGGAAGCACTCTGCCAAGTCACAGTAAAATGACTTGGTGAGTAAGGAGCCTGCTTCTGACTTTGCTGATAGCAGGTGTTTTAGGAGACGGAATGTGAAATTCAGAGTGTGGGTAATCAAAGATGTGGGAGATGAGGAAGAGGATTTTTTCCCCGTTACCTCTCACACTAACAAGGTAAAAATAACTGGAAGGGCTTAATCAGGTATGTGGGTATGAAATTGCCTGCAGGTCAAAACTTCGGAGCTGCTGAGTGTTCGGTTCATCCCAGGGGCCGCCCTGGGCCCATCCCGGGGAGTCTGCCACTGATGTGGGAAGGGTTAGGATTCTGCCTTCCCGGAGAAAAGAGGTAATCCTGTGACAGTGCCAGGGATTTCCCTCGTGGACTGGAATCCCACTGTGGTAGGGCTCTACAAACACTGAACAAAAAGTGAACTAGACTGAACCACTGAGATTTAAAGATAAAAGTGTTCTTCAGGGTGCGGGGAATCTTGTTTATTCAGTCAAACGTTTTAAAAAACAGACCATATATTTATTTGCAGAACTGGAAGGTATTACAGGCAGTCTTTGACTGAACGCTCATTTGGCTGGTTTTAATGCCGTGTTAACAAAGCTTTGCAGTTGAGGATGGGAACTCTTCCGTGTCTGGCCAGCTGAGAGCTTGGGTTTCTCCTCAGCTACCAGTGATCCAAATTCTCTCTTTCTCTGTGCGCCTCTGCCTCCCTCGTGTCCGGCTCACAAGATGGAAAGGAGGGATTCTAGACAGATCTAACTGTGAAGTTTAGAGATTCTTAGGTTTAAAAACTTGTTTTCTCCTAGCTAAATCTGCTAAGACGCCGACTGCGAGGCATTAATGGCGAACAAATTTGCCCAGTCATCAGACCAGGAGTTTCTATTTCTACTCTTAACTGCATAAACTGCTATTTGTTACAGGTTTGAAGTAATGCTGAGCAGCTTCACATCTGATTTGACTTGAAAATGCTATTAGCTATTCTGAAAGCAAAATCAACCACTCTCCTGAGAGCTGTATGACTATAAATCAAAGCCTGTGGATGCTGTTGCAGCAACAGTGACAGAAACAAAATAGACATCTGGTGTGTTTCACCGTAATAACTTCCAAATTCAGGAGAACTTAGAAGTGCTTCAAGAACTCCTACCCGTAGTTGCCTCACAACAGGTAAGAATTAGTTTTTTAGAACTAACATTTTTCCACCTGGCATAAATTTGAAAAGTACTGCTGAGTTCTAGAAGGGTTGCATTTTTGTTTGGCTGTTTCGGCTGTTAAATCACAACAAGTTGCAGAAAATTGGATTAAATTAAAAGGAAAACTATGTCCCTATAATTGGGAAATTAGCATCAGTCAGAGTCTTATTTGAACTGCAAATGCATGAGTCAGGAATAACACCACTGAAACTAATGACATTTTGGAGGCAAGAGATTTTTTTCTATCTAAAACTTTTTTAAAAAGTAAAAAAATAATCTCCCAAACCAAGCCTAAAAGAAAATCCGAATGACGAAAACACTCGGACGGTTCTAGGATAACTGAGAAACTAGAAAGTGAACAGAGGAAAACTAGCGTCAAACTGAAAAACAAAGCAGCATCCCTCTTTCCACCCCCACCAGCACACAAAACCACAGCCCTGAGAAAAACGTGGATAAACAACCCCGGGTTTATTGATTCCCACAGCGGGCATGGCGAAGGGAAGCCTCAGTCCATTCTGCGCGTCCAACACCAAGCGTTATTATTACACTAGCCCTGGTCTTTCTGGCTGTTATCTCTCTCTCTCTTTTTTTTTTTCTTTTTTTTTTTTTGGTGGAAAATGTAGCATCTTTACGAGACTGAAGGGGCTGTAATATAAAATGGTCGATATTATGTGTTTTCTGACTATTATTAATAAAGTATATTATAAAATTATATATAATATAAAACTCTAAATATATTTATAGATATAAGTACGTCTATAAATTATAACGTGCGAGCCCGGCGGGAGCTGCGGGTTCGATCCCGGGCGCTGGCAGCAGTTTCGGGGCTCCCTCTTGTGGCTCTGCCTTTCCATCGCCCTTTCAGGTTCCTGCTTTGCTCCTTCGCGGCTTTTCTGGCTCATCTGCGGGCCCTGGTCCCCGCAGGGTGCGATTCCCCACCACCCTGGCAGAGCTACATTCAAATCCTGCTCCCCTGCAGCCGGCGGCTTTGTGAGAGCGGAGCCACGGCCCCGCCGCCCGCTTTGCTGCAGGCTGGCTGCGGCCGCGCGCCCTCAAACCCACGAAATTCCCACCCCCCCCGCCCCAATATTCCTTACCTATTCTATTTATTTTTTTAATTATTATTATTTTTTTTTTAAGATCTCTGTGCTTTATAAAGGGGCAGTAAAGAGAAACCAGAAGCTTTTTAGCTTCTAAAGCAGCTCTCAAAACTCTTGATTCTGACTTGGAAGAAGTCATCTAGAAGAAGTTGACCATCCCAGGTTTCCACCATTACTGACCTGCTGGAACTGCCTCACCCTCTCACTACGCTCTCTGGTTGCACAGCACTTAACCCCAAGAAGTCCATAACTGTGATACCTGCTACCTTTTTTCTAGCTGTGTGGAGTATAAACCACTTCTTCACATTCTATGTCGTCTTCACAAAGGCACCCTGATTACACAAAAATACTGGAGGGTGAAAAAAGTCAGGCGTTAAACACTCGGTGTTTTCTCTGTTTTATTTTCGATAAGAAATCTTCCCCCAAAGGTACAAGGCAATACCTGAAATGCTCTGTAGTTTTTCTCTTAGCGTCTGAATTTAAAAAGTCCCCATAAACACAACACATTCTGGCCTAAAAAAAAAAAAAGAAAAGGGACATTCCTATTTGCAAGCAGTATGTAGTGCTCCCCTCCGCACCCTGAACTAATTAATTGGCGTATGTTTTACTGTCCTGAGGTTTTATTAATGAACAATATTTCATTCAAAGCTAATTAGAATCCCTAGGCAGGCCACGCTTAGCAATAGAGATGCCAAATAGGAAAGCAGAGAACAGGTGAGCAGCCAGCCTAATAACTGTAATTGTTTTGTTGGGAAGGAGGAAGACGGGGGAATAAAGCCCACACATTAGAGACTCATAAATACAAACCACTTAAGAAAGTTGTCAGGCATGTTGGGCCACCGTAAGGAATTCACTCACGCTGCTTTAAAAACCTTGTTTTGAAGATGTTATTCTGCAAAAGACATTTAGATTCCGTTCTTGGGATGTTTCTACTCTGCAGAGGCAGAAGAATCTTACACCAGGAGCCTTCTGCTGGGATGAAAAGTCCCTCGCAGAGAGGGCACTCTCTGGAGAATGAGGGGCATGACACACATTTTTGCTATCTGTCAGTTAGAATATGCTGCTGAGGAGCAGAAGGCACGGACCAAAAACCTGCCGTTTAGCCATTCCTGAGCATTCTTGGTGGCTGTAAGAGCTCATAGGGATTTACAGCAGCTCTGGAACTTCTTAGAGTTTTTCTTTGACTGCATAGGGGAAGGGGAAATATAAAATGCATCGTAACATCTGGCATGGGTCATCTCACCCCGGAGGAAGGCGGTGAGGTGTCTAAGAAGCCAGGAGAGCTGGGGTGGGAGCACCATCTGCGCTCTGCCTTTGACAGAGGGCACCAGCCTACTTTGTGGCCTCTGCACTTCCCCGGCCTCAGCTTGGAAACCACGTTTTGCTTTATTGATTTATTTCTCACCTTTCTTGCGAGAGGTTCCTCCTCTCTCATTTCCCCTCGGGCATTTCTATCATGTGGAATTTGATTTCCTCCGAGCGGCTCCTTACCTGCTGCTGGATTCAACCCCTGCCTTACTGCCTGGCGTTTGTAAAGTCCATCTCAATCACATCTACAACAAATCAAATCCCAACTGTTCCTCCAGCTTGGTGCATTTCATGGCTCTAACTACCTTCCTCAGACACTTGAGAACTCTTACACCTATAGCAGCTCATGAGGAACGGGGCAAAAAAAATAAAATCTTTCTTCTTTACTTCTACAACAAGAAGAAAAACTGGAGAAATGTGGATTTTTGGAGTCCAGCCTGTGAAAAAGTTTCAGGTAGTGTTGACTGGGACATCTGAAGCGCCTTATCTGCAGTCGGGCACTCAGAGCAGCGGGAAGTCACCTGAACCTGCAACCCGGAGACGAGAACGCAGTCCGACTCCAAATATTCAGAGAACTTTGTCCTCTGTTGTAGTCCAAAACTACCTACTCTTGCTGCCCTGAAGCCAGAGCGGTGTTATTCCATGAGCTAGAGAGATCAAGAGATGTCTGCTTCCTGAAGAGCATAAATATAAGAGGGAAAAGACAAGAAAGAAAACAAAATAACAGACAAAACAATGAAATGTCTGAATACCTTTAAGGATCTGAAGCTAACTGTTCCCCAAGGAACCACGAAGGAAATTTCCATGTCGTCTCCCCAATATATCTCTTTTTCCCCAATATATTTCTTTTTGAGGTCCCCTGTGCCAGGCGTATTCCATACGGGCAGGCTCCGGGCACCAGCCTGAGGAAGGATGCTGAGCTTGAATATCCACCGTGCCGGCTGAGCAAAGGAGGACGTCCGCTGCCTTCCGCTGCTACATTTTCTGACACATCCTTGTTTGAACTTCAGATAAAAGAGGAAAGGGATAGAAAGGGAAATGTACTGAGACTTGAGCAAAGATTTCTCCATTTGGCTTTTGCCATTGTAAAATCTTGCATTAGCAGCTGTAATTAGTCGGTACCAGACCATCAACCGCTGTTGAAGTGTCTGTGACTGATTTGACACAAGGTTTTTATAGGAATGAGCCAGTTAACCTAAGAATTTACGCTGACTGTTCTTCTGAAATGACGAGCACGCTGCTCATTGCACTGGCATTTCTGCTCTCAGACCAGCCATAGCCATCAGTGTTAGAATAATTTCTTGTGCTTTTTTTTTTTTTTTTTTAACCAGTGAGAGACAGGAATCCGTGATAGCAGGTCAGTTTATGAAAATCTCTCTGAACTGATCACTGGAATTTGGGAAAGGAATCTGAATTTGCCCTTAAATCCCACCTCTTACGTTTATCTTTACCCACTGCAAGTAAAGGCAGATACACCGAGTATATTGTGCTGAGTATTCTCTATACACACCGACATTGCGTACAGGAGATGGAAAGCTAGAGCTCAGCCTGCTTTGACAGACACATCTGCCCTTTTTAGGGCTTATTTCCAGAAGCAATATTGCTCTTTCATTGCCAAATGAAACTTGGGGGCCTGCTCTGTCAAGCAGCTGGCAGATGTTTAGTATTACACAGGACTGAATTGCACTGTCCGTGGGCTAGGATTTCGCGTGCTCTGTCTGCATATATTTTCATCATTTAACATGTGTAAGGACTAAACCTCTCAATGTTAGGCAGTAGTTATATTCTCAAACCAGGCGGGAGGGTTATAATAATAGATAAATCCGTTTAGAAAGAAAATGCCAATCCTGGTCAAAATCTTGGCTGTTTGCAAAACTGATCCTTTTTGGAAAGCACTTGAATTTTCACTCCTGCCATATCTTAGTGTTTGACTGTCCATCAATTCATGTCAAAACACCAGGAAACCTCCAGAACGGCTCTTGACACCCACTAGAATACAAGATGAATCCACTAATGAGCAGACGCTCTGCCACGACAGTCCCCAAAACTCGTGATGAGGATCTGAGAGATGGAGCCTTCTGTGTCCCCAGGGAGCTGGCTTGCCCCATAGCTCGGGGGTTGGCAGGTCCCTGGCATCCCTAGCCTTAAGGTCTCCGTCCAGTGGGCTGAGCCCTATCTAGAGCAGGGTGAAGGGTCTCTGGCCATGGCCTTTAATGCCCACCAAAATGTGCCCAATGTGTCTTTTTTTTTTCTTCTCAAACCCCTGTTTCATCTTGGATGATTTCTCTGCGCTACAGTCTGGTTAGCTATGAAAGCAAGGAGGCATCCTGAATTAGAATAAAAGCGACATTTTGGTGCCTGAAGCTGTAGGAACACACCTTCTGGTACTTAAAGTCCGTGTGTGTAGACACACGACTATTTCTGTGTTTGGTAAATTCCACTCGGTACCAACTGCATTTTAAATACCTATATAAGTTTAAGTAATGTTTTCTGGGCACCTCTGGGATGAATTAATGTATGATGCTCGTCATAGCAATGAGCTGGTTGTCCTGCAATAGTAGTAAATACACCCCAGCATGCACTTAACTGCAGGTAAAGGCATTGGTTTGTCTTGGTCTCACTCATACTACGTCCCTATTTATGCTGTTTGCAAGGGCATGGAGCGATAGGGGCAATGGTTTAAACTAGAGCAGGGCAGGTTTAGATGAGCCATTGGGAAGAAGTTCTTTCCACTGAGGGTGGTGAGACACTGGCCCAGGTTGCCCAGAGAGGGGGTGGAGGCCCCATCCCTGGAGACATTCCAGGCCAGGCTGGATGAGGCTCTGAGCGACCTGATCTAGTTGTGGATGTCCCTGCTGACTGCAGGGGGTTGGACTAGATGGCCTTTAGAGGTCCCTTCCAACCCAACGCATCCTGTGATGCTATCATTCTATGTATAGGCCTCGTTTGTGTTTTGAACTTTTTGAAAGTGGGGAATTGCTTGCTTTCCACATTGCGCAGCCTGAGATAATAAAGTTTCTGAGACGCCTTGCTCCGTGCTGGCTGTTTGCCTCAAGAAGCTTGCCATCAGGGATTCCGTCTGTGCAACGCAGTCCCAGTGACAACGGAGGATCTGGAGGATCGGAGACAAGGATGATGGGCAAGCATCTGAACAGCCAGGTGGATGGAAGGGGAAATGAGTGCTAGTTACCGTGGGGTTTCTTCCAATTCTATTTAAAGAACCAACGCTTATTGACATTTGTGCCAATGTATTACAAAATTGTTGGTATTTTTTTTTCTTGACCAGTTTGTGAGGGTTTGTCCAAATGCAATTGAATTTTACTGAAAGAAAACAAGACAGCTTTAGCAATTAACTTTCTCCATGTTAATTGACTTCCAATTAACCTGCCGGAAATGTCTTTAATGTCAGTGTCATGTATAAAAATACAGCTTGTTGCTTTAATCGATTGTGTAATCACAGTCTTCATAATCAGCTTTACCTCTGTGCTTATTACACTAAGACCCGAATTGTCGCCCAGAATTATTAAATATAAAAACTTCTCCCTTTAACGGTAATTAACATTTAACCAATTCATTTTAAATATGTGCACTGAGATATGATTAAAATGTTATTAACTCTTGCTTTTGTAATGCAAAATGCATAAAAAAAAAAGGTAAAGCCTTGTTTTTCAGATGGAAGACGTTCCCACCAGGAAATGGGTTGCCTTAGAGCTATGCCTTTGGTTTGTTCTCGGTGCATGGGGACATTTCACAGCTCTAGTGGCCCAGGGGAGGCCCTGGAGATGCTGGGAGGGCTGGAGCCCCTCTGCTGTGAGGACAGGCTGAGAGAGCTGGGGAGGTTCAGCCTGGAGAAAAGAAGGCTCCAGAGAGACCTTGGTGCCCCTTCCAGTCCCTAAAGGGGCTCCAGGAAAGCTGGGGAGGGACTCTGGAGCAGGGAGGGGAGCCATGGGACGAGGGGGAAGGGTTTTACACTGAAAGAGGGGAGACTGAGATGAAATACGGGGAAGAAATTGTTTGCTGTGAGGGGGGTGAGCCCCTGGCCCAGGCTGCCCAGAGAAGCTGTGGCTGCCCCATCCCTGGAGGGGTTCAAGGCCAGGTTGGCCGGGGCTTGGAGCAACCTGGGCTGGTGGGAGGTGTCCCTGCCCAGGGCAGGGGGTGGCACTGGCTGGGCTTTAAGGTCCCTTCCAACCCAAACCATTCTGTGATTTTTGTGGGTGCCACAGTCTCACAGAGCAGTGGTATTGGCAGGAGACGATGTACACATGCGTGGGACTCCAGTGCTCACAGCTGCCAAAATGTGTGTGGCCATGGATGTCATCCCTCTGACAAATGGTGGTGGCTGTCTGCTCTGTTCTTCAGGAAAACAGCTTATTCAAGGAACAGAAAAGCCAGGTTTTGCGGATTTGCCTCCACTGTTTATGTAGGTGTCTTAATCTTTGGGAGAGAGAGTAATTTTTGTTGACAGATCTTTGAAATGTGTCTCGGGACGAAGACTTTCGGGGTGTGAATTGCATTAACTTGTTTGTGCTAGCTAGCGTAGAGTTGGTGTAGGACTAAATGCTATGGTAGCTGACTATCTATATATGTAGATTTCTTTTAATAAGATGTTAGTGGCAGAAGTATTACAATTATCCAGGGGACCATATTGAAAATATGTAGATGCCTAACTCTGATGGTCTAGTGCGCTAAATTGTAGCTTGTATAGATCTTCAGATGCCTAAGCACAGAGCCTTCAGTGGCCTGCAGCTGATCGTTTCATCCCTGATTTAAGTCTTATCCCCATGTCACAGATAAGGTTAAGTCCGCCTCCTTTAAAGGGTATATCATCTTTTCACAAGCAGGTATGGAGAACACATATGTGAGCGACTGTAGGTACTAAAGAACTGGAGGATGACACGGTGAAGAGATGTGGACGTCAAGCCTGCCAATCTCTGGAGAGGGCCTTCCTCCTGCAGCTTACAGATAACTGTCTATTTGCATGTTTTACTCTTTTTTTTTCTTTTTGGTGGTAAATATTTGCGTAGCTTATACTGTGGTATTAAAGTTTATCACCTTGGATTTTTACATTCAAATTTTGGAAAGTAGTCTCGGAATCACTCTAGCTGTGTTATCTGAATGTCAGATGACAAAAAATGGGCAAAAAAAATCTGTTTGCCTTTTAAAACTGAGGTTTATAGCCAGATTTGCCCCTATGGGTGTGTATATATATATCTAAACGTATGCGTGTGTGTACGTGTGTGTACATATATGTATAAAGTCCAGATATAAGCAGACTTGTTCAAAGACAATTGTGAGAAATCCCAGACCATTTTATATCGAGGGAAAACTTTAATCAGAATGCCCCAAACTCAGTTTCTTTTGCCACGGCGGGACTTTTTGGCACCCGTTGTGGTGGACGGCTGTGACACACAGGGTGGTCAGGACGGGTAAGTATAGGGCAGTCAGAGAGAGACCACTGCTGGGGTGTCTCAGTCCTGTATGGAGCCCACCATAAAGACATCTGGAAGCGGTTTGGCGATGCGATGCGGGTTTCATTACCAGGTCCCTACACACGCCAAGCTTAGACCTACCTCGGGCAGAGGTGACACCATCCCTGCCTCCATGGCCTGTTCCCACCAAGGCCCTCACTTCTAAGGGTGAGGCAACGTTTGCTTTCCAAAGGTGACCTTGGAAACGCACCTTCTGGAATGCGCTCCTGGAATTTCCATCATTCTTCACAGAAGTAGTAAAACAAAGCAGCATTCCAGCTGTTCCTGTATTTCTGCAGATTACAGATATTATTCTATTATGCTTATTTGAACATTGACTTGATTTTTAATTAGGCTCCTGTGCCTAATTGCCCGGGAAATACACCTCCCGGTAAAAAATGTTGTTCCTTGCTACTTATAAGCAGCTAAATACCTCATCACAAAAACACGTTGCATTCTGTAAATGTCTATGTTATAGCTCATTAGGCTGATATTTTTAAGTCATTTTAAATAATGTGGTTTTCTCTTTAAAGCTGAACAGAATAAAGTATTTGCTTTAAAAGGGAAAATTAAATCATGGAAACTAATAATTTATTACTCTTTCTCTGACAGGCTAGACATCAATTTGATGTTGTTCAGCTAGTGCCACGATGGCGTTAAAAGTTGCCTTTCCCTCCCAAAACAACAAATGAGTTTTGATTTCTCTTCATTAAATGCATCATTAATTCCTCCTCCTAGTTTCTGTTTGTTTTCCCTTCCATACTCTCTTGTTCCTGTAAATTTAATTCAGGCAGCGCATTCATCACATTCTTGTAATTAGCGCTTGGAAATATGAAGTCTTCCAGGCATTATCACTCCTGCACGAGTGCTGAGAGATGGACAGGTCTATTTGCCTTGGAACTTTGCACTGATTCTCAAAGAGCCGTAATAATTTGGAGCTTGAATTTGGACTGAGCAGGAAGGCCATGGGTGCTTTCTTCAAGTTCTAGCCACAAACCAGGCGTTTCCCACTTTTATCACTTGAAGTTTCCGTTTTGCTTCTCTTTTCAGCGATGGAAATAAATGCAGCATTACAAGGACTTGTCTTAGAAGAGCTATTGCTTTGTTGGGATTGCTGGGATTAAGTGGGACCCAGGACCGAACCGGGTTTAGCTCTTTGGAATTTCAGCCTTTGAAGAAATGAATGGAATTTCAGCCTGTCCCTCTGCTGGTGGTGGAGCAGCCAACTTGTGCCCGGCTTAGAGGACGCAAGGCTTTCTCCCTATGGCTTTGCAACTTCAGAGAATCTCTATTCAAAGTACAATATTGTACCCTGATTCCTGTTGACGAGGGTGTGCCCAGCCGTAAATTAGTTTCTGTGGAAACAAACATTTGTTGAATGCAATGCCGGTTGAATTGTGGCCCTTATCTGTAAGGACATTACTGCTGAAGACCTTTGACTAATTTTTTTACTGTAAAAATAAATAAATAATCAAGTTCAAAACAGCATACTTGGTGGTTTTTTGTTTTGTTTTTTTTTTACTCCCCTTGGTCTGTCATATTTGGAAGGAGTCACAGTTTCTTTTAACCCAAAAATATGTTGTGATTGAACTGGACATTATCACAAGGCGTCATGTTTGTACATCGTATTTGGGCCATCCAAGGTGGCACTTTACTGAGGAGGAAACTAAAAGGCTGATGAGGGTCAAATGGAACAGACCCCGCACAGGCAAAACCCTTATTGTTTTAAATGGGAACTTGCCTGATGCAGGACCCTGTGAGCTTGTGTAGGCTTTCATTACTCTTTCACATATTTTGCTTTTTCTCCCAGCTCTGAAGATGGCTTTCTGTCTCAGGGCACGAGCACTAAATACCCTCCCGGATGTAATTGTTTCTAAAGGTGAATAAATAAATAAATGGCAGCATATTGAGGACTATGGTACGGAGTAATGAAGCCATTGTCTGCCTCCATTTATTCCTGGGAGCTCGGGTGAATTTAGGTTCTTGATTTAAGAAGCTGCGTCCTGTGGCTACATCTGGGTATTGCTGGATAAATAACAAACAACTGCTCTTCGCCAAGCCACAGTTCATCTGTCCAGCTGGGGTAATGATGCTTATCTCCTTTAGAAAATCCTTTGAGATGTACATTTGTGAAGCTTTATGTAATAAGTGGGTTTGATAAATTATATCACTATTTTATACTTGGGACTGAGATTCTATCCGACCGCACCACGCAAGGTCAAACAGCGTGTTTGGTGGTTGCAGCAGAGTCCTTAGCTGTCACCTTAGCCATGGGGATTTTTCTTTATGTACTCTGTACTCCGCTGTCTGTGCTGACCGTGGAACAAGCCTTTTCTTCTGCTTCCCTCTCAGATTGCTTTAATGGTTGCCCTCATTCTCTTTAATGATTTTAAATCACCGCTTTTGATGTCCAGTTTATCTTCCCCAAAGGTAGCGCCCCTGACTGCATCAGATTCACTCCTTAATCCCCTTAGCCTCCTCTGATCACTCAGGACCAGAGTTAGATAAACTATCTCAGGTAGCCTTTGACGTCTTTCAAGAAGCAGCTGAATGCCATAAAAGATCCATCATGCTTTCCTTGGTGTCAAAAAGGTTTGCTATTAAAGATTAGGGAGGCTGGAGGTCACTCCAAATCACAATATTGTTCACTTTATAAGCCCATTTTATCCTGTCATCTGGTATTACGCTTTCAAGTTGTTTCTGAGGAGTCCGTGGCATATATCAATTTCTTGCCCTTCAGTCCTTTTAAACACTAGGGTTTAAGCACTGATTGATTCATTAAATGTCTCCAAAGTCAAGCGATTTATCTTTTCCACTGTATTTTATTGTCTCTACTTCCCTGACTTAGAAACCTCCAGCACAACGTTGAGTTATTCTGTTCACTTTGAGAATCTTTGTAAATACAGGGTATTTTTACATACATGAAAAGAGGCACCTGCGCGTGCTTTTATCCAGTATTCAGAATTGCAGTGTGCCTTACGGGAATTCTACTGGCTTTTCGCTTCGCTTTTGTAGTATAATTTATCTCCAGTTCAGCTCTTTTCACCCCTGTTCTTTTATTCAGCCCTACTTTCATTGTTTCGCTTCAGGTTTTTAACTCAGTTAAAATATGGGATATGTCTGTGTGTATTTAGGTAGTCAATGTGCTAGAAACAAGAATATAAGAATACACGGTTCTGTCTACATGTGAGTAAGAATCGGCAAAGTTGCTCAATGCTTTGAAAATTGGCTTTAGTGCACAGCTCTTGTCATTGCCTACCCACCGTCTGACCCTTTCTGCATCCACTCAGAGAGACCGCCCCAGGCTTGTGACCGTCATAAATACCAATACACAGAATAGGTTGAATTTATATGGTTTGTGAATGGCATCAACACCAATTTACAGCATAGGTTGGATTTACATGGGGCATGAGCCTTTCCTGTGGGTTTGAATTCAGTCTTCGAGCTTTCTTTTTGCAGATAGTTGATGTCCTTTGAGCGGGCATTCGGGTGTTATGAGACGTGAAGGTGGTGCCGCAGCCTGCAACGGGAAAACAGGTTGTCTGGTGTCCTGAAAAGAAAAAGCCTTGGTTGAAGGTTTTCTCTGCTGTTCTTGATGCTGACTTCAACAACTGCTTAAAACAGCATTTTTATTACCCTTAGGAAGCTTGCTTACCTTGATGTCCTTTTTCTTGACATACTCTGGCACTTACTCACACGTACGCTCGTCTCCTTTCCTGCTAACAGCTATTACCATTTTTAAGCTTCGCTGTGGAAACGCTGGTTCTCTTTGTTGAAAACTTCACTGTCAGATTTAACATATTAGCTCACTATAACAGAGACCATAGAAGTTGATTTTGCATTAAGTATTATTAAATATTAACATGTTTACACTACAAAGTTAGCCTACAGTTATACGCAACCCTGGAGTATTCCTTAACTGTCGTCTGTTGTTTCTAAGCAGGTTCCCAGCCTGGGTTAATCGGGTTTCTTATGGCTTCTCCCAGCACAGAGGCATTTTTTGACTGGAAATGCTCCTGGTCCGTTCCAGCGCTCTGTCAAACACGTTCTTTCAAGCCATACTGCAGATGCTTTGAGTAATTTTGTGCTGAAACAACGCCGCAGCCCTCCCATGGGCAGCAGCCCTGTCTTGGTGGAGCGCTGAAGATCCACTACAGATGCTGCCAGGTGTTGCACAGCGCGGCTGCCAAGATGTGCCTGGGTTTTAGAGCAAAAATCTGTGAGTAGGTAACTACTCCTGGCTGGGGTCTACTCTGGGGAAAGTTTGGGCAAACAAAGCTGAATACAAACTTGACCATGGGAAGTTCCATCTCAAGACGAGGAGGAACTTCTCTGCTGTGAGGGTGGCAGAGCCCTGGCACAGGCTGCCCAGAGAGGTGGGGGAGTCTCCGTCTCTGGAGACATCCCAAACCTGCCTGGAGGCGTCCCTGTGCCACCTGCTCTGGGTGACCCTGCTCTGGCCGGGGGTTGGACGGGGTGATCTCCAGAGGTCCCTTCCCATCCCGGCCACTCTGGGATTCTGTGTGAATAGAATTTGGCTGGTTTCACATTAATCCTTAAATCTGTATGTGTTCACGTGGTAAATCTCAAGCTCTGTTTTGGAGTGAACGCTGTGGCAGTGCCAGCTTTTGTGGGCCACGGATCCACGTACAAGGCTTGATCAGACATGTTGTGATTAAACCCCTAAACTTGTGGCAAACATAAGCTGGAAAGTACCGAAAAATGAAGCTTCAGCTTGCCCAGTAACCATGTTTTTTTTTCCACAGGGCAGTTCTCAAAATGAATCTTATATCTTATTTACTGTAAGCAGAGTGATAAATGCCAAACTGATCATCTAAACTACTGGCAGATTTTCTCCATGGCGCTCTGCACAAAGAATCTTGTCAGCCCCAAACCCATTTGGGTCAGAATCACCTACATTAGCATAAGGAGTTAATGAATTAATCTGACTCTGCCTGGAGAAGATTAGGAGCAATCACACCAGTCATTCTACTGGCGGCAGGGGGGTGGTGATAGCTTTTAAATAGAGGGTGTGGAGGGGAAGCTTGATCTTTTAGCGGCTTGGCCTGCCAGGATCCAAAGGTTGTACTGTGACTCCAGTAGAAAGGTAGGGGTTTAATCATAAGAAAATACTCTTTATGCAATTTACGTTTGGTCTAATCTAATTTTCCAGTAGTGTTGCCCTTGATCGTCTTCTCTGAACCTTTCTTTCTGAGTTCAGCATTATATTAATGATAGTTGTGGGCAGCACGCTACCGAATATCTGTCCTTCCTTCTCGTGTTTATCTGCCCTTGATCAGTTTGAAAGGATTCATTCGTTCAGTTAGAAAATGAACGAATTCATCTGATAAAATACAAGTTGTTTTAGGTGTACTTACTCCCTGGGCAGCGTGGTCCTTTCTCTTGTGTTGAATAAGGTAATACACAATATTGTACCGCTATCATGTTCCTGAGTGAGCGTGTGGTGAAGTGCCTGTTCTTAGGGGATGCTTCTTGCACTGGGTAAATATTTAAGAATCACGATAAAAATCCGTTTTGTTTAATTAATGCTTGAATTACTCTGGGAGTTATCCAGTGCGTTTGTTTCCACAGTGAGTAATTGCAAGTCAGTGTGGATATGAAGACTCTGGTGTAATAACGGAGTAAGATGCCCAAAGGTCTGTAAGGCTCAAAGTACAGTTTATTTAGAGTGTAAATGCCAAGTAAGGACCCCCCCAACTCCCCAGATGAAAAGCCCGAATTCACGTGTTGGGAATGTAAATCACAGAGGACTTTTTCCTGTGTTCCCTTGCCTGCTTTGCTGCAGCGGATATTTGCTACAGAAGACTTGACAAATCTGTGTAGCCGCAGAGGTTGATAATAGATGACCTAATCTAGCGCTCATGGCAGGAAAATAAAAATCAGGGCTGTTGTAAGGTCGAAAGCAAGCCTTTCTCTTCTTGCGCTACTCATTGCTCAGTAGCATTTTAGCAAATGTTAGAAAATAAATTTAGTTTTTGATCCCAGCTTAATACAATTTAAATGCAATGTATCCATCCTCTTGATCTTTCTTTATTCGCGTTTAAGGAAAAGCGATGGGAAAGAGAACAGAAGCTCTGACTTCTAAAAAGCATTATTTTTCAAATTTTCCATTGAGAAAATAACATTTCCACCAAAAGAGACTTTTACTAGGGGTGGCAGGGGAAGGAGTGGTGGGAGAGAGCACAGGTTTTTCCTCCACCACAATTATCAGTGGAGACTTGAAAAATGCAATACTTCCAGGTAATGTGTTTAAGCGTTCAAGGACATCTTATATGTTGTAAGTTTTGGAGGAGGCAGAATTAGGCACGTGTTTATGTAGGATTGCCAGATAGTGTTTACTAAACCCGTTTGCCACTAGAAAATAGCTCAGGAAACTCTAAGAAAAGCTATTCATTGTGAAGTATAGTTTCAAATGCTTCTTTAAAAATCATATGTTTCAGAGAGGATCTCCGGGGCGGTTTTGAGACAGAAATGTTTGGAAATGTTGAAATCACTGTCAAAAGGGAATAATGAATTTTGATCGTATCTTGGTATAATAGCTTTAAAAGCCCAAGGTAGTACCCTCTGCTTATCCCACTGAAAATCGAGCACAGAAAAAGAAGGCAAGCTACAAGAATCAGGCTTTTGTTATGGGAAATATTTTCATCTCATTACGGTTTGTCCTTCCACAATGTGGGTATTGTTCAAAGACTGGCTTTCTAAATCTTCCGGCCTGGACGACACCTGATAATGGTGTTTTGTCTAACACAAGGCTGCAAAACTTTTTTGGCTGGGGTGTTGGTGTAACAGAAATCCCTCTGCAGAGACACAGGAGTCACAGAATTCATCCTGAAGCAAAGGAGGCGTGCTCTGGTTTGGACTTTGAAGACTAGTTTTAGGCTGATGAAAGAAAAAGGCTTTTTATTTCGCTTTGGCACTAGATGGGGCTAAGGGACTAAAGAAGTGAAAAAGCAATGTCTGAGCCCCGGAACGTGAAAACCTCCAGGAAAACAAGAGGGCAAAGCCTGCAGAGGCAGTCGATGCTGTTGAAGTCGGCTCACTCGTTCAGCTTTGTGATAGACAAGAAGAGAAAACAGAGTCTGACTCTTAAGGTATTGGTTTGTCAGCACCTCTGAAAGGGCAGTGACATGTTTGAAGATGGGGCGAGGTGCGGACGATGCGCTGGATGCGTTGGGCAGTGGCACTCAGGCGCGTAACTCGCTTTCCCACAACTCTTTGGACAAGGAGCAACATCCAACGCAACGCTCCTCAACCAACGCAATGCTCCTCAACCTCCAGCATAGGAATGGCACCAAGACACAGCAGTGGAAAGAGTTAATTATTATGGACTGGGAAAGAGATTGCTGGGCCCTATGATTTCAGTGTTTTACTGGGTGCCTTTTTTTTTAAATGTTGTTGCGTATATCTATAAGAGAAAACTGGCTTTTAAAATACACAAGAAATCTTCTCCTATTTAGATTGTTATTCACTGGACATTCACTTAATGTCCAGGTAAAAGACCTGTTGGTTATCAGATAAAACGGGGAAATAGCATACTTTATTCTGAAACACAATATCCCCTGACTGTCACAGTTAAGGATCTTAACTATTCTTATCAATCGTATTGTAAAGATCTGCTGTTGTACCAGCTTTTGCCCATATTAACGTGGGTGTCAGGAACTTTTTCTGTGTGCAAGCAAAGATTTCAGTAAAACTGAGCAACCAGCTGTTTTCTCATTTGCTCTACAAGTGTGGAAATACTTAATGAAATTGCTTAAGGTTTAATGATTTGTATGACACAAAGGATATTTTCCTGCTGTCAGTCCTGGGCCAATCTCAAATCGCTTGAGGATGTAAACAGGAGGAAACACACCCAAACAATTTAATTTGAAATGCCTAATGTACCTGGTGAGAGATTATCTGCTCCGGTTGCATCATTTCTTGTATTTTAAATCTTCTAGCAGCAGGAGTTCCTGTTTGTTGCTCACTTGTTTATTGCACAAATGCTGAAGTGTCAAATAATAGCACAGGGGTGAGGGGATGTTTTTGGTTTTTTTGGAAGCAGGTTGGAACAAGCTTTGAGAAAGAAGGCAGCACTGTGGGACATGGGCAACAACCAGCAAGGACAGACTTGCTCTACAACCGCAACTTTGGGGCAAGGAACTCTATTTAGTACACAATCATAATTTCATTCAGGGTGGTGCTGAGGCAGTTCAGCTTCTATGTTCTTGATTTTGCAACTTTGATCTAGGGGTCATTTTTGGCATGTGGTTTTTTTTTTTACCTTCCTACTTTTGTCCGTTTTGAGTGTAAGCGGGATTGAGCTGTTTGTGTGGATCAGGAACTGCCTTTCTCTCATTTGTGCAAAAGCTCCAGCCTTTACTTCTCTTTATCCCTTTATTTGCAGACTTTAAGGACTTGAAACCTTTATAAATGGGTAGCAAGCGTTGATTCTTTGCATCCAGAAAAAAAAGAAAGGAGGAAACTTGGGATGCTGTCAACCATACCGAATCCTGAAACTCCCTGCTTCGTTGCAAATGAAGCACGTGGTACCAAGGCGTCCAACCATTCCCTCTGGCTGTGCAAATCTGACCTGTCAGATTTATAGCGTAAACACCATTTTGGTTATCATTAGGGTAGCAATCAAATTTCCGCTTGGTACATGCGATTTTGAGGAAGGAGGTTGATCGCCAATTTAAAAGGCGAGGGGTGGGCAGGCGAAGGAGCGTGCTGTTGGAGCCGCACACCGGCTTTGCCATTAGCCAGGCAGGAGTGATGTATTAAAGCGAGCGGCAGGAAGTCTGATGCCACCCACCTTCCTTCCATGCAAGCTTTAATTATAACTTTGGACTTGGCTGAGACGTGTCATTGGGCCTTGCATTAAGACAGCTTCTTTATAACTAAAATTGGCTTCCAAGGAAGAAGCATGTGGAGCAAGATGTTGGAACTCAAATATATTTTGTCAAAGTAGTTCTGGGTAGAGTAAGCTAGACCTCATAGCGGGGCAAAGAAATTAAGCCAACTAGCAATGTTGTTTTATGTATTTCTCTAGTTTTTCCTGGCTTCTGAGGAAAGCTGGGAGGCAACTCAATTCCTGCAATGAACTTGTGACTGCGAGAGCTTTATGGTTTTCACCAAGAGATGGGCTGGACTTGATTTCCCTGCACTGGGAAAAGTTATGTTTTGGAGACAGTGCGTTACTTGCTGCTGATGTAAAGGGAATTTTAAACTGGAGGCCTTTGGCATTGGTGGAAAGTTATAATTTGATCAAGCAAGGGGTGAGACTTTGCAGTGCTCCACCTGGATGTGGCTGTACAAAGGCTTTCTTGGTCTTAAGGCATTCACATGGAAGAAGTGTGTAAGAACAATTTTTCTATCTTTTTTTAGATGTGAAACTTACCTTAGCCCTTCCGTTCTCTCATGACAAGTCACTGCTTGAGCCCACTGGGTGACTAGAGATGATGTGGCTAGTGACAGAGCTGGAAATAGAGCCTGGCAGTCCCTAGTATCTTATTCCCCTTCTTTCCTAAGCCTTGTTGTGATGAAGCATAGACACACAGCTGGAATGGAAACAGAAAACTGCAGCTGCAGTTAAACCTCTCTTGCCAAAAACTTTGCAGGTTATATTTTTACTATCCCAGGATGATGTCTTTTAGTCTGGGGAGGCCAAAAGAGTGGAGATGCACAAGCTTTATTTTAAAGACATTGTGGTTTTTGCTTGAAACATCAGCTTTAAAAATCATCTGTTTTCAAACTTCTGAAACTTTCTCTCTATTGGGCCTAAATTCTCTGTCATCCTAAATCCCTTTCCATGTGTTCTTGTAAAATAAAGCTGCTCCAATATGGGCAGAAACAGCCACGCTGAAAGCTGTATGAAAGCTGTACGCTGGCACAGCTCCCAGCATTAAGATGTTTTAGAGGCAATGTCAGAGTATGCTTTGCAGTACTTATTTCTGGGGATCATGTAAGGAAATGGGAAGCAGAGTGTAAAACCGAGCTGCCTGAAGAGTTAGGTCATAGCCTGGATCAGTTCTTGGAACGAGATGTGTGGATAAAGCCTGCAGAGAAGTCTCATATCTTTTTCAACCTTCTTTTCCACAGTGGATAGTTTTAGCTCTTTGCCCTTCTCCTACTTTCCTGTGCTACTTCAGGAATAAACTTTTTCTATTAACTTTTGATGGAAAAAATAGAGCTTGAACAACTCCTGAAAGGTTGTTTTGAGGTCTAATCTGTCCTTTGAAACTTCTGAATAGCCCCCCAGGTCTCGGAGGCAGACCTTTGTTGTTGCTTTACACCTACTGAAACTCCAGTCTTTCTGTCTGTGTCCACCTGAAGTCTGTCTTGGTTTGGTTTTCAACTCCGGGTGGTTGAACTGGTGTTAAAGCACAGAAGGCTTTGTTTCTGCCTTGAGTCGGAGCGATCCCATGTAGGGATATAAGAAAAACTGCCTCTATGAAAGATAACCTGTGGGAGGATAGAAATGCCATCAATTGATTGACTCTGCCAACATCACCCTCAGTCCAAGAGTAGTTGAATATGGTATGTTGAGTGTTTGTTTTGGTAATTTCCCATTAAGCAAGTCTTATTTTGTCATTTTTTTTTACAATTTTTTTGTTTTACCATGTGCTTGGAGACAAAGTGTCTTGCTCAAGGTGACACAAATGCCGTGGCAAAGAGGGGAACTAAACACTGCCAGCGAAGGGCTTCCAATTAATGGAGCACCTTTTTCTCTGAAAAAACCCAAACCCATTCCTAGATGACTTACTGATACCCACCTGGATGCCATTAAGATTGCTGGATGTGAGTGTCAGTTCACGTTGTGGGTATGGAAGTAGATGTAAATTTGGCTGTCAAAGCAGAGTATATATTTGTGTATCCTTAATGCAAGACCAGTTTTAAAAGACAGAGGTTTTCTAAAAGAAATGAGTCTTGACGTCTAAGTCTTGCTGGGTAACTAACCCAAATAACACGTTACACTATTTAGGTTGTATGCAATAAAAAATATTCTTGCTCACAATGGAAAGATTTCTCCATATATACTTGTTTCCACTGTAAGGTTGATGGATCTGTAATGTACTGCATAATTAAACATC
The DNA here is from genome assembly GCF_963924245.1 of Chroicocephalus ridibundus. Taxonomy (NCBI): domain Eukaryota; kingdom Metazoa; phylum Chordata; class Aves; order Charadriiformes; family Laridae; genus Chroicocephalus; species Chroicocephalus ridibundus. The sequence goes on along the minus strand of NC_086306.1, from coordinate 3,165,395 downwards.
GCAGAGGTATTACTTTGGAGGGAAAGCAAGTAATGAAGGGGATATAGTAAATTTTGGTGATTACAGATACAATTGTTTAGCCCAAGTATAGGATGGTCTGCTTTGCCGATTAAAAAAAGTCATCCGAAAGAACACAATTTTGATTAAGCTCTGCATTGCTCTGCTAGCAATGGATTAGATTATTAAGCTATATTTTTCCATTAATAAAACAAATGTTAATGCACTGTTTGATGCTAATAATGAAACCTTTGTCAGTAGCACAGCTACTTCCATTAACACTTATCACCTCTTTCACTACACTTTGTCAAGGCTAGGGATGCATTCAATACTTTTTTTTTTAATATAAAGGTGAATTAGGAAGGCACAGCACCGCAGGAGCTGTGCTGCCTGCTTGGTCTGCTTCGTGTTTGCTGTGTTCTCATGGAGAAAGCTGAACCAAGGGCTGAACTTTAAATACAACCCATTGAACCGTCTGCTACACCACATCACTGGCTTCATTAAATTGTATTAATTCATAGCAGAGCGAGTCAAGGAAAAAAAAAAAAACCAAACCTGCTAACCTCTTCCTGTTTCTAGAATCTGTTAGCAGGCTGTAAAATGCTCCACCGGCTACCGTGTTGCTGCGCAGATGAAGATCTGCTTGTGCCTACAATTTTTGCAGTGCAGCTTCTATTCAGCACCGCAATAAACCTTGCTTTTGAATTGACCCTCTCCAGCATGGTTAGATCTGCTGGTCTTGCCCGTGCCGCAAGGTAGGCATCTATGCGTTGATCCAGGGATGGAGATTTTTAATACTCTGTCCGGTTTAATAGCTTGGTTTTTAATACCTTGCCCAGGTACTCGGGAGAAAGTCCTCCGAGCTCAGGAGGAAGACTTCTGGTGTCTTCAGTAGACCTCAAATGGGGTATTGCTCACTGCAGTAGAGGACCTGAGTCTTTTTCCCATCTCTTTACGTCAGAGATAGTTGTGGATTAATCCTTTTATCCTTGGCAATATTGTCAGATAGCTGGGGAGAGAACAGGAGATAAAGCACCTGCATGCCGTTTATTCTCGCTGTTGTAAAGCTTTGTGTGGATACTTAAACCGTAGATGTTATAATGCAAACAACTATAGCTGCAGATAAAATCTGAAAATGTCAGCTTAAGAGAATGGCTGGAGTCTCCCCCTCGGTGATTTTTGGTAATGCTGCACATGAAATTTCCTCTACAAGTGAGTTGCAGAGGGCACGAACAGCTTTCTGAAGCTGTTAGCGCTGGTGTTCAGTGCGAGATACTTTCAAGGTCTGCTGGAGCTTTTAGACCTGGGACACACTATACACAGGTGTCTGCCACAAATAGGATGTCAGCAGCTTCAATCAGAAATAAATGAAGTTGAAGTCAAAATATGTTCCAAGGTATCTGAGGGCTGCAGCCCACAGCTGTGCCCTCTTTATCCAGAGCAGCAATTTAATTTATTTTAAAGGACTGTAAGGGAAGCGCTGTCGGTGAGTCAAAGGCATAAATACCCGTAACCAAGCAAGTTCGAAGAAATGCTGCTGTGCTATTAAGGAGAATATTTCTGAATTCTCTAGCAGCATGACTGTATCAATTCTAAAATACAGCCGTTTACAAACGTGGCTCAAAAAGTAAACGGAGTCATTTACTGTGATGCTTCAGAAGTCTGTACAGACCGTAATTTGTCTTATCAAAGAATAATCTGTTGTGTCAAGACTTGGAAGAAGACTTGATTAAAAAAGCAATTGAAGTGTGAACGTTGCCATCTGATAATGTGCAAGAAGGATTTATTTAAATAATGAGTGAATTTGGTAACGTGGCCCATGTTTAGAGTTGCATCAATGACTCTTTTTTCAGCTGGCATAGACACAAGTTGTTGCTGGTTATCTTTTCCTCCCAAGATGATTTCTCTGCTTTAGGGCAATCTCCAGGCTCATGGTGCTAGATGTTGGACAAAACCAATAGTTTCAGCACCCTGAGGCTTTCAGTGAGAGCAGGGAAGAGCAGCAGCCTTGGGGTTTTGGGCTTCGAAGCACTGCTCTACCCTCGTGTGCTCTTGTGGCGTGTCGTTTGGTCTTGCTGTGCCTGGTTGGGCCATCAGCAGGACGTGAGGAACCAGGCTGCCTTGCCTTGTGTCAGCTCCTACCACCCAGGGCACAGTATGGGCGAGTACAGCTTCAATTCTGCCAGTGCTAACGGTTTTTATAGGAAGTATTTCAATTAAAATGACTGATCTTAAAGCTTTGCTTCAATAACAAACGCAACCTTCTCCAACTCACATGGAAATAAACTATTTTATTTTGGCATGAGTAAAACTTTCCATTAGGCTGCAAACAGTTATTCCTAGTGGAAAAGAAAAAAAAAACCCATTCCTGTCTAGAGCTCCATTTTTGATACCTTCAATACATAGTCCTGCCCTTCTGGAGTTACACCATACACAGACATAATGGTTACCCGTTTATACCTGCAAATCTTCTTTATGATCACCCATGGCTGCTATTCATGCAGAGTCATGGTAAAACACCGCTGTCGTTTGGAATAATACCGTAGCAGGGGACTCCTAATCTCTTTTCTCCCGATAACACTGTTTTGTGTGTTGGGCCGCCTTGATGTTATATAGTATTAAGTGAAGCAAATACAGTGTATTTGAATCTCTACTCTATAATTATGTGCGACACAGTTCAGTAGCTAGAAATAAACTAAGTTTAGACTAAAATATGAGTGTTTCTGCTAACAGTAACTGTAGTGCTTGGGTTTATAATTTCCCTCTTGAGCAGAATCTTTTTCTTGGGTTTATAATTTTCCTGTTGAGCCAAATCTTTATATTTTTTAAAACACTTAAGTGGTACTGCTTTAGGTTTTATTAGTCTTTTTTGGTTTACCTATATTCTCCAAAGCATTCAAAGTATCCCCTGTTCAAGCCGTGTAACTTTGATTAAATTCAGTAGAACGTTTCTCCTTTCTGTATTAATAGATCTGTATTGGTTCTTGTAACACTGTCCCAAATATTGTGATTTTTTTTTTTAAATTCAGCTCTTTCATAAAATAGAGGAACATAACGAGAATACAGCTGTTGAAACCAACTGTTGGAGCAGCACACTGATGAATATAGCCTCCTGCTCAGGTACAGAGCATAAAATTCTGCTCTACAGGCAATTTCTTTCACGATGAATGAGACCTGAAAGCTAATTAAAGGTTGAGGAGATTCCATATTTTTAAAAACACTCTATAGGGGAGGGTTGTGCCTTCCTACGAGGCGCACAGATGAAGTTAGCATTGTCCATGTTACATTGCTGATGGACAAGATGGTAAGACTTGCCAAAGGGCACGTTAAGACCTTGAGCAGCACTTGGTCTATTCAAAATCCACACTGGATCAAGCCTGTAAGAGCAGGTGCTAGAAGTGACAATGGATTTCTCACCCACGCTGACATCTTGTGCTGTAAAAAAAGTCTTGGATTTTCTCTAAATGTGAGTGAATTTCATAGTAGAAAGCATGGGAAAAGCACCTTTTCTGTGGGATCTGGGGTGAATGCGTCATTACTTGTGTTACTCTTGGAATGAGGTCCGTGAAATTGGATGTACAAACCACGTGTGGGTGGTGGCGGCATTCATTGTCCTTGAATGTTTGCAGCAGAATTCACAGTGCTGGCTGTGGATACTGTGGGCTAGACAGGCTGCTCTGCCACTTCTCAGTGTTGGTGGAGTTGCTGGTTGGTTGCCTGGGGGAGGGAACGGATGGAGAAGGATGGATCACCAGCTGATGGCTTATGTCAACTCATTAGAGCAGCCTTTCTGCTACTGTAGCCAGAAAAGGGATGACCTTTGTTACTGCTCGTGCGAAAACACCTTTTAAAATAAGACGTTCTTGGTCTGCATACTTCTAGTTGTGGTTGGCTCGTTGGTCCTGAGCTCCCTGGAACTGCATTTCAGCCGTTGCTTCCCATATGCTCGCTTGGCTTGTCCGACTGTTTTATAAAGCTTTTGGAAAGGCTTGATGGGCAGCCATCCAAGAGGAGCCATATCTTTCTTTGCAGATAATGTTGTCTCTGTTAACAGCAGAAAATAATCAAATATTTAAGGAGGGTTGGATAAAGGCCTTGCAAAGAACAATTAATTTGGTGCACTGAGGGTTTGCAGATCAATTTTCAGCCTTGGGCAGCCTTACTTGACAAGCTTAAGTGATTGTCACAAAAAGGCCTGGACTAGGATGTCTGTGTGACATGCAAATCTTCTGATCGTTCCTTGCTTGCTGTCTGTGCACTGGTATGGGAGATTCCTCTATCCCCAAACATCCAGATGATCTTTTGAAGCATGCTGATAAACCAAGCTGACGCATTCCCCCCAGCATTCGGTTCCCACCTCTTCACCAGTTTGCTTTTTGTGGGGTGTAATATTGACACGTTATCCATCATGCTGTAATTGTTGCTCCGTGCTTGATGCTTCCTATGATTGCTCCAGCCTTTGGCACATCACGGCCTGGATCTTTCTTCTACCTTGACAGCCAGCGTTGTTTTTCACTCCCTTTGTCTGGTGAGCACAGACCATTTGATTTTGTTCTCCTGCTCGAATAGCTGTGTTGAGCAGCCTTGTGTGATGGGTGAGGAAATGATGCAGCATCTGAGATGAGTTTTAATCAGGCCCAAAAGATGTGCTGATTTTTTATTTCTTTTTTAAAGAAAAGTAGAACCATTCTTTGCCCCTGTCTGCGTTATCTTCAGCTCTGTAGCGCTCGCTTGGTGGTGGATCAGGAGTGAAATAGTGTTTCTGGTCATAGAATCACAGGATGTTTTGGGTTGGAAGGGACCTCTAAAGGCCACCTAGTCCAACCCCCCCGCAGTCAGCAGGGACATCCACAACTAGATCAGGTTGCTCAGAGCCTCATCAAGGCTGGTCCTTAAATACCGTCTCAGTTGTTATACTCCGCTGGTACCCATGTACTCTCTCCAACAGCTCCTGCAAACCCCGTGCCAAAGGTGGCTGGAAACACGTCTCGTGTATGTACCCAATGTTACCTGGCTACATCTCCGCTCTCCTAACTCACATTTTATCATAAAATCCAAGATGAGCCTCAAGATGCACTGTGTAGAATAGAGGAAGCTGCCAATGATTACACCTCCACTGGAAAATAGCAAATACCTTTTAACAAACAAGTACTGAAAATAACGCTAAATCCTTTTAAGAACTGTTTGTTGTTGGTTTTTTTTTTAATTCAGTATTCTAAACTGAATTTTTTTGACGCTTAAAAACTTGTAGTCTTATCTTTCTATTCTTTTTGCCTCTAGATAAAACAAATTTGCCTAGGAATGCTCACCATAGCTGTCACGGGGACTTCAATGTGATTGCGAAAGACAAAGTAGTTGTAAACCAGACCTGAACTCTTAGAGATGCCCGTGTGACAAGCAAGCTCGTGAAGACTGCAGACAGTGGTTAGGAGTTGCTTCGTGTCGCTAAATAACTGCCTTTTTAGGTCTGTTGAAGTCTTTTAGTCAGTTATGGTGCTTAAGGGTATAATGGTCCCAATTCAGCATTTCAAAAAAATTCTGCTGAATTTGGAGCCTCTATTAACGGAAAACTTTCAAGCTTTGTGTCGTGACAACAAAAAAACCCAAGTCCTCAGGTGTGGTATTTCCATGAAACTTTCGTGCTTGCTCCCTGAAAACCTGGGGAGTACGGTTTTCTTGATCTCTGCTGCTGTTCATGAAATTGTCCGGAATAATGGAATTAAAAAACACACAGTGTGGTGCCATAGCATTCCTGGGACATCCTGGTCCTCTCTGCTGTGTTCTTTAGTGCCTAAGCCAGGCCGGCTCTCTTTGAGCAAATATTGTCCCCAGTTTGGTGGTCGAGTTTATGACTTTGTAGTACAAGTAGGGGCTAAAACCAGATGTGGCCATTCTGTGCAGTGGTCCTACAGGCTTCTAAGCCAAGAGCAGATGTTCAAGAGAAAATATTTACTTGCTTTACTGATGGAAACAGTGTTTTGGGGAGCACGTATCTGGTATATCTGGTAGAGCCGGCCACCAAAGCTGCCATGTCTCCTACCTTCCATTCCCTGCCTGTACGACTGGATCATCTTTTCCTGTCCCTCTAATATTCTATTTTGTCTAGCACTGTGGCAAAACCAGCTGGGTTGATATGCAGAGTGGAGCTGTGAACCTAGCAAAAAAGGCATTTGTGGCCCATCCTCTCATCAGTTATTTTCCTTCCAGGCTCCGAAGGCATAGTTAAGCCTGTTCACATAATCACCGCAGTATTTGCCTTTTATTTTCCGAGTGCTTCTTCACTACAAGTTCCTCTACCCTGTCCAGCAGGACAAAGTCCTAACTTTGCATTGTTTTCACACTTGATAGAGAAAAATGCTCTCATATTCTGCGTGCGCTCACTCCACTTTTCTGTAAGAAACTCGATTTGGGCAGTTTGCATCCAAACAGTGCAGTTGCTGTCTTAGAGGTCACTTTGCCTGTTATTGCAGAAACCTCCAGAACGAAAGTAGAACACAGTGATTTATTTCTTGTAGTTAGGATTGTATACCTATATATAAGTTGATGAAGTTGTTTGCAGCTCGGCTGTTTCCATGTGGTTGCCTTCTGTTTGTTCTTTAAGAGTATATAGGGAAGGAAGATACAATGTCTTTCTTCTCCTTTAAATCTGTATTCCACTGCTGTCTCATCTGTTTAATACATTTCCTTTACAAATCTAGACTTATGTTTTAGCTTAATGCCAGCAAGAGCTCTGGAAGGATTTATTCTTCTGGACCCTAATGTAAAATGAGTAATGCTAGAACTGGCTCCCTTGGTAGCAGCAACACATTTTACTACTGATTGTCAGAAACAATAAAAAAGAGAATATGTTGGTAGTTTCTGTGCTATTTGCTTCCTGGGATTTTTGTCCTGAATTAACCTCCACAAATATATTGCATGAGTAACTTTGGAGAAGTTCTTGGTGCGTCTGTAGGAGAGGAACGGGGAAAAGAACTCAAGCTGTTGCTACTGTTTTCAGTAATAAATAGCGAGAAAACGAGCCATTTGGCCCAAGGCTGTATGTGACCCGTTGCCCAGGGAGTGTCAGGCATCCCACTGCATTCTTCAGAGGACAGGAGTCATCTGTTCTGTGGAGCTTAAAGAAGATGTCACCTCAGAATGGAAAGCAACCTTTTTATTAAGAAATGGTTATGTTCTTTCTTTAGAGGTTTGAATGCATTTGGAAACTTGCTGGAGAATAATGGAGGTGTAGATGGTGGAAAAATCAAGCACTGTGGTCATGAAAACTGTTAATTTCAATAGTTTGAATGATATTCCTTCTGTTCTCCCTTTTGTTTAATAATTAAAAGAATCAAAAGTTATAACATCTTGCTCAGCTATAAAGGAGATTATCCAATAAAAATTAGAGGTAAATGTCCCGAATCTTTCGAGAAGGAGCCTTAGCAAGGGTGTAGCCCACCCCATTTTGTCGTTATTCAAAATACCTTAATTACCTGTGATTCACTAAAGGAGTAAACTGAAGCCGATGTGAGAAGAGGCTCTAGGAAAGGGCTCTTTCCTCTTCTTTAAGGACACTAAAATGAGGGAAACATCACTTTTCTCCTTGGCCAAAAGAGATTTTTCCAGACTTTTAAGGTAAGGACCTGTCGCCTTCTGATTGCGGTAGGGTGATGTCTAATTTAATGCTGGTCCATGTTGTCCTTAATGGTCTAATGAGACATCTAAGGTGCACCTTCCTTCTGCCTCCACCTCTCTGCTTCCATTTGGGTCTTGGTGGTGAATATTCTTCTCCCACGGCAACATCTATTGTTTTATCCTTTGCTGTTCCCTGTCTTACGCTATGGCATTTAGTGATAAATGCGTTAAGCTACACGAACGAGTTGGTTTTTTTTAGAGCAGTTTTTTTTAGCTCATGTTTTACAACAGTGCAAGCAGTCAAGGCTTGGGAAGCAGAATTGAGCTGACCGTGGTGTCATTTCAATGGGTTTTGGACAAAACTGTCCCATCAGAAGTTTTCCTCTTGGCCTTGTGTTTGTGAAGTTGCTCTTCAACACTCTCACTGTGCTGCAAAGGACACGGTAAGGATTTTACATTTGTTTTATGTTTGTTGGACTAAACTTCCAGAGGTTTAAGATCTAATATTCCACCTGTCCTTTCTGTCCTTCGCTTGAGAAGGATGAAAGGCAATTAAAATCACCAGCAGTGTCAGGAACATGACAAGAGCTGACGTTTTTAGGTTGTTGAGCGTTCCTTGCGACGGATGGTTCTGCAGTAATTGTCACATCTCATCTTCCTCTCCTGCAATGAAGCTTTGTGAAAATGCTGTTGGGCTTTCCAAATTGTAGTACTTTAGAAACAACTACCTTTTTTTTTTTTAAATTTTTATTTTCATCTGGGCAGAGGCACAACTGCAGCACTCATCAAAACAGTTGGCCACCAGTGCAACGCAGGAAGAAGGTAAAGGAGTGTGTGTTTCAGCTCAGAGTCACTGTCAACAGTGATTGTGTGTTTACAGAGTTAGAGCCCAAAAGGAAAAACATGCATTTTCAATTTGCTGTGATTGGAAAGCAAACTTTGTACTGCAATTCAACAACTCGTCCAAGGCAGCCACCACCATGATGAGAAGTTGGCTGTAATGAGACGCACAGGATGAAATGTAATTTATTTTTTTCTCCTACTACTTAGCCATTTTGCTTTAGTAGAATCCACATGTTTATCACATCTGGGCACAGCTGAATAAATGATTTTAAAAGGCAGGATGGCTTTTGCCTCAGAGTTTAGAACCTAAATAAATAGTTCACACCACAGGGAGTTTTGGGTAGAAATGTACAGCTTAAAACTATCCAGGAAACAGTGATGCAGAGATACCTGGGCAAGCTGGGTACCAAAATCAGCCCATTCATAGATGGGAGTTTGTGGCATGGAGTAAATATTAAGTGCAATATGAATGAAGTCCCTTAGGCTTTTTTCCCTGGCTCACGTTCATTCCTGGCCTACCACTTTAAAACCTTGGTTTTGGAGAACTTTAGTGAGGTCTTGTAATAGGGTTTGCAGCTGTGAGTGTCAGCTCCAAAAAGGAGAAATAAACACTGGGTTTGAACACCTGTGAGTTTGGGATTTGGCTCTAAGCTCTGCGCTGCTTCCTCATCTCTTGTTGGTGTATGTATAACCGTGCTTATGATCTGTAAGAGAAATGTTTAAAATACAGTTTAGGAGAAGTGTGACTCTTCATTTGGTAAATAACAGAAGGAAATACAGAGGAGGGAAAGGAAGGCTGAGATTTTTCACTAATACAGATGGGACGTTGGGGCTGGATGTCCAAGTCTAATTTGTTTAAAGCTTTTGTTTATTTTTTTGAAAAACTGAGCTGCAAACTTTTAAAAAATGACTTCCTAAATTGGACTAATTTTGTGCTCAAGATCAGCTGAAGAATGGAGCTTGTAACAGTAAATGATGCCTCTGGGAAACCTGATATTGCTTTTAGCAAAAGAGATTTATAGAGAGAACAATGAGTGGAGATAGATGCAGTGAACTTAGTCTTTGGGAACTAAGACTGATTTATAAGTTTTGTTTCTGCAGTTTGTGCTACCATCAGTACCCAAAGGTTGATTTATAGTTTCCTATAGTATATTCATCATCATTTAGAAAGAATTTCTTTCTCTTTTTTTTGAGGAGGTTTAGATCCCGCTGAAAAATCAAGCAACCTCTTTGACTCGTATTTTTTCCCCCTTAAATAATTGAAACAGAGAAGGGAACCCCACTTATATCTGTTTGCAGGCCAGCATGGTTGACCTGTAGCAAATGACCTCCTCTTGTCGAGGAGTGTTTCTGCTTGAGTGGCTGGGCCAGAAGCCCCAGATGATCCTCTTCACTGGGCAGGGAGACCCCATGTGAATGTCCAGGTCCCAGCGTGACACCCTCAGGTCTGTCCCACTTACCCGTAATTACCACTGAAGGGTGGAAGTTCAGCCGGCGCAGCAGGAGGAACAAGCTCAGCTCCTCTGAAATCTGATACTTTATGCTGCTCTTCAGCAGTTTTGATAATAATCTTTACCACTGATTTGAACGCTTGCGAAGCAGCTTTCAAATTTATTAATGGGTTTAGACTAGAAGGTGCTGAATGACTGACTTGGATGCTAACAAGAGTAGTGGCGAGAGCTTTTCTGTATGCATCCCTGTGCCATGCCTTGACACATGTAAGAGCTCTTGAAATTTTATTTTAGAGAGTAGGAAGTCAAAGGCCTAGTAAAGAATTGATTTCAGATCCAGCTTTTGAAAATTTAAATCCAAGTTGGTCACGGTACAGTCAGAGTTTATATGTTTGACTTTTGGAGCTAAGGTCTAGCTTAGGGGCTTTGAAACCTGTGGCAGATGCGAAGGGATGTAACACTATAGACGAGCCTTAAAGTTGTTTTATTTCGCGTAGTGAGGAAAGTTACATAAAAAACAGAGCATGAATTTTTACTCTTTTATTGGCTTAATGTAAATAGAAATATCTAGGGGAGTTGCTACTAATACAATATTGTACTGCAGGGAACGTGGGTTGATGATTAAACTCCTCACTCTGCCACCCTCGTGCCGAGTCCTTGCCGCTCTCTGAGCAGTGCCAGGGAAATCTATTTGCTGTAACTGGCCTGGAGTTTCTCAGTGGCACAATGTTATCCCAAGACAGGCAAACAGAAGTCTGACCTCTCAAACTTTTGTTCACCTTTGTCACGGGTATGAGATGGATCCATCCACGTTGCCATGTCTGAGCTTCTTCCAGCACACAAAGACAAATACCTGCCTGAAGGACCTTTAAGAGCCTTAATGAGCGCATTAAGCACTCTGAATTTCTGCTGCAAGGTGCTACTCAAATGGGCACAATCGTTATCCTCCTCCAGGCGTTATATCGATGGCTCAGAAATTCCAGATGAATTCCAGTTCGTACAACTTGTGAAAGCTGCTTCTCGTAGTCAGCTGTCGGTGCAGCCACCTTCCTGCATGGCATTTCTCACTCGAGCTTGAAACCCCAGCATAAGTTTTTGTGCACGTGTTGGATGGTGCTGTGTAGTAAGAACCAACTCTTGCCAATTAAACTGGAGGTGAGATGCGAGCCAGCAGCACAAAGATGAAGTAGCTCTCTGAATTTGCCAGTGACAAAGCGACGTGCAGGACTTTATTCCTTGTATAGTGCCCTGCTCGCTGGACTGCTGCTTAGGTCAAACTGGCAGGAGTATGGTAAAGTTCAGCCCGCGTAACTTGCTGTATGCTGCCTGACATGCTTACTGTAAAATAATTGATAGGGTCTGTTACATAAAACCATTAATTTTTATTTTGTTAGCTCATTAATGGGCTTGCTTCATCTTTTGCCTTTGCTGTACAAACCAGCATTACATTTAATTAGCACTGGCGGACCTTTTTTTTTATTTAGCTGGTAATAATGTTATTTAAGTCCTTAAGAAGAATTACTACGTCTATAGCTGACCTGATAATTGGTATATTGTTGCTGGGGTTAATTGTACTGGCTGACATTCAGGCTCGTGAAGTCCATCCGTGCGCGCGTGAACCTTGCATGACGTACAGGTATGTAGGGCACACAGAGAAGTCAGCAGGTATCAACTAGCATCATTCTCGAGCAAGGGTCAAGACATGAAGGAAGGAAATCATAAAAGCGGTGACAAACTACCTAATGGCTGGTAGGTGCTTAGGAGAGAGATGGGCTCCATTAAAGGCATGTCCTTTGCAACTTCCTCAGCAAACAGTCGGGTTTTTCTTCCAAACACAATTAAGGATGTTGTATAGTGCGTACTCCAGCTTCCTCCTGGTGGTGTCTGGCTAAGTAATTGCAGTGATGAACGGGGAAAATACCAGCAAGCCTGACTGTTTAAAAAAAACTGATGTCACTTTGGGTACAATTATTTCCTGTAGAGGTAAAAACAAGAGTCTCTGCAGAAGCTAACGGAGATAGCAGCAGGCAACTGTGTTTTCTCTACCTGTGTCAGTTTAATCATGTCTATTCATTCTTATATGGCAAGTTCAGTTTTTTCTTATCTTTGGTTTGCATCTCTTAAAAACAAATACTGATGTATGCTGCACTTGGAATTGCCTGCGGTCCCCAAAGCCTCGCAGAGCCTGCTCTGAAAAATGGGAATAACAGACATTCATTAAAACTTGACTCAGAGACACGTTCGTACGCTGAGCTTGCGTTTTGCAAGTTTCCTTGTTGAAAGCCAGGGGAAAACACTTGCTTAAAAGGCTTTTTGAATCAAGGTCTTCGATTTCTTATTGTTTTCTTTTGCACCAGCCTACAGGCAGTGGAGGTATCTTATTGCTTTGTCCTGTTGAAAAAAAACTTTCTGAATTCTTTGGAGGCACGTATAGGCACCGTCTGTTAGCCCGTGTTCTGTAGAGATTCAGCAGGTTGCCTATATGTTACCTTGCTGGACCCCCATATATCTGATAAACTTACCAGAAACTTGAATTGTAATTATGTAAAAACCTCCAATTATAATTATCTGAAACATACCTTCTGAATTACTCTAATAAAGACTAAGTATTATCACTCTGCCCTTTAGGGTTAAGTGTGCTCAGCCTATCAATCCGTTTTACTGATCGCAGCCTTTAACCTGACCAAGCGTCTGTATTTGCAGCGGCATAAATCTGCCAGCGGTTATGTTCAGGTCTCCACCTACGCGGGGAGTTAATAGCCTTTTATGTTAGACATCCTCAAGGATACAGCGATAACGGGGTTCGAGAGAGCCGTTGAGAATCTGTGGAGCAAAATGGATGTGAACCGGCTGCTTCTATGTTGATAAATTTCGCTTCATTATTCCACTCGCTGGTGATAGACTGGCATGGAAAAGGTACAGAACCTCCTCAACTTCCTGGAATTAAAAGCAGCTCCCCCAGCCCGGCCCCTGCGCCTTAATGTTCGTTAGCTAACGTGTTCGTTAGCTAACACCTTCGCCGAGGTTTGTCTCGGTTGGGAAAATCGAGGTGGGGGGTTAAATCCCCCTCGCTTTCTTTCTTCCCTTCTCCTCACGCATCCTCGCTGGCCCATTAATTCCCTTGCCATTCCAGAAAGTTACTTCCACCGGGCTTTGACAACAAGGATATAAATGTCACCTTACATATGAGCTGGCCGCAGTTCTGCTACTAAGAGCAGGTGACTTTTATAAATGCTTTCTTTAGCAATTTGAAGGAGGATTTCTGGCAGTGCAGGCAACCAAGGGAGCTCAATTAGTTTGTCTGTTAAACGTAACAAACAAACACTAAGAGTTTATTTAAAACCCAAAACCAAAACAAACCCGAACGGAGGAATTAATGGCTTTTGGTTGATGGTACCCGGGAAATTGTCTGCCATGTACTGACAGCGTTTCTAATTACTGACAATACACTGGCGAGCAGTGGGGGGGTTTCCAGCATCTTCTGAAGTTCCAGTACGGGCTGCTGGCAGAGCGTGGTCTCGGTGCGGGAAGGATGGGTGGCCGCGTAGGTTGGTTTGTGTAGGATGCGTTATGGGGATATTTCCCAGCTCGTTTCCCAGTAAAATTGTGTGGTAGGCGCAGGTGATACAAACTTGTCTCGTGCTCGTTACGTTCGTTTACATGGCAGAAGCAGCAACAGCTACGGGTGTTGTATTTGTGTTATGGGGTGGGATGGGATATTTAACAGGGCTGCTCATGAAGAAAGCAAGTTGCTTTTTAAATTTTAAAGCAAAGTGCTAGGCTGGCTGGAGCGGAAGCTAGCCAGGAAAATTACCATTCCTGTTAACAGATGCTTTCTTTGAATGATCCAGGCATCTGTGAATGTTGAGTGTGCTGCTAATTCAGGGCACTGGCTTTTATTTTCATTTCAGCTGTTTATGGAGAAACAAAATCTATACACTGTGGATACACCAGCTGAAGGTAACAAAAATCCAGAGGCAGAACTCTCCCCTAGTTTGCCAAGGCACATGCATATTTGACATCCTTTTTGTCTGAAGATTTAATCTTGAGAAAGAAACTTGGTCCAATCAATTCTTAAAATCTCTGCAAGGCAAAAAATATTGCAATGGAAAATACATTTTCCTGTCCGCGGTGTTTGGTTCAGCATAATTAACATGAATAATGCAAGACAATTTTCTGATAGTTATTATATTAGAGAGCTTAGCTGACTCATAACTGCCCCCATGACATAGCCAGAATGCAAATTACTTGGATAGAAATAGCACAGAGCTGGTTTGATTAAAATGTGATACGTATTTTGAATTAAAAATATTCAAGGTCTTACCAAATGACCTTAATGTCATTTCCCCGCCTCCCTCCAAGCCACCAAGGAAATTTGCATAATCATTTTGAGACAGCTTTCTTTTTTTTTTTCTTCTCCCTCTGTGAATTCACAGGACCTGCTGTTCATGGCAAAAACAGGGTGTCTTGTTTTATTCCTTTGCTGAGCTCAACTACAGTAGAATAATGATGCAGCATTTTGCCATCATGCTCTTTGAGATTCTGGCTTCTTTATGGTAATTGCAAAGATAATGTGTCTCGGGCAGGAGTCTGACAAGAAACCATAGGACTGTAATCCCCGTTAAGAACCAGACCCATCTCCACATCTTTCTCCCTGCAGCCCCTCAAATCTGTGTCGAGTCACTCCCAAGTTCCCGCACACGGCTGTGACGAGACGCAGAATGAAAGGTTTGAACTGGTTTCAAAGATTTTGAGTGCTCTTAAATTTGGTTAAAGAGTCTGTAAACTTTGGGCACTTGGGAATCTCTCTGAAAACCCTCTCCTAGGGGTGTTTTCCTTATGCAGCCATCAAACATCGCATGTAACAGAGAGCGAGCTTGGGAACGAGCAGAGCACTGCACAGAAATGACAGCTGGTAATTAGAGGAGCAGTTATTACACAGACTCGCCCCAATTTACGTGATCTTAAAGTCAGCTTTCACTTGCCATGTCTCTTCAAAAATAAAATGAAATGGTGTCATGAGATTGCGTGTTACCCACTGTAGTGCATTTGATCTGGAGGTCAGGCAGGTTTACAGGTAAAAGGATTATTTTGCCCATTTGCAAATTCCCCTCACAGCTTGGAGCGAAGCAGCTGGTTTTGCGTGAATTCTTAGGGGCAGAGTTTAGGTAGGGTACAACCCATGTGTGGTGGGCACCTGAGGCTGTTTCGCGCTTCTATGGCATAAGTAACAATTTGTATGGATTTAAAGTTGTCTAAACCCCAAAGCCCATTCTGTTTTCAACAAAGCTGGATCCAGGTTGACTCAGATTTCAAACCCAGTTTGAAGGACTTAAGGTCCAACCTTAGCGGACCTCCTAGCAAACTTCTTTAGGGGTTATCTGTTTGAAAACACATCAGATGAGATAACTTACCCCTTACATCTGACTTATGCAGCCAGAGCCTATTACAAATTTCTAGCATGGTTTAGCTCCTGCTCCCACACTCTCTTCCTCCGCTGTATGAGGTTGTTTTGATGCAGTATGGGGAGCAGACACGCGATAGAAGCTCTTCTACCAAGACTTTTTCCATTTTATGGCCCAGAGACTTTTTTGCCTTCCTATTCCCCACCATTCATTCATTACACGCATTTTTCTTTTGACCCTTTTCTTTGTTTCTCCATTTTTGTGATACCTGGAGATGTGTGTGATGAGGGCTTATCAGTTATCACTAATCCACATTTATCTGCAGGTGTGCTGCCTCGCTCGTCTATTAATCTGTGCACCGGAGTCTGACTATTATTCTTTCAGCTGCCACTCTTCTCATCTCTTCTATGGTTTTCTGCAAAAATTAGCTGAAAATTAACATCAATATTTCTTAAAATATTTTTCAGGCTAAGAAGATTAAAATGGGGAAAATTTACAACTTTGGGCTAAATTAAAAAAATGAAGGGAGGAGGGGGAGGCCTGGCTTTGAATATTTCAACAGCAACATGACTGTTGATGAATAAAGAGGCAGTTTCCCCACAGGATCATCCATGGAGTTGTTAGCAGGATGGGGATTGAGGTGGCCCTTGTGCCCGGGAACTGTGTCCCCTCGGGACGGTGCCACATGCCTTCGGAGCAGCGGCCGTCTGAGAACTGCTCACTCCGGTTCAGTCCTTTTGGTTGTCATTGCTACTGCGCTGCTTGCAGTGAACTCCTCGTTTAGTTTTCTCATGGTTGTAATACGTAACTCCATCTGAATTTCATTATGCGTTGGAATTAATGTCTTCATTTACGTGCCACTGCTGCTGTTCTTTGCGCCTCGGGCACACAGATTTGTTTTCAGTACCAGCAGACACGGTAATTGAGCTGTTCCCTGGCTTTACCACCACTGTTTGTAAAGGTTTGGAGTTTCTCTCGTAGGGAATGAACGACTTCTAAAGACCCTGCTTTTTCCTCTGGTAACCTACCAAAGCTCACTCGCTAGAATATTCAGTATTGGAAATTGCAATCAGTAGCACTGAGGGAGTAGATGATTACACTGAGGGTGGTGAGATACTGGCCCAGGTTGCCCAGAGAGGGGGTGGAGGCCCCATCCCTGGAGACATTCAAGGCCAGGCTGGATGAGGCTCTGAGCAACCTGATCTAGTTGTGGATGTCCCTGCTGACTGCAGGGGGTTGCACTAGATGGCCTTTAGAGGTCCCTTCCAACCCAACACGTTCTGTGATTCTAGATCACCAATTTGCCTGAAGGTGTCATAGAACCATAGAATGGTTTGGGTTGGAAGGGACCTTAAAGCCCATCCAGTGCCACCCCCTGCCCTGGGCAGGGACACCTCCCACCAGCCCAGGTTGCTCCAAGCCCCAGCCAACCTGGCCTTGAACCCCTCCAGGGATGGGGCAGCCACAGCTTCTCTGGGCAACCTGGGCCAGGGGCTCACCCCCCTCACAGCAAACAATTTCTTCCCCGGATCTCATCTCAATCTCCCCTCTTTCAGTTTGAGGCCGTTACCCCTCATCCTACTGCCCTGTTCGGCAGTGGGAAGCATGGCCTTCACTCTTGTCAAAATGTTGAATAATTTGTCGGTCTTGTTACCATTTTATTAATTAAATTGGTTGAAGACATCTGAGGAAGGACAGTTCGTTTCTGTCTTTAACTTGGGTTACTGCAATCGAGAGCTCCTGTCTATATTGCAGCTTCTGCTTTCTGTATGACTGAAATCACCGAACTTGCCTCAATTTCCTGTATTGTATTTGGCTGCAGACCCTCAAGACGTGAAGAAGTTGCTAACTAAATTCATGATTCTTGTATGATTTTTAACTGTGCAGAATGCTTTTTCCACATCAAGGTTCCCCAAAGCAGTCTTTAGACCATGCAAGGCACTTCCCAGCTGTTTCAAATCATCACACACATAATTATTTGTTCTATTCATGCCCTTTATTTCTTTCCTTGTTTGTCAGTTGATGCGCAATTGCAGTTATTCGCATAGTTGGGAGAAATCTGTTTGCGAGGTCTCAACAGCCATGATGTCCAGTTACCCCCACACTATACTGTTTTGGTTACTGTCCTGCTGATTTTATAGCACATCGTGTGGTTTGTTTTTTTTTTTTAACATAAATGCGTTCCAGTGCTTAATACAGGTCGTGCGTTTACAGGTGCTTCAAAGCACCAAAATACTTTCCCTATGGCTTGCTTCAGCCACAAGCAGTGCCAGCTAAATTTGTCGTGACGTTTGCTGTCACGAGGAGGCCAGGCTGATGTTCCCGCTGACCCGTGCCGCCTCTGACTCCTGTCTGCAGCCGTGGGTGTTAGATCCTGGCTCCTCGGTGTGGTACCGCTGAGCGGTCCATCCCTGCCAGAGCTGCTCCCGACCGGAGGATGTGCCAAACACTCTGCAAGCTCAGGCGAAACATTTTGGCTTGTAAAATGAAACCAAAATGTTTAGTTTCCCAGTTACCAATTGATTGGACAGAGTCTAAACCATTGACTGTTTATGTATGCAAGAGCTGCATCTTGAGCTAAATCTACTAAACAAATTACACCAAACAGATAGTGAAAGCCAGAATTTCATGTGTCATAAAACTGTGGGGTTTTTTTTCCCATGGTTTTGTCTGAGGAGATATTTTTTCCTATAATGGACGTTCATTAAAAAAATTTCAGCTCCAGGATTCATAGCGGGTGATTTACTGTAATTGTTAAGATTTCTCATGTAACATTAACAAATACAAGAGTGTAATTGGGTACATGAGGAAGCATTAGCCGGGCGGCATGCTGAGCTAGGGCTGGTACACGCTGTATCAGCCAACCAGTCCTGAAATTGAGAATGCTCATTACGCAGCCTGACCCGCTCTGGAGCGATTCTGCTGAGAGGTGCTTTAGCTGAATTTTTAGTGCTGCTGAAAGGTGGCTGATTGATGGCTATGAATAATAATAATAATATACTTAACACATTTCACTCGCAGAACTCGGGGCGCTTTTAGGTTCCTCTGTTTTATGAATAGGAGAATTACGACCGATTTTCTGCAAAGTCCTGAAAATGTGGTTCACGGCTCCTTCGCCACCTGTGGTTATCTGACCCATATGCTTTTTCCAAGAGTGAGCCTATTTCTGCTCCAGGATACCAATCCCCCAGTGCATTTCACTTTTTCAGTCTAGTTTAGTTGCAGCCCAGAACATGGGAAGAGGTCCCCTCTGTCCTGATCAGCAGCAATTCGATTGACCCACAGCCTGCCCCACGAGTCATTTTCAAGTTAAAGACTGAGAGAACATATTTTGAGTAGAATCATGGAATCGTTTGGGTTGGAAGGGACCTTAAAACCCACCCAGTGCCACCCCCTGCCCTGGGCAGGGACACCTCCCACCAGCCCAGGTTGCTCCCAGCCCCGGCCAACCTGCCCTTGAACCCCTCCAGGGATGGGGCAGCCACAGCTTCTCTGGGCAACCTGGGCCAGGGGCTCACCCCCCTCACAGCAAACAATTTCTTCCTCACATCTCATCTCAATCTCCCCTCTGTCAGTGTAAAACCCTTCCCCCTCGTCCCATGGCTCCCCTCCCTGCTCCAGAGTCCCTCCCCAGCTTTCCTGGAGCCCCTTTAGGGCCTGGAAGGGGCTCCAAGGTCTCCGCGGAGCCTTCTCTTCTCCAGGCTGAACCCCCCCAGCTCTCCCAGCCTGTCCCCACAGCAGAGGGGCTCCAGCCCTCCCAGCATCTCCGGGGCCTCCTCTGGCCCCGCTCCAACAGCTCCGTGTCCTTCTGATATTGGTGGCCCCAGAGCTGGATGCGGTAATTAAAGTCTTAGGCCAATTTAGAACTTGGTTAATTGTCGCAGAGCATCTGTCAAGGGAAAGTGTTGAAACTGTCTTCTGCCTCTTGCAGGGCAATGAACAGACTTGGTGCAAGTGCCGTTTTTTTTCAACGTGCGAGGCTGTTTTCTTAGCAATGCGTGTTTTAATTGCTCTCATGCTTAATCTGGGGCTTCTCTACACATCTCTTCTGTGTCAGGACAGATCCGTGTGGTGGAGAAGAACTCATGTTCCACTCACAGTACAATGGAAGCCAGGAGACACTGACCTTCCTTTTGCCTGCGCTCACTCGGGGGGCACGGGATGGTGCTGTGCAGAGAGATTTTTCTGAGGCCCGAAAGCAACGCAGCGTCCCAGGTTATTAGCTGCAGCAAAACGCTGTGCTGACATAGCTCTGCAATTTGTTTCTGGATCTAAAGTGAGCGAGACAATGGTAATCTGTCTCTTTGCTCATGTATCCTGCTACATCTTCAAAGGTGGTTGATTTCCTTTCTTAATTTCATTGGATTCTTTTTTTTTTTTTTCCCAAGATGGTAAAATTGCTTTAGGAGTTGTCATCCACTCGCAGAAGGGCAGATAAGTTCAAATTAAAATAAATAACTTTGCAGGAAGCAGTGTTATAGCTTGAAATATGAGGTTGTTTGGTGTTTTCTTTTCCTCTGCCACGTTTCAATACCTGGAAGATAGCTGTACGCTTCTTTGCGTCCTCCTCAGCAGAATTAGAATGTCTCCCTGCCCTTTGGGATTTTGCAGATAAATGCCGGAGGGGCTGCAGGGCACTTAAAAACTACATTATTGTTATCAGTATAAATACCGAACTGAGACTGTCAGCCGTCTGAGTCCTGCAGGAGCGGCATGCTTGGCGCGTCTGGAAAAAGATGATGAAAAATGTATTGTTTCAGCCTACGTGACGAGTGTTAGACTTCTTTAAATGTTACAGGAAGACTTCCCTTACCTTGGCTTATTCCTTAGATATTGCGGTGATGAATATTTATGGATAGGTTGGCTCCCTTCATGAGAAGGATCCTCCTGGAAACTGCTACTCTAGGTTCCCTCTGGACCGTTATATTCTTTCCCAAGTGATCCAAAGGGAATTCTTCACATGAAGGCGTAATAAAATTGAGTGAGTGAAAATAGGGGGAAAAAAAAGGCATTTATTGAAGCAGAATGGAAAATAAGAGGTCTGGAAAACTGAGCTGCCTCTGAAAGTGATTGAGTCAAATGCCTGCAGATGCAGGCACAATAGATTATGGAAATTAGTCAGAATAAATAGGCCTGGATGGCCTCCGCAGCACTTGTTGTGTCAACGGGTCTCATTGAATATGCTCGGAAGCATGTAACTGTTTGTTTCTCTGCCACATACATTTTTCCACAAGATGAGGAATGAGCTTGAAAATGGTACCTGAATTAATTCGTAGTTTCCCCTAGACTCTTGGTGTCCTGTGGAAACAGAGCATTGGTAAAGCAGATCACATCACCCTGCTGTTCTGCTTTAAATGGCTCCTCGATGGTGAGGCTTTTCTGCTTGTGGCCTGTGTTTTACTGATGATTTGCCATTGGACTACGGTAAGAAGTTGGTTTTTTTTTTAAAAAAAAAACAAAATCCAAATGGCAGAAATCTGTCATTTGTAGAGATGCTATCAAAGGTTGGATGTCCGAAATTTGATTAAGGAAATGAAACTCTCAAACTCAGCGTAGGATCAAATGCTACGCCGTTTTGACCTTCATCGTGTTTGCCATCGCTTTGTACTCGTTTTATATTCATGTTTCATGGTTATGAACTTCTTGGTTACAAATGTTTGATAATATTTTCGGCTGTTTGCTTTGGCAGAAAAGTTAGGCTTAATGCGGGAGAGAAAAAAGATGCTTCAGACTGAAAATAAACACTTTAAACTTCCTCCTCTGGTTCCTACACGTGCACTGTAGCTCAGTTACTTTTTGGATTCTCCTCTGATGGCCCAGTTCTCTGGCCAAGCGCTGCAGCTCGTGATATATCACACTGTCCTTCTCGCTGAGCTGCTGTGGTGTAATGCTGTTATATTTTGCCACAGTGAATTGAGAGAGAGTTAATTTGGAAATTTAGTTTAGACATGCCTTAGGGGATAGAAGTCTGGAGACGCCGCGGTGATGCTTTTGAATGTGTGTGTAGACATATGTATCTTCCAACTTCTTTCTTTCTCCCCCAGTGAAAATTTGAATTCCTTTGCCAAATGTAGACTCTGTTTTTTTGTTTTTGGGGGGTTTTTTTTGGGAATAGAAGCCCAATATTTTTGTTGAAAAACAGTGCTTCAACAATAACGCAAATGGACGTGCATGGTGCAGAGCAGAGGAAGGGCCAGGCCCCACCTCTCTTTTGCAGGAACTCTGTTCTTCGCTGGAATTTACTTGCTGGGAGGGATATAATACAAGATGACCATGACTAAGGTATTTCTTTAGCTATTGTTCAAGCTAATGTCTTTTAGCCGCTGGCAAATGCGGGTTTTTTTGCATTATTTAAGTTTGCATTCTTTGTGGGAAGAAAAACACTAATAATGGATGTGTGCAGGTTCAATAGCAACAGTCAGTAAATACGGAGCTCTGCTCTTAATCTTAAAGACAAATGCATAACACGGTTAAATGGCGGAAAAGTGAAAGGTAGATAAATTCATATTGAAAATATGATGCAATCTTGGTAGCCCGTGTATTTAACCTTACCTGAAGAAGAGTGAGCTGCTTAAACCAAGAGTAATTCCCTTCTAATGAACTTGTGCCAATTGAAGAGACAGCCACGGCAGTCAGAAATATGTGTATTTGGGGGTAAATCAGATGTGTCCTTTACCTCCGTGACTTCGATGCCTTGTGTTCCTGTGGCTTGTGAAAATTAGCGTTATATCTGAGGGTTGCATCCAAATGTTGGGCTGGGGCTGGCCTTCTTTTACGCTACGGATGGAGGGGATGGTTCTGATGTAGCTTGTATGTGTGCACGGCCATGTCAGTGGCACGGCAGACTGGCTCTGCTCTTCGTTCAGATCTGATTTATTTGGAAAATTTAAAATTACAGTTAGAACTTAATGATCAATAGACCATGCGTAAGTCTTGAAATGCTGCTTTAGAAGAAAAAACGGTTTCTCTTTTAAAGACTTAGAGCCCGTCGCCTTTGAAAATCCAGGAGTTCTGCAGGGGTAGAAAACAACTCAAAAATTGAATTGCTCTTATTGGGTTGAAAAAAACCAAATGGCCAGCTCTCAGTGGTGTAAATCAGCTTGCCCATGGACTTCAGTGACCTGCTGGAGACTTGCATGGATTCTGGCCTTGTCCCCACAATATTTAAGCTCCCTTTAAAGAGGCTGCAGTCGGGCTGCTGGCTCAGATGACAATTAGCTAAGACAGCTGTAGGAATATATTTAGTTTTTGTCAGAGCGAGCTGTTGGAAACAGGAAGTCTCTTTCTGCGGACACAGTGTGATACGAACCTGTAGATCTGCACACTCCTTTGGAATAGCGTTATATTTCGGGGGGGTGTCTTATTTGGTCTTTTTTGTTAGTTGATTTCTTTGCTTAATCGTAAAGTAACTGCCCAAGTAGGAAGAACAAGGTAGCTCCATGGTTCTCTTGAAAGCACTAGAGCAGGGGCATAGTAAATTTGCTTAATGAGCAGACATTAACACTTAACGCCGCTGTCGATATCATCAACTCATGTCAGGCATGCGGCTGGGGTAACAGGGCAGGGACAGAAATCAGCCTTTTTAAAAAGCAGAGAACTTCTCTGCGGCACCTGGTTGAAGTTATTGCTCACCTCTGGGGAGGAAAATCCCACCGTACTTACAAGGCTCGAAGTCTCCTTTTCAAAAGACCCCTAGTAATTTGGGGTTCTGAAGAGTTCCTACCGTGTTCCACAGGGAATTGGAAAAAAATGAACCGATGGGAACTTCAGAAACACTTACTTGACTTTAAAAGACTCTGCCTCCTGCAAGACTCTGTCGTTTAAGATTTTACACGAGGTAACTAGAAGAAATAAGTTCAGAGTGACTTTAAGCAGTTTGGGGGGTTGAGGGGTGGGGAAAGCAGCTTGGAGGGGAAAAAAACCTGTTGCACGCGGATAAAAGGATTTAGATCGATGTTGTTTGTATACTGCCCACGGAAACATTATGTAAATCTGGGTTATATAGCTCTTGACTATTTTCCTGGTTCTGCCAGTGGGCAGCTGTTAAAAAAAAAAAAGGGGGGTGGTGGTGTGGGGGGAAGTAATATGTAAAATCAGTGTTGTTATACTGTCCTCGTTTGTGCAGTATCTTGGAATTTATTACTATTAAAAACTACCTGTGGTTTGTTTGGGTTTTTTTGCAATTTTACTGCCATTTGCATGGGTAGTAACAGGCAGGCATCCATAAAATGTTTGAGCTGTAGCTTAATCTTCAGACAAGCTTTGGAGGAGAAAAAAACATGTTTCCTTCTATGTTCCACTGTCTGGTCTTAGGTCTGCTAGCGAGACCAGCTTGAAGTGCGGACATCAGCCATGAACTTCTGCCATATTAAGGAGGCGTACACTTGGGAACTTACTCTGGTTTTCAGTTACTCTGAATTTTAGCTGATTTTTAAAGTGATTAGGGCAAGGAGTAAGCCTGGGGTCTAGAAATGGAGCTGTACTCAGAAGCTACAACCCACTATGAGGCACTAATGGTGGAACAAATGTGTTGTGGGGAAGTGAAGAGGTAGACTTTCCTATCGGTTTAAATAAAACGATGAAACTCCCGGGATTAGTAGAGGGTTCCATAAAATGCTGTGGAGTAGGCATAGGAAATCGGTGACTGGTTTGAAAACACCGTTGCAAAGGACTTTTTACACTAATGATTTCTAAATTTTGTTCTCTAAGTGGCAATCTAAACTCTGAATTTCTCAATCTGTTTCTGACATCTGTAGAGCTATAATAATTTGATAATCCTGGTAAAAAACTCCGTTGTTTGACCTCGGGTTTAATATGCAGAGTCTGACTTGGCTGTGGTAATTTGTCCTCAGGTTTCATAATTTGAAGAACAAAGCAAAATGTTTTGATTTGACATTAAGTAGGTGATGAGCATGTCAGGTGAGATTTGACTGATGTTTCCTCTTGTTCCTCCAATGGAATTTAAATGATTTATTGTTCCGTTACAGTGCAGGCGAAAAACAAAACCCCTCCAAGAATTATTAATTTTTTTCTTGTTGCTGTGGTTGGATGAGGTTTTATGAAGAACTCTGGAGCTGCAGGGCACAATCTCACCAGTGTCAAACAGCAGCGAGTGGAGGTTTACTCTGCGCATGAAACTCCTGCTTTGTATTCAGTGTGAATATACAAGTATTTTCAACGGGGATATGATTAATTTTTACTTTTTTGGAACTGAACTAATCGTTCTGGTATTGGCACAGACGTATAAACGGTGTCACCACAAAACCGAGACCCAGAAAATAAGCCTCGTTGAGAAACAAGTTGTTTTACTGCGAAGGTGGATGTTGTCGGTGCAGCTCACTCGCCATCCTGTGCGGGAACAGAGCCAGGTCAGCAAGTCAAACTTTTGCTGAGGGAAGCCATATGTATACAAGGTGCTTGCTATCACGGTAAAAAAAATAATCTTCTAGAACATCTTTGCTCAGAGGAACGCTGAGGTTGGGTTACTCTAGGGGAGCGCGCTGCATCTATACTTGTAAGCGTTGCTAACGTGGTACGATGGCATATGTCACTGCAGCTGCTGAAAGATAAAGGAATCCAGCAACATTTTTTTATGATTTCACCTCTACCTACAAGAAGCAGTTGAGAAGAAACCGAGCATTGTTGAAAACCGTAGTTTTAATTCCTTTTTGGGTAATGAAGCTTTTCAGTTCTTAAACTACAGATATTTCTTTTTTTCCCCTGTAATGAATCCTCTTTCTTTTCAGTTTCATGTCCTTTGGGTACTGGGACTAAACAATTAATTTTTTACAAACCTCTTCAGAGATCTGTACATCAGAGTATGGTCAGGGCGAACCCTTCTACCTCAGAGAACCTGTAATCCAAAAAAGAAACCTAAAATCTGATAAACTGGGGTTTTTCTCCTGCCAGCCATGAAGTCTTTGGTGGTACCTACCCATCCTTTCTGCCGAGGAACATACAGTGAAGGGACGGCCCATGCTCTGGTTTTTTTCCCCATTAGACTAAACTGCCACTTTTCCCGTTTAGGTAAGAGCTGCAGCAGTTAAGAGTAAATCTACTGGTATGTCTGTGTCTGCTCTAGAGGCAGGATTTTTTTCTTTCTTGCCTTTATTCTGTTGTTGTAAAACATCAGATGTTTGCTTTTTAGAAAAACTGCCTGTTTTTCTGTTTGTATTATTAGTTAGTAGGCTTAGTTTCCTTCCTC
This sequence comes from Chroicocephalus ridibundus, assembly GCF_963924245.1. NCBI lineage: Eukaryota > Metazoa > Chordata > Aves > Charadriiformes > Laridae > Chroicocephalus > Chroicocephalus ridibundus. The sequence goes on along the minus strand of NC_086306.1, from coordinate 3,139,881 downwards.
AGCCCCTGTAGCGAGATGTTTCTATCAGGAAAGTACATCTCTCTGCCAGTGTTTTTCTCTTCAAGGCCATATTTTCAGTTTCAGAAGTTGAAGCTGAGGATTGTTACGAATTGCAGTCAATGCTGAGCTACCTTCGCCTTTGATGGGAGGGAGTGTGAGATGATGTGGGAATCTCTGTTGCTTCTAGTGAAGATCAGCATCCTCTTGCATCTCACCTGGAGTCTATTATGCACCCATGTATGCCTTTGCAAACCTGCCCCTTCTTCTGTTCTGAGCCATGATAATTCCTGAATTTTTTACTGTAAATAATAGTCTTCATCTGTGTTTAAATGAAAGAGGTTTAGCAATTAGTCTTGCTCCCTTCATTTTAGCGCAAGGAAGTTGCTGAGTGAATAACGCTTCCAAGAAGTTTTACATATGTCATTTCTCATCGTGATACTTGAAGGGTATAGTAATTAGTTGGAACAGCTTAATTATCTTGAAAACAGGGCAGCACAGCTACTGTGTGCCTCCTCGCTTCAGTCAAAGCATGTGAGAGGTTGAGAAATCCTTACGGCGGTGTGAGTTGTCCCTTCCTAGCCAAAATTTAAAGCCGGGCGTATTTTTGGTGGTGCTCCTTAGAAATGTGCTGGAAGTCTTAACGTGACAGGATACGTTAAAATCAAGTGTGAGTTGTGTATAGCAAATGACTGACTCTTTGTCCTTGTCAGTCAGAGCTCTTGGAAGGAGCTTGATGGGAGGGTATCGACTTGCTGTCTCGGGGTTTGTCAGTTCAGGAATAATGTTGACCAATGCAGGTCCTGTGTACATTTCGAATCTATTTTAGAACCAAATTGCAGTTTTTGGAGGGCACAGGTTCATAGAGAAGCAGCATTGAGCCGCTGCTCTGGATGCAAATCTGCCCCGGTGCAGCCGCGGCTGTGGAAATACTCCAGAAGTAAAACACCGTGCAAGTGACTGACACCTTCTCATACAGTCCCTGGAAGTGGAGAGTATTCCAAAAGAGTATATATTTTTCTTATTTTTTATTCTACAAGGATACATATATGCGTATGTACTTCTGAAAGAGCTTTTTGTACAGTTCTTTGGCTTGCCTGGAGATGGCAATGTGGCAGTGTAATTGTTACACCACGGCCTCCTCCCAGGAATACACAGAAATTACATTAAATTAATAATAAAAAATAAAGCTTAGCTTGAGCCAGCTCTGCAAAAATATAGGGAATAAATACGTTAGAAACATACAGATAATGTAGCTGAAACACAGCTGATTTAACTAAATGAGAAGCTTTGTGAATGGTAAATTAATTTTTTATTGCACCCGGACACCCAACATACTTTTAATGTCGTGTAACATCCATTTTGGTGAATGACTTACAATAAACATAAGCAATGGCCCTTTGCTGCCGCTCATGGGCTGTGTAACGCGGGCCAGCACCGGCGGCTGCCGCAGCAATAAAGACGGTGAGTTACCTGAGCTCTCAAGGTAGTCGTTGCCTTTCTGCTCCTGTGCCCAAGTCAGGCAACCGACGTTTCTACTTTATCAACATAAGCCTGGAAACTTAAATAAGTTTTTCAGAACATTTTGCTTGCTTGTAGCTGAGAGAATTTTTTTTTTTTTGTGAAAAGGGGAAATGAAAATGTCTTGTGCTTAATTACAGCGCTAACTGTAAGAGTAATGCCCGCTCTAGTAGAAAATGTTTCACTTTGACTTGTTTCTAAGAGTTCTGCTATGAGTATTGGGGTTATCCTGGATTCGCAATTGGAGAGACTGATGTGCAGGGAGATGGACTCAGTGGTTAGCCAAATGGACCCATTTGGCTAGTGCCAAATCTGGGGGAGATAACCCAGGTCTATCGAACCCCTGTTTATCGGGCGATGCTCTCGGCAAAAGGAACTCAGACAAGATCTCCCACGTCTGCACCTGAGCAGACTTCACTGCAGGAAATCCCCTTGGGTTCTTCAGATCATTAAGAATACAAGGGAAACGGCAGCTGATATAACTTGGGAACCCACTTTTATATGAAGCTCTAGGGATATTAGAAATCTGCAAAGTTTTTTTCAGGGCAGACAATGTCTGCAAACTAAACACAGCCGGTTTGTTCAATAAAATGTTCTGGCTCAAAGTATTTTCTTAAATTCCCCCTTGGTGTCAAGACATCTGAGCTTGGTAAACTGTTTTCTTTGCTGTTCCAGGCTGGAGATCTCTTCCACTGCGTTATTTCTGTTGCTCAAGCGCCCACCGTTGTATTCTAATACCTTTGCTGACTGGAGGTAAATACAGTATAAATTGTCACTTTGACATGTTACACTCTGTAGTGTGTTGAATAATGCATTTAACACGCTGTCATGATGTACCTGCACCTTGCCAAACGTTTGCAATCGTGTCTGCTCGTTTTGTACTTTAAGACGTGGCTATTTGTTTACGAAGCACTTCTTGCTCCAAGAAATCTTGTTCTATGCAGTTGCCACCGCTGCAGATACTCAGGGAGCGGACGGAGGAGACGTCCTAGCAAATGGGTTGAACGGCCCCGCAAAACGAAGGAGGACGGCTTTTCTCTTTTGAGTGTGTTAATTTTTTGTGGCATTCCTCTGGCATGTTATTTTCTTAGCTTGGAAGCCGTTTGGAGAGGGAAGGAAGATTAGCTCTGATCCTCACAAGCTCTGCGCTGTATTTTTCATTCTGTCACAGATGCTTTATGTTACCTGGTGTGCCACCCCGTCACACTCGGTTCCCCAACTCCCCAGAAGGTGGCTCCAATACCTCAAGCCCCTTCCCCATCCAGCTGCACTTTTCCAGACCTAACTGTGTCATTTGAAGACGTTACGGTCCCAGGCTTGTGTGGAATACACCCAATCTCTAGCATTATCTCGCTGATGTGATTTCAGATACAATATGAAAGAAGCAGCGTTTGTTGCATAGAAATGCTTTAAAAAGACTTGATGTCTCATAAAACTTGGCCCCATAAAGTCAGGTTCAGAAGGACCCTTTCCCTTTTCTTTCCCAAATATAAACCGAGCATTTGTGACTAGCCTTCATCCACAGGGAGGCAAAAAAAAAAATCAAGTTCTTCCAAAATGTGGCTCTGCAGGGCTGTATGGGAAAAGGAAAACTGGTATTCAGTTATCAAGTGTCTCATTTGGACACACTTAGTTAATTTGAAAAGCAAATGAAGGAAGGACCTCAACCATCTGCCTAACACTGTGCTTCTCTTCCGGAGTCTTTTTTTCTGATTATAATATTCTGGCAGCGCTGTGGCATCCACGGCTACGCTCCAGACAGAGCACAGAATACAGAGAGCGTAGGAGCAATTAAGCTGCTGTCGGAACTGGGCTGTGTGTCGCTGGAGGTGTCGGTAGAATTAACCGTAGTCAGTCATAGGAGAATAAAAGCTGGATAAACTGTTGTTAATCTTTTTACACTTGGATTAATTGCAGCAACTGTAATCTCCCAGTTGACTTCCAAATGCTTAGTTTGGGACGTGAGTCAACTCTTAGCTTGGACAAGTGCTAAACTGAAGGTGCAAATGTGGGTTCCTGGAGCTGTGGCCTGGCCACTTGTGCCTTGCTCCGCTTGGTATTCCTTACCCCAGACTATCAAGAAAGCAAGTGCAGGATGAGAAGGATGATCGGAGGCAAGGCTTTCAGTTCAGGCTAAATGATAGAAATTAAAAAAAAATCAAGATGGATAAGGAGAGGGAATGATTACTGTGGGATGCTGTTTTTCTCAATGGAAGAAGCAGAGGGGCGCTAGAAATTAGAAGGCCGTAGGTTTCAAATATAAAATGGAAGTAATGTTTAAGAAAACAAGGGATTAAATTGTGGGGGCCTTGCAGCTGATGTTGCAGCACTATGAAATATAGATTAATTCAAAAAAAGGGGAAAGGAATTTCCTGGAGGATGTATTCCCCAGCATTCCAGGTGCCACTTTCAGCTCTGAAAAAAACGCACCTCTCTGATGGTTTGGAGGCAGGCGGAGAAACCATTGCACGCTTGCCTTTGATCACGCTGTTCTTTAAGCGTCCGCTACCAGTAAAACTCTGTTAGGTGGACTATTGGATTGACCTTCAGCTGGACTTGCATTTTTATGGGGAGAAGCGGTTGATAACTGTATTGTTCTTGTCTTCTTGGGGAGTTGATAGCTCTATCTGCGTGGAACAGAGAGGTTTTTTTACATCGCCTGTGAAGTTTGAAAAGCTCTTGAATCCTTGCACAGCATTTGATACAAGGGGGCTTTTAAAACGCAGGTCATTATTGTTCTATGTTGGGCTCTGGGTAGTGAATGCGGATGTATTTCCTCTTCAGAAAGTTCTGTTTATGCTGCAATGATGCTGCAGGCCAATTTCTGTACCGTTTCTGTGCATTTATCTCTGTTGATGACGGTTTATTGAAGAGGTCTGTCTTTATGTTGTCAGTGACTTAATGATGAGAATCAGAGCTTTAGGATTTGCAGGGGAAAGGAAGTGCTTGACAGGCACTGCTGAAACGGTTTAGCCAATCTTTCATTTTAACAATAGCGAAATAAAATAACCCAAGTGCAGAAATAGATATTCTTGAAGCCGAACGTAATGCTCATCAGCATAGATAAACACATAAAGGATTGATGTGTTTTAAAACTATGTCAAAGATTCCTGTTCAACAGCCATGTTAAAAACAATTGGAGGGGGCTCGTTCTGCACCTCTTATGTTCCAGAATGGATTAAAAGGGATTTGAGAGGAAAAGGAGTATTGCCTGGAGGTAGGAGTCCAGAATGGCTTCTCACTGCTGCTTCCCTTCTCTGCCAACTGCGTGCTCTGACCCTTTGGTGTTACGACTCCTGTGAATGAAGATGATTTGTTAGTTGCAATAAATTTTGCTTCTAAGGTCTGAAATGGTGGGAGTATCAGGAAACAGGAGTTTCTCTGCCAAATCGGTGCTCCCAGACTCCGGGATAAGTAACGTTGCACTGAACGAAGCCTTGTTTCTCTGGGGCGAACTACAGCTTTAGGGGAAATTCCTGGTGAGGATCACAAAGGTGAAAAGCCTGTCTTTACTTCAGTTTTCCTGGCCGATTACAATGAATATTACGTCATTTCCAGGTGTATCGCTTCATGGACTAACAGGTACATTGCTGCCTTATGAGCTCCTCCAGGAGCACCGGCAAAGGCGTAAGAAGGATGTTTAACATCAACCTGTTCAAGTGCCTTAACAAAACGGAGCGTAAAAGCATTGATTTCAATGCGGTGATTCCTTTTTTCCGCCCTCACAACAGAGCAAATATTGCCAGCCTTGCGTGTGAAGGAAGTGTTACTGCCCAACGCTGCCTGCAGCTGCCATTGCTGTACCACGGCGTTGTTTCTTCCTTACGAGCCTTGGGCTGGGGACTATCACGGAAAGGTGTTGAATTCACATGAATACCCTCTGGAGTCCCAGGCCTGGGCGCGTGTTCTGTGGTGAGGATTTCTAAGGAATTTTCCCTGGTAAACATAGTCCTTTCCTATGTTAATGAGAACCTAGCTGCCGCGGCACCAGCCACAGTTTTTACAGCTTCAGTAATAGTGTGGTGTTCAAATACGTCGAGTCACTAAACAACATCTTGCCCTAAATTAGGCTGTCCCTGTTTGCAGCCAGTAGCAAGAGCCTTTCTAGGGCTGCTCTGCCAGCTTAAATATCCATGGCAAAGTCGTGACTTAACCGTTCGCGACCTTGTGTTAAGCTTTCCAGGATGCTCACGGTGAATTTGGAAACCTCTTCTTCTGCAGGAGAACTGTCCATGTTTAAGCTACGCCTCCTGAGTCAACTTCTAAGTGTTGCTGTCTTGGTCTTGAAGTTCTGATGTTACTTCTGATGGAAGGTCAAGAGTCCCCAAGAGAAAATTCATCATCAAAAAACCAAATGTGACTTTTCTGCCCCCAGATTGCGTTGGAAATGACTGGCCGAGTTCAGCAGGTGAGGTTGCGCGAATGGGCAGTGTTTAAGATCAGCTGCTTCTGTAGGATATTCAACAGGAGTTGGGTTCTCTTATTCTTACGATGTGGACTTGACCAAGATCTCTTTGTAGCCAGGCATTTGAAGGGCTGTTCGGTTGCACTGGTGGAAGAAATTAGGAATTCTATGGTTGTGTTCCACAGTGGCTCTCCTAAAGATAATTAGTTGGTTGCATGATTGCACAATTGTTCCTGTTGGGTTCTGGAGTGTTTTCCTTCCTCCTTTTCTCCCTCTGCGGTTAATTAAACATACAAAATTACAGTTTAAAAAATTAGTTTTAAGGCAAAAGAGACTCAGCCCTGATAAACGTGGGCTTCAACCTCATCTGAGGTCCACAGAAATTAAGCAGATGTTCTGATACGGTTGTGGACAGATATCGCTACAGAGTTTACACGCTACGTCCTATAGGAACCAACGAAACCTTTTTCTTTTTTTTGGTGAACCTCAGTAGGAAACTATAGAAAATATGGGTGCTTTTGAAAATGAGATTACAGATGGTGTTAACACTGACCTACTCAAAAAGCAGCCTGTCTAGCTCCAAGTATTTCAGGAATATCTGTCATTAAGAGACGCTTTTGGTAATGGTACAGAGCTGTAGCTGAGCGCTTTCTAAGACAGCAGTTTTCCCTTGGAAAATACACATCTACTGAAATATTTCCCATGGTGATTTGCCAGTTCTTTTTTTTTAAATGAGATGTTTTGATAAGGCCAGAAAATGTAATTGAAACTTTTGTTATATAAATTAATGGGGAAGATGTGAGGTTGATTTGCTGTGTCTGAAGTAAAGTACTTCAGGGTTATTTGTTTTGCTTGTCTGGTGGAGAATGTTTTTGTTTGCTTTGTGCTTGGTAAGAGAGAGGATGTTTTGAAGTCTGGATGTTTTGCTGTTTCCAGTGGAATGGCAACTTCTGGTTTTAAAACAAACAAATAAAATGCCTCTGCTTGGCGGAGGTGAGTTTGCTTGTTCTTTGCCTTTGTGCTCCACACTTGCAACAGAAAAAGAAATGAAACGCTGTTATTGTTCATGGGTCCTGTCACGCCACAAAGTCTCAATGTTTTTAGAGGAAGAGCAAGGGAAAATCTTGGCTGGATTTGTCCAGCTTTCAGAAACTGTTCAGAAAACAGCTTTGTGATGTGGTAAACTGAAAGACATGAGTCTGTAGTAATACTTCTTAAAATGAAAGTTTTCTTGAAGAGTGGAAGTTCTCTCAATATAAAATAGCTTTGAGTGATAAAGTCCAGATGATACTTGCCAAGTCTCTCAATAGCTGCGGTAGGAGAAATTAGCCAGAATTTGAAAAGTAGTTATAATGACCAGGGAGAAATTCTTCAAAAAGAAAACTGGCATTTAGGTGTTTGACTTAAAGGGAACTGAAAGGGGACTAAAGGCCATCTGCTCTCCTGCAGATCTCCCAGATAAAAAATGGAAGTCCGCTTAGATTAAGTTTGTCTGGCAACTTAAATTTGGCATGCTTCAATCAAAGTGCCATCCCAGTGCAATCAGCCCGGCAGAGAGGATTTTACCTGGCCATATGGGTTAGGTCAGGTTCATCGCCACAGAAAAGTGCTGTAAGTAACAGTCTGAAGTGTTTTGTACTAATGCAGTTACACACATGGCCGAAATATACCCCCGGATAATAATTGTAATAGATATTTCCAAGAACTGCCGGTGACTTCTGGAGTCTTGAGCATTGAATCCTGTGAAGATATTTGCAGCTGGGTTCCCCAAATCCCCGGTCATGCAGTTCTGTCACTTCCTAGAGAAATCCATCCTTACATGACGTGCATATTTACGTTCTCTGCCAAGAAAAGTAGCTTCCACAAAGCTCTCTTGGTGTTTAAAAATAAAAAAATCTGCTAAGTTGCTGAAGGTCAATGTGTAATGGCATGACATCGGATGTGACACCACTGCTAATCTAATAAGAGGAAAACAGATGTGGGAAGCTCCTATGATTTCCTGCTTATTAAGATCAGATTTGTCCTGTGATTGAGTCTTTTTTGCCTTCTGGAGATGTGGCCGTTTAGACAATGCTCTTAAAGACGCCTAAGAGCTGGTTTGGCATAGCGTCCTCCCTATCTGCTGTTGGCACTAGTTTAGTAATAAGGTAAATGTTATCCCCTTCAGAAGTAATTAGGACAACTGTTTTATGTGTATGCGCATCTCAGACAACTATGAAAATGCTACAGATTTCATAATCTTTGCCATTTTTTCTAAAGACAATTATCTGGGTTAAGCAAACTCTTCCTGGCTCAGTGGCCAGACTTTCGAACAATGCCTGCCTGGTTTTATTCATTATTTACTACTTAGCATCAGTTACGTGTTTCTATTTCCAGTGTCCTATTTTTCACACTTGATTGGATTTTTGTTTGAATATTTCCCGGTGCCAAACGCCTACTTATACCTCTTGCAGTTAGGAGAGCTGATATTTCTTGTGGTGTGAGTCTGCAGAGGCCGGTTTAATTAGTACTCGTGGGGTGGCTATAAGCCCTAAAACTCAGTTACATGATGGGTGGGAGAATGGACTGTAAATCTCTCTTATTTTTCCTGTAAATTTATGTTACACAATCATACATTCTTTCCCTAAAGTTACAAGAGGCAGCGTGTTTATCCTTTCTTGGTGTCTAATAGCGTTGCCAATTATCATGAACCTGTAAACAAGAAATGCCAAAGGTTCGTTAACTTTAAAACCAAAGAGAAAATGGGGTCTGAGGCAACGCTCTAAAGGATGCCGTAAGGGCGGCCAGGTGAGCGTGAAAGCACATCAGGGGTTATTAGCTGAATCCCCATAACTCCAATCTGCCCAAATGAGTACACCGCAAGCAGATGTTTTACTGCTGCGGTGCAGCTGCCATCCAAGCCTTGGAAATACCGGCTCCTTAGATTAACAAAGAAACCCAAGGTTGAAGGTAATGATGTCTGAAAATAAACTAGAAATGGCAGGCTGGTGAAAATTAGGCAGGGTTGATTAAAGCGAACGCAAGGATCTCTAGCAGAGTTTAAATACACCTGTGGCCGTGAGATCATTTGATACCTGTGTTCGTTTGATTGTGTGCCCGCTTGGACGTGTCCCAGATCCTTCCCTGAGTGACGTGGGGTGGAGCGGGGCGGGATGTAAAGTCATTTGTAAGAATTGGAGCCTAAATCCCCATTGTCTTTGTAGTTCTCTTGTGAACCTGCTCCGATGGTCCACCAAATTGATGGAAAGACTGCTCTTCACGGAGTTGGGGTTGGAACCCCCAAGAACAGAGCTGTTCAAGGTTTGTCTGGACAATCACGAGTCAAGAATCGAAGGATGCTATTGTAGTACCAGAGCTTGCCTTTGGCTGCAGCGTCTCTGTGTTCATGGAAATGGCAGCACAAAGCGCTCCTTCAGGCTTTGACGCTTTTCATGGGAGACTGATGGGGCACAGATGGCGAATACCGCAGTCCTTGCTGGTTCCAGTGGCTGCGGCGAAACTGTTCTCGTGAAGAAGGGCTCGGGGTCAGACCCATGCACTTGTGTAAGATTGAATCCTCAGCTGGAATTGCATCTGCTGCACTCCATTGGTTTTACTTTTGCTTAACAGACCATAAACAATTTGTTTACATAGACAGCTTTTCATCTTCCACAGTGAATCATAAGTGAGTTCTCCAGGGATCAATCCCTGGTCTGGTTGTTGCTTTTCATTTATATACCAGGCTTGGATGATTTAGATCATCAGTGTTTCCATCTGAATTCAAAGGCAGCTGGTTTATGTCCTTTTCCTTGCACAAAGGATCTTACTAAAAATCTACATTATGGATCTGGCAGATTAAGGTTTGCTTTGAAATACTTTGCTATAAAGCAGAAAAGAGATGTTACGACCCATTTGCCCACAGAGAAGAGGACCCCAGTCCATCAGTGTTAAAAACGCAGGTCCCTCTCTCCAAGTAGTCGTACTGTAATGGTCCTCTGGCAACAATGATGAGCTCTTACTCTGGATGTGCTTTTGAGTAAGGCAAAGAGAACGTGTGTTACAGGGGACGGCGTCTTACAGACAGAGCTAGAAAAGGATCTGAAATGATGAAAAGGGTTGAGGTGATGCCCTAAAGGTGACCAGGTGGGCATGGAAGTATATCCAAGAGTTCTTAGCTAATAGCTGGACCTTTTGTAACCGAGTGAACATCTGTGCTGTGGTGCCACGACTGTACGAGCTACAGTTGTAAGCCTCCTGAGAAGGGCAGCCTGGGGCTTAGGAGTATCTGGAACCACAAAGAATTGAAGAGACTCTCTCTTCTACCCGCAGAGATTCATGTCCAAGGCATGACCCATTTTTAGTCACCCGCATAGTAACCTACAGAGCAAACGTGGCACACAATTCCCATGAGTCAGGTCAAATTTGCTGGCTGTGTTTTGAAGAGTTTGAATTTAGTTTTAATTTGTGTATACATCTTTTAAACTTTTTTTTTACAATTTTACATATCTGATTCAATGTACTTGTCTTTGTACAGTTATTCCCCAAATGGCTGAAGGTTTCCAAAATGACTACCAGCTGTCCGTGTTTCACATATCATTAGTTATTTAAAAACTAACGTCTTGTGGAGCCCTGATAACGTATGAATCTTGATTAAAAACATTTCCCCTGAAATGTCAGTGTTGGGGTGATTTCCCTCGCTCAGTTGCAGAGAGGTAACGCAGATTAATAGACCACCGTGTTAGCATTAACCTTAGAAGAAAACAGATGCCGCAGCTACTTAGTTGTGAAAAATACCAGATAAAATAGTGCGATTATTCTTTGCAACTGCACCCCATGTACTCAATTCAAATTAAGTCTTAGAAGGTACTGCTTTTTCCTGTCAAGTTGTTTATTTAAAAAATTACTCTGGAGCAAATAATTCATTACCTTCAAACCTTGCGTTTGGTGATTGCTTATAATAAGAGTCCACTTTGAGAAGCAGTTGGCTTTTTCCTTCATTACCTATACATAGACCCAAAGAATTTTTTATACTCCAGTAAACATAATTTGTATTTCACGACATGTTATGAGTTTCTCATTGTATGAATGTCTTAAAATGAATTTATAAATAATTTTTATGGTTCAGCGAGAAAAGCCATTAAGGTGTTTAAAATGTTTGGAAGTGCAGGAGTTGAAAGAGTAGTTTGATATATACGCTGCAATGGGAGCTGGGAGCTGTAAAGGCATGTTGTAGTTTAGCAAAGAAATCTAGAGGGCTTCAACTACAAATTACTAAAATGACTAGTTCTAGAAATAGTATAGGAGGGAATTTAAAGATGAAAGAACGTGATCACCGTTTAGTAATAGTAGCACGGTGTTCGGATACTTATTGTAATCTATTTAGATCAAGGTAGTTGTTAAATATGTTTTAAAATGTTTAAATAAATATGTGTAGCTATGCAAATAATCTAGCTGGTAAGGCATTATCAACAACTCCTGCCTTCCCATCCCCGGAAACTCTTTAGTCTAAGAAATGCCACTTGTGGTCCTGCAAAAATCGGATATTGGGACTCCAGGCTGTCCTGGCAACTCTTAATTCCGCTGGACAACACAGCATCGATGAAAACTACTGCATTATATGGATCCTGGAATCTCAGAGAAGAATTTTTCGTCACCCATTACCTTTTTCTCCTCTAACACGAAGAACGTAGTGCTAAATTCATGGGTAATATGTGTAAGTTTAGCGAAGTACTGAGTCTATGCTGAACCATATAAACTTTCCTCGATGAATTGCTCAATCTCCTTTGTTTGGAAGAAGAACAATTAATATCAGATCTAATTGGCTTACATGTCCCAGGGTAAAGTTTCTTAACTCTCTTTTTTGTATGGCATTTTTAATTATCTTAGAATGAGCATTTGCGCATAGAAATATCAATGCAAACATGTGCAAGCATTTTTATACATGCATCCAGCTGCCACGCTCTTCAGAAAGGGATTTTGTTTCATTCTGGTTGCTCTTGCCAACTTTTCCTGGGGAATGTGCTGGCATCAGCCAACAATCAGGAGAGGGACCAGGGCTGCAGCGCCTACACAAATGCCCAGATTCAAAACGATCCCAACCCATTGAATCCCCCGATAATAGATTATATTTTTAGGTTGGGTTATTTTTTGGTGTGGTTTTTTTTTTTTTTTAAACTCAGCTCAATCTCCTAACATTATTCTAGCCAATAACTAAATGATTACATTGCTAATTAGCAGCCTTGGAGTATCATCTAGTTTTAAGGCAACTAGTTTTGATAAAGTATGAGCGTTGAGGCTGGCCAGAGAGGTGCTGTCACCAAGCACAATGCTATTTATTCTCAGCAAAGGTGTGTTTCAGCACATGGATTTATACAGTGTATTTATACTGTGTCTAGGTTTGCTTCATGGTCTTGGAAGACAAGACCTTCTGCATTTAAAAAAAGTAAATAAGGCATAAAACCTCGTTATTTATTATTCCAAATGCTGGTTGCGTAGGAAGTCTGTGACGGATAGAAAATAAACTGGATGTTTCTAGGCTACTGCTAATAAACTGATAGGGGAGCTTTAATCCTCTTGGGGATTAAAATGTCAGAGTTGATAAGGAATTTTCTTTATGTGACTGTGTAAGTCAAGCTGTTAATTTAAATAAACAAACAAAACCCCCAAACACACAGAAAACCAATAACCTAAAACCAAAAGCGTTTTCCGCAGAATATTTCTCCACTAGAAAATGATGCAAGAAATACATCAGTTCTGTCGGTTTTGTGGTAAAGCAGAGAATCCAAAAGTGGCTAATGGTTCTGGTCTGGGCTCTTGACCCCCTGCTTTTCAAATCTCAGGTTTTGAGATGACTCGAGCGTGCAGACCTTTAGAAGGACAGGTTAGCTTATGGTCTCTCCTTGGGTGTCTGCGTCAGCTTTTTCTTTAAGGAGACACTTCACTAAAGAATATATCTTACATAGCATGTAGGCATTGCCATGGCAACCGTTCATTTTGAATTACAAAACAATCAGCTATTAAACCCCCACAGAATCTATTGCCATGTAAATTACCACCAAGAGGCAGGTAGTGGCTTAAACCTCTTCATTTCAGGGGGTTAAAAAAGAATTAATTGCTTAATCTTGAATCGTTTCTTTCCGGTTTTCTTCTGAAACTGCATCACTTAGAGAAGAAGAGGATGGAGCAATGGCTCCAGGAGATGTCTCCTGCCCAGGGAGGAGATACGATGACAAGTACTGGAATGGATATTTGGTTGCTAATCCATCATTATCAACTGGCTGGCTGGATTCAAACCAGGCGACTGCATTTGGATGAGCCTAAATTCTTTGCTTCCCTGATGAAATCAGTAACTTGACTTCGTGAGAATGAAGGTTTTTGCCCTTTTCAAGTTAAGGCAACGCTTGAGTTCTAGATCCACATGAATTTTTGAATTTTTTCATCATCTTTGTAGCCCTTTCCCCAAAGAACTGGTTGGTGTCATCTAGGGGAATAAGATTTCTCTTGATTCAATGACACTCCTCCTTAATTTTAATCCCGGGGGGGAGCCTAACGACTTCTGAGACTTAAGGCACGTGTTTATCGCTTTATATTTAAATGCTATGTTAAGTAGCTGAAAGAAAGATCGTCTACTAAAAAGACGGGGCTGGCTGCAATGGGTGGCCAGCCATTACGTCTAAAGCCTTAAAATCCTGCAAAAGGTGCCTTGCTCTAAGGTTCTTCTATCGTGCTGCGCTGTAGGCTGAATACAGTCAGTAAATGACTATATTTGGGACTGGAAATAATTGCTTTTGGATTTGCGAGTGGCAACCACAAATTATTTCCTGCACCCCCATTGTCAGAAGAAACTCTGCTCTGGTTTCCAGCTGAGACCCTTTGTGTAGCTGGTGCTGTCTGCCATGATTAGATGGAGTATTGCGCTAAAAAGCTCCTTCAAGTCTTATTTAGGCAGAAATATCCACTTTCCTTTTGATTGAACCAACGTTCTGTAATAATAGTGGCTTTATTTTAATTAAACACACACCCCCCCCCAACCAATGTATTGTTAGTGACAAACATTTAGTAGGAGATGATCGCTTTTTCTTTCAAAAACTTTCACTTGTCAGCTTCTCAAACGTTTTATTTTCATTAATTAAAACACTGGTGTTTTCGTGTAGGAAGTCAGTTGGTTTTGCAAATTCCTTGCAGAGGTTGAAAGCTTCTACCTCATTTTCTAGGACATTTGTCCGTGAGCAAGGCTTGAAATTGAGAGGTTTTCTTGATGGCTGGAATTCCACAGTAAATGTCAGTATGAATAGAATTAGAATTTTTATATATCACCACCCCTCTCTTCTGCTGTAGGTAGGCAGCAAAATACATGTGCTGGCCAACGGTAAAATGTCACTGCTCTGTTGTAAGCACTAGTGGGTCTAATCCAGATGTGGGGGTGATATTTTGTCTGCTAGAGGTCAGTTTAGAAAAGGGCATGGAGGAAGGAAGGGGAAAGAAAAGGGCATTCTGTGAGCTGGGAATGACGTTTTGTCGGCACTGGAAAAACAGCTGTTTAAGCGGTGTTGGTGTAATGGAACAGCACCTTTCCACTTCAGAATTAAATAAATTGGTATAGAAATGCTTTTTACACTGGTAGCGTGTCCCTGTGGGAACAGGGGCTGCAGCCTTGGGAGAAGACATCTTCACGACATGAAGTGCAAGCGCGTCAAAGCTCTGTTTTTACAGATAAAGGTTAATAAAGGTTAATAGTGGCACGGTTAATAAATAAAAGGTTAATAATGGTACAAACCCAGCATAACAGCACACCCACTTCTGGTTTTTATTAGAAGGCAGCACAGAGGCAATTTACGTATGGAAAATTCCCTCTCCTCCCATGGCGGGAGGCACTTGCCACCTCTCACTGTCGCATCCTTGAGAGAGGGTCCCTTCTGTTGGGCAGCGGTCGGATCGCAGCGGCACCTCTACTGGCCTTGTTGCAAGGCCGGAGAAGTCGTAACTAAGCTGAAGCTGGTGGTGGTGACATTAAACGTGAGGGGGTGTGCTGCTGCCTGTGGTCTGTGTAAAGATCTAAAGATACTCCCACCTCTCCCTCAAAATTCATATCGATAAGTATTATGAAAGGTCATCCATTAAATCTGATGTTCCTTAAACCAAAAGTTTCCATTCGCAGTGAAAAAAACCCGTCACTAAAGGTGTAACTGCTGTATTTTGACTGGTGGTGCTGTGTTTTGTTGTTGGTTTTTTGGTTTGTTTGTGTCTTTTTTTTTTTTTTAAGAGACAAGAAATATGGAAGTAGCATTATTGATTAAGTTTCCTACATCTCTTATTCTCCTCTCTTCTCCTCCACCCAGTGTCTGGGAGCAGTGCTTGCCAAATTAGGTTTCCATCTTAATTATTCCTGACATTTTCTCCAGGATGCTATGATCTACTTCAGGGATTTGCAGTTTAACATGCTAGTCATTTTTATTGCATGGAAATGTGAACTGAATAAATTGAGATGGGCTATTTTTGTTGTGAACTGTTTAATTTTGGATGATTGCATCAAAGTGCAGGAAAGTTTTACCAAGTTAATAAAGTTTAAATTGAATTCTCCTATAAACACTGCACTTGAAGGATGTCAGCAAGCGCGGTAGGCTGACGGTCTGTTTTTCTTAATTGGGATAGCCTGATAAGGAAAAAATTGTATTCCAAGTATTGATTTAAAAAGATACTCTTGGTGAAATGGAGAAACTCAAATTATGTCAGGAGGCAATCCGAAAGAGTACAACAAGATTTTTACCCTCAAGTCAGCCTTTTTTGTTCCAAAGTATAGATAAAAATCTATAAATAATAATATGAGATTAGGTTGCTGGCTAATGCAATTATTATTTTTTTTTTTTAGGTCGGTTCCTGCAGAAATGATGCTTAGGACTGTATTCTGCATTCTTAAAAAATATCTTAAGAATAATGGTATACCCACTTTAAGGAAATTCTGCTATGCAAGACGTATTTGAGTCAGTATTAAACAGTCAAGTTGGATTGGACATTCTACTGTAGTTTTTCAGAAAAATTTAAATGATGCTATTAAATGTTGATGTTCCTACACGTGAAGTTAATAAGTAAATGAATTGAGTTGTTAAGTTTCAAAAGTCTAACGTGTTTGGAATGTAACGAAGCAAAATGTTCCCTTTTCATTTAAAAAAAATAAAGCAATGAACAATGGGATGATGGAAACCAAGCTCGTAATCCTGCTTGTGTCATGCTGCCCCGCACTTCAGCTGTGGATTTCTGGGAATATCTGTGCTGCTTGACTGTACGTGAGACGATGTTGGCTGGCCCGGTGATTTAAAAATTCAGGTTTTGGGATTGTTTAAAAACAGGTTTGGTTTTTCGTTTTGTTTTTTTTTGTTTGGTTGGGTTTTTTGGTTTTGTTTGTTTGGTTTTTTTTGTTTTTTTTTATGAGCTGCTACCATAAATCAATGGCTATAGACGCAATATAATTGGGGAATAGAAATAATATCACTTGCTTGATATAGTGAAGCAACAAAATACACATGTTGAAGAATAGATATAGAAATTTTATAGCGTACTGAAAAAGGGGGGGGGGAACCTAAAGCCTTCAGGAATATTACAATTGCCTCATGTACAAAGAATGTGCAATTAAATAAGCAATTAGTTATGGATTATTCACTCAGCTTGAGTGTTGGATATTTGAGTAGCACGTTAACCTTGAAATGACTGCTTTTATAGCCCTTATTGTTCGCCAATAAATTAGAGCTCCATTTAAAAAAAAACACCCTTCTTGGGCTTGATCTTGCGAAGAAATTAAGATATTTCGCTGCTGCTTATTGTATCGCAGCTGGGAGACTGAGGCAGCACAGTGGTACGGCTGGATGCACATAGGGAAGATGATCTTCCCTGCCTCAAATACTTTTAAATAACCAGGAGGAGGGGAGAAGAGGCAGGGCACTTTTCACACGTTCAGCTTGTGTGGATTTTCAGTGGCACGCTACCCTGGTTGTAGGTCTGTTCCCAAACCAGCACCCTATGGCTGTGTAAATTGGTAAATAACCGGAAGGTATTTTATAAAATGAGTGTAATTAATCAGAATTGAGCTAAGTTTTTTTCTGAATGGTGTACGTACTCCACCTGCTTTCTGTTGTCCAACAGCAAAAGTGATGTTCAGCTTCAGTGTGTTGGCACCTCATTTTTCTTCCAGTCTTGTCTAACCAGTTAATGCATTTTTTTTGTTTCTCGTTCTCCACAACCTTTCACTGACTGATACATATCTCCTCGGTCTCCTTTTTCTCGTTTCAAGTGAAATAAATAGGAAAAGAAGGAGATAGTTCAGAGATATTGGTTGCTGTCACGAACGCACACGTGTCTGTGCCCTGTTGCCTAAATCCATTATTGCGTTACCCTGGTAGAGACCAGTATGTTTCTATGTGACTGTACAAGCTAAGCAATCTAACGTGATTGCTATTAAATGCCTCCTTACATTTCTCAATGCAATCCATTACCAAATAAATTCCAGATGCAGTCAAACAAAATCTCAAGCGAGCACATCCGAAGGCAATGAACTGTGCAAAACTAACTGATACGACACGTACCTAAAAACCCCAGAACCTTCCTTGTGAGACTGGCTCACGACAAGATGTCTGAAGGGAAGCTGATAGGAACAGTGGTGTTTGACGTTGTCACCGTTGGCCTTGGCACCGCCATCCTGTCCTCCTCAGCAGCTGATAGAACTTCTGCTTGTGCTTGTTCTTCTTGTCTTACCAGGTGCGATCCCAGTGGTAGCAGTCGTGTCTCTTTTGCATTATTCGTTGATAGAAAGAAGGAACAAGACAGACCAAAACATCCCTTCTTTTGAAGACTCGTCATTGTTTGAAGTGCTGATGGAACTATATTCTTCATTATTGTATTTGTTACTACATCAAAACAAGATGAGAGAAGAAGCTAAACAAAACCCAGAAGAATGATGATTTTTTTTTTTTCCTGGTTTCACCTTCACATTCTTTTTCAGCGTAACAAAGCGGAGCTGGTGAGGGCTCTGGAGCACGAGTCTGGTGAGGAGCGGCTGAGGGAGCTGGGGGTGTTCAGCCTGGAGAAGAGGAGGCTGAGGGGAGACCTTCTCGCTCTCCACAGCTCCCTGAAAGGAGGGGGTAGCCAGGGGGGGTCGGTCTCTTCTCCCAAGGAACAGGCGATGGGACAAGACGAAACGGCCTCAAGTTGGGCCAGGGGAGGTTTAGGATGGATATTAGGAGAAATTTCTACACTGAAAAAGTTATTAAGCATTGGAACAGGCTGCCCAGGGAAGGGGTTGAAGCACCATCCCTGGAGGGATTTAAAAGATAGGTAAATATAGTGCTTAAAGATGTTTTTTGTCAGACTTAGGTTGATGGTTGGACTCTATCTGACTGAAAGGTCCCTTCCAACTCAGGCGATTCTATGATTCTATGACACAGGGTAGTGCACTACATCAAGCAGTAGAAACAGAAGAAGATGGTCACTGAGCAGGCAGAAAAGCTGAAGAAAACCCCAACCTAATTGTGAAAAAGAGTTGGTTTCATCTTCCCATTATCATGCTTATAAAAGCAAGTCATTTCTCATCAGACACCACGTTCTCTTCAGGGATCTGATACAGGGGCACACACTTTTCTTGGCAATACTTAAGCCCTAGGACAAGCTCCTGGGCTGTTGCGCATTGGCAAAGTGTTTTTTTCTCCTGGGGATTAATGAAGTGATATTAGTTTGTTCAGAGATCGATCCATAGTGACTATGTGGATGTTCAGTTGAAATATACGGTGCATTTCAAGTTTAGGAACATTTAGGGATAGAGGACACATCAGGAATTCTCCTGCTACCTTTTTTTTTTTTAATGTCATCATAAAGAGAGAGCATGCCTGTGATTAAATTTAGCAATTTCCATGCTTTAATAAAGAGAAGCAGGGCTAGGCAGACAAATTCCCTGTGTATACCATCAACTGATCACATTAGAAATGTAGAGTGAAGTTTTCATTGCTTAAAGGGGGAAAGCTGGTATTTGAATTGAAAATAAATCAGAAATATTAATGTATTCAAGAAATGAGTTTAATGATGTATTTAAAAACTATT
Source organism: Chroicocephalus ridibundus (assembly GCF_963924245.1). Classification (NCBI taxonomy): domain Eukaryota; kingdom Metazoa; phylum Chordata; class Aves; order Charadriiformes; family Laridae; genus Chroicocephalus; species Chroicocephalus ridibundus. The sequence continues at coordinate 3,120,896 of NC_086306.1, read as the reverse complement.
AAATTAATGTTTCTCATTAGCGGCACAGCCTAATCATTCTTTGCAAGCAAGGGGAAGAAAGTAAAGCAATATCGCAAAAGATCAAACAGTGATTCAAAATTAATTAATCCAGCATTATATAAATCAGGTAGCTTCAATAAAAATACTAGTTCAGTGTTCAGTTCTTATGGGCAAAATTAAAAATAAAAAATGCCTTAATTAGTGCATTTTCATTCAATTCAGCTGACCTATTTATTTTTAATTGAGCTACAGGGTCCTAAACATTCTGTGAAAATGATAATTGCAGCAGTAAACTTTTTAACGTTTCCCTCTGGATTTAATACCTTGTTTTCTGGAGAATCTCTCAGAATAGTAGTGCAAATTGGAACCTTGCTGTGCTGGGAGCTGCTGTTCTGGTTCTTCTCCGGTTGCTGACCTGCTTCACGTTGTGTAAATACCTCCTGGCTCTTCCTACCACATCTTTGCTTTGAATATGCTAACATTTACTTTGCAGGACATGGTAATATGAGCTAGTTAAAAGAATTTTTTTGAATGGACAGCAGTGTAATAGATGGTGTTGGTAACTCGCATAATTTGTAAAATTAAAAACGCGGTATGCTTGACAACTCTTTTAATGTACTATTACTTTTATATTATATTTATACCAATATACCTCTGTGCACTGAAGTTTTCTTGCAATCCTGGAAGTAGACGTGTTGTCCTGAAACAGTTTCATTCGTAATAGATAAATGAGAGAGGAAACCTAGATCAGAGGCAGAGTGAAGAAGGGACCAAGATCTTTTCACGAACCTCAGCATATGTACTGAGTAACGTTATCGTGGCCATTGAAGTGAACTGGAGCTGAACGACCGGTATTGTTGTTAAACTGGTATTGCCCATTGCTGTTTTACTAACCTTTCTTCTGGAGATTCAGATTTGACTGAATTTTCCAAACACTAATCCCCAGAAATGATTTTCAGCTTTGCAGCCTGAAGAATAGCTCCCTCAAAATAGGCTCTTCTCAAGCTTTCCCATGAAGAATTAAAGCTAATCTGAGTGCCCAGCGCTGAGGCCTTGAGTATTAGCATCACTTTCGCAGCTCTTAGGTGAGGTTGTGAAAGCAGCTTTGTTACAGACTGTCTGAGAAAATATTAAAAGCCCTGATAAGATTTATGCACAGTGGTTTTTAACGAAGATAATTTAGGCATCTGAGCCCACGTTGATTCTGATTCTGGGGAAGGCAAGAACATCCTGGGCCTGCCCGACTCCCCCAGTGCTTAAGCATGTGTTTAGCTGCCGGCGCGCAAGAAGTTAGTTTGTATTATTCACTCGATTTAAAGGCTCGGCATCTTACGGAATTGAACCCATAGATCTAGTTCCTTCTGCGACAGATATTTACTGCTGGGTCATAAATGTGATTCCATCTGGCTGACAACATTTGTAGGCTCCCTGAAATGCCTCTATGCTCATACACATGACAAACAACTTCTGCAGGTAGAATGACCTGTAACAGGAAAAATAAAACCAGCAAACAAACGTGAATTGGATTTGGGATTCTGTCTGCTTATTGCCCTTTCTGACTAGGATGGGTTACACCAGCTGATGCGGTGAGGAGAAATGTTATAAAAGGCCAAGGTCTGGAAATCTTCATGTCAGCCTCATGTTAGACTTTCAAATTTGTACCTTGAGCACCTAAATGTCCATTACCAGTCCCCAGTATTCAAAAATCACGACCCAGGAGCTCTCGAAATCATAAGAGAGAAACTATTTATGAAATACGTAAGTAATTGTCTTCTGCTTCATCAGTGTTAAACACACACTGGTGTCATATTTTCAAGTTTTGGCCACTGTCTTAAAATGTCTTTTAATTGAACTAAGCTTATATTCTCATACATTCCAACAGCAATGGCTTGAGGATCACTTTCAAATGGTCTAAATCACAAAAGCTGGCACTATGAGGGTTGACTTTCCCGAATACACAGAGGAACCCCAATGTGTCTGTCACACATTAAGGCAGATGTAATGCGCACACATTTTGTAGACCAAGTGTCCAAAATGAGACCTAGGCTTACATATTACCTAAGTTTCGATAAAAGCAGTGGAAACGTGTAGTGAATATAAATCCCCTGGAGACTTAGGATGGAGCTGCTGTTGTCCTGAAATTGTTGTGCACAATCGGTAGGAAGGACACAGCGTGCTGATGAGTCACTGGTCTCTGAAAAGTAATTTGGTCCCCTGCAGAAGACAACAACTGTTGAATTGTCTCACGGGCACGTGCAGAACAAGTCCTGCTCTCCTCCCGAGCATCCTTTTCACCTCTCAGACTGTCCCACAAAGCTGCTGGTTGCCTGTAAAGCAAACTCAGACCGTTGAGCTGTGAAGTCAGCATTCCTTGCCAGTTTTTCTTTATGCAAAGCATCATTAATGAGTTATTCAGACAGCTGCAGTGGAGGTAATTTTCCTGTAGCTGAAGGAGCTATGGACTACCAGAGTGCTCCAAGCTCCACCAGTCTCTAGTTCATAAATGATATACAGTGAGACGGGTTAGATGCATCTAGAACAGCAGTGTACAGTACACTCGGGGATGGAAACAAATGAGTACAAACAAGAAACAGCTTGAATAGAAGAAGTTGCAGATCTCAGTTCTGAGATCTTGGCGAACCCTGCATACTAGAAGATGATCCAATGCTGAAGAAGGTTAAAGCTCAGCACGTCCTCATTCGGCCTTGGCTTGTGCAGAGCATTCAGTTCAGGTTTGCGTGGGATTCCTGGTATTGTCCATGGGCACCTAACAGGGACAACTGGGAAGTTCAAAATTAAGTTCAGCTGCAATCAGAAGTCGGCAGCTATGTTTCAGCCTGACTTGAGAGGAGGCTGTTTAATTCTTGCCATGCCAATTGAATTTGCAATAAAAAAACGTCGTTGTGTAATGATTTTAGAGATGGATGTGGACATAAATACTGCCCTAATTGTTTTAAATTTCCAGAATTGCATCTAAGTTTCAAAAGCATCCCAAGACCTCTGAAAGCCTTATACTCACCACCGTGAACCTGAACATGACTCCAAACTTAACAGCGAGGACCTGTCTCAGTTGGAATGACCAGGCTTTGCTCTTGAAACCCCTCCACTGCTTGTAATGCTTAATAAGCAGTGGATTAAGTGATCTCACACGAGATATTGAGGAACTGCGATGGAGACAGCTCACATTGTGGGCTGTGTGATCCTCCAGACCTTATTCGGGGTAGCACCTTTGAAGTGGATGGAGACAATCCCGCTCTTCATCAGCGTAACACAGATCAACTTGTCTGTCTGTCCATTGTCCAGCACACTATAATCCGAGGTCCTTCTCCTCGGCACCAGTTGCTTCTGGACTAGAGACCTTATAATTTGCTTTACAAAGGTAATATAAAGGAATTTAGATATGGATTCAATTTTCAAATGCTCCCAAGCTTTGAGTGTCCGCTGTAGGATTTTGGCTGGACTTCTTATAGTCTGCCTGAAAAGCCCCATCGAACCTGATTTAATTTTTTTCCACCATTTAAAAATGGAAAAGAACAGATAATTGCATCTTCCTTAAAGAAATCTATATGATGAGTTAAATCTGCATGTTTGGCATGATTTCTGTGAAGCCCTGAAAACCCCCCGCTAATTCTTTCTCATGGTATAGATGTCTCCTACCGAAGTAGCTGAATATATTTTCAGTGTTGAGGTATTTTCCTTCCCAACGCCCCTGGGAGGTAAGGGCTGAAGGAACCAAGTGGGTCACACGGATTTCTGCTTTTGCTTTTCCAAAAGTGTCCTAAGTCCATGGGAAGCAGATGCCCAAGTGCTTTCAAAAAATCTCTACTCGCTTGGCTTGCCCGGTGACATTTTGGGGCTTTGTGGGAGAGCTGAGAAGGGGGGTCCTGATTCCTTAGGGCCCCCACCCTTAAATACAGGACTGAGCTCCCAGACCTATCAGACTTTGCCATAATGTTATTCATCTTCCAAGACTACTTTAAAAACCATGGGAAGACTTTCCCTTCCTGCAGACATGCTTCTAATTTAAATAAAAGGAATAAATCATCCAAGAATGAAATGCTGCGAAAGCTTAAGAGAGTATCGCCTCTCTCCGTTATTTCTCCTGTGTAATTTCTGTATTTCCGGAGTTTCTGTAAATTTCTTTCATTCTTCTCTGCTGAGAGATTTCTTACAAAGCTTCAGTCTTAGCAGTGGGTTATTTATGATGCTCTAAAGGTATTTTTGTTGTGGACAGCTCGTTCTTAAATGATAATGCAAATAAATTGAAATCTCTGGTTGCAAGGGCTCCGTACTGGAGGTTTGCTATAACAGGTCATAAAAACCTAATTTCCAAAGCCCTCCTGAATGTGTAAATAAACAAGGGGACAGTTTAGCCAACAGGTCTGAGAAGTTTGCCCTCTATCCGGAGCGTGTAATTACTAACGAGAGAAAGATGATTTGACGCCGGGACTCGGAGTGTGGCTTCAGGCTGGCACCCATCAGCCTTCGGCTCGGCTCTGCCAGGCAGAACACCCCTCTCTCACTCTGAGCTTAATTACGGGCTGTGGCCACGCTCGTTATCCAGGGAATTCTAAGAAATGGCTTTTGAAGGGTTCAGATATGGTTTCAGTGTGCTAATAAAGAGCTAATCACCTGTTTAGGATTAGTGATTAAAGAAAGTGTATTAAACTAAATAAAGCTCTTTTATTCTAGAATAGCTGTCTCTGTATGGTTATTAAAGAATATCTATTTCTCTTTAAGTTCATGGCTGGCTGTAACCTTGAATTAACTTTCAAGTGTAGATAAACCCCTAGAATACGGTGTTTTCAACCTGGAAGGGGTGGAGGGAAGAGAATGAGATACACAGATAGGGATGAGGAACTGCCACTAATATAGTCTTCCCATTATGTTAAACTGGAGGGAGACTGGAGCCTGGCCAGAGGAGTGGGAATACTGGGACAGCTCAGCATCTAGAAACCATGAGCCAGCAATGGGTCCTTGTGGCCAAGAAGGCCAATGGTCTCCTGGGGGGCATCCAGAAGAGCGTGGCCAGTAGGTGGAGGGAGGTCATCCTCCCCCTCTGCTCTGCCCCGGGGAGGCCCCATCTGGAGCACTGGGTCCAGTTCTGGGCTCCCCGGTTCCAGAAGGACAGGGAACAGCAAAGGGCCACCAAGAGGATGAGGGGACTGGAACATCTCTCTGATGGGGAAAGGCTGAGGGATTTGGGGCTCTTCAGTCTGGAAAAAAGATGACTGAGGGGTGGACCTTATCAATGCTGATAAATACTTCAAGGAGGCGTGTCAGGAGGATGGGGCCAGGCTCTTCTCAGTGGTGCCCAGGGGCAGGACAAGGGGTAACGGGCACAAACTTGACTATGGGAAGTTCCATCTCAATATGAGAAGGAACTTCTTTGCTGTGAGGGTGGCAGAGCCCTGGCACAGGCTGCCCAGAGAGGTGGGGGAGTCTCCGTCTCTGGAGACATCCCAACCCCGCCTGGAGGCGTCCCTGTGCCACCTGCTCTGGGTGACCCTGCTCTGGCCGGGGGTTGGACGAGGGGATCTCCAGAGGTCCCTTCCCACCCCTGCCAGTCTGTGATCCTGTGAAATCCCCCATGACAGTATTGCAGGTACAACAGCTTCCACGGTGGTTTGAAACCAGTTTTGTGTCTCGTGTCACTCTGAAGCTTCAAGGAGCTGCACATTTGCAGCAGCATGATGCACGACTATATGTTATTATATTAGATAGAGAACTGTACCAATATACAGGCTGTTCGGTCCAGGCACAGTTAAGGATTAATGAGTGGCCAGGCAATCTGTCATTTTGATGAATATCAAAACTGTGTGCCCACAACTAAAGTGGACCCCAAAGGCTGGTGGGAAATGGCTGGTGTCTCCCATAACCCATTACTGGACTTTCTCGCCCCACTCCAAAATAAGAAATGAATTGCATTTCATTTCTAGCACTCACACATCGTTTCACATCAAACAACGTGCCAGATTTTTAATAACATAATTACGGGGTATGTAAAATATCAATCACTGTCTAAGTCGATTTGATTACACACCTACTGCTTTAAGTGATAGGGCCCAGCCATGGGTGCCCACCTGGAGGCCGTAAAGTGAAAGTCAAGCTTAATTTGATTGCTGTTCAAAATGAATGTAAATCGTAGTAGAAGTAGATATGGGGATTTAGTGTTTTCAGCACTGGAATTTAACATTAACCAGAGCCTAGACAGGAATTATCAGGTATTTGGCTGTGGACATGAGCACAGGCAGAGCAGGAGTAGGCAGAATATAAGATTTAGGACCAGCTGCAGAGGGCAATCTGACCCAGATGACCCCATGAAATTGGTTGATCCCCACCGGTTTCATCCAAAGGTGACTGCGTGGGGTGGGTTTGCTGCTTGGGGGGAACCAGGAGCTGAAGGTCTGTGCAGCTCGGTGGTGCAGCAAGGCTTCAGGATGGATCTGCTATGACAACAAATGGGTGGGGGGGAGCCTTGCCTGATTTTCCTTTATTCCAATTAGCCTTTCCTTTTTTTTTTTTTTTTTTTTCTTTTCTTTTCCCCCACCAGCATTGCTCTGAGCAGTTCTGGTGTTGAAACTGATGCTGAAACTCCCTCTTACTCCTTCTTACTCTTACCACGGGCAAATATTTCTGGGGCATCAGCAGCTGTTGCAGAGCCTGCAGCAAAGGGTGAGATGGGACTACATGGGAGAGAGCGTGAGTGTGACCACGGAGGTGATCGGAGAGGATGAAGGCTGATGGATTTAGCTCGGGGTCCTAGTTAATGAGGCAGGGGTGGGAAAATGATGTTCAATTTGCTAGCATAATTCGTTACTCCTAGAGGGTAGAAAGCTTTTCTACACTGACTTCAGGCCTTTGAAATCTCCATGTGAAGGGTCCCAAGAATAAAAGGCCTGTTGTAAATATGTCCCTTTTGATGTTGTGATGAAAGTAAAGGTCTCTGAGGAAAAAAACTGGTTTGGTGCCCTCGTAAACATTCTGGTTTGGTCTTGGGGAGTAAACAAATAGACAAGTTGCAAAGTGTGAAACTGTCATTGAAAAAAAACCCAAAATGCATCTCTGAGTGGGCCATAATCATCTCGGAGGTAACTCTGTGTTAAAAGCTTGCGTCAGGATAAGCCTGGCCTATTATTCTTGCCTTTCTTTGCTTTAATATTTACAGGTCAACAGGTGCCACTTAGGATGTGGCGCTTTCAGGCTCCTGTTTGCTTTTTTTCCCTGTTAAGAGTAGAGCCCAGCCAGCCAGAAACTGCTGGGTAAATAGAGAGAAAAGCAGAGCCACTTGTGAGGTTACAAACTGAACAGTTTACTTGATTTCCATTTGCGCGGGGAACTGCTTCAAGTACAGATCATGTCAAGTAATAATACAGTTTCTGAAGGGGCTCTTTGGTTAATTCTGCTGCTGGCTCTGGCTGTTGTGTTCTGTGCTGACCTGGAGTCAAACACACTGTAGCAGTATTTGCAAGTGCAGGTTTTAATTTTACCTGCAATTCAGATTTTACGAGGCAGTTACGTGTTAGTTAAAGGGCCCTTTGTAACGACTAAAAAGATCAGGTGAATTTTAAAATGTTGGACATTTAAACCCTCATTGCTATTTTAATTAAACTGAATTTTTAATATCTGAATGACATTTTTGTTAATACGTTGAAGATGTTTAGTGCTATTAATTGGTATGTAACTGCGTCGCAGTGAATTTATTATGCGGCTTAAAATACTGACTGGTGTGTTAAAGCTATTTCTGCTTTGCAGTTCTATCAAATGCCAACTATAATTTGCTATACAGACTGCTGGAGACCTTAATATTGATTAACTTACCTACCAGTGTGGGCTCAATATCTGTCAGGGAACATTTATTATAAAATGGGTATGGAATACCTTGTTTGGGAGCATCAGCAACGCAAAGGCTCTGAACTGGAATCTGGGAGACAAGTGAGATGAGGAGGAGTATGGTATTGGACACCCAGTTGTCGGTTGTTTGTGCAAGGACGGGGATGCTGGCTTATCAAGTGGCAGTTCGAACACTGATTTGGCTGATATATAAAATAATGTCAGTGATTAAGCTTAAAAAAATAACGCTGCAAGAAGAAAGGGTTGCTGTTAACCTAGTTCTGGTTTTTTAGTTTTTTTAATTAATTTATTTATTTAATTCTGACCACCATACAGCCTCACAAGCAGTTGGGTTCTGCCTGGCTGAAAAGGCTGGGCCAGGAGGTAAGAGGGTTAGTGGAAGTGATGAGGGTTAGATGGAGATCTCAGCTGTGGGCCGTTCTGTAAAATTAAGGGAATTAGCCTTCTCTTGCCTTTCCTTTTGCCTGTCTTGCTTGTTTAAATACAAGCTTTTCAAGGAAAGTTATATAAAAGTCCTGACAGAGCCTTATGGCAGTTCAATGTTACGCGAAGATCAAACATTCTCAAGCTTTTTCCTATTTCCTATGCTGTCTTAAGAGCTGGAGTTTGTATTTCTTCCAGCAAATGATTTGCTTCTCAGGCCTGTGCTATGGAAATGCACTTAGGGCGGTCTAAGCGGCACGTTTACAGTGAAAAAAAATCTAGTTACAGTGTGGAAAAATGTGTGAACGTTTTCAGAAAGGGTGTTTGCTTGCTTACTTGTATCTCATTAATGTATGGATGTTGCGACAGAGACAAGGGCTCATTCTGCTAATCTGTATTCAGAGGCATATCAAGAAGCAGATTGCACTCCAAAGAACATACAGTCAAGGCAATGAGTGGTAAAATGGAAGTTTTATTTAGTCTTTTTTTTTCTTTTCTTTTTTTTTTTTCCCCTAGGATGGGGGACAAAAAAAAAGGTTTGTTAGAATCACACAGGGAATCTGGGAAAGGTTGAGGAAACAAACTTTTTCTTGTTTAAAAGCATTTATCAAGACAGTACAATCACCTTTCCACCTCTTGAAATCTGGTTTTATTTTGTTCTTATTCAGCTTTGTATCAACTTCGGATGCAAAGACATCGTTTCGATGGGGAACAACATGATGTTAACAATGACTCTCTCAGGAGACGACCCTGCAGCCACCTTCTTTTTGGAGCACTGTAAATGTGTTGGGTTTTTATGATCTCTTGCAATTAACATTTGTAGAAGTGAGCTACGATGCCTTGCTGGGGACAATTAGCCCTCATGGATATGTAGTCTTACAACGTTTTGCTTTGGCTGAAAGTTGTCACTGGTGTAGTTTGTTGGAGTTGGAGGAGAAGCTCGTTAACGTTGGGATTTTAGTTGAGTTTTTGGGGAGGATTTTGAGAAGATTCATAACTCCACACAGCAGAAACGTTCCCTCTCTTTGCCTGTACACTTGTTTAGGCCTTATCCAATTTATGGGCCCCATCATTGTTCTCCTTTCAAGATGCCACAGCCATCAGAAAGGAATGTGAGGAGTTGTTAAAGTTTCACTAAGTCATCAAACCATTCCCTCAGTGTGGGGCACCTTTGCTGATGTAATGATATTCATGAAAGAGCCAAAGCACAAAGGAAGGGAATCTAATAAATATCTGAACTTCAGAAGGCGTTATATCACCGTAGGTCTTTTTTCTAAATTATTTAAGCACAGTGTTTGCTATGCACTACTACCATTTCTCAGGTGGGGATTTATTACCTTTTAATTCACTTAAATATCTAAAATTTATTCGATTTGGGAGGAGAAAGCAGACAGGAAAGTAAGAAAAACGGCTTTGCTCCCTTTATGGAAAATTTAAGTGATGCTGCTGGTATTCACTTTCAACCAGAGGACTCGAGTAAGATGTATGTAGATCATTTATTGTGTCTTTTACACTACTTTGGCATAACAAAGACTCCTATGTGACAATATTCCATAGTGCAATAGGAATTGGAATAATATCTATGCATTTTGCCCCACAGTAAAAATACTCTGAACTTTAATATATATTAATACGGTCCTGTGAGATACATCGACAAAAAACAAGCTTAGAGTACACTATATGCATAAAAGGGTATTTTTTTTTAAATAAACAAAATCAATCATAGATAAAAATTATAAATCTAGGTGTGGCCTGAACCAGAAAATTTCACTTGTGTATTTTTATGACAGGAAATAAGCGACATGGCTTTTCAATTCTGTGTTTAGAAATATAAATTACATTTGTGGATTTGATTTATAACTTCATGCCTCTTTAACGATGTTAGTTAGGTTCAAGAGGCAACACTAGGTTCTGTCCAAAACTTGAGGACCCAATTTGCACCAAATTCTGAACCACCTCCAAGACGCAATGGGTTGTCTGATGACAATGTAGAATGAAGTCAGTCTCAAAGTAGATATTCTCAAATATGTAAGGTATTTAGGAGCCAGCTCCCACTGAGTTTCATGACTGCCACATTGCAGACAAACTTCCAAAGTCTTTAAAAAAAATAAATATAAATTTTGAATTACCAGAAATTTTTAACCTGGAGTAGTGGATTAATTAGACCACATTTTTAATTCTCATCCAGATTCAGAGTAACCGTAGGTTAATTTATAGTATTCCATTTATGAAGGATATTAAACTGCACTGAACAAATAGTCTTCATGGGGATTTAATACAGTTTAATAAATCCATTTTAGGACTTGATACAGATTAGTTTTATTGTGTTCCTTTGTAAAGATAGAGATTTTTAAGCGTGGGGGGAGGAATGTTCAGAAAACTAGTTTCAAGGTTAAAAAAAAAAAAGACTTTTTCGTGTGTGTGTGTTAAAGGGGTAGTTTACAACCCTTTACCACCCTAGGAAACAATATATTATGCAGAATTTAACCAGTTAATCTGTCCATTATTTGTCAAGCAGTATGGTAAGGCCGAAATACATTCTGCAGAGGATAACTTATTCAGCAGAGCTTAATCCTCCCCATCTATCACCAAATGACTTTATACTTGCATAAATTTTTCCATTATTTGACCAGCTTTTACGGTGCTGGAAATGTAATGCTTGGGCTGTTAAGCCTCTTTTCCTCTATGCTGCTAGAAACTAGCTTTACTGCTTATAATATTTCGTGCCAAGTGAGGTTTTTCCCAACGATTTAGCCCCTGTTTGCTTCAAAGCACCGTCAGCCCGCCTCATTGATTTGCTGCAAAATTATTTTTTTTGGGGGGGGGAGGGGCGCAATAGGATTTTCTCGCATTGAAAGTAACTTTGGAGAGTTTGGTTAGGAGCAGGAATTAGGGAAGAAGCTTTCCAGATGAAGTTCGAGGGAATGTGAATTAATCCACGGCTAATAAATTATAACAATAGCAGCAGCATGTTTGTGACTGAAATGAGAAGACAGAAGAGATGTTGTTCCCCAGTCCCATCAGCTGGGAGCTCTTTGCCAGCCCATTTGCATCTCTTCTCCATCCAGGAAATCTGCTGCATGAACTAATAGGTGCTTGCTGAGCCGAAAGTAGGTAGAGAGAGGAGGTAGCTCTTCATCGTCTTACGGCGTCGTTCTGTGACCCTGCCCAACGCCCACAGTGTGATTCACTGGAAGGATGAAAGGACACTTAAAAATTTAGAGGCACACATTCTTGGTTTTTCCTCTCCGCTTCTCTCTTTCATTAAGCTTAGGTAATCGCTCAGGTGAGAGGTGTCTCCTTCCCTAGAGAATTCAGGAGTAAAAATGATGCTATCTATCTGTAGAGGTCCACTTTGAAATATTTAGTCTGTTAAGCTGTTTCCAGCTACTGGTAATACAGATCTTTGCTCTCTGAACCAAGCACATTTGAGAGCAAGCTAGTGAAGCTTCCATACAAGAGGATTGCTGCCACCTCTTATTGTATCTCCTTTTGATAAAGCCGCCGTGAGGGCAGGCAGGCTTCGGATAAAGACAGTTTCTCATTCACCTGTGAGTTACTCATCAGAGTTTAATGGAGTCACATCAGACTAAAAGGCGAATTGGGCCCACTCAGCTCTTCCCTAAATAATTTCAGTTCAAGCTTTCCCGCTGACTTCACGGGGAGTTAAGACTTTTTTGGTATTGCACTTGGTTTTGAATTGTTTTGAGGTTAATAACATGAACCCTCAAGAAAACGGCCTTGACTTGAACATAAGCTTCCCTGTTGAGGATACCTGGCCACTGTCTTATCTTCTGTCTTGATGGGTAAATTTCCAAAGGCGCTTGGCACAATCAGACATCTCTTCCCCAGAGCTGATGGCATCTGGCTACTCTAGTTGTCTGCCCCTTGCAGAGCAGCGACATTTTCAGCAACCAATTTCTTTGTATTTCTTTCTGAAAACCACAGCCGTGTGCCACGCCAAATAATTCCTCTGCAGGGAGGAGCATTCTCTATTGGTAAAACATTGGCATGTGAATCAGCCTGGAATGTTCTACACGCGGTTTTGTCTCTGATTGTCTGCGCGTGCACAATGATGGGACTCCGTGGGGCGAGGAGGGGAGGACGGGGGATGCCTGGACATGCGGCGGCAGCAGAAGCTCCATTTCCCCCTCTCACTTCTGCAGGGTGCAGCTCTCAGAAGTATGCTGTTCTGGCACAAATGCAACAGGTTTAAAAATTACCTTAGGATGTAAAATAAAAGTTTGGTGCTTCAGTGCCGAGCGTACTTTTCTTGCACTTCTTCCAGGATGGGGGCGTTACTGCTAGGGACTTCAGAGAGGGCAAAAGTGATGGGAGGGTCTTTGAAGGCCGAAATCATCTCTCAAATTTACTGATGCCTTGGGACCTGGAGTGGAGTCAGCTTAGGTACTGCTTCTGTTGTGTTTAAATTAAAGGGCTTTTAATTTAGTGCCTAACAAGCAATGCCAAAATGCATTTAATAGAAAGCAGTGACAATTTCAAAGCTGTGGTTTAGGATCCCAATTAATGGATGAATTTATGCCACCGAATCCCTCCTCCAGGAGAGCATTACAGACACAGTGTTTTATTTCCAGAAAGCAAAGAGCGTCACAGAGATTTTTTTTTTTCTTTTCCCCAGGAAAGGGCTGTTTGTTTGACTAAGCTGAGATGATTCAGAACTCTGAATAAATGCTGTGGATTTTGCAGGGGCACACAATATCCTTTGCCCTTGTGGAGAAAGCTTCCATGAATTATATACCTGCTGCTTCTATTTTTTAAATTGCTAGGATTAAAGGCTAAGAGTGATTCCTTTGGTTTCTTATCTGGATGTTTTATATTTGAGTTCACTTCTAATCGGACTCTATTCCACCCAGCCCTCCTGCAAATGCCTAGGACAAATCACATGGCTGATTCTCTAATGGCAGCTCCGATATTATTGAGAGGCAGTTTTTCAAGAAAGCATCAATGGAAAAACAAAGGCAACAGGCAGCAGGAGCAAAGTAACCATTAGTACATATGATGGTGGAGGGGGCCATTTGGTGTCGGCTTGATAAATACCATCACTACAAGGGCATGATAAAATACCCAAAAAAATGAGATGTGTAAGACCCTGCCTAATCTCCAGTTTCATATAATTGTACCGTGACAAATGGAGGCATTAGACCTGATAAGGTTTTAATAAAAATGCAAATACAGAAATCCCGCACTAGAAATGCACAGGCACCGAGTTTGAGCTAGAAGTAAGTTCTTAAAAATAAAATAATCTACTTGTTCTGGCCATGATGATGATGAATATGAATACACTGTTTTGTGGGGCTTTTTGTTCGAAATATTGTGGAAATACGGTCATGGGGGAACTGCGGGTGTGCTCTGAAGGCTGCTATAGTCCAGAGGGGCACCAAGTGAAATGACGACTCCATTATAGAGGTTGCTGTGCGTGCACATTGCTGACCTGGAAAAATGTACAGTCCATGTATTTAATATGTCATAAAGCATGGGAGAGTAAACAGTAGCTACAGGGAAATAAAAGGGCTTTCCAAAGTAACAGCAGGACAGTGATTGAACTGAGGTTTCTTGGCTCATGGCCTAGTGTCTTATCTTGTAGTCAACCATTTCCAATGTCTTTTCAATCCCAGCATTTCAGTAATGATTCAAGAGGTATCAGAGTCTACATGGGGCTTGACCGTAGGATAGAAGTCCAATGTCAACCAATTGCTCACTGGGGAAATAAAAATTCTCCTTTCCTCTGGTGCTACTCAAATCACAGAATCACAGAACGGTTCAGGTTGGAAGGGACCTTAAAGATCATCTAGTTCCAACCCCCCTGCCCTGGGCAGGGACACCTCCCACCAGCCCAGGTTGCTCCAAGCCCCGGCCAACCTGGCCTTGAACCCCTCCAGGGATGGGGCAGCCACAGCTTCTCTGGGCAACCTGGGCCAGGGGCTCACCCCCCTCACAGCAAACAGTTTCTTCCCCGGATCTCATCTCCATCTCCCCTCTTTCAGTTTGAGGCCGTTACCCCATGTCCTATCATTACACTCCCTGATCCAGGGTCCCTCTCCATCCTTCCCGTAGGCCCCCTTTAGGGACTGGAAGGCCGCTATAAGGTCTCCCCGGAGCCTTCTCTTCTCCAGGCTGAACAACCCCAACTCATAAACGCTCATAAAGTAAAACTGTGTCACTCAGCAGAGAACTGAACCCCTGATTCCTGTTAGCAACGGAGGGAACAAGCCTGGAGTTCCCCAGAGGCACCATGAACAAAGAGTGCTGCAGGGTGCCAAAAGCCAAGGATGCGTTTGCTTTGCCCTCCATCAGGAAAGCCCCCATCAGGGAAAGGCTGGACAAGGGTTCTGTGGATCGTTTCCTTGCCGTGGGGGTGTGCTCTCCCCTTTTCCCCCTTTCCCCCTCCTCTCACCCCGCTCCCGCCATAACTGTCAGGGAGTTGTTGTGAGTTGCACCTGGACTTTGGGGGCCGGCTGGCAGCACAGTCAAAACACTGTCTGGAGTGGGGACCTAGATGTTTTGTTTCGCATGCGAATGTGATTATAGGTCAATTCTCGTACTTTATAAATAGTGGATAGCCCAGGAGCCCTTGGAGCCCTCCTGCACGGCGGCGGCTGCACCCCAGGGCCTCCCCTTGAGTGGGGACCTCGCTTAAGGTTCTGCTCCTGGAGGCCGAGAGATTCCTTGGCACAACAGCTTCTCGGTAAGTGACTGACAGCATGCTAAACTTCGAAACCTTAGCCAAGTGAGATAAAGGATTGATTGTGCATATATAGTCCTTTAGACATAAACCGTTGACCAAGTCTGGGACTAGGATTGGATCCAGCCGCTCCTAGACTCCTCTCTGAGGAGGAGTTTGGAAAGCTGGGTGTCCTTTCTGGGCCTCGGGACTCCCTGACAGCTTGTCTGACCCTCTCCTCTATGCAGTAAATAATCAAGTGTACCTTGCCATCCAATCTCGTAAAACACTGTCGCATTCACTACTAACTTTGTTAAATCACTGGTTTATGTTCATAAATATTTCACTACTTCTCTCTTAGGAGTGAAGTTAATCACTCCGCCCGCGACACTTGCGTATGATGGAAGTGATGTCTCTTCAGAACCAAGCAGAATTTTAAACTCCCTGTGCCAGACACCTATTAGAAAAGCGGCCTAAGGAAAATGAAGTTTGACTGATTTGGAATTAGGTGGGGTGAGATCCAGTAGTGTGGGGAGCTCATGAATGAGACGGTGCATTTGTACTAAAAGCAAACAAACGCACAGTTGGACTGTCTAAATCCCTGTCCCTGCGGAGCTGGGTTATCCGGCTAATCAAGGTTTCAATTAGTACCTTGTTCAATTAGTAAACTGTCTGATGCTGGACTGTCCTAGCCACCCTTTCACCACTCCCCAGAGCGGAAAACTGTGACCGTTTTCTGTGCTGTCACAGAAATTAGTCTCTGCAGGGTATACCCCTGGAATTATTTGCTTGTTTTTAGAAATGATGGTATATGTAGATGGTATAGATTAGATGATGGTGTATGTATATACATATTTGTGTGTGTGTGTGTATACACAAGGATGTACACACCTCCCGATGTTTTTTTGTCTGGCCCTGATGCTGAGCTGTAAGAGCGATAGCTCATCGTTGTGCTTTGCATCACTACTGATTTTTGGTTTTTCCTTTTGGTTCGTGTTGTCGATGGGACTGATGGATAGCTTTGACTGCACCAAATAAGCCTCGTATTCCTGGTAGCCAGGGCAGCTCCGCTGTTCCTGAAGCTGTTTGATCTGAGTGATGTCCCTTGTTAACAAGTTATAGAGGACGAGTGAATCTGCGTACAGAAGAATTTAATAAGAGAGAGTAGCAGTCATTCTGCAAAGCTGTCAATGGATTAGTGCTTGTGTGACCCAGATGAGAACTTGGCAGGCAAAGAAGCCATTTATTTTGATCAGATGAAGATAACATTTCTGCAGCGGTATGAATTTCTGCGCAGGTAATTAATAGATGATCCCTGTCCCGAATAACTTAGTCCTGTTACTGATGAGGGTGCAGCACCCCATTTCCAGGGGTCACAATGCAAGATCCAAGCCCTCTATTAATAGGAAAAATAGATACCTGCTGCTATTGTTTATATCTATTTGTCAAGGGTTATGAAACAGAGACAGGAAAGTGCCTGTCAAATGATCTGAAGTTGTAAATGATCAAGGCGAGTGGTGTAATTACGGGTCCAGAAGACAGTATGCCTATTAAACAAAATTTAAAAAACTTAGAAAGCCAAAGCAACTACATTAATAAATCATTAAACACTTAAGACTATTTTGTAGGTGCAAAAATCCCATTGTGGAATTCCCCGTGGAGATCATGTTATTATTCTGTTTTGTGTGATTAAAATGAATCCTTTGGCTTCACAATAGATCCCAAACTAGTGCAGTTCAAAAGGCTGACAATTAGCATAGACCGTATGGAGGAAGGGAAAGCTCCTTTTAATAAGAGGCTGAAGCCAATTTTAAAGTAGCAGGATTTTCACCTGAAGTAGAGAAATGCTGAAGAAATTGAGTTCATTTGATGACGCAAGCCTTTCCTTAAGTGGGAGTGATCTATGTGCCACCTTGTTGCTCAAGATGAATTTCTAATTGAGTATGCAGTACTCAAAAGCATCTTTCACAACACCAGCCTTTCTTTTGATTGGTTCTTGCATCAGGAGTTGAGACAGATGAGGATACAGAATTAAACCTGCTTTGTAATGGCCCCAGGATTATATATTTCCGTATTCTGTTTAGTTACTGAAAAAGATATAGTTTGTTAGATTTTTATCTGCCTTTGATTATTAAATGTCTTCCATCTCCTCTCTCACCTTCCCCCGCTTAAGGTCATTCCAATGTTATCAACTCCAAAAATTAAAAAATGACACAGTTGGTTTAAGTCATGTGACTGTGTAGTCAAGTAATGTTTAAAAAAATTCTTTTACTTTTCATGTTTAAGGCTTTAGGGTCCACAAGGGCTAATCTTCCCTTACACACAAGAGAAACAAACATCTCATTTTTAAACAAACTTGAGATTTTCATTCTCTTTTACAATTACTGCATGAGCTGGAGTTCGAAAGGAAAAAAAATATAACGCTTATTAAGAAAGTCATTATAAAAATAAATTAATGAGCCATTTTTCTTCCAGGATACAGCTTCTAATGTGCCTAAAAATAAACTATCCTGCCAAAAATTCCAACTTCAATGTTATATGATACCCTTTCAAGCACTCATGACCGCGCTCTGTCCTTCGCATTACGTGCATATAACACAATGCAGGGCCTTACTCCAAAAAAAAAAAAAAAAAAAAAAGTGATTAATTTTAAAAAGTGATTGATTTTGGATGCCCGACCTGAGATTATTAAAAGAGGCCATCTTTTCTGAAAGCTGGCATATGGCTTATGCTTTAGGAAAATCAGGCTCTCTTGCAGCATCTCAAGGTAGGCACCCAAAGCCACTGCACCTTTTTAAAAATCCTATCTCCCTTTTATTATAGGATAACAATCAATCTTTATTGACTTAGGGCTTGAAATGAAAACTACTACTAATATTCACAACACACTTTTGAGAGAGCGAATGAGCAGGGAGACCGGCCTTTTTTGCAAGCAAAGGAGTTGGAGCTATCAAACTTTAATATCTGCAATCTTGCTTTGAGACTATTTTAATAAATTTTGGAAATGAATGTTATATTATTGAGAGGTGAAAGGGGGAAGAAAATCAGGAGCAAAACCGCAGTGCCATACGAATCAGTCCTCTGGGGGAACACAGGAATGATTGTGTGCTGTAATTGCTCCTGTAGATGCAAAGTTATAATTACATGTTAACTTGTGTGCATGTACACAGAGACGTGATTGAAACCTATCTGTGGGTCCTTTTAAACTCTATATGTTTATTTTTCTGCTTATGGGTCTATGATCTTAGAAGGCTCCAACTACACTGAAGCTTCCTACAAAAGGCTCTTTTGCTGCCCTGTTTTTATCTTAGTCCAAAGGATGTCCTCTGCCCTTCAGAGGGGACACAGAAAGCCACCGCAAGCCGAGGCACAGATAGGGAATGATGTGACTGACTAACAGTTGGATCAGTCCGTTTAATTTGCAAGTTCTAATTAAAGCACGAAGGACAGGATGGAGCCACAATTCAATTTTGATTATGTTTCTACCACTGAGATTTTCTGTCAGTGAGAGAAACCAGCTTTCTGGGTCTCAGTCTTCTATGAACTTTTGTAATTTGCCTACTGGGTCTTTGAGTTTTCTTGATAAATGCACATTCAGTATCCAGCATCTCTGGGATCTAGATGTTCAACTCAGTTCTGAGGTTGGGGGGAGTAGAAACTTCAGGCTTCAGCCTGGGCAATTCCATAGCTTGATCACATCCCAATCACACCACGAAATATTAACACATTATTGAATTTTCCCAATTGTTTTCATTTACATATGCTAAATCGATGGATACCTTTTCTTATTTTCACCTGAAAATACGGACGGTTAACTGTGGGGTTTGGTTTTGTTTTTCATACACTAACAACCGAGATTTTACTCCTGATGTTGACAGAAGAGATTGAGTTATTTTCCTTCTGAATGGATTTTGTTGACAGGATGGATTTAGGCTGTTGACAAAACACATTCTGTTAGCATGGTGGCCTAAAGCTTTGGTGAAATATGTTTTATTGGCAGGATGGATTGAGATTGTGGTGACAAAATGCAAACAGCCTAATCCATTCCGTTGATAAAACACATTTATCTAACTATCAAATCCATCCAGTTGACAAACCCATTTTGCTTTGAAACTGAAAAGCATCTTTTTGAGGGGAAGAAATAAATTCCCACAGAGCTGCGGGAAGCAGCTCAGCTTATTGAGAAGCTGGGCTAGAGCTTCTCTCGCGTGCTGTGGAAAATAGAGATGTGGACCTCTACAACCACAGTATTAGAAATGGCAGCGAAGACAACTGCAAATGGAAATATCTCCCGTTGCCGCAGCACACTGCAGCCCTGCACTGAGTCGGCTTCATGGACACTTTGCAAGTTCTCTACATCTTACAGCATCCTAATAGATTTTCAAGGGAGATCTACAGGTTGTGTTCAACTTTGACCCCGAAAATCAAAATTAATCTCTTAATACTAAAAGTCATAGTGTTGATAGCTCTGTTGGGGTTTGGTACCTACAGTCTTTCTGCCAGTTGAACCAGCTGGGTTTCGCCAGCAATACCTGACTGTTGTTGGCCTGCTTCCGTCTACCCAAAGGCCGTAAGGACTTGGTTCTCTTCCCTTGTTAACATTTCTGTCCATCTGCGAGGACTAACATTCCTTTCTCTTCGGGTTGTCCCATTGCTTAATCCAATTTAGTTCTGAGTTTGTCCATTCTCTGCTTCAATCTCAATTTCTTTCTCCTGAAGGACTTTTGCTCTGAGTTCAGCCTCATCTCTTAAAGGCTGACAGGCAGCAAAACAAATGACAGCAAAATTCAGAGCTGTCTCTTCTGGCTGTCATGTTTCAGATGTTTTCCTTCAACTGCATGGTCTCAAAAGCAGGTATTCCCCTCCCCTACGTACGTACAATCTGTTTCTGATGCATAGGCAGGGAATATCGTGTCTTTCCTTGATGTGATATCAGCCATAGCATTTTGACCGTATTGACATTTAAAGCAATCAGAAATGTACTTTTCCACTCCATCAATAGAATCGTGTTCTGCATGTGTCAGAGGACGTAAGAATCAATATATTAATATCACGAAGCAAACATTTTGACATTTGAAGTTGTTTAGTTTACAGTTTCTATTTAAAAATATTAGATTTGATCAGGCATGTGGGAGATCCAGAAATTAGCATTCCTCCCCCAAACTTTGTCTTATATAAGAAAGAAATTTTTGAAACCTGAAATTTCCATTTCTTTCCCCTCCCCCCCCCCCGCCCCGGCCCCATACATTGAGAGTGATTTTTCCTTCCCTCTGTGGGGAAAAAAGAAAATAATGTCCATGCTGGGGAGATGGTTTTGGCCCTTGAAATGTAACTGTGTACTCCTACTGCTGCAAGGTAGAGGGAAATGTGCGTTGCTTATAACCTTCCATTCAAAACCAGTTATTCTTTGGCACCGTATGTTTTGGGCTAATGCACCGAGGCAAAGAGCATCTGTACTGCTGCCAAATTAAAAGCATTTTACATCAGCTGTGCTCAAACATAAATGGTTTCACAAATGGTGAGGAAACACCGAGGTGAGCATGTCTGGAGTGGTGAGGCAGTTTTCCTCGTTAAATGTTTTACTCTCCGTCCCAGCGATTGCCTGTTTTGACACCCAGATCGAGTGAGGCGTGGAGTCCTGGGGAAGATCTGCTTTAATTAAGCTTAACCGTGCAGTAAGGACAAGCTAATGGTGTGGCTGGATAGATGCTGGGAAAGGGTTTTTGTGCAACAACATGTCTCCAAATCCTCCCATCAGGGCAACTATCTTGCTGCCAGGGTGACTTCTGACTTAGAGGAGCGTTTCCTTGTATTTGGAAGCCCAAAATACAGCAGCGGCAGGTCTCATAGGCACCCATGTTAACTGAGGAGGGATCCTGGCATCTCAGCATGACTAACATCTTGTAAGCAGGGAGAGCGTTTTGCTTCTGTTTGTCAGAACTAACATGCTTTTTGCCCCCGAGGTTGTAGCCTCGGTGGCGTGGTATTAATCCTGGAGGTGGTGGCATGTGTGAGGTCGGGCTTGAGGAGCACAATTGGCTCACTGAAGATGCAAAAGAAATCTGTACTATACTAATAATACTAATCTGTATTATTTCTAATGATCTTTTTGCAATATGGGTGCATGCATATGTATAAAAGGATGAAGAGAAACAAATTGATTCTTCGCGTTAACTGAGTCCGCAGGAAAGAGTTTGCAGGCAATGGCGTGGTCTAGTTGCAATCAGACCAGTAGGAAAATATTTCAGTGCCAATCTTGCTGACAGTCAGCAAGACAGAAGGAAAAGGGAAAATGAGCCGTAAATGCTATCGTACGCTGCTCAGTGCTCACATTGTGCCTAAGGGCAAGGTCTAAATCTGTCTATGGAGAGCTTCAAAACTCCAGTGAGTCTGGTTTCCAGCATCTTCCCCGGGAGGTGACTCCACAGTATAATATATTTCCAGCGATAGGCAGGCTGTATTTCTGTCTGTTTCATCCCATTACTTCCATCTGTTATATTTACCGAGTCCTGGCAATGTGTTTAGGTCCTTTGCGTCGTTCTGTCGTGTCTCCTCTTCCTTTGGTGTCAAAATGGGTTTACCTGACCTCTGTGAGATGGTGTTTGTTCTCCCATCCTAATTAATTATGCTGACAGGACTGGTGAAGAGGATGCCAAGCACTGTGGCATTAGCATTCAGCAGCGTTTTCTCAGGATGAAAAAGGGCAGAGCAGAGAAACAAAAGAAAGCGAAGAGATAATGAGGGAGTCTGTGACCTTTCCGAGGTCTCATTCCCAGAGACTCACGCATTATTTCGGTGACTGTGCAATTAACTCGTGTCATTACTGTACCCATGCGCAAACCCTGCCAGGGAGGTCCTGCGGAACCGAAGGGAGAATGACAACTTTTTTGTAGGTTGAAAAAAAGAAAGCTGGGGTTGAATTTTGCACATAACGGTATTTGTCCTGAGGGCTTTGTTGTTCAGATATTAGCACACAACCATGTGCAACAGCTCATTCCAAGGAAGTGGAAGCAACCTAATAGTTCCCTATGCAATATTTATTGTCATATGCTCTAAGAAAAATTCATTTGCATATGAGAGTCAACGGAGGCCGTAAAATAGCATGCATTGACTGTAACCATCATTGTTGAATAAGTTAAAGTACCAAATGATTTATGAATGTTATTTTCCTTGATTAAAAGAGATGACGTTGCTTCCAGAGGGTGCTGCTGTGCAACAGCTTTCCTTCCTCAAACTTGATGCCACGGTATAAATTTTGCTGAGCGAGAGCAGGCATGATTATTAAATGCTTCTAGACTTGCTTCTAGGTCCGATTTGAAAATTTCAAAGAGGACAGCTCTGCCTGTCATCATTCCAGTCTTCCTGCCAATTCACCCCTCTCCCTTTCACCTCTGCCCAGAGCGTACCGAGAAACAATCAATAGTCCTTGGAGAAATGATATTTCTTGATATTTCCTTTAATTTGGAAAGTCTGGGTAAATATTGGCTTCACTGAATGTGACGGAAAACCCCTCAACTCACTTTGATGAGGCCAGGAGTTTGTCCTACCTTGTGCGGTGTTTTGAGACTTGGGAATAAAAATATAGAACAAGCGCAAAGCGGAGTATTTTTACCTGAAAATGAGCCAGAGAAAATTAATCTGCAGTGGATATACTTTCCGTAGAGCAAGGATATACTTTCCTTAGAGAGGATATGCTTTCCTTAGAGCAAAGTAGTATCAAAAATCATTCAGCTGAGATAGATCACTAATCTGATAGTTTGCGGTTGTGAAATTCTGTGGTTGAAAGAAGTTAGGGTCTCTGAACATCAAAAAATAAGTGATGATTTCAAAAACACAAACAGCAGCTCTTAACACCACCCTAATAAAAATCAAAGGGAAGAGAAGCAGTTGATGCTGGACTGTGAATTGAAAGGCTGAGTTTTAATTTTGGATTTCCAACTGCTAGTGCTGTTGAATTTTAATTAATACATGTTTCTAGCACTGCTTTTTCCTCGTTTAGATAATAAAGAAAACTTGGCTATGAGTTTTACATAGCAATTGCATTTATTCTGTGGTTACCTTTTTTAACTGGTACTGTAGTTACCACAGCAACAGTAAAATGGATTAGTTATAATATGAAAACTTTCTGTACAGAAGCAAATCTGATAAAATGTCACAAACCATCTTGAAGAAATATGTATGTTCCAATAAAAATCACTCAATGTTTCTGGGGTTACTGTAGCAATGCATTAACAATTCTATAGTTAAGATCTCGTCGGTATCTCCTGTATAAATCTGCCGTATTTAGTCCTGAAACCAGCCTGAAATGTTGCGTCGCCAGCTCTGAACTGGGGAATGATTAAAAAACAGCACTCCAAAAAGAACTGATTTGGTTGAATGCAAAAGAAGTAGTTCCTGTTACTTCCCCCCTCAACATATATAGAAACACCTGAGGATCAATGATAAAATGAAGGTTTGAGAAGGGTATTTTGAAAATTCATGTTTCAGAAGCATCAGTTAGTCAGCAGTAAAGAAGGCAGTTGGTAAGATAGACCAGGCCAGTGCTGGCCATCCCCTTTGTCCGTGAAACCCATCAATAACCATTGACTACCATGGGTATCTATATGGCCCCCATTGCAATGTCTGATACTCTCAAGGCTTTCGGTGTGTTTACCCTTTTAATACTAAGCTGCGTAGAGCAGTGGTGCTCCTGTTTCTGTTATACGGATGAGGTGTGGGCGAATTACCTGCAGATTTTTTCTTTTTATCTCCCAATAATTGGTTCACACTGTGAATATGGGGAGTTTATATCCCCCCTAGTTTTCTCAACCCATCACCTTCCCAAAGGAAACAACACACAGTTTTATAGCTAAATCGTTGGTAGGAGAGGGAGGAAGGTTGAGGTTATTCTGCCACTGAGGTATGGTGTTCAGAGTATTATACTGTGCTGGGAAGTTGCTGAGTTTTTCTGCCCCCTGTTCCCAGGAGGTGATTCACAGCTCTGCCATAAGTACAGGAAATTAATCTATATATTTCCATCCAAAGATGAGAACTAGGGAATGAAATTCAATTAAAAATCCGGTTGCTGAGAGCCACGGCAGAGAAGCACAAGAGCTGCCCTGACTGTAAAGAAATCCCTACGGACCCAGCAAAGCCACCTCTGACACCTCTGGATACCAGGTTCATGGAAATAAACACCAAACTCTCGTATTCTGTATTTCCAGGCAGAATTCTCATCACCAGTCTTTTCACTTGATAGTGAGGTGTGTTGGGATTGATTTTTAATAAAGTTCCTAGTTAGCAAGACATGGTTTTACATCAACAGTGTACCGATCAGTAGGACTGGTGCAGAGTTTAACCAAAATTTAAGTTTAATGGGAGTGTTTTTTGAACAAGACCTCTGTGACAACACAACGCACAGCTGCTGCTAAGGTTTTGAAAACCTTCTCAAAAATCTCTTGCCTGTTAGAGTGTAATTAAAAATGTGGAGCATTAAAGCAAGCACTAGGAAGAAATGTAGTTCTAAGGAAAAAATGGAGAAATTCTTATCAAACAGTACACTAGAGCGGCTGGATGTCTTTATATGGGGAAAAAATACAGTCCTCTTAGATAATCAGTTATGTGGAGACCTGAATGTCTCTAAATTCAGGAGCGTAGAATCATAGAATCACAGAATGGTTTGGGTTGGAAGGGACCTTGAAGGCCACCCAGTGCCACCCCCTGCCCTGGGCAGGGACACCTCCCACCAGCCCAGGTTGCTCCAAGCCCCGGCCAACCTGGCCTTGAACCCCTCCAGGGATGGGGCAGCCACAGCTTCTCTGGGCAACCTGGGCCAGGGGCTCACCCCCCTCACGGTATGTGGATAGATGGGAACAGAGAGGCCATTCCACGGGGCATAATCACACATTTTGGCAGATGCAGGAAACAAACCATCAAACCCTTTTCTCACTGATGGCAGATGCCGTCCCCTGTGTAGCTCAGCCCAGATGAGTGGTAGCGTGAGAGCAGGAGCAGAGTCATTACAGGCTGATCCGACGACAGCCAACGCGGTGATGCCTGCGGACGTAGACTCAAGGAGAGACCCTGCCCAGTGGCAGACGGCGAAACACGGATCCACTATATTTGGTGACCCTCGTAAGGTGTTTTTGAGGTCTGAGCTGCGGATAAGGGGTAATTCATCAGAATAGCTGTGCTCCTTGACAGCTACAATAGGGACTCTGTCAAGGTGGATACCTGCTTACAGTATCATACCGATAACATGTATTTATTCAAGGGCACATCAGTTTGGATTTTTTTGTTGCGCTACAGTGTATGATTGCAGAATTGTGAATGGGTAACCGCACGCGTTATATCAGCCTTTCTATCTAGATATATTTTTCAGTGTCTGGCTAGATTATAACTGATGAATATCTATCTAACCTACCAAAATTATCTATAGTCCAGTCTTTTTACACTAGCTGTTACAATCTAATTTGATCTGGTTACTGGTGAGGGATCTTAATTCAATATGTAATGTATTTTTACTTCTTTTCTGTTTCAAAATGCAAAGCTCAAGATGAACAGTTTGAGATTTTTTTTCACTGTACTTTTCCTTCAGGCATGGACTCGACATTTTTCAAGCAACCTCGGAATAGCTTTTTGTTTAGGGACTTGTTTGAATACTTAAAATGAAAAATGATTTATTTCATTTGGTTAGTGTGAATGGAGTGTACTCTTTCAATGCCAGCTGGCAGAATTAGGTAGCTGGAGAAGAGACTGTGTACTGCAGTGCCTAAAAGGAAGATGAAGATTTCTTTGATTTCTACAGCAGGGATATAATTCAACTATTCAATTTGATCAAAGAAAACTAGATCAACCAAATTTGCTAGGTCTTTTTAGAGTAATTTTTATGAATCTTTGGTTTTACATTTGGTAGGTACATTTTTATTCCTGGGGGATCTGCTTTTGAGACTGAACTTTGGTAGCATCAGTCTGACTAAAATTGGATTTCAAGGCATGCTGCTGTCAAAATGCCCTCTTTCTTTGGTGGACTTACACACAGTGATCAAAAAAAGAAATTTTCAGTGCAGCCTGAATGTGACACCTGAAGTAATTACCAGCTGTGCAGGTCTGAGGTTCAGGATGGTTCATTAGATATGCAGAGCAACGCATACAAGCAGCAAGAAGAATGAAATACCTAAAAAAAACACGGTTTCTGGGCTCTGCTGTATCTTTTAAAATCAACAAGTTCCTATCCTCGTATGTTTTAAAATCAATGAGCTCCTACCCTAGTCTCCCAGTACGGGGGATGTTAAAATAGAGCTACGTACGCAGGTCGTTGGAGAAAGGCTTGAGCACCAGATCTGGGGGGTTGGGTTGTACTAACAACTCGTGTTGTGCCCCGATGTGTCAGACACAGACCCACAGGTGGGCGGGTTCCGCCAAGCACCTCCTATGAGTGGTCCTCTTGCGTATTGCTCGCCGAATATCTCCCCCTCCTCCCTCCCACCTTCCGACGTGAACGCAGTTTCATTGTGAACAACATTACACGCGCTGGCGGGTAGACAAAGATCTAGCGAAGGCTGGTTCCCCTGCTGTGGAGCGCGGGCGGCAGCACGCGTCTCCCTCGGCAACTCTCCTGTCCCTGATTATTCCTGAGTTTTGGGGTTACTTTGCTCTTCGCACTTTTCCCGTGTTGTAGTTTTAATAGCCATGTGTGGTACGTTAGTGATGTTGTGCGGACTCTTTGTGTGGTCTTTGCCATCCTTCATCTCCTTGCTGAACAAACCCGGCGCACGTGCTTAAAATTTATTTCCAGTGTTTCGGTGTCATGTCGCGTGCAGGAAAGAAAAGAATTAAAAAATAACATTTCCCCAAGCCTGCAGGTGGTGTGTGAAGATTCGCTCATGAGCAGCCTTGGATAGAAGGATGTATATGAATGTATTTTCATTATCATAGGCATGGCATACGCTAACCTCTTAACAAAAACAAGAGTTAACATCTCTGTCCCTCCAAGGACAATAAAGCTGCGTGCAGTGCAACTGGAAGGCTTTTGGAGGGGACGTCACCTGCTCTCTGTGTAAAGTCCTTTTGCATGAAAGAGAATTTGGAGGGGATGAGAAGGGCAGTTGGTTCCCCATAGAGCAGAGAGTTTATTTTCAGAGGCAGGGCTCAGAAGCGTGGCCCCTCTCAGAGCTCCCTCACCTGCATCTGAGACACTAAACACAAATGTAACGGCCTTTGGAAAAGCAGATTTTCCAAATAAGGGTTTCTCCAGAGATTGTACATTGTCCTCAGCAGCAGGAAAAGCAGCAAACATTCTGAAGAACTAGTAAAATCCTGGGATGGGATTTGAAGGGAAGGATTCTTTTTGTTCTCTTTTTATTTCCTGGGAGAGGCTGACCTCCCTGACTGAACCGCTGATGGCTGCTGTCAGTGCTACCTCTAAGGTTCTTATTCGTTATGAAAGTAGCCCTTGAATTAACTCAGTTCTTTGTGGTGTACATACTAAACCCAGATATTTGCTAAACTTTATCTGTCCCTGTTATTCTTTCTTAATCACATAGCACAGTCACAAATCGCAACTGACTTCAACCTCAGCTGTTTGAAGTCATGTTGATTTTACCTGTAATTCACCTGTGGGCTTTTGTCAATTATCACTTTGTCTTCACTAGCTGCACCTCCCAGAAGGTGTATCAGCGCCTTTAAAAGCACCATCGGTAATCACTGCTAGCTCTGTTTGCCATTTCTTATGTATGTGGCTAGTTTGGAGAAAGAAGGATGGGGGAAATACCACTGGAGGAAAAAGCGACCAAGGTGGCTCCTCTTAATTTAGTGTTTTCTGCCACTTGGCAGAAAATAGCAACTTGAATTGCTTAAATGTAGTAAGTTTGCTTGTGGAGCATGCTAGTGCTGTCTCTGGAGTAATATTACAAGACTGGAAATCCTTTCAGCTTCTCCTGAAGTTGCTGGTCCTCGTGCTCAGAGTCTCAATGGACAAGGTAAGGATTGAGAATAGTGTTGTCCTTGCTGTTTGACGTAAAGAGGAGCATAAAAGGGGATTATGAAACAGTCAGACCGGTGCAGAACTGCTTAAACCCGGCTGTTGCCGCATTTTTTATGTCCTCCCATTATCTCTAAAGCTGATGGAATAAAAGAAATAAAATAATTCCTAAAAGGTAATTGCATCTTACTGAGGTATTCGAAAGGCCACCTAATTCATTAGGCCTTAGACCAAAGCATTTCAAACTGCATTAAAAAAATCCTATCCAGTGTTCTGGCTGAGTAGGATTCACGTGAACGTTTCCGATGTCTCTCATCTGTCCCGAGTGCCTCGGTGATGTGCTGTTTTGCGTCCGTCATTTCTAAGGCAGAGTTGACATAAAACCTTAACCAGTATGTATTTATCCATTTGACAGTAGGCATTGTCTCGCTTAGCCCAACATCCCCTTAAAAAAAATTAATAATAATCTCTATTTTTAATCCAGTTTGGGGAGAAGTAATACCTTTCATAGCATTTACTTTTTCACCAGGCAAAACTGTTTTCCCAGCAGCTCTATTCCTGAGGTGCATCTGTAATATCATGTGGAAGCCGTTTAGGCTATGTGAATTGAAAATTCAAGTGTTTAATTATTTCGGTGAAGCATGCTAATTACAGATATTTGTGGTCTGGCCCATTGCGCAGCAGAATTTCTTTTATTAAGAGCAGCTGCAACTTAGAGAAACTCCACTTATTTTCTCTGAGGGCTTAGAGGACATTTTCAAACAGAAATGTAGATAGTAACTGTAGATGTGTTATAATACAAATGTTTTGAGGTAAATAGCCTGTTTTCTTAAATGTCATCAAAGCATTTGTTGCATCAACAAATCCTCAAGAGTGTTCATTTTTCATATACATTTTAATACATATAAAACAAGCATAAATTCGCAGTTAAGACACACTCCCACAGCACTGGGGCTCTCTGGCTCTGTAATTGTCTCTCCTAAATGACAAGTGTGGAATATGTAACGCTCACCTACATTATAGTGTGGAGATTATTCTGTCAATTTGCTCACATATTTGTAGTCCTTTTTATTATTATTTTTTTTAAAAAGAGTCTTTTTCCTTCATCTTCACAATCTCTCTGGGTCAAACGCAATGTCTCCCTTTCTAGTGCTCTACATCTGCTTGGAAAAAGCAAGTGTCATACCGGGTGAAATAGATCTATTTTAAAGAAAATATTCAATAAGGTAGAAACAATTTGGGCATTATTAGTTAT
Organism: Chroicocephalus ridibundus; assembly: GCF_963924245.1. Taxonomy (NCBI): domain Eukaryota; kingdom Metazoa; phylum Chordata; class Aves; order Charadriiformes; family Laridae; genus Chroicocephalus; species Chroicocephalus ridibundus. The sequence goes on along the minus strand of NC_086306.1, from coordinate 3,091,721 downwards.
TTTAAGTTGATTTGAATCAATAGTGATTTTTAAGGCTAGTGATTTAATTATGTCTAAAACCAGGTTTTTTCAACAACCAAACATAGCCTGTCATCATGGCTTGGCAACCTGCATGTTTAAGCTGGGCCAGAATTTGCTGAATGAAAATAAGCAGTTAATTTAGATTTGTGTCACAGGTGTAGCTGTTTGCTTTGGTAGCTTTTCAGTCAGATTATTTTCATTTCTACAAATAACTCTGTCCTTTTAACCAACATCCCTCTTCTTAGTATTCATTTTCATTCAAACTGTGACAGTGTTGGATTCTTTGATACCTCGGTTAAGACACGCAGATAATATAGATGTTACCATGTCCATCAGTCACTCTCCCTTAAAGGGCTGGGGATATGACGAATTGCACCTCTCCATTGTTGTTTATTGTTCGGCTTCTCGCTTTCTGCCAGCTCCTCTATGCTCTTGATTCATATTCGTTTGGATTTCTGTGTCTTGTGCACCTGTGAGTAATGGCTTCACCAGGCAGTTATCTTCATAAGCCAGGTGACTAAAATCTTAATTTTCATATTTTCAATTTTCTCTGGTCCCTTACGTTTCCTTTCTCTTAGAACTACTTGTACACTTTCACTGGTATAAAGCATGGGCATGAGTGACTGGAGAATGCTCTTTTTGGCTTATATCTTGTTTGGGTTGTTGGATTTTTTTGCTTTATTTAATTCTTCTGTCACTTTGGGACCATGGTGGCCCCTAGGGAATACTCTGGACTCCTTAGTGTTGCTTGGCTGATTGCCTTATATTAAAGGTGGAGTGAGAAACAGTAGAGCATGAGCCCTTTGGGGAACCACTGAATGCCTTCCCACGTGCTAATTTATTGTTAACAGCACATCATTACTCAACTTGGGTATTTGTCTATGCTAATTCTTTTAAATGAAGCATTACTATCATGGTGGTATAGCTAAAAGGAGGCACTAGAGCAATTTTATTCTCCTCATCCTGATTCTTGCCAATTGTGCTAAGATATTGCTTTAGAATTAAGAGAACCCAGTTTCAATACCCAGATGAGAATATGAGACTCAAAGTGCTTTTTTTCTTTAGCACGTATATTCTTGGGACACGCTTCTTTGGTCTCTGCAAGGCCATGAGGCTGCTTGTGTACCCTCATTTGTGGTCAAATAGCTAATCTTTCCTGGCTATTCACTCGAAGGTGTTGTAGATCAGAAATCTTTAAAAAGACCCTGCTAAGAGACTTTGCAAGAAAGCTAAAATGCATCGTCTGAGTCTGTTCAAAGGACCGGGTGAAGGTTTTGGGCAAGCATCCTTTGAAAAGAATGAGTGGCCAGAATCTTGAATGTAAGATCAGAGTCTTTCATGACATTAAAAAGGCCACCTGGCTCGTGTAGCCAGACAGCTGGGGCTTTAAGTTGTGCTCTTAATTGCCTTTCACTAATATCTGTTTCCCTTCCTTGCAATGACTTCTTGCCTGACCTTGGAGTGGTCCAAAGGGTTAGATCCAAATGAGTTTGTCCAACACGTACCTGGTGGGCTCAGAGTGAAACCCATCACACCATGAACTGATGGAAACACGTTCTGCTTTTGTGAGCTGAGAAGCCTGAGTGGCTGCAATCAGAGACCAAAGCCCTGTTTAGATGTGACACAAGAGAATGCTTAACACGCGCTTCCTGCGGATTGCAAAGATGACTCGAACAGCAGCAATTTTTGCTATTAAAATGAACAGTCTGTAATGGCATTATTACTGTCCAAATAGAGATATGAAAATAATTGCAGGCCAGTAAAAACGACTTTGTGTATTGAAAATGAGAAGAAATGGGGAATAGCACTGTGAACACGAGCAAGGGGAGGTGGAATAGATGGCTCTGCAAGAAAGTTCTGTGTTGAGTTTCCTGCCTGTGACAGAATCTCTGTGTGAGCTTGGAGAAGTCACTTCTGCTCCTTATGTCTCTTTTCTTGCTGTACATCTAAGATGACTCTCATTTAATGGACAGGATAAACTGCAAATTCAGTAATGTTTGAGTGTCAAAGCCAGATTTTTCTTCTCCGTATTTTCAAATAACTGATTGTAACGGTTGCATTTGATTAATAGATTTCCTTTCCCCTCCCTGGCAACAACTTGCATACAAACTTGTCTGTTGCTTTTAGAGAGCTCTGCAGCCTTGGAAATCTTTGTGGCAGGGAAGGTCTTCAGGAAAGTCTCTTCAGGGTAAATAAAAATAAGTGTTGGGCTAGGCATGCAAGCTTAATTAAATTCAGTCACCTTGTAGTGTGTCTTCTCCTCTTCACGCTGCTCTGTATTTAAGATTGATGTATGTTTTGGTAGCATGAACCCAATTACAGCTGCATTTTAAAAAACAGCAACAGTTGACTTTCTCCAGGTGAGCCTTGTGGGGTGGGTTGTTTTTTTTTCTCATCGGGGTCTAATTTCAGCCAAACAGCCCAGAGCAGCTCCACCATAGGCCAAGATGCTCTGCCATTACCTATATTTCATGGTGTCAGTACAGTGACAGCCACAGTCTGCAGAGCTGTCACTCGAGTCAGCACTGTCAGCCTGCATTCTGCAAGGTTATGCTCTGTCTTAAATTAACATTAGTTTCTGTTGGTGCCCAGCACTCAGAAATTCCTTATTATCAAAGCTATCACTGCAAGGGGATTTTTCCTCATCCATCACACTGTCACTACATCACTCTCCCTTTTGCCATAGTTTCCTCTATTCTGATTTTTTTTTTACATGAAACTTCTTCTGTCAAGTCCATTTTTCTGTAGTAATTTGGTCGCCTCTCCAGATTTATGGTTTATTGGGATCCACAGCTGCTAATAATTTAATTTCTATAAATTGAGGGAGAACAGATTCAGTGGCTGGGTGAAGGTGTGTCAGGTTTTTGGTTCTATAAAGCACCAGCACCTCCTTTCACAACTCTTCTAATCTCTCACAAAACGTCCATGTGAGCACTGGCAAATTTGTGGGTTTTTTTTTTTTTTCAAAAACAAACAAACAAACCCACCCCCCCCAAACAGTTGAGTTAAGGTATGGATAAACCTGTCAAAAGGCAAGTTTTGCATAAACACTGGCAAATTTGGTTTAAAAAAAAAAAAACCAAACCAACAACAACAAAACCACAGTTGAGTTAAGGTACAGATAAACCTGTGGGAAGGCAAGTTTTGTGTAAATCCGACTAAACGCGCAGGCTGCATTTCAGCCATCTCTTGGCGCAAGTGAGTTATATAAAGCAAATTGCAACAAATCCTTATTAATAATAGCTGTTCTCCAAAGAAGCAGTTAGCTTTCCACTGATGCACCCTGGTGCTTAGTGCTGAGAAGCCGTCATACTAATCAGGATGAGCTGAGTGTCTATAATGAATGCAGTTTTGTTAAGGACTTGCTGTGAAAGTATGAGAATAAGGACGGGGGCGGGGGGGGAGGCAAGGATGGCAAAACCAGTGAGGATGTGTTTCTTCTGAGGAGAACAACAGGATCATCTTTCAGCTGAGTGTTCAATGCCAAGGGGGAAAATGGAGTAGGGAAAAACAGGTCGCAGTAAAGATACTCTGCCCTGGGGAGGCCCCATCTGGAGCACTGGGTCCAGTTCTGGGCTCCCCAGTTCCAGAAGGACAGGGAACGGCTGGAGAGGGGACAGCAAAGGGCCACCAAGAGGACGAGGGGACTGGAACATCTCTCTGATGGGGAAAGGCTGAGGGATTTGGGGCTCTTCAGTCTGGAAAAGAGACGACTGAGGGGGGATCTTATCAACGCTGATCAATATTTCAAGGGGGGCTGTCAGGAGGACAGGGCCAGGCTCTTCTCAGTGGTGCCCGGGGACAGGACAAGGGGTAACGGGCACAAACTTGACCGTGGGAAGTTCCATCTCAAGACGAGGAGGAACTTCTCTGCTGTGAAGGTGGCAGAGCCCTGGCACAGGCTGCCCAGAGAGGTGGGGGAGTCTCCATCTCTGGAGACATCCCAACCCCGCCTGGAGGCGTCCCTGTGCCACCTGCTCTGGGTGACCCTGCTCTGGCTGGGGGTGGGACGAGGGGATCTCCAGAGGTCCCTTCCCACCCTGGCCACTCTGTGATACACTGAATGACATTTTGTGGAGTAAAAGGCGCAGGACTGATTTGTAACTGTTATAGATCAGCTAAAGCTGCACTGGGAACGTGGAGAGTGGCATGTCTCACTCCTGCTGTGGCTTTGATCGTCAACCAGCTTGGGGATGCATGTCCTTCCTTTGGCAAGGGTCACGTAGCTGAGAAGGGAGGCAGAAGGATGTGGCTGGGAAGTTAGAGATCCATAGGTTCAGGTGAACTGACAAGTGAGGCAGAAAGCCCTGTTGGTGTAGAACTATCTCAAAGTACCCATGAAATCAGACAGAGCCATCCATCTGCCTGCGACATCAAGACAGTAGATCTTTCTGAGATCAAGCTGCTCCTGGTGTTATGCTGTGTGACACTGTGGGCAAATATTTCCTCCCTGCGGCAGCGTTTGTTCAGGCCGCAGCTCTGTAAGCACTTGCTTATCGGCTTTGTCTGAGAGCTGGCTGAAATTAAGGGAATTACTCAAAGCAAAACACATATGCAGGAGCCTGATGGTGTAGAAACCTGTAGGTTGGCAATGATGTTTTTCCATTTCCAGTTTGCCAAACCATGTGGTTTATAATCAAAGTGATTAAGAAAATGATAGCTAAATAATGCGCAAGGGTGGCTTTTCCCCTTTTTAGGCTTATTTTAACAAATACGTATGTGGTCGAGTCGGTGATACTACTTTTTTAACTTCAAAATGCCCCAGGTTTAGCAATATTATGTTGATTAACCTAGTCATACATGTTCAGCTTCAATTTTACTATTTGCTTCAGAAGTGAAAAGAATTTATCTGCCCCAGCCCTTGCTTGCTTTTTTGACCTGGTTCTATGTTGTTAACACTTCCTCTAGTAGACAGAATCTGGTTGTACAGTTACAGACCTAATTTGTGATGGCTTTGTTTATCTACTTGGTCACCCTCTTGATGGGTATGAATTGTTATCGTTCCTTTTTTCCTGAATTTTCTCCTGCTGAGGCTCTGGCCCTGTTGGCTTACTGGGTGTGTTTGCATTGGGCATTTTGGTTTGTACTGGACCCTGGGGAAATGTTCAAGCCAGATATTTCAGCGTGTGGCAAATGTGATGGGACAGACATCACACATGGAAGCTTGAAGCACAAATGTTTAAGGGAAGTCTTATATTCTGGATTCAGCAAGAAATACAAATACGTATTTAATTTCCCACTGAAACTGAGATTGAGTGTTTTGTCCAAATACCCTGCAGGTAGGAGGCCAGTGGGATGTGGTTGTGCTACCTGTGGGGTTGCACGGTCAGCAGTGGGAGATGTGCCCTTCAGCATCTTCTCCGGTTCCAAGGGCTGCAGCAGAAGACTGGGGTGGGTTTTGGAGATAGTGAGTTCAACATCCTAATAGTGGGGCCTATGAGAAAGCCCGGGAGGGGCTGTTTGCAAGGGCATGTAGCCATAGGCTGAGGGCCAATGGTTTTAAACTAGAGCAGGGCAGGCTTAGATGAGACATTGGGAAGAAGCTCTTTCCACTGAGGGTGGTGAGACGCTGGCCCAGGTTGCCCAGAGAGGGGGTGGAGGCCCCATCCCTGGAGACATTCAAGGCCAGGCTGGATGAGGCTCTGAGCGACCTGATCTAGTTGTGGATGTCCCTGCTGACTGCAGGGGGGTTGCACTAGATGGCCTTTAGAGGTCCCTTCCAACCCAACAGAGGGTGAGTCTGTGGGTGAGTCTGTGGGTGAGTCTGTGGGTGAGTCTGTGGGTGAGTCTGTGGGTGAGTCTGTGGGTGAGTCTGTGGGTGAGTCTGTGATTCTCTAGGAGGAAAGAATCAAAGTAGAGTACCACCTAAGAGTTACTCTTGGTGTTGCTGGGGGGGGAGGGGGGGGAAGCTGTCTTGCAAGTTTATTATTGCTATTGATCACATTTATTAAGATGACATGAAGTTGCAAACTGTTATAATACGAAAAAAAAGGCAGTTCCAGCAATGCAAAGTGGTCTATCACATAGTGTGCGTGACAACTTTATTACGGCAATGGTCTAATATTGCAGTGGGGAAATACAATAGCTGTAAGTTATGTTGAAACAAAACACAGTGGCCAACGTGTTACTCTATAAAATTTATTTATTTATGAGCCTCAATAATTACAGTGAGCGGTTACCAAAATGTACAGACCAAAGGGAATAAAGTGAGAATGTCACAGCCAGAGCAGCTCCTCTTTGTTTCATCTCTTACAATAATTTTGTGCATCTGTTAGCACTTGAGTTCATAGGGACTGATCCAGCACCTGCTGATGCTGATGGAAGGAGATCGATTACCTTTAGGGGCTTCTGGATTAACACCAGATTTATTAAAACTTTCAGCCTGGGCCCAGTTGGTAGTTTGGAAGGTGAAAGCATCTTGTTTCCGTGAGTGTCTTAAACATAAATTATCTAGGATGTCTGTCACATATTCAGTATTTCCCCAGGTTTGAGGACTCTATTAGTGCTTTAGTAGGTAAAAATGCGTATAATATTGAAATGGACTTTCAGACACGTGTGTGTAATGGTCTACTTTGCAACTGAGGAAAATGCTTGATGTATTTTTATTCTCTTATAATGCCTTTATCGGGGGCATTTAAGCCTAAGTGTGTAGAATAAGAGTTGCTCATATAAAAAGAGAAGAGCTCTGGACACACAGGCTCAGGTCCTGACTCTGGCTTCACTTGACTACGTCAGAAAATCTAGACTCTATCCTTGTCTATAAAGTTATATTAATACTTATACAGGAGAAAGGTTATAAAACCGTTGACAATTTTGAGATCTTTCTAGTAAATGTGCTATTGAAAGGGTGGGTGGAAAATGGAAATATATCAGACATTCCTTAACTTTTTCAAAACCTGCTTTGCCAAATATAACCTAGAGTTTAACTCACCATGAAATTTATTATTCATTTAAATACCGCATTGCTATATTGTGTTCCAACTGAACAACGTTTCCTACTGCTCGCTATCAGAGGGAACAGTCTGCTGCAACTACTCCGTAATTGTTCTACTAATGTATACTTTATTAAACTCCTGCTGTTCTCTTGACTGGTTTATCTACCAAAAATAGCCTGATTAATAAAATGGATGTCAGATGGATACATCTTTACATATTTTTCCCTTGGAATTAGAGAGTGCTAAACAGGCGTTTGATTTTTTTTTTCTTTTTCTTTTAGTGTTAAGCAATGGCAGTTATGCTCTGCAGAGGTGCTAGTGGATTGCTGGTAGGATATTATAAATTTGAATTCAATTCAGGTTGACAGTGATGAGAATTCAGGTGTTAACTGGTCTTTTGTGTCATGGCAACCACAGAACAAATTATGATGCCACTAGCTGAAGTGAACTGAGTCTGGATGAAGGCCCTTTTCTTGGAGTTTAAACTTACAAAATCTGATAATAAACATGGTTGGGAAGGCCTCGTTAAAATCACATCTGCATAATTACATGCTATGTATTTGAAATTCCCTCTGTAGTTTCAAATGGATACGGTACAGGTTTGTGAGTCTGTCCTTTGCCTGCTTCTCTCCAAATCATAACAATTGCAATGGCATTTCTCTGGCTATTTTCAGGCTGCACAGACATTTGAACGCGGCTCTGGTGAGTGTTGTTCTGCAGATGTAAAGCAGTATTTCATTCTTCATCTGTGTTGTATATTCAGATGTTAATGATGTATTGTTGGGAAACTACAATTGTCACAGGATATCAGTGAAAGAGGCTCTTTACTAAATAGTTCAGTGACACAATACACCACACGTCACAATATTTGTCCGTGCCATTTGACACTCTTACATGTTCCCTATAGGGTTTTGGAAGGAGAAATGGGACATTGCAGAGGGCTTGATTATCCTCTCACCAGCAGCCATGTCACTTTGTTGATTTGATGGCATCCCCCCAGTCTACAATGCTATAAATAAAAGGAGGATCAAGTATTATGCTTAGAGAAACAATGTGTTAAATTAATCCATTAAAATAATGCTATCGGCTTCACTGGGATTACTCTCCAGGATGAACTTGTTTCTCCAGTGGTATGTGGCAGGCATTCTCTACTCTGAACAATCACAGAGTAGGTGTCACACAATCCCTCTGCATTTCTCATGTGAACAGCACCCTTCTACTTCAAAAAAAAAACCTAAATGTGAAAACGAAAAGCATGCTTTGTAGACATACGCAGTTTTCTGGGCAGGCTGTGAGGTGCCGCTCTGAAGCGTGGTGTATCTTCCTCTGCTGTCTTCCCGGGCATTTGATGGAGGCCAGCAGAACACTAAAGAGAATAAGGTTTTTCTCTTGAAGCATCCATCACCTGAAATGGGAATGCAAGTCAACATCAATTAGGGTTTGGCATCGCCTTAGCTGTATTCCTGTGCTGTGCAACATAGAGACCGTGAGCATCCTCGCTGTATTCAAACCAGCTTCCTTGCTCAGAAGGACCAACGACTTCAAAGCCAGGCCAATAATTCTTGCAGTGGAAGCCATGCTCTGATATGACCAAGCTTCCCACATCAAGCTAAAAGCTCAAAGGTTTTAGAACTTGATACTTCCAGTGGTATCTCTCCCTGCCAAGCCGGAGGGCACATGGATGGTGTATACTCTAAATACTTTAGACTGTTTCACTCTTCTAACGCATTTGTCTGCACAGAGCCTTTCTGAGAAAAGGGCAGGCAAAGAAAAGAACCTCCTCTGCCTTGCTTAACTTCAGCGAGTACAGTAGAGGGTTTCACATGAGTCTTGTTGGAACACGCAAAAACCGTGAAAAGTGTTTTCCTTTAATGGGAGTGCATTGATCCTGTGGATCTCTGCCATTCTTTTAATTGCGTTTCCTTTTCAGTGTGACTAATCAATAGCAGTTAAGTGAATTTTTTTTCTCTCCCAAACAACAAAAATCTTCAGCTAGAATTGTAGCTAAATTGTCATGCAGAAAAACACAGCAAATAAAGGGTTTGGAAGCAGTGTATTATACACATGTGACAGACCGCGCATATTGCATTTAAAGTCTGGAGAAATGAGGTTGGTCCATCTTTGTGCAACAAAAAAGGTTGATGAGTGCAGTCAAATAGGAGGCTCAGCAATCGTCCTCTAGCTAGGAGTCGCTTTCTACTCAATAATTTTAATCTTTTCTTCAAATGGAAGGTTGCAGCCCGCTCTTCAGTGGCTGATATGCTTAATTCACTCCAAGTGTCCCCAGGGATATCATATTTCTTACTGGCTTTTGACATTTTATATTTTAATTAAGCTTACCCGCTAGGAAATAAGATGCTAACAACTAGGCTTACCTCCCTGACACAACATGATGCCTGGAATGAAATCTGTTGCCCGTGCCCCTTCCAAAGCCTGCGCTATTGTTGTGTATAACATCTCCAGAGGGACCAGGGAGACTGTGTGCGGCATCCAAGCCTGCCATCGTTCAAACAGGCGTGCTTAATTTCTAGCTTGCTATTATTACCCCTTCATCGGGGTGGGAACACTTACCCGGTTATACCATCACATTGTGCCTGGGGAGAGAACAAGAAATGAACATAGATTGTTTATTTTGGGGGGGGGGGGGGGGGAACTGAAGGGGGACTCTGGGAATACAAAGAACTTTCTTGCTTTACAGGAAGAGTGCTTTGGAGAGAGCAGGGCTCTCATTTAATTTGACAGCACCACTCAGTTTGGCACCATCCTAGAGTCGATAATAACATATAGTAAGGTTTTCGCCTGCTTTCCCACTTTTAGCACTGGAATCCGCTAAGAGGGAACAGTATTTGGCCACTTGGTGTAGTGGAAGGGGCCTTGAATACCTTTCAGACTGAAAGCACAGGTCAAAATCCCAAAGGGTAAGAACTTACTGTGCATCAACTGGTACGTGGTGTCATGATCCCATTCATGTGGAGTGTAGAGTGATTCGGGTCAATTTAATCTTCTTTCAGTAGTGGTTAAATCAGTTTAAATCACTTCATGTTTGCCGTGGGAAGCGTGTGTTGATGGGGGCTGGAAGAGCATAGTTCATAGCTCTGAAATTACCAAATTTACCAAATACAGTGCTAAATCCCTGCTCCGTGTACAGTACTGCCTTCTGCTGGGTGGGAAGATTTTGATAATTTTCAGACTCGTATACTTCTTTAACTGAAGTACCCAGTCTTTTTTTTTTTTCTGGGCTAGCCACTGAAAATGCAGAAGAAACAGCTAAAAAATTTCTAGCCTTAAAGAGCTCACAGGCAAGCTGTAAAAACAAAAGATGAGACAGAAGAGAAGCCCAAAGGAACAGTGCGATGGCTCTCAGTAGTGTGAGAGGGACTTGTTTCAGCTTAGCTTTCTAAAAAAGAAAAGGAGGTGGAAGAGTTTTGCGTTAGACCCTTGTATTTGATCTCCTGCTTGCTGCGGTGACATTGAAATTTGTCCTGTCGTAAGTCCCGGAGCGGGAAAGCTGGTTAAGGAATAGTTTATCTGCATGTGGTTTGCAATGTTTACCCTCTTTTAATCCAAAGATATTTGTTTCTTTTTCTTTTGAAAAAGTTTTGAAAAAGAAAAAGAATAAAATGTAGTGGCAGTGAGGAATGACTCTAGCTAGGCTTGAATAAAACTGCAGTGTGATTATGTGCTTTTCTTCATTTGCATTACAGCGGAAGAGCAATCTTCTGTTCCAGGAATATAACTAAATCACAGGTGGCCTCAAAACAATTTTCAGCTTTGCCAAATATTTTTATGTATCAGCTACATTGATTTAAATGTTTTTCTTTGCCTCCATTCTCCATTTGCAGTGTATGCAAATACTTCCTTGCAACATATAGATGTTGGAAACATGAATGCATTAATATTTTACAGAAGGGAGTGTTTGGATTTGGTATGAGACGAGGGGAGCAATGCAGATATTTAAGCTACTGAGTGGGCTAAAATGACCTTCAAGATTGGCCAGAAAAACAGAGCTTTAACAGTTAAGTGCCTCCCAGTGCTGCTATGATCAAGGAAAGAAGGAATGTGACTATTTGGGTGACTGTTTTTTTTTTTCCTGTTTTTACTCAGGCTTGGCTTTAATTGCAAACCGAATTACAGCTCTTTTGCAAACTACTAGTAGAACTAGTGGGGATATACAGGTTTGTGACACCTTTATGTTACTCTGGGCTCACTTGAACTGACTGTGGTCTCTCGAGATCCTGTGCTTCACGTAGGACATCTGAAAGGATGGCATGGGATGGCCGTTTACAAAAGCTGTTTCTGCCAGTTTGAGTAGTAGCCTCAAAATGATGGCTTTAGTGTGAAGACTGAGTTGCTGAGAGCTGCATCGTTTCCCTGCCCTCTTGAACTTGTTTTTCTGGTGCTGAACTACTTTGTCTTTCATTTCTCTGACCTGAAACACTCGGGTCACAGATGTTTGGAAAGTGATGAACACGAGTTGCCCAAATGCACAGTCCTATTTCCAGCACCATACAGTGTGACAAGCTGATTTAGATGTCCAGGTCAAACGATTCTTCTCAGTTGACTGCATCAACCTCCTGGGCGCAGTTGTTATCTGCTGTATTAAGGCTTCGTCCTGCGAGGTGCTAGGTGCTTTTTGTTATTTTGACTGGCCTGGAAAATGCAGTTAGGACATGGCTTCACCAGCCCGTGACTAATGCGGGTCACACGTTTGTTGTCAGATTGGGACGCCAAGGCGCCAGCTTCCCTCTGCCTTGCCCAGACCTTTCCAATTCAATGTGTTTAATACAGCCAGATGTGATGTGATGTGCCCAGGAAAAAAGACTGCAGGACAAATCACCCTGTGTAGGTGCTTTGGAAGAAGAGAGACTCAGAAAATGCTTTGAAAGCTTAACAAAAAAAACAACAAAGAAACGAATATAAGTATGTTAACAGGAGAGCAAAGTAAGGGATCTGATCCCTTCTGGGCTTAAAGTGATAGAACTAGTGCAGCCTGGTATTGACCGAGTACCTGAATGGCAAATATGTATAATACTTGCTTTATTAGTGTGAAAAACAGAAAAAACGGTTACTTTTGTTTCCATAGTACCTCAATATAAATAGCATCCAGTGGTTTCTATGCAACAGCAGTTAGCGAACTTAATGATGTACTTTGTTGTTATTAAAGATGGTGATCCTCGAGCTTTAGCAAGCTGGGCTAAATTCAAACTTCATAAGAAAAACACAGAGGAAGAAAAGCAATGAATCACAATGGTTTTCCTTTTCCTTGATGAAATTTAAAGTCTGCACACAACTGGATCATTACAAGTTTTCTCACTTATGTTGGGACTCACGAAAGGTCCAGGAGGGATGATCTCATTGCCTTTCTCCTGACTGCTGCTGTCTGAAGCCTCAGTTGACTCCCTTGGCCATTAAAAAGGGAATATCTAGATGTTTCTTGTCATGTCGTAGGTTTCTTTTCTATCATAGGTCATTTCTTCTTTTGAATGGATGCAGACAGGCAGTAGGCTGCCTGCAGATCTGGGAATAGATGCTGAGTTTGAATCCCAGGTTAATTCTTTGGCTGCTAGCCTGTACTTGTAATAGATACTTGGAAATTCCTGTGTAGGTTCCATTGTTGCTCTTGAGCCTGCACGGTCTTTTTAACAAACGGAGCAAAGCAGATATGTATGGCAACAGTCTTGCTGGCTGCCTTCCCAAGTGTGTGCTTTGCTGACTTTTTCTGAAAAAATAAGCCAGCATCCGAACCTCTTGAATGCTAGCAGAAGCTTGTTTTACAATCCCATTAACAGGTTTGGACTTAATGAAGAGCCAAGGTTTCTGCTGCCTCTCGGTCACAAGTAGACTTGAGTATCCCTCTGGTTTTTCTGATTGATGAAGCAGTCTAATGGGGAGGTGGGTTTTTGTTTGCTTCGTGTGTTTTGTACAGTCTTGCTGGTCATGTTAAGCCTGTGAAGAAGTGGGAAGGTCTTTACATTGGAGTATTGGCTTTTTCTTTCCTGGCTTAACCCAGTTGTGCCTTGGCCCTGCATTTCCTTAGCTCTACACAGAGGGGACTGAGCCAAGGCTCCCTCCACCTGAATCAGTATGCAAAGTAGTTCTAATATTGGTCTCAATTCTGTAAACGTTTCTGTGTTTACATATTTGTGTCGTTAACTTGAGTGGTCTCCTTTCCTTCAGACATAAAATTAGGCATGTGTGGTGTTGCTGCTTCTGAGCCTCAGCTTTTTATCAGGCCTTGGTTACGAGCACCTCTCATACAAATGGTGTTGAGAAGTTAAATTACAGTTTTCCATGACTGCATTGGCAATTGCTAAATTTAAATCTAGAATAAAGTACTGTTCAATTCCCAAAGCTCTGCACAGTCTGTTGCTCTCTGCTGTGTTAATATTCATTTACTAAATAGCATTTACCAAGAAGGTCATTGGTGATCCATCTCTGTGCCGTTGCACTAGTGGTAAAGTCACCTAGGATGCCGCAAGTTTTCACTAGCGTTCATAAGTTCTCTTCTACTGTATGTACAGTTCTAAGATACAGTCCCGAGGACTGTAAACCCTTTGAGTGATGGCCTTGCATTAGAGCGTGTTTTATACAGGCATTGCTGAAAGCAATGATGCAGAGTGTTTTGTTGACCCCAAGCACGCCATAAATAACACAGCGTAATTTTCACAGGGACGTGTCTATATATACAGTCCCTGTGCAGATGAACTACATCACTGTACAGATAAGCTATATTACAGTAAGTAATTGCTCCCAAAAGTTTGGAAGCAGCGATATTTTGGGGGCTTCCATGAAACAACAGAATGTGCTCTCTGTTTCCTGCTCAAAGAGCTAGGCTTGGTTAAATGAAAGGACTGCAATCCCGAGATGTGAAACCAGCTTGGGAGGACAAGAAGCTTTTTCTAACCTCCGGTGCACCAAAAATCAAGGGTTTAGAGCCTTTGGTTGAATTGGCCAGCTCTTCTTCACTTTGTCTTTGGGGAACTCGGCATCTGTGCGGGTAGTACAGATAGGGAAAATAGGGCAGATGGACACTGAGGACCACATGGACTTGGCCCTGGGTTGTTTTGGGAGGCATGAAGCCACTTGGGTACAGAGAGTGTCTCTGAGAACACATGATTAACTCATTCTTTTGCTTTACACCTGACTCAGTGAAGTTAAAATGTCGTTTTCTGGGTCAATGGCACGAGCTGCAAGGATTTCGGTATCCCAGTGGGTAAGTGGTTGGACATGGGCATGAACTGTGGGAAATGATAACTAACATATATCTAAATACCTAAATCAGATGTCTACCATGCTAGAAACTGTACAAAACTGGAGAGCGATGTTGTTCCTGTCCCAGATACTGCAGTTTCTAAAAGCGGGAAAAATTGGGCTGTATATGGAAGAAATAAAGTATTACCTTCACCGTTTTAGAAGAGCACGTAGAAAATGGATCTGGGGCCGCCCAGGTGCTCAATACTCAGCAGCTCTCATTAGGAACTTCACATGATGTTTTAATCAAACTTGAGATCTAATATAAAATTTCTGGCCAATTTCTTTTTAGCTTCTGTATTTGACAAAATTTATGTACGTGAGTAATTTCAACATTTTCCTTGAACATTAATTCCCCAAAAGGAAAAGACCTTCTGCAAGCACACAAAAAAGCAAATTGAATAATAGCTTATAATGAAAGTTTAAAAAGGGGAAGGGAGGAAGAGGGAAAAAAAATAGGTTACAAAATTGAAAGTGTTTTGTATAAAAATGTATTTAAAAATAATTAGAGTAGACGAAATCGCTTTAGCATTGTGCCTTTATTAAAGCCCGTGAAGTGATTTGCGATTACTTGGGGGATGGAACTCTGCAAGTGAAACTTGTCATTGCATAGTGGAAATAAATCCCCCCCTTTTTTTTTTTTAAATCTGAAACCAACACGCAATGCTGAGGATTTTTCATCTCAGCTGCTTAAATGCCAGGAATTACTTTTTATCTGAGCGACCTGTTTATCAGAAAAAATCCAGAAGTTCAAAGGAAGATAACGGAAGGCAATGGAAGAGTTGAAACAGGCTCGTAAATACATTTCTGTCATGGCTTTATTCTCTGGAAGTAAGTAGTACTGCTGCTCTTAGCTATGCATAAATAAAAAGTCAGGCATGCCCTGAAGCAAGCAGAAAAAGATCAGTTTAACACTGTCGTTAATACTTTGACCAGCGGCCAGGTGACAGACTCCAAATCTGCATTACAAGTCTGCACAATTCCAGAGCCCACATTCCCAGCCACCCTGTTTTCTGTAACCTTGTTTCTTGGGGGAGCTAAATGGAGACCAAAATTACTGAGTTCCACATTAATTTCTTTTCTACTTGTAAACTCTGGGGTTTTTCCCCCAAAAAAATCCTGTGAGCAGAAGTCAGAAAGCCTCAGTTTGCTCTCTAAGTACAGTGTCCTGGATGTTTTATTTTCTCTTCATGTTAGTCATAGACAACCTGAGCCAATCCTGATTATACGTGTTCTGTTCCTCCCCTGGAGTATCGGCAGAAAAGCTAGCTTGGTGAACTCTGACCTTTGTGCTTTCTAAAAGCTGACAGCAGAGCCTCCAAAATTGCACGTTTCAGGGGAAGGTTGAGAGTGAAGTATCAGAGGCTGCCATAGAGAAAGTCACCCAAGAAAACCAGGGCAGCTGGGTGGTCAGGAGCAGAATTGATGCAGCAACAGTAAGAAAACATGAGTGCAGAAACCTGATAAAACCATGGGCCTGTGCACGGAGATAATGCTGTTCAGATAGGAAAGAGTAAATACATCATTATAACAGTTAGCAAAAGAATGGAAGTCTGCATGGGAAGGAAAAAAATGCCCGAAATATGGCACTAGAAAAATTAGAAACAAAGCAAGCCCTCTCCCCATGCATGGTGTTTAAAAAGGGCCAGTGAAGGACCTGAATTCATACCCTGTGTGGTGCGAATGGTTGGTTGCCATCTGTAGCGGGCTTAGACGTGATGCCCGCTTGCCTCTGATGTACTCTATTTCTCTACATGATCTCACAGCTATTCTTTAAAGAAAAGACATTTTTAGATACCCGATACTGTTGTAATTTAGTGCTGAAACAATAAGCACGTGTACAGTGGCAGTTCAGTTGTTGTTGAAATTATCAATCCCCCTCCCAACAAATATACAACATAAGAGAAATTAATAGGCAGAAGGCAGCCTTGTGTGCAAGAATGGGGAATTTACATTATACTTCTAAAAAATTTATTTCAATTCTATAGTGGCTCCATGCAGTGTCCAGAGTGGATTTGAGGACAGGGGAAGTTTATGGCTGAGCTGTGCCAAGTTGTTTGGTTTTTTTTTTCCAAGAAATATTTTTTTTAACCCAAGACTAAACTGAGCTGTAAGGTTGAGAGTGTTAAAAATCAGAAGAAAGATTATTTTTTTTTAAAGATAAGAATATATAAAAGGCTAACTTTCATTTCTTTGCAATTTTTCCTTCAGTTTACTCAATGCAAGTGGTTTGCAAAATTTGTTTGAGTTTTAAAAACACTTTGGTGTTGCCAATTCTACGGCAATGCTTGCCTGTCTTGCATTTCTTTTTCTTCCAGTGGAGAAAATATTTGAAATGTAAAGTTTCACTGTGCTCTAGTCTAGCATACCAAGGAGGAAATGGGCTTTGCTCACAAAGAAGGATCCTATCCAACATTATAACGATATTTATAGCATACAGCAATTTTTCCTGAAGAAATGCCTGTTGCTTGAGGGAATGCGAAGGAATCGAACAGGAAAGCCTCAGGGTCTGTGGTGTGCAGGTGGCTGGAAATCCACCAGTTTTCATTACTTTTACTGGGTGTCTCGGTTTATACAACACACTGTTTCCTAATTGTGTTGGGATCTGAGGTTCTGAAGCGAGAACGTGGTCATGCGGCGTTGCCGCTTAAGTGGCAGTGGTTGTGTGGAGGTAGAAGATGAGTTGAAATCGGTGAATTTTCCTCACTGCAGTATTATAAATGTTATAAATGACAGGATTAATCACGGTCTTAATTACAGTGGTGTAATTCTGGAAAAAGAGATTACGGCGTTAAAGTTAGACAAATGTAGCAGCTATTAAATGATTAAGATAAGAATCAGGCTATCATTTTATCTCTCTCTATGTGTGCATGTAATATGAAGGCTTCTGTAGCTTTAAACCAACAGATCTGGATATTAGTTTATTCCAGATATTTTTTAAAAAAACAGACAGAAATAGTAAGCTGATAAACTTCAAGTGGATGTCGCTGGTGAATGAGCAATATTATCTCTTAGCGCCCAGGCACGGAGCAACAGTGATATATTTTCCAAGCAAACAGACATTGTAATTTTATTACTGCGTTACGTACAGTAATTGTTTGGTGTGCTATAACTACATTCCTTTTCCGCTCTGAGCTTGTTCCCACATCGCAAAACTAATCCTTGTTTTGACCAAAGTGTAACTCCCATGGCCTGTAATATTCCTGCTCTAATAGCGCTGTGGCACTCTGTCATCAGGCTACCGTCATTTGGGTAATCCATGGCTGTAATACATCACTTATGTGCTATTGTTTTGATGATGTATGAAAGTAATGCATCATTACAGGGTACCAGCAGAAATATCCCACGAGCTGTCATGCTTTGTAAGGGGGGGGGGGGTGGGGGGGGAATAAATCTTTATAAATGTGAAAAAGAGATTAGTTATTTATGGGAGTTGAAAAGGAGGGAGGTTAAAAGGGAAGTAGAGTTGAGGAGGGAGACTATAATATAGGGATGTTTTGATTTCCAGAGTTACCTAAATCAATGGGAGGTGCAGGTGTTTATTAAACCCTAAAATTAGGAAAGGGAATTTCTGTATTTCCAGTTGCGTGGTTTAAGCGTAGTGCCCTTTCCCCCTCTTTATAGCTGCTGAAAGAGTGACTAAGGCACTATTTGGAGCCAGGAGACATGAACTCAATGCTGGGCTCTGCTAACGCACGCCTTGTGTCAGGTCGTACGTATAGAATAGACACAATGTTCTGATCTGTCTGTGCTGCTTTGTGCCCACCACTAATGTCATTGTTAGTTAGATGGGTAATCACTAAAATTACAGTGTTAAGAGAGGCTCCTTTTACTAATACTGTACATTCACATACTGGAAGGCTACCATAAAGAAATTCAAGGCTAAAGCCCTGATGGAGCTTAAATAACACATCATTCAGGCATTTGGAGTCACTGTCAGGCTCTCCAGGATTAAGGTCCTTATTGGACCTCATCCCGATAAGTGCAGATGACACACTAAAATTATTTTAATAACTTGGCACAAGAGGTGCTTTTTGTTCTACTGTACAAATACAGTGTGTGTAAAGATGGGCTGCCTCTGGGTATCTCAGTGGTTACCCTTTTTCTTAAAGGAAGCTGTGTGCAGAAACCTTTGGTTTTGTACCGTATCTTTCATATTTTAGATTTCTTGTTGCTTTTCAGCTCAAGGCGAGCAATCTGTCTGGTCTGGTGACATCTACTCGTTTTGCCTCAGTTTACTGTCCCAAAGCACCCAGGTTTAGGAGCCTTTCTGCAGTCCAAAGTTGTACCTCACTTCTCCTCTTATATCTAACAGGCTGCAGCTTCTTGCCCCTGCTCATCCAAGTGTCTCTCCTCTTCTCACTTTTCATTTCGAACCAGAAAGTGAAAAAACCTTTCACACTCCGTCTGTCTCCATTTCAGGCGATTACAAAGTCGATTGTCCTCAGGTTTCTTTTCAACCTGCCTCAGAAGTCCTGGATTCTATTTCCAGCTTTGATCACTGATTCTTTCTTTGGTGAAATGCCTGTCTGTGGTGCAGCCCCTCTGATTAATATGGTTTGCAGTAACCGTAGAATCATAAAATGGTTCGGGTTGGAAGGGACCTTAAAGATCCTGTCGTTCCAATGCCCCTGCCCTGGGCAGGGACATCACCCACTAGAACCAGTACCTAGGTGATAGGACACAGACATCCTAATGTGATGGGCAATACCTTCAACGCAGGCTTAGGCATCTGGGAGTGGTTTTGTGAGGAGAAAAGCTGGCCAGAAAACTGTCTGGAAAATTATTAGAGCATCTCGAAATTCTATTCGGGTAGCCCTCTGAGGCTTGATCTTACTTTGGGGGGTCAAGAAACATCTCTTTATGGTTAAATAGGTTTTAAGGCTTGGAAGTAAGTTTTTATACTTGTTCCATATAACGTCAACTGATGTGCTGCTCTTACCGAAATTTGCTTCTGACTGATATGAAAAATGTGGGGAAAAAAATGAAAATGAAGAATGAATGTACATTTGGACAAGGTTTCCATAGAGCTCAGCTCTGCTTCAGGATTGGAATAAAAGAGCTGGAGTCTATGGATAACAGGCTGTGAAAAATCTCATCTGTGAGTATGATGCACCAAAAGTTTGGACCAGGATGTTGTTTGTTTGGTTAAGGCTTTTTTTTTTTTTTTAAAAAAAGAGTAAATTTGGCTTTTTCCTTTTAATTCTCTCATCACCCCATTGACATTGGGTGAATTTTGAGTGCAGGGTTTGGTAGGAAAGACTTGTTAGCAACAAGGAATACCATTTCTCTGAGGAACAGGTTGCCAGTGGTGTGTCTGTGTCTTCTGCTGCCTCGCCCCAACTTTTATTTTTATACAGTGTGAACTAAAATAACCCACCTTGGAGAGGGATGATAGCACTTACAACTTTTCACCCAGAGCGCTATGCATATTTTTATTTCATTGCCACAAACTTGGGGAGCTTTTTATTTTACTGTCAGGAAGCGATACACGGGAGCTGAAGGTATTTGCTGCCCTGGTTTGCACTTTGAGCCACCATCTGTGCGGGGCGTGTGTTCTCCAGCCGCTGTGGAGCGTGGCTGCGTGGTTGGCTTACTTCACTGGCATCAGGATATTCACCCCAAAATCATAGTTATTTCCATTGTAGCTTATGAATGGGCTCTGATAATTGTTAGGGCAAAGATTGTCATTTAATGCACTTGTGCAATGCCTTCCTTCTCCCCTTGGAGGTCTAAGGGTGCTGCTCTAACAAAAAAAATATTCTCTCTGATTGTTTCCTCTCTGCCCTCAGCCGCCTTCATCTCCTTGTTGATCTCATCTCACCTGCTGCTTTCCTTTGTCTTCCTTGTTTTCTCTTTTCTCTTCAAACAGTATAAACATGAAAGCAACATAAGCTAATCCTCACCTCGCACGTACACCCTCCAAACAAATCCCATTTGGAACAAGCAAAGCGGTCCCTTCCTGAATGTTATCTCAGGGCTTCAGTCACTCAGTTTGGCTCCTGTACGTGATGCCAGCGCAGGTTTTGGCAGCCCAGCGAGTATAGATTTCTGCTTACGATGATCCCTGCAAGGAAGGAGTGGCTGGCGTATAGACATGCAGAGCAGAAATAACTTCTCTGGCACCCATCTTTCCGATACGTTTGGTGACACCAGGAGCCCTCATGGGTCCTGGAGAGTGTTAGTGCTAGAAGATGCAGGCTTACAGGCATAAGGGCGAATTTTGGATGCTGTTCAATAATTGCGGCTTAATTCTCCTGCGGATATGGAATATGATTGCACAAAATAAACCTAAGGTATGTGGAGTTTGATAAAGGTGATGGCTCAGTGAAACCTTAAACTCTCTGAATGCAGGAACTTGCACCAAGAAGGGAGTGACTAAGCAGGAACTCTCTGAACCTGCTGTACTTAATGTCTCTCTGCATTGTCTACGAAAGAAAATGAATCCATTTGAGTTTGTTTGGATTGTTGTGTTTGTGTGTGTTTGGTTTTTTTTTAAACAAAACAGTGATGAAAGACTTAAGAAACATCTTTAGATCAAAACATTAAACTGAACTACAATCAAGCTCTTCTAGTTGGATTCATCTGGAATAATATTTACTGCTGCTAATGCGGTACAGTGAAATTGTAGACTCTAAAAGAGCAAATTGTGTTGTGAGGTTTGACCAGGAAAGTGTAGTTTGGGATGATTCAGAGTCAGAAATTCTGCATATGCCCACGAGCTCAGCTGGGCTGACCTGAGCACGTTTCGGGTGTTCCTGCAGCAGCCATCCCTTTTACACCCCGGAGGTGACTGATGCCCGAGTGTCCGGTTTGAGCCATTGGTGAGATAAATACGCAAAGTTGCTTGGGATTGTGCAATAATAAAGCAGTAGATAAACCCCCAACCAGTCCCATTTCAGGCCCATCTTGAGGTTTTGACGGAATTGAACTGGTTCATAGTATTTGTCCCAACTCACTGCGTTGCACTGCACTGAGTTGCACTGAGAGGTAACAAATATTAAATGCTCAGACTGCAAATAGTCTTCCAGTTACCAACCCGAGACTTAGCACTGAAGAAAAAAGAGGAAATAAGAAAGAGTGGGGAAAAAAATGAATCCATTGTTTTCAGTGAAAAGATATTTAGTAGTTTATCATTTACAGTCTTTTTCTCTCTCAGGATCAAAACTTGATCCCTTGTTCTGTTTTTACAGGGATCTCTAACTTCTGCTTTCCTCTTGATTCAATTTACTAGATGTAAATGATTGCTGGTTGAAATACACGTGTACGGTACTCTGTGTATGAGTTGTCTGAGTGCTGTCTAATAAAGAAAGAAATGCATAAAGAGAGGCTTTAATTCTATATAAAGGTTTATCTGATAGGAGCATACCTTCCTTTTAAAATACTGGATATTTCCAAAGTAATTTTTAGACAAAGTGGCTTAGATTTTTTTTACCTTCCTGTCTGTTCAGCAAAGTACAGTTGAAGATTTTAAATGGCATGTAATTTCCACCCCACCACCCCCACCCCCGTTGCACTACTGGGAATGGACACAAGGCTAATTAACACTGCATGAATATGTTTATCCAGAAGAATCACATCATGGAAATGAGGTTAAAACCTGAGAGATTTGCTTTATTTTTAATATTTTACAGAAAGTCATGCTAACTGTTCTAAGTTGTTTCTGACAACTATCATCAGAGAGATTATTTCACTTAAAAAGATATTTTTATTGGAAGTGGAAAGTTGGAGCTTCCAGGTTATTTAGAATATCTTTAAACTGAGGAGTCAGGTCATATATTTTTAACCCAGGAAGTTATTTTGTGAGCAATTGCCTTAGCACACTCCTGGTCTGTAGGATTTTTTTTTTTTTCTATAAATCATCCTATGAAGTGTTTTGGATGGATGAGACAAAGGCAGGTGTGAATACATGGTGATCCAGGCCAAGCCTGGCTCAGGATGTGCTGAATTTAACTGGGTTCACGTGTAGGTATAGATGGAAAATATGCGGTCGCCGAGTTTTCATATGCTTGACTTCTTTCATTTGTTCTTCAAATGGTTATGTAGGTCCAGCAAGGGAAAATAAGGTACTTCTATAAGCTCTAAGTTTATGGCTATGACCTGTACGTGGTAAATGATGGTCGAAGGGACAGGAGTAGCGAGCGTTGCTCGTGTTTCATGTGTCAGAGGAGCTGTCTGGTTACAGCAGATGGCCAGTGCACCAGTTGGCGTTTCTCCTTCTCCCCCCCTCGGTTTCACCAGAATTTTCATTCTTAACAAAATTGGAGTCTGCTGGTGTGGTTGTCATTTCATGTGCACCGAGATGAACTTTCTCGCAATAGCACTTTGTATTTCAATTTTATGGGAAGTGAGTTGAAGGCTCTACTCATTTGTAGAATATGAACTAAAGTCCATAAAAAGGCTATGTAACAGTTGGACCTCCCACGCGGCACGGGTCAGAAGATTACAGCTATTAACTTCATACTGCAAGTGTTAATTACCATACACACAATGTGCTTAATTCTCTTTTCATAGATGTTATTGTTTAGTATAATGTACAAGTTTATTTTTGTCACCTAGAGTGGAGTTATTCTTATCTCACTCAAATGCATTTAGGCAAAGATATTGTGGCAAACCATCATTTTTAGATATACTAATAAACTTGCAGATATGTACGGGTGATGGAAACACCAAAGGTGAAGTGAAATGGAGTAATTTACTTTTTTGTGAAGGGAACCTATGGCAGAGAGACATACAATGAAGCTGTCTTTATTCTCTCCCTTTGAGGAAATTCAGATTCTGTCATAAAACATTATTTTCCTCTAAGTTTGATCGGTTTCTAGTGATACCATTCAAAATCGGAAGCAGTGCAATTTAAATGCGTATGGTTACAGTCCTGTAAAATTGATGAAGCCCACTGGAGTGGGGAGGGGGGTTGTTTGCATCCCCGCAAACGGTCTGGCAGCTACTCTTAAGTGCATTTCATCCTTTGGCAAGTGATAACAGTTTTAATTTTCTGCTACTTTCAAATGACTTTATATTGAGGCTTTATTCAAATTTCAGCTTTTCCACACAAAAAGAGCAAGAGTTTTATCTTCTGTGAAGCAAGCATGGGTGCACACCTCTCACTTTGTAATTAGAAGTAGGAAAAGAGGGATAAATTTCAGGGAGGATGTTGCATGTTTTCTAACAGGAACTAAATATATAAAGTGTTGGATAGCGCAAAAGTTCTAAGAAAGGGAAAAACATTTTCGGCACTTTCAGCACTTTGTCTGATTGTCCCTTTGGCATTTTCTGACAGACTCAGATGGAAATCAAGTCGATGTAGCAAAGGTTCTATCAAAGTGCAATGATTGGAACTTTCCTATAGAAATAAAACATTTTTGCAGGTTTTATTAAAAGTCCGGGTTAGCTCATCTATTAATGCTTGAACTTTATGCTTTGCTGTAAATTCCACATATCAAGAAAATGCAAGGGGTCCTTTTTTGACTTTCTGCACACATTTTATTTCTTCTGGTGGTCCCACTTCATTAAACATACATATCTTCTCATTTCAGCTGGTTTAGCTTGTACTTGAAATGCGGGGCCTCTGTATTCACGATTCACAAAGCATCCTTCCCGGCAGCCTAAGCAGAAAATCTCAATTGCCACATGCCATGTTAAGAAGAGCGGAGCTGGGGGAAGAAGGGTTGGGAATCTGCATGTCCTTGGAGTTGAGCATCTCAATCGAACAAAGAAAACTGTTTATGGATTTAAGGCAACCATCAGGAACTTGAGAGCAAAACATTCAGTTCTCGGCTCAGCCACGGTACCCAGCTTCACCCCAGACAAGGCTTTTGCCTTCTGAATTTTGTGGTCAGCAGGTCGAAGGAAGTGATTCTCCCTCTCTGCTCTGCTCTGGTGAGATCCCACCTGGACTATTGTGTCCAGCTCTGGAGTCCCCAGCACAAGAAGGACACAGACCTGTTAGAACGGGTCCAGCAGAGGGCCACGAAGATGATCACGGGGCTGAAGCCCCTCTGCTGTGGGGACAGGCTGAGAGAGTTTGGGGGGGTTCAGCCTGGAGAAGAGAAGGCTCCGGGGAGACCTTGGAGGCCCTTCCAGTCCCTAAAGGGGCTCCAGGAAAGCTGGGGAGGGACTCTGGAGCAGGGAGGGGAGCCATGGGACGAGGGGGAAGGGTTTGACACTGACAGAGGGGAGACTGAGATGAGATCTGGGGAAGAAATTGTTTGCTGTGGGGGGGGTGAGCCCCTGGCCCAGGTTGCCCAGAGAAGCTGTGGCTGCCCCATCCCTGGAGGGGTTCAAGGCCAGGTTGGCCGGGGCTTGGAGCCACCTGGGCTGGTGGGAGGTGTCCCTGCCCAGGGCAGGGGGTGGCACTGGGTGAGTTTTAAGGTCCCTTCCCACCCAAACCATTCTATGATTTCAGTTCCCTCCATATCGTCATTTTTCCCAGTGCAGCGTTAGTGTCAGGTTAAATTCATTACTGTCCATGAGGTCCTCAGATACTACTCATAGCCTAATGAGTTCCAAGGTGTAGTGGAACAGTGCAGAACAAAAAGCAGATGGTGGCGATGAAGAGAGAAGCTCAGCAGTATTATTGTATTTAATTTTGAAGCAGTTTAATGATATAGGCCAGATACCACTAAGAAATACTTCCAGAAGAAACTATGCTACTTTGCAGTGTGTGCAGGAGGACTGGGTTGCTTCGTTTCTAGCTATTTGGTAGGAATTATAATTGCCTTTTTAAGGTAAGCTTTGGGTTCGTAAGTCAGAAGCATATGTCACAGCGAATACTTTTAGGCCTTTCATCAATCGTGCTCCTCTCAAGATAAAGGATTTGCAAGCAAATTGTCGTGTGACTTGTAATTGAATTGCGCTCTTGAATGTTTTGTCAGGGACTAGGAAGGAGAGCTGTCTTCAAAACATTGTTAATTAAATAAATTTAGATGAAGTGTTAAACAATTTTGGTGTTTCTTGACAATTACATTTTTTAAGCAGTTCATTATGTGTTACCCAAAGGTCTTTTAACCAGCACGTTAACTGTTCCAGTGCATGGGCTGTATGAAAGCTGAGGGATCATGTTCGCTGTGTTTACTAAGCCTGGAGTCAGATTGTTTTAGGCAAATACAGCATTTTTTTCAGTTGGGTTTTTGACCCCAAAGTTCATACTGCATAGTGCTAACATGCTGGAATATCCCTATTGCACAAATACTATTAATTTGTTTTGTGTGAGGAGCAACGTGGCGCACGTGATTTACCACTTTTAAGTACTATACTCTTACAAAATCCGGAGTACCTGGATGTACAGTTCTGACTTTGGGGAAAATTGTTCCAAATACGAATACGATCATCGCAGTTTACACGCATCACTTAGTCAGTCAGGAGCACTAGTGCCATGTATGTTATTAGGTGGTGCCTCTCTGGAAAGGACCGTCCTCGTTTTGAGAAGCCCTGGATGGCAGATGAATAAACTCAATATCCAGTTGTGAGCTGCCTGATGGAGGTATGCACTGACCCCTCATCCAGGCAAGCACGCCTCCGCGCACGTTTGCCATGCTGTGTGAAGGATGAGGTGTTCAATTAAAGGGACCAGAGATGTATAGGACAGAAAGGGGTATATTGTCACTGGTTCCAAGTGATGGATTGAATACTTAGCTTCAGTTTTTCTGAATTTTTAATAGGTACCTGGCAGAATATTGGCTAGGCTCCGCTGAAAAGCAGAATCTTGCTGAATGCATCTCTCCAGACTCCTGTGCTGCGTGTCTGTCAGGTTTTGAACACTCTCCCGCGTTGTTTTGCAGAGAACCGAACGCTTGGGGCAGCTGCCTGTGCTGGTATTGTGACACCGCGCTGTTGTAACCTGTCACATGTGGCGTTCCGCGAATACGTGTGTTTAGCAGTTTCCCCTTCTTCCATCTTCCACTGAGCTTGGTCCAGAAAGAGCACAACATCTGAAGCAAACAACCTGTCAGGAGTGTGCTGTTTCTGTGAAAGCTGAAACCAACTGGGCAAGGAGGAAATGCGGGAACTGCTTTGGGTGAGCTCAGACTCATTCATTTTCATAGAATCATAGATTGGCTCAAGTTGGAAGGGACCTTAAAGATCATCTCGTTCCAACCCCCCTGCCCTGGGCAGGGACACCTCCCACCAGCCCAGGTTGCTCCAAGCCCCGGCCAACCTGGCCTTGAACCCCTCCAGGGATGGGGCAGCCACAGCTTCTCTGGGTAACCTGGGCCAGGGGCTCACCCCCCTCACAGCAAACAATTTCTTCCCCAGATCTCATCTCCATCTCCCCTCTTTCAGTTTGAGGCCGTTACCCCATGTCCTATCATTACACTCCCTGATCCAGAGTCTCTCCCCATCCTCCCTGTAGGCCCCCTTTAGGGACTGGAAGGCCGCTATAAGGTCTCCTCTGAACAACCCCAACTCTCTCAGCCTGTCCTCATAGCATAGGTGCTCCAGCCCTATGATCATTTGATCATTTTGCTCCTAAAAGTACCATCAACAGTTTGGCTCGTGGTCTAAACCAGCCCTCTCTGGGTACCCACGCGACCACCTTCCCTGCAGTACCCTCATACTGGTTGGAATGGTCCCCCCATCCCTCCACTGAAGTTCAGTCATCCCAAAGTGAGATCGGGGTGTCTGAGAGTTAAAGAAAATTAAGGTCTTCTTAGGCATGAAGGGGAATGAAGCTTTGTCACAGGGAAATCTGAGCCAGCTCCTTAGAAATCAGACAAAATTTGCATTGAACCGAGGCAGGATGTTTCAGTGACACGTGAATTTTAATCTCAAGTGAGAAGAGAGTCAAGGGCTTTTGGATTCATGTCAAAAAGGCAAACAAACTGTTACATAATGATTTCTTCTCCCATTAAGAAAACATTGCTTTAAATATGAGGGTTCTTTAATGACTGTGTTCGATTGCTTGAGAGAACCTGCGCATAATGAAATCTTCTTAATATACAGTATGAATGGTTCTGTTATCATACGTATTTCCAATTTGTAATTAAGCACCTTTAAAAAAAAAAACCTGCTCACAATTAAAGTGTCAGTGCTTTCTTGAATAGTCTTAATTTCAGTAAGCTTTTGATGCTGTATTCATGGAGGCTATTAAAAGGCACTTAGTCATCCGTGAAAATATATGCGTGGTATATAAGGCTGGAGTCAAAAGGATGGATGAGGAATAGCAGTCAGAGGTGCCAGTTCTCATGGAAGAAGAGATTTAACAATTTCCAAGAGTTACTTCAAAAGCAGCAAAATACGTGTATGTTAATACAATTTCAGATAATTATCTTCCATTAGCTAATTTGGGGCTCGGTAATTAGATGGCTAAAAACTCCAGAACCCTGCACATATTTTATGTGGGCCAACCTTATCAGCAAATTATTTTTATATGCCTTTTCTTTGTGCCAAGTCAAGTATTCTCTTTCTCCTTGGAGGAACCTGGCTGTCTGCTTTGGCTTTTTGCTAGGTGTGCGTTTGTGGGGAGGGGGGGTTCTGTATTTTTAGTTCATTCTTATGTAAATGTTAAACAGATGCTGATTTGAATGGTAGTCTGGTATATTAATTACTGCACGTAATAAATCTCAGAAAATGTAATAAAGGACTAATTGGTGTCAATAAAAGTAACACTGACAAATGCCGCCTTCTATAATGCAAGCAATGTTCAGTATCGCATAAGCAAGAGAAAATCCACCTCCCATGGGGAATACTCTGCCATTTGATTTGTCTCTGGAAGAAAGGCTGGATGCTAAGTAAGACAGTGAACATATGAAGTGCAGGTGTTCGTCAGCCTTGTTGGCTGTTTGTGTTTGGTTTTATTGATTTCTGCTCAGGAGTATTTGTTTTAAGCTCGGGAGAATTTGAGCTGTGATGGCGTGATATTGAAATGAAAGGTGATGGCACCTTGGCTATTTAATTTCTTTCCTGCTGTAAAAGAAATGTATCCTGGGGTGGTGGTCTGGTTCACATTCCCTAAACAGACACAATGCTCAGGGCATTCCCATGGCCTCTGGAGATGCTGGATGTGTTCAGGCACACCAGGTGCTCAACCCAAACCCAAGGGTGGTCTGGAGTGTTGTCTGGGCCTTGTCACCTGCCCAGCTGGAGCCTTCCTGCTGACTTTCCTAGGTTCGATTTCAAATTATGCGAAAAGGGATAAACTTGATGGCTGGTGCTGCAAGATGCCAAGAGCTCGCCTCCTGGTGAAGTCACGATGTTCAACAGAAACGGCTCATCAGGCAACTGTTTCGTATCATACCGTTCCCTTTCTCCAAAGCTCAGGGCTTCTGTCAAGCATGGGGAAGGCAGCAATGGCTTAGAAGGAGGTGCCAAGAGTGAGGAAAGGAGGAAAAAACATAGCTTTTTGAGGTTTTTATTCTGCTTTCCTCTTTCCCGCACTCCAAATCCTAGTGTGTTGACATGTTCTATTTTTGTTACTTTGCCAAAAAGTCTTTTCTCCAAATGTATTAGCACCCAGCTGTATAGGCTTTCTTACACCAGTCTCTTTTGCTCATCAGGCTCTTGTCATGGGATTTGCTAATAGCTTAAGCATGAGTTATCAAGGTCAATGTAAAAATAATGTTGCGCTCCGAAGTGGAATTTCTTGTTTTTCCTAGCGGCACTAATAAAGGCTCAGTTACAATAACACTGCCTTATCTGCCTTTTGCTGACATTATATATTTCACAGTTTAGGGTAATGTTTTTGACATGTTCTGTATTTCCCTTTACTTAAGGCTCTCTGGGTAAATTTCTTTCTTGTTCCATTTTTGGCAAGTTTCTCTTGATTCATTAGCCCCGATGCCCGTCCCTTCTCTGCTCCTTGGTCCTTAAGCCCATTTCCACTTCAGCCTTCTGTTTGCTCGCCTGCTCCTGCCCTTAAATAAAACCCCACCACCTCGATGAGATTTCAAACGAGATTTGCAAAGAAACAGAGCATCAGAGACATGCAGGAAAGCTCTGGGTGCAAAGAGTGAATTTAGCAAGCCGGGTGGCTTACTCTTTATCCGCCAGCCTAATTTAAATGTCAACATTAATTAAATTTTCCTTAAAATTAATCCAAAGCTTACTCAAAACTTGGGGGTTATATGGTTCTTTCTTTCTTTTGCCTTTTCTCCATCATCTTCTCTTCCTCTTCCCTTCTCCCCCGACCCAGTCCCTCCTAGTGGAAGCCTAAAGGTCTCAAACAGACTTATTTCAGGTTCATGGGTTCCCCTACTGTCCATTAGACAGAAATTCACAGCACTTCTATTTCCACTTTCTGCCACCGACCTGCTCTATAACTTCCCCTTTACTACTTCTGCTTAATTATAGCTGTGACGGATTCAGGGCAGTCATGGTCCCATGGCATGTGTGTCTGTACCACACCAGGGATCCGGAGCTGTGGTTGAAATTTTTATTGCTTTTGGTAATTTGTATCCAAGTAGTAATTGGCTGAGGAATGGAGATTGGGAACAGGTTTAAAAAAAAAAAAATTCACATGCTTAGTCCTTTTTTTTTTTTTTTTTGTTCTCTCCTGGAACAGTTTTCCAAAAGAAATAAGTGCTTGCACTTAAATAAGGACCCATTCTTGTGTTTGTGCAGATATTTTTTTTTTAGATTTTCATATTCATACCCTTGCTCAATGATGCAGATAACTAATTTAGCAAAAAGCATCATATCCAGAAATGGTTGTTTAGTATCCTTACATATGTACAAAATGCTCGGTATTTGGGTCTCTAATTCTGTCTGTAGCCTTTAGCTACAGAAGTATTATTAATAAGCTCCGTGTTGTGTATCTGCAGATGTTCCAGGATCTCTTTTCATGGGGAGTTATATAGCGTACTAAATTTTCATGCAAGCAGTCTCTCCACCGCAAAGGTATAAAATCAGAAAACTTGGATAAATCCACCAAGGCAACTGAAGGAATATGGTTATTTTAGGCAATAACTTTAATAGAATGGGCATATACAGAGCAATAAACGTCCCCTCAACTTTACAAAGAGCCTGGCAAGGGTCACAGCACAAGGTGTTTATTACAGTAAGAGTCATTAGTGCTGAAAAGACAGATTTCAAGGCATTTGGATTGTCACTATCAAATGTCATCTTTGATATAAAAATGTAAATTTCACAAGTAGCTGTCGACTCTTTGTTATAATTTAATTATCAGAACAAGCACTTTTTCATCTCGTGGATGCTGCTCTCAGCAAATTGAAAAGGGAGGCAATTAGCAACTGCTGGTTTCCCAACTGTATGGGACTGTTGCAGCTTCTTGTTGTTTTAACAGGTACTCGAAGTGATGTTCCCTTATGGGATCAGCCAAAAAACCTACACGGTACTGGGGTTCTTCCACTTCAGGCTTAACCACTGATTTAGTGACTTGCCCAGCCTTGTAAATTATGGGCAGCGTTGGAAAGTGAGAGGCAAAAATAGGTACAGGAGGGACTTTGACTTCTTTACCAAATCAGTCTGAGAGCATCCTGCAGACTTAGGGCTCGATTCAGCTTTGTTTGTAACTCTGAGCTGGCTGGAGTTATTCTTCACTTTGGCAGAGGTTCTTTTTCTGCCTCCATATAAAACCTGTGTGCATCAAGTATTTCAGAAAGCTGCTGTGAAACTTGCTTTGATACGTTTTCAGAGCCAGCTACTTCATCAAGGCTCCTAATGCGCGTCTTTATCACATCTTTTAAATCTTGGGAGTACTCATCAGTCATTCGCTTCTTGATTCGTATTTCCCAGGTAGGGAATTAATTAAGAATTGACTTTGGAACCAGGAAACATGTAACCACTTATTTAATAAATAAATAAAATGCACATTATTGAACCCAATCATGCAGGTGAAGCTTGTCAAGGATTAGCAACGTAACTGATTTGTAGCCTGAATGCTGTCACTAGCTTTAGAGAACCAGCCACTTTATGAACAAAGTAATTGACTCCCGCGTGACAATCATGCCTTGTAATAGTTAGCTTTTTATAGTGCATATACATTATTTCATCAGATGTGGGGGTTGCATTTTAAAGGCTAAATTCCGCTTTAATTAACTCCAGTAAAAATTGAAGGTCCCCACTCTCTGAGATTAAAAACACCACCAAAGAAAACCCCCAGACCCTCAGAACCCACCCACTGCACAATAGGAAACCTGGGTCACTCCAGTCGATCCGTCTGTACAGCGTTACGTTATCCAACGCTTTCCAACAGAAATAAGAAAATAGCGCCTATTTTATATCAAAGTATAGCTACAGCTGCACTCTTTCTCATTTTCCTTTTTTAGTCACTTGCAAGAGCCAAAGGGTGATGCTTGATGTTTACAGGATCAAAGTCTGATGTGCTTTTTCTTGCTAATACGGTCTTAAGATGTAGTGATTTAAAGCGCGGGGAGGTTTCTGAAGCTCAAGTATTTGTCAGGCAGGTATGTGAGGAAGAAGAAAATCTTTTATAATTTGTATTTGTGTTTCTCTGACACATGCAGTAGATCATGCTGACCGAATGGTTTACAGAAATGGAGCCAAATAACTGGCAATAAAAGTGTTACGCACGGAAGTGTGTAAGTGGCACCTGGCAGAAGGTGACTGGCAAAGCATAATAAATACTTGATATGTCCTGTAAATATGTGACACTCGGTCAAAATCCGTTTGAGTCGCAGAGCACCTAGGGTATAATAAAGTTTAACAGCACCATTTCAACTTCACCCATTTGCTTATGATGTTTTATTATTGGGATCATTCAGCTATAGATTTTTGAGCTCTAAATTCACAATTTAAAGCACAGGGCTTCGAAAAGTATCAAAGGGCTGACTCCCTTAGAAGTGAAAGATAGATTTAATCTCCCAGTACTTCTAATTTTCCATCCTTTTGGCACAGCTACAACTTGTGCTGAAAGCTTTCCAATGAATCAGCGTCCCCTGGAATGGAAGGAGAAGTTGTTAAGGCTGCGGCCGCATTTGAGCATTGTGTGAAATACTGAGCAGGGTGTGCAAGTGAAAGGGAGAAAAACAAAACAGAGGGCACCCAGAAAGGAAAGAAATGGAGAGGACAAACCTAAAGGGAGGGACCGTTGTTGTGTTGCATTGCACTAGATGAAAGTTGGGGGAAACCAGTGATTTGTGCAATACAATCGGTGATCAAACAAAGCAGCAATAGCTGATTTTGTAGTAACTTGCCTTCAGGAAAAGGCTTCTTAGCCCTCATCGTTAAGGTTGGTACAGGTCATACGGTAGTTCTTTAGAGGAGGGGAATGCTGCGATTAATCAGCTGCTGCTCTCCTGGAGAAAGCTGCAATCAGCTCCCAGGGCAGAGAGATGCTTGGGGAAGCTCTTGCAGGAACAGCAGGGGGAAAGTGCAGTTGAGAAAATAGAAATCAAGAAGCAGGAGCTGCTTTAACTTTTTTGAGCAGAAAGTTGATTGATGTTGAAACAATAAATGCACCCCTGGAGCCAGGGACTGAAATACAGGTATCGATGTGCTGCTCTGTAGATAAAATAGCTTATGAGGGGAAAAGTGGAGGCTGCAGCGATTCTAGTGCCATCTAAGTGTTGCTCTGCAACAAAATTCTTGTTTATTTTTGGAGGTCTCTCATACTGTAAGAAAATATTCCCTGTAAGTCTGTCTGCCCTACGCATGCGAACAGGTTCCACAGAGTAAGAAGAGCGCTGTCTTAAATCTTATGCTGGCTCCTTTTGGATTAATTTTGAACGTCTTTTCCTGTTGCTTTCTTCAGTTAAGTAGTTACTGCTGTAAAACACGAACCATGCTCCCCATCCTGGGTGGCTTATTTTTGGAGGTTTGCAATAAAGTGCAGGTAATGTTGAGAAGGACAGTTTCAAAGGTGTGTGCGGTTTTTATCCCGTTTCAAACGTCTAGAGGCCCGTTTCATCTGAAAATTAGTGTGAAGGCAGGCAGGAGTCCCACATATGGACATCACCTGGAAGGATCACAAATGTAACCCAGCATTTGTTAGTGGCCTAGAGGGAAACTTCGCTTGCTTGCTTTTAGCAGCGCAGTTATTCTCCTCCTCTTCTGGGTCGATTATTCACACAGTAATAATAAAAATCTTCTTTAGATTAGCAGTGAAAATAAGCAGGAGGAAAATCTGATATACAAGCTGGTTACACCGCCAGGGTGGGGCTGAAGCTAGTGGAATATTATAGGGACAGAAGCTGGGTCAATGCTATTTAATCTGAACTCATAAAAGCTGGCTGGTGATTCTGGACGTGCATGTATCCCTGCACAATTAGATATATGTTTGCCCTTGTTCTGTTTGTGAAATAGCCGAGCGAGGTTTAAATTCTTTCTGCCACAGCAGCTTGTTGCCAACGTAACTAAGCCTGAATTCAAGGAATAGTCTTTAATGAAGTTCATGGACCTGATTATTTGTAGTTGACCATTAGGAGCTTTGTCCCAGTTCAGTTCCCAGTGGATGGTTGTTCAAGTTATGAAACCTGCCGTTACAGCTGGCACTAATATGGGTCGCAGTCATAACACGGTTTCCGATAATTCAGTGGCCTGGGCGTTCGAAGCCCTCTCTAGGCAAATGCTCATTAGCCTCCAATGGTATTTGCTCTGAGAGTAGAGACTCCTTCGGCAGAGAAACTTAGATGAATGGCTAAGTAGTGCAGTGGAAAGCAATGGGAGGTATTTGTGTAATCTCCCTCCTTGGAAAGCTAAATGACAGTGGCACCGCCTTTAACGACATTTCTACAAATATTGAGCTTGTGTGTCAACATGAAGGGACATTTTCCTGGCAATATCTCAGCTGTTTTACCGCTCTTTGTTGTGAAGCAGCTGGGAATCTGTATGATCAGGGAAACTGTTAGTGTAACATGATGATCATTTCTCTTCCATCATCCAGTCTCACCCTCTTCCCCTTTCCCAGAGGCAGGAGAACCTGGTCCTCTCCTCACTGCTCAGCCCTTGGGGTCATGATGAAGTTCTCGGCAGCATCTTGGCCGAGTCTGGAGGTCCACCTAAGGCTGATCTTCAAGGGCGATCAATCCTGGATGCTACTGGGATGTGTATACTAATTAGCTAAAGGATAGGCTGTGTAGAGGTTTTCTGTCTATACCTGAAGCTGAACACTTCAAATCTAGGCTCGTTCTATTTTATGCTATTTTCTTATTACCCCTCAAGCAGCTTTTGCAGGCTCTACCATGCAGAAAAGCGAGCCAATAAGGGCTAAGTTCGGCAACTCGTTTTCAGTGCATGCAGAATTAAGCACATGCTGTGTTGTGTGGTGAAATCTTGTCCTCATTCAAAGCAGTGGAATTACAACAGTGGACATGAATATGATATTCCTTAGCACATTGAATCCATGTCTGCTATCTTCCTAGTAGAAAGACTGTAGAGTAAATATTTCCCTCCAAGTTTTCATCTTCTTTCACCTTCTTTCTCAAATTTATTATTTCTGTTGATGCCTTACTTCTGTTAATTCCTGCTTACTTTATTCCAACAGATTTTCCATATGTAGGGAAAAATTTTCCTACTGCATGGCTCTCAGTTGTAACTCAAGGGCAGATTTATTGATGTTTTCCAACCGTATGTTACATATACTTTTATTTATATTTGTGATCAAATACTGGCCAGGTACCTGGTAACTTGAAAGGATATTTAAGCAAATAAATGTCACCCTTACCTAGAAAGAGAAATAGTACTGGAAAGAGGCTAGATTTATTCAAATTTGTGGATGATACATAGAGGATCCTCATGGTTTTTTTATCTTCTTTGCAGTCTGTAGACTTAAAATTGACAAAAGATATGCAAGATACTATTTGTAAAAATAATTGGCCCATGTTTCTAGGGCTTGGTGATTAATAAGTCAGGAATCGCATCACAGGTGGTTTTACATCGCGTATTAAGTAGTTTCTAGCCATTCATTTAAAACAAGTGTCAGTAATTTATAAATAGGAATGGGTGACGAGCAGGGAAATATCGGCTAACTTATTTCCAAGCGAATGAACAGTTTTGAAAAATCCCATCCCAAAAGTGATTTAATCTTTAGAGTGTATGTAATTTTCATTAAGGGAAAAGGCAGAAGTACGGGCAGACCTGCAAGCTGTCAGCGCAGCTGAGTTTGTACTTCTGAATGAGATTCCCCAGGGACAGGCTGTACAAGAAAGAGAAAAGGACATCAGGAGCGGTTCCTCTCTGTGCAGACAGTTGATGTGGGAGGGCAGAAACAATGAAATAATCTGTATGAATGTAGAAAAGGAACGGAGATGAGGCATTAGTGGAGAAACAAGTGTCATCAGGTTTTTTTCTGATTATTTTTTATTTGAGAGAATAAAATACTTCTAGGGAGGGAAGCAGGTGTATGGGATCAAGGGGAAGAGTGGGCCAAGGGAGGAGAAGGGAGATCAGGAGGTAGGGTGAAATTACTGCGGATGCAAAGGAGAAGAGGGGAGGATATTCCCCAGACTGTGCCGGGGAGCAGGAGAAAAGCTACAGGACGGAAAGAGAGTCCAAGGAGGAAAAGCAAGTTGAGTCACTGGCAGTCAGTTTTCTTCTGGGGAAAAAACCCCAAACCCCATGGCATGTTGCGCGTGAGAGACGGAGACCAGAACGGGGGAAGGTTTGCAGAGTAACTGACGGTGTGACTGCTCTCGGTAACTTATTCAAAAGTTGTTTATTCTAAAGTCCCCCAGGGCAACACGGAGAAGGTTAATTAAGAGCTGTGCTAGGCACTATTCAAGGTGGGACTGTACTTTAAACAGGCTCAACTAATACAAGCTTTGCTTTAGGAGAGCTTTCAAATAGCTGGTTTTCTTTTTCCCCTTAGCTCTTTCCTCACTCTGTTTTCCTGTTGCTTGCTTTTCTGACTGCGCCTTCCTCCTATCCTACCTTTAAGTCTGAGCCCAATTAATACTGTGATGTGTTTACAAACACAAAATCTCCTAGCCTGTTTCCCAGTAATCCCACAGGGCGCGCGCTTCGTGGGCTGTGGCCGTGCTGGCACCGGGATGTCTTGCTGTGTGGTGCATTGCCATGGAGATGGGGATTGCCATGGCAACTCGCACCTTTTCGAAGGCGGCAGGGAAGGCTGAATAAAAGGAGCTTTGCAGAAGTGAAATAGCAAAATCTCAGGATCCGATATTTCAACATCAAAAAGAAGCCAAAAATGTTCCTGGTCTGGCATACTCCTCCTTTGCTCTGAGAATAACCAAAGCATTAAATGCTTAAGTAAGTGGAGTTTTCTTAGTTTAAGTATTAGTAAATAAAGAATCTTTTGAGCAGGCTTGGCATTCGTACAGGGCTTAACAAAAAAGGCATATATGTGGAAAAGCCACTGCAGAACAGCAGTTGCTGTCTGCCTTTCTGCTGCCGGTGAATTTAAGGGCAATCACCTCAATAGATATTATTGCCTCAGTTTCCACAACCATAAAATGGGCATGCAAAGCGGGTGAAAGGAAGGTGTTGTGGGAGGGGGCTTTAGGCAATGGGTTGGGGAAGAAATAGCATCATCCTCCTCCTTCTTGTAGGAGGGACCTAAGAAGCGCCCACTGGGCTGTCCTCACCTCTGTCCTCTCGCTGATGGATGGTGGGTAACGAATGGTGAGGAATCCTTAGAGGAGACCTAGTCTTGTGTGTAGGCAACGCAGTAGCGTGCGACATCGGCGTACGTGGCTTTGCCCCCTTCCCTTTGGATGAGGAAATCCTCATCTCCCTGCTAGCACTGACAGGTACCGCTTAGCCTTGCTTCCAAAACTGGAGGATCTCTGGGCTCTGCCAACGAAGCACTTGGACATATCAGGGATTTAACGTATTGCTGAGGAAAACCAAAATTAAAATAAAGCCCACTTAGTGTATGTGCCAGTCACCATTTTAAGCTCTGTTAGTTATGAGAAAATAACAGTAGATCATCAAAATTATTTTTTTGTTTTATTTAGGTTAACTTTCTCCAGAATAGAAAAGGTGTTTTCATGTATTTTCCATATGTGTTTTGCAAGTTCTGAATGCCATTTTAAAATATCAATAAGATTCAGGCTTTAGGCAAAATTACTTTTCAACCACTACCCGGTGTTTGAGACTTTTTAAGATGTTAATTTGTGCCTTTATTTTTTTTTTAAATAAAAATCCATATGGAGAACATAGCCGATAGTGTTCCAAGCCATACGATCGTGAAACTATGTGTAGCCTTTTTTCTTACCTTAAGTTAAAAATAAATAAATAAATAAAAACCCTATACATCTATCTATATATAAATGGTTCCAGCACTAGCCTATCTTTGTGAGAGGTGGACACATGCTATGAAGGAAGATTTCTTTTGTGCAGTGGTAGATATAGGTATTTTTTTTTTGTGGACGTGGAGAGAAAAAAGAAAGGAAAATGCTTTTATGGCCGCCTGTTTTCAGCGAGGAGGGGGTCCTGTCTGAAAGCGTTTTAACTGACAGACTAGCAAGCTGAAGCGTACCACATATAATTGCAGCCCGTCCCAAATATATAATCATCGCTACAGTGGATGCAACAACACGTTTAGTGGGGGCGGATGAGTCTACCGAGACATGAGGAATTGAATCTTGAGGAAGATCTATAACATTTCAAAGGAAAATAATTTCAGTAATGGAAAAGTCAAGGTGACTTGGCCTGCTGGGGTTAATGGTCATGCTTAACTCTTTAGGCATGTTTACACGTTGATGTTAGGACACAACTGGGCAGAAGAGGTGCCTTGGCTTTGCGTCTCATCGGCATCGTACGAGGCACACTTTCTGTCTTTGCCCTCCTGGCTGTTGTTATTCTCTTGCTTTTTCTTCCTCGCTTATCCTTGGCTCATACAGTAGAATAACATCTTCCCAACTCCTTCCGTACCTGCCTCTGGTCCTTTACTGAGTTATACAAAACGATAAAATTCGCTTAAAAGCCTGCTCTTTGGGAGGAGTTCCTCCGGAGCGTAGTCTGGATGTTTAAAGGAGTTTGCTGTGTACTGGGGCTTGCTGCAGTCATTTCAATTCAACAAGTTCAGGCTGACGGTGACTGATAAAAGCATACACAATTTAGAAATCTTTAGCACTTAATTCTTAGGAATTGCGGTTGCTCAGCAAATGTTACGGTGTGCCCTTTATTCAGCAATCATGAGCGAGCAGTGAATTGCCAGAAACAAGTTCAACTGGGGGGAAAAAAAAAAAAGGCAAAGAAAGGAGGACCCCCCCCCAAGTCTAGAAATTACTCTACACAAAAACACATATTTCATTTCACTGTAGAGATGTATTTCAAACCAATTCAGAAAGATTAAAGTTGGCAACTTTGCAATAAAATGATTTTTTCCATCTTTTAAGTTAATAGCATGACAGATATAACTTTCATCTCTGAGAAGTCGAGCTCTTTTCTCTTTCCCTTTCAAGTGGTATTTTTTTGAAAGGTACAATCAGTTGCTTTTGTTGCAGGCATCTCAACATGTTCTTTCTTGTGTGAGTTAAAATCAATGTCTGATATAATCTCTGCTGGAAGTCAGAAATGGAGCTGCTGGTTGCAGCTACTAAGGGAAATTTTGTGAAGATTCACTCTGGCAGCGTTCCTTTCCAGATGTCTGAACGTCTGAAGTTTTACCCCTAAAACGACCGTGGAAAATAAGTTTTAAGGGCCTGGAGTTGCTACTGGAAAGTCTTCATTTTGGTGCCTTATTTTGATGTCAGTCTCTGGCTTCCATCTCTGCGTGTTAAAAATACTACAGTGGTGACTACTGAGACTTCTGCAGACAAGAAGTTACAGGCCTTCCACATGGGAAGCTGCTCGGTTGTGTTTATTTGTGTTGGCGGGAGAACTTTTGCGGGTTTGGAAAGCCAAGATTCAGGAGATGATGATTGTGTTCACTTTAAAATAAATAAGTAAATAAGAATCTGGAAAGAAGATTCTTTCAAGTGGCGTGGATAGAGTACGTGAATAATTTAAGATGGTTCCCAGGAGGTCTTTCAGACGAGCAGACTCCCAAGCTGCTTATTAAAGAAGAAATAATTCTGTGCCGTCTGCTCGTGGGATGTGCACAGATAGATCAGGATTTTAATGGTCAGGTCCTCCAGCTACTGCTCTGCTAGACACTCTTCAACACATAAAGTTGCATCTCTCTTGGATTGTAAAAGGGATTTGGATTAAGCTCATGAGGAGAGCTTGGCAGGCTGTGGGTTATTCATACTGCAAGGTGTCTAACCAACAGCAAAATATCATGTCTAATGTTCCACAGCCTGTTCTGCTGCGGAATTAATGGAGGGGCAAAGGGTCATCGTGGTTGCCTGGGAGAAAAATGGAGCTTGCTTTCTTAAAGGCAGTGTGGGACCCTGTGGGAAGGGCCGTCTTCTAAGTGTTGTCACTCAAATCTTTGCTGAGCCTACTTTGAATGTAGCTCAATTTTATTAGCTGCCTTTACCAAAAAAAAACCCAAACAAACAAAACAACAAAAAGAAAAAAAAAAAAAGAAAAACCCAAAACACCTGTCCGGGTATTTTAAGGACACTTGTGAGAGAAAAATGAAAAATTGCAGCTGGTCAGATCCTTAATTTTTACCTACAGCCTTGGCCCTAGAAACTGCAATGGTAAAATTAGCTGGACCAGAAAGAGCAAACAAAATAAATGGATATTTTACAATATGTAAACAATTACTGAATGACATTTGGCTTTAGGTTAATTTCTCTGCCTACTCTGGAAAATTGCCATCTGTAAGCAAACATATTGACTGAATTATTTTCAATGATAAAGAAAAAAGGGCTAAAGTACTAGCATTTCAGATAATGACATCAGCATTATTATGGAGTTATGTTAACTTAAATGGCAGGTGGAGAAGTAAAATTAATTTGCTATGGTAAGCTGTACTGCCTAAATAAAGAATTCATTTTTTTGATATATTGATTCTGTGTGGATTGCTTGCCAAGAAGATGCTAACATCAGCTTATCTGAATTAATGCATGGTATTAGAGGAGGAAACCAACATCAATATTCCAGCACTTTGCAAACCACAACGTGCATTTAGTCATGATTCAGATTCATCGTTACGTACTTTCCATTCAGGAGAGCCCTTGCACCCCTCAGGCAATGGATATTAAACCTGGAATGTTTAAATATAAGCCCGTAGGACATTTAAAGACTATCTCTTTCTCTTGGTGCTAGGGTCTGGCTTGTGCAAAGTGGAAGCAGCTCTCTTCTCCAGCTCTTGGGGCCATGTTTTGTGGATTACGTTTGGCCATGGGTCTTTTTTTCCGGGTTGCAGAACTGAAAGAGACCACATTTGGAATCGGCTGAAACCAATCACGTCGTTTTTCCTTCCTGTATGAACTGAAGTACCTACAATGCTGTTACCATTCATGGCATATAGGAAGGATGGTTTTATGGCTGAGGTGGAGAAGTGGGGCTTGAAATACTTACTAACATCAGTATTTAACTGCATGACCCTGGAAAAAACAAATCAGAAACACCCTTTTTGATCTGTTTTGTATTTGTACAGCTCCTGGCACAATGCAGCCACAAACTGAAAAGGCGTATGTGTCCAAGTAACAATCCAGAATTCAATAGTGTTAAAATACGATGTAAGTCAAAATATTCCAATCATGCAAAATCCTTAATTTATAGAGGGTGAATAGTCCCATTTTACTACAGGAAGACTACTTAAAAGCCTAAAGTTAAGAACAGAATTTTTTAAGTCTAGACAGTAACAGAGTTAACTCATAAAGATAAAGATCTAAAGATGAAGATAAATATTTTATTATATTTTAGCTCTGTGCTGATGAGGATGGCTAAGCATTAACCATGATAAGCAGGGCTTTGTATTTAAGTGAAAACCCATGAGGAAGAATAGATTTACAGGTAGCTTCCGTAGTTATACTGTAACTATCATTTAGATATTGTCTATGACTTCTTGCTCCATTTCATTTTCAGTATGTAATTTTTAAAGAAAAGCAAAGCAAATTGCCATTTTTGGCTCATCAGCAACGAAGCACTGAATTTTTTAATGCAAGAAAAAAAAAAAGAAGCTGCTGGAGAGCAGCGCTGAGTTGCAGCCTGCTCACTGATGCTTGGTAAATTAGACAATGGTTTTCAGCTTCCCTTCATTGCTACAGCTGCTGGCTTCAGTCTGGTTTTGTGGTTTGATTAAAATAACATTTTATTTTTTTTTGTGACTTGTCAATTGTCCAGTGTTGGATAACATAAAGGAACTCAGCCTTTCTTCTAAGCAGAGTCAAGGTATCTACGTAGGAATAAATCACCGAAATACGTAGATAACTGATACAGGAGGAAAACACAATAAAATCTAGCACTTGGGAAAACTTGGCGTAGAAAATCAGTGGAGAAGAAAAACCTGTGGAGGTTTTGTACTGTGCCGAACCCATTTAGCTAACCTGACCTCTTTTGAACGTTTAAGTCTTGTCCCATTGAAAGGGAGGACAATTTGCCACGGTGCCGTCCTCACCAGACACAGTTTAGAAATGTCATGCCCTTTTGTCTTGTGGAATTATCTGAGAATTGTTTATAAAAGCTCTAAAGACAGACTGACAGTAAACTGAGGTAAACGATCACATGTTAATTGCTAGAAGAAACTAACGAGTATTTCATAGGAAATGCAAATAAAGATGCAAAAGTCTTCTCCAAAGACTGGGATATCTTTCTATTGTCTTCGTGGAAAGCAGCAGTCTTCTTTTGGGCAGGGTGTCAGGTTTAAATAGGCCGGAGAAATGAAAGCTGGGCAAAGAAAGAAATATTGTTCCCATTTTACGGCTGGGGAGTTTTAGCGCAGGCAGTTGAAAGAACTTACACAATCTCGTATAGGAGCAGTCAGAATCTGAATTCAGATTTAGTTCCAATAAGCAGCTTTTATCACAAGATTGTTTTTCTTCCTTTTATAACTTGTAGTTAGAGCATGTGCATAAATAACCAACAGCCCTTTAAAAATGGAATCCCTCCGCTGCTTCTATTCCATTTCTAATTCTAATCCTAGTTACATTGGCCAGTTTATTATCTCAAATATTTACTTTCCACTATAAATGGAAATCACTTCTTTCCCTTCTTCATGTTTCATGGTCATAATATCCTCTAGCGTTTCATTATCTCTTGGTACCTATGATAGATCAAAATCCTATGACGTTGGTCTTTTTGAAATAAATTAAATTGGCTATAATAGGAAACTTAAGTATCTGTAATGTTTTTTTTATAAGTAATGGATAAACTGGACTTTCCGTAGCTGAAATTGATTTCTAAATCATTTATCATGTTATGCAAATTGGTGCAAGAATGCACAGTGTAAGAGTTGGAAAATAACCATCCAGTGTCATTCTGAATAGATTGTATATTTATAGGGACATTGTTCATTAATTTTTGAGAACGGAGTCTGAACTGCTATTTATCAGACACATTCTTGGTTCGATGCTAGTTATACTGCCATTACTTAGGTCCTCTAAAACCTTGCTGGAAAAGGGGGAAACGTCAGGGAAATTTGGATCAAATTGATGCTTTAAGTGTCAACAGAGATAAAAAGCTCTTTTAAATTATTGCAATTGTCGCAGAGAAAATAGGTTTACCTATAGTATGAATACCCTTCTAAAATATTCCAAGCAAGCGGGAAGCTTCTGTTGGAGTTCTGTAGCTTCAATTACAGTTCCAACATCAGTTTTTGTTGCTCTCATATTTCACCAAAGCAGAAGTATTGATCAAAACACAGAAAGTATTGGTGATTCATCTTGAGTCACGGTTTCAGACATCTGTTTTGTGCTAAAGTTTTATAACAAACATTTTGACACCGAGCCGTTGAGTTGACTGATAAATATCTAACAGCTTCTCTGTATGCTAAATGTCATAAACTTGATGCACATTATAATTCACTGCTTACATGTTGCTTTGCTGCAAAAACAGCAGAGTGGAATGGGTCGTGGTTTGTTTGCTGCTCCTGAGAACGTGATGAAACGGGACCTCTGAAGTACAGGAAAATGATGGAGAATGGGTTTTTTGGTGAGAGACAGGAGTTGCTTGCTGCTTTGCAGGCAGGGTGGTTTGTATGCACTGATTGCTGTGAATTCTGGTTGAGGCTCGGAATTAAGGTGAAATATTGCGGTGGAAGTTTATATCTTAACTACAGACCTATGCGCTATTGCTTTCAACCCCGGTTCTCAGTTGCATTTATCAATGCATGTCTGGTACGTTTAAGGCGTGACATTACCAATGGAATTGACCTTCAGAGGACACTTTCTGCCTAAAAGCAGCAGAGATTTAATGGAGTTACTTTACTCTGTTGCAGCGGGCATGTTGGTGCAGAAGAGGAGTTCTGGGTGTGCGGTGCAGTGATAAATTTGAGCACTCCTGCAATCGCCCTGACTCGTGCTGGGGGCTGGCAGAGGACAACGGTCTTGCAAGGGCAGTCAAATTTATTATTTTTACCTTTTTTTCCTATTCTGTTTTTCCTGTTCATTCTCCTGTACTGACTTTCCTATTCCCTTTCCTCTCACAAAGAGTGCGTTGGCAGGATTTTCTAT
Source organism: Chroicocephalus ridibundus (assembly GCF_963924245.1). Taxonomy (NCBI): domain Eukaryota; kingdom Metazoa; phylum Chordata; class Aves; order Charadriiformes; family Laridae; genus Chroicocephalus; species Chroicocephalus ridibundus. The sequence continues at coordinate 3,048,124 of NC_086306.1, read as the reverse complement.
ATACGTATGCGCTGCTGTGCGCTGGTGTTTCAGAAGATGGCTTGGCTCAGTGTGGTGAGGCTGGTGCCAGGTTGCTTTACTCTTCCTTGTCCGTTCTGAGCCTGTGACCGCTTCCCCCAGTGCCCTGACTTCAGGAGGGATGAACTTCGTCCTTATGCCAGAAAGTCGCCTTGTGCTTGAGGAGTGGACCTGTCAAACACTGTCCTGGCAACAGAGCTTTAGATGATCTTCTAGGTATTCAGATGGTCAACACTGCCCAAGGCAAGTGACAACCTTAATATCTGTGAGAGGAACAGGCTCAGATCCATCATTCAACACAGATCATCTGTCGCAGCAGCTGGCCGCTGTGGGAAATCCTTAAATCCATTATTGTGACGGGTTTATGCTCATCCTACGTGGATAAGAACCTTTCCTGTAGGTGCAGAAAAATCTGGGCAGCCTAAAGACCCAAAGGAAAACCACCAGAAGCGCTTGGCAAGCCAAAAACCCTGTGCTTTTAATGCTTTAAATTTATAGGCCTTCGGAGGAAGGGTGTCTTTTGGTGCGCTAATGTAGACACCTTTCAAAACAAAACTAAGTAGTACCAATAGAGAAGTAATCAGTTCACTGAAAGCAATCAATATCTAAAACTTTAATGCATGCAAAAAGTAACACAGAATATGTAGGATATGGAATGAGCAGCAAGTTTAAATGTGATTTTTTTTTTTCAAAAGCATTTCATTAACTTGATGTTATAGCGTTGTTTTATGCTGGGTTCATTAAGTTACATACAAATTAGCTTTTCGCTTCATATAGACAGTGTGCTTAATGAATATTCTAAAATAGTGTTTTATTAATGTGCCGCCTTAATTAGTGGATAAAAAAGGCTCCAAACACCTTTAAATTGTGTTATTTCCAAGGCAGCATGAGAGAAGCAGAAGGTAACAGTGAATTTCTAATTCCCTTCAGAAAATAAAAATCCAAAGTAATGGCTGCAGCTATTTGTGTCAGACATAAAAATTGATATAACATGTGGTAAACCTCCTATTGGGTATTATTACAAATGATTGATTTCTCTCTCCCCCTACAGTTTAGATGGTGCAGTGCTTACTGTACAAACAACTCATGAAAAGTCAACATGTTTTACAAGTAAATAATTTACAGCCACTCTGCGGAATACAGAATAATATTTTACATTAAGTGACATTAATTAGGGGAGAAATATTCAAACGGTGAAGAACTGGAAGATGACTGTTGCAAAGAATCTTTTTTTACTTGCAGTCTAAATGCAAATCAGAAGCTCAGAGAGTCACGAACACATTGCTCTTGAGGGAGAAATAATTCCCATTAAGTACCCAGCTCTGAAATTATTGCAGGATTTTGGGAATGCGAGCCAAATTCAAGTCAGTGACAGCCTCAACCATGGCTGTCATTGAAGGTTTTAGACGCATTTTAGTTCTGTTTTAATTAGAGGTGACATATATCTCATAGTCTTGGGTCTTAATCCCACAAACACGAAAGCGCGTGGTCATCCTCACCCTCAGCAGCAAACCCAGCGATCAGCAGGAACAGTTTCATAGACCTGGGTTTTTAAGGTCGGTACAGACTATGGTGGTTTAGTCTTCCTCATAAAATGTGTGCTAGAATCGCACTCAGCAATTCCTCAGTGGATCCTGATGATAACTTCTGAGTGTGTTTTTTCAGGAAGACTTAGTGATTGATTATTTACCGCTTCCCATCCACCGTTGAAAAGCTGTAGCATTATAGTTTTAGCAAAGACATCTTGTGTGTCCCCTATGGGTTTGTCTCATCGTCTAAATTTGTCTAATTTGCACCCCCCCACTTTGTACAATTCAAAAGTCATTTGATATTAAAAATCTCATTTGTGAATAGATAGATGTAGTTTGTTAATATTGAAAATTCGTAGAGGTTTGGGGTTTTTTTCAGTTTAAGCCTTGCTGTAGAACGAGGAATTTATTCTGCTAAGCAATGTCTGTGCACACGCAGTAAAATCCAAGACCAAATACGTGAGTCAAGTCCTTCACGTACATAAGGGTACAGCAAAGGGCCACCAAGAGGATGAGGGGACTGGAACATCTCTCTGATGAAAAAGGCTGAGGGATTTGGGGCTCTTCAGTCTGGAAAAAAGCCGACTGAGGGGGGATCTTATCAACGCTGATCAATACTGCAAGGGGGGTGTCAGGAGGACGGGGCCAGGCTCTTCTCAGTGGTGCCCAGGGACAGGACAAGGGGTAACGGGCACAAACTTGACCGTGGGAAGTTCCATCTCAAGATGAGGAGGAACTTCTGTGCTGTGAGGGTGGCAGAGCCCTGGCACAGGCTGCCCAGAGAGGTGGGGGAGTCTCCGTCTCTGGAGACATCCCAACCCCGCCTGGAGGCGTCCCTGTGCCACCTGCTCTGGGTGACCCTGCTCTGGCCGGGGGTTGGACGGGGTGATCTCCAGAGGTCCCTTCCAACCCCAGCCATTCTGAGATTCTGTGAATTCCGTTGAATATAGAGGGCTGCATAGGCTTGTGTTGTAGAGGCTTTGACCACGTGTTGTATGTATTCTGACCTACATAGAGTCTGAAATGAGCATGCCATTTGTCTGCTAGATGGAGTTAAAAATCAGATATTCAATGAAAGTCTTTCTCCTTTGATTTTAAATCAGCTTCATACAATTGCTCTACTTTACCAGTATGAATCTGACGAGACCTATTTACTGCAATTGGCTATTGCAACTGGCTATAAAAATAAAAGGAGGTGAGGAAGGGAAACAAAGCCTGTTGACCAGACTTTGTGCACCAAATGTTGATGCATCTCCATAAAAAAAATTCCAGCTGATATCCTGAGGAGAGCTGTTGTGTCTCTGCTCAGCTCTTCTGCTCTAGGAACCTTCGTTGGTTTAAGCCACTTCCTGCAACCTTAACTGGATGAAAGAGAGTGGGAGAAGGTATTTTACCTTCTGAGAGTGTGTGTATATATATATATGGCCTTTAGAGATCCCTTCCAGGCCAATACATTCTATGATTCTATGATATATTCTATGACCCTGTATAAAAAAAGCCTATGGCTCTGAGCAACCTGGTCTAGTGGGAGGTGTCCCTGCCCAGGGCAGGGGGGTTGGAACTGGGTGATCTTAAGGTCTCTTCCAACCCGAACCATTCTATGATTCTGTGGTATATGTAAAGGTTGAAACAACAAAGGGCAGTGACCATCAAAAATAGTTAGAAACTTAAAGGGAAAAATGAAGGTGTGATGGTGGGGAAGAGATCTGAACACTGGTTTGGGGAGGGGAGAAACAAGCCTTTTGAGACTCTTGGTTTCACAGTATGTGCCGTGAAAAATACCCAGCTGGTGTTTGAGTTGATGATAGAAAGCCCTGGACACCACATTTTAGATGCAAAGGGATTCTGTTTGGTTGCACTGGATAAATGCTTTCTAAGAAGTTAATAGCATGTGTACATAAGATCTACTGAACTTGCTGAATTTAGTTTTTACAAACTTCAAATTTCAATATCCAGAGTAGAATAAAAATGAATTTATGCTTTTCCTTTCTTTTTATGTGGAGATTTGTTCTATTCTGGAGTTAACTGTAAATCTAATCAAGCAGTATTATGCTCTAAATCATCGCTTACAAAAAAATTGGGGGAGAAAAAAAGAGCTTTTTCAAGATTTTTTTTTTCACCCCCACTTTCACCAACTTGTTAGTAATTAGAACAAATAAACACAATTACTTCCAATAAAACTAATGTGCCATTGATGTAGAACAGAAGACTTCTTTCTGTTGGAAATGGGAGGCATGTTGATGACACATAATTTTCTTACAAGCATTGTGACTTATCTGGATGATTTACTTTGGGATTTCCTAGCTCTCTCAACTTCACTCAAAAACAGATTTCGCACATTAGACATAAATTAAGCACTAATATCTTAAAAATAAACACGAACTAAGAAAAAACCTAATATGGCTGCTGCTAATTGCAGTTAAGTAGCCTCCTACATTTGCACTTAATAGTTGGGAACTGATGATGTTTGTACGTTGTGATATTTTAAACGGAATGTTCGTGCTCCCTGTAGAAGTAATTCATATTATGAATGATTGTATCAAATATCTGCTAAAACTGGCAGGATAATTAAGTAACTGTTGTGTTGCCTGACGTGCTACAGAAACCTCTCTGCTCTGCATTGGGCTGATGGATCTCCAACGTGCGGTAAGAGGCTGCTTATTGCTTGGGTAACTGGGGAAAGGGTCTCTGGGCAAGGGAGGGAAATGTTTTGGGATGATGGAAATGGTGGAAATTTGATTGAGGCCCCTTTCTGCCAGGTCTCCAGATTCTTCCGTGATGCCTGATTTATTGAGGTCAGTGGCAAGGTGCCGAATAAAACACAAAGATTGAAATCTCAACCTTTAACTTGGAAGTTTGAAACAAGTCTCTTGAAAATATCGTAGTTCTGAAAATTTGCTACGTACAAGGCAATTTGCCTTAAGTGCCTTAAAGTTTGCAGATGGTATGTGGTCTTTAATGAGCTGGTCCACCATTACATTCTTAAAAATATTTATACTATATATAGCGTACTTGTTACCCAATATAGCTACTTCTCTCTTTTGCAATGCTGGCATAAACTGAAGCCATACTTATTGATGCAATTTCAGCTCTGTGAAGAATTTGCTAGCTGCCTTTCTGCCTAAGAAAGTTGTATAAAAGCAGTAAGTTAATGTTAATTAGCGGTCAATGGGAAAAAAAAATTGAAATCACTGTTTAAATAATGGATAGAAAGAAAAGTTGAGGGGTCCTAAGCTTTGTACAGTTACGCAGATTAGTGAAAAGCCATTGCAGTATAATATCAGATCAGAATAAAAATGATGTATACCCTTTTCATGGCTATAAATAATTTCACAAGGTTTAAGGCAGTGAAGAATGTTATGAAAAAAACCTTCTGTAATCTCCTGAAGTGTGAAAATTAATCACTCACAAGCATTTGACAGCATGGGCTCCGTACTTATAGCTGGAATCTTTACCTAGCAGTAAAACTCTTATTAATTTTCAATTTTCAATTTATATTTTGCTAATGTTCATTTTTTTGGCGTTTTTTTTGTGGTGAGCTTATTTGAAATTTTCATTGACAACATCAAAATCGGACTGGTTATGTTGAATCTTTTAGAGGCTGTTAAGAACCCCTTATGGGCCTCTGATTTTCGGTCCAGCCCAAATAGGTTTGTGGTTTTATTTCTTCCTCTGTCTACACGCCCGTTGCTGCTGAGCTGGCTGCGCAGCATCTGCTGGCCTCTGCGCAGCATCGGGTTGAAGTGCCGTGGGAGAGGAGCACTTCACGCAGCACCCGGCATTGTGCAGAGTTAAAATAAGTCTTGCCAATTAACTGTAAAAACACTCTCGCTAATTATCTTCTAACTATCCATTCCACTTTATTATCCACTAACAACAACAAAAGAGAATTGTACAGAATCTTGCTTATAAAACAGTACTGTTTCACAGGAAATTAAACTACGTGGTTCTCAGTTTGCCTGTACATCTCAGCGCTGTTTATCTGACTTTTTTAAACATTTCTGTGCAGTCCTGGGCTTCTCCTCCCAGCACCTTCAGCACACTTGGCCTTGCAGAAACTGGTGCAATTTTAATTTTTCTCATCTTGAGTGCTCTCTGTTTCGCTTATCCTGCCAGCCTTCAGAGGCAGTTTGTTTTTCTCGAGGCATCACCTTGAATTTTCATCAGCCTTTGCCAGCTGTGGAGGAGGGATGTTGGCATTTACAGTACGGGCCCGGTAGAGCCCACTGCTCCTTTTTTCAAGGGAATGTGCGATCCGTTTGCCAGTTCATGACACATATTGCACTATACTACTGCCAGTGTCCATAGATGACAATCACTGCAGTCTACCTACTTCAGTAAAACTAATAATCATACTACAGCCTTTTTTTTTTACCCATTCCAATCTTTCAGGGCAAAAATTATGCTTAAAATATTGCTGATTTTGCTTGGATAGGTTGGATCAGTTCCTTTTTTTTGAGCTCTCCTTTTGGAGAGTTTTTAGTTGCACCCATTTGTGCCCGTTTGCTAGATTTTTTGATCCTCAAGTTTCATGAACTGCACGAACTCCAGAGGACAGTTATTTGTGTGTTCTCCGTCCTCTGGAGCTTGCCTGTAATAAAGGTGGAAAACGCTGCAAGTCTGATTTTGCACAGTGCTAAAAGAAGAATTGGTTTTATGATTTAGGCACTAAATTGGCATTTGATTTCTGAGAGGAAAGCCAGAGCCCTCCTCCAGGGTTTCTATGGGATATCAACAAGCCAACTAGACTAAGATTTTAAAATAACTTAAAAGCTGTGAAAATTGCAGTGAAATTCATCCCTCTCGGTTTCTTAAATGCAGTTATAATTGCATATACTTCTTAAATATAAATTCTTGAAAAAAATAAAAGTACCTAGCCTTAATTTTCTTGGTGTCTCAGACATTTTTCTGCCCACTGTTCTGAAATCATATACATGCAGCAATACCCTGGTTATATCTATGTGCGTGTTCATTGATCCACTGAGTAAGCGGAAATTACGAGTATTTTTTAAGTTTATAAGCATTTCTTCTGCTAGATATCAAAGCTGGCCTGTGAAGATGAAAAGCCATTGTAGCTCTGCTATGTCAAATATATATGAACTTATCTTTATATTTTCTAAAACTTTCTTGAATTAGCACTTTTGGGGTACTACCGTGTCTTATGGAAGAGAAAACTGTGGCTGAGGTAGAGGGACTTAAAGGCACAACATCAGCAATTAGGTGGTGGATATTTTTTATTTTTATTTTTTAATGAGAAGGTCTAATTGAACAGCTCTAGAGGTCACTGTGACCTTTTGAAAAGCATTGGTCATGTACCCACCTGAGTGCTGCTCAGAACTAGCTGCAGTACTGCTTGGAGTGACAAATGGCAGAGAAAAACAGGTTCTGTATATTCATAACACAATAACAATGTTTTAAATGCTTTTAATTGCAGACCACATATAGGGAGTTTAAGACTGTGTGTGGGTATGGGTGTCATCTATGCATTCTTCTAGAAGCAAACCATCCTACCCCAGAAAAGCAAAGTCTAAACGTTTCTTCCATTTATTTAGCACACACAGAATCAGGTCCTCTGGAGATCACCCCGTCCAACCCCCGGCCAGAGCAGGGTCACCCAGAGCAGGTGGCACAGGGACGCCTCCAGGCGGGGTTGGGATGTCTCCAGAGACGGAGACTCCCCCACCTCTCTGGGCAGCCTGTGCCAGGGCTCTGCCACCCTCACAGGGAAGAAGTTCCTCCTCGTCTTGAGATGGAACTTCCCACGGTCAAGTTTGTGCCCGTTACCCCTTGTCTTGTCCCCGGGCACCACTGAGAAGAGCCTGGCCCCGTCCTCCTGACACCCCCCCCTTGAAGCATTTATCAGCATTGATAAGGTCCACCCCTCAGTCGGCTTTTTTCCAGACTGAAGAGCCCCAAATCCCTCAGCCTTTCCCCATCAGAGAGATGTTCCAGTCCCCTCATCCTCTTGGTGGCCCTTTGCTGTCCCCTCTCCACTACGTAGTGTTGATCTACATATAGCCTTAGGCCAAACGTTAAACCTCACATGAGAATCTTTTTGGTATTTTCGATTTTTTTTTTATGTATGTTACGGTTCTTCCTCTTGCATCTTTGGAGATGGGTAAAAAGAGATGGATGCATTTCTATAAACATTGTTGTGGAACAGAAGTTCAGTCCCTATCATATGACACTGCATTCTGTACTTTTTAATTGGTGCTCCATAAAAGCAGATGGTGTAGAAGCCTTGAAAATTCGTTTTTAAATTTCACTTCTTCAGATCCATGTGGTTGATCTGAGGTCTCATGTGTTTTCCCAGAGCTCTGAAAGGAAAGACAAAGAAAACAGCCTGTTGAGGAGACCTGTCTCCATAGGAAACAAGCAATGAAAAGGTAACCTGTAGAAACGAAAAAGCCCACCCTTAATCTACTTAACATTCAATGTAGCTAGGAGAAAGTATGTTCTCATACCTATTTTATTAGCAGAATTAGGGAAATGACAGCAGTTACAAATCGGAATGCTCCCAGTGTTTTGCCTAGTTCTGATTTGCAAGAATGGAAGCCTAGAATAGCTTGATGTTTTTGACACTGTAATTAGGTTACGAAATTGGGCCTGGGATGCTAATGAGTCCGGGTTTCAAACCACAAGTCTTCCAGTAAGGAAACTGAGTAGCTGAGGAAAATAAGAAAAAAACCCAAAACTGCCCAAGCGTTGCTCAGCCTTATCTATCTAAATTGTAATGGTTTTGAGATCCTGAGTGTTATTTTTTTAACTAGCATTTTGGTTTCTGTTCCGAAAGGTAATAGGTAGACATGCTTCATGTCATGATGCACCTCTGTATACATGTTCTATCTTTTCCCAGCATAGATAGAAATAGGTTTAACATCTGTGAGAATTAGCCACTTATCAAATAAACGAGACAAAGGGGAATTTAGGTGTACTCCAAAGTCACAGTCAGACCTGATATATGGCAGAAAGGTTTCTATCTGTTTTTAACCCTGCTTTTTGGCTAGGGATGTGACAGTGGGGATTTTGTTTCAGGATCTGTGACCTTGAACAAGGGAGTTTGTTAAAGGAGTCCGAACTGTATCATTAGCAGAGTTTCCACACAAGTTTTCATGTTTATAAAAGACCTGTATGCATTTAACTGGCACTAGAGTGGGTGGAAGCTGCTCACGCAGGCCCAATTGTGTAAAAGCTCCCAGCACCGCACAAGTTTTGGACTCAGAAAGCTAGGTTGCTGGGTTTTGCAGAGTTAAAGCCTGATCTAAGCTTTAATATTTTAACAGTCCCCAAACTTTAAGGGAGGCTGGTTGCAGGTCTGAATTTCATAGCCATGCCAAGCCAAAACCCAGAGTCTGAGGCGCCTCAGTTTCACAAAATTGGATTCTCCTTTGAGCTCATACCTGTGAAATTCCAGTCCCAGGGACACAATGTGGCTTTTGCTACTAATGTGGGTGTGAGAATTATCCTATAATCACTCAGGGATGCAATCTAACCAGAGGTCTTCAACCCATGCGATGGTTTGAAAGGCCATTATAGAGAGGTTGGTGCTGGTCTCTTCTCACAGGTAATTAGTGATAGAACAAGAGGGAATGGCTTCAAGCTGCAGCAGGGTAGGTTTAGGCTGGACATTAGGAAAAAATTCTTCCCAGAAAGAGTGGTCAGACACCGGAACAGGCTGCCCAGGGAGGTGGTGGAGTCACCATCCCTGAATGTGTTTAAGACTCATTTAGATGTGGTGTTGAGAGATATGGTGTAAGGGAGAACTTTGTAGAGCGGGGTTGATGGTTGGACTCGATGATCCCAAGGGTCTTTTCCAACCTAAACGATTCTATGATGTATTTTGTTGTCTCTCTTCTGTCTTTGTCCTTCAAGCAAGTTTGTCGTCACCTCTTTAGGTCCTGTCTCTGCTATAAAAAGGACCATCTGTGTTATTGTTCCTCTTCAACACCCACTTCATACAGGTTACACAGAGACTCTCTTCCTACTCATCCTTTTTAAGTCTAAGATCCACTGGGAATGCGGTTTCTTGCTGAGATACGATGCATAATATATTAGTCAACAAGTGTGTGTGAAGCGCACCCTGTGGCATAGCCGTTATGGTACCCAAGGGAGCAGCCTTGCCACACAGCCACTCTAGAATTGATGGGTTGGAGCTATACCTATTATAATAAACTGATTATTCCTATTAAATTAGCTTGAACATCCCTGGGAAAATCCATAATGCTCCAACATTCAGCCTGTCTTCGGAAGCGCAAGAGGCATGGGGAATGTCAAAGGCAATTTATTAATCTGTAATATGTTTCTGAAGGTTGTGTCTTGGATTCTTTATGTCCACAGTGTCTGGCTGCACAAAGTAATATAATGACGCGGCTGCTGCACGCTGTCAGGGAGAAAGTCTTTAGTTATAGTACACCAAGGCGCGCGCAAGAGAGCGGCGAAAAGGCTTTGCTCTTTATGGAGCTGTTCGGGAGGCTCTGCCTAGTGTGAGGTGAAACATTCAATTCAACATCCAATGGCGGAGTTGGCTGGCAGCAGAAACTTTTGATTTATTCCAAAAGGATAAAGATATGAACATGCTGCTAAAGCTATGGGCAGCCTGGTTACTGTACAGGGAGAATAAGATATGGGTCAGTATTCGGGCCTTCAATAACATTTCAGATCTCCGTGTTATCACTGTCCATGCTACCGTGGGGAAACTATTTAGGCTTGGTTTACATGACAAAGTCTTTGCCTGAACACCTGGTAAAGTCTTAGTAAAATATGGAACACATCTGAGTGCTTCTGTATCCTTCCAGTGTCCTTTTTATATAGTATCTCCCATCCAGGAGACTTCTTCTACCTGTGAATACAGAGATAATATTATTGTAAAATATTAACTTTTAGGCCAAAAGCAGGTGCAGCTTATACCTTTAGATCTTTCCCTTTCCGTCCTATCAAAGCCTTAGCGTTTTGACAACAGCTTCTGAAAGGAATCAAAGCAGCATTTTTAGAGCGTGGAGAAAAATAGGAGAGAGAACGTCTGATTTTTCTCCTCTTCCTGCCAGCACGAAAATCTGTTCCTCAGCTTTTTATTTCCTTGCCCTCACTAATGACCTTTCTTTCACTGCTGGTTTCAAAATCTTGACAGCTCATTAGAATCAGGAGAGACTTTGCATGATCAGAGTGATAATTTTCACATCACTTTGTGGCTGAAAGTAAGTTTAGGAGCCTTATTTATTCAAATTACAAGCATGAAGGACCACATGGGAAATATGGAGGAGTGCCTTCTGTAAATGACAGCTTAGGGAGAAGTTTCAATTGCATGAGACAGCTGTATCCCAAAACTTAATCTAATTACTATAGTGTAGTGAAAAATGTCACCCTGAATAAAAACTGATACCATCATACGTGTTCGTGGGAAATTTTGACTTACATGTGGCTGTGTTCGGGATAACCTTTACGTTCTAAATCCAACTTGGGGCTGATGTAAGGCTTTTGGAATTAGAGGAATTTGAGCATGTGGAATCTTGTCCTTGCTCTGAGCAGATCAGCTCTGCCCGCAGCTGTACAAAGTTCAGAATAGCCCTTCCCTGGAACTTCCTCCTTAACATGCGTAAGAGCACCAGTGGTATATAAACCTTTTGTTTTGTTTCCTTTTTCAAAACCCATATTTCAAAACGTTTTCCAGTTGCGTTTCAGCAATGTGAAAAGCGAGGGGAAATTAGTCAGAGTGCTGGTGTGCCGCCCCCATATGCTTTTTTCTGTTTTGTTGCACATGAACAATTGTACGATGACTTGAAAAGTTGAGTTTCTGGAAGGCCTTCATTTTCAGCTGCTGGTGTATGCCAACGAATCTGAATATTAAATCAGATGGAAACCAGCAGCTTGAAAACATGCAATCTGCTCTGTGCTGAAATGCACATCTGTCTGATGTGTACTGCGGATCTTTGGCTCCCACTAAGGTTGTTTGAGATAACAAAAGAGCGTGTTTTGAAAGCGCTGAACGTTTTTTTTCCATTTTGGCTTTTTCTTATTTTCATGTGTAAAATGCTGAATTGACTGTGCGGGAGCCAACAGCTTCTTGATTTTCCACAAAACCAGATTTAACAGACGATAGAAATGCCGGTTCCCCTTACCCTGTTGAACCAACGTGCTCCCAACCTCGTGGTACTGACAGCACCTTTCCTCCTGGAACGTTGATGGAGAGAAATACAAATATCATTGACTTTCTGCATTTGCTGATTTCCCAGTGAATTCGGGAGAGTGAAGGACATGCTCAGCACCTCAAGGACTGATCTCGAAGAGAGCCATCAAGCAGGCACTGCGTACGTCGGTGGGCGAAGAACTTGGGAACTGATTTCTGCTAACAACAGGTAAAAGCTGCCAGGGTCTGTTGCTTCCCTGGGAGAATCCACATCCAGCTTCTTGGTGATAAACAGTTTAAGAATAACGTTTGCGTGCAGCAAGGAGGGAGCAGACCTGCATTTCGAACTGCTGGGGAGGCCTGTAGGCCAGCCTGGTATTTTTAGTCAAAGCATCCTTGAAAAATGGAATCGGTAGAGATGTGTGTGTGCTTAGACTGCATCCAGTGCTGATGATTTTGGGGGGTTTGCTGCTGTACAGCTCACATGGCTGTTGCAGGTACCTCTTGCATAACTAAATTTTCCACATGGAAGTGTACTGAGAAAAAGAAACTGCAGAAAGACCTTGTATTTTGATTTTATTTTTTTAAAATAATATCTGGATTTCTACAAAGATCGTAACAGCTAGTCCAAGGACCCCTGAGCGGACAGATTAATATCATGTAGGGAGGCTGGATGGCATTGCTGAATCAAGGCTTCCTGTGTTTATAATTTCTGCTGTATAATGGCAGGTTTATGCAAATTGCTAGCAAGTGGGGATGTGCTTTTGTTGACGTGAATCTATATCAATGACTGAGGGCTCAAGCAAAGCTGAGTCTTGAAAGTGGCAGTCTGGAGACCGGATTCTTTTTTCTTTTTACCTCTGTGAATTAACTTTATTAGAGGCAGACACTGCAAATATATACGTGAGAGGGAACATGGAAGCTATCTAATAATTTTCAGCCCAACCCATAAGATCTGAGGGGGTTTGCCCAGCTAAGTGTTTTGCTCTTGGACTTGACCCTCCCAGGCATTGAGCAAAGGAGAGGAGGACTCGAAGGAGCTCAAAGTTTCCAAAAATAAGACTTGCTTCTGCTCCTGCTCATGCCAACAGCAGAACTTGCCTTGTTTCGGAGGCCAGCTGTAGCAGAAGCCAAAAGCGAATGGGTGCACATCTGTGGCAGCGTCACGCTCTGCAGATTGCATCAACATCCAGAGCCGTGCCGCAAAAGATCGCTGTGGGGGAAGGAAGACGATGAGAACTGAGCTGCTGGCTCCAAGACCTGAGCTAAAAAGTCCCTTTGGCTGCGGACAGTTTATCTGCTCAAATGCCGTCCAGCCCTGATGCCAGCAGTGGTATTTCAGTATCTCAGTGCCCTGCGCCAGGTGCTGAGGGACAACACCGCTTCTGGTACCAGGACCACCTTCCAACTAGCCTGTTCCCATTCTTGCCTTCAAGTTGTGGTTTCATTCTCGTTTGCGGCTGGCAAATTGTTAGCATAGAATCACAGGGTTGGAAGGGACCTCTGGAGATCATCTCCTCCAACCCCCTGCCAGAGCAGGGTCACCCGGAGCAGGTGGCACAGGAACGCGTCCAGGCAGGTTTGGAATGTCTCCAGAGACGGAGACTCCACCATCCAGCCTGTGCTGGGCACCACTGAAAAGATCCTGGCCCCGTCCTCCTGACACCCCTCCTTGAAGTATTTATCAGCGTTGATAATGTCCCCCCTCAGCTGTCTTTTTTCCAGACTGAAGAGACCCAAATCCCTCAGCCTTTCCCCATCAGAGAGGTGTTCCAGTCCCCTCAGCATCAAGATTTTATCTGTGTTAGAGTTTGGCCAAAGCTTGAAAGTGGTTTTTTCTTTTCTTTTTTTTTAAACATATAGTAGAAAAATGTTGCCTTTCTTGGTGAAGAGCTGTGAGCTCTCACATCCAACGTGGATGATGCACCACATACTTCATATATAGTCAACTATCACCTTCTCAGGGTTAAATCCTGTCTCTGTTCTGGTCTCAGTGCAGCACTCCAAGTTCAGAAATTCTGATTGAAAGCAGTGAGATGTGGTCTGTTTAGAGTTGTGTACGGAATAGGTATTAAGCCTTATGTTTTTGTAAAATATACGTATGTGTAGGTGTGTACAAAGGCACATTTTGTACGTGTGTGTGTACTCACATGCACACTTCCTCTAGTTTTAAGTCACGCTTCTGGTAAGAAATGCAACAAATGATGTTGGTGATTCACTGGGTAACGTGGCTCTCCTCTTGTTGTTACAATACTCCTTCTGTATGGATGGATGTACAGAAAATAAAAAGTACATTTCTAATTTGCAAAAACTCAAAGGCTCGGCCATAAATTCTCTTGTTCCAGCAAACTAAACTACTCTATTACATGCACACAGCTGTAACTGCACTCTGGTGTGGTTGTGTCTCTGTTCCACAGCGACTATTTTGTAAGAATAGCTTTATTTGCCATTCCTAATGGCCAGCACGGATATTTACCAGATATAGGCATTTTAATTTCTGCTCTATTACTCGCAGCTTCCCTGCACACTAAAAATTCCTTTATTTATGTTGCAGAAAATGTGGTTGAGGACTTCTCCCATGGCTCTTCTGTAGATGTCAAGCCTCGGACTACACCAACGTTATATCAGAGGTATACGTTAAGCATTGCTTCATGTTTCCAAAGCCTGCATGAGTGTATTCTGATGATGAAGTTAAGCCATATGAAATGCTAAGTTTACTTGAGGGGAAGTACTGCTGGTTTGGCTAATGACCAGTGTGTGTAGCTCCTCTGCAAGCCGCTTGACTAGGTAATTGTCTACAGCTCTCCTGTTTCTGATAATATATGTACAACATAAGGTAGTTGATTTGGAGCGGTCTGTAGATTGGAGGAAAGGTCTGCATAACATACCTGGTGTTACCACCAGTGAGAACAGTGACAGTCTTTCTGTTGTCTCCAGTAAGCTTGGGAGCATGTCCCCTGTAAGAAATGCAGAAAATACTGGTGTTTCAACAGGTACCATGACTTTGATGTTGCAGAACTGCCAGAGCCATTCCAATCGCTGGATAATTAGGTGTCCCAAGGCACAGTCAGAAACCATTATGTAGGCTTTGATAACAGAAAGCCTCAGACATAACCATGTGGAGCTGGGACGTGTAGAGATGTGTGTGTGTGTGGCTAAACATTCAGGTGTGTTAGTGGGATCTTCAGGAGCACGTGATTGGGTGAGATGCCAAACTCCATAGAAATCAGTCCTGGATTAAATGTAGTCTTTGAACATCAGAGACATTCAGGTTCCTAATTCCTACTAGGCATAAAAGTGTCTTACTAGTTAGGGTCTCATGGAGAGTTACGCATGCGATCTTTGGGAATCTAGGTCTGTTCCTGTATTATTTTTTTTTTTCAGGAAGTCCACAATGTGCCCTTCTGCATCTTTCAGAGTTTAAATAATTTCTGAAACCTAAGTGAAACCTATCTCCAAGAACACCACCTCGTATGGCATTTATACTCCCACTTATAAAACCTTTGGGGTAAAATGTACTCCATACATGTAGTAGTCGTTGTATTTTGTTTGGGTTTTTTTTTTAAACTGAGTGTACCGTGAAGTTGTATAGGTATATCCATAGCAAATTTCCCAGAGCATAGCTGACAGTAATGATCTGTTTTGTAAGGGACCCTGAGTATGGTTTGGGAAGTTAATTCTTTCATTTAAAGATGAGCAACACTGTGGACTGTTGCTGTTTAAAGTGTCCGATGCGCCGAAGATCAGACCCTAATTATTAGTCTCTAAGCTCCACTGACTTCTGAGTTATCTGCTCCAGGCGTCGTTCGTTTGGTACATCTCTGACCTTGGTTCATTTGACTGATAACAAAACTTGGGGGAAAAAGAAAGAAAAAAAAAAAAAAAAGAAAAGCCCAGTGAATATAATTAATATCTGCTTATTAACAAAATTATTTATGGGAGAGCTGACTCGAATTCAGTTAATGGCTGGAATAAGAGAGAGAACCTTGCCTAATGGTTGAGGTGCAGCTACTCCAACCTGTTTCCAGGGCTCGCTGCCTGCCGTGGTTTTGGGGCTAAAATGCTGAGTTGATGCCGGCGGGTTCCAAGCCACGGAGCTGTGCTCATCTGCCTCCACTCTCCTGTCAACTCTCAACCTGAATTTACACCTGCAGGACAGGTTCATCCATAGCGTTGCTTGGTGCAGCTCCCCTTGCAGTGTTAATCATGCAATTCTCCCAGAGCATGAATCCGTGGTGACTCTGAAGATAAATTAGTTACCCTTGCACTTGCCTTTGGCCTTCCTCTGTCGGTTAAGGATTATCTTGTTCCCCCCTCTTCTCTTCGTGGATCAGAAAGTCAATTGACTTGCTCCCCATCAGACTTGAAATCTATAGGAGGAAAAAAAATAATCAAAATTTGGAAAGCTCGGACTGGAGTTTAACCAAATTTCTTTCTTGTAACTTTGCAGCTCAAGGCGAGTGTTTAGTTTCTCTGTAATGTTGAGAATCCTTTGTTCAGTCTGGACTATCAGCTGAAGCTGGTTTATTTCCCAGACTCTCACTTATTTTGTGTGGGTTTGGGTTGAAAGAAAGTTTTTATTGTTTCTGTTTTTGTTTTGTCTTGGATAAAGATACATTTATGTGAGTGAAAATACTAATGTGACTAATATACTAAATATATGACTAAAATATTAATATAACTGTAGGCCAACCTATACATATTGCTGTACAGGTCTTTCATTTCCATACAAGAACAAAAAAAACAGTAGGAAGGACGTTTGTACTGACTGTATCTTATCTTTATTAATGCAGCGTTGTTATTGTGCACAGATAACTCCCAAGCGGCTAGAGACAGCTTATGTGGTAGGACGAAAGCATCAGAGGGGTGGCTGGTAGGAGAAAAGATCTAGTTGTACCGGTTCTTCTGGCTCTTTTCTGGAGAGCTGGGTTGTAGACCCTTAAAACACAGGAAAACTTTTGCAAGATTGGGTCCAGTCCTCTGAAATGTTGACCTTTCCCAGATCCTCCCGGTTGCCTTTCGGGGTACGGAGCACAGCAAACCCCATGACACCTCAACAGAGGCATTAAAGTTATTCATTTAATTCTGGATCTGAAATTACAGAAGGGTTTAGCACAGCTTCCCAGCTTAGCGAGCTCTGCCTTGAAAACTCCTTGCCTAATGACCGTCTCCCCCTTGCAGCTGGTGGAATGGCATGAGACAAGCAGTGTCTGATTTGAGTTGGAAAGGTGTAAATTTTCTTGGCTTTGACGAAATGGTCTCTCTCACAGCTGTGTTGCTGTGCACTACAACTGCTGCACCTGCTGCAGCACAAGTCCCCAAGGTCCGTGAAGCATCGCCTGTTTCTCAACTGCATTGAAAATAACCCAAGCCCTTGGGTCCTTCAATCCAGAATGATTGGGAATGTTTTTGCAAGAACACAAGAGTCGCGCATCCTTGTAAGCAGGTTGTATTTCTGAAGGGATTAGAAAGGATTATGATGAGTTACTAAGATCTCTGCATCTTACCGGGCCTCTTGCTGGCGTAGGTTTTATTGGTTTAGAAAAGTCTTCATGAAAATAGCAGATTTTCCCAGAGACAGCAGGGAAATTAGTATTCCTTTTGCAAACATCAAACTAGCCTACTTTGTTACAATTTCATTGTAAAAAGTCTGCTTATGGCTCTCTAATGAACACTGGTTCTGTTCCCACAAAGTGACACTTGCTGAATAATGTGTTACAGCTCTCGGTGACTCCTTCCCAGAGACTTAGCATGAAATCTGCAGAGATAATTACCACAGTAGGAAACGAACACAAACAAATGCAGTTTACTCTTTGTTTTAGCAACTTTCTGAGATTGCAAGATTGCAATTGCTTCCCTCTCTGTTGCCAAGTACATTTTTCCTATTCTTTTTTTTTGTAGTATTGTTAAAACAATTTGATTTTGATTCATATGATCTATCCACCTACTTAAAGATGATGGCAACAGTCCCACTGAGTTAAACTGGAGCTACAGCTTCATCCACAAGGCAATTGTTGTATGGGTTGAATTGTAACCAATTCCTCAAATCACTAAAATTGGTTGTCCCAGACAAGCACTAGGATTAAATTCATCCCGTCTGATATTAGACGTTAATGTAGTCAGCCTTGCTTAACACACTCCTACATCAGGTCTGACTTGCCTGGGAATTGCCTCTCTCGTCATCTGCTGTTGAGTGAATTTATCATGTGCAGCTTCCTAATTCAGGTGACTTGAGTCCAGGAGCAAGTGTGAATGTAACATGAAAAACTCACCTGCTGCACTTTCAGTTCCTAAAAAAACCCCCCCAGAGATATATAGGATGATGCTAACATGGCTGGTGTGTTTCTAAAGCTGCAAAGACTTCTGTTCTCTAAGGTTTCTCTTTGGAGGAGTGGGTTCACCTTCTTGCTGTGCTTTTTTGGTCTTTTAGTTACGGTTATTTTTGGGTTCTCTGTCTTGGAGCGACTGTTTATCTCTTTCCTTTGCAAAAAGAAAAATATTCAAGGCCTTACTACATTGTGTTCTGGTTTTTATTATTTCTTCTAACAAGTTAATTGAATATGTTTAAAAACAACAACAACAAAAAAGAAACCAACAAGGCTTTAAATCTTTAGATTCAGTTTTCTATCCCTAAAACTTTCCATGTATTAGGATACTGGGGAAAAAAAGCTGGCAAGTAGGACATCACAGGAGGTTGTAGTCTCAATGTAAATAGGATTGGCTTATATTTCTTCTCCCTCTTATATACGATGTGATTTAAGCAACGTTGCAATTATTTCCCACTACATGATGTTTCTAGCTTTGCAATCAATGAAGTATAATGGATTGGCCACAGCAGTTTCAGGGGAAAAAAGACACACACAAAAAAAACCCTAGAAGAGGAAACCTTTGAATTTGATTCTGATATAAATAACGCTATAAAGATGGTGCAAAAATAAATGTTACTATTCCATTTAATACTATGGTATTAAACATGTTCTCTTTACTGCAGTTTGTAAGTCTTTTGTATAGTCTTTATTGAATGATCTCTTCCACCATCTTTTTATTTGTTTTGGATTACGTTTTCAGGTGCTAGTTGTTGATGATCACCCCATCATTAGAAAGCTAAACTCCTCTGCAGTTGCTGTTCTGGGATCAGGCAGCTTCTCTGCTGCTGCAAACTGCCACCGTAAAGACCAGCGTTTGGCCTGTGGTTACGGGGGCTTCACGAAGACCTGGCAGGTCTCTTTGCACTCTTACACAGAGTGAAATCGGAAGAGCGTCATTTTTGTTTATCTGCTTTCATAGGCAGGTCCCATATTTGCAATACTCGTACAGATATCAGTGGAAGTTCTCTAGGAATGTATTTGTAAGAAAACATTGAGGAATAGCTTTGAGTTGAATACGAAGGTGTTTTGCTGCAGTGAAATTGCAGAACGGACTTTGAGTCATTTCCCTGTGCAGTCTGTAACACGACCAGGAACCCAAATCCCATCTCCTGAACCCCAGTCCAGCGTTTTAGCCCAAAGGATTGGCCTTATCACTGTTTCCCGTTGGCCTTTGTCTTTTCGGTGGATTGAACCGAATTTTGGATCCATACTTTCTGCTCTAAACTTCGATTGTCACCTGGGCTTTGTGGGCCAGCTGGATCTCTGCTACAGCTAAGCTGCGGATAAGCTGCTTAGCCCTCAGCAGTAATTGAATCAAAGCCAAATTCCCAGGCCCAAAAGGTTCATCCCTATTTAAACAAAGAGAAAAGGCAACGCGTGTGGATCTGCTACTGAGGAGGAGGAAATTACTCCTTTGAAACTGAATCCAACGGGGAGGTTGTATGTCTTTACAATTCGTGAGTTTTCCAATAAACGTGTTTTCGGCGTGTTAGTTGGCTCATAAAAGTGCTTTACACGAGTTGGTCTGAAAGACTTTAGGAGAATAAATCCCTTGTCATCAACTCAGCAGGGCAAGTTTTTTGCCTTCAGTGGCCACTTTTAGGTCATCCTAATTTTCCAGCAGAATTCAATTTATCTATTAAGTAGATAACAATCTGGATTGAGCTCAGCACCCATCCCCATGGAAAATATTGACCTCAGTGCCTTGGTGTAGAGGTGAAAGCTATGCACAGAGCACAAGCAAGGAAACAGGAATAATTAAGGTATTTCATGTCCCAGCAAACATAGACTATCTAGTCCCTCCATTCCTTGCTGCATCTCTGAGATGTGTGGAACAGATAAATGTGCAGAAATTCTAAGAGAACTGTAGGCAGCTAAAATAGAAAGGCTCTACAAATTTTTATTGACTTTACTACAACGTTAAAAAAACCCCACACCAAAAAACCAAGATTGCTAAACACTGACTTATCTTATTTGAAAGTTTAACCTATGAAATACTACTTCTATTCCTTTATTTGCAATCACTGCTTGCTAAAAATGTTTGGTTTTTTTTTTTTCCTGAACTGTTAATGAGAAATGCAGCTTGTTTTCCTGGATTCTGGCAGTGAACTAATTTGGTTTGCAGCTCCTGGAGCAGAGCTGACGCTGTCCGACCAGGGACGCCAGCAGCCGGGGTGCGCTCGAACGTGCCTACAGCTCTACGCACAATCCTGCACCACGTGGTCCAGGGGATGCTATGGGTTGTCCTCGGTTATATTCATCCTTCTCTAATCTGGTTGCTGCAAGATCCACCAGACTGGATGACCTCTCACATCACTTCCTATTTTTTGAATTTATTTTTCAGTTTTATGTTTAATTTTACAGCGCTGGGTAAAGGTGGAGCACTTGGTCGCGTGCAGCAGGCACACAGCAGTCAATTGTACTCGCTGTTTCTCCAAACTATCTGTTTTTAATCATCTGTAATTATTAAAATGTTATGCTTTTTGATTGTATATCTGTTCAGGAAAGCTGAGATGAAAGTCAAATATGGTAACATTTTTCTTTCAGTTTATTCATAAGGCCTCAGGAAACTAATGAGATTTATTCTGTGAATTAGTTTATAATTGTGCTTTAACTGCACTGTGACATTTAATAATGTCAGAAGGATTTTGCTTTAGGCAGAGTGATTTCAGCCTCTGTAGAAAATTAATTACCACTTTCTGAATAAACTACTTTTTTTTTTCTTTTGAGCTAAGCGGTATTTTCAAGGTTAAGCTGCTTTCTGATATTTTGAGGAGAGTGGAAAAAAAAAAAGCATTGAAGATGTAGATCTAGCTTCCTGGTTGACATAAAGAAGCTGACTGCGTTAAGTAATCAGAGCCTATTGTTGTTATATGATTTTTATTTTTTTTTCAAATGCAGCCTTTTGGTTTTCTCCAGTGCCCAGATCTCGTGTGTCCGATGTGGGGAGCTGAGGAACCTGTAGTGCTGTGCAGGTCCATCCTGTACAAACACCACCTTATACTAATGTACTTAACTATTTTATCTTATTTCATTGGACCTGAAAACCTCAGCAGCAAAACAAGCCTGAATTATATTTTCATACGGGCCCTAGAGAAAAAAACAGCTACTGAATTTACATGGTTTATTTCACGGCTTCATGAAATATTTCATTGTTTGCAAAGTGTGAATCAAGCTAAATATTCATAAGGCTTTCTTAATCCTGATTATATGAGGAAAAATAGCAAGAAAGATGCTGAGGAAAAACTAAAAGCGCGATACATAGGATAATTTCAAGTGTGCTTATATGCATGCATTACATCATGAAATTAAATCGATGGAGTTGTTTGGAAAAAAATGTTTTGAGGTTCACACATGGCTGTAAGCTTGCAAGTTGCATTTATCAAGGCATCTCTCGATAATAGGAACTGAAAATTGATGTAATTGTTGCTTTGCTGTGGTGCCAGGAAGAGATACTTACACTGGCCTGCGTGGGCTTTGCAAGGGTACAGCAGCAAGGCAAATTAATTTAAGCTGCCCAAATGGCAAATCAGATGGATTAAGGGTTTTCAAAATGACAGCTGCGTTTACATGCCTTTTAGCCAGATCACTTTATATCAGCCCCAGTGCTTATTGAAGTCAACGGAAAAAGTGGCCTTTGCTTTATATGGGGTGAAAATAGTACCTATGGACAAATACTTGCCTACAGCTGTGTGGACTCCAGGCCCTGACATGACTGCAAAGTTTCAGAAACTTTTGGTATTAATGGTGTGCCTGCTCGCTTTTCCTGTGCTTGGTATTTCCACTGACAGCTTCCAAAATCCTTTTGCTGCAGCTGATGTAATGAATAACTCCTTGATGACCTAATCCAGGCCACTACCAATTTAAAACTTATTCTAGGGCCTTGGCACACTAATTATCATTGCCCCACATTCTGTAACAATCTGTTTAAAAGAAAGCTCAGTAGGAAATGGTTATTGTCTAAAAATAAATGACTGAGAGTAAGGCGGTGATGAGCAGGGAGATCTCCTCGGTGCATTTTTCAGGAGGATTTCCCACCCTTCACAAGTTGGCAGGACACTAGCTCCGATCTTTCGGCATTGCACTATGGGCACCAGTCATGGCCCTGTTGGGGGAGTTGGCTTTGTGCGTTCGCTGTCCCCCAAAGCTTTGGGGAAAAGCCACAAGGGAATCCCCTGAATAGATTTGTCTCTCAAAGAGCTGGTATTGAAGAAAAAGGATGGTGGAATGACACTGGCTAGAGGTTCATTGGTGCTTTGGGAACCAAAGGTGAGCAAAGCCAAGACGAAGCAAGCCAAGCCTGCATGTCAAAGGGTGAGTTTATCTTATTTACCCTGTTTTTTACATCCGTTGTTCTCCATTCTGCTGGTTTCCAGAGTGTATTCCTGCCCTGCAGGTGGGATTTTTATTGTTTCATTGTCCTTGCGGCCTTACGGAAGGGGGGTTCAAATGATGTCTCCCCAAAACCCTTGCACGCAAAAAAATTGGGCCACAGCCCATCATCCTGCTTGTTCTGAGTGTTACACAGTAAGTCAGACCAAAATAATCCACTCATCTGCACGGCTTTACTTTTGTTCTGGCTTAGAGCTGGCTGCCCGCGTGGGGCAATGGGGAGATGCACTACCCAGGGGATGGATTTAGGTGCTGGTTCATAGGAGCACAAAGGGGACTGTTAACAGTTTCCTCAGACCTCTGTTATTGCAGTGTAAATTTGTCTCCAAGCATCTCCCTGCACCAGGGATCCTCATGCCGTGGGCTGTCATTGAAAGAGCCTCCATCCTGCCGATGATAAAATATGAGTTAGTCCCTGAAATTCATGCCGCAATCAATAGAAATTCTTTTTTTTTCATTGACTGTTATTGAGCTAAATTTCAATCCATTTTTGCCTTTGGAGGCTCACAGATCAATCTGATATTGGGATCTCTGTTTTGATACAGCTCAGTAGTTGCTGCAGCTTCTCCTGTGCTTGGAGTGATGTGCCATGGCTATGACCCCTCCCAGCCAGAGGTTTTGCAAACATTCACCAATTTCCATGCAAAGGAGGGTGCTCGCTGGTCTTCGGCGGATTCCTGTTTGCCTCTGAGTTGGGGACTTTGTGGGAGTTGTGCAAATTAGATGATTGCGTTGGCTGGATCAAACAGTGTGGTGAAACGGAGTGGCACCGGCAAGGGACAAGGATGGACCGATCCGCGGCGCTAGGAACTGCAGGTGTTCCCAACCAGAAGCGATCTCTAAATGTTTTACGCCCTTGGTGGTGTTCAAGGTAGGAAGAAAGAATGACAGATGACTAATGAGCGTGTATAGCAACTTGGCAAAATGATTTGGAGCCATTCCATGTCAATTATGTGCATTTCTGGTCTCAGAATGAGTCAGGCACAACCACTTTCCTTCGGTGCTAGAACTCATCTAGAACAGTAGTGTTGCCCAAACTCCTCCGTTTCTCATTAAAAAATGCACACTTTAACAGATGATTTCTCCCAAATATTTAATCATTAGAAGTTTCATTATAATAACAACTTCAGGGTGCTTCCAATTAGTTTAACAATAACTGTATCTTGGGCTAATAAATGTTCAGCTGCAGGCCTTGAATTTATTAGCCCAGGAAAATGGTTATTGCCTCATAAAGAGGAAGAACCTTCAGGTGATTTAATGACTCATGTTTCTCTCACCCTTCTTAAATTTAATCTAATAAACAGTTGAGATGAGAAAGATATTAAAAGTAAAAAAAAAAAGCCAACAACAAACTTTCCACTGGCAATTATTTAATGACAAAATTGTGTTAATACATATTTGAAAAGTCAGGGCACAACATTCAGAATAATCTGAAGTTGTCTCTCAAGTAATTCACACGCTGTTAGATAACTTCTATTTTATTTTATTATGTGAAGAGTTGAATGAGTAATTGTTATGGTAATGCACTGCCTTTGCCATTAACATGGTGTCCTACATCAGTGTTCAAGGACTGCACCTGAAGACATGCAAATGAATGGCGTGTTCTTAATGAGGATAACAAGCTGCTCGTTTCATCAGGCAAAATTTGATGTCAAGGTTGTGGGCTGCTGATTTTCTGTCTCATTTCTAAAACGCTGGGTAGTATGTTACCACAAAAAAAAAAAAAAACAAACCAAACTTACTGTGCTTTTTCATATATATCCTAGCGAACTTTTTCCTCTTTGGTAATGCCTAAGCAGCAGCGTTTGGGGCAGGGCGCAGCTGGCCGTGGCCGTAAAGGCAGACTGATTAGGATATTTTGGTAGTCCGTTATGCATCTCGGTTTTATGATTATTTCCATGTGGTCCTATTCTGGCCTGTCTGCAGCCTCTCTTCACGTTTGTTTAGTTGTCCTTATTATCCATTGCTTTCTTGTAGCAAAACAGGATTTTTTTTTTTCGTTTTGTAAAACTGTGAGCCAGGGACATCTAGCATCCTATTATTAAAATCTAAGCGTGGCTCACCTTAAATGGTTTAACCTCTCCCTGTAAGAAAGTTTAGGAGTCTGAATCCAACATAAAATAGCTCTATGAACCATTCTACACTGGGTTCTAAGATGTTTTAACTCTAACATGCTTTTATTTCAGCATGGTCATTGTTTTTCACAACCTGATTTGAGAATCTGGCTGCCCCTTCTTTGTTTTTCTGGACTTTGTTGTGTCTTACTGTGCACAAGTAGCATTCTCAGTGCTGAAGGCCACTTCTGTGAGGTTGTTTGTGCATTCGCAGTGTGGATAGGTGAGTGGGATTTTCAGAAAACTCGTAGTTTTAAAATGGAACTTAGGCTTCTAAATCTCTTGGACACGGTTGTGAATCTTTCCTTAATTGCTTCTGTTCCTCGGAAGACCCTAACTTACAAGACTTATTTCCAATTAATATCTGTTCTGTCCATGAAGAATAAATGATACATTTCAGAACGTTTCATTAATATTGATGAGCTTTACATATGGCTAGTTAGTATTCAAAGTACTTCAATTTGTTAAACAGAAAGAGTTTCAACCATTAATTATGTTCTGGTCATTCAATTTTCATCAAATTGACTAAAGTAATGTGTTGGAACAGAATGTTGTGTTTGGACCAAAAATATCTTCGCTGTTTCTACCTAGAAGCAGAGCACAAAAGTCTTGCTCAGCGTTTTTTCCTACATTTCATGGCCTACATTTCATGCATTTATTTTGATATATTTCCAACAGGAATACAGGTACTCCTTTGTCCTGGATATATTATTCCTGCTTGCTTACAGATGCAGAACTGAGGCAGGAAGGGGCTCAGGTTTACGTAAATATTTCACTTAACTGAGATAAGAGCCAAGTATAGTTTCATGGAGGGAAGAGTCACGCAGACCTCTCAAGTTAAGGTAAAATTTTAATTCAGGATAATGTCATTCCCTTTGGATCAGAACTGCTACACGTTTTTCCACTTTCTCTTAAAATGTTATAGGATTGTCCTTGTAAGAGGGAAGGAACTGAAGAAGGCAAACTTGCATTTTTCATGGCTGCTTGCAGAATCTGAAGTTTTGGTTTTCATACAGGGAAATATTTTTCTGTAGAATGGAAATGATTGTTTTGACATGCGTTTGTGCATGCCTGAACATGTATGTCCCAAGGAAGCTTTGCCTTTATTATCCCAGATAACAGAAATGAACTGAAAGAGTATTTTCTGGGTTTTTTTTTTAAAACCAAAATTTGAATTTTTGAATTCCCTGTTGTTTTGGCAGAGTAAGGATGCTTACTGTTTCAACAGGCGAAAATACAGTGAAGTGCTTTGACAGTGAGCTACACAGAACATCTAACAGGTACAAAAAAAAGCAAAGACACAGAGGGGAATCTTCTTTGCCAGTCATCTTCTGCAGCATTGCAGCCAATTTGGAAGCATCTTATCTGTGCTTATTTGAATGTTTCAATTACACACTTGAAAAAATACTTCAGTGTCATATGATGCCACCACACAGTAAATTAATCCAACCCATGCTTTACACTTTAGCAATTAAACCAAGTATGAAATAATATTTTAATTAAAATCAAGCGGTTTTGCTTGTTTTTTCGGTTGTTAATGAACTATTGGTTGAAGTTCAACCTTAGCTTACTACGGGCCAAAGAAATGGGTATTTAAGGTGCCAAAAAGACAGTTGTGTTCAGACTTGTGGATCATTTAAGCACTTCTAGAAAGGTTATCCTAAATTATCTTTTTATGGTGCTTACTGCAACTATGGAGAAAACGATTCTGTCAATTTTTTTTCTTTCCCTAAGAAGATGTGATTTTAGCGACTCGGTAAATTCCTTAAAATAAGTCTTCTGTAGTTACTGTAAAAGTACTTCTGGACTGTCAGAAATGCTCTGTGATTGGCCTCGCGTAAAAATCTAGACCCTTTCCATAGTGTGTCTCAAAGTACGCCTTGTGGGCCTCAAGAATCGCTTTCTGAATGATTTTTATTGGGGAAGGAGGGTGAGATGGAGAATGAATCTTAGATTTGAGAAAGACTTTTCTCCTCTCAGCGTTTCCCTGAATAGCCCAAATGCTGGCATTCACCATAGGAATCATTAGTGCTGTTAACTCAAAGTCACTCTGACATTAAAAAAGCGGTGTAGAATTGACTGCTGATTGCTCTACCAGTGCACAAATGGCAGAATATAATGGGTTTTCCCTGTTAAATTATCTCAATACACTTGCGTTACCAGCTACTGAGTACTCTTTTCTTCCCCCCCCACCAATTTATGTGCTCTCTGTGCATGGGTCTTTAGACTGACACTGCAGTTGACTGCAGCTCACTATAAGAAAAGGGGCTATAAAAAGACGGTTATTACTATTTGGAAAGCAAAGAACTGGAAATAACTGGTTATGCCCGCTTTGAACAGGCGGTTGGATCGGATGACCACCACGAGTCCCTGCCAGCCTTAGATACTCCGTGATGAAATGGAAAAGCATGTGATGTTAGACGGTCACAAAATTGCTTGAAGTGGAAGGAGTATTTTTTTACTTGTTTACAGTTTGTGAAATGTAGTTCTGCTGAACAAGAAAAAGCTGAAAAGGCTTGTTGTTGATATCGGAAAAGCCATTTTTTTCCCCACATTTTGTGTAGGTTGCCGTTGTCAGAACAAAGTTAATGCAATTAGCAGGACTCGGTTTCCTTTACTGTATCATGGGCAACAATTCAGATTCTTTTGTTTCAGAAGTGGTGTCAGCAGACTTCAGCGTATGAGAATATTCTCTGGTTTTTATGCTTTTATGTTTTTGCTGCTTTCAAGAATGGCTTGAAATCAATCAAGTCTCATAGACTTTGAGACTTTTTCATTCGTTCTTGTTTCCTGCAGTCAAGTACCTCTGAAACACTGCTATGGTCAAGTAGCCAGGTACGATCACTACTTCAGAGGAACAGATAATGAATTTGAAGGGTATAGATCTGAGATAGTTGTCTGCCCATGCTGCTGTTTTGGAGGCAAGAAAGAATTAAATTCTATGGAAAGGCTGTGGTTGTGTTTTGGTTCCTCAAACCTTACAGGTGAGGCTGTCAGTGGGTGGCCTGCAGCAAGAGATGCCAAGTTGGAAGCCTTCTCTACAAGATGCCATTTTCAATCCCAACTCCTCTTCATCTGAGGTTCAGGTTTGGAGACTAAAATTGCCATCTAAAACTTGTTTTGTGATAGGAAGGTGATGCCTGCAGCTAGTAGGAGCAGGCTACATGAGCAGCAACATTGTTGAGCTGCAATGGTCCAGGGCTCAATCCAGTGTTTAGGAGGTCATCGGGAAAGTTCTCATTGGCTTTAAATAGCACTGGATCTGGTCCGTGTCAGGATTCTGTGAAAACCTGAAATTGTCTTTGCATTTCCATATCGATCGCACTTCCAGTTGCAGTGTTGCTTTCCAAATCAGAGCCTTGTCCCATAGCTCGGTGAACTCAGGAGAATGCTTTATTCTACCAGTCCTTCAACTACCCAATCTTGCCTCACCGTGCAGCTGCAGTTTTGTTAAATTCCTCTTGATAATTAATGTGTTATTGCAACAGATGCCATTATATGAGTAACATTTTCGTAGCTCGGATCTAGCTGATGTGACATTCTGCAGTGAGGAAAGGCAAGTGTCGAAAAACACGTGCCTCTTAGGCATGCCCATAACAAAACCATTTATCTTCTTTAAGGATTCTAATGAAGTAATTGAAGACGTGAAGGACTGCATTTTATTACTATTAAAATTAAGTACTATTGAGACAGCTTTGGCTAAACCTGGGTCTTCAGACAAAGTAGGCGGCCTGTCACGAACCGTTTGGGGAATGTGCAGGGAATGTTTTCAAACAGAAGAAAAGGCTGTAGAATCACTCGCATTCATAAAGCAGGATAATCCCTAGGCTTTATTACTGAGTAACTTTGATGTAGCATTAAAACAAATTTGCATTTTAATACCTAATTCTCTGTATTTCCTCTTTGGGGTAATCCTCTATTTTGGAGCATTTTTTTGAACCATGCTTTGGTTGCTGGTAAGTGTTCCTCTAATGAGAGATGGAATCGGTACCGAATGGAATACAGTACAGATGGAATCAGTTACCGAAAAGCTCATGCACAGAGAGATCTCAGGAAGATGGTGCTTGGAGAGACGAGACGTTTAACTACCTGCATCCTGACTCTAAGTATTCTTCTTTATCCAGACACTCCCAAATAGAGGGTTTTCCTGGAGAACGATAAACAGCGTGATCAAAAGGAAGTCTCTTAGTATCTCTGCATCTTTGCTGCACAGTTAATGATGGAGTATTTACAGGGTTGTTGTGAGCGAAGACGAGCTGAAGGTCACGTACAGCGATGCCCAAAGGCATCACCGCTGGGTTTGACCACACCTGCAGAGGGGGAGGTCAAGGCAATTCCAGGCTGGGAGCTCGTATTCCCCCCGAGGGAAAGGACAATTTCAGATCATATCCAGTAAACTTCTGCCACCGCTCGATTGACAAAGTCAGTGCACTTCCAGGTCTGAGGATGCTTTGTGGGGTTTGTTCTTTATTTATTTTTATCGTCAGTTTTCCCCGCTGTGTACCTCTGTGCAAACCTTTAGTAATGTCCCTCTGGTGGTGTGCATGTATAAAATGACGCTACTGATAGCTTCCTTAAATGACTGTGATTCAGAAACATGAAGCACTACACGGAAACAAGAATGCTTACTTTTTTTTGTTAATAATGCGATTTTTGGTTTTTTGTTCCAAAGAATTTCTAACTTCCATTCCACCAGAACATATTCCCAATGCTTCCAATGGTATCCAAAGCAAACGGCAACTTTAAGTTGACCACATTTGTCAAATTATGTAATTTTTGTTTAATATGTAAAGTGTCCTATAAGTCATACTGAAATACAAGATGTATTCCTACAAGTTCCTATGTTTCCTCCACACATATCCACCCTTGTGTCAACTGGGAACACTTCTAGCCTTGTCGGTGACATTCAGTACCATGGAAACTATATATTTTTATTCTTTAGGGTCAGGTCTTCCTGAGAGTAGAGTTTGGACCAACAAATTTGTCACTCTATTAATGGACCATAAACTAAACTTCAGTGCCTCAGTTCTGCCAAATCTCCACTAAGCGTTGTGCAGGAATCAATACCTTGGTTTTATATTAGAGAAAGCTCTTTAAATCTTAAAGAACATGAAGAACAAGGAAGCACTGGAAAATGACATGTACAATGAGAAAATTTAGAGCTAAAATAGTGCCAGTGATTAGGTGTTCTGAAATATCAAAGGTTGGGGTGTAATTCTTCTGGAGTGCTTCGTGTAGCGGCTCCTGTGCTTTCCCCTGGAGCATCTGCTACAGCTGGGCTGTTTCTGACAGCAATGTGGATCGGAGGGATCAAGAACCCAACCTGGACAGGCAATTCCCAATTTATTAGAATCTTCCCTAAAGCTGCTGTTAGACTTTTAAATATCTCTTCAGTTCTGTTACCAGGTAGCCCAAGACAAGGATTATTCAAGGGCATAGGAGAAAATATATGATTTTATTTCTTTTTATCATGCATATTGAAAAGTGATTTTTTTTTTTCCTCTTTCTTTTCTTCCTGTGAAGGCAAGTAGTTAACACCTTCTAAGAGAATTAAAGTGGGAAATATCTTTGAGCAAGAATTACAGAGGTGTATAATAATTGCTTGGCATTTCCATACGCTCTGAAAGCAGTTTGAAGCTTTAAAGCAAGCATATTGTCCAATTCATCATCTTCCATGCAGCATTTTTACTTTTAGCAAGGGACATACATCATAAGGCTCAGCAAGTTTTCGAAATGGATTCTCAACATGGACAGATGGTGTTTAAGATGCCTGATGAGAGGACTGACTTTCTCTGAGTGTGGCAATGTCAGAAGAGAAGACAGCTTCTTGGGTTGTTGTCTCATTTTCCACAAGTGACCAGCGTTTGAAGTACGGCACACTCAGCTGCAGCGGTACTGAGCCCAGCAAAAATTCTTCAATAGACTTGAGGCAGCATTGATGGGAAGCAAACAACTGCCATCCGCGGATGTGCTGGCATCCTGGAAAAAGCTGCAAACTTTACGAATTTGAGATTACAGCCTTGCTGAGTTGAGGGGCTCTTGACCACCTGAAGTGATAGATTTGTGAAGCGTTTTTTTGCTCCCTACTGCAATTGGGAAAGATATCCTGAAGGAAGGGCTCCATTGTGTGTTCCAAACCAGAGATTAATTAATAGTGCGACTTGCACCATGAGCGATCTCAAATAACTTGTAAGATTTTTGTGCATTGAAACCAGCCAGGTACTTGCAAAGGTCCTTCTGATCTCAACTTCTCTTCTTTCATTACAGAATCACAGAATGGCCGGGGTGGGAAGGGACCCAGTCCAACCCCCGGCCAGAGCAGGGTCACCCAGAGCAGGTGGCACAGGGACGCCTCCAGGCGGGGTTGGGATGTCTCCAGAGACGGAGACTCCCCCACCTCTCTGGGCAGCCTCTGCCAGGGCTCTGCCACCCTCACAGCAAAGAAGTTCCTCCTCGTCTTGAGATGGAACTTCCCACGGCCAAGTTTGTGCCCGTTACCCCTTGTCCTAAAAAGTAGAACACCATTTTTAATCAGCTTGCTTGTGCACTGAGCGTGCCAAGCTTATGCAGTTGCAGTATCTTCCCAAGCAGTATTCCACACCAGGCAGCTGTTAGATGTGCTGCTCACAAAATAAAATCACCCACATCCTAGCACATTTTTTCCAACATAGAACTGGAGCTGGGAGAATCTAAGCGTTCCTTCTGGTGCAATAGCAAGGAGAAAGGGAAAGTACTCCACCTCTCCGTTTCATACAAGAGAAGCCTACAGTATATTTGGGAGCATCCACAACTCGTAGGCATTGATTAGGATCCTTCTCTACCACATATTAAGCCAGCAGGGAACAGAAAGACCATAAGAAATCTTTCAGTAGAATTTTAATATCTGTCTATGTGCTGCTTCCATATCTCAATATCATTTTGTCCGAGAATGGTTTGAATATTGTATGCGCTTGAATACTGAGCAGGCTTCAATGATGAGGAAGCTGAAAGCTTAAGTTATGCCTTTCACTCCACAGAAATTTTATGTTTTCTTTAATATCTTGGCTGAGAAAAACTCTAATAGCTGAAGATATTTTTGACCTGTTTTGCAAGAGCTTTATACAGTTTAAATTTTAATATTTTTTTTTCCTAACATCCTGTAAACACGTAACACGCATGTAGCTGACAGCTTGCTACTAAAGAAGCCTTATAAATTGTTCTTTAATGGGACCGCCAGTTGCCTTTAACTGAAGGTGCTTGTTTTGCCAGCCTGGTTAAATATCTTAATTTTAATGCCTTAAAAATATTCAGAAAGCAATTACGTAATTTCTGGGTATATCTGTGTATTAACATTATTAAGTACCTTTTTTCTTTCCCCCTTCTTCACAGATACACGTAATTGGCTCTCAAATGGTTAACTAAGTCAGGGTTAACCTCATACCATGTCCCTAAAGCCTAGGGAGAGCTACTCATTTTCTGCTCCTGAAAGGAAGATAAACCATTACTGTAACTTCGTCAAGGTCTTTCATACAAGCATAAGCAATTAACATTAATTGTTTGAGATCATTCTTGTTCAAGATCACTCTGGCATTATTTTTCACTAATGAAAGTAGAGAGTTAATTAGTTCTTTCTTACAAAATGTTTTAGTCCAATATCCTTCACCTCAAATGTGAGTGGGCATTTGGGTTACAGGACTCGCCACTGAACCTTGAAAAAGCGTGGGAGACACGTTGCAAATTTTGCCACGTGGCGGTAATATGTAGTTGGGGGTGTTTTTGTCTAGGAAGCCTTTATTTTAAATTTCTGCAAAATTTTCTTTCACCTTAGCTTATCTCGTGTTAATGATCATTTTAGAGTAAGTGGCTGGCCTTGGTGCATTGCACTTCATTAAGATGGAAAACTTTGTGCTGGAATACTTTCAAATTAACCAACCGACTCCCAGAAGCTGCTGTTATTTGTGACAACCAGAGGACAGCAGGGTTGTGCTTCTGCTCTGCCTTAGATTTGATGTTAGCATCATATGATTGCCAGTACGCGTAACTCACGCCGGCAGCTGTGGATCGTGACTTTTGGTAGTGGCCCACAGTTTGTTTCCATCTTGTCTGAAAATGAAACTTTTTTTATGAAACAAAAGTGATATTTTTGGAAATCGGAACCATAGAATGGGTTGGGTTGGAAGGGACCTTAAAGCCCATCTTGTTCCAACCCCCTGCCCTGGGCAGGGACACCTCCCACCAGCCCAGGTTGCTCCAAGCCCTGGCCAACCTGGCCTTGGACCCCTCCAGGGATGGGGCAGCCACAGCTTCTCTGGGCAACCTGGGCCAGGGGCTCACCACCCTCACAGCAAACAATTTCTTCCTAACGTCCAATCTCAATCTCCCCTCTTTCAGTTTGAAGCCATTCCGCCTCGTCCTATCACTACATGTCTACGTAAAAAGTCCCTCTTTGCTTTCTCCTAGGCACCCTTCAGATACTGGAAAGCTGCTGTAAGGCCTCTCCGGAGCCTTCTCTTCTCCAGAAAGATTCAAGCCTGTTTTTGCGGGGGCCTCCCTGATGTGTTGTGATAAGATTTATAGTTTTTAGATGGTCCCTCGTTCCTTACGTGTGTGCTGACATGGAATTAGATATTCATTACCAGCAAATAAAACTGAGTGAAACTGACTGGGGTTTCCAAGGAGCTGCCTCTTCAAGGTGTTGAGTCTTCAGGCTGAGATACAAAGAGCAGCTTTTTTTATAATGCGGATCACAATATAGCTCTTAATTTTCCATCTGAGATGCTTTGATGCTTCCTGCTTAGTCATTAATAAAATAAATTAACTTCAGCTGTAAATAAATTTAAAAGTTGAAATCTTAATGAGGTCATAGAGATGGGAACAAAGGAGCTGTATGTATCAGTGAAACTGGGGGACTTTGTTCGGTCACGGCAACACATAAGAACCATCTGTTACCTCTGATAGTTAAAGTATAGGACTAGAATTGTCTACTCAAATCTACTAACAGTGGTCTGGCTGTTAGTTATCAAGTGGATGTTGAAATTTCAGACATTGTCAAAAAAGTGGGTGTGAGAATCCAACATCACTGTGCTTGAGAGATGACTGTAGAAGACCCATTTTTTTGGAAGCTATTGCCTTGCTTTAGAAGTGAACCTCCTGCCCACCTGAAGTCGATGTTTCTTCTAAAAATAAAAGACTTAAAGTATCTTTGAACTTACCTTCTTCCAGAAAGGCAAAGCAGCCCATCGAAAACCGAGTTTCTGTTGAGTCATTTCTCTGTTGCGGGTTTGTCCATCTGCCCTGAGCTATGGTAGAATAGAGCTCACACTGCTATTCTCTTTATTACAGATGTTCCTAAGGGTAGGAAGGTTTTGTTTTTAAAGACAACTTGTGCCCCCAGCCACTCTCCCCCAAGTAAACAACCCCTCTTCATTAAATTGCCTTTCACGCAACATCAGCCAGTAACAGCAGAAGCAAGCAAAGCCTGGTCGCTTCTCTTCCTCTGCGGACTTGTAAAAAGGTTAAACATCTGCATGTCCTCGATGTAATTAAGATGTGATGGGACAGTCTCTTCTTCCCACCAGCTGCCAGCGAGCCTGCTCGCGTGGCTCAGGCAGTCCTGAAACACTAAGAAGGGTCAAAATTTGTGTGAATCCTATTAAAAACCGTATGTATAAATGAAAGCTTTCTGCCCTGTGCTCGGTCCCAAGGACATATTGCAAATCTCAGCTGGTCAGAATTGGACACGGTTCATCTGGTTTGTGCGTTTAGTGCCAGGGACTAAAGAATGTGAGCTGAGCCGGGGCGGCTCAATGCCCGTGTGAAGTGCAGAGGGAAGAGTTGGGTAGATTAAGGGCAACTGCATTAGCGTGACCAGGCCACTGAGATGGCACAGCGGTCCAGATGGCAAGGTCTTAGAGTGGAAAAGAGGCAATGAAAATATTTCTAGCAATATCAGCTGGGTGTTTTGTCTTAGAAGAGAGTCCCAGAGTGGCTGAAAATGGAGATCTCGGACTGAACCCCTTGTCGTGTTGAGGACACAAGGGTTTCATAGAATGTGTTGGGTTGGAAGGGACCTCTAAAGGCCATCTAGTCCAA
Source organism: Chroicocephalus ridibundus (assembly GCF_963924245.1). Classification (NCBI taxonomy): domain Eukaryota; kingdom Metazoa; phylum Chordata; class Aves; order Charadriiformes; family Laridae; genus Chroicocephalus; species Chroicocephalus ridibundus. Next base: position 3,013,509 of record NC_086306.1, on the reverse strand, counting down.
CCCCCTGCAGTCAGCAGGGACATCCACAACTAGATCAGGTTGCTCAGAGCCTCATCCAGCCTGGCCTGGAATGTCTCCAGGGATGGGGCCTCCACCCCCTCTCTGGGCAACCTGGGCCAGTGTCTCACCACCCTCAGTGGAAAGAACTTCTTCCCAATGGCTCATCTAAACCTGCCCTGCTCTAGTTTAAACCATTGCCCCTCAGCCTATTGCTACATCACTGTTTGGTGCAGTTGTATCAGCCAGCCAGTTACTTTAATTGGAATTTGGTTTAAGAAAAATTCAGGAAGCAAGAGAAGCCACTTGATGCGCGAATAAAAATAATATTGGCCCACATTTTTCATTTTGCTGGACACTGCCACAAATTTCATGCCAGAGTTAGGGACCAGGGAGAACTACGCAATGCTGCAAAGTTAAATGAACAAACAAAAACCTCCGTCACCACTGGGACGGCAGAGGCATCTCAATCCCATTTTGTCTCTGTAATGTGTTTACGATCCAGCTTTGCTCAGTGAAACACAGGGATCAATTTCACTTCTTCTTTGTATTCCATTATTCTTTCTGATTTTCCTGTGTCAACACTGGAATATTATTCTTCAGCTTTGTAAAACAGAAATTACTTTCTTCCTCACGAAGCGCTGTTAAGCCCAGAGATGGTAGTCAGGCAGTATGGGATCTATCCCTTTTTTAGCAAATTTAATTTAAAAATATAATCAACTGTCGACCTAGTTTGTTCACGTTAAGTTTTAAGAAACCATTTGACAGGCTAAATGCATTGCTGTTTAGAGATCATGTACGTGCTAACGGTTGTTGAATGGAGGTTTGGATTTCTGATATAAATGTTGCACTAAAACTGATGTTTGGCTGAGATTCAGGCTCAGATAGGGGTTTTGAGGGTGTATTTTGTGGCAACCAGGTTTTGAGAAATGTGAAATGGGGGGGTTTTTTGTTATATTTCTCCAGTCAGTCTCCTGGGTGAGTCGTTTTGATGAAACTTGGCAGATACATAAAACTTGCAGAGATCCCATCCTTGATTCGTTTTTTTTTATCATGGGGCCTTGTCATCATGTCAGAGAAGAGCAGAACTTGTAGAGGCAACAAATATGAAAAAGGGATTTTTTTCTTTTTTTAAATATAAAGCTGCCAACTGTAAAAAGAGTTGTACTGGTTGGCAGAAAAATATGTAAAAGGCTGTAAATTTTGCTTTTCTTCATTCTGACCTGTACTTAAAAATGCCTTGCTTTTCATGTGGGTACTTCTGTCTTGACAAAAGTTGAGGAACATCACATTCCTGATGACTCTGGTGTCCTTGCACACCTAATTTTTGAGAACTTTGTTTTTTAAAATGAAATTGCTTGTCGTTGTGGCTTTAATGTAAAGAGATTATAATCTGTTTGTAAACCCGTTCTCCTTTGTTCACTTGGGGGCATAAGAGCGTGAGGATGCTGGACAACGTACCCTGCACCCTCTTACAGAGCACGGGAGTATATATAAGGCTGATTGTTAGAGGTTGCAGGGCCAAAGACCCCCAAAATGTCACAATTGTGCAGCCATTGTCAAACTCAGGCTTCGAATTTGTCCCTGGCGTGTTTCTGGAGAAATCCAGGCTTCTCATTTCGCCTCCTCGTTGACCAGGACAGAGTTCACACGCCAAGTAAATGCAACAACACAAGCAAAGCCCTGGGACCTTTCAGCTGCAAAGTACTGTGGCGGGTAGGCATGGATCTACATGTCTAATTCATTATCTGAAGTTTAATTAGCGGTAATTGAACTGACCTACAATTTTCTATTACTTGACTGGAGTATACTAACAGATGCCCTTTGCCTGCCCACTTCTGACTCCCTTTCCCTTAAAAAAAGGTGCTGTTGCTAATATGAGATTATGGAGATGGCAGAAAATTAGCAGTCACTTCTAATTCTGTTTCATTTTATGAAGAACATGGAGACCCTTTGACTTAGAGGATGCCCAAAGCAGCCCAGGTTCTGGTCCTCCTGTTCAGAGATGCATCTAATTAGTGCTAACAAATGGAGTGACTCGTGGTGAACTGTTATGAAAGATGGCCTTCAGCTCTGCCCCGTGGCGACGAAACGCCATGTGAGTTCTCCACCAGCTTCCTCCACTTCATGACAAAACTGTTCATTTTTTCTCTATACAGGATAATAAGCTTTCCTAGTAGGAATACTCTGTCCTTATTTTTAATCATATAATCCTCATAGGGCTGCTGTAAATACGCAGTTGTGGTAACAGCACACCTATACAGCATGTGTGTGTGGACTCTTCTTTTAATAGTCCATCTGGCCAAGGCGAAATAACTTTTTGCTACCCAGATTTAGGAAGCATTCAAACACGGTTAAGGAACTGATTTTCTTCATTGCTCTGTCCCATCATTCTTCCTGCCTTCTGGTGATAAATTATGCAATGGCCACTCACAGCATCTGAGACTCTCTTCTGTTTAATTTGCTCCGAGGATATCACCATGGCAGTCACACCAAGAGCCTCTTCTGGGAGCTGGGCTGCAATTTGATACATTTAATAGAGCCACACTGACAATATATTCTATGATATAATTGATTGGAAAAGTAGCAATGTTCCCAGTGTGGTCCAGCAGGTAAACATGCAATAAATTAAAAAAAAAAAAGGGGGGGGGGGGAGAAATCGTTGTTCAAAGGATAATAAACTAAGGTGATACACAAAGCGCTAAAACCCCAAGGGCTTATGCAGCTGCAACCATTCAAAAGGCACTTACCAAATTACAGACACTAAACAGGATTTGGCTGAATTAGCAGTGAGGTAGGAGACCTCTAGGGAAAACCCAGGTGCTGCAGATGCTTTGTTTCAGCAGGTGCTGCTCATTCTCTAAATAGGTATTTAATCAGTGCCCCAGGAGGAGCTGGAAAGGAAGTGGAGCTGAGGGTTGCTCCTGCCCTGTGACTTTGTGAGAGTAGTTGCAGTGTTTCTGCCCCCTGTCCATTTGAAGGTAATGTATATTCAGATTTTTTAAATGTACTAATACTTCAATTAAAATTATTTCTGCTGTACGCTTGGAGATGTTGGTGTCTGAAAGCATTCGGTGAACCAAGTGGATCCTCCTTCTTAGGAGCAGCCTGTGAAGTTCTGTCGGTGTTTTGGAAAGTATGTTTGGGATGAAAGGAAGGAGATCCTTGATATTTGTGCTAGAAAAGCCTGTGCTGTGTTAGAATATGAGCATGTTGATAGTCTTTTCTGATATGTACGTGACGGGTCCCTGTTGCTTATTTAGGAACTACTATAATAAAAGTGGCTGGCAGTGGTGACGCACAATGTGAGTCTTCCCCTTGATTTTGGCGTTTATCATCTTAAGATCCTTTTTTCTTCCCTTACTAAGCATAAAGTCTATAGGAAATGTCTCTTAAAAATAGCAGGAGTGTTCCGGGACTGCTCCTAATTTATCTCAAGCCTGCTTTACACCACCTTTTACAGTACTAAAAAGACTAGAGGACCTTTTACATGTCTATAATCGCACTAGAATACATGAGAAGAAAATCCAGTTCTTCAAATGAGAAGGTTCATATCCTGAACTAATCCAAATCTGCTAATCCTCTAGCTGCTAGCAGACAGAGAGGATTGCATCCTATGCTCTTATGTCCATTTTAGGATCACAGATGATGTCCTGCTGGCCAGGAGCTCAGTTTTCAGTGGCATCTGCCATCCTGCTCTTCTGTTGATATCTCCTTTTAAACTCCTGAGAAATGTGGCGGGTCACAGAGCATCTTGTTATCAACCAGGGGATGAGGAAAGTATTCCTTCTTCTCCCCCACCAGTGGCATTCAGGAGCTTCTCTGGGTATGTTTTGTAATATTTTGCCATGCAGAAGTGCTATTGTTTTTCTGTTTCTGAGTGCAACTCAACCTTTCTCAACTTCCATCCAGCAAAACCCTGTCACTTTGTAGTATCTGCTTATGACAAATGATACTAATAATTTTTTTTGCCACCCAGACTGATTCGTGACCATGCTGGTCTTGGAGATCAGACAGGGTCGACACCTCTATTTCACAAACCCATGTGATGCTGAGGTTGAGTGAAAGCTCTCCAACCCCTTTCCTCCACGAGAGGGAAACTGTTGTTTTGAAACAGCAGTTCTAACAGTCTCAGAGAGACTTCGTACCCTGGTTTGGTTTGGTTTTTTTTTTTTTCTTGTTTTATATCTAGTACTGAGAAGAGAAGGCTAGCAGTCTCAAATGTATGTGATTATACAAGTCTTCTCCTTTCATCTCATGTGCTTTAAGTAAACTTCATCTTGTGTAGTATTTGGTCCTTTTTCAAATGCGTTAATTCCTATAGAGATAAGTAGTTACAGAATAGACTAAAATCTAATTCTGAAATCCCCCTCCATTGTGAAGGTGTTTGCAGAGGAGAGCAGCAGCAATAGTATCTCATCTGAATCGATCGCGGGCGACGGCAGGAATACAAATGGTGCAGAAAGCAGGGAGTCCTGCAGCCTACTGGCAGCTCAATAGAGAGGGAATACGAGCTACTAGGCTTCTATTTGTGAAGTAGGATGTTTTGGGTAATCACGGGGAAATAGTGCCTCTTTCAAATTCGTCCTCTTTTTTTCTGTACTCCATTTCTTGTGTGTGTTATGAACCTTCCCTATGCAGTACAGTACAGCCAAGTTTGAAAGACTGTTTCAGAGGTCCCCTTTGGGCTATCGGGTTTTATGTAGACAGGACACTGAGGAACACTGAACTGCCTATTACTTTGGAGCAGAAACGGTGCTGCGGTGAGATTGATAGCAGCCATGTGCCTCCATACACAATGCGAGCTGCATAAATTACAGCCTCTTAACGATAAGGCATAGCTAAATTTCAGCGGAAGCGTAGTTGTGCCTCTATTATTTCAGTGCTCTCTAATACACGAGTGTGTAAATATGTATGCCAGGGAATGTAATCCGTATGTGAGATTGGGGGTGAGAGTGGGGAGGGAGTGAAGCTGGAGTACAAACAAATGAAAATTGCAGTCAAATCTACAGGATTCACCGTATTTGAACCACACTGGATCTCGAACAGCTTGGCATTTGTAACGTAGCAGGATGTTTTATTGCGGTTCATTCCCACAAGGTGAATTAAAATAAGGATTAAAAAGCCCCTATAAATCAGATTTTTATAGCTGCCTAAACCACCTGCAAACTGTTGGTACTTGTTTTCAAAATCCACCATCATTCTGCTGTCAAATTGATTTTGGTTTCATTAGCAGAGCTGGCATTGCCTGTGCTGGCATAATCTACCAGCTGCATAAATTACTAGGAGTGTAATTGTAAGCAATGTCTTAATTTTGTCAACAGCATTCCAGAGCGACAGCGATACCCTTTATGCACTATCTTTAATTGTCTCGGCTGGATGTTTTTTCAGCAAATTTTACCTCAATGGGAAATAACAGAAAGAATTACGTGAGCCTGTAGTAGTTAGTACAGGCTGGAAGATGCTCTTCATGAAACCAAATAAGATTTACCAAGGGACTCTCCAGTATTTCTAAAGAGTTTCTAATTCAAGTGGTAACTTCTTGAGCACTGAGGGTAAGTGAAGGAGTATGTTTTGATGGCCCTGTGTAGCGTAGGGGCACCAGAAATTATTGCAGATGAAAGCTGATAGCATGAGCTTTGCTCTGCTTTGCTTCACATTCATAATTGTGTGAGCGCTACAGGCAATGGGGACTCTCTGCTTTGTGGATGGAGAGCTTGGGTCCCTCCAGCCATTGTACCATCAGGAGATTGGTTGCTCAGATCAGTGTTTTGCACCCTGGCACAAAGTCTACGAAATCTGGATGAGCCTCCAGCACGTTGTATGTCACCAAAATTAACATCCAGGAGTCTTATGCTTCACATCTCCTTAAGTCTTCACCAATGTTAGCTGCATTAGACACAGGGAAGAGGATAATGGGCTGCGTGGTCTGTGTCTTCGATCTGGTGAATTGTCTTAAAATCATTCTGTATGAATGAGGTGTCTATAAATATGTAATTAATGAACATGAGAGAAGCTAACAGCCAGCAATCAAGTCTATGTACTATAAATCCTGGGTAGGGTGTGCTCAGTAAGTTACTCTGTGCCACAACTGATTTTTTACAGTTGAAGACTTCAGGTAGAAGAGATCTTTTTCTATTTGGTTGTGAGTAAATGTAGGCAATGCAGCAAGATTCATATTACGACGGGAGGGAACGCATTTGCCCTGTAAACATGGAGAGTTGATGTTGTGGGGTATCTCTGCATGAAATAAGTCTCGGTAAGGTAGTTGATAGGTTTGCTCCCTTCCTCATTCAAAAGCATTTGTTATTAGCGATGCCCTGTATATTAAATGGAATAACAATGCATTTGTTAAATGTGAAAGTGAGCATCCTTCTGGTTCAATTTAAAACCTGTAGCAGATTTTGCTACTGCATGTTTTGTAAGTAACCATTTATTTCTCTGAAAAACCAAAGGTAGAGCCGGGGAACTCTCAAAAGCTCTCCAAGGCTGCCTGCTGTGCCGTGCCCCAGCCTCTCTCTCTTCCTTTATTCCTTTAAAACTCTGGAAGGAGATGACCATTGCAGGAAGAGCTTTTCCCATCAATCAGGACTGGATTCTGGTTGCCAATACGCGGAGAGCCAATTTAGCTGTCTACTTGAGTATGTGATCTAAGTCACACTGAGGTTAAAGCCTTATCTAAATCCTATTAAAGCCAATGCTAAGACCCCATAAACTTAATGGGGTTTAGTGTAGATCTACTTTATGGATTTCTTTTTGTATCTTAGCACGTTTGTATTTTTTGATCAGCGAGTAGCTTTTGATAAGCTGTAGTTAAACTTCAGCTGGGACAGTACCGTGTTTCCTTACCTTCGTTCTTTCAAATTAGAGTGGCATAGGTAGTGTGTAATCTGGGAAGACAACTAATGCGTCTATATTCAAGAAATACTATCCACAAGAAGTGAGCCTGATCTTTCTTTTGCCATTAAAAACAATCTCTGTCAATTTTGGTAATGGGGTAGTTGCGTTTTAGGTTAGGTACTTTGGGTAGGGGTCAGTCCTGCTCCTATTTATAGGTTTTGGAATTTATTTTAATGCGCGAAAGGCTAAACCGATGAAAATTAATGCCTTTTTGATATTTGTTATGTGAGCTCATTAGATACTGTACTACAGAAATTCGGCAAAAGTAAAGCTGAAATTCTGTGTACAGAGAGGGCGAGGCGTTAACCTCCTTCAGAGCGGAGATATTTTCTATCATTCAGCATCCCTAAGGTTAAGCAAGTTCTTTTCCATGACATTCCTGTATTTCCACTTGCTGTGGTAAACCTAGTCTCCCTCACAAAAAAGTGGCTGTGATAAAGGTTTTATTTGCACTTTACTTGCATCTTTATTCATTTAAGTAGGTTTATTGAGATAAAGGTAGAAAACAACATTTGTGCCTTGAGTAGATGCTATCTTCTGCACTCCGAATGATGTCTCAAATACTCGGTTTTGAGAGTGGGCCAAGCTGTAGGCACCCTCTTGTTGGCAATTCCTTGATCGAATGAATAATCTTACCAAGTTGGATACAGGTAATCTTAACAACTAAGTGCTGACCAACATGATGGGAGTTTTGCTTTTCAGTCCTGACGAGTGATCTGTAGACTGGAGAAGAAATGCAACACAACGTTATTAGCATCCTTGATAAGTTAGCAGAACTGTTGACTTGGTTTTGGCTTACCTGTGATTTAGGGTTACGGTCCCAGTTCAGTGGGGTTTTCGGGTGTATTAACGTAGTATGACGAATACTCCATGGGAAGCAAGAGTTGGTTATACGTTTCTTGCCCAACTCAGTGAGAGATTTCACGTTGACTTCCCAGAGACCAGCCTTCTATGAACATGTTTTATTCATTAGTCTAAAACTCTTGTGGAGAAATAATTGACGGCAATTATTAAACATTTGCTGCATTTAACTTATTCCTCTGAAACTCTTCTGTGGCTTAATAGCTAAGGAAAAAAGTTTACAAGGTGATAGTGCAAGACTCCATCTGTTCAGACAGATTAAAGGAACCAGAGGACAACTTTTAAAGGATGAATACTGAAGGTATTGTTATTGCTCTTGCTGAGTTTAATTACAGAGAATAGGGACCGATAAATATGTCTACAGGACATATTGATTGCTCTGTGAATGTACACATCCATTTACAGGCAAAGTCAAAGATGTTTCAACTGGATACGACCTATCAAGACGAGCATAAAGCTGAAGGTTCCACAGTCCAGGGGAAAATCTTTACCACAGATCAGTCACTCTGTTAAATTATCCTCAACCCATATTCCCAAGAAGTTCTGCCTTTGAGGATACAAGTAAATTCATATCCAGGACAAGTGATTTTAAAAAAAATAAAATAGTAGTCAGTAAACTTCTGAACAAAACAGTCTTTAGTCACTTAGATACTTCCAAAATTTCTGCCAAACTTGCAATAAACTCTCAGTTAATCTATAAAGAGTGAATTTAGCACAAATAACAAATCTCCCTAGTGAGACCAATAATTAGAGATTGTGAAGTGTTCTACAATCACTTTGAATAGGGCAGTAAGTACATATATTTTAGTAGCAGTCATTTCATCCTTTACCTTAAAAAAAACTTAAAGTTGCAAATGTGTTTTTTATTTTCCTCAAAGGTTATCTGGGTTTTTTTCTCCCCTGCAGGAACAAAATGCCCTAAAGACACACTGGATTGCTTATCCAATTATGGCTGCTTCCCTAAGTAATAGTTTTTAGATATTCATTTTTAATGATTTTTATGCCTCTTGAAAATGCCAGCAATATTGCTCATAAATCATTGTCCTTTCCTTTAGCTCCCCTGGATTAATATAAATGCACTTTAATTACAATTCTAGTTGGATCGACTGCATTTAATCCTACCTGCATTTTGAGGTAGGTATTTAGTTCAGTACAGCTCATTAAATAGCAGTGGTATGGGTTAATGTCATGATTAGATGTCGAATGAGATACTGGGGCGACGGGAATTTATATGCTGCCAGAGATATTGCAGCCTGCCTGAAGCAGCATTATTCTTCAGTGAGGCGGTTATGCTGTATGTTTTTCTTCTGGTATTTTCTGCTTAGTACCGTGTCGTCGTGTGCCAGCTTTGTACACAAAGCTTATATATCGCTGAAATAACTGCATGCGTTTTAATGGTGATAGTAACTAAGACAGGCACTGCTCCTTGGGGTGTCCACCGATAGAGGTATGACAGTGAACACGTTCTATTTTAAATACGTCGTTATTTTCATTTGGAGATCAGCAGTTGTTGGTGGAAAGAACGAAGAGCCACAATGGTTTGTAAGTGTGAGGTTGAGTCGGCGGTGTTCGGTGTTACCGATTCCATGTCTCTTTGGCCAGCCATGATGTGTGGAGGTCTACTGAACCCTGTCCCTCGCGTGAAGGGAGCTCCACTCCCGCCTCGGATATCCACTGGAGTATAAACGCTATCATTTCATATCCGTGCTGCACTAGAACAAACGCAGGGCAAAACTCAGCCGCAACTAAGCTGTATTGAATATGATAAAACTGCTTTTGATTTACATTCATGGGGAGTGGAATCCAAATTGAGCCCAAAGGTGAAAAACAGAGGTGTAAAACATTATGTTGCCCACTGCCTCTTTAAGAAAACATCTATTTCTTTTGCTAAATATCAATCCAGGGAAAAAGACCTGCGTGTGTTTCATTTTTCTTTGCTGACATTTTGATGTGATTAAATTCATGGTGCTGCAAAGAAATATTGCCAAGCAAACCTCACAGCCGAAGAAATAGTGCGGCGTTCTTCCGAAGCCAGCAAACGCGCAGCAGCTTTCTCTTTAGTATAATTAGTAAAAGCACGGTTCCACTCTAACCTGTAAATCACTCTTTTCTCTGCACGGGGCGCTTCTGTTAAATGCTGACTATCTTCTTTCTATCATCTGGCACAGGTAAACAGGGGAAACTGTAAACGCCTTAACGCTCGGTGAGACATCTGGGGAGTCTCATGCAGATGTCTAATCAACAGAGGAAAAACCCTGCTTACATTGAGCAACGTCATTTCTCTAACCATTCGCTTCTGGGCTACTGATGGGCTCATAGTTTAGGAGGCTGATGTGATATTTACAGTGATTGTGGGTTTTATTTGTTTAAAGAAAAGATATTGTTGTGACTTACATCTCTTTACATGTCCCAGTTCCCTGGGGAAGTGTTGCTTCTGGCATTTGACTAGGCACTAAAGCACTTTCTTCTCAATTCTTTCGGAGCGGAAATACATTTCTGTGAAAGACCAGTCCTACTGGTTTGAGAAGACAGGTAGTGTTATGGCTGAAGCACTGTCTAAGCCTCTGGCTTCATTTTTTTAGCTCCCTTTAAATTTTTCTGACACTTGGAATCACCGGAGGGGAATTTTTGATCTGAAGGAAAAATAACTGACTCGCACCGATTTTGTACTTGAACCAATTTCAAGAAGAAAACCACCTTCCAAGCAGCCTTCCAATTTATCTTTAATGGCATGATGGTCTGGCCCCAGTCCATTATTGTCCTTTTTTTCTTTCTTTAAAGGCGGTACACAAATGCTTCCCTCTGTGTCCTGTGTTGGTCTGTTGGCTGTGCCGCAGGAGTGATGGTCCCCGAGTACGACCACGTATGGCTCCTAGCACGTCCCAGCCCTAACCTTAGCTGCCAGGTCTTCTTTTCTAAGAATTCGTTTGCTTTCTGTAAGCATTTAAGATACCAAGGTGACTGATTCCATGTGTAATTTTAGCCTCTTCTTCCATAAAGCCAGTTAGCTATTCCACCATGGCAGAATATGGTTTCTTCGAAGAAATTCAGAGCTCTTCCGAAACAGTCGGCGGCCAGCCTTCCCAATGCTTGGGTGTAAGTAGATCACACTGGTCGTGCCCGGTTTTGTGTTGAAAGGCTGAGTAGTTATTTTCAGGGTCACAAAGCGAGAAAATGAATGAGCTGGAAATGGGAGCCAAGAGCCTTCGTTCCCATCTCATGCTCATAAATACCCTCCCTTCCGTTGTCACCTTTACAGTCATCCTTTGCAAAGGTACTCAGTTGAACAGAGCACGAATGCACAGGAAGATTAAGCGCAAGACTCATAAATTTTGAAAGTCAAGAGCAAAACATGGGTTTCTTGGTGTTGATCCGGCCACTCTTCCACCAAACCCCGGTGTCCTTTTCCCCAGGACTGGGCAGACATCTCCTGGTGCCTGCATCTTTGCTCCTGGGAAGGTGAGTGTTTGGGAAAATGTGTGGTTTACGAGATGTGGAAGGCTCTGTGTTTTGATCTTTCTCCTTTTCTGACATTGGAAGAAGCCACTTACTTTTTCAGTACATCACATAAAATGCAAAGTGTATTTGATGAGGAGCCACTTACACAGTTCTTTACAACATGTAGACAGAGTTACGAGGTTGGGCAGCAGCTTCGTTGATGAAAGAATAAAGAAGATGATTTTTTTTTTCCTACCCTTTGAAATGGGCAGAATAAAAATTTTAATTACTTGTTTGTCTATAAATAATGCAGAGAAGCTATAGGTTGTGCTATACACGTGCCCACACCAGTGAGATATGCATTTAGTGCCAGAAAATTGCCTGAGCCTCTCATAGGTAGTAAATTCTCCGTGTATTTATGGCCAATAGTAGATGCGCCCACGCGTGCTGACAGAGAAATCCTATGTCAAGGTGATCAGGAAAGAGTCCTTTCTCTTCTGTAAAGGCAGCCAGGTGTCAGGCTTTCTCTAGGTAGTTTTTCCTTCAGAGAGATTGACTTTACCTTATGGACAGAAAAAAAAAAAAAAGTCTCATCTCCACAGGTTAAAGAGCTGATCGCGTGTCAGGTTCCTCTGTTATCTATAGTCTTGCAGCCACTCATCACCATCCTGTGTTAGCCCACAGTTCCTTCCTTCCTGATGGTTTGTTACATCTTTAAGAACGTCCCGTACTCTGCATTTAGAGTCATAGAATCACAGAGTGTGTTGGGTTGGAAGGGACCTCTAAAGGCCATCTAGTCCAACCCCCTGCAGTCAGCAGGGACATCCACAACTAGATCAGGTCGCTCAGAGCCTCATCCAGCCTGGCCTTGAATGTCTCCAGGGATGGGGCCTCCACCCCCTCTCTGGGCAACCTGGGCCAGTGTCTCACCACCCTCAGTGGAAAGAACTTCTTCCCAATGGCTCATCTAAACCTGCCCTGCTCTAGTTTAAACCCTTCCCCCTCGTCCTATGGCTACATGCCCTTGCAAACAGCCCTTGCATTTATGTTTGTCCCTGTCAACGCTGCCTGTCTCTGGTGTCCGATATGACAGGAAAGTCTTGACACCTGCATTTGTGGTGTGCAGGTGATGCTGGACCTTGCATTGAGTACCTATCTACGGCCGTTCCCTTCTGTGCGTCTCTGTCCCGTCCTTCCCTTCTCCCCACGGATTCTTGAATAATTCTTTGCGAGATGAAGCGTGAAGGAATTTGCAGGTGAGATCAGGCGATTCTTGAATACACCAGGATTGATAATAGAACACGGGAGGGAGGAGGAGCTGTGAATGAGGACAGGTAATTGTCTATAGAAATCGGTGAATAGGAGCTAGCTACCTATCAGTATAGAATGCGTGTTGCTTTATTTCTTTGGGAAGAAATGAGATTGAGTCATATATCAATTAACCTTAAGCCAGATAAGTGGCTGAGGATTAATTTACTAGATAATACTGGAATCTGGGAGGATGTGGAGGATTTGTTGGAAACTATTTAAACTATAATTAATCTTTCTTTTAAATATACAGGGAGATAACAGAATTAGTTGAAAAATCTTTTTTTATTGGGAAATGGAACATTTTCAAAGGAAAACAAGTGTTTAAGCACCAGTTCGTAGCTGCTGGGAGGTGATGTGGTTTTGTGCAAGAAAAAGTAGCTTTCCAGAGTTACAGGGTGGAGGATCATGTCCAGGTATCAAAAGGACAGAATTCAAATGCCGCGTTGCTGAGCACTTTTGCAGGCTGCCCACTAGGATGCTGAGAATGGTAATTGGAGCTCTTTTGCCTGGCACGGGGCCGCTCCGCTTGCGTTTGGAACAGGATTTGCCTCGTGCCCCTTGCGGCGATGCGCTGAGTAGCTTTTCCCGGGGTCCTGAGCTGCTTCGGTTTCTGCTTTTCTTCTTCCAGGGATGAGGAACCAGGAGAAATTGTCAGCAGCTCTCTCTGTTTACCCTTTGGGGCAAAGTGCATCTTCAAAAACTGTAAATATTTCGATTGCTAATTTATACCCTTGGCATTCAGGGTGACTTTTTCAAGTGAGTGACGTGCTGCGTGATTAGTTGCTCGTAGCCTCATAATTAGCTGAAATGTCATTTACGTTGCGTCGCCTTGTTGCATGTTTTGCAATGTGTGTAATCACGGGGAAGGAAAGCACTCGAACGGATACCACGGCGGAGAGGTTTCGCTGGGGGACAGAGTTTCTCTTTTAGATTAGCAACCTGCTAAAAAAAAAAAAAAATAGCAATTATGTGCCACCTTTACTTCAGTTATAACACCATGAAAACTGAATCTGTGTCTAATTTGTGTGCCCTTTGGGAGCCTGAGAGGACCTGACCTAGAAGGATTACACCTATGGAGAGTCTTTCCTCTGCGCATACACTGATTGGTTTGAGGTTTTTTCCTCCCCCTTTGATGCATTTTTTTTTTTCATTTGAAGATCTCAAAACCCTTCGAAATTTCCTGCCGAGTTGTTCACCTGCGACTCCAAAAAGTTTGGAGGTGTTTTTTTCTGTTTCTGCTATGGTTAATATCTTTCAGAAAGCCGATGCTTTATGCTGCGGAGCTAAAATCGTGTTAATATGTACCTTTCCACTGAGTTTTTGATTTTGTGCCTCGTTGTCCGGCACGTTTGGCACCCAGGTTCTGCAGCGTCCCGCTGCCGTATTTCAAGACGCTTTGTTGAAGAGACGTTACATTTATGGGTAAGGGTCAGGTTTTTAAAAGGAATTAAGCACCTCAGCGCCTCTCAAACCTCGCCTGCGTGTGACTGGAGGCACCGTGTTGGGATCTATTGTCCGCTCCATTGTGTCTGGGATACTTTTCCTTGCTCGGTGTTGTTATGCCTCAGCTTCTATTGTATCGGCACCGGGTTTAATGCGTTCCTGGGCACAAGGTGCTGGTAGAGAAATAAAGTGTGAGCCAGCCGCTACTAATAGGTACATAGGAGAATCCATCAAACCCCTTTGCTATCCCTCTAGCGCTGCGGGTAAGTGGTTCTGTTTAGCTGGAGAAGCCAAATGATGAGAGATGTTCTTTTATCGTCCCTTTTACATCAGAAAGAGCGCGATAGTATTTTTACCCATCAGTAGGATGCAAAAGCGCCTCTTCCTTCTGATTCCTGTATAAATGGATTTCACATTACTCGATACAATGCACTTTAGTGATTGGAAATGTCAAAGTGATTAGGGAAAGCTGGCATTTTGAAAGCGCTGGAGTGTGTCTATGGCTACACGGTCTGGCAAGAAGTTTCAAATTATCTTAAGCTGCTAAAACACAGACTTTTTAACCCACAAATGTGACGTTAATTTCTCTTGTGGTGCAGATTATGGAGGAAAATGACCCTGGTCAGCTTCCCCTGGTTATGTTACGCGTTCACAGCAGTTTCTGAGAGAACCAAGTCCAGGTGATTTATTTTGGGTATGAAAAATCTGTCTTACAGTAGCTGTAGCTCAGTATTTGCTTGCGTTTAGCCAATGTGCTGAGATCGTAATATTGATGATCATTTCATTTTACCGTGAAAGGTGATGTTTCCTGATCCAGCCTGCAGCTCACACAGTCCAAACAACTGTTACTCAGAGCTTTGCAAGATTTTTTCCTGTTAGGAACAGGTTGAGCGTAGCCTGGCTTATTTAGAAAGTCTATGCACAGGCCAAATTCGGAGGGACTCGAGGCCAAGTTAAATACCCGAGCACCTGAACGCACCTTTCGGGCGCTTTAGAAAGCGTGGGTTAGACATCAGGCTCCTTTTACAGTGAACAAAAAGACGCGCAACCCCGGTACCAACAGAAGATGATCCACACTCCTGCAGAAGCACTTTTAAAACAAAAGGAAACAAAAATCTTTATTGAACCTCTGATGAGTATGAAGTGAGCCAAGCAGCTTTACAGAAAATTAAGATATTAAAAGTGTTTCTTGCACCCAGCTGGTAGTTTTATGATGATGGCTCTTGGCGTGCATCTGCACCGGTTAAAAATAATTCTGAAATAGCAAGGTTCTTGGCCCTGCTGGAGCTTTTGTTTTTGTTTTGTTTTGTTTTTTTTTTTTCCTTTTCAAATAAGGTTTTACTAAGAAGAAGGTTTTCTCTTATTATGATTCATGATGACTTGCCCTTTATCAGAGTACTTGTTTCAGGTTGAAGTCTTTGTAATAGCGCAGCTGATGGAGGAGTCCGGGCATGAAGAAGTTATCAATATTAAAAATATCCTTTCCTGACAGCAGCACCTTTGCTAAAGAAAAACTTTCATTATTTGCTAAAAATGGTCAGACCCTATACTCCATGTGTCTGTTCTGTTGCCAGGCTGCTTTTATTGAGGATTATTTTTTTTTCCCCTTTCTTGCACGTTAGCTTCTGTGATGAACAAAATGAGAAAGGATATGTCGTAATGAAAAATAGATACCTGAAGTCGGGTCCAGAAAGGTAAATGGGGCATGGGGTGGGGAAGAGGTAGTTCACATTCAATTAAAGTCACTAACGGCTGCAAAATCTCTCCCCTTCAACTCCAGCTCTGCCTTTTGAGTCTTCTTGCCCCAGCAGTGACTGAAGTCTGCCTGAGGGGCAGTCGGGGCAGTACGAGATCTCGGAATGGATCATTACTGCTTAAGTAAGCATAAAACATCCCTGTATTTTCCCAGAGTTCTGCTATGGGAAAATAAAAACTCTGTTTCTCCCTATTTACTGTAGTGGGTTAGTGGTAATCACCGTTTATGAAGTCACTCATAAGAAAGTAATAGCCTGAGTGGTGCTTTGGGATTAAAGCACATCTTTAAATGATACTGTAAGGAATCATTTATGTAATGCAACACTGATCTGTAGCCCTGCGATGGGTTTACATCCCATGATTGACCAAACATTGCTGGTTTTATTGCCCATGATGATATGTAGCGTTCTCGTATTTCTCTTTCTGTGCAAAAGTAGTTTTTGTGGCTGGTGATATTTAGCACGGGTGAAACGTGCGGGACAGATTGCGACTGGAGCTCTTCCAGTGGCTTTACCCAGGTGATGGAGAGTGATGTTTGCACCAGTTCCAGATCAATAGTGGGTTTCGTTCGTGCCAAGTGACTGCATTCGCCAAAGGGGGAAGGGAGCTGAGAAGTGACGAAGGTTAAGAGCTGGGTAGGTGAGTAACTGGAAAATAGCCAATCGCCATTTTTCTTTTTAATGAACACACAGGACCAAATTCAGTGGCAGTATTACGCCGAGTACTTGCATTAGAAATCATGGTGACAGTTTATTTGCATCCTGGGAATGCAGAGAACCAAGCTGTATAGCCTAGGGCCCTCTTGAATAAATGCAGTACAAGATTAATGAAAAAATAATAAAATGGTTCCTTAGCCAGTTTATATGATGGTAATTGTGAAAATGTCAGCATACAGGATCGATTTTCTAGAAGAACCTTCTCAAAACATACACACGGAGTCAGAGTGTTCTGTGCTGGGTCTCACTGTGGTGATGTTCGATGTGTTGAAACTTTTGTAGAAGGAAGGTTTGGAGCAGATTCCAAAATATTTCACAAATGTGTTTCAGCGTTAACATCCACAGGCGGACACAAGCACTCCTCCTTTCTCCTTAAACAATTTCTACGCTGTTTTGTCGAGAGATGCAATCATGTTTCGGTTTTGCATATTAGAAATGTATAGCGACACTTTAGAAATTTAGGAGTTGAGATTGGAGAGCTGCGACTCTCGCAGTGCCCTGAACACTTGACATCTCTTCCCGGTGCCTTGTTAGGAAAACCACAGCCTCTAGGAGCGTGCACGTCAGCCTCCCTCGCCATCACCACAGGGCTTCCAGGCAGGTTATCCTTGCCTTTGACCCAGGGTTTTGTGGGCTTTTCTCTAAAAATCTTATTCACCCTTGCAGATCTGGAACAGCTTCCCTGATGGCCTTCTGAATACTTGGTAAAAGCCATTAATTTGGAGCAAGGATGGCAATTATGTTCATAAGAGAGCTAGAGAGACTGTTTTGCTGCTTTGGTTTATTGGATGACTGAGCTAATTCATTATTTGTACAGGAATCTTATTTTTTACTGCTGGATGGTCATCCATTCAGGACTGTAAATCTAATTAATTTGAATACATGAGATTTGCAAGAGGGTGTTTCTATTTTGGTTTGAATATAAGAAGCAATTAGGTAGGAAAAACTTACTGCTTTGTAACTAACTTTTTGGCAGTCCTGCAGTTAAAGCTATAGGCAGTATATTAAGTCCAAGAAGAGAATATGGTGATTAAAAATGAATTCCTTACTACTTGGCCTGGATCAACAGCTTAGCTTGTGTTTGTTAGGAGAGGGCATCTGTCTCCCTGCCTTATTAGATGAGGAGAAGGCAAATATAAACAAAAGAAAGAGCCAATCTATCCCCTACATGGCTTCCACTTTGCCAAAAGCCATGGTGCTGCCTGTTCCAGCGGGCTGCTGCAGCTGCGAATACATCTGCTGCCACTGTGCCCCTCGCTGCGGGGGTTGTCCCTCTAGGTTTGCCCTCAAATGGCAATCTGTCAATACAAATATTGACACGTGCCACCTCGCTGCTGTGTATTTTTAACCAGATTAGGCTTCCCAAAAGGAACGGCGTGTGCAGAGGTGCTGAACAGGAGCCGTGTGGTTTTTGTTGGGATAATAACTGGTGGAGAGAGGGTGATGCAGGGGAAAAAGCAATGTGCTGTCAGCCTTACAATTATCTGTAGATAAATGGATGTGATCAAGTGTTGTTATGTACTTAGCACCAGGTTGACACTGTCTAAAAAAAAAAAAAAAATACATGTATAATAATAACAATAAAAATTCCTTGACTTTTCATCATTTTTTTTGGAGGATCCTTATTCTGAGGTATGCTGGAAGTTATATCACCAAAGGGCTGGCGTGTAGAGGAACGTCCACAATGCCAGGGTTCAGGCGGCGCTGCCAAGACACAGTGGTAGGACGGGGGTGGAGAAGTCGATTTGCAGCACGGTTCCAAGAGAAGCTGGTAAACATATGGAAAGGACACACATTACAAAGGGTACTTCTGAGACTGAAGACCTGGACAGAGCTGGGAAAACCTGTGTTCAGTTCCTTATGTTGGCACGAGCTGCCTGTAAATCTCTTTTTTTTTCTTTTTCTTTGAATGGATTCCTGTATTTTTTGGTACTCGGTGTCCAAGTGGTCATGTCCCAGGGCAATAAAAATAGATGTTAAAGAGTAAAGCGGGGCACCGCAAATGCTTCTCGGCTATAGGCATCCTAATATATGCTGATGGCAGCCACGGAAGCCGATACTTTGAGTGCTAAAACAGCTTAAGCAGCTCCCCAGCAGGGACTGCTTACTGGGGAGACGGGAGCGGGGACGGTGGCAGGATGTGGCTGCGTCTGCTCCAAGGGCTCGCGCGGCTCTGTCCGTCCCTGTTATCGTACGGAGTCTGGGCGGGTATCAATGGAAGCAGCATTTGAATCGCCTTGAGTAAAAATTTAGTTCCTATAATACATTTCAATGAATGTAATGGCCCTGTTGGCGTTCTATATAAACCTTAGTGAAATTTGGAATGGCTGCTTTAAAAGGAGAAATTTGCGTGTTTTGGATAAGAGTGCTCTCAAGTATTTTATTTTTTTTACGGGGCTGGTGGAGATGTAGCAAGGTTGGACAGGTCAAAGCCTGGGTCTGGCTTAATTTTTGATGGAAATGTGGTTCTTACGCTGGCGAGTGTCTGGGTATTTTGGTGAGATTCTAGTGATGCTAACTGGGAAATTTGGATGGGAGAGGAATAGGGAGGGTCTGCGGGGCTGAAATCAGTCCAGATGATCTATGTGTTACCATCTCTTACTGCTGGTGGTGCCTGGCAGCTTGGAAGTGGACACTGGGGTGTTTTACAACCCTGATTCCAGAGCTGGGCACCTTATTGTGTCAGCAGAGCCTAAATGTTCTTTGCTCGGGTCCCATCTCTGCTGCAGCGAACCACCGAGAACGGCAGTTCGGTTTTTTTTCAGCATTTTGATGCTAGAAATCTCTGCTAGATACTTTTTTTTTATGGTCCCTTTTACTTGAAAAGTAACATTAAGAGCATTTTCAAAGAGAACAACTGTGGGACAGTTATAGTTTCTTCTGCTCAGCTTTGATTAAAGCCTCTTCATACTTATTTTTAAGAGAATCACAAGGCATTTGCTTGTCGCTAAATATAAGCTGGATGACTCAAAGAGAATGCTGAGGTCCAGATTTTGGGAAATGAATCAGGGAGATGCTCTAAGGACTATTAAATCCCACTTCACATTTTCCAAGTTGCCAACAAATGTAAACAGCAAAAATTAAGATAACAGGTTGTTTTGGTCTGTATTTTTAGGCTGACATATGCTGCCGAGTCTTGGAGAGCACCTCGCAGACAGGCGAGAGCTTTAATACTGGGCTCCAGAATGATTCATGTGTATGTGACTTTTCTTTCCAAATCTGGACTGCTGTTATCCTTCTGAAGGAGCGTGACTTGCCGTCTTTCCCGTCTTGAATCGGACGCTGCACCTTGCTTGACCATCCCTGCCCATTTTTGAGTCTTTTTAAGGTATTTAGGCGTCAAAATAAGGATATTGTTTGTTTTGGTGGGGTTTTTCTGCGCTTAAGGCATCTGCTTTCTGGTTTACATGCTGAGGTATTTTTGAGAATCCTGAAGCAAATTTTACATATTTTAAGCAGGTTGGCACCTTCAGGAAGCTTGTCCACAGAGAATCTGCCACTTATTACAGCTTTTAAGATTTTAAAAAAACCAAAGATTTTAAGAGAGATTTTTAAAAAAACCAAAACAAAACCACCTCAGTCGAATTTCTAGAATAAATGGGATAAAGCCTCATAGATCATTTCTAAGAGTGCTCATTCTAAATTTGAATTTTAAGCCATATTTCATCCAAGGACTTTGTTCTTTTTGCGAAGATCTTGTAGCTTTTGGTCCGTCTTCAGTTGCATTTCAAAAGGTCCCTTCACATGCCGTAAATAACTCAAGTCCAGATTAAAGGAGGGAGCATCAGTGCCAGCACCCAGCTTCACAAACTAATCTATTTCTGCTTTTGGACGTGATAAAGAGCTGTTTCACTGCGCCTGAAATGCATCTGCTTAAGCTTTAAAATGTTCTAATTCCTGTCTGTGACTGCGTGATCGCAGTTGACCACACGTGCTCAACGGAGAGAAAGTCAGTTCCGTAGTCGGAGCCTGAGGATCCGGCTGAGCGTGTGAGGGAATTCACAAGATGTATACGCCTAACTCGGCTGTATCCTTTTAAAAACAAACAAAATTGCAAATGCTGATGCATATATAACTCTTAAGGAAAGAAATCACATGTTGACTTTTTTGTTAGATGTCTTTCACAGTGCTACTTAATTAAGGTGTAATTTTTTTCCATATTGTTCCATCACAAGGAAAATATCCCTTTATGAAGAGGCTGTGGAATATTAGCGTGAAGCTTATGCTATGAGGAGAGAAGGATCCAAGATATCATTGAAGTAACAAGAATCGTTGTTCTATAGGCCTGAATTTCCCATTTATTGCCTATTTACAGAGTGTGATTCCCACTTGTCCTAAGAGGTTTTCCGATAGCCCCGACAGGCACGAGGTGCCCTTCTGCTCACAAAGTGGATTTTTGAAGTGCCGTGTTTCTGCTTTTCCAATATTGGGACTAAGACAATTCATACCCCATCTCGGATGGGAACAGAGGAAATCCAACTGCTTTACATCACATATGAAAACCTGTATCGACTCTGGGTTTGAGGCTGGAAATCCTAATCAGCTAGAGTGCATTCTCAAGTCTGATAAATCTTAACAGACCTTTTAATCAATATGTCTTGGAGTTTGTGCCAGAGCACCTAGCCAGCTGTAATATATACGACTTTCGGTAAAGTTACAGAATTCCTGCACGTTTGTTTAGGACAAGTATCTCTCTAAGACGTTGTAATGTTGCTTTATGAAAGGGCTTTAAGCTGACTCTGAGCTTAAATTTCTGCCTTTTTCTTCCCAATTTAGAACTTGGGGTCTAAATCTAGGGCTACTCACAATCTAGTGGAACTCTTATAAACGAAAAGCAGGCCCATTGAATGGTTCTGCTAATTTTACAGGTGTGTACGCATGTGTAGATATACTTGTGCTCAACTATGCACCATTTCTCGCTTTTCAAGTGCCCCTTTCAGTCATTTACGTGACCTTTCCAAGTGATTGAATATCACTTTTGGGCAGGGGCTAAAGGCCAGCGATGTCACTTTGTCGCTCGGTTCAGTAAGCTTTGGGATGAGCTTAACAACAGACTTTTTCTGTATTTGCAGCCCTGATGTTTTTGGCAATCTGCTTGCTCCTGCTGCTGCTTACATGCAAGAGCAGATTTACCACCTCCAGGTACCTTGGAACGGGCGCCGGCGGAGCTGGCCGAGTTGGGCTATATTCACAGGGGTTTGTGCTGCAGAGGAGTGTGCAAATTGGCACCCACCGCCCGTGCCTGTGACAACAGCCGTTCCATGGAAGACATGTAGCACGAGCAGACTAACCTGAGCTGCTCGCCATCTCCCTCTGGGCATACATAGCTCCTGTTCCAGGAGGCCGTGTAGGGCATTTGGTTTTCTTGCCAGCTCCCTATGGGAATGATCCTTGTGGAAGCAAACTCTAGTCTCCCTGCAGCGGTTTCTGCTGTAGGAAGACACCGTTCTGCCTGTGTTGTGTGTCTTCATGTGCCATGGAGGAGATCAGTGTAGCCCTTACTCAACATCTCCCTCTTGGGTGGCTGCAATAAGAGCCGTACCCCACGATTGAAAGCGGGACAGAGTGGGGAAAAACTCTTTTCACTTTTCTTGACTGTACGCTTAGTAGATTTTAAACTTGAAAAGCTCTCCCCCTGCCAGGATTTCGCTAAAGAAAAAAGATAACCTTGGCGTGCTACTGTAATTGTCGCTCGTTGTTTCCCTTGGCGCTGTTAGGACAAGTGTTGCTTGTACCCTGAAGGCAGACAGCAGTGCTAAATTCTATCCGACTGTGACTGCTGCTTTATTGCCATGAGGACGCAGGACTGAGCAGACACTGCAGAGGAAGATATTTCAAACTCCTCTTATACCTTCAGTTTGGGAAATTACATTTTGCCATGTAGTTTTTAATCTGTCTGTATAGACCATACAAAATGACAAGTGAGCATGATTTAATTTTATGATAGCACTGCATTAGATGACCACTTTATGTTGCTGTAAAAGAGGGATTTGAAGTGGTGGTGTGCTTTGCTCTTCCTTCCACGTTTGAGATTCTTGTTTCTTGAAGTCTGACAATAAAATCTTAAGAATGTTAAGAACAGCTTTACTGTTGTCTCCTGGGGCCTGGTTACCCATGCGGAGTCATATTTGGCAAAACAGGTATCACATAGGCACTGAGCGTTTTGTATCATTTTATATCAGGACTTGTCAAAATGCTTTATAGAGGAGATCAAGCCCGATCTCTCATTTCACAGTTGGGGGAAAAAAAACAGGGCCAGGGAGTGTAAGCAATAAGCAGATGGCCAGAACCCAAATCTGGTTTGGTTATCTGTCCATGCTTGCATATATCATAGAAACATACAATGGTTCGGGTTGGGAGGGACCTTAAAGATCATCTAGTTCCAACCCCCCTGCCCTGGGCAGGGACACCTCCCACCAGCCCAGCTTGCTCCCAGCCCCGGCCAACCTGGCCTTGAACCCCTCCAGGGATGGGGCAGCCACAGCTTCTCTGGGCAACCTGGGCCAGGGGCTCACCCCCCTCACAGCAAACAATTTCTTCCCCAGATCTCATCTCAATCTCCCCTCTTTCAGTTTGAAACCGTTACCCCATGTCCTATCATTACACTCCCTGCTCCAGAGTCCCTCCCCATCCTTCCTGTAGGCCCCCTTCAGGTATTGCAAGGGGCTCCAAGGTCTCCCCGGAGCCTTCTCTTCTCCAGGCTGAACCCCCCCAGCTCTCTCAGCCTGTCCTCACAGTGGAGGGGCTCCAGCCCTCCCAGCACCTCCAGGGCCTCCTCTGGCCCTGCTTCAACAGGTCCAGCGTTGATATGAGCTTGTTTGTGTTGCTCTGTGGAGGGTGTAAAAGAGCTACTGGACTTAATGCATCCATGTGCCGTGGCCAAGTTCTGCCCACCAGCACGAGCCAGACTCCCGAAGGCTCGGGAGCGGTGGCTGAGTGCCAGCCCCACCTGAACACAAGGTGTGTGGCTCCTGATCCTGGAGCCATAAGAGCATCAGTGTGGGCACCTCTGCTCCGAGCACGCTTGTGCTGGAGAGATGTGCTCTGGCTCCAGAGCGCAGAAACAACAGTGGCTAACTGCTGGATCAGGCTGCTCCGCCTCTTGGCTCGGTGAGCAGTACTTGCGTGCCAGGGGACGGGATGAAGTGGTGGCCGGTCTTGGTTGTTATTCATAAGGTTACACATCTTGCACTTGCCGTGAGCAGCTGGGTCCTGATTGTCTGTTGGTCTCTGTTATTTTTTTTTTTGTTTGTTTATACTGCTACAAATTCAGTGCAAGTAGGCAGTGGAAGTTTCTTACATCAGCACTGCAGCTGTGCAAGAGCGAACAGAATGAGAATTGTATTGGGCAGGTGTGTATGAAGAAAAAACAAAAGAAAATAGGTTTTGTTTCTGACCCTTCAGTAGAAAGGAGAAGAAGATATATTCTTGTGTAAATCAAGAGTGATGCAGTTGGTGTCACTGAATTTTTATCTTGATAAAATTGAGATAGGGAAGAACTAGTACTGCTGTAAAGGTAAAACCTTGTCTAGAAAGTTGTTTACAATTCCAGGCACTTGTATTCAAAGATGATAAACTGACACAGATGCAGAGCAGAGGTTTTAGGGTGATTGAGGAAATGATTAACAAGAAGAGATTAGAATAGTCATGCTTCATTAGCTTATCAGAGAAAACTGTGATACAGCATCATGTGGATATACACCAGGGAAGAGGAGGAATATGCAAAATTAAGGCTGAGGTTGACGTGAGCAGAAGTGGCCGAATCTGGACCTGAGAAGAAGTTTCGTCGTCAGAACAAGCTCTGTATTCGTTTCAAAGGGCTTCCTAACGGGAAGGGTGCAAGTAAAAATTCACTTCTTTTGAGGATGGTGGTCTATTAAAATAAAAGGAAAAAAAAAAAACAACCAAAAAAACCCCAAACCTAAAACCCACCACCTAAACAACGAAAGCGATAACATTAGGATCGTAATCTTATCTTGATGTTCTTTATTTTAATTAATGAGCAAATTGCTTCGGTCTCTTTCCAGTCTCTGACACTAGAACAGTTTATAGAGAATCTGATCCCGTATTTTCACAGGCAAATTAATCCACTTTATCTGCAGCATCATGGTGGGAAGAGATGTATGTTCCTGTGCAAGGGAAAATTTAAGTGCCACTCCCCAGCGTCGCAGCCGATGAAAACCCCCGCAATTGCAGAAGGACATGTAAATGTTGGGCTTCTGGTTTGGGCACTCAGGGAGGGCATTTAAAACAATGACAAATACCTAGCAGGTCTGTGTAATCATCATGCTATCTATTCTATTGAACCATGGAAATGAAATAAAATCCAAGGTGAGCATCCACTTAAGAGTTCCTAAAGGGTTTCTTGAGCACGTGCCAAATTCAATATGTCTTCAGGTGCCTTAAAGTTCATGCAGAGAAAACACACTCTGCTGCCAAAATTTATTAGAATGGGCTATTATTGGAGCTCTGAGGACAATTGCTTAGAAGGCACTTGTTTCATCGTTCTGTATCTTAATTATTGAAGTGATGGAAGTCAACAAGGCTAATCTGATTTGTGGGAGTAATTGAGGTCAGCGTGCAGGGAAGAGGGAGAGAAAGGAGGCTTGCCACTTCATACAAATGAAATGATAACTTTCCCTTTGATAAGCAGAGAGCAACCTAGAAATGAGTAAATTTTTTTCTCTAAAAACTTGTAGGGCTTTGAAGATTTTTTTTTTATTTTTTTTTTTTTAAAAAAAGCTGGGAGGGGGGAGGCAGATTTCATAACACTCTGTAACACTTTATAGGAGACCAGGCGGACAGGAAAAAATCACCACTGTGCAAAACAAACTACTTCACTTTAATTATTTCACATGTGCCATAATTAAAGGAATCTTAATAAATTAAGGCAGACCATTATAGAGGGGACAAAAGAAAAATAAATACATTTCAAACCTCCTAGGAGTTGCGGCGTTGGGAGTCCTAATGAGAGATGTAGCTGCGGGCTGTTTTACTTCCCCTCTAATCTCATACCCTTCCTCATCCGCGACGCGGATATCACAAAGTTGTTCGCTGGTTTTTAACTGAACTATGTAACATAAACCCAGGCACAGCTAACGCACCTGAATTTCTTATTCCGTTAGGTTTCCAATTGGAAGATGTATCATGCTCTTAAGTCAGGCCGCGCTTTGCGGTGAATGCTAAATGTTTCCCCTCTCTTTATTTTATTTTTCTCTGCAGGATGAAGTGATAGGCTTTCCAGCACAGGTGTGTACTATTTTAAGATGAGTCTATTCCTGCCCACTCCATCCCACTCACATAAAACACATTTAATTCTTCTGCAACTTTGCATCTTAATTATTGAATCCAGACCTTTTTAGATAACACTGTGTTCTCATTTACCAGCAGATGAAGCTGATGATTTGAACAAATGGGAAGAAAGAGGGCACAATTATTGCTATGAATCTGCTTATTTCTTGGCGTTACAAATCAGGGATTGGACATCTCCAGCCCAGTTGATGTTTTCATTGCATTCCAAAATCAGAACCTCTTCAGATTATTTAATTGTGAATTGAGAGCTATTTCCAGTTTAATAGTAGTAGCTCTAATGTGAAGAAATTAAGGGCGTAGATTGTAAAAGAGTAATAATAAATGTAACAAATGACAGCTTGGGCCCCCCAGATATGGCATTCCCGTTAAATAATATGTGTGTATCGGATCCATGTGCCTAGTCAGCATGTGGGATGAGCAAAATATTCCCCCAAATAGTTCCTATTTACCTGTGCAGAATAAAAATCATCCTAGAGGCTTATTAGTATGTGTTCACGTTGTAAATAGTGCTGGTAGGGTGCTAATTGGGATGATACCTCAACATCTAAGCGTGGTTACAGCTTTCAAACTTGCCTCTGACAGGGCAATTACCGCTTTCGACACTATTGGCGCAGGGGAGACGATCTGCACCATGTTGAGCCCCAGCCACGTTTGAAGCAGGCATTTTTTCCCTCAGGTATGCAGGACTTGAGGGTTAAATTGCCCCAAAGTTGTTAATGGTCAAATCTTATGATAGATATTTCTACTGCTGAGTGTGAAGGGGCAACAGCATTTTTTTCTTTTCTCTAACTTTTTTTTTTTTTCCCCAAACCCATGAGATATGCTTTAAAGAGCTGATTATTTGTAAAGGAAAATCAGTTTCCTTTAAAACAAAGCAAATTAAGAGCTGCTTTTAATAATGGTTCACTTTAATCCATGGTTTGGGAATAGCAGCCTCCGAATGCATTCCTCCTTGTTCACAGCTCCTTGTGTTGTAACCTGTGGAAGAACAAAGGCTGGGCAAAAAGTTTTCCTGGTTTAAGGAGCAAGAGTGGTTGGTTACGGTGAAGTGGGACATTGCAGGAAAGGGAACCATCCCTCCTCTTGGGAAGGAGAGGTGCGATGGCTTCTTGGGCAAGAGACTTTGAGACATGCAGGACACTTCAATCCCAACGCTTCAGTCAGTTCTGCAGGGAATTTATTCTTTTTTTGGTTTGTTGCTCCTCCTCCATGGATCCAATGATGTGATCAATGTGTCTGTTGGTCAGTTGAAAGAGAAGGCTTGATGCAATGTGCCTGAGTCTGCGTGTAGCACTGCCAGGTCATGGAATCATAGAATATTTCGGGTTAGAAGGGACCTTAAAGCCCATCCAGTGCCACCCCTTCCCCTGGGCAGGGACACCTCCCACCAGCCCAGGTTGCTCCAAGCCCCGGCCAACCTGGCCTTGAACCCCTCCAGGGATGGGGCAGCCACAGCTTCTCTGGGCAACCTGGGCCAGGGGCTCACCCCCCTCACAGCAAACAATTTCTTCCTCACATCTCATCTCAATCTCCCCTTTTTCAGCGTAAGACCATTCCCCCTCGTCCTACCATTACACACCCTGACAAAGTCTCTCCCCATCTCTCCTGTAGGCCCCCGTTAGGGACTGGAAGTCATGTTTCTCAGCAGTGATTACAAGAGCTCAGGCAAAGCCAGGCTTTAAATATCTGCAGACACCAGGGAGGTTTGGGATTCTGCATAGTTTTCGGTTTGGAAGTTGTGTTCTTTTTGTAGCTAATTGATCTAAATAGCTACGTACCTAAGAAGGAATTAAATTGATTAGCCAAACCTTGTAGCTAAGCCTTCCCAGATGAGAGGGCTGCGGCATTAAAGAAATCCTGTAACAGACTGGACAATTAAGATGGAAGAACAGGTATTAGGCATGCACTGTGTTCGGTATTGGCATGAGCAACTAACTGCAAGTTAAGGCAGTACAGTCAAAACCTCTTGGCTACTCTGCTCCTTCCACCCCTTTGAGTGTGTCCCCTCCTTCCTCAGCTTTCTGGAAAGCCAATCTGAGGTTCAGAAATGAAACTAAATAGCTTCATGTTGAAATTCTTATGGCTTTTGGTCACTTTTACGGTCAGGTTTTTAATGGAGCCCTTGGTAAACTTAGTGTCTGTGTTTTGTACTGCTGCTCTGAAAACGCACTCGCCTCGGTGCCGGTTGACTGGCAAAAATGCTGGCGCGTACGTCATCATACCACTGCCAAAGCGTGTTGGATTTCTGCTTTGCTTTGAATATAAATGGAAACTTGATAAGCTGATAAGGACACTTGTGTTCATGTAGAATTCATGAATGCATGTTAAAAACTGCTATAAAAGGACACTTCTTGTCTTCAGCTAAATTGATAGCCGCTTTCAATATACACTACTCGTGCTTGAAAAATCAAGACATACGATTGTCTCTCTTTCAGCTAAGAAAAAGGATTTCTTTTTAATGTCTGTATGAGTGAAAATCTATGCGATTTGCTAAGTTGTTTCCTTTCAAGAGGTACTGCTTTGTTTTGGCATGTCACTATTGCGTTTCCCTTTGCTTGTCTGTCGTAGAACACAAATTCCAGCGGGTATACACGTCTGTGATTAACCTCCCTTCCTTCCACTTGCAGTCGGAGCCTTCTCAGTAAAAGAGTTTAGAGTTTAAAAATTATGATACTGAGAAGTTGCCCAAAGAAGAAATGTGATGGCAATATGTTGCAGTGAGTGGGATTCTCTTTTTTTTTTTTTTTCTTTTTCCTTTTTTCCTTATGAATAACATCGGGCTTTGTATACCTGATTGCAACAATGCAGCAAATCAAGAAGTTGATTAAGCGGGACAAAATGGGGCTAAAGGAAAAATGAAGGAAGGGGAAATCATCTGCTTTTCATCAGCAGATTATTATTTTTTTTCCTCTCTTCAATAACGGAGTTTTCCTTGTAGTACCACTTAATGTCTAAACAGATGGACATTGACTGGAAATAATCAGACGTCTTCTGCCGGACCAGACTGTGCAAATGGATATCCCGCCCTTAGATAGTCATCTCTGTGCACACTGAGCCGCGGTCCCAGGGCTGTGCTCCTCGCAGGGATCACGCAAACTGGCTTTAATCAGCTTTGAGTGAAGCCAGCCAGCTTCCCTCACAAAACTGTCCACAGTTATTAAGCTAACTTGATTGATTTTGCTTAAGGCAGATTAAGGAGCGTAAACTGCCCTACCTGTAGATCTCTGAAGCAGGTAACCTTCCGGCCCCAGGGTCACGCTGCAAGGCAGCAACGTGTTACCCAACCTGGCTATTTACAGAACAGATGTCTTTCCATCGCCGTAGTAGCAGAAGTGTTGAGACCAGTGGAAAGATTTAGAAAGAATTTGTTATATTATTAGCAGGTTTTTTTCATTAGTGGCATGAAAAAAAAAAAAGAAAAAAGCACATCTTGGATCTTCACCACAGTAAAGTACTTATCTAGAGATTAACCTAAAAATCAGGATAGGCTAATTTCATGTGTCTTTTAATTCCCTGTCCTCTAGTTCCTACTGCTATTTCCCGCAGCTGTAAGACTGTCTTTAAAACTACAACAGTCTCACATTTCCGGTACTGAGACTTGAAGAAAAATACTGCTTAGAAATATTGCAGGACTGGTGACAGGACGAGCGATGGCCAAGCTCTGCGTAAACTCTGACAGGCGAGCCCTGCAGAGCCTTGTGGAGTGGTTTGAGATGCCCAGGCTCTGAACCCCCCCATTGCTGCGCGGACACGAGCCCCCGCAGAGCACAGCGTTAGCACCACAGGTACGGGCGTGTGCCTCCACCCACCTTCCCCGTACAGGGCCGGACGTCTTTGCTTAAACTGCTGAAAAGAGGAGGGAGGGAAGAAGAATGGTGGCAGACAAATCAAAACTCTAAGTGGCATCCTGAGGTCAGGACAAAATTCTAAACTCCTTCAGCTTCCCAGGACGGTGTGTATTGAGATTCAAAGATCCAGTATTAGGATCAAGGTTTATTTTGCACTCATTTAAGCTGAACTGACACTCCTGCCATGGATTCCATTTTCTCAAATGCATCTCCTTCAAAAGTAGATTGAATTTCTTCCAGTGGCACCTTGAAGTTGATGGGAATACTCTGTCTCTTAATCTGTTGCACAAAAATAGGAAAACGCTCTCTATATACTTAAATCAGAAACCTGGGGTTATACAATCAGGCTGGAGGTCTGCCATAAGAACTTCTGTCTGCCTGAGCCCTGTGGCATGATACCAGGTCAGACAAAACCTCTTCTCCTTCAATATCCCCAACGAAGTTGCAAAGAATGCTCTGGGCAAACACAATTTGGCAAGGCTCGTCTTATCTAGGTCACGTGCGGGAGGAAGGATATTCAAAAGGAAATCTTGAAAGGCACTCTGATTTGCCTAGGTATTAGAGTCTGTAACTGAAAAATATTTGTGTCCCTGGATTTAAAAAAATGTGTTGTAATACCTACATACCACAGGATGGAGTTACAGACTTAACTTTAGATTTTGTTGCCTTCTAGCCAAACTATTAATGTTTGTTGTAATGTGGGTTTTTTTTAATACTCTGTACTTGCAACAGATGTGTACAACTGTATTGGAGAAGATTCTTCCCAATTGCAAAGGGCAGAATAAGGTTATACCAAGCACAAATGCTGCCTTCGTTACGGGTGCAGGTTGTACATGGTGCTTGTGTGGTTACTCTACGTGCTTTAGTCTGCTATAATTCAGGATTCGAGGAAGATACGATTTTTCAGAAGGCCGGAGGACTCTGTTGGGAGTTCTGTTCAGCATACCGCTCCTGCCTGGGAGAATACGCTGAGAAAAGCAGTCCCTGGGGGGCAGGGACCTGGTGTCAGCGTATGGGATGGTGCAGCAGCATCACATGGACAGCCCAGTGTTACTAAAATCGGGGGCTGGAGGCAAGAGCGAGCTGAAGCCTGGAGCAGCAATAGAAAATCTGCCAGGAAGGATTGCTGCTAGGAGTGAAAAGAAAGCGTAGAGGCATCTTCTGGGGGGTTTTTTGCAGTGTTTTTGTTTGCTTATTTGGTTTTGTTTTCCTGCTGAAGGAAGAGGCTGTGCTCTGAAAGCAGGTGCTCTTGAAATTCTCTCTCTGAAAGGAGACCTAGTGCAACGCAGCTGAAATATAGTGGGTCCTGGAGCTGGCACTGCAGAACAGCCGGGAACCGCTGCTGCGGCTGGGAGAGGCATTCCCAGAGGTTTCGTTTCCAGGCAGCCAAGCTAACCTTTAGCAAAATTAGTATTCTTCAGCTTCTACATCTGTAGAAAGGTGATAGGATTTAATTACATGCTACAAAGAATTATGAAACTGAATCTACTCATGTTTGCAAAACACTCGGAAACCTTCCGATTGTAGAATTGGCAGTATTAATAATTACTATCTACATCATCCTTGCAGTTTTCTGCCTATCAATCAAGACACGGGAGTACTTTCTCTTGGAAACTTCAGAAATGTCCTTTGTCGTTAGCGGAGCCGCTTCAAGAGGTGGTTGCCCATTTGTGAAAGTCTGCAAAGCTGCCTTCACGGGCAACGATGTAAACAGTCTTGCTTCTCATTTCCCAATTACTTCACAAACATAATTGAAATTTTGCATTTGCCAAAAAGCTCGTCTCCAATTTTAAGTACTTCAAAATCTAAAATTATAATTCAAGTTTTAGTAAATGCACTTAATTAAAAGCTAATGAAAACCTTGTTTACTGTTTTATCGCTTTTTAAGGCTTTTTTATCACCAAAGATTAATTTGAAAAAATATGCCTGTGTGTATTTATAAGACGGGTTAATCTTGAAGGCAAAAGGCGTTATGGCATTCAAGCTCTGCTTTCCCCTCTCGAGGTGTCTGTCTATTATTTTTTTTTTTTCCTCTTCAGTATATTAATAAAATATTAATCAAAGTCTTGGATGCTATGCCCTATGCTAGAGAGTTAACATGGAAATCTTGATTATTTTTTTTTTGTAAGGTTCTGGACTTCTGTATCCTCATAAAACAATTAAATACAGGGAATCTTTATTACTTGGAACCGTTTCTCCTTGGTCTCTTGCCTTGTCAATTCTCATAAAGTGAGGCAAAGTCAGATTGGGTCAATACCTGGATGAGAAATCGGAAAGAAAAGGAATTGGCATTAGTGAGTCACTGGCGAGCGCTTCTCTCTGACTCAGTGCCTCGCAGCGTGGAAGTAACCCAATTATCATCCCTTGGATGACACGTAAGACAAAGGTCTCTGAGAAGTGATCCAATCTGCGAGGATCTTGTAATGAAAAGAGAAACACAGAGCTCTAACAACTTAAATACTAGATGTTATACTGGTTTTGTCTATTTCATAATATTGTAAGTGTTCTTCTCAAACGACTCTCCGTTTCTATCAGCTCTCACCAGGAGGTATCTCAATTCAATAGCAATAATGTAATGTCTGAGGCAATTTTCTCCCACTGATTTTATTTTCTCACATCATCTTGTATCAACCACGTGTCACTTCAATATTTATTCTGTCTGTGCGTGGACTTCAGATCACTTTTGACTATTGACTCCTGGGTATCGGGTAGGAGCCTAAAAACCCCTTTATTGTGTACATGTATGGGCTTCACAGCGTGCTTAGTCATAGCCTGAATTTAGGGATATGGCTCTAGGATCAGTTTCAAGAGGATATCCCTTAAGATTAAGGTATTGCACACTTCAATTTATAAAAGTCCAGGTGTGTACCCTGCTCTAAGTGGAGATAAGGACTTGATCATCTGTTCTTTTAATTGGAGTGTATCTGTATTAGAGCTTTAGATTTTATCTGATGTGGGTTCTTTTGGAAGGAAATTGCTTGGAGGTTTGGTTGGTTGGTTTTTACCCCCCCTCTCCTATTTACCATTCTTGATATCCATTGTGAGGTTTGAGCTGGATTCCTTTAGGAAAACACTTTTGTGGATTGCCATTCTCATCCCTTCCTGTGTTGCCTCTTGAGACTTGCCGTGTTTGTTGGCGGGGACGCGAGTGACCGTGGTGTGTTGTGTGGCGGTTGTTTACCTGCAGAGGGCTGGGGAAAAGCAGCAGACTTCAACTGAGCTACACTCCCAAACAGCAGCTGGGTATTACTACCCATATGGCTTTGATTGGAAACTACCAAGGATCTGAAAACCAAATTTAATTGTAGAGATTTGAAAGAAACAATGAATTGTGTTCAGTCTAGAGCAGAACTGGGCTCGTGTCCTGGTCCCGTGCTTCATCGGCCGGACTTTACTTTCTCGTAAAATTCCTTTCTGGCTTCTCCTGCTTGTTCCTGAGCTACTTCCAGAATAAACAAATGACAGCTCCTTGTTTGCAGGGGCTTAGTTTGCTTTAGGGACATTTTCCAAGCCCTGTGTTTCTTTTTTCGCAGTGTTGTCAGCTTGTCTGTTCCCACCTGCTACGCTGTCCACCATGCTGCTGGGAGGACTGTAAGAATAGTATTGACATTTTAGCTAGCTTTCAAAATTACTTTTGGCTGAGTAACATTTTCACAGCGTTATTGTCATCCAGAAACCTTAAATTGATAATATTCCTGCATTGAAAGGAATGTAAGGGAAAAAATGCTGGAATTATTCTAGTGGGAAGTTGGTACAAATAAGAGCAAAACCTCTCCACAAATAACATGATTACATGGATATTAGTGTTAGAATATTATATTGCTTCTAAGCCACGCATACCCAAAGATATCCAAAACTTTAAATAACGCTGAAAGGTACTCTGAGCAAATCAATGACTACAGTTGGCTGCCTCAGGTAATGCGCATGTAACACACCATTATTGTGGTGGTGTGAAATCTTTTGGCATCCAAACTATGAATTTCTTAACTTCTGTGGCCAGCGAGCAGAAAGAAAAACAGGACTTTAGCACTAGAGTGCGTTACTGTTTGGATGTAGCTTAACACCAAATAGTCAAAATAGCTTCCTGGGTCTGAGCAGTCAATCGGGGCAATATATAAGACATCATCCCAGCAGCCACCCATTTGACAGTCAGGCGTTGGATATTTGCAGCCCCAGGGAGGATGAGATTGTAAGTATTTACAGGTTTCAAGGCAGGAAAAAGCAGTGATGGTCACTCACTCAGCGCTTCTTATACACACAGCCCATTGAATCTCACCCAGCCATCTGTGTGCCAAGCCTGTAACTTGTTTGTTATAGATGGTGGGTGTTACACATATATCCAGTCCTTCTCTAAAGCCTGAGAACATGGCAAATTCACCACATCCCTGGGCAAGTTGTTCGCTCAGGCAATTTTCCCATGAAAAAAAATTGTCCGACTTTGGTTAGGATTTGTCTAGCTTCATCTAAAGTGCCTTCCCCACCCCCCCACCCCATTATCAGGATATCTATAAAAAAATCTCTTTCTTCCATAGGTACCTTCTAGATCATCATATGCTAATAATTGTCTATATCCTCTTCCTGCAGTAGATGACTATAAAGCTGTCAACAGTCACTTGGGTTTATAGCAATAGCAATTATACTAGATTTTTTGGATTAAATTTGGAATGTTACATGAGTAGTAGAGAAGAAATTACCCTTAGTCAGAATTATACAGGCTATATATTTCATTCATATTTGGGATGATGAAGCATTTATAACAGAACTGCATCCGCTCTGGGGATGCGGAAGAATTGCTCTTAGTATGGCAGAATAGATTCGCTGCCCTACTAAAGCTTGCTCACATCGATGCAGAGTAGCTGTTCAAGAGAACGTCTTTAAAGCAATTAAAAATGTGCTGAGTCTGAGATAATACGGTGAAGAAGCCTTTCGCGCATATGGACAGAACGCCGGGGGAGATCTAGAAGTTTGCTGAAGGCGCAGTGTCTGGCCGCAGTCTGTGCTCTATAAATAGTCCTGATTCCACCAAAGGCCTGGGCAAGCGGACACCTTTACCCGTACCTTTGCCTCAATTTACTGCTATTAGTAGCTCTCCAAACAGAGCGATGTAAAGTTCCCGATTTTATGCTGATTTCTAATTGCCACACTATTAAGAAATAGGAAAGGGTATTTCTTTATATGAAGCCTTTAAAAGAACATGCCAGTTTTGGACAGTAATGAGAATCTGCTTTCTTAATAGTAGTTTTGCAGCCTGGTCTGCTGCTGTTGGCCCGAGAAGTATTCTAAATGCAAAATGAGAAATTGCAAAATCTAGTTTGTGTTGATCAGTGTTAAATCAGATTCAATGCAAACAAAGCATGTGATCAGAAATAACACGCGCTTAGATTTAAGCAGGTTTCAAAGAAACTTAAATACATGCTTGCCTTAAACAATATACCTAAAAGCTGTTTCTAAAAGGGACGTTTTCCTGAGTAGGCTAGGATACAGAATTGAAAAATCTCTTTGAAGCTGAGTTTTTTAATAATGGAGAACAAATAACACCCAATAAAAGAAACGAATGTAGTGATATTTCCAGGAACCCTCCTATAATGTGTATCTGTTCTACAGAGTGAATATACAAAGGAAATGTATAGCTGTGGCATGACACAATAATGCAGTCATCTATCGCTTAGGCTGGAGCAGAAGAAAGTGGACTAGCAAGATATAAGGAAATAGGAGGATTAGGTGTTAAAAGCAGGATGGTGCTTTCTTTTTTTTTTTTTTCTTTGAAGCTGTTCTGTAATGGTCACTGTGTATTACCCATTTGCCTGAATAACCCGAAGTAAGTGGTAAAATTCCTATCACTGGATTTATTTAAAATTAGGCTTGACAAAAAGTTTTCAGTTCAATCTCCTGAGCAATATTTTTATGATAGGACGTGGCAAGTAAAGCTGAATACCTGTCTAAAGTCTGTCGAGATGATTGAAGCGGGAGAGGAAATTTCCATGTGGTGGTTGATAGAAAAATCTCTTTGGGACGTGTTCTCAGCAAAAGCGTATCGGAGAGGTTTATGTTCAGCTGCACGGGACACAGGGTGACAAGGATCCTTCTTCTTAGTGCCTAGTCATGTCACAAGTAAAACCTGGTATTACGTTTTCGTTCAGTGAAATAGTCTGTGTTTGTATATTTTGCTGACTTATGTTATACGCAGTGGCTTGTGTTGTCCTAGCATGAAACAGAATCGCGTAAATAGCACTGAAAAAAAGCTGTGTTTATACAGCAAACACTAAACCCCACTGACTTTCTCAAACTTCCCGATGCAAATTTCATGTAGCTCTGTGTGCAGAAGTGCTACGGTAGCGTAATAGAGAATAATTGCCTCCCCAAAGAAAGAGCTGAACCTCATCAGCTGAACAGGTGGTTAACTCGTGCTTGGTTGAGTTCGACAGCAGTTGCGTTAGATTCCCTCAAATGACAATTAAATAAAATCTATGCTTTGAGTCAAACTCTCCACTGGTGCAAGCTGGTATAGCCACATCCCAAGTCCGCTGAAACTGCCTTGGCTCAAGTCAAGGATCTGGCTCTCCATCAGCAGATGGAGACTCGGAAACGCATCCGCTTCTACCACCCGTCTGTCTTTGACGATCCAGCTTAACATTGGAGGAAAAAAAAGCAAAAGTGGATAGATAGGACGCAAAACCCAACACGGCTTTATTAACAGCTAGCAGTTTCTTTGTATCATTTCAATTATGCTCCCCCGTAATGAGTTCAATATACTTTTGTAATGTTACTATAAAGCTGCCTATGGGATGACAAGAATATATGGTACGATGTTACAGTCCTTTCATAACATTCCGGAGTAATTAGGACATAAAATTGAACTGAAACTTTAAAACACATTTCAACTCTGTCCTATATATATTACTCTTCAGCCGGCAAGGACAGTAATTTAATATTGACTTCTGGCTGCAAGATTACCATATAATCTAAATGCTAATAACAATTAAAGCACAGTGTGGTGATTAAAGTGTCTATTGGAATATTGAAAATACAGGTAATAAATGGTGTACGGATGGGAAGGAGAGCTGGAATTTAAGAACCTGTTCTGAAGGTCTGTGCTGAGAAAAATAGGCTGAGCTGAAGAAAAGTTTTCTGCGCAGCCGGTGTACTTCTTTCATGCCGACCCCTCGAAAACACACTTTTGTTTGATATATTTTTATTCCAGGCTCTCTCATATGGAAAGCAGACCTTTGGAACCCAGCTCTGTACTCTCTTTTTTTTTTTTTTTTTCTTTTTCTTTTCTCCTCCCTTCTCCCTTTTCTATAAGCAATAGTTTGTCTCGGGAGATGTTAAAGTAGTGGCTTCCCTCACAAATGGAGGGGAATATTTTCTTTTGAAAGTTAGTTCTTATTAATGAAATCCGCACTTCAGAGTTGTCTAGGAGGCAGAAGAACTATGAAAGGCAACTGAAACAAGAAAGAAGTGCAATGCTTAAACCCTTTAAAAATACACAGCCATATGTGTAAATGCATGAGATGTATTAAGCAAGATGTATGCTGTGATAAATGTGCAGCACAAAAGGTCTCTTGGCTCAGCTGTTAGTTCTTCCAAAACTCTGTTTGTGTTTAGCTTTGCTGGTGGCTTAAAGCAGTAGTATACTTGTTCCTCTGACTAACATGCTAAATTTCATGGATTTTTAGTGGGTTTATTCACAGCAGTATAATGGATCTGCAATATAAGTGTTGGAGTGATCGGGATGTAGATTCTGGGTTGGTACCTGCCTTGTTGGCTGCCTGGGAGGGGACTTTGGAGGGCCCCTGGTGACATGGCTGATGCCACGGATCCAGGATCTGACCTGAGGTCTTCAGTTAATCCAATCGTCTCTGCCTATGTAACAACATAGCGGGGGAAAACTGCCTGTGCGGCTTCTGGTGTCATACCGCCATGTCCACAAGAGCACCAAAGCTTCAGAAACCCTTTGAAGATGTTCATTGACGTGTTTGTGCAAAAGGCAGGTTCAAAAGCCTCTGCAAATTTCTTTGTGTTTGCAGTCAACAGCTTCATTCCAGCTTCTGAATTCATTCTCTTATGAGAACTGAACTTTTTTTTTTAAGTAATTAAAAAAAAGCTTTGCAAGATCATTGATTTTTTTTTTTTTCTCGGTTTCTAAATTTCTCCATCTGCTTCCACAGATGCAGAGTGACCTAGCAGTGCACGAAACAGTTGTCATAAGCCATGCAGCGACTGTCCAAGGATCATTCCCCAGCCAGTGGCTTCTTGTGGTTTTTTCAGCCTGGTTTAATTTTCTAGAGGGGAGATTGAGATGAGATGTTAGGAGGAAATTGTTTGCTGTGAGGGGGGTGAGCCCCTGGCCCAGGTTGCCCAGAGAAGCTGTGGCTGCCCCATCCCTGGAGGGGTTCAAGGCCAGGTTGGCCGGGGCTTGGAGCAACCTGGGCTGGTGGGAGGTGTCCCTGCCCAGGGCAGGGGGTGGCACTGGGTGGGCTTTAAGGTCCCTTCCAACCCGAACCATTCTATGATTCTATATTGTAGAACTCACAAGGATGACAGACTTACATCGCTCTTCTCTTTATACTTTTTCCTTTGTATATTTTTGGGTGAGGAAAGGGGCAAATCAAGGCTATACAAAGATATCAGTTACAACTCTTCCATGAAGCTGTTGCAGCAGTTTCCCCCCTGCCGTGCTCCTCTCTCCGGCTGAATTGCACGCTCCGAGCTGCAAACACGCAGGTGGCAGGGTGTGCTGTCCCTTGGCACTATAGATCTTCATGCAATTAGCCCCTGAGTAATGGGCCCTCGACACTTCATCGGTTTTAAAGAACCAGGGACCTGCGTTGCTAGTGGATAAACTAAACTATACTTTTGGTGCAATGTTTTATATTGGAGAAAGCATTTAAAAGAAACATGATGGGGAAGTGTTATGTTCCACAATAAAATATATAACGAATGACTTGACTTTCTGTTCCCCTTAGTGTTCAGAGAAAGGCAGACAGAAGTTGAAATGGTTTTGGTTTATATTTTTCGCTTCCTTTGCTGTTCAAATGTCTTTGAAATGTCAGGATTTATATAGGTAGACGTGCTGTTTTGTTTTTCTGTTCTTTGTCTCTTCCACTTCTCTTTTTCCAGTCCCATATTTCAGGATTTCTGTAGTGGATCCAGGTCAGCGCAAGAAATCAACCATCAAGCTGCAGCAGGGTAGGTTTAGGCTGGACATTAGGAAAAAATTCTTCCCAGAAAGAGTGGTCAGACACTGGAATAGGCTGCCCAGGGAGGTGGTGGAGTCACCATCCCTGAATGTGTTTAAGACTCATTTAGATGTGGTGTTGAGAGATATGGTGTAAGGGAGAACTTTGTAGAGTGGAGTTGATGGTTGGAGTCGATGATCCCAAGGGTCTTTTCCAACCTAAATGATTCTATGATTCTATCGCTGTTTCTAGCAGATTTCCCTACAGACTGCTTTTGCAGGAATGTAGCTAAAAGGCCCTGGCACCGTACAGCAAATAGTGCCTCTTGAGCACAACCTGCTCGATGCTTTAAAGGGAGCCAAGTTGTTGAGTAGCTTGTTGTGAGGAGGCGCTTCCCCGCTCTTCTACTCCTGGTTCCAAAGGCAAACGACAGGTCGTAGATCTTCATGAGTGTATATGGGAGGAGATACTTGAAAATATTTCTCAACTTAGCACTTCAACACTGAGGGTGTTGCTATGATGGGGATTGCAGGGAAGTGAAACAGTTTAAAAAATAAAAAATCCTCACTTACGCTCTTATAAAAGTTTGTTGGTGGTAGAGCCTGAGTGACTACTGTTCATCTCTAACCAAAATGTCTAAGTTTGCCTATTCTCTTTGGCATCTTGGGCAAGTCCATTGAGTTTGAATGTAGACCTGCTGTTTTGTTGTGTCTCTATGTCAAAAGATAAGTAGGATGGGAACGAGGAGAATTGTGGCCCCCAACTCTTAGAAACGTTCCTTGCTCAGATCTGTATGTGAAGGACACAATATAACCCTGTGATTTGATAAGGAGCCGTCTCTGAAGATAGTGTGTTTCCTAACTCCCAGATTGCTCACAGATAGTGTAGGGAGAGGAGAAAAGGAGTCTCGCCATCACCGCACTCCATCTTGCTTTTTTCTTTCTTATTTTTCCTTTTTTTAACTCTGTTGTGAGGCCATGCAGCAGGCTGCATGCGTGCCAACATCTAGAACAAGAAGCAGAAAGGCATCTCTGCAGGCAAAGAATAACCGAATGAAGTAGCTGGGTCACTTTGTTTCGTCTTGCTGTAGCTGATTGAACAGGGACAAAGATCCCTGCGTTGCTGTGACTTGGGAATCAACGGCATTGAGTTGTCTCTGTGAGAGACTGTGAAAAACAAACACAACACTGGTAACCACTTGAACAAATGCAAATAAAATGGAAAAGACTTTAGTGTCTCTGGGTGTGTTTGTGAGCTGGGATTTACAGTGCACATACATTGTTCTTGATGAAAACGTTTTTGACTGCTGTTTGTCAAAGCCCTTCTGTGCTATAACTGCTTCTCTTCATCATAATGGGTTTTCCTGATAGATATCCCTGCCTGAACCATCTTAACCAAAACGATTCCAAGCTTTATTTCTTTAGAATTTAAGAATGTGTTTTTTATGATAATGCTTTTACTGTGGATGTTGAGCAGTACCCAGAGGGTTGAAGCATTTATTATTGTTAATAATACATGTTTAATAGATCTGCTTTCTTCTGGAGATTGCAAAGAACTTGATTAATTCTGCAAATGGGGATTATTTCACCTGATAATGAAATGTCCTTGTCTCGTGGGCAAGAAGAGAAATAGGATGGGACACAGCAGTTCAGCAGAAGAAAAACAGAATAGTTTATGCAGCTGTAGCAGAAGAGGAGAATCCGATGGGGGAACAGAGCCCCAGCCTCCTTCCCCTGCGATCTCAAAACCATTGCCTCTTGGTTTAGACTGGTGAGGAAAAGTATAAGCATCCTCCTCTTGCTCAGGGATGAAAGGAAGGAGTTGAGTTGGGAGTGAGGAGCGCTGGTGAGCTCAAGTAAACCCCAGTCTTTTGGAGATCTTGTCCTGGCATAGCTACAGCGGTACCCGCTGCCTGCCCAGAGTCGTGTCACGGGAGCATGGGCATCACGGGAGCTTTGACAACCAGATCCAGGTTGGCTACAAGTAAGAAGTCCCTCTGTGAGATGTTGCACTTTGGTAAATCCTGATCTAACATAGCCAAACCAATTAAATGAATAAGAGATTATAATCTATATCCACAAAGACATTTACATACTTAGCTCTCATTGATTTTTTTTTTTTTTTTCCTTCCTTTGAGCATATGGGTTGTAATATTTTGTTCAGGTAATTGTTATGGGCACTTCTGTCTTATTACTTAAACTCTCAAGTGGAATTCTGCTAATAGACGGATAAAATGGTCAGGTTTTTGTTCAGGGCATATTCTGCCTCCTAGAGTTCAGAGCCCTAAAAACTCCTGGCAGATATTTGGGAGGGTGTGTAGTTCCAGCGTCTTCATTTGGTATATCTTTGGACGATTCTGAACTGCAGAAAATCACAGATGCTGAGGGGGGCAGCGGAGAACTTGGTGGTGGTAGGGGGTAAAATTTTGTCAAGAAACGTGGACGAGAAGCTGCCTAATTAATGCAGGAAAGAGGGGAAGGAAAGCCCAAGAATTTCCCATTGGGGAAGGGAGGGGAGTAATCTCAATACTGTCCGAAGTATTTCTGCCCGCTCTTTCTGCGTGAGCTCTTCCTTCCTTGAATAACTTCCGAGTGAGTGAATCAGGAAGGCTAAAGGTAAAAATTTCAAACATAAAAAACAATTTTCATGTCGCTCAAACGTGGATATCCAAATAGCCTTTGTTATCTTTTGTTTACTTCATTTCAAGCAGGCAACAGACACCAAATTTAAGTGTGGTGCAGGTGGAGATTAAAGTCATGGGGAGATGAGGAAGGGTTATTTGCATGAAATAATGGAATCTGTGCAAGTATGAGGATCTCTAGTTTTTATGTTGTCTATCAAAAATATATTGGGCAGAGCATCTGCTTGGGCCCACAGGAGAGA
Organism: Chroicocephalus ridibundus; assembly: GCF_963924245.1. Lineage (NCBI taxonomy): Eukaryota > Metazoa > Chordata > Aves > Charadriiformes > Laridae > Chroicocephalus > Chroicocephalus ridibundus. The sequence goes on along the minus strand of NC_086306.1, from coordinate 2,971,866 downwards.
ACAGGTCAATCTGTGCAGAGGATTTGCTGTGAAGGCATTATTAATTTTCAGCTGTGTTTGATTTTTCACTGTGCTGTTTGAAAGGTGTACTGCTGGCCATTCCCCTGCCCTGGGGTAGGACACAGAGTTCATGTTTAGCCTCAGAACACTGATGTTTGATAGGGCGCTGACTTTGTCTTTATGCTTATCTGTGAATACATCTTGTGTAAGATAGCGATAGAGAATTACAATATTTGAGTCTGGCAAGGGGTTTTTGTAAGACAGACTGGAAAATTTAGTTGATTTGTATTTCTGCAAATTACAGACGTTTTAGCAAAAGCAACAGGAGTTACTGGTAGAAAATGGTCCCCAAAAATCCTTTGCCATAATAGCAACAAACTGACCGAACCTGTAATACGCAAGCTTCTAGGTACGCGTTCTTCTAAAACATCCTTAGCAACGATATGGGCTCTGAGCACACGGGTGAGATTGCGATTGTCACAGTCGATGCAGAGTTTAAGACTCTCTCAATTGTCAAAGAATCGGAGCGTTGTCAGGCTCCAATTTTCTAAACCATACATTGCTTGGGTGGCGCTATTCCAATGTACATGGGAAAAGTAGGAAGTGGGCTCCGGGCTCGATAGTGAGGTGGATAATAGTTAAGATCTAAGGTGAAGTGATGGCGACTATGTTTCTTTAGCTTTGTTGGGAGATGCCTGTGATCCCAACAGCCCTGTGCATAATTGCTGTATGGTCCCGAAGAGAAGGGCTGTGGATTGTGCAAATCCGCGCTGACCCTTATCGTTGCTAACGGAAAGACTCTGAACCCTTAATTTTTTGTCTTAAAGACATTTCCAGTCCAGTAGGTTTCGAGCTTTACCGTTGCAGCTTAGTTCTGTTCTCCTTGTGGGGTTTGTATCAGTCTAACCTTTTGCCTGTTGTGAATTCTTCCAGAAAGTGGTTATAAATTTGACTTGGGAAATTTTGCATTGTTCGAAATGTTACAGTAAACCACAGGGACTGATCGCCTATGTCAATTCTCACCTTATTAGGAGTGTTTATGGCAGAATAAAGGAATTTTAAGGATAAGAAATGCTTGCCTAGTTTGTCAAGTGATATTGCTGTTTATTACTGTATTTTTTTTTCTGCTGCCTATTCCATGAGCTAATTGAAAAATATATTTTTCTTAATTTAAGGTTAACAGTTATGTTAAATTCACCTAGGAACTCATTTGGGCTCACTAAATTTGTACCTGGCAATTGCATCCCTTTAGCTTATTATGCCTATTAATTTCCTTTGCATTATATTTCCTTTCATAGACTGATCTTGACTGGCTTGACATGACTTTCCTTTTTTAAAACTGTTTTAGTGTTTTATTTTCTAATTAGCACTTCATTTTTCATCTTGCTTAACCCTGTGGCATGACAATATTCTTAAGAGGTGTAGCAGGATGGATTTTTCAGCTACTTAAGCTCGGTAAAGTCCAAAGTTTAAAGCACCAGCAATTGTACCTGCTCCTCGATTATTAGTTTTAATCGACTTTAAGAGCATCCCTCCACTTTTAGGACTCTGATCTTAGAAACTTCTGCACGTGAGCGGATTTATTGATGCGCAGTCTCCCAGCTGGCCCTGAAATACCGCAGGTGAATGGCAGACCCAAGAAAGGCCGTCCTGACTCCCAGCTGAGTGCACTTTATTACAGGCTCCAACAATTCAATATTCAGAACAAAGCAATATTTTAAAACATTCTGCAAAGCAGTGGAGACTTTGTACTAAAAATAACAAAGGCTTTCCCATTTAGCTGCTCCAGCTGAGGACTATTGTTTGTTCTCTGAGATAATTAGCAGCCATCCTCAGAGCTTTCTGAACGGCTTTGTACACGGAACTGACAGTTTAAAAACACGGAAGAAACACAGCGAGGCTCCTTAGAACATAACACAAAATACCGGATTAATGAGTCATCTCCCAGGCTGATGGAAGAGTAAGAAAAGTCTTGAATAACAAGAAAAGCCACTCGTTCAGTAATATACATCATCAGTCTTTTGAGCTTGTTTACCATCAGACCATGGCTCCCCCCTGTAGGATTTCCTTCTCATTACGACGCAAATCCTGAATCTTTCTGTTTGGAGCCGAACACTTTGAAGTTGAGACCTGTTTTTTGGGGAGCAGGAGAGAAATTTGCCCCTTCATAAGACTAATATGAGAGTTCTAAAACCCATACACATAGCGAAGTGTTAGATACCATGATTAAAACTTAGAAGAAATAGAAGTACAACTCAGAGAATTCGTCTTGTTTATTTTTAGTTCTGAATTCTGTAAGTGCTGTGCTTTATTAAAAATAACAATTCCCATCTGTAACAACTGATAGGCAGTTAATGTGAGTATGATCCGTATACGTGAGGCCAGATCCGCAAATATTTGCACCTCCAGGTGGTCACGGCCGTAAGCTCCGTGACAGCTCAGCTACGTTCACTTGCAGCATCACTCTTCTGGGACTGATTGTTTCCAATTTGTCAATCTGCCAAGTGAATTTCTCTTCTCTTTATTTATGCTTTTTTTTCCCAAATCGTTCAGCAAAGTTGGAATATTGTTTCTTTACTGATTTGTTGCGCTTAGTCCTTGGATGTACCTCTGCAGTTGTTTTTGACCTATCTAATGTAAGGCAGTCAATGACTGATAAGTAAAAGGGAAAATTCCCTTTCTCCGAATGAACAGTTTCCTGGTTCTTACAAGTTCAGTACCCTCCCAGCCATGGGATTTGGACGCTATATATGTCATTGGTTGACGATGTTGGGGTTTACGTTTTGTTTCATCCACAGTTGTTTAAATACTTGCCGTGATTTTTCTCTCGGGGATAGCACAGGCTGAGAGCCGCAGGCTGGCCAATATTGATTTGCTGCCGCAGCCTTTTGGTTGTGCTAATTTCTGGGTGACCTGCGGTGTGGTCTAGAGCAGACAGTTGAGAAAAGTAAGTGCTGGAGTGCGCTATCCACATCCTTGCACGTGTGTGGCTCAGAACTATATTTTATGATCCCCGTGCCGGGGAATAGTGGGCGTTTTCTGCCACGTTTCCACAGTGACATCAGTGTTTAAAGATTGGGCTACAGACAAGAATATGGCTTCTTAGATCAAAATTACTATGAACCATGTGAAAGGTTTTGATCATCAAAGGAATGCACAGGTGAAGTACCTGTGGCTTTGATTTCTCTCGTACATCCACTACTTTCTTTTTTTTTTTTTAAAAAAAAAAAAAAAGCTGCCAAAGGCCATCATTTTGAAGATACCTGCATGCACCTCTTCTAGTGTGGAATGTGCACGATAAATCGGATTGTTTCCTGTTACAGATTTTGTCCATCACATTGCTTGTAAAGGTTTTCTTTATCTACTAGATGTGCTTTTATGACAGTCTTGCAGTATTTAATATGATTTCAGTCTCTGTTATAGGCATCTGCATATGAAATGCAGACGAATGTCTCTGTGGCAGAGGCTAATGTGACCTCAGGATGTGCCATATGATTACAAATGATACGAAATTTGTCTTCTGAATAAACTTTTATGACATATGTAAGGATGACTTAAAAGCAGTGGTGTTACACATGGGGTTATTTAGAACTAGAGAATTCAGTTCCTGGAAAACTCCTGTTAGGAAAAGCCAAAATTTCCACAAAATTTACATATGAAATATTATTTTTTCCTTTTTAATTTGTAACAACCAAAATCATTATTTCTAGCACCATCAAGGCAATAGTCTTTCTAATCTCACTTGGACTGTATTTGTATTTAGTATTTTAAAATTGCAAACACCAAAAGCTCATCGGTCTCCACGCAGGCTCACTTGAGACTATGCTCAAAAAGCGTTTATAGGGTGCAGATATTACAAACAGAGTTAGTTCTTAAAACGATTAATAACCAAATGGTTAAACTCTATAGAAATAAATGCTGATGGTCCTTAACATGTCTTTGAAATTGTCTTAATTGTTGTCCTTTTGAAGCATGATAGGAAAGAAAATAACCTTGTTACGCTTTGCTGGCTGACTTACTATTTGCATCCTCCCCTAATGCAGAGTGCAAGATCTGGGGGGATTTTGGGCTATAATGCAGCTGCACCTGGGCCTGCTCTGGGTTCTCTTGTTGTTCTGACTCCTGCACCAGGTTAAAGATTCTCAGTAATAGTTATATTTTTCTGCAAATGAGTTTTCGGTAGTCTCAGAGGAAACAAATCTTTGAACACCTCTGCTTTGTGACAGAACTTTGACGTTCTTTTAAATATAGGAAACATCGGTACGTCTTACGCTTTTAACAAATTAATCTTTAAACTTTGAAATCTTTAAACTTTAAACTGTTCAGAAATCATGCATTTGTTCAGCATCATTTACACCCGATACAATTGATACAACCTTCATACCATTTGCTCAGCTGAATTACTCCTCTGTTATTGAGGCTTGTCCTTTTTGGGCCTGTTCACAATACCAGACATGATCTAAACCAGACCTTCTATCCCAAAGAAAATTCTTGTACTTGAAAGCAAAAACCTCAGTTGATTCAAGCTTTCATGAACTTAGGTATTCCAAAGCACTTTTACTGAGAAATGTGAAAGGATTGTGTTTTGATAATACTGACTGAAAATGGTTGATTTTTATTTTTTTTCCCTGATAGAAACTGCCACAGAAAACGTTACAAAATTGATCAACGCAGAGCTTTTTAATTTGCCCGAAGCACATTTTCAGGCATAGATCACTTTCCTTTGCGATGTTATACCATCCTTTAAATAATAGAATAATGCCAAGGAAATAACTCAGCAATCCTGTCCTGAAACCCCAGCTCTAATTGCTAAAGAATGCAGTCTTTGGAAGAAACCGGTGATGAATGTAGAGCTCTATAGTTGCTCCATATTCCTTGTGACATATATGGATGTCACAGTCCTTTCCATTCCCCATTTTTAATTCCTTTCTGTGGTTACTTTTGCAAAAACTGAGATGTGCTGAGACTGAAACGCAACCTCAGCGTGTAAGAGGGCTCTGTAATGCTGTTGATTCACCTCGCTTTTTCCACCAGCAGATGCACTACTGGTAAAAACATCAGCGAGCCCCCAGTGGAGCCCGTCTCCTCTCCAGTGATTTAAGCGGAATTCAGAGAAATGACTGGTTTTGTCAGCAGGTGTGCCAGCTGAGCTAAAGCAGCCTCCGATCCGAGCACCCGGAGGTCAACCTTATGAATCTTTTGGGATGTGGCCAGCTGTGGCACTCGCACGTAACAGCTATTAGCTCCTACTGAGGTATGGGGAGACTTCATTAACGCTGAAATGGCTGTTCCCATGTATACCCTTGCGTAACCTCTGGCTTTACAGTGGAGTTGAAACAGAAGATTTCCCCATGGCAGGGTGATCCCATCCAAGCATTCTGCAAGTCTTGCAGTTGTTTTTAGTTTGGAATAATGAGCAAATCTGGATTTGCTAACACTGCACTGGAGCAGTGGCCCCACTTGTCTAGGTTTTGTCCCTTCTATTGACCAGTGCCAGCCTCTTCCAAGAAGCCTGTGGTTTTACGTGCGCAGCCTACAGGCCATGGTACAGCTCAAAGAGCAGCGACTGCAGAAACTGAGCAGAGAGGTTCTTGTCTGTGCTCCGTACACAGAGACAAGAAGAAAAAGGTCCTTCGCACAGGGCTCACAAGCTAAGCGTACATAGCTTGGAGTCTTTGGAGTCATTCATAAACTCCAAAATGAATATCCCCTATTGTTTGTTTGTTTATTATGGTAGCGCCTGCTGATTCTGACCAAGATCAGTGAGAGAGAGGCTGTAAAAACATACACTGAATGACAGCTCCTGTTGTGCTGCACTTATCTAACTGGAGCTATAAAGCATGGGAGAAAAGCACCTCAGAGAGCTGCTCACGCAGCTGGTCAGCAGCAAAGCCCGAAGGATGATGCTCACTGTGGTGTACCATTTGCCAGCCTAGATTCCTCAATCTTTTTTCCCCGCCCTCCCAGAGCTCCAAAATACAGAAGTGTAGAAATATCAGAGAATTGAGACCCAGGAGGTATTAAACAGCAGTGGCACAACACAATAACAGGCAGAAACAAACAAAGCATCTGCTTGGCAGTATGTGGAAAATACTAAGGCTCCTTACTTTAAACATAGACAAAAAGGCAAAAGAATTCAACTTGATCCTTTGATGTAAAAAGCTTCCTTCTGTTAGGACTTGCCCAATATGTGGACTTGGGAACACTTCTGAGCTCTGTAATCTGGGTATCCTTCATGGTCACACCATGACTTTGTGCTGGGATGAGACCAAAGTCTACCCTCTCTCCTATTCACCTTTGACTCAGTGGGGAATAAACCTGTGTTCGCAGTGGGGATGAAGCCACGGGGTTAAGTCCCTGTAGGTCACCGTGATGCCCATCTGACATGATTTAAATGCTGACCCAGTGATTTCTACCGAACCAATGGAGGAGTCTGCATGGCTTATTATAAACTACATCTGGTGTGCCTAAAAAATGTCAACTCTTATTTAATTTTGGTTTTTCCTTTTTACTATTTCTGTCTCCAAATTTTGGGCATGGAGTACTACAAGTAGATTTACTACCTATAATTTTCTAATATGTTCCTGTGGAGTAATACAATATTCTAATGAATTGCATGCTCTCTGTATGTGCGCAGTGAGATAGTGCTACGCTTTCCACGTTGCTCCCTATCAGTGCCTGCAGTTTAGTGGCTAGTGAGGAGCTTCTCAGGCAATATGCAATTCAAATCAGTACAGTTGGTGTCAAACTATATTAAATTTCAGAGTGATTTCACTACACTAAAACTCGTTGCCCTTTGTCTTGTTGCTTAAATAAAACGAATAATCTTTACTTGTGTAAGACCTCTGTGGAGACAGAGAAGTCATGATGTTTGGAATTCTAAAGCAAGATCAAACTAGTTGTTCAAGTACAGAAAAACTACTTTTTTTTTTTTTTTTTCCCCCCCCTAGAGAGACACGAATGACTGAAGAGGGTAGATTTCATTTAAAAAGGAGGCTAGGGAGAAGACTTCCTCACCAGAGTCTGAATTTCTGGCAAACATGTCATTCCTCTGCTTATTTATCATGTACCCTTCATAAATGTCAAGTGTAATAACAAAAGGTTTTAATAAACCTGTCAGAATTGTTTCATGTCAGATTGAGTGAAAAGGTTATGTATAATAATAAAAACAAGACCTAAAACAATACTAAATTCAGCTTCAGGAGGAGCCCTGGTCTGTCTCTTTCTCCTGAGAACTTAGTGCTTCACTGCTGCATTGGTTAGAAAAATAAATTCTTTTGGTAACATGTATTAAAACCTACATCAGAATCACATACGTGCACACAGCACCTAGTGAAAAAAGAAGTACTTTAAGCTAGTCATTTCAGTACTGATGACTCAATCTGGGGAACTGATGACAAGCTCCCTTTCTGAGATATGTCAGATAACGAGAAATATCCTGGCACCTTCGTGCTCTCTGAAATTTTTTTTAATTTTTTTTTTTTTTTTTGGAAGCCAACAAGGATGAGAATAGTTTTTTGGACCTGGTTCAGGCAAGTCAAGTACTTGCCTTACTGCTTGACTTTAACTGGATACATGCAATTTGTTGCTATTTATTAAAAGCATAGAGTACATCTTATCACGGAGTGAGCTGCTGTCCTCCCACGCTTCCTCCAATGCATTTAATTCTCTCCTTCCTACCCGCCTGCATAATCGTTCTATTACAATTGCTTGGGAAAGAAGTAATTGGTTTCAAATGTTCCTGGTTGACCAATTTATATTTGAATACTCAGTTGGGGACCGCGTGTTCTCAACGGAGTGCTTGATGTTGCCTATATTACTGATGGTTCCCTGAGTGCTCATCTTAAAGCTTTCCTTCTCACCATGCTACTATTTTTGCTTGACCTTGCATAGGCATATTCATAAGAGGATGTTGTTGTTAAGATGTTCTGAACTGAATGACTGTAATAATGTATACGGACTGCCCAGCTCAGATCAGCCATTAGCTGGTATAATTGCTGCTCTTGTCCATTTTACTGCTATTTAATGATTTGTATTATGTTCGTTCCCAGAAGCGCAAGATGAGTGGGCCCCAACGCACTGCACGCTGAATGTGCGTCTCCGCAAGGTCTGTGGAGGCAAGATACTTCTATTAACTAAACAGACAAAAGAAACAATAGGTCAAAGGGATGAATGAGGTAGCCACGTATCTGAGACTCCACCATTTGGCCGTGGCAGAGCTGGGAATATTCAGCTTATGATTCAGGATGGTGAGATTCTTCCATTGGGAGTAGAATTCCTTTACTCTGCCGAGTGGTCGCAGATCGTGGGATGGCTTAGGAGCATGTGTGAAGTACACGTACATGCGCAGCACGTAGAAATGTGATCTGTAGAGCCTTTCAGATACGGGGAATTTCTAAGCCTCTTTCATCATTGAGAAATAAGTTGCCGCCTGTGCCATCTTGCTGTGCTGTTTTCTCAGATTTCCATTCATATTCTCACGTCCCACTCCTCAGAAAAAGAAACGTGTGTGTATTTGGGGCAGCTGACCTATTCCACGTGGCAGCGTCCCCCTTGCAGCGGCACATATTAAAGCATACCAAAACGTGAAGTGAAACTCTGAAGTCGCCAACCTGCGGATGGTGACTGCTTTCACGTCAGTAGTTTTGGTTTTCTGTGTGATATACGTGTGTTTGATTCCTGTGCTTGTTAGAGAATGATGTAAAGGTGGGGTTTTATTCCACTGAAAAGGGAAGAAATGTTTATTTAAAAAAAAAAAAATCTGCTGATTTTTATTAATAAGTTATTCTCTAATTACTAAATAGTTCCAAACGAGCTTCTTTTTTTTTTTTTCCCAGGGCCCTAGTGGAAAAGTTGGAAGCCCAACAGTCCAACTAGCAGAGACTGATGTATTGTTATCTATTCCTTCCTCTCCTTTCTTTGCAGCTGCTTAACACGGGCTCTTCATGTTTGATCAGAGTCATGTACAACTCGGGCTATTCTACTTTGCAGTCTAGTGATCAGTAACAGCCTTCTGGGACAACCGAATTCAAACATGTCCTGCATACTAGCAGTGTGTTGATAACTTCCCAATGTCGGGATTCATGAAATATTTAATAAGCAAAATGTTTTAGGTCAGGAATACACCGACAGTAACTAGTTACTGCGCTCTAAATTGGAAGAACGATTATGGTACGAATCAAAGGCAACGAACATCTTCATGTAGGCTGCAAATTGTTTTCTGCCCCAAGTCTCTGCATCTCTACGTTAGATGTCTCTGCATCTAATTTTGGTGTTTTGATTCTTGAGTACAACCCTAGCTGCATAGGGTTGTATCATTGGATTGTAATCATTGGATTAAACATTACTCGAGCTGAAGTTCACAGTTGCTCGTTCAGGAACCGTAGCAGGCTTTTCCTTCCACTGATGTATCTTGGATTTGCGGTGCAAGCTGTGTGACAGCTTTAATTAGTACAAATGCTCCTCATTTGTGAACTCTGATGATGGAGGTCAGTGTAAAACGTCCCATACAGATCCTCTGTAATCTAACTTTCTCCCTATACCTACAAAATTAAATGGAACTTTGTTGCATAGTAGCTACCTTGCCCTCTGGTTAAGAGACAAGTATGTATGTGAGTCTATCTGCAAATAAGAAACAAAGATCAATTTTTTAATATCCAAAATATAGCTGATAGGTTAAACTGTGAGGTGTAAAACTTGAGTAGAAGGTTGAAATCTGGCTCCGGAACAGATGCAGCACAGCAACAAAATAAGAGGCTTTAATAATGACATGGGTTTGAAATGAAAGGATTAGTTTGTTCTGCAACAAAAGCTAAGGGAAAGAAGTAACATGAAGCAAAACAAAATAATTTGAGGTGGGGGGAGCCCAGCAAGGCTGGAGAAGTTCAGCAAGGGCAGTAAAGATTCAGGTGGCAGCTCGAATACTGTGAACTATATTGAGGGATAGAGAACTGATTCTGTACTGTTTACTTATATGGCCTTCATTTTCTTGATGTACCGGACGAAAGACAGGCATGAAAAAGAAGTATGAAAACAAAACAAAAATAATAAGGGAAATAACGGGGAATAAATGAAAAATGTTTCAGAAATTCTTTTGCTCCCCTTGTTTATTGCTGAATACTTAAGGGTTCCCATGACAGCTCAAGGATTTAGATTCCTGACACAAACTGTAAATGTTTTACTTCCTTAAGTCACAATGTTAAAGGAGTTTTACCTGGGGCTTTGTCTCCTTTGCTCGGGGTATGTTGGCTACTGTTGGCATTACTTAGGGAATGGGCAAAGATTTTTCTTTGTTGACGAAGATTATGCTGGGACTGTTCTCGCTGTCGTTTAATTCATGATGAGGGACTCCTTGGATTTTAACCTGGTCAAGACGTATTATACAGCTGTCGCTCAGCGCAGTTCTGGTGCCTCTTTACAGGGCAGAGTCGCAGCAGAAGCATGCAGCCAGCCATTGTTTTGTAGTCTCTCCGATTTTGAACTTTGCAGAGTTTTTCAGTGATTTATGCTCAGACATTTTTCATCTGGGAACTCTTGAGAATTGTTTTAGCACCATCACACCTCTCTGATTCATTTTTCTCTGGGAAGTCATTTTTGGAAGGCCAAATTGCTGGGCAGAGACATATTAGGAGAAAGGCCCGGGGGGGGGGGGGGGTGAGTGATGAAAGAAATAGTAACATTTGTTTCCAGATATTTCCTATGCTTTAAATGTAATTCTTAATGGTAGACGAATTTCACATTCTGGTATTTTCTAATTCTCTAGGGGATGAGGGATCCCCTTGTAAAAATAATCAAGTATGTGGTATCTTTATTGTGTGTCATTTAGTTTTTCTCCCGTGCTCTAGGACTTCAATGAACTGTGGTTTTAAGTTTTTCAGTTGGGTTTACGTCTATGTACTACATTAAAACGCAACAGACAAGCTGTGTTTGTGTGCCAAAAGAATGCTTGGTGGTTTAGACACAAGACAGGAATTTTATAGCTGAAATTTGTTTTCCAGGATGCACGTCCAGAAAAGAATTTGCTAGAGCGAGAAGGTGCCATGTCTACTCCATTCGTAGCCTGACCAAAAATTATTAAATATGCAGGGCCCTATTGTGTATTGAACTCATCTTGATGGAGAAAGTGCTCAAAGAAGAAATAGACTTATATAATGTAATTATTTCTGTTTGACCCTGGTGTTCCGAAGATCACTGGCTTCATCCTTGTTTAATTTAGTTGTGGCAAAAAGAGATCTCATAGACCTGATTCCCATTTTTATCAAGGCTATTACTCTGATAGAGAACCTTACTGACTTTTTGTAATGCTGAAATGGAATAAAGGAGTCTCAGTAGAAATGAATGTTAAATCTTTGGCAATGTATGTTTCTGCTATACATTGCAAGGAAGGTATACGTATTGTTTAGAATTCCTTTTATTAGCAATAAAGTTTATACACAAGCAGTAGTTGAGTGGAAAACAGGAAGCATGGATATTAGACACAACTTAATACTCAGTGTGAACACTTGAGGTGCAACAATCTTCGGCTGGCTTTTTTATGACTTGAAATTAATCTTTTGTCACTACAAGTATTGGCAACTTGTACGCAGTAAGAGCTAATGATTCCTGAATATTAAAATATAGGTGATAAATAGGAGATTTTCTTGCTGTGGTTTAAATTCTAGCCCATGCCCGAGTCATTATTGACCTGGAGAGTGACACTGTTGTTAGGTAATTGGCACACCTTCGATATTTTGTCTTGGTGCCAGTTCTCTTGAAAATGTGGGTGCTCAATCAGGTCCTTGAATAGAAAATCTACTGAATATTTAGAAAAATCTGGTTTTATCATTAACAGAAATGGTATAGTTAAAACACGCTTTTAAAATTCTAATAGATCTTTAGTCTCTTACCTTCTTTTGACCTCCTAGGAAAACTGATCAAGGGATTTTACAGTAATACCATTGCAGCTAATAATTTAAGAGAACGTCTTTATTTTCTGTGGAGCCTACTACTGACAATATTCAGAACGGATGGCCCTGTGGTTCAGATCAATAGATATTTTCTTTTAGTGCTGATTTAGCTTTGACTGGAAAGGAAAGCAATTAAGTCAGGCGTGGAGAATTTGTAAGTGTGCATATATGTATTCATGGAGATGGCAGTTAGATGACCCACTTTTCATGATAGTATTGAAATAGTAACGTTTCAAGTAAATATCAAATGCCATCCAAACAGTTACCATAGTAATGATAAAAGAAATTTAATTTCAGTCAATCAAATGAATATTCAGTCGATCCAGTTAACTTCCACAAAGGTATTGTACGCTCATTTCATACCAGTATTTGATGATATTCAAGCACAGATTTTTCTACAGTTGGCCAAACATTTTTTCTTTCTTCTTTAAAGCATGCTTTTGTGAGAATGCCACTGTTGAACATTGGCCAATTGTGCTGTTACTTCAAGACAGTGTTCAATATTTATTAGTTTTCTCTATCTTTATGAAGACAGATATCCAAGTCAGTGGGAAGAGAAGCCTCTAAGAATCCTGCTTAGGGAAGAGTTATAGCCTGACCTCATTTCTTTGGAGGAAAGCAAGGGCACTGGACTCAATTTGCAGTTGAGCATCTCTTGTTTTCTAGTGTTTGAGAATACTGTCATGGACAAATTCTCATTGATTTGTTCAAGATTGCCCTGGAAATTTCCTGTATAATCTTGGTTAGGCTTCTATTCTTAAGCTTGCATATTCATCTTCCTTGTGAAACGTATAGCTCGCGCATGTTTTATGGATTTAAATATCCTCTGTTAAGGGTAAAGACAGTGCCTGCAAGCATAATGTGTTAGAGATGGGAAGAAGACGGATCTGCCATCTATGGAGTTTTTTCTCCCCCTGCTCACCCAAATCTTTCCTGGCCGTTATTACAGGATGATAATGAACAAAGTATTTGGCCAGTAATTGTGTTATTCCACACTGCTGCTGTCTAACAGTGATATATCTGCTTTTTTTCTCCTGACTTATTTAAAGATTTTAAGCATCCAAAATTGTTAACCCAACCAGCATCTATTCCCAAGGCTTCACAGAAAACTGACTGAAATGGAGTGGCTGTGTTCATGTGTTCGAATATATGTTTCTTTCAGAAGAGAAAAAAAAAGGAAAAGGAAAGAAAAAAAAAAAAAGGATGGTGCTTCCAGTATAGTTTTAAACACAATTTGTCCAGACCCATGGTGCTCTTTTGTACTGGTTGCTCTTCTCTGTTGTCTTGATTATTCTGGTCTATGTTAAAGGATGAACTTAGAACTTAAAAGAAAATAAGATCCAAGTCTAATGTCAGCCAGTGTCCGGTAGTCATTAGACTCTTCATAAAGCTCTTTTGTAACAATGAATAATGTATACATTTTTAAGGGCAAAGGGGTTGTATTTGTGGAATTAAAGCAGTAGGCTACAACTATTGCAATTTTAGGTCAAGGTCTTGCTCTTGTTTTTTCCAGGTTCTGAGGAAGTATTGAGTAGTTCAGAGTTATGTAAATCATCACTGGGTCTTGGCTTGCATTTACATTAAGCTAGTAGAAAATAGAAATAAGAATGGGATTTGATTCAGTTTTGGGGTTGGATTTTTTTTTTTTGTTGTCTGGTTTTTAATAGAAAAGTTTACAGAGCTTTAGAGCAAGAAGCTGTGTTATACTGAAACCCATTTGGCAGTGCTTCAGTTTCCTCTTATGTACTTCCAGACGCCTAAAAGGGCCAAGCGTATCATGGTACAGCACCAGTTCCGTGATGGTCTCATATGATGGTGAATCCATGCCTGTAAAGTTGATGATTACATTCCCTCTGAATTACTTCGCTTCTTAAATGTTGCTTATGTTTATAAGCACCAAGCAATTGCTGAGTAGCCCTGTCTCGCCTGAAAGACCACATATGTGGGTTTTAATGAAATATAAAGAAAAATAATTCATGAACTCCAGCAGACTGCAGGATCTTTCCTTGAGAAGTGACAGCTGGAATGCAGGATCACTTAGAGGGATGTCCTTGAAGACACAACTAGAGATAAAGAGGTGCTGTTAACTGGGGAAAGTAGCAAGGTTGTTTTTTTTTTCTTTTTTCTTTTTCTTTTTTTTTTTCACTTTGAGGTGCCTGAGTGTTGAGCAAGGCAGAGGCTTGCTGAAGTATCACTATGTGTTACTATACTCCTTTAAAAATAGTGCATTTTGTTAATGGTTGCTGCTAATGATAAATATTTATTTCCACTTTAAAAAGGAATGCCATTGCCGCTGTCTTCAGAATGTCCTTGAGTACATTTTTAGTGTGACTTTAATCAAATGTCATTTTAACTCTAGTCCTATTCTGCAAATCTCTAGTGAAATTCTATTAATTTTCAATTAAACTTCAAGTAAACCAATTAGCATTTTCATTTCTATAGAGCAACAAAGGCAGAATCTGTAATGAGTCTATCCAGTTGTTCACAGAGGAATAAATGGTCTGGATAGATTTCTCCAGTGTATCTTTCTGGGAAACTTTGTCAAGTATATTACCTTTATCATTCTCTCCTCTGCTTTAGGCTCCAAATTGGATTTCTTGTGGTATACAAAACTCTATTCAGCCACTTCTTTCCCTAAGCTATATTCCAGTATTCTTTCTGTCTTCGTTGCAAATCTTTAATATTGCACTAATATGTCTTTTACCAAAGTCAAAATGGTGTCTAGCTGAGGCAGGCTCTGTAAAACCCTTCTTGTCCTGAACAACTTCAGGACCTCAGTTTGACAGAGGGCAGCAGAAGGAATTTTACCTTTTCATTCTAAATATGCGAATGGAAGTGTCTGAATTATCGCAGCTGGAAACAGACTTAGACCCAGATCACTTCTGTCTCCATCCAGTATTTCATCCTCTCTTCTGCTTTCTCTTATTGCTCCCTCCTTTTCACAGACAGACGTGTTCCCTGCCCTGAAGAGCTTCATTATAAAGAATATATAGTCCCTGAGAGGGAATCCTGGAGTTCTTCCAGGGTGGGTATGGTATCATAAACTTTTATCATTACTTCAAGCCTGCAGCTGTCTCTAGTGGTCTGCCTCTCCTTTAATGTTGTGCTAATCTAATTGCTGGGTGCTGCAGTCCCCTACCCTTGCTTGTGCCAGCTCCGGTGCTTCTCTGACCCTGTGTAGAGCTGTCGTAGGTCAGTAAGTTTAGCAGAAAGCTAATTACTTTTTTTTTGGTTGGGTTAGTTTTGTGCCAGGTTAGCTGTATGAAATAGATCCACTTAAGCTGCCCTGGAACTGCAGCTCAAATCAGCGTTGTAGCCAAGCTGTGGTTATGCTCGTCTCTTCCAATATCCTTTAAACTTGAAAGTGTGAGAGAGACTCACCCTGGCTAAGTTTAATACCGAACATAAACACTCGAGTCGGGAAGCTGGTCTGCTGAGGTTCCATCAGTAGTTGAGAGAGGACTGGGCTCTACTGGGGATAATTAGAGCACCTCAGGTAGCACCTACTGTGAAATCCTAATGACAGAGCTAGCCTCACTGAGTGAAGAGGATATCCAGGGGGCCCAGCCACCTAATTCAAATAATAGAAGTTATACCTGCTTACAGCAAAGAGATTTAGCTCAACCAAATATGAAGTGGACAGCCCTGGGCTTGCAGAAGCGTGAGCAGCCCTGACCACGAGCCGTGACCACAAAAGAGGAGCCCGTCTCCCACATAGCAGGTAGTAGTTAAAGCCAGTGATATGCCAAACACATTAATTTCTGGCCCTGTCTTCAAGGATGCTTTATTTTTTAAAGGAAAGGGATCAAAGGTCGTGCTTTAACCAAAATCAGCTTCAATCTCTGTTAAATCTCGCCTTTGGTGATGTCTTGTTTCCTCCCGTATTCCTGCTGCAGCCACAGCATTGCCCCAGGGGACCCTTCAAGTACAAGACCCTGCTCTTTTTCAGGGGCCCACTCACAGACACGGTTTTTGGTTTGGTTTTTTGTTGTTGTTGTGTTTTTAATTCCCCTTGCTGACTCTGCAGGAATAACACTTTCCATGCTGTCATCCTCTTTGCCAGACCATAGTGCCTGCTGGTTGCCCTCCCCCCAGAGAGCCAGTATTGGCTTGTAAACACCTTCCTCTGTTGTTTTTGTATTATATTCCTGGTAATATGAACAAAGTGGGTTTCCTCAGCTGTCAGAAAACTGTGAGTATACAACATAGGCTTTAGTAATAAAGCTGTTATCTCCAGCAGAAGCTGACACACAACATGTTTGCCTCAGTAATTCGGATGCTTCAAGGCGGTGTGCAGTGTTCAGAAGCAGCTGTGCCTCAAGACAAATCCCTAATTAAGGATCCCCTGACTGTTTTCCAAAAGCATTCATGAGTTGGGAAGGGGAGTAGGAATAATGTTTGGTATGTTTTGACAAGGTTTACAAGTACACGGCGAGAGCACCTCTGCTGTATATCTTGCTTCGGTGTGTCAGACCACCTGCAGTGAGACTTTTGCATCCACTGCTAGATGTAATGCCTGACAGCGTTGTGTATCTAATGTGTGAATTAGGCTTGTTCACCTGAAAAGTGGATAAAGGGTTAAGTTACCACACTAAAAATTGGGAAGCCTTGCAGCTGGAGCTGGTTGTACTGCTTGTGAAAGGAGCTCCCACAGCAGCTGTGTGGGAGGCAGGCTCCTTCCCTGTGGTAAAGACTAGTGGCTAAGGCATCTCTCGCTTCATTCGGCTGTCTGGTTTATATTTGGTGAGGCTAAATCTCTTTTCTGTGAGGAGTCGCTGTTTTCTGCTCTCGCTCTGGCTGTGGGAGCTGAGGAGCCGCTGCGCCGCGCGGGGCCTTCGCCGGGTGTTGCTCCGACCTCGGCGGGACAGTTGGTGGCAGCACCTGAACAGGAGAGAGGAGACCTGCAAACGGTATTTCCTGAAGCCCGAGGCCGGAGCATTGGATTTCGGTACTCTGTACGGGGTGTGATTTAGCGGGGCTTTGGTAGGGGCGGGGGGCTGCCGGGGTGGCCTGTGTGGGAGGCCTGGGCCCGTCGCAGGGGGCCCAGGAGCAGACAAAATGGCGCCGCAGTCTGAGGCCTGAGGCTTCGGCTACCGGCAGAGCGCATGGCGGCTCGGCTAAAGGAGGTTTGAGACATGGCAGGCGACACACGAGGTGAAACTGGAGGAGAGGAGGAGCAGGCAGAAGTGGAGGCAACAAGGGTGAGGTGCTGAGAGTGAAGCTGAGGTGTTTTCTCTAGGCGCTGGCTTAGTTCTTGGTTGTCTTTATTTCTCAATACTATAGCCAGTAATTAAAAGTTTTTGCTAATTGGCAGTAAATTAAGTGAAATTCCCTGGCTTGGGACAGTTTTTGCCTGTGACACTAGACATAGATCCAAAGATGAAAAAAAAGAAAGGGGTGCCAAATCTCTCTGTGAGATTTCACTCTTTGCAGCGGTAAAGATAAAGTTTTCAAAAGCTCCTAAACAAGTCTCATTGGGATGTGCAGGTTCTTAAGGCACTCAGTGTTTTAAAATTTTGTCTATTCTACCAAGAACCTAAATACTCATAATAGCAAAATGTTTGTGTCTCAGGAGAAGTCCTGACTGTGTTTTGTTGAGCCAGGCTGTAGCTGAAAGAAATGGCATTTTACTGGTACAGTATTTGGCCCTTTCTCATTACAGCCCATGCAGACCAGCAGGGTAGTTAAAAGTGGCCATAACTTGTAGAAACAGGGGAAATTACATTAAAGTAAATAGAACAAAGAATGTGCGTGTTTGGGCAAGAGCGGACTCCTACAATATTGCTTTCCTATTTAAGAGCAGTGGGGAGGAGAAAATTCAGGCTTCCTGTTACTATTCTTAATAACATACTGAGAAATAAAATGCAGCAAAGATGTAATCCAGCCAAGAGGTTATGCAGGTTGCCAGAGGAAGTCCAGCAATTGGTTGGCCACATGTTTGTCTTGAAGCTTGAAAAGCAAAACCAGTGATTAATGCAAACACTTGTTTCAGCCTTTCTGATATCCAAGGCAAAAGGATGCACCAAAATGTAAAGCAGCGTGTGGCAGTGGCACATGGGCTGTGGTGTTGGGGAGATGTGACTGATTGCTAATGAGCCAACAGTCACTGCGTTATTCCACATGCTGCAAGTGAAAATCTTCCTGCTCAGCACCTATGCCTTGGGGCAGGCATCCAAATGACATGCGAGTGGGCAACATGACAATTAGTGAGCTATTCTAGGTAGGTAATACATGCTGAGCATAATAAAATTGAATTCACATCTTGGAGGTTATGTGGGTCTTTCTGATGACTCCATTCCTTAGCTGGTATTTCAGTTTTAAGATATCAATCAAATCACTTAAATATTTGTTTATACTGTTAAGTATAAACTATTAAGTAACCTGATGAGACAAAAGGTAGAACGAGTTGAGCTAAAGGTTGAGGTTTTAAGGCACCCAGTTCTGTATTTCATGTTACTTTTGCCCACATAACTGTGTTTGTCTGAGTTCAGTCTTGCTGAAGTGAAGGACTCCTGAGTTATGCAGCTGTGAATGAGAACAGCATCCTTTTTTAAGAAAGTTCTATGCAAATCCTTTTTCATTTTCTTTTGACGTTTTTTTCAGCAAAAAGGCCTATGCAGGCTTATTAATGCTACAGGTTATAGGATTGACCTTATGTTTGACAGAAAGCCATTCTCAATTCTAATTACTCTGGGTCACATTTTTTTGTATGGTACTAATTAGGCTTGAAAGAAACTGGGTTTGTTTTTGTTTCTTTTTGTTTACTTAGGATTTCTAAGCTCTTAGCTCATGGCTGCCTGACAAATCTGTTTGTGAAGAATAGAATGCTATTTTCTGTGAACCTAAAGAATTTTTCGAAGTCTTAATATGAATAAGTTTCCATTATTTTAATAATAATATAATATGTGATATTATGTTGCATGATATGAAAATAGGGAAACTGAGCATTATGGGGGAAAATCATGGCAATCCTAAGGTGTTCTCTTA
The DNA here is from genome assembly GCF_963924245.1 of Chroicocephalus ridibundus. Lineage (NCBI taxonomy): Eukaryota > Metazoa > Chordata > Aves > Charadriiformes > Laridae > Chroicocephalus > Chroicocephalus ridibundus. The sequence goes on along the minus strand of NC_086306.1, from coordinate 2,952,934 downwards.
TACTTTTGGGGTTATATTCTAAGGGTTTGGATGTGAGACAAATCTTTGGTTTAGCTTTTAAGTAAGCAGTTATCGCATCTAGATGCATTTCAGTGCTGGCCCTGAGATCTTGATTCTCCTGACTTGTCTCTAGTCCGCTCATTTTTATTAGAGCGGAGTCGGTGCAGGATGCAGTACTTTGGCTGTAGTAACAATTCATGCTCATTTTGTCCTGCAGTAGGCGTTGACAGAAGGTGCATCACAGGAGAGGACTGGGCTCTGGGTGGCATTTGTATTTTAGCAGCTGAGCCAATGTGCCTTATGTTTTAGATTATCTATATAGTGAAGCATTTTAAAAATGATGGCCTTGAGCAGATTCACAGCATTGCGGTGACCTCTGGTATTTGGAACTATTGATAATAATAATAATTTGGGAGTCATTTTGTGGTCCCCTGATGAAAGTGAATGTGTAATTAGACATTTGAATTAATTATGTTGCACTTGAGTTAACTGAGATGCCAAAAGGCTAAATGAGTCCCCCAGGGGCTCATGACAAGTTGGTGGCAGAACTGAAAATAAAACATAAATGTCTTCACCTCCATGCCTTCCCTTAGCCATGGACAAAACTGGTAATTTCTCTTGCTTTACTTTTTTTTTAAGGAGATGCCATGTGTCCCAAAATACAGGCTAGGCAAAATGCCAGGCATTGAAGAAAGAACAGCTTTGCATAAGCAGTATTTGCCTTAGGTTGTCCTCAGTGTTTTTCTGTCTGTCTCCCACAGACTGAGACGGGATGCTTTTCAATAGAAAATGTACGGTGCGGTCAAAGATCTGAAGAGCCTACTGAGAGCTTCGTTTGCAAATTCTTCATTGAAGGTAAGTTATATAAACACGCTTCTGTAAATCAATTTAATTTATATAATTGTGGTGACAAATTAGAGAAAACAACCTAGCGACAAACTATTGTAATTATAGAAAATCAGCCAGTCAACTAATTGAAGTAACGATCTATCAACAAAATTTATATACTTAAACAGCATGATACGTGCAGTAAGTACAAGGGTAAAACCGGTGAAATGTCATCTTCCCCTTTACAAGGGGAAAAAATAAGTGGACGCCCAAACTTTTTAAGGCTCTGGTTTTGGGTTTGTGTAAAGGTAAGTTTGTGTCATTCTTTTGTTGATGTTTAAAGCAGGCAGCTGTAAGCAGAAACTCTTTGAATATTGGGCGAGATCTTAGAACCACTGAATTCTTTGGAAAGAAGTTTTTGTTTGGTTTGTGGTCCAGTAAGAATTGTCATGACGTGGTTTTAATAGGTTGTGACAAGTGTATCTTATGTTGATGTACAGTGTTTTTCACCATATGTGCTTGGAATGCTATTTGCTTAGCAGCAATAATCATAATTATTATTAAAACTGGTCTGTTATTAATTATTACTGTAATTTATCATTTTGAATAAATAAGCTCTTAATTTGCATTTATGCAGACTTCTTGTGTGCTTATCCCTTACACACAGGGAAAAATGAGTGGGAGCAGAGGTAGTTCTGCTTAGCTACAGTTATTTTTGACATAGTGTATAATTAGGTCTATAATTCCATTAAGTACAGTGCAAATGCAGTAAATGAGACTAAGTATAAGCATGACTTTCCCTGTACAAGTATCCCAACCTTCTGACACAGTCATGGTAACTGGAATGTAAGAGATGGAGGTTTCACTCTTCCAGGCGTGTGCCCTACTTTGGCAAGTAGGCCCATCAAGAACATTAAGCCCATTTGCACAATAAAACAGCATTACTGATTTAAATGAGGGTGGCAAAGTGAAAGAAGAGCACTGCTACTTTTACTTTTGGACTGCAAAGCATTTCTCCATGGGAATGCTAGGGGAGAAATACCCCTTGCTGCAATGTTAACAGAAACTGTGCCGCTAATAATGCCTCTATGTAAACACTTTGCAAAAAGCTGATGGTATAAACAGCAGAGAAGTAAAAAAAGCATGTGGGGACTTGTTCAGGTTCCCAGCAGCTAGAATTTTTATTATCTTTACAACACAAACCAAGTCAGTATCAAAGACAATGCCAAGACACAGTCACCATGATAAAGCATTTACACACATGTTCTTTTCTTGAAAAACAGTAAGAAAGAGAGAAGAGATTATGAACTTCAAAGGGCTGCCTTTAAGCTAGGAATATTTATACACAAGCTGTCAGAAAACTATTCGTGCCTTGCTAAAACAGGAGCAACCTTCACTTGAGCCAAGTCTCTAAATGAAAGCCAGAGCGAGTGCCAGCCTTGAAACTTTGGATTGAGTTTTGGCAATTAGATGTTTGGGATGGCACTAATGTCAGCCATCATTAATGCAGTAAATGTATGCATGTGTGCAACAGTTGTTTCAGATTCTGTTGGTACACTTGCTTTGCTGTCTAGGTACATGTGTCACGGCTACAAGGGGTGAGGTGATTTGTTTTTAGTCACTGAATGCCTGATTGAATGTGCTAGAAGATGTCGGTTTTGGATAGGGTTTTCTGTAATTCTGCAAACTTTTGTGCAAAGCAAAAAGTATCAAAATGTAATCCTCTAAGAAACTGAAAACCAAAGTAAAACATGGGATTCTTTGATTAACTCTTTCAATGGAAGCAAAATTAGGCCACGGCCCAACACTTTTGCGTATGCTTTTATTATTCAATATCTTATTTCATAACCAGTTCCATTTAAATCAATAGTAGAGTATGGGTGTCTAAAATTTTTTCTGATGTATTTCTTAGTCTTGAAACAGTCACATCATAATTCTTGATGTCCTTGTATTTAGTACATGCAAAGTTGTCATGAAAATATATCGGACCGTTTGAGTGATTCTTTGCTTTACCATTCTCCTCACATTCCCTGGCACAATTTGGCTTGCTCTCTTCTATGCGATAAGATAGATAGTTGGAAAGTTTTTGTGGTCTGTGTGTTTATTTTACCCTCACTATTTTTGATATGTATCTGCAGAGAGAAATGGGCAATGTGTAGCCATTCAGTAAAGGCTGAATCTTATTTTAGTAAGAGTTATGCAAACACATTTAACTTGTTTACTGAACAAACATATATTCACAAAGCTTTGAGTTACACTGTTGACTTCTACGACAATGTAAAGTGGAAATGAACACAGGGATAAAAGTGGGAGAATAAAAAACGGAGGGATGATAAAAGTGCCATTTTTTTCTCTTAAGAACAAAGCTGTTTTACACTTGGCCACAAACTCCTTCTTTCTTGGTAATATATATTTAGAATGATTTAAGAATACTTTAGCATTTCAGATGCATATTGCAGGATTTCTGAAGCTGTGCACTTTTTGTGGGCTTTGAATAAATTAAATACTATCTTAGGTATTGTCCTCCATTACTGCGCTATCTGGGCAACTCTTAATCTTTAATGTACTTACTCTGACAACACCCCTGTGAGTTAGGGAAGTTCTATTATCCTTTTCAAAAGTGAAGAACTAAGGAACAAAGGGGTTTAGAGTAAGATTTTCTTTTTAGGCTCCTTGCCTTGATTTGAGTGAGAACTACATTATCTAAGTGTCTTCTCTGCTTGCATGTAGGCTTGTTAATGGGGTAGTACTAATTGAGGCAATGTCTAAATTCCTTTTTAAAAAAAAACTAGGAAGGTCCGTGAGCAAGGAGTGTTTTGGGTAAAGTCAGTGAAAGTTAAATGACTTGTTTTTAACACATGGTATGAATTAATTCTTTTTGCAAAAGGTAAATAGAGTCTGAACTGCTTTTTAGAGGAACTAATTGGGAGTTAGGGGGAATATATGATATGATGCCTGGGATAGCACACCGACACCTTTTCCTTCAAAATCTAAAGTCATTTAAAGTGTTTTTTCTAAATATAGAAATGGGGAATTGAAAAACTTCTCCGTAGAGAGCAGCTATCACTTTGAGTTGTCATTTTACTAGGGGAAAAAAAATCTGACATGCTCCTTTAGTACCCAGACGTAGTACTCCAATATGTGATTGACTTAGGCTACCTAAAGTTTGCTGAGATTTGTTGGGCTGGTGAACAAAATTGAGTTTCCATTTCTGTAGTTATTCCCTAGATGCGGAACCTGCACGGTTTGGGTTGCTGTCCTGCAGACATGGTTTACAAAGCTGCCAGGACGCAAGTGTAGCCACCACCCTTCCCTCTCCCCCAGCGAAGCTGGCACCTGTTTAAAACACCTGTACAAATATATTAATTTTTTTCTCCTACCTTTGGCTGTCATATAATTTGATTGTACATTCCCGATGGAGCCCTGATTTCAAGTGTGATTTCTTATAACTAATAAACCGTATAACTGGCTTATGGTTTTCATTATATATAGTTTGAACTTTATGATTTTTTTGACCCAGAAACAAGAAAGCTTATAGCAGTGCCTGAAGCCTTAGAGCAGTGTATTACTTCAGAGTCCCAGGAAGACATTTTTTTTCTCAGGTCAGCAAATGCTTGTAGGTTTTGATAGATATTCTCAATTATGTCTCCAAAAATGAATTATGAGTTGTGAAAGGAACAGAATACATACAGTCGTAAGTCTTCGGGGGATTCAACTGTGTAGTCCCAGAGCTGTTTCTGAAAGGAGGAGGCTGTAAGAATCAGGGAAAGAAAAGAAAAAAAAAAAATAAAATTGTTATTACTTGGCGCTAGAAGTACTGATGAAGGCTGATGTGGAGTGCATATTGCATGTACCTGTAGGTGTATGCATGTTGACTGAAAATGTTTTATCAGCGTGTATGTTCTTAAAAACCAGTTTTTCATCAAAAGGTGAATTCTCAAGGGAAATGACTTCTTATAAACATGCTTTGGTTTTCTTCAATATGAAGAAAAATTCCGTATTTACAACAGACGCTATCCCTACTGTGCCATTTTTGTGTCATCTTGCATGTGTCCAGTGAGTGTGGGACTGACTGAGACGCTAGAACTCAGATTTCTACTGCAGCCTGTGCTAGGGGTCTACTTTCAAGATGCCGATCAGGTCAAATAACTTGTTTTTGTTTTCATATATATTCAGTGGTAAAAATGAAATTGATTTCTTTAGTTGCTTTCAGATTCACTAATATATGTTGCATCCACATGTGCAGGTAGTACAGGATAAGTTATGCTGTGATTATTTGTTAAGACTGAGTGTTTTTCAAGGCATTCTGAGAAGACTAAGCATCAGATTGCCCTGCAGTTTTTGTCATGATTGGATGCTTTATCTTTCATTAGAAACCTGCATCATCATGCACAAAACTTCATTTCTTGTAGAGATGACATGTTATGGAAAAGGTTTCTTGTAGGTCATTCAAACTGTATGGGATGACTTAATTCTTTTTTGGTAGTGAGACTGTTTTGTATATGCGTACCTTATATGCATATATGCATTTTTGAATGTTAAGTAAGTAATGTAACATCCTAGTTAGCAGTCAGAGAGAGTTGCCAATACTGAACGACTTGTCTTATTTTGTGGGGCTTTCTCTGAATTTTAGATCAATCTACTGCTGGGAGGGAGGGGAAACCAAGCTGCTTGTGCCTGAAAAAAGGAAAAATGCTAGTGATGTCAACTGTTCTTTATCAGTGGAGATAAGAGGATTGTCTTCACTATCGTCTGTTTACTTTCTGTCTAATTTGCAGCCCTTTTCCTGGTGTTGGAAACCAGCCTTCTCCTTTAGAGCCTATGGAAAAAAAACCAAAACCAGTTCTCTTTTTCCTCTCCCTGTTTTTGTTACTGCTACTTTCCTCTAGACTTTTTTCAGTTGATGTGCATCTTTTATTAGTTCAGGGCAAATGCAGTTCTGTAGCCAAATTCTTACTAGCGTTGGACAGAGTTGTGTGTCTTCAGCTTTTGTGGACGGAATCTTCCAACATGGAAGAATTTTAAAGAAAAAGTCCTTGATCTGTGAAGCATAAGATGCTATAAGTGAATCTGAGCTTCCAAGAGCCTTTTTTCTTTTTAATATTTTGGCTCTGTGTGTTCATGAACATTACTTTTTTTCCCTATACTTTTAATGCAGCAGGAGGAAAAAATAAAATAAAATATGGTCCTTCTAAATAAAATGGGAGCAATTGAACTGAAATTATTTGTGCAAGCCACAGTCTGAAGTTGAAGTGCGCTGTTGGTTTTAAACCAGCCCGTGTCTTATGCAAAGATTACGAGAACTTAAATGGAAGTAGAGCAGCACGGTTAAGGAATACAGTTTTAACAGCAAAAGATGATTTTTATGAGGATTTATTTTACATTCCTAACACTTATTATACTGCTCAGTAGTGCAGATCATTTTGGCACTTTGCAGTTCCATTAAAGGTAGAGATTTTCAGACACAGGAGTGTGTAGTGTGTGTGACAGTAGGCTGCAATTAAACCTTAGATATTGAATAGTATATGAGAAGAGTTGGTTTGTGGCATCAAAAGAAAGAATGCACTAAGTGTATACCTAATACTTAAAGCTCTATAGTGCTTTTTGCTATATTCACCGATTAGATCGAAAAGAGCTGTACAACATAATCGCTAAGCAAGCAGCCTCTTTGGTACTTCAAGTGGAGTTTTCTAAATGAAGTTACTTCTAGGCTATTCATGGTCCATGGAACAATTACCTCCCAAGGAGAAAATAAAACATCTTGAGTGGTTCAGACAGCATCTTTGACACTACTGCAGCCAGGAAGTCTCATAATAAAATGTTTTACCTAAAACAGGAGAGGGGGGGAAAACACCCAGAGACTAAGCCATCACCATAGGATCTTTCTTTGAGAAAGTGCACCATATTTTAGATTGGTTGCAACTTGCAACTGTATTTCTGTTCACAGGGTCACTCTTAGGTTTAACAGGAGCTGCAAATGCTCAATGTTGAGAAGAGAGTTTGGCAAGCATTTGAAATACATAGGAGCAAATGTATCAAGCCCGGTAACATACCAGTGTGGCTGTTACTGATTTTTGAAACGTTTTCAGTGGGGTGAAACTTCCCAAAAGTACCTGGCAGAGAGTAATGAGCAGAACTAATAGAGTGTTTTGCCCAAGCTTCTGTATGCAGCACCTGAATGTGAAGTTGCATTGTAATAAGCTTGGAGGAAGTAATACTGACTATGGAAAAATAGTAAAGCTTTTAAGCTCTGGGAGTTCATAAGTTTTCCTCTTGTCTCTCTATTCTGGCAGTAGCCATTTACAACTGCCTTTTTTAGCCACAGGAAATCCCTTCTCTTGAACTGCAGAGGTATGTGAAACGTATTCCCTCTAAAGGCAACATCTGTGCTTCTTTGTGAATCATCAGCCAGAAAGGGTGCTGTATATGCTAATCAGCTTAACCATGTTAATGGTAAGAATGATAATTATTTTCAGGTGGGAGTAGATGCTGTTTGACACCTAGGGAAGTAAGATTGAGACCATAAATTATTGCAGACGTCTGCGAAGATGTACTGCTGCAAGTTGTCTTTTTCTTTCTGTTTTAGCTGCTTGCCTGAGTGTGCTTAGATTTAAAAAAAGGGGAAAAACCATGCATATCAGTAAAGTCTTCAGTTATCAGAATCTGATTACAATGAGAACTCAGAAATCATCATACGGTTTTGTTAATTATTAGAAAGATGATATTGTATGTTGAAGTAGTTGCAGTGAACAGCCCAGCTACAAAAAAATTGTTCAGACTCTCAGTCACTAAACTGTATACTTTGAGCTTTTTTCTATCCCTGTCTATTAATTGCTTCATTGTAAATTTATTTCTTACTTTGTATTGCATTGTTGGAACTACATGATCTTTACGGTCCCTTTCAACTCGAATCATTCTGTAATTCTGTGATGGTATGTAAACACCTGATGTTTACCAACTAAATAAGTATGTCGTTGTCCTAGGAATTTTTTACACACATGAGAAAGCACTGTTCTCTGAAAGACTTCCTAAATTTCTGTGCCTTGTTTGTGTAGTTAATAATATCCTTTGTATGTCTTGGCTATTGAAGGTGCTATTTTCTTTCTGGCCCATCTCTGTTACAGATGAAATCAATTTGCCCTGGCCACACACTGGGTTAATGGTAAAGCCAGCAAATGACTCCCTGATCCTGTGAGTGTCTGTTAAGAGCTTTTTGAAAAACCCATTTCTTTCAGAAATCTTTGGGCACAGTCACTTTTGCCTCTCCTTAAACTCAGTCTTCCCTACGCTTGCCTTTGGTTCAGGATCGCTGGACGTCAAGATAACTGAAAATACTATTTACGTATTAATCTTTTCCGCTTCAGTAAGTAACAAAGTTCTCTAATGGATTATAAATTTCTGCCTCATTTTACTAGTACCTCAAGTGTATAAGCCTCTGACATCAAAGCGAAACTATAATGTTCAGGCTGAAATTTTACAGCCCTCCTGAATTTTGACATAAACATGATCTGCCAGGAGTGAGAAATTGATACAATTGTTTATTTTATAACTTCCTGCGTGATCACTTTCACCTTAGGAGAGATAACTGAATGGAGTTTAAGTCCATTGAGAGAGAAACTGATTCACACCAGCTATGAGGTATGGGTTTACGCATCCAGCATTGTGAAGGGTCTCCTGATAAATATGAACTTGTTGTGGTAACACAGTGGTCTGTGAAAGTCTTCCCATTTTCTAATTTGAGCTCTTGAAAGTTGTTCTTAAGCCTGTTGTTCCCTTGCCAGGGGTTTGTGTTGCAAATAAAAAATATGGATGGGGTGTGGGATGCTAGCAAGAAATTCAAAGGACAAAGATTTAATTCTTCATGACTTTGTGCATTTTGCAAATTTTGCAAACTGTGGCTATTCTGGAAGCTGTTTTAGAGATACTTTATTGCAGTGTGAGGATATGGACCTTTTATCTTTGATTCTGGATGCAGTACAGTTGTACTTTCAGCTGGGTTGCCTGATGGACCCCTCTGAGTCTGTGTAGTCTGTTTGCTTCAGCGAAGTGTCGTGGTAATGTGAACATTCAACACCTGGTGCTTGAACAACATCAATTATGTCTGTGTGGCACCGTGACACACCTGAAATCAGTGGTGAGACTTGGGTAGAAGAAGTATTATCCTTTTTCACCATTGTGACGCGGAATCCTCTTCATGTTAAGTAATAGATGGCGCCATAAAATATTGAATCTGCTCATCTTTTATGACCTTGGCAATAATAAAAGATCCCCTCTGCATAACGTTAGAATGTTGAAATATACATTCAATATATCTCATAAATTAGTTAGTGGATTTTTGCAGGTATTGAGTTTCAGTTTGAAAAAATAGGAGAAAAAATGAATTGGTTTTTTGAACCTTAAAATTTGATGGTCCATGTAAATGTTAAATCCATGTATGCGTATGTAACTTGGCTCAATAATTTAAGTAGTCCATTTCTAATATCAAAATGACATAGCCAGCATTTTAAGAAATAGAATGGTATTGATTTACGCAGTAAGTACAGTTAAAAAAACCCAACAAATAATTCAAATTTTGTAGGGGTCTATTTGAGCTGTTTTGAACATGCATCCTCTTGGGTTACAAGGAATGAAAGTATAAGTGATCATTGACGTGATAGTTCGTGTATTCATGTGTGCTGCTAAAAATCAACTGAAACTTTTTGCTTTGAAAAGAAATTGTTCTACATGATAAAATGCTTTTAAGAGTTGCAGTACATTCCATCAGGGATGGAGTAGTGAAACAAATTATTAATTGCATTTAGAGCTGGACAAAAGCTTAGCATGCTTTATGTTGAATATTGGTAGTGGCCAAATCTTAAATATGAGATTGTATGGCCTCATCGGTAGCGCTGTGAACTGTAGCCTTTGGATTTGGTTTCCAGCTCTTCCACAGAACTGCTGGGTGACCTAAGGGAAGCCATTCCCAAAATCTGTCCAAAAAGGAATTAAATGTTTCATAACTGTTGCAGTGACTCTGAGCTTGAGCTAAGGAAGAAATTAACCCATTTAGTGAAATCTTTAAGATCTTTCCAGAGTCGGTCCTAAAGAGGGCTGAAATTTGTCACTACTTGAGTAAAACTTTGAAGCTGTGCAGTCTTCCCACACAGGTATTTCTTAAATTATAGCCATATTCTTTCATTGCAAGAGGAGTTCTTATGGGAGAATTTCATCTTAGATTATAATTGACCAACAGAGAGCTCCTTGTTTGATCTAAATTTAAAACTTACCTAGAGATAAAATTAGAGAGGTAAATTGGCCTTCCTAAATATTGAGAGCAATGTAATGACTTGAAATAGATAGCATGATGATGCGACTTTTTCTTTATTATTAAAGTAGACATGTTTTCATTAACTGTAGGCATAGAAACAAAATACTTCAGCTTTTGGCTAATAGGTTGAAATTGTAAAAGGGGCAATTGTGTGTGGCACAGTGCCTTTTATATGGTAAAATATCCATTTTTGCAACTACAGATCTGTGACCATAGGGAGAAAAAACAAGGTTTGGAGGGGTTGTCTGTATACTGTTATTATTCTACTAATCCATCCAGTTCCTCATACCTACCTATCCATTTATCCTTCCTGTATCTTGAGGGCACTTAAACTTTTGTTGTAATCCATATGCATTGCCATAAACTCATAAATTATAATTTTGCAGTAAGAGAAGTACTAGAAAAATATCCATCAGCCTGCCAGATCCTTAGCTTCAGGTCTGAACCTGGGTTTTATTTTTTTGGTGAAACAGAACTTTATTAATAATGTCCTGTTTCTCACTCTGCATGTTAAGCTGTGGAGGGTAAACACAATCATACTTTTAAGTTACAGACACTTAAAAGTCACACAAAATGACAAGCAGATATTTTGGAAACTGGCATCACTGCTTTAATATGAAAAATGTTCGTAGGCTATAAAGAAAGTAATTCCAGTTCAGATATAATCTGTGAAGGGACTATTAGTTTTTTTGATTGCTAGGCCCATAGTAGGATTACACAGCAAAGCAAAGAGATTGTATTTGTCAAAAATGACAGTTTTCCAAGAAACCCGTAGTGCAGGAGCTATAGAATCAACCTAGTTTTCCATTATGGGAAAAACAGATTTATTAAGCATTTAGAGAAGTACTTATGTTACAAGATAAGGTTGGGAAGGACAGACCAATAGGCCGAACTGAAAGGTAGCTGAAAATGCATCTTTCTTTGAAAAGGGCAACAAAGGCTTGCTACGTATGCAAATGCTGTACGAGAGAATATTAGCACCCTTTGAGGCTAATCTGCAGCATTGATCTAAGATTCAAAGATGTTAAGAAGAAAGCTGCAGCGTTCCGTGGGCTTTGGGTGGAAATGCTGAATTTCCCAGTTGGGTGTTCCCAACGTCCTATGGTGCAAACATAAGACCTAGCAGATTATTCTGTAAAATCGGGGAGGACAAATGACAACCTAGAAGGATGATAGCGGGGGTTGGTTTTGGTTTTGTGGTTGGTTTTATTTAAACAGGAGTTTGTCCTGTTGGAGGCGGAATTGCATTCCAGAGGGAAGAGCTCAGATCAGAAGTGAAATGCAAAATCTCTCAACTCTGCTCTGTGCATTAGGGACGTGCCTCAGCTGTGAGAATAGGTTTTATGAGAGATAAAAGATGGGACTCGCAGATAGGACAGTGAAATGTTGGTAAAGTCGGGGTTCAGGGGATTTTTTTTTGTTTTTTTTTTTTTTTTTTGCTTCTGTCACAGTGATTCCCCATGTTTCTGGTAAACCACTTGGTTCCTATAGGAGCCCCTGTGGTATGTATTTTTCTGGCCCTTGTCCTATGTTTTCAGATGATAGGCTTCCAGAATATTTGCTCAGTATCTTACACGGCTAATTCAGTCTCTAGGAGAGACAGAAATACAGGAAGTAAACTTGTTGAATGGATGAAGATGGCTTCAAGGATCACAAAGTGGGAATTAATAGAATAAAGATTCCATATAGTGAGCACGTACTGGTTAAAGTTGCTGTTTATCTGGATACCAAATGATGATAATGAATTGCTAGAAAAGGAGAGACAAAATGGAGGAAAGACCGGCTTCTTAGGCATAAGAGTAACTCAGGAGGTGCCTGAGATCCTGATCCTGAGAGGTACTGAGGATACTCAGCTCTTACAGGCTTTTCATCTCTCTCGAGTTTCTGTAGTAGTGTTAGGACTCTATGACTATGAGTACAGTGCACTTCTTCGGGGAAGAAGTGGGGAGTTTTAACATAAGCCGTTTAAACTGCTGAGGAGATTCTGGATAGGAATTGTGCAGCAAGGATAGAAAATGATGAGAACTTCTAACAGATGAGAGCCATCAGAATTTTAAAGTGTTTTCAGTAGGAGATGAGGAATGAAAGGGGAATTCTTGGATAACTCAGTGTAGGAATAAACTAGTTTGGGGTTTGACTCATAGGGTAATCACAGCCAAGCCAAGACCAAGATGTTTGTACTGGTCATCTTCTGTCTAAATCTTTATAATGCCCAACCGGTGAATTATGACTATTTTATAACATTATATTCCCTGAGAAAAATAAACTTGGGCTGAATTATCTTAATAAATAAGCCTTTTCAAAGGGAAAATAAGTGTAAATTCTAATGCGTGCAGTTTGAGCTGTGTGCCTGTGTTTGCCTAAACCTCACATCGTCTCTTCAGTATCTTCTTATCACCAGGATAATAGGAAAGACAATGTATTCTTACAGGAAATCTTGTGTATGTATATTTTTTTTCCTCTCCTGAGAAAAACAGTAATTACATGGTGAGGAACACTTGCTGAATGCACATACCTGTATTACAGATGTCATAAATGACAGTTATGAAATGAACGTTTGAGATGAGCGTTTCACCCATTTTTACGAACTTCCGCATGGAACAGAAAAAGCACAGGCAATATTTGGGAACTCAAATAAGATACGTGGAAGAAGGAAACATTGGTCAAAGTGTCCCAAATAGCCTCTTTGAGCTTAATGGGGGAATACCAACCTGTGTACAGAGCCAGCCGAATGCATCTAATCACTTTATTCAGACTTAAGCTGATGGTATGCGGACCCAAGCCAGGATAAATTCTGCCCTACAGGGTGACCTTCATATTTTTTCGCTGGATTAAACTGCAGAAAATTGATTGTTTATTTTGCAGGAAACTAAGTCATCTTACCTTTTTGGTAAATGAAACAAAATTTAGCATTAATACCTTTGCTAGAAAAGTGAGAACATAGAAAAGTGTTTAGGTACAGTCTGCATATTGTTCGTCAGTTATGTCTCTATAGGTGGCAAGGTCATCAGACATGGTCTCTTGGCTGGAGGTAGAGTGGAAGATGCTATGAACTTAAAACATGCCCCTGTGCTCCCCACAAAAAAAAACCCAATCCCACACCTGACAAACTACAGAAATCCTACCAGGTTTGCTTATCCCTTTGAGAAAAATGGGTTTATTAAATCATAGATTAAAGATAGGGAATTGTTGATTTTATCTGTCTCACAGACAAGATCCAATTTAGCTGATAGAGAGCTGAACCTGAATAGCATTCTGTAAGTTGTTTATTTTTTTCACAGATACGTAGCTAATATTAAATTTGCAAACCATGTCCTCTGTTATGTTGCTTTTCAAACCTTTTATCTGTGATGAAGATTATGGAAAAATGTTGAGATAACTTGTTGCATTTTATTGAGCTTCTGGAAGCAACCTCGGCTTTCTGAAGGCCAGCAAATAGCTACAGATGTCTAATTCCAGAAACTTAAAATAGGTTCTGAATGCTCAAACCCTCCTGGCGCTGCTGGAGATTTTGCATCGAGTATATAATTTTCCTGTTTTTTTTTTTAAAAAGATCTCTTAGGAGCTTGCTTGTTTAACAGAGTTTGCAAAGGACAGTTGTAATCTCCAAACTCTTGGACGGTTTTCATGGGACTCCCAAAGACACTGCTGTTGCAGCAAAGATGGACAGGAAGAGGAGACCTTGGTGTTGCTTATAGACGATAAGAGCCTGAGATGAGAAACTTAGTACAAATTATCCAAATAAAAAAATGATTAAAAATTATTCCTTCTATCTCAGCAGTGGGAACCCAAATTTTCCAATGCAATTTTCCTCTTTTATCAAGATGTTGGTAATATTTTACCATATTTGGTATTTGTCGAACGGTTGAAGACTCACAGAATTAACTCATTGTATGAGCTCAGAAGACAGAGTAACTATATGAATTCAGCAGACTGATTTATATAAGCATTTCTGTTTCCCTCATCATTGCACTAGCAAAGTGCTTTGCAAATGCTGAAGAACCCTGTGAGGTCGGAAAATCATTACTTCTACATGATAGATACATAGTGAGATAGGAGGAAATTAGTGGCTTGTTGGAATATAGCAGGTAACATTATGTAATGAACTTGCATTGAAATTTCATGGTTAACTCTGATGACGACCTTTGAATTTCCCTGTCTAAAATGAAGACTCTAGAATGGAAGCACTCTCCCTTAGTTCATTAGTGTGAGCAGAGTGTGTGGATGCTTGTTCTGCGTTAGCATATAGTCTGTGGAGTTATTGTCTCACACTACTTACAATACTCTGGTTTCCCTAAATGATGAATACACTGGAACGGGGAGCAAATTGAAGCATAATGGCACGTCAGTTAGAAATGAAGCAAAGTGAAATTAAATACAAATAGAAATACCATTTATTTTAAATAAAAAATAAAAAGGGCTAACTATCTCCATGAGGACGTGTTCGGTAAAATGTTTCAATTTAGCTTGGTGTTCGTCTTGTATGAATAATAGCCTGTTCCTCCCCCCAACCACCCTGTCTTACAGAAAGTGCTGTCAGATACTGCGATCAGATATGTGTAAAAGAGCTGGTTTTAATTTTCTGTCAATTACTCAGTTGACTGAATCCGTTGTTTGTGATTTGCTATCTGGGTGTCTACAGATCAGCAATAATGCAGGTTAGATGTTTGCCTGCCCAAATGAGAGTACATGCCTTGATGTGGGGAAGTGGGACATGCGTTGGATGTTGATTGGTGTTTCATGTTTGCCATACTTGTGCTTCTCAAAGCTAATGCTGCAGTGTAGCATAGATTTTGCTATTCTGACAGTGACTTTTTTGCTTGTATGTGAAGCAAACCATCTGGGACACCGAACACTTACCGTTTGTTGTATTATTGTGTGGTTTTGTTTGGTTTTTTGGTTTCAGTTTTTTTTTTTTCCCACCTCCTTGGAAAATAGGCCTGCTTGCTACTGTTTGGGTTATTGTTTTTATTTGCTGCAGCATCTACTTCAAAGAGATGGGAAAACTGATTGTTAATGCAGTATAAATTTAAAACAGTATAATAATAGTACTGTGGTGAATAGTTGTGGGTACCGATCCATCTTTCACGCAATGTTTCTTGCAATACTGGTCCCATGCATCCCAGAATGTAATTCTACCAGTGTCTTTGGGATAACAGAGTTGTGGGAAAGGTGGATGGTGTGAATCAAAGTCTGCATGGTAAATCACATTTTTGGGTCCTTGTGGGATTGAGATCTTGATTTGCAAATCCTTTGCAGCACGGGTGAACTCTGCTGATGTACATATCCAAATCTGTATGCAAAGGCAGCCAGATCTCAGCTGGGACTTGTGTGTGCTTCTGGAAATGAATAATCACAACCTTCTAACCATTCTTCTCCTACGTATGCTTATGCAGCCCCTTGTGCTGCTGCAGCTTTTGTACAGGCTATTAAAAGAGGAATTTTCAGAGCCTTGAGAATTAAAGCCCCTTACACTGATGTGATTGATGGTCCTTTTATCAAGTGCTGTGCTGGTACTTGTGCATACAACATACAAAGTATCGCACACATTTTCCAATTGAATGACTCTTCTCAGTGAACAAAATCCATATTCTCTGCTCTAAACAATGTAGACTAAAAGTCGAATAAACAGTAAAAAACGAACGGAGTAACCAGGGATTAGCAGACAGTGCATTATGTTGATTACCCACATTGTCTTCAGCTTAATAAATTCTATTTTGCCGTAAGTCAGTTCAATTGTGTGTGAAAATAGAGAAGGTGGAAAATGAGAGTGAACAAGAGGGTTAAATGACAGTGTGCCATTCCAGAAGCAATTAAAAAAAAAAACCCACAAAACCAACCCTTGAGGAAAAGAAAAAAAGGAGGTTTTGAAGTGTAAAATATAATACGCAATTCTGTTTTAATGTGGGAAGCTAAAATAAGTCTGTCCAATCCTCATCATTAAGCCCATACCAAAGCAGTTGACGAAGTAATTTTTCATGCATCATGTGACACTTGCAATACTGCAACATTGACTTGCGCTACTGAGCAATCACTAAAAATGGGCAAAGAGGAAGTAACAGTAATTCTAAGTCATAGTTTTGGCATCCCATTCGTGGCATCCAGATTAAGATCCCCGAGACTTGCTATGATTCAATACATGCTCTGGCAGATCCTGTTCCAGAATAAGGACCTTTAATTTTCTGTCGTAAGTGAATACCTCCTGAACATGCGTCCTGACTCATAAGAATAACCTTGCATCCAGGAATTTCTGAAGAGCTGTTTGGAAGGCTCAGTTAATATTAGCCCTTACTTATTTATCTGCTTTGGTATGTCTTGGTAATTATGGAATTATCAGTAGAATGCAAGAAAACTGAAAATGCACAAAGCATCTAAATGGAACAGCCTGGTTGGGCTGGGAAGAGTCGAGCACAAAGGAAAGGAAAGCATATGCTGTTTATCTTTTAGTCTGTTAATTATTCTGTTTTTTGTGTTGAAGTTAGGAATTGATACCCAGAACTTGGGTGCATCCTGAGCTCTAGGGGGCCAAGAAGAGGTGGAAGTGCTCAGAAACCTTGGAAAAGTGGGCTGGTATATAAGGAAGTAGTGTCATCTAGTGGTTAAAGAAAAAGACCAGGAAATCAGGACTCCTAGGTTATATTTTAAAATTTACTGCCTACTTGCTGGTTGATGAATGTACTTGAAAATCTCAATATCCCATTTCTCTGGGGGAAGGGAAGAGGAGGACAGATTAGGCAGCTTTTGGCTGACTGAAAATCAGAAGACAAAATCTGGAAGACGTGTGTGCCACCATCAGAACTCTTTTGTACAAAGACAAATTGGAGCAAACTGAGTTCTGTTTCAGGAAATGCAGGGAGGATGCCTCTGGTGCATTTCTATTTAAATGTGACCAGAACAGTTTAGAATTTGGCAGTTTTATATCCCATAGAGTGCCAAATCCAGGCACGGGGTAAGGAATGTGCTTGTCAGTCTGCTTGTGGATAATGGAGGAGAGCATGAGCTGTTTAGTGTGTATATATTCGCTAGCAGGCAGCTTAAAAGCAGTTTATGGTGGTTCAGTAGTAGTTTTGCTCATTGCTAATGATCGCTTCCACTGTCAGCAGTTTATGGAGGACTCCCAGCTGTACCTTTTGTTTCTATCAACTATAATCAGTATTATCTCCTGCTCTTGTTGGCAGCAAGCGGGCTGGGATGAAGGATAGAGTAGTAGAGCTGAATCCAAGGAAGCTTGAACGTGTTGCAGTTGGGGGAAGAGAAATGCTGTCATGGATTTCTCCTTTCCACAATAGCCCTTTCTGAGAAGGCTCTCAGCCTCAGCAGGGCAAACGTGCAGCCTTGTAGTCGGTGTGGATCTTTATGGCATTTGAGGTACCTGGAGTTGTGGTGCATACTTGCCCAGCTGGGAAGATTCTGTCCCATAGGCCAGTTGGATGTAGAAAAATGGCAGGACAAGGGTGGAAGACTATTGTGTATATTTTAGAATTGTTAACTTCTCTCTTTGAGTTTTGAAGGTTTCCACTGCCCAATTATGGCGTAGCGAAGCCTGCCTGCTGTAAACTGTTGGCACCAAGGAATGAGTTTGCATGAGGTGCCCTCCAGCTAACAGAGTACAGCAGCCTTAAAACAAAATGACACAGGGCTGTTGCTCCCTGTGTTTTTGCATTCGGGGTTGACTCTCATTGCTGCCGTGGCACTGGAGTGTATCGCACTTCTTTATCAGAGATGACACCCGTATGGTTTAGGAAAGAGTGATTGATTTCCTATCTGTACAGTAGAAATAACTACAGAGGGGACTAAGGCAGGGATTTTCTTAAGCATTTGTGTATGTGATTCCTATTGAAATCAGTGGAAGTTATGCAACAGGAGTATCTTTGAAAGAGGTTTGCTCAAGCGCCCTGATGGCACAAGAAGCTGAATCCTCGTCTCTTGTGTTGCATGCTAGTGTGGTTTGCTTCTGTAAATTCAATCAGAGGCCTGTCCTTACACTCAAGTCTTTTCTGACATTCAGATTGGCTCTAGCTAGGGCAGGTACTCTGTCTTTCTTTGGTTTGTTGACTTGCCATGCTAGCAGTATTTCATTGGCTCAGCGATCCCATCAATAAACAGCCGATGTGATTCCCCACAGAGAGGGACCTGCAAATAAATGGTATGAGCTGGGGACATCTTCATATCTAGTCTTCAGGTGCTGCATATGGGTTTTTTTATGTGGATAGAGTCTCCGCAGCTCTAAATGTGGGACTGCTTCGGTAGTCCTCTCATGCTGGTCAGCGTGCTTTTACCATGGCCAAGAGCACATGGACATTTTTAGGCGTAAGGCTCCAAGGATTCTAGGATGTGTTCCTATACCTCCTGCTTTGTGGAAGCTTTTCTTTACCTGACACTCTTGTTACAAAACAGCATAGACTTTTTCATGTTGGCAGTAAAAATGCTGGGTTGGCTGACCCCTCTGAGCAAACTTTTCTCACCAAGCTGGCGTGGAGAAGCCTTGTCTTCGTTGCTGCGTGAGCCTGAGGAACACGGCAGCGTCTGGATCTGCAGCCTGGGCACCGCGATTGAACAAGGGGAGCAACATAAAGGGCAGCCGACTGCAAAGCTGTTAGCATTCTGCATGGCACACAACTTCAGCTCACTGTTAGATCTACTATTATAATTCTCTGTTAATTACATAGCGTTGGTTATAGAACTACTTAGCAGTTCCTCCTCCTTTAATGAGCACAGCTGTTTTCTGTCCAGCTTCAACAGGGAAAATTTCCCATCTCTAATTTAAAAGTAAAACACTCAAAGAAAACTCCAGAGGGCTCTTGGGTTCGCGCTGTTTAATGTATTTCAATGCTCATGGTGCCTACAGGCTTCCTTCAGCCTGGAGAGCACTTACAGCCATTCCCCTTACCCTCTTAAATGAATCTTTATAACTAATGAACTTTTTTAATAGTGTTAAAATACTAACAAAGCCCTCACCTCGTTGTGAAGAAAACTATTTTATTTAGGTGGACTGATAGAAGCTGTCACGTAACGATGCTAATTTGGATCCATGCACTGTATTCACTTTTCTGACCAAACGCTTTCTACAGGGTGGGCCAATGGGCAGTTTTCTGCCCAAAACTCTCCAAAGAGTGAGTGATACAAACATTATTTGCTTACTCTAAGGTAGCTGTGAGTTACAGCTTTCCAGGAGACGTAAGTATTAACATCTGCTGGAGACCAGAGAGGCTGAAGTGCTGGAGCATTGAAGGAGAGTAACGTGTAGGCAGAGAGCGATATGCTGAACAAAGACCTGCAGGTCATTGCTTGTCCCCAGGTTCATGCCAGACGTGCTGCATCAGTGACGTAACCTCTTAAAGAGCTTGCTGAGAGCTCAGTCCAATTTTATGCGCTGCAGCAGCAGTGCAAACATTTTGGGCATGGACAGTTTTTCTTTGGAAAACATGTTTTTGTCAGAATTGAAACATTTCCCAGGAAGATGTAGGCTTAGATAAAGTTTTAGGTGGAAGAATTGTCAAAACAAATCACTTCAACTTTCTAGCTTGGTTTTCACAAAGTCAAATTCATTTCACCAAGATTTTTATAACTTTTAATTTTTCAGGTATATGATAATATGCTGGCATGTTTTGACACTGTCAGAATACAGTCATTGTGGCCTGAACAGAATGTGCAAAAATGCTCAATTTTTTTATGTTTTTTTTTTTTTTTTAAAAAAACTTTTGGTCTAGAAGCAATTTTGAAGGTGTGGCGCAGGAGGAATTGGCTGAAGCAGGTCTGTAGCGGAGGCAGGAAGCGTGCAGCAAGAGTTGAGCTTTATTTCCTAACTGG
This sequence comes from Chroicocephalus ridibundus, assembly GCF_963924245.1. NCBI lineage: Eukaryota > Metazoa > Chordata > Aves > Charadriiformes > Laridae > Chroicocephalus > Chroicocephalus ridibundus. The sequence continues at coordinate 2,932,989 of NC_086306.1, read as the reverse complement.
AGGCCCATTATTTCTGCTTCGTGGTTCTCTGTTCTAATCTCTAACAAGGTCTGGGGCTTTCTTGATCTGGTGACTTGACCCTACTAACAATATTGAAAGAGTTCAATAACTGATAAATATTTGAGAAAATGAATGAACACACTGTGGAGCTTCAAGTTGATGGTAGCCACCTACAGTAAATTTTGTTGGTGTGCTTTTAAAGCACTATTCTCATGCGTAACATCTGTTAATAGTCTGTGTACCCTTTATAGGTGTAACATTCACATAAATTGAGACTGCTCGATCTGTTATTGAGAGCAAAAGACTGTATTCATAGAAAGATGGTGATTTATCTGGGAGTTGCTCTTCGCCATTTTTAAATACTGTGGAGATAAATATGTCTCTTTAGCTAGAGTGTCCCTTTGTTTCCCTGGTATGCTTGATTGTAAACATATATCAAGTTGTTTCCCTCAGGGGGCCCTGTTCAGATGCAGCTTGAGTTACATTATGGTAATAATGTTCATTCTTTGCATTAATAATTACATTGAATGCCTCCTGTTCAGCAAAGCATTGTATTTCTTTGATGTTTTCCTTGCTATTATGAACTGCTGTGCTGTTACTGTGTATTTTATGCTGACAATTCAGGTTGCCTGTTCTCCCTGTTTTTTCCTTTTCTCCATTACTTGTGGCTCTGTATAGTAACATATATTGGGTAAAACAGAGTTGGGGCACCTAATCCACTCAGTTCCTAGATCTGACAGGTAAGGACAAACTGAGCATTGGTATTGACTACCGTGCTGCTGTAGTGAACTTCTGTAACAAAACCAGGAATTTCCACACTTGGTTGCTTCAGGCAATGAATGGTAAGAGTCTAAGGTAAAGTAGCTAGTGAAAGTACAATGTTTATAAGATTAAAAATAATTTGCAAGTCTTGAAAAAAAAAAAAAAAGGCAGGTTATTGTGGGAGTTGCATGATGGCAATTTGGTGTTCTGAGTTTTTTTGGTATGGGTTTGTTGTTTTGGGGGTTTGTTGGTTTTTGTTTTTTTTTTTTTAATTTAATAACTCTCTACATAATTCCATTGATTTTTCCTGGGAATGTACTAAGACTGAATTTGGCTCGCAGTGACTGATTTACACAAATTGATTTGTAATATTATTCAATATTTGCATTCAGTAATGCACAGACAAACAGGGGTTTCCGTGTTTCATATGTAACATCCTCCTGTGCCTTCTTTGGGGCCTGAATGATCAAGTATTTTTTCGCCCTGTAAGTTGTTCCTATTTTGAGAACAAAAATAGAGAGAAGTCATGTGTTTCTTGTGTAAGCCTGTTGGTTTACAAAGGTGTTCAAGTTTCCCTAAAGAAAACAGTAGCTAAACGTTAGAACATATATTATTAATGATTCATAACCTCTTTTTTTTTTTTTTTAAATCAGCAGTGTACAACAAGTTATTTTAATCTTTTTCTTGTCTTTTCAATGTTATGCAGTGACCGTGTCCTTTGCTTTTCTTCCCCCTCATCTCTTTTCCTCTCTCACACACCTGCAGTGTCTGGGTTAGCTATATTAACCCAAGTAAAATGGACCTAGTCAAAATTTGCAATCTGATTATGTTTTGTTGCTCACTTCTTTTGGTTCTCTTAACCAGTTAGAATGGGGAAATTTCTTTTTAATTTTCAAACTATGCAGGAAAACACTGAAACAACCAGCATGAATGAATATAAACTTGGTTGAAACCAGAATGTTCAATGTGCCTTGAACCTTTACAGCTGATCTGGGTAGGAGCTGGGAGGAAAGAGATTATCCACTTTTGCAAAGGAGGAAAGAAACTCAGATATTGCCCTAAGATCAGATGGACTTTGTTTCAGTTCTATGAAATTTAGACACATATGGATTTCTAACCTAATGCCTTTTCTGTACATTATTTTTCTTTGCTTTGAGAAGCAATTATTCAGCACGGATTTTGCATTCCTGGCTAACTTGAATTCATCCCATGCTCTTCTCTTGCTTTACAAATGAAGGATGTAGATGAGGAAGGTGCACAGCATCTTTTTTTTTTTTTTTTTTTTAATTTGTAACTGGTACATACCTTCACCTGGAGTCCACAATGATAGTAACAAAGCCACCTGTGAAGACTACGTACAACAAACCTTCATGGAGATTTTTTTTTAAATTGGCAGGATGAATTGGTTTAGATTTGTTCACGTATTTAATGTCTTGCTGACTACCGCGACTAGCTTCCAGGGTGGTGTATTGAGACTGTGTGTGAGTTTGTTTGACAGGAGGAGGCAGTAAAAGGTGAAAACATTCACACTAGTGACACCTGAGCATCCTCCTCCCAGGAGGAAACCAATCTAGTGTAAAAAGACAAAGCCCTACAGCAGTGAAGAGGATAATAGCGGCATTTATAGAACCTGCTCGCTAGATTTCCTGGGCAGAAAATATATAGTCTGTGACTGAAGATCATCTTTTAACCTGATTAACTTAGATATAGACATGGAAATGGTAGTACTGGGAAAGGTTATTTAGCTCTTGCATATTGCAACTTCCAGTTTGTTGGTCAACTTGAAAACCAGTCCAGAAAATAAAGGACAGAACTTTTCTTTCTCCTGGACCAGATTAGGGTGCAGGATTGCAGAGAAGAATCTTCTTTCCACTGTGAACAGTGGAAGGGATGGGTAAGGCTAAGAAGATGCCCACAGATGAAACCCTTTGCTGGTTTAGAAAGCCAGGGGCTTTGTTAAAAGCTGTGACCTCTTTAGCTCTGAAGCCAGCCACAGAAAGAAAAGGTCCTTTGGATCTTTTTGTCCCTTTCTCCAATCCTTTGTCTCTCCCTCTTTCCTTTAAAGCGGCAATTTTTCTTTGTGCCTTTATTTTTTTTTTTCCCTTCTCAGTTCTCCTTAGCAAAGACTCTCCAGGGAGCCAGTGTAGAGTTGAACTTGGCACAAACAGCCAGGAAAACGGCTTGAGCTTAGTGTCTGTACAAATGTCCAGGATAAACTCCTGTATTAATATTTCAAATGATTTCCTAATACAGTATGCATTGTGGCAGGGATCCAGGGAACAAGGTTTTCCTGGTGAAATCTGCCTTCTCTTTTTAATATGCAGCTACAAACAGTTTATTTTTAAAACTGTTATGTGGAAAGACCAATGTTTTCATTAATGGAAAATTCTGACACCCTTCTTTAGGCCTTACACCAGTTTTGTTTCTACTTCTGTGGAATTATACAGACTTCTCTTTGGTGTAATGCTGGAGAATCTAACCCTGTTGTTTTACAGCTATCCTACTGTAAATCTCTTAAGAGTGGGAATGTCTTTATTAGTTAGAACTTCATTGTAATAAACTCTCATATCAGACAGATTTAATTTAAGTTTACAGAGCGCGCTTTGGTGATATTGCCCTAATGGCCTGTCCAACGTGAGACCTCTAGGCTCTTGTTTACCTCAACACAGATGTTGGATTTCTTTGCCCCCCTCAGTCAGCGTTGTATGGGGTATAAGTGAGAACTTACCCTATTCTGAAAAAGTGGTTAAAAATGTTTTGTTGAAATGTTTTTGCATGCACAATTTCCATAGGAAATAACTGCAATTTAAAAAAGGGAAAACAAAAATTTCTGAAATCAAAATGTTGTGTAGTCAAAGAGGATCCTTTTTGAAATCGCTGGGTTTAGAGTGTCATTTCACAGTGGCTGTTAGAGGTTTTTGTTTGGTTGAAGTGTGGAATTTAATGCAGTGTTCCAGCTGACATGAAACAATTTAAAATTTTGCCTTGTGAAAAATTAATTCTTTTTTTTTGTTTCAAGTCACAATGAGGAGAAATGCTAATATTTTTTCTGGAACAGAAATGCAAAATATTAAGTCGGGTGAACTACGCTTTTTTTATATATATTCTACTAAAGGTAGTATTAAACGAAAATTTACAGCACAGAATGGTTGAGGCTGGAAGATTGTCTATTGTCCTACTCAAAGCCGGGTCAACTAGAGCAGCTAGTTCCGAGTTGTGTCCCATTGGGTTTGGAGTATCTCCAGGGATGCAGATTCCACTGTCTGTCTGGGCAACATCTTCGTGTGTGTGGCACTCTCAGAGCAAAAAAAGTTTTCTCTTGTGTTTAAATAGAATTTCTTGTGTTTCAGTTTGCATCTGTTGCCTCTCGACCTGTCGCTGCACAGAGAAGAGCCTGGTTTGGTCTTCCATGGTCCCTATCCTCAGACATTTATTCAGTTGATAACATTTCCCCTTCCCCACCTAGAGGGCAATAATCACAGCTCTCTGGGCCTCTGCTTGTGTGTATGTTAATGCCTTTCCAGCGCTTGAATATCATGCACATTCCTCTTAAATCTTGGATTTGTGAGTAGAGATAATGAAAATAGAGCCCTTGGAAGACCAGGACACAGATGCTGATACCAGAAGAAATATGAGAGTAAGAAGGTATCATGTGTACAGTGCCTACTACTTCTTATGAGTTTTCCACTGTTAAAGCATTCGTTTTCTGCAGACGAGTTCTATTTCTAGAGTGGGAGGTAATGCTCTAACAAGAATAAATTTGCCAAAACTCATAGAACTGCCTTCTTTTCTCATGCGAAGAGCAGGGAATGCTGACATTAAGTGTGTTTGAAGACCACTGACAGCTACCTTAAGGTCTGACTCAATAGCTGTTTAACTTGGCAGTCTTTACTTTGACTCTGGCTTCTGGAAGCATTGAAAAAATGTTTACTGGTTTGTACACATAACTAGATGACTCACTTCATAAAAATGTGTGATGAGGTAGGCCTCGCAAAAGCATTTATTACCGTTTTCAATCAGTTTTACCAAAAGGATAGGTTTTTTTTTTCCATTACTGTAGGAGTTGTCTGTTTCAAGTGATTATGAACCTCGATATTTAATTTATTCTGGGGCTTAGGTTTTATCTTGCCTCTTGGGACTCTCCTGACTCCAGGTGAGTTGATTCTGAGTTGCCCACTGTCAGTTCCTTCAGGTTCAGATCCTGGCTGTGAAATGTCCTATTTATATCATTACCACCAGAATTCACGAAGACAATTGAATAGGATTGTTGTGACAGCTCTGAATTTGCCTTTGTTGCAGAATATTCCTACTTGCATACATTCATAGGCAGATGTTTACATAATATACATGTTTTGCATTATGCTGTTAATCCCTCAGGGGGATGAATTTTCTTAACCCTTTTAAGTATATAGAGGCAAAAAGCAGGGGTGTGACTTCCATTTGTGCCAGTTTGAGTCTGGCCAACTGTATTGGAGTCAGTGAAATGAACTGTTAGGAGCATGCGCGTGGTGGAATTCAAACTGAATTCTGCCAGCTAAGAGTCACAGTTTCTTAGGATGCACCATTTCCAAAAGCCCTAAAATATCTCAGCTGAACCATGGAAGAAAACTGAGTCCCACCCTGGGTGTGCATTAATACGTGCCCCAGGTGGGATCAGGAGTCCGACATGCTGATAGATGCGGTGCACACGTTAAAAGACACTGCCCTGTGCGAATCCAGCCTAACCCAAATGGATGAGAGGAGAGGGGAGAGGTTGTACTTGCCTTTCAGAAAAGGCTAGGATAGAGGCAGGAGTAGAAGCCAGATCTTCTGACTTGGATTTAAATGATTCTCAGCTAGACAATTCTGCCTGTGAGGAATATAGCTTGCAGACTTGTGGACTGATTCGGGGATTTGGGATGGGCTTGAAATGAAGTAATGGTGACAGGCTTTTTGCTGGAGTGTCTAGGGGGGAAATGAGAAATGTTGTGTGCTTAGCGGATGCTCAGAGAGATGATTCCTTTTAAAAGGATATGTGGTCACATCAGGGAGGCGGCAGGAGAGAGACTTCAGTGATTGGTAAGCAGCCGCATCACAATCCTAGAAGATGACTTTGTTAGAAATTCCCCCCTCCCAGTAATGAACCACACATAAAAAAGCTGAGGGGTGAGCTGTGCTGGGACATGCCTTTTCTTGAGTGAAATCAAAAGCTGAAGCTGTCCTTAGGAAGTTGTGGTTCTGAGATCTGCAGCACTTATGATCTGGATCCCGAGTCTGAAAATTGTGGTGATCGAACTAGTGGCTTGTTTGTCAATCCTGAACGTCAGCCCTACTTCCTTTAGCAGCCCTTGTAAGCTTTTGGGGACCTTTTTTCAAGACTCCTAGAGGCCCTCAAGTTGCTTTTGAAGTTTCTTTCAGCTGGCAGAGGAAGATTTGACCAAGTATTATCAGTAGCCTGATGTGAAAAGAAGGCGGCTTTTGACCCAGCCCTGAACAATGGCTAAAAATCAGCGCGAAGCCACTCTTGAATCCCCATCTCCTTGATTACTCCATGTTGCAGACTAGATAGTTTCTAGCCACCAGAACCTTGACACTTTTCTGTACTACTTTAAACTGTATTCAGGAGCTGAATAGGCATGGGATGTTTGTTGTGATGTTTACACTGCTAGAGCTTGGACACTGGAGGGCTCATGCAGCAACACAAAAGCGTGTACTGGTTGTTTCCTAATTTGATGAAAGGAGAGAACATTCTGAGCCGCAGTATTGCCCAAATGAGCAAAATCAAGAAAGGTTGTCTGCAAATAGAAACAAAGCATTTCCCCTGCCTCCTAAACATTAGTGTTTCTCATCCATTTGATTTAACAAGGGCAATCACCCTGCCACTCTAATTATCTCTGTCAGCCCCACAGTGCACATAAAGTAGACCTCTGATTTTTAAGGGGAAGAGAGTACCCTGGTGCCTGCGTGCCTGTTAGTCTGTTGTGATGCACATCTTATCAGAGGAAAGCATTTGGACGTTGCCTTGATAACACAAGCAGATTCCTGGCATACGGCAAATGGCTATTTTTTATTATTTACACAATTAATGAAAAGGAAACATTGAGTGTCTTTGATTAGAATTAATGGTTCATTAGCCTGGGCTGCCATCGCGTGCTGGCGCTGTGGATCTGGATGGTGAAGTTGATGAATTATTCTGGTTAGAAGAACAATAGTGGGGATGGGGCTTCACAGAGAAATACCGGGTAGGAGTGGGACAGCACAGCCCCGGGGCATGGTTTCTGAGGGCAAGGAGCCCAAAGGCCTGACTCTGCGCTCACTCTGGTGCAGATAAATGTGCATTTCCCAGCCAGCTGTGCCTGTGGCAGGTGTTAGTGCCTACTGCTGCCTGTCTGCAGCGCTGAATGCCTGTTACAGCTCCACTGGTGGAGCTTCCCAATTCCTAAATCTGCTGGCAGAGCTACTTGTGTGTTGTCATTTATTTGTTTCCGTCAAAATGGGCGCAAAATTAACAGAAACAAGTTATTGAAACTGTTTCAGCAGGTGATTTTTTTTCTTCCCCCCCTGTCCCTGAAGCGGTATGGGTGGTACTCAGCCAGGGTTGTGGAAGACAGGAGCGTTCAGGAGAGTAAAAAAACTCTTGGATCTAGAAGACTTCCCTCTTGAAAACCAGTTGCAGGGGACCGAGATGCATTTGGACAATGCTTTCCCATCGACTAAACTGAAATTCTGACTCAAAACCTCAGTGTTTGAAGACTAGATGTGCTGTGTTTTCTGCAGTGGGCATTGACTTTGGAGCAGCCACCAGTGCATTGTTAATGTAAGGAGGAGAAGATGGTACCTCAACACAAGTCCAGAGGGATTTTTACCTAACACGTACTTCTCACAGTGCTGTTGGCTGGTTTTGTAGCTTAGTGACTCTCCGTCACAATTTACCACGTGTAAGAGAGGATTCGGAGCATGTATTTTATCAAGCTACTTTTGTGAACCTGGAGACCTGTTGTCAGTCTTCTCTGCTTTGAAGCAGGAACTGTCTTTTCACAGCACACTATAATAAAAGCTGTGGGTCCCAGTGTGGAGAACAGGAGGACCGAGGAGGTTCACAGTCTCTGTTGACATGGAGCAGGGTAAGGTGTTAAACCTGAGATCGGATGGGTATTGAGGAATTTGTTTCACAAACAACCCAAACCTTAGGCTATTCTAACGAGAGGTTTAGAGTTGGCTGTTATTTCTGACCTGGGAAAGTAGCAGGGGTGGAAAAAACAACCCTAAGGGTTTTCAGGGACATTAGAGAGAAAAATAAAACTCTCCTGGACAAGCAGATCGGTCAGCAGCACTTGGAGCACTCAATTTTAGCAGAGATGGCTTTTCCCTTCTACATTGGAACTGCTGTGCGAGTGGGTAGAGAGTTAATGTAACATCGATAGCTGGCCCCCACAATTATGCAAATGTAGTAATTTTCTCTCTAATACATATTCTCAGTATTAATAGCAAAGAAGCCAACAAACAAAAAGTAATCCATCACTTTCTGTAAAATTGCCTGTATAGACAAAAAAAAAAACCCACTGCTTCCTGTGCTGCTGTTCTTATTTCTGTTTTATTGTTTCTATTTAATGAACTGGCAAATAAATTACAAAAATCTGTTTTATAAGCCAGTTACTTATTAATTCCATATTTTCTGCAACAGGTTCCTAGATTAATGAATCAAGGAGATGGAAAAGCCTGCTAATTTAATTACACAATTACCATTGCTGTAACATTTATTTTAAGGACATGACACAGCTAATGGATGTTTTATTTATTTATTTAAAGCAAGGGATCTTAAAATTGATGTCTGCAAAATGTTTTTACTTCTGGGTTTTTGTTATTTCTTCCCTTCTTTTTTTTCTTTTTTTCTTTTTCTGAATTTAGTGAAAAGTATTAAAAAAGAAGAATTCTTGGCATGGCTAAAATATAGCTACCTTTTTGTGCAGATCCCACTATGATACAAGCTACAGACTAGTTCTTGCTCTAAAAAAGTCTTCATTTAATGATGAGTAGGAAAAAAAAAAAGTGAAGTAATGTTTCTGAACTAATACTGAACTCCATGTGGTTAAATACAACACTTCTCTATTAAAGACGCTTGTGTGCCACCTCCAGATTCTACTGTTTGTAATTACCATCCTTTAGGTGTAACCTTAAGTTTAAAAAAAATAAATCCAGTTCAGCCAAGGCAGTAGGAGTCTCATCCAGTCTGTAGTTGAGGACTCTGCCAGAAGACGGAGATGCTGTGTAGGTTATACTGAAGGATCTGCCTAAAAAAAAAAAAAAAGAGTTATTTTTGGTAAAACACAAACGTGTCTTTGAGAAACAGTTGATTGTGAAGGAGGTAGGGATTTTTGCTGCTGTAGTTGTCTGTGAAAAGGTGGAAAATTAAGAGCTATATTTTTGCATTTGTATGGTTAAATGCTGTTCCAGGTGATACTGCTGGGAGGTTTGGCAGACACAGGAACAGGCATTTAGTTCCAGATCCAGCCTGCAGGTGTCTGCCTGGTGGTTGGGGCATCCCACCAGGATGGGCCCAGAGAGCTGCATTTCCCCCAGTTAAAGGCGGCATCACATTTGAATATTACAAACATGCAAGAAACTTGTCTGTCTTCTACTGTAATTGTATTCATGTGTTTAACCAAAAAGGAGACAGATTATTTCTGTATATTTATATCCTTTATGTTAGATATAAATATTTAACACTTGGTTCATTTCATACCTGTTTGAAGCTTCCCTGATGAAACGAATTCTTAAAATGGGGCTTTGAGTAACTGTTTCCTGCTGGAAAAAGTACACACCAAGAAAGGAAACATCTCCCATTAATCTTGGGAGTGTAGGATATATTATTACTATTAATTCCAGTAATTAGAAGGAAAACATAACAAATTACTCTTAATAAGCCTTTCAGACAGGATTTTCTTTTAATCTACAGGCTCATTTGTATCTATTTATTTTCATTTTTTTTACCAGATGAAATTAGCATTCTCTGCACACTCTGAAATGACCTTTATTTGTTTACTGATGGAGACAACACATAGCTTAGAATCAAAGGGATTTTGTTTTTTTTTTTAATAGCCAGGGCAAGATACGGGGTGAGGGTACTTTATTTTTTCAGCATGTGGAAGGACTTCTAATCTCTCCATACATTCCTTCCTTAATTCTCTTAATATGGGAATATCCATGGTAAAAGACAAAGATCCTTCTTTGGGGGTGCGTGTGTGTGTGTCATATTCCCAGTAGTCCAGGAAAATGTAGACATTCGTCTGGCTTTTCAGCTTAAGCAAAATGCTTCGCATTCTCTCATCGGTTTAAATATTTTGACTTGCATGATTTTATCTGTTTATTTAGGTGATAGAAGAGTAAGGACTGAGTTCTTAAAGTCCTGTTTGCTATGAAGATTGGACAGAACTTTATTGTTTCAGTTGCTAAGAGTTTTTCTCACTTTCCGAGCTATGTATTTTCATATGCGGTTGTTCAAGGTACGGCAGAAGATGAAATAGTGCCGCAGGACTTTCCACTTACTTGTTATCCTCCCTTTTGAAGGCAGTAGTTACTACGACAGTGTCTGCAGAGATGTTTGTAGTTCATTTATTTACACAATATACAGTCTACACCACTAACCCAGGCTTGGAAAACAGCTGTATTTTTACTTCTGTGACATCATAGTCCTTGAGTTAAGGGACAGAGCAGTGGGATCCTTCCTTAAGCCCTGAAGCATCGAAAATTTAAACTATAAAGTAACTCTCTGCAAGTTTACCAGAACTGTCAGTCACCTTTAGATTTTCTTAAGAAAATAACTTCTAGATGCTGAGATCCGTAGTTTTCAAAGTACTTACTTTCACTTAAAGAAAGACAAGTGCTGAGATATTACAAAAATGAGGCCCTTTAAATTGTGTTCGGGTCCCTTCAAGTTAATGTTATGGTTGTTTATGAAAACATGGTATTTTTGAGACCCAGATATCTGTTCTCAAGAAACTGGGTGATAGATGTTTTTTTTTTTTAGAAGTTTCTGTTTTCAAGAGAAGGTAACTTTTTACTAGTCCTTTTTAGTAACCTTGTAATCTCAAACTAACCGTATCTAAGTTTAAACTAAAGTTGTTGCTCAAATCTTTGAGGGCTCTCCTCCTGGTTATTGTTCCAGAAGCATTTAGGATGATAGAAAATACTTGAGAAACAGGACAAGTTCTAAAGCAGTCAGTTCAGGCGTTGTTTTAACGCAACTTAAATACGTGACTGCTTCATTTTACATGGTTAGTAATAGCTAGAGCTCTCAGTAATCTGCCTCCCTAAGAGGATTTTCATGTGTAAATCTTTGTTTATCAAAGCTGTGCTGGTATTTAATTTTTTTTAATTTTTTTAAGAGGGAGAGAAAACTTGAGGCAGTTGTAGAAGACCTTTGAAAGAGAAAATGCATTTTGAAAATGCCCTGATTTTGCGGAGTATGGAGTATGCAGATTTTTGTCTTGTGGGACTTAAATACTACTTTTGAAAACAGCACATGATCTCCTCCATTATTTCAGAGCTCTTTTAGCAGTCTCCATTCAGTCTTTAAGGCTTGTGAGTATAAGCGTAACAAGCAATTGTTTCCTTTTTTTGATTTAAATCCTGTTTGGAGTAGATAGTTGTCTGGCAATCTTTTGTAAAAGTTGAAACAAGTGCACCCCGCAGCAGGAAAAAGAACCTAGGACTCCAGGTTTCTAGTTCTTGCCTTTATTAACAATTACTCTTTTAAATCCCTTTCCTCTAACTTAGTAACATTTTTCAGTTGTTTTTTTTTTTTTTTTTCAGTGTGAAATGCATAGCTGCAAAAGTTTCTTGTACAGTTGGCCATGTCTGTCTTCATAACTGAATATGAAACATAGTTGCTGCTGATAACTTAGATTTTTCCATGGGTTAAATTCTTTTCCTTTTGGTAGCTTCTTTCTGTGGTTATCAGTTTTAACTCAAGATCTGACCATAAGTTTTTGCTGTGCATTATAGAAGAAAAGAGAACATTTTTCGCCCAGTTCTATTCAAAAAGTTGTTCGAGAGTTGACACGGAATATATAAAGCATAAACTTCACCAGGAACTCCACAACTGTGAGCTGATCAGCCTGTTTCTTACAATATGAATGTTATCTCTGTTTCTTTCCCTTTGTTATTTGTTTATGAGGCAGAATTTAACATTTTCTATTGTTCCGCTTGCTTAATCTCTTCCTTTTCTTCTCTGAGCTCTGCCAAAGCTCTTCTAAGCTAAGAAGTTTGTTTCTGAATCTCTGCAGCTGCCTCATTACTGTATTTCATTTTGTGTTACCTGACCATCTCATACTTCTTTTTTTTTTTTTGTTCACGTACATGTGGGAGAACTAGTTCTGCAACGTACAGTGTGGTTAGAAAACACCAAAGGTGTTTAGTGTGGTGAGAAACTTGGAAAGAGTTAATCTGGTGTTACAGATGACAAAGCCACTAGCCATCTGGTCCAACCAAAGTTAATAAGTAACACTGCTTTTAAATTAATAAATACTGTGTTAGAAGAGTAATTGAAAGTTGCATAAAATATGCATTTGGGACTTTGGGTATATATTTGATAAGAGCTTTAAAATATTTCCAAGAAAAGTTCCACTCTTGTGATTACTGCAGTATTAAAATCTGTAATGTTTGTCATCTAATCCCATCTGGTGATGAGGATTAATAGAATGGCATTATTTTCTAAACTGCCACGTCAAAGTTTCAACATTATTAAAAACTGTATTAGGGATTTGTCCTTTAGAAGTAGAGTTCAAATCCCCATGAAATGCAGGTTACCTTATGTTTGTTTCCCTGTTGTCCACAGCTTTAGGAAGGATTGCCCTAATTCCAGCAGTACAACAGGTAGTCAGAGGAAATGAACAGTCGTAGGGATAAAAAGGTACAACCAGAGATCATCAGCTGCGGTTCCTTTCTTAGTTGCTTCCTAGCACTTCTCTGTCGAGGCTTTCTTCATGAAGAGCATCTGCTACCGCTTTTATGTCTAAGGTGGAGGTGAAGAGTGAAAATGTTGTAAATAATTGAGGAAAGCCTCCCTCTCCTGCGCCATTCCCTCATGCAGAAATAGGGTAGGTCGCTCACAACCTCTTTTTGTGCAATCCTGATAAAGGAAGTACCTTCAGTGGTGGGAGGAGGCTGTGAAGAGCTACTGCCCTAGTAAATTAACTTGCATATAACTCTTTGCTCTTCCCCTTTTGAAGTGGCACAACCATCCACCTTTAGCATGATATATCAGCACTATATTAAACTAATATAGTTTGCATTCCTCCTTGGTATTCATCCTCGATACATATTAAACCTTGTTACCATGCATTTAATCATAGCTGCTGTGATTTAAGCGTACTTGGTTTTCCAATAAAACCTGGTATGAAACAAAAGGGAGGGGGAGGCAAAGGAAAGCTCAGTTTTCAAATTGAATTGATAAAACCTCCCACCAGCTGTGTTAACTACTGAGAAACAATAACTCCAAAAGGGAGTTGACACAGCATTACTATTCCTTTACTATTCTCCTTTTTTTTTTTTCTGTCAAACCCTGTGAGGGATTTGAAGAAAAAACCATTTTACTACATGTGAATTGGTAGACAAGTCCAATCGCGTGTAAATTCATGCGTCCTCTGAAAATCTGAGTTTCTGAAAATTCGATTCTCTAATTAGGGTCCTGTACTAATCATGCTCATAGGCTCGCAAGCCCCAGCTGCTAAAGTTCATGAACTGCCTTGTGGCAGTGGTAACTTAAGCTTGTGGTGACTTAAAACGTGCTTCTCTATATTTGACTTTAATTTAGAGGACTTCATACTGCAACCTGCAAATACCTAGCATGTTTGATATCATGTGATAATTTTGCCGAAGTCTGAGATGGCTTCAAAAGATGGTCCAGAGCTGGTTTGCAAATATTTGTGTTCCTGTAAAAAGCACGGCAAAAGCTGAAAGAAAATAATAGGATAGGGTAGAAAAGAATCCAATCGGATAACCACCGTAAATTGTATTTATGAAGTTTTTTAAGGCATTTTTCTTTTTCATTCTGCTGTCTGTATTTCAGAATATGTCTAGGCAAAGAGTTGATATTTGGGCAGTGGAATATGCTTTCCACTTCAAGCAAACGACTTTAAAACGTGGTTAAGGCTACTGTAACCTGCACTAGCACTCAGAGGTTTCAAGATCTCTAGCATTAAATGCTTTCTTGGGGATGTTCCTTCACCAGCTGTGAGAGGACATTGGCTCTTGTTCTGCACCTTACTGTTCTCAGCCGTGGCTGGGCGCTGCCCCACTCTCCGTGGGCCCTGTTTGCGTTGTAGGAGTGGGAGCTGGAGATCTAATGCCATCTGGGGCTAATGGGGCTAATGAGACTTTTTAGTCTCCCTACTAAATATAAGTCACTTTAAGATCTTTCTTTCCAGATTAAATTCTCCCAAGGTGAAATAAGATACACTTAGAAATAAATTCTGTTGTTACATTCCCTCAAAGTGGCAAGAAATTATGAGGCTTAGGGCTGTTTACCCTTCTTTTGTTTCTTAATTAGATGGAGCAATGTTCACTTTGGCTTTTTTTTCCTTTATTCATTGTGGACAGTTATAATTATTTGGGGGGTGGAAAGATGGATTTTTTTTTTATTTTTTTTTTGGCAGCTTTTTAGGAGTGGAGGAGGAACGTGATGTGTCCAGCAAGTGGGTGGGTGCTTGCGTTTCAAGTGAAAAGCTTATTCCATTTGTCATGGGGGTGAATTTATGTTACATGAGCAAGGTTTTGTTCTGTTATCTCTGCCTGGCACTCCTATGAACTTTCAGAGTAGCTCCAAACACAGGCAGTAGCTTTGCCAAAGTATAATGGTGTGCTGTGCTGCGGGTTCTTCCGCTTAGGATGCATCACAGGCGGTGCAGGAGATGTGCCGGGAGCTTTAAAGAAGCCAGTTTAAAGCCCTTGCAAGTTCTTCATGGCTTATGATCAGAGGCTTCTACTTCTTAGGAACATGTTGCAGTATTTATGGACAGGAATAGAGTGAACATAACCATGTTGTTAGCTCCTTTTTAGCCGTTTAACTTAACACACAAAGAAATTACCAGGCTTTGTTAATTGGTATTGAAATTTGATCTAAGTAAATTTGTTTGTAACTTAAGATTAAATTAATTCAAATAACTTTTGACAGAGTACTCTTTTGAAAGGCTTTGCCTTGTAAGTTTCCCACCAAAGTAAATCACTTTCATTGAATTATTTACGAGACAATTTCATAGGGAGAGCTTCAAAAACCCTCCAGGCAATAATAAAATGATCTTCACTGTTACAGTCACAATTTGTTCTGGATAATTGGCTGCCTTTTCCCATTGGGGAATAGTGTGGTTTTACGTGCTAGATAGGTGCCTCTTCCTGCCAAGAGGACAAAGTGGTGCCAATCATGGGGACTAAGTCTGTGTCTGAATTTTCATTTAAAAAAAAAAAAAAAAGAAGCCAAAACCCATAGTTTATACCACAAACATGCCATTTGGATTTGCAGTGCATTGCAGAAACAAACTTTCCTGGTTTGTTTGCTTGTTTATTTTTAATTATTTTATGTCCCAAATGGGTAACTCACCGATAAAGGAACAGCACTTACCAGACCATTTTATTCTCTCACGTAGGTGTTTAAATGCAGGCTGTGTGTTTGCAAATGGCTGTTTACAAAGCTTAATGGAAAATAGGTTTCTTTCTGTGGAGCTAGGAAAAAAAAAAGTTAAATGTAAATTTCATAATTCTATTGAAGTACTTCAGGGGAGCTGAGTCAGTGGATGCTTTTACCCTGTCCTTTTCACGTGCAGTGGTCACCTATTGCAGATGCAACACTGAGTGAAGGGGACGGTTGATTTGAACGCGTAGGGGCGCTCTGATGATGTTTGCTCCCTCTTACTCTTTTGCTCCTCTGAGTTGAGCTTTTTTGATGAGATTTCTGCAGGTTATTGGCTGTGGTCTCTCATAGCAATTCTGTTAATCTGCTGCAATGAAGAAGACCAAAGAGCACTTGCACCTTAAAGAAGAGGAAAAAAATTGAAGCATTATGGCAACGCATAGTCAAAATCTCTGATCTTTAGATCAAAATCTTTAGACTAAGCATTATGCTTTTCAACCATCTAGTGACAAATTAGAGTTTTCTAGAACAAGCAGGCTTTCACTGTTGGAAAGTCAACCAGAAAGCTGTAATTCCTTTTGATTAATTAAAAAAACCCCACGACCACAATTCAATTTCTAAAGTGCGGGCAGCCTATGGTTGGATTTTGGCAATGTCTCTTCAGGTAATTTGAGTCCTTTAGTGGGTTGTCTCCCTTTCTTTAATGGTGGCCACCAGATTCTATCAGAGCAATAGCCAGAATATGAAACACATGTTTGTCCCTCAATGTATTGTTTTCTTCAGTTCCCTGGAGTGTTTGCCCAAAAGCCTCTCCTTTCCTAGATGACTTTATTGCTTTAATTCCCCACATAACTTTGGAAGGGATTTTTTTTCTACCAGAGTTCAAACTGTAACGGAAAGTGTTACCTCCTCGTTCCCTGTGTGATGTTCAGAACCATTCTTTACATTAATAGAAATTCTCTTCTGACCAGTTTGTGGCTTTTGAAAGGACCAAGGCTCAGATGCACTGGCAAAAGAGTAATTGCTCTGGTGGAAATTCTGTGCCTTTCTCAACTAACGGTTGCAAGCCTGACGGGATTTCCTTTGCTGAGAAGGAAAAATGGAAGAAGAGCAGATTTTGGATATTTTTCTCTTTGAGTCTGAATGATGTCCTGATATTTTGTAGGAACATATCTGATAAGATTTGATGAAAGTTGTGACGTCAGAAATTGCTCATCCCTTAAAGGATTTTAATTTTAAATAAGGTTTTTACTCAGAATGGAATTCCTCCTTAAAACCAGCAATAACCTTTTCAGAGTGCCTGGTATTCCAATTCAAAAGGTATTGACGTTCCTTTTGTGCTGGGAGCAGTAGAAATCCCTCTCCAACCCAGGGGACAATGTGATTAACAGCTGATGGTCTTTTAAAGTGCAGGTGGGTGTTACATCTTCAGCTATCTGTATAAAATGTAGAGTTCTCCTTTCTAGCTTTTATCAGTGTTTGTTCTTTCCCGTGTTTTCTTTGTAATTTTTTCGTTTCTTAATAGATAGTAAAATAAAACCAAAACTTTTATGTTTTTAAAAGACACTTAAAAAACAGCCTAATATTAGAAAGCAAAGAGGAAAAGGACTGGGAAATGACCATGCTGCGCCTTTTTCATTACTGTTGTATGCTGTGGCAAGTGTGATAATTATTTTGTCTTATAGTTATTACTTTAAAAGTCTTTTATTCTTTTCAGAACTGCTCATGATACATGCAGTAATATTAACTTGGGCTGTCTTTCCTGACAGTGACGGTGTTTCATAAAAAACGTAACAAAGCACAATGAATAAAATACCTGTTCTCTCATAGCTCATGAAAAGTCCTCCAGAAGATGATTGATTTAGACTGGGATTCTTAAAAGATCCCGTGAACTGGGTGCCTAATTCTCCTGAACTACTTGAGTGTATCCTGCTCTTGTTTCAATAATTCAACCTAAACATTTGCTCAAAACTGCCAAAACCTCTACATGATTCTATGTGTTATATGCATGCAAATATTAGATCTAATATTTCAAATAATATTTTACATTAATTTGATTAAACTCTCTGGCAATGCTTATAACTGGTACGAGAATCCATCTTTCATACAGATTTCTCATTGTAATTTATCATTATTTAATGAAAGCTTAAAAGAAAGTGTCTAAACTTATGTCACATCCCCTCCAATGCTTTGAATATTTCATCTTCCCCGAATGAGCTGCATAGCAATTTGAGCACACCCTTTAGACAGATATCAGACCTTCCTGATGAGTTTTTTTTCTGCCAGTATTCGCTGCCTGCCTTCTGGCTCTGGCCACTGTTGATAAAATTACGGAAGGGATTATAGTGTTTCATTCTATTAAATGTCAGGGTGGAGAACATAAAATATGTCTGCTTATGAGTGGCGCTCATCAAGGACAACCTTGATTATTCAGGCTTGTTTGAGCAACAATTCCCAGTCTTCAGACCACATTAGTGGATGTGTTTGTTTTCCTCTCCATGTTCAGTTGATTTGTTGTCTTTTTTGGGAGGTGGAGTTTTAGGTGGGGGAGTGAAGGTCACCTAGGTAGTGCTTTGCCCGTAACTTGGGACGCAGATCTCTCCTGTTGCGTAAATGTGAATGGTTCTGAAGGGTTTTCTGTTGTTACTGAATATTGCCTAATTTGAAGTTGTCATTTATGATTTGGAGGGTAACAAAGCCATTTCTCAGAATGCCTAGCATATTGCATTGGACATAAAATACAGTGACCTTGCGTGCCTGCTTTCTCCTGAGAGCTGGCTGCAGCCGGAACTATCAGCTTTCTGGGAGTTTGGAAGTAAAGAGGATGTTATTTTAGTATAATTACTGTGACTTCCTGCATTGGTGTGGGTAAACTGCTGGGTTTAATTCCCAGGAGTAGCTGTATACTTGTGTACGCATGGAACTAGATGATCTTTAACGTCCTTTCCGACCTAAACCATTTTGTGATTCTATGATACATGCATTTTTGTGCAGAGATTTGTGAATCCTGGTAAATATAGTAAGAGGTGACCTTTATGGGTGAGATTGTATGTGCTGGTAAGCTGCAGCCTGAAACTTCAGGGTCTGTAAGAAGTACCTGCAGTAATTCATAGCACACTGACCATTCTTTGTTTATTTTAACATCTAAGTTACCTTGGATAGATGCATTTTCTGTTCCTCGCATACTGGTTCTCAGAAGGAATCTTGCAAATGCCTAAATGTGTGCGTTCATTTTCTAACACCCGGTGGGATTCTGAGCGTGCACACAGAAATGTAGAAACCATGTTATGGCTATATTGATGCCTTTAGGAAAATACCTTTTTTTTTTTTTTTTTTTTTTTTTTAAGGGGAGAGGAGGATACTTGGGAATAATAAGAAAGTCTGAACAAAGAAGTTCAACTTGTTGTAGAATTGTGTCATTCTGAGTGAGTGGAGAATCAAGCCAGATGTGTCCTGGGAGAGAACTCAGATTCACTTTAAACAAGCTCCTTTGGTTCTGTTAAAGTGCTCATGAGATGAAGCTCTCGCATCAGAGACACTAAAAATATTCCAGATAAGAAGATGTAGGTTGGGAACTAAGAGTTATATTGCTGTTTACAAAGATGTTTACGGTTAGATAGACAAGAGAAAGAAAAATAATTCCCGAGAGCTTTGTTGTGTGTCAGCTGGTAACTTTTGCCGGCAAAAGATTTTTAAACTTGTAATATATGTCTTGTTCATAGACATATATATTCATATACAGAAATATGATTGAAAAAGCGTTTTCTTTGGTTCTTTATTTTGATCTGGGGCAAATGAAAATGTTTCAAAAAAAATGATGGTGAGACAGAATCCCAGGTAAGTAATGGGGCGTTTGAAGGTGAAATCTAGTTGTCCCTGAGAAATGTGTTACTTTTGGTAATCTGGAATGTAACTCAGCGTGCAGTGCTTTTGAACTAACTATGACCTTTTGAAAGAGGAATTGGGGAAAGAAGAGAAAACCTATGCGTTTGAATGTGAGTTTCAACATCTGTTAGGATGGGGAAGAAAGTTAGTTGGTGGCATTTAGCTTCCTTCTCTTCTGCAGGCTTAAAAGGGCTTGTTCAAATGCAGCTGATGGGAAGAACAGTTTAATTTGCAGATCAGGCCCATTTTTTGGACATAAAAGGGTAAACAACAAACAGCTTTTTTCCTCTATTCCTATCCCTTTTAAGTAGAAAGCTGTCAACCTTTTCAATTATTCCCACTTAGGAACAATTGCCCCTTTGCTTACAACTTGGCTCATCCTTTGTCATTTTGCTTTTATGTGAGTAAACAGTAGCTCCATGCCTGTGAGAGCTCCTGAAACCCGCTTTCCAGCGGCTCTGTGTCTTGTGGCTTAACATTTCTATCTATCGTATGTCTTATTTGAAGGTTGTATTGTGAATTTCCTAATTTTTAAATAATGAGGAGTCTACACAGGAAAGAGGTGGTATAAAAAAAATCATGTTCCTTGTTAAATAAACAAGAAATCACGTAAGTTAAAGTTGATGTGTTTGGTATCTAAAAAGTCATAATTTACCACGGGTAGCATAGGTAATGCCTGCTGTGTATGGATTCTTCTGTGTCTTAGGGGTATTCTGAATTTCTGGGTGGGGTGGGATGGGGAGAAGGCATTAGCAGAGACTCCCTGCTCTTCTGTGATCTCTTTCCCTTTGTTTAATTTGATTGAGACTGGTTATCAGTCGCTCCCCCTCTTGAAGGGAGATAAGATGCACGTGTGCACCCACAAATCATGGTTGCTTCAGCTTCTTCAGTCTAAAAACAACTACTTGAACGCCTCTTGAAATATGCTTTTTATAAGAGTGAACGGAAGGCGTTGTGTTGAGTTTCCCAAGAATTGGGTTCGGTTCCTGAGCCTGTCATGTGAAATATCTTTGCAGGTTGAGGCAAAGCATAGCTCATTTTTTCAGATGCGTTCAATATGGCTAGGTTCCCACTGACGTCAGGTAGTCTTGGAAGTGCGTGGTGTCTCTGCTTGGTTTGACTCTGGACTCCATCTCCATCTGCCTGAAAAGCAGCAGCTTTTTGCCCATCCTGGACACTAATCACACATCATGGCCAGGGTCTAGAAGCATCAGGACACAACAAACAGTAGTTTACTATTACATTATCTTTCAGCCATTTAAAACAACTGTTTTTAAAAGTATTGGGCATTGCAGTATGTTACTGGCAAAGTATTGTTAATGCCCTTAAAGCCAAGTTTAGTTCCACACTTTGAACACATTTGTCTTGTAGAATATAAATGGTTGTCTTTCCATTTCCTTTCTTCTTCAGTTTAAGACATAAATTGATAGTTTTTCATTCCCCTATTGTGACAAGTATGTGCTCAAAATGCGTTCGTCTCACTGTCAACAGACCTGGAAAAATTCTCTGCCTTGAGAAGAATTGAATGTGAGACTTCCGAATCTAAATGTGTAAGTCCTCGCCACTACAGTTTTAAAGGTTCAATTGCAGTAGAATAAAGGCATTAATAGCTTCATACCTCTGGAGGGGAAAATGGTGCTACCCGAGGCCAGTCTGTGTTACAGCCTGTTGCACAGACATAATCCTTCCCAGAAACAGTATAGTTTCTTTGCCTTACGTGTGAATCAAGCATACCCGTGTACTTGATTCTCCAGTGCATTTCTTGCTGTGCGTTTCACATCTGATGGAGTGGCATTAATTTACTATGCACTAAAGGTATTCTCATTCTTTTAGAAAAAAGAAAAAATAATCTTTTTCAGGCATATGCTTTTGTTGAACTTTCTTAGGGTCTTCTAGATGGAAAAAAAATAATGGCACTTTTGTTCATAGTTTGCTGCTATTGTGCAATAATTATAGCATCAGCCAGTTGTTTCCTTAGCTTTTAGTTAGATGCTGGCTCCGGTCAAATGTTTGGATGGTTACAACACAAGAAACATCTTTCTCCATCTGAGAGGTTTTGGACGCTACCCTAATACAAACAATAACATAATATTTAAGAAATGAATGCTTCCAGGAATTCCTCTTACCCTTAGTGGGTATATAGTGAATATAGCAGGCTGGGTGTTTTCTTCAAGGCTGCAAGGAGTTCATGTGGAAATACTTTTAGGGATGTAATTTGAGGGAGAGATCTTGCCTGATCCCAAATGACAAACAGAAGGGGCACTTAGGGCAGGAGGCAAACATTTGGGACCTTGCTCTGCCTGGTTCTTTCTCCAGGTTTACTGACTGATCAGTGTCAGGCGTTCTCTTATTAATTCCAAAACAAAGCTCAGTCACGAGAACTCTTCCAGCACAAGAAATAGGCTTCTCATCCCATAATGCTCTGACAGATAGGAGAATGTCACCTCTCAACTTGGCATTGCATAACAGCATTGGTCAAACATTTTGGAACTTACTTTAAGTAATTTAATCCAATTAACATGCAGCTAATTTAGCATGACATGAACTCTAGCTGTGCAACTCCCGCTTTGTTCGTTAAATTTAACATGAAGTTGTTGTCTTGAGTCCTAAAAGATGTATAATCAGTCACCAATTAATTAGCATCAGTATGTCAGGTACTCATTAGAATAATTGACTAAAGTCTGTCTTGTTGAAAATGGCTTTTTGCTTAATTTTATGCACTTAGTGAAATGGAAAACACAGTCCTAAAAGACGTAGACAGATCTCATAGGTCATCTGCATAATTTGTTTGCCGGGTTAATTTAGGCACATCCTCGAGTGCTTTCTGTAGCCTGGCTGACATAGCTTACGCAGTAAGTTTCCTCCACTTTTTTTTGGAAAACATATTTTGTATTGTCGTTAGGTGACTGTAAAAACCGAGTGTTAACTAAACTGAAATACAAAAATAGTTTGGTTAGCCAACTTCAGAAAGAACGTGTAAGGAGAATAGTCTGCACAAGTCCTCCCCAGCCTGTCCTTGACAGCAACTGCTTTTGAGACAGGCTTTTGCGAAGACAGATTTTCCTTCTGTGTTTCATGCTCTCATCCTTCTTCATTATGAGATAGTTTTTGCTGTGGCTGTGTCGTGTGCGACTGTGGAGCCAGACTCGAGACACAGGGGATGTGCACAAGCATAGACAAAAGGCAAAAGGTGAAATGGCAGCATGCAGAGGAGAGTGTTGTGCCAGAAGACGTACTGTGTGACAGATTGGGCACTTGAACTCAATATTACGTATTATTTATATAGTATAGAAGTTCATGGGTATTTAAATTGGTTTTATTTATGTGAAGGAGCTTTTATGAGAGTTCTTAGCTTGAGTGTAGAGCCAGCCGTGTAAGGCGCTGAGAGATCTGCGTGGTTGTGTACTGCTTCGTGGTTCTCTTGGCACTGGTTAACTGGGGATCCCGTCTGACTGGTGGGAGTTGGTAGCTGCATCAAGGTTTGGAACTAGTGTGTGTTTTCCTGCATTGCTGCGCTCTGGTAGATGTTTTTCTCTCTTCTCTATTCCTATGGACCTTGAATTTTTGCATCAAGCATGATTGTCCAGGTCAAATGTCTACATCTGGCATTCCGCATCTGCAGTGAGAAGGGGGAACTGTGCCAAATCTTCCGTACCCAGATGGGCTGGTGGCTGCCTCTGCTCGTCACCCGTCACAGAACGCACTGTTTGCTTGACTGTGGGCAGCAGGAAGACCGGCAGCGTTTGCCCATTCCCTGTCCCCTCTGGTCACAAGTGCTCCCGGGGCCGCGCAGCTCAGTTCTGAGCACTGATGGGATGCAGCAGACGTGTCGCAGCAGCGCTGAGCAGCACAGGCTGCAAATAATCCCTTTATTCTTATTTAAATGCTTCAGGGGCTTCTCTCTGAAATGAATAGTGTGTGTTTTGTTTCTTTTTTGGCTAGCAACATGCTGTCAGCTTTAGTTCTAATCTATGTTAGAGGAATTAGTGCTTGGTTTGTTGGTTTAACTCATTAAAGAAATGAGTTCTGTAGCTTTGCTCTGGTTCGAGCAACATCTATCACTGAAGATGATTTTATTTAACACTGTGAGACACAATAGAAATGTTTTTATTTATAACCATCCACTGTGATGTATGTTTTCAAGGTGAATACCAATCATGCAAATGCCCATGTTTATTTTTCCTGAATTCCCCATAAGGAAGGCAGAGGATTGTCTGACAGGATCAGATGAACAACCTATTTAAGAATACTAATACCACCTTATTTTCATTCATAGACCTCAAAAAACTTTTCAAAGGAAGTTAATAGCATTTTATATTTAACATGCATATAGTAAATAAATAAAACAGTGAGAAAAGGAGGGGAAAGTGACCTTCCCGGAGGCTGCCCAATAAATAACTTTGCAGCCTGGAGAAGAACTCCTGTCACTTGAGCTCTTTGCCAGAGATACAAGATCGGAAATGGCAGAATTTGGAATAGAAGCCTCAGTTCAGCGCTTTATCCAGCAAGCAACACGGGAGTCTCATTTCCAAGAGTGGAATTAAAAACATGCTCTGAGAGATAATCTAAATACTAACTATCAGTTTTCCTAAACTCTGAATTAATGGGTTTGAAAAAAGCTGGTTGAAAGCTTTTGAGGTGATGGACTGCTAGTGTTTGCGCTGCGCTGCCTGGCAGACCCTTTAGGGAAAAGGGTAAATAAATTGCTAATTTACTGGGAAGTGGATCTGAAGAAGAAGTAGGTGTCAGGCAAGGCTGGAAAAAGGCACTGTGAGAAAAACCACTCAAGGGAGAATATTGAGATGACCTTTCTTACTCTGGGTTCCTTTGTTAATGAAGGCAAAGTCTCTTGAAAGGGCAGCAGGGCTGAACTTCTGTGGTTGGGGTTTGTCAGTCTGGGAATTGGTTTGTGTCTTCTGTTACATGAGTCTCTCTATGAATTGTAACCTTTAAACATTAAATACACTTCAGGTCAAGATAGCTAGTTTATGAGGCGGTGGGTACAGTGGGGGAAGAGTAAATACCTGCATTTTATGAGTGTAATTTCAATCCAAATTCCAGGTTTGTTACTCATGCCAAAGATGTGCATAAAATCACTATAACAATCAAAACATGAATCAAGGCTCATAAAGCAAACTTGAATTGTTAATGAAATTTCTTTCAAGGGTTTGTTGCCCCTAACAAATCGGCATCGTCTGCTTTTTTACAGCCTAGAGGACAGACCGCTGTAACAAAGAGCAGTTGCCAGTTTTAGTTCTACAAAGGTGAATCACAGTAACTCTGAAAGCCTTTTCAGGAGTTACGATATTCAGTGGAATACCTTTCCTGGGCGTTCCTAAATTAGGAATTTTGCATTTAGGAATATTGCAACATGCATGAATAGAATGGGAACTTTCTGCGACTAAATCAGTGCTACATTTTATTCGGGCCCAGCAGAAATTCAGAAATGCGAAAAGAGCGTGATAGGAACAGCTTTGCAAAATGTTTTGAACGCATATGATTTGTAACTTCAAAATATGTTCTTTGGTCTAATCAAACATTTTTATAAATTTGATTACAATTCACCAAATGGCTACCAGATTAGTGGAAATGCTTTGGTGGGAAATAAGATTTCCGTTTTCTTTCCTGAAGGGCTGTTGAGAAGTTAAATTTAGTTGAAAAAGGGGAAATAATTAAAATCGAGATACTTAGTTTTATTCTGTGTGCTGTTATTTCAAGTTTTGTTTAATTAAGTTTTACTGACCATATTACTTGTCCTTCAGATACTCACTAAAAAAAAAGAAGCGATTATTTGCACTGACTTAATACTGCCTGTAAGAGGAACAGAGGTACGCTCGATCATAGTTTCCCAGCTTCAGGAAACTGGATTTTATGTTTGTTAAAAGACATTGTTAAAAGTGCCCAATTCTAAATGCTTTAATGGGACTAAGGGCGTAACCTGGCAAATGGAGGGGGTTGGAGAAAACTCTGCTGGAACTAATTGTACCAAAAGAAAACTGCAGAAAACCGTGGTCCGCTTTTGGAAGTCTGTTCGTGAAGTCTGTATATGAATGTGTGCATGGCAAACTAACTGACCAGATTCTCTTAAGGGAAAACATTTTAAAAAGATACAAATAGAATTTGAAAATATTTGCTGGGAAAGGAGAGATAAATAGGTGATGTGGGAGAAGAGGTGGGCTACCATTATTAAGCTTTTGATACATCTTGTGTTTTAACCGTTATGCTTCCACTTCAGGGGAAATACAAGTTTACAGAAGCTGGAGTCTTTTCTTACTGTTCTGTCTCCGAGGTAGTGATTATCCAGTAAGGTTTTGTAAAACGGCCATGGAAGTCCTTAAATTTTCTGGCACTTACAGGGTGTCTTACAGAGCTGTGCAGTCAAATGAACAAAGAGTTTCGGTGAAATCTGTATTTACGTTACTTAATGCTTTTGAGCTAAGCAGAGTCCGTTAAATTTTGCTTTTAATAGAAAACCAAAGGAAAAAAAAAATAATTGTGCAGTTCCCTGGCAGAAAGTAAACGTGCTTTTTTTTTTTTTTTTGACTGCTATACAGGGCATGAATCACGTAAATCTGAAAGTGTTGTTCTTGGTGGGAAAAAAGTCCTCAGAACACTTGATTCAACACTAATATTCCTTGTTTAGACCTGGTGATGAGGATGATGTTGGCATACAGAACAGTCGTTGTTTTCTGTGAAGATCGCGTAAAGGTCTATTAAATGGCTTGACAGCTGGAACAGAAGCAATTGCCTGATTTGCATTTTGAGGGAGCTGTAGAGATGTGCTATCTGAATGTGCTTCCTCTGCTATATTCCTGATTGATAGATGAATAAATACTCGATGTGACTGGAAATATCCAAACTTCAGTTGTGCACAATTAGTTCTTCTTCAAAATCTCAAAGAAATCTTAGAATTCAACGAGGGTAATATTAGCTGTTTATTTAATGCATCTGTCTTTTAACACTTTCAACAAACTGCCATTTTTCTCATCTTTGAGATTGTTTTTATTTGTTCCAAATATTTAAAAATAGAAATTTTTCTAGTTTTCCAGGACTGGTGTTTTTTCACAGCTGCCTCTTTGTTTGCGGGACTCTGGAAGTTGAGCAATCCAAAGGAACTGTCGCTTATGCCAGTGATGAAGAAAGCATTGCTTTGGTTAGCAGCAAATATCCAGATGGATGTGCTTAAAGAGAATTCATTTGTTGTGGTACCTACAAAAAACCCCGTCCATGGAAGACACATTGGGAGCCACTTTCATGACAGTCAGTGTTGTCTTAAGGTTTTTTCGTATTGCCTTTATCTGTCTCTTGCCTCTTGTCCGATTATATTATAAACTCTTGGAGTGAACAGTATCTTTCTGGTCATATGATAAGCATGGAAAGATACTGGTTTAGTTTATGACAAATGTTTTACAGTCTTGTAAGATACTAAACTTCAGGCTGGAAAGTTTATGCTGTGAGACAATATGCGATCCCAGGTTTGGCCCCCTGCAATACTTCCTAAATTCCTGGTGTCTGATATGGGAACATAGGGCATTGTGTTAGAATGAGCTATTTAAAAAGTGTCAGATTTTTTTTCCCTAGTAATCCAAATTAAAAATGAAAAGACACAATTTCAGGGTATCTCCAGTTACCGATTTGCTTTGTTTCACTGTGGGCAAAACAAGTTGACTTTGGCATTTTAATGGCAGCATATGCTTAACTTTTAAGAGTGAAAATAATGTTGTAGAAACAAAGCAACTTTCTAAGGCTTTGCAGACTGCTCTTCTGTAATGTTCAGAAAGGAAAATCAGTGAGTTTCTCACATGGTGTCACACCATATGTTAATGTCATCCATAATTTTGTATCAAAATTCTTGCAGCTACTATTCATGTAGGGCGAAGACTCAAGTTTCTAGATGTAAACGGGTTTATATTTCGTTGAATAGAAGTTAATCAAGTGGGCGACGATGCTGTGGAAGCACCACAGAAACATAGATGTGCGTTGTTTAAAAAAAAGAAAGTGACAAGAAAGCTTTTGTCAAAGAATTAGAGGAAATAAATACTGTGTTTAGTGTATAGAGAAAACCAGCAAATGCATGGTGAGCTGAGTGAGTGTGTCTGGCTGGCTGCTCCAGCCGAGGGGTGGCACGCGCAAGTCTTTCACCACTCCTGATGTTTTATGGCAGTTTAAGCCAGGAGAGTCCTGAGTGTCACGGTCACCGATGGAGATGACCCAGCTGAAAAGTATCCTTTTTTCTGATTTTGGTTTTTGCAGTTAGGCTAGCCCTCAGCTGTTTTGCTGCGCTGTCACGGGAGTGTTTATACCAGTGCCAGGCTACGCATGGCAAAGGTCTGGCAAACAGGAGGTGGACCAGTATCAGCCCAGGCTTAAAAGTGCTGGAATGGCTTTGAAATTGCAGTCAAAGGTTCAGCCAGGTGTGACAGGCTGAAACTTTCTGCTTTGAGTGGTGTCTGTTGCTGTGAGTGAAGGTGAATTTTTAATGCGTATTTTCTTTGGTCTCAGTTGCAGTGATGTCCAGGCGTATCCTCAGGATAAAAACAAAAATCCTCTTAAGATTTCTGGGAGGCACAGAAATATTCTGAGCATCACTTCAGAGACTGACTGACTGCATTCCAGAAGGATCATGTGGCTTTTTTTTAAAAGTTACACTGAACTGAGGGATGGGAAATCTCCCAGTTTACATTCCTGTGATTTAACCGCTGTTGCCTCCGTCTTGCAAATGTGTGGGAATCGCGTCAGTATGCAAAATCATTGATCTTTCAGTGGTAGCTGTTCTTGGGAAGTATCCTGTCCTGGACAGACCTTATCTTTGTGGTTTGTGGCGTTTTTTATTTAAAAAGTCACTCACGGTCATATTTTTATTGCAGAAAGCTGTAAACTGGTGTTTGGTCAATTATACCCAGTTCAGTTCAATCACGACACCTATTTTGTCAGTGGCTGCAAATGAAGCCCGCAGTGAGAATGCCACTTGAACTGTGATTCAACAAATGCTGCTTAGTGTTATTCTGCTTAATAAAAAGTATTAATGGCTCACTCAGAAAAATGTAGCTGTAGATTTGGTTTACTGAAAATCTTTTATGTGATGCTGATTTATGGGAAAACTTAGACTCTCTGTGTATATAAAATAACTCAAAATGAATGAGCGCAAAGGTAATTGTGGATTTTAATGTTTCTCCTCCACTACAGTGTAAATTCCGTTTGATCACGCTGAATTCTTATAATTCTCTACCTGTGTTAGCTCATGGAAGTGTTGAGTTTCAGGGTGGTAACAAAGCTTGGTGCTTTAGCTAGCCTCATCGTCACATGGTGTTTAATCATCATTACAATCACATCGCAGTCTTCATTTTGTGTTTGATCATTTTCATCTAGGAGCTTGAATGACGTTACACACGTATGACTTGATTCTTATTTGCTGTAACTCCTCTGCTCACACACCTGAAGGGGGAGTAAATTATTTACATTGGCTTTAAGTCTTCTTTTTAGCCAGGTGATGTAAAAGAAACTTAATATAAATAAGCCTGACTACCTGTGTCATGCCCCAGACTGATGAGTCTGTGGTACAAAGCTCAGGAAATGAGTCCCGAAGTCTGGACTTATTCTCTAGTTCATCCACTGCTATTCTCGTGATAAAAGGTTGGTTTTTATAACATATTCAGTACCTGGCAGAAACACACGTTAGCGTAGGGGCAGGCAGCAGGGTAGTCCTGGTAGGAATGTTGTTACAAATCCATGCAGAAGCAGAGCCTACAAGCGTGGGACAGTGACCACTGCCATGCTTTGGTGGTTTTGTGTGGTTCTGCGCGCTCTGCTGTGTAGAGATACCCAAAGTGTCTTCTGGGGCTGCTGATGGGCTCAGGTTTAAAAAAATGGTGACCTGCTTGAGAATGTTGTCAGTGCAAGAAAAAGAGACCATTTGATACACGCTCTGCAGGCTGAGTAGGGGTTTGAGGTGTTTGTCTGTGAATCTTGTATCCTTCAGGTTTTATGACCAGATCCTTTTATTCTTTTTAATCTTCACAGG
Organism: Chroicocephalus ridibundus; assembly: GCF_963924245.1. Classification (NCBI taxonomy): domain Eukaryota; kingdom Metazoa; phylum Chordata; class Aves; order Charadriiformes; family Laridae; genus Chroicocephalus; species Chroicocephalus ridibundus. The sequence continues at coordinate 2,903,716 of NC_086306.1, read as the reverse complement.
TAAGGAGAAGAGAAAAGAGAGGAAATGATCTTATTACAACTTTAGAAACTATCTTTGTAACTGGGAATAAGAAACTCCAATGAAATGGGAATGAGACAATAAATTGTCTCCGCTTATATGTTACTAATTTACCGTTAGTTTCATTAAACATTCACAGGCACAATTTCAGTTACTTAAATCAACATGCTGACCTGCTTTGGAAGAAAATACACCTTCAATTATATTCAGTGATGGCTTTATAAACTTTACAGAGTACATAAATGTATTAATGGGCGCTAAGGCTCCCATATCAGCAAAAAGGCCAGCAGAGCGGTGAGGGGTGTCTGTAGTCTGTGTATCCTTTTTGTGTAGCTGGCTTAAAAATACCTTTGCATCCAAGTTACAGTTTAGGGAAACAAAAAGAAGTCCCTACATCAAGGGTACTTAGGTATAATGTTTGTTTAAACAATACACTTTGGGGAAATCACGTCCCCGCCAAAGCTGGTGATACAATTCTCTTGTTTTTGGTGGGGCCAAGATTTCAGATGTAGTTCTGGCTCTGAGAAATTTCCAGGTAAAAATTCAGTACCTGCAGTATCTTCAGCAGTCATTGGGAATAATCCTTCTAGTACTTTTTCTTTCAAAAGACTGAGCAGTGTAGTTCTAATCCAGAAAAGTATTTGGGTCAGGTAATTAACTTCAATTGTGTGATTACTGTAATTTAATTGATTCAGAGAATCCAAGTATTGTTTTATTATTTGCGTTCACTTGCTTAGGATGGTAGAATAGGAATGTATCGAATCAGTTCTCGTTTCTGGTAATACTGAACCGGCTGCTTCACTAAAGGCAAACAAACGAGCAAGCAAATGACTAACGCGGTTTGTCCGGTGATGAGGTAGTGGGTAAGCTCAGGTCTATCATAACATCTTGTATCTATGCTGAAGTTCAGAAATTGGCTAGAGCACATTCTCACTTTCATTTTTATTTCATTTTGGCTTACAGGCGGGCTGATTTCATTATGACAACTGCTATTATATAGAAGTGTTAATAATCCGTGTTTCCTATGTGACAACATAAATTTCATCAGTTACTAGTAACAAGCATCATAAAAATAGTTTGCAGTAGTTCTTTCTTGGCAGCTTGATAATCCACACTGCAGAAATAAGATGTTCTCTGGGGCTCCTTTTCATCGCTAATGTAGCACATGAATGGAGAGCTTTTATTTTTAGTGTATCTTAGAATTGGGCAAAGAGATTATTTGGCATTATCACAGTACAAGTGCTTTTGGTTCGGGTCTGCTTTGGTTCTTGTGAAACACTAAATCTCACCTTACTAATGCCTGATCATACCCTGCTGTAATAAATGTTAAAAACAAATGAAGAAGAAAAAGTATACCATAGTGGAACTCCTGAGATGTATTGCAACAGCACTTTAACTTGCGCTTCAATTTTGCACAAATAGCTTTCCATTTTAGGAGCTTTGCATTTATGAAAAAAACACCCCAAAGTTCCATTTATATTGAAGATGCAAGAGGACCGATGTGCAGCCAGATTAGTTACTGTCATCTATTTTTTCATACTGCAAGCCCTGTTGGCAATCCATGTCAGTTACAAATTAAGTTGCATGGAGGTATAGTTCTCAATAGAAATCAATTTTCAGCACAAAATGCCTTATTTGCAGTTTTATGGCTTAAAACTACTTATATGAAGTGATTTATTGTTTGCAGTTGGGGGAGAAGGCTGTTGAGGGGATGACTGTCTGATTTTGCCTTTTTTAGTCTTTATTGGCTGTGTTTGCTTTCAAATATTAAATGTAAAATAATAAACTATTAAATATAAAATTCGTCTCAATCATGGCAGTATACTAATCTGGTATCGTGTGGGAATTTGCATAATATGCAAGATTTTGCCCAGTGAATGGCATAGAATCACAGAGCGTGTTGGGTTGGAAGGGACCTCTAAAGGCCATCTAGTGCAACCCCCTGCAGTCAGCAGGGACATCCACAACTAGATCAGGTTGCTCAGAGCCTCATCCAGCCTGGCCTTGAATGTCTCCAGGGATGAGGCCTCCACCCCCTCTCTGGGCAACCTGGGCCAGTGTCTCACCACCCTCAGTGGAAAGAACTTCTTCCCAATGGCTCATCTAAACCTGCTCTAGTTTAAACCGTTGCCCCTCGGCCTGTCGCTCCATGCCCTTGCCAACAGCCCCTCCCCAGCTTTCTTGTAGGCCTTCTCTGGATACTGGAAGGGGCTCCAAGTTCTCCCCGGAGCCTTCTCTTCTCCAGGCTGAACCCCCCCAACTCTCTGAGCCTGTCCTCATAGGAGAGATGCTCCAGCCCTCGGATCATCTTTGTGGCCCTCCGCTGGACCCGCTCCAACAGGTCCATGTCCTTCTTGTCATTTGTCTTCAAGTTCACATAAACTGTCTACCTTACTTGAGGCTCGGTTCTGATACAGCCGTATTTGTAGCCTGAAGTAAGAATATATCTAAGAGAGACAGTGTGACAGAATGCTGAAATGAAAATCTGTTTCTGCACTTTGAATTAACCTCTTGTTTAAGTTATTAGTGGGGATTTAATCCAAATTTCACTTGCAGAAACAGAAGTCCTCTTTCTTATTCCTTACACACAGAGTAACAGCAACAGGCACGTAGGGCTGCGCAGAGTTGGAACGCTGGTGCATTTTGCAGCGTTGGACACGCTCTTGTTTGGAATGGAATAATGTCCCTTCAGCAACCACTTCTGAAATTTGACTTCATATTGATGATTCCAGTGTTTTGCTGGTGAGGTTTGTGCTACAATCAGGCTATTTGCGTTTTATGTTTGCCTTTTTGGCAATGCTTAGTTCTCTTTGTGTTTCCAGTTTTGTAGAGTGAATGTCTGGTTGCATTACACATCGCCGAATTGTGAGATGCAACATGAGGAGCTGAAAATAATGGGGAAAATGTACCAAATGAGAGGCATACTGTCCTAAAGTGACTGCATAGCCTCAAAAAATGAAGTGCTCTGATGGAAGGCAAACAGCTGTATGCAGCCATACACTTCCCGTTTGTCATAGGCTATTTCACTATCGTGTGGTCACTCACAATCAGTACAACAGAAAAGATTTTTCTAATTTTTTGTCCTTTTAATTTCAAGGCTATTCATTACTGCCTAATATCCACCCGTTCATCCTCATTCGAGTGCCTTTTCTTCTTAAAAGATGGAAACGAGAGACACCTCCCTATCTTGATTAAAATCTCCCCTTTTTTCTTTTTAACTACCACTCTGTATTTAATAATCCTCGCTCTGAAGCATTGATTCCTTAACATTGTGGAAACATACTTTAAAAATTACTTCTTCATCATTCTTCTTGTTCTAGTGTACAAAATAATTTCTGAGCAGCCGATGAGGACTTCATCGTACGTGTAATGTGGCTGGATGACTCTAGTGTGGTAGGTGAATTTACTGTAATAGCGTCCCCTGCAGTGATTCCTTTATTTCCTGTTAGAAGAAACCGGAGGGTTTTGCCTTAAGACGAAGCATGTTAAGCTCAAGCTGAACTTTAAGTGTAGGAGTAACATATGTTGAAAAGAGTGGTGTCGCGCAGGGAAAATTTAAGGCATTAAACAAAAGGCTACTCGGTAAGATAGACTGTTGTCAGGCTTGTGTGACTGCAGATTGATGCAGCTGGGACGTCTGTGTGGGAAGGGAGGAAGCTGAGGAGGGAGAGAAGAAATTTAAGATCATTTTAGGACAAGTGTATCAAGTTGCTCGTTCTGTCAGTGTGTGCTGTCTTGCCTCTCCCGTCCTTCATGGTGAAGGCATGTGAGTGCCTACGTGGGAAGGAATGCTGAACCCCAAGGTAGTATACAAAACTGGCAGGCACTCAGCTTTTTCTTACACTTTAGTTAAGTTTGTCAGCCTGTGAGATTCGCTTTGAGTTGTTTACGGGCTCTGTTTTTCTCTCTTTCATTACTTGCACTTTATTTTCTGCAAAGATAATGTGCCTCAAAGTCAAACACAAAAGGAGGCTGGTGATAGACAAGCTGCTTTTTATCATCTTCAGGGAATTACTGTCATTTGCTAAATATGTGACCCGCTCTCTTTGCATCTCGGAGAGGCATATGTAGTGCAGCTGGGAATCAAAAAAAAGTTGCCTTGACGAAACAAGCTGGTATGGTGGCCACAAGCTCCGTGATTGCCCAGCTATATTCCTCCATCAAAATGGGCACAACTTGTGCCTTGATGATTATCAGGAATGTGTGACAACTGCCACTAAGTGCATTTGATGTGCTAGGTCTTCACTATTTTACAGGTATCTTTGAATATGCTGTGTTCTTCTATTTTTTTTATCAGTTAGGAATCTGGCACCTATGACTTCTTTCTTTTCCATGTATTTATCCATGGAGTCAGGAACTATTTCTTGAAGGAACCGTGTGTTGTCTTAAAAGCCTCTTGCATATGGAAGACACAGGCACTAGCAGCTCTTTGCTGCAAGTTCTAGCAGAACGTAGGGTATTTGGATCCTTGTTCTCTCTTTATGGTGTTTATTGCTGGCAAGACATTCATAAATGTGTTGCTGAGGCTGATAGAGGCTGTGTCAGCGTTCCCTGTGATGCTGCAGACAGGGAGCTGTAACAGCATAACCCTTGTAAAATAGGATAAAGCTAGTCAGAAAGTGGCAAGAGGTTTGGGGCTGGATTTGCAAAGGTATTTTGGTGACCGTGTGGTGATCTGAAGTATTGTTTATCCCCTAGTGTGCCAGGCATAAAACAGAGTAGTCTGTTTTTCAAAGCATTAATAATCTGAACAGAAACCAGAAGGAAGCAGATGGGTGTAGACAGATGGAATTGAAGGAAGCTGTGGAACAGCATTGGTCACTGTGACAGACAGTGGTCTCAGGACAGGGACATGTGTCACAATTTATTTTTTTTTTCGTTGCAACAAAAAAGGAATGTTAGAAGAGAGTTTGAAGGGAAATGGTAGGATGGGTTCTAACAAGAGCTGAGGTACCATGTCTCAGATTTCATGGAGGCAGCTGGAAAACTTGGCCAGTTGGCAATGAAGGATGCCGCTGTGAGAGAAGGCAGGAATTGACTTCTCAGCACTGGAGGAATAAAGATTGCAATACGTGCATGGTGTGTGTCTGCTGACATGATGCAGGCTCATGCAGACACGCAGATTTTATATAGAAATACCAAGCTCTTCTGTAAATATTTTAGGGAAAATAAAATCAGATGGCAAAAGAGAAAGACTTAGACATCAGACACTCTTGCTTTCTGCCAATACGTAATAACCTCAAAAGTCTTGTCTCATTGAGATAGCAGAGTCACTGCCCGAGGATGTGACGTTAATTGTGATGGCACTTAGTATACAAGGGGAACTTGCTGTTGAATCTGAGCTGACACTTCAGGGAGAGCTGGCACTACTGGTCCCCCCAATATATTAAACGCAAAACCGTAAGGATGGGTGGCGTATGCACGCACAGTTGGTCTCTGCCTAAAAGAGCCTCGCCATAGGTAGCAAAATAAGTACTTTCTTTATATGGCAGGTATGGAACAGAGGTAAAGAGGTGAAATGACTTGTCTCAGCTCACAGATTAATTCTACAAGGGAACCCAGACCTCTTGAGTCCTCACCCCCTTTCGCAGACACCACACACTGGTTTTTGTCTCAATTACTCGACAGTTTCCTCATTCTCTCAAGTATCCCTGGATAAACAAATCAGCTTGTCTTCATCAAAAAGGAAATATGATCATTTTCCCTTAGCAGTTCACTACATACACAAAAGTAACTGTGGCATTTGGATTTGTTGCAGTCTCTCCTGGTAGATTATCATCTCTTCTGAACTGGCAGAATGTTGAGCCCAATGCAAAGGGAAAGGCCACCTGAAAGTCATTGTTATTTCCTCCTCCAAACTTGCCCCTTTAAATCTACTTTACATTTGATATTTCCTCGGGTTGCTTCTGGGAATTACAGAGGTCATTAGTGACAGAGGGTGGAAGGAGGAATTTAAATCCTTTTATGCTCCAGCAAGAATTCCCTGGGGCTTCGAAGCGTATAAAAGCCCTCTGGAGTCCATATCCTTAAGGAACAAGTGAGCCTGAGCTGTTGTATCTTGAGCTGGGCTCCTCAATAAATAAATGTACACTCTATGTACAGGGTTGAGGGAGAGGATCATTTAATCCTTGGCTTTAAAATCTGATTTCATTTAATCTTTTTCAGAATGGTTAACTTTTGACTTGCTGAGCTTTGTTTCTTGTCAATACATTGATGTTACTTCCTGGTCATGAAGTTAAGTTTGATGCTGGCGGAGTCCTTTCGGATGGTGATGTTCCCTATACTTCTCAGCTGTCCTTTCACTGAGCAGGGAAGGCATCAGAAGATGCCTTTTCAATTTCCCTGACTAAAGGGAGAGAGTTGGGTTTATTGTCCAAAGACGTTGTGAAGATTCTTTCTCTGTTCCCAGCTCATGTGCTAAAATTACTCTGCTTCAGCCGTCTTACCCTGAGGATTACTTAACTTTATTCTCTTGCCAAAATAGCAAACTGAACGTCATTTTCCTCAGCCTTATTTACAGTAAGCTCCCTTTATTCAACACAGAGGCAGGAAGCAATTCTTAAAGTGGATATAGATCACATTTATGTTCACTTAATTCCCCTTTACGCTGCCAGAATGATGTAAATCAACCTTAGAATAGACCACAATCAGACACTCTCTATCAATGGTCTTGCAGTGGGAACTGCAGTAAAGCTAATTCATTTAGCCTTCCTTAATAGTAGGTCACTCATTATTTACACAGTTTACAAGTCATTTGAAGTTATGCTTTATTAACACCAGAGCCAGAAAGACGATGCCAGGAGGAACATTTTCCGTCTATTTAGATGTGCCCCAGTTTACTCAAGGCAACATTAATATCCTTCATTTTCACTATCTGTCCCTGCTATGTTTGAGCTAAATTCTGGGGGTGGGAGAGGTCGCGTGAAGTTACTAGGAAGCTCCTATTGACCTAGATGAAATGGCTTTGAGACATCTGGGTGAATAATATTCCGTCTACATTCATTGAGTATATTGACTGTTATAGGAAGAGGACGGGAAAAAGGACAGAAGGAGACGTGCTCTCATCAGGACTATGCAGTGTACCTTCTGCTGTACATCACTTCTGAAAAAGTCAGGATCATTAACTAGACTTTTTCCCCAAACCTCATACTGTTAGCAATTCTATTAATAATAATAATCACTCTCCTATGAAGCAAACTACCAAATTATTAATCCATTAGCAATTCTATTGCAGAAAAATTCATTACAATGTCTATTCAAAAGGCATATTCTTGACAGACTTTTTTCCGGGGGTGGGGGGGAGGGGAGCGGAGGGGGAAGTATTGTCTAATTATGATTTAAAAGCTTGGCTTCCTAAACTTAATGAAGAATTAATGAGTTGCGTTATTGCATAGTACTGTAGCAAAATCTGCTCACAAATGAAGTGTACCTCCTGTTCTCTGCCTCGAAGACTTCTCATGGCATGCTCAGGCTTTCTGCCGGTTGCTCTCCTTTTTTGTTAGGAGCGGCAAGATTATGTAAGAAAATGGCAGCAATTATGATATTAACATAATGGGAACAATTAGTACAGCAAAATCCGAGTTTTCATTGAAATACGCTCGTGTCTTTTTTGGAAGGTCTTTGTCATATCTTGATTTACCTCCTGGTTGTTATAATGATCTGCTTTCTGTCAGTGGGGGTGAAAGCCAAGCGAAAGCGTTCAGGGATACGAGACTGGGGGAAAATGTGGAAAAGCAGCCTTTTGTAGCCATGATATCTGAGAAGGGCTCAGTTCCCGTGCTCATTGATAACCTTCCCTTGAGTCCTTTTGGAAAGAAGCGTTAAGTGTTCAAAAAAGGACATCATGGAACCTGTATTTAGTTTTGGGAAGAAACCCTTAGAAAACCAAAAGTTTGATGATTGAAACTTGGGTGCGTGGGAAATTTTCAGAGTCAAAAATAAAACCAAAACTGTTTTCACATCAGCTCGGCCGAGAGAAATAGAGATCATGTTCCCCACTCTCTCTCCCTGTTTGCTTTTTTTGAACTTCAGACAAGGCAATTTATGTCTTAGTAACACTGTTTTCCACACAGAAAGGGACGATAAATATTTCCTTAGAACTCGGAGGCACGGGGCTATCTGTTTATCCGTATAAATGTTCTCCTTCGCCCCCTCCTCAGGCACCTGAGCGAGGGCAGCGCTCCCTCCCCGCTCTGTTCTTCTGTCTCTTATATCGCTAAATGTCAGGAGCTCTGACAAACAGCTGATTATGATGGACACTTTGAAACTCCCTAGGGAAGTTAGGAGCTGTTTTTGAGGAAAAAGTACAGTATTAAGTACAGTATTAACTTGATGATGCTTAAAAAAAGTCCAACAGTGTCCCATGTTTTGGAATTCCCCTAGTTAAAGGATGCTGAAAGGGATTGCTTAGGTCCAGACACATTCAGTCCTTCATGACTTACCTTCTGTCATGTGTTACTGGCACATAGATTTCTTTACAGGTAGAGCTAGGAGTACAGTTTTCAGAGGAGTATAATTCCCATTTTTATACTTGGTGTAAGTACTTAGCACCCTCTGTGCAAGTCGGTAACATTTCTGGAGAATGAATGTGGCTTAGGTAGTTCTGTACTGTAATTAAAAAACCAAAAATTTTCTTCTGTGAATCAATGCCCTACTGAGCAGAACAGCGTTTGAAAATCCATGGCAAGTTGGTTTATAAGCCTTTTTCTTCCTATCCCCTAGGGAAATTTTTCCTTCTTTGTTCTGGTTTCACTGCTGGATCGTTCTGGGAGGCCTGGGGATATTCTGCATCAGAAGAATTTGGCTAACTTCAATAATGTTTAAGAGTGTTTAAGGTACCATGAGTAGCCTTCAGTGAAAGACACAGATACAAAGATTATGATCATTAGATGCATGTTCTACAATTACAACTTACCTCCTGAATTCTTAAAGAAACTGCAGTAGAACAGATGACAAGCGTTTTCTCTGTAGCTCTAGATTTTGATTAACCAAGCAAACTATGTCTTTTTTATCTTATTCTAAGTGTTAAGATTAATAGATTGTTCTGCACTTAAATGACACTCTGACTCATTCAGGAGGTGAAGTGCACTGGTATGTCCTTTGTTTTACTGTCTCAAGTCCTTTTTTTTTTTTTTTTTTTCTTCTTTGAAGAGACATAATTGTTTTCAAGGGATTTCATTTCCTCGTGTTATTAGTCACAGGTAAATGGAATTAACGCCCGTATCATCTTTAATAATGTGCAAAGAACAATTGCGCTAAAGCTTGGTCACCAACCAAGAGGACATCCCAGTTTGCTGCCATATCTTACTAGTTGACCTTTCTCACTAGGCAGGTTAGCTCTCACTTTGGAACTAAGCGGTTGCTGTTGTGCTTTGTAGAAGGTTCATGGTTTACGAATGTATGCATCTGTAGCTAAAATCTGGGCGTGAGTGGTCACAATCCAAACAAATCAATCCCTAATCAGGCAGCATTTGCTGAGCCATTGGTAGTTTCTCAGTAGAAGACTCCAAATGTCCCACAAAAAAAAAAGCCCGTGGAGAGCGATGGAAGACGAAATTGTCCCGTGAAAATGAACTCACCCTGTGCCTGTGCAGCACAGCAGAAAGAGGACGACGACATGTTTAGATATTTGTCACTGCCTCTCCAATATGCACAATTTTGCAGGGCAATTATAGGATTTTAACAAATCATAGTTACTCCATTATAAAACTAATAAAGGTAGAATTATTTTCCAGTTTATGCAACAAACCCAAGTTAGCATAAAGAAATTAATCCTCACCTGTGGTAATAACAAAGCTCTCTTTCTGCTGAAAATTTGACTTTATAATTGCATAAAACTTAATTTTTAAAAGTGACTTATTCCTGTCTCTCTTTCCTTACCTTTACTGCAGCCTTTTTACTAGCGGTATGGTAATTGCATATGGTTTTCTAAATAAAGAGTTGGAAGAAGAAACTCCATTTTTTTTATCTATATGCTGCAATTCCTGTATACCTAACAGCCTTTCATATGCTTGTGTTACCTTATCTCAGGACGTTAGACTGGCAGGGGCTTTTGGCAGCACAAATTAACTGTGTACCTTCTTTCGCTGGGAAACTTGCTGTTAGTGCCTAAGAGAGGATGTCCTAAATGCATGAGCAAACATAATCTTGAACCATCACATGTCTAACAAGAACTTGCATTCTCTGAAAGCTGGCAGTGTAGGTCTAGACAAGAAGAATACCTCATGCGTATACTACGACCTGCTCCCAAGGAAATGGGCGGCACCAAAGTACCGGGTCTGTATTTCACATTGGAGTTTTGACACCTTTGCATCTCTGTGCGTTAGCCGCATAGTGCAGGCTGGTTTCCCTCACCTCAGAAATCGTTGTAGACCCTGTGTTCTGTAAGCTATTTGTGTGATGCTTTCAGTGCTAGAAAGTGGTGCGAAGCACGTGAGAGCATGGCTCGTCACCAGGAGAAGCATAGCTTTGAATTGGGCAACAACCAAGGTCTGTGGCCTTGCATGAGGACAAGAAATACCTGCTCCCCAAGAGCGTGGCTCCCCCCCATAGATTCCTGACAAAGCGGTGGATTGAGCTGCAGCACAAATTGGAATTGATGGCAAGAAGTTGCTATCAAGGAGCAGAATTTTAGCGCAGTGTGTACCGGAGGCTCCTGTGTCTGAGATGGCCCAAAATCCCTGTGGGACTTCGGAGAGAGCAGGAGCTTTGCCAGGGAAGCCCTTGAGCTAAATTCTCTCTGATGTCTGATGCTCCACTGTCTGCTGTCATTCCAGGTATAGTTTCTTTGCCTAAAAAAACCTGAGGATGTGCGAAGCTGTTAAAAATGGCAGCACAGCAAACTCCTGCTGCAATTTACTTTGATTAATGGATAGCTGAAGGAAAGTATTTTGCAGAAAATTTACAAATTGAAAAATGTTTCTTTCAGAATATCAGCAACGCTTCAAAAATGCATTACAGCAGCGTCATGAATTGATGCGTTCCATTGATCTCATCCCCTTCTGGACAGAAAATGAAATAATAAAAAAAAACAAAACCCAAGCCATTTCTTCAGTCACAAATGGGTATAATAATGAGCGTGTTTCATTTTCAGGATGTTTGGCTTCTCACGTTTCAGAGAGAAAATGTCACGTACAGAACTTAGAAATTGTAGCTGGTGTGGGAGCTAGGATTCGACAGTTGCTGACTCCAAACATTTAATTAAAAGTCAAGGCAGAAAAGTAATAATTTATCAGTATTATAAAAAGATTTGTCTTATAGTTAGAGGCATTTAGGAGTCAAAGATCCTAACCTTGCTGAATAAAAAGGGGCTTGGCTTAGTGATCACTGATTCAACATCATTTAAATGTTCGGCTGAAAAAAATATAATGGAATGTAATGGTACATAAATTCTCCAAGGAGAAAATAAAGTCTATATGTATGTCTGTATCCTGAGTGTTCTGCAGTTTGACAAGGACATGGATGAAGTTATCTTATGCCGGTGGCAGTAGAATGTTGATTAAGAGCCCAGTAGCAATTATGAATTGGCTGGTGCCAGCGAAATGTTAGAGCCCACTAGTCTCGTGTGGGTGCGCTCCCCACATCTGTAACGCACTGGTCAGCTTCCAGGGAGGAGAGCTTTCGGCTCCTCAGCCGAATATCGCAGCTCTATTAATTGCATGCCAAAGGAGAGTCCCAGTCTTTTTGTTTTCTTTTTCTTTTTTTCCAGTGTTGATGTTATAGATATATAGACTGTAAATATTTTCTTTATTTCAAAAGCTATTCAGTGCTCTAATCTCATGGTTGAATGAAGAGTTGGAATTGGGGAGGGGGAAGGAGTCTTGGCTGTTGGCACTATTTTGGCAACAATTTCTTGGTGACATTGCAAAGCTGTTTCCTTTAACCTAGTGTATACGCTCCAGAGTTACCACCTCTGCTCTTGGAAATAAACTTCACTAGGCCTTTATTTTATAGTGTCTACGCTTACACCTTGTCTCATGATTTTGAGATGGTAGAGGTGATTGCAGCATGTCATACCAGCAAAATAATTAATTAGAGCCTCTCCAAAATGCATCTTCTTTCAGAGATAATTCTCAAAATGGTTATCCCTCATTTGGAATTTTTTGACCTTATCAAACAGTTTTGTTATGGTAAGATGAAATGAGTGCCTTTTGACTTCAATGTTCTGATGTGTTAAATGATTTAAAATGTTATTTTTCTGCTGCAGTTACTAATTTCCCATATGGTTTCAATGAAAGCAATGCGTTTGTATAGATTGTCTTTGCTTTTATTGATATTCTGTAGAAGAAAGCTGTTCTGTCAGAAAAATACTGGCCGCCACTCCATTGACTACAAGAACACTTCTCTGAATCCTAACCTTATTATTTATACTTAATTTTAATTTAAAAATGCTTAGTTCTCTAATTAAGGTTAGTGATCTGCTGTGTCTTCAGGAGAAATAATCACCTCCTGGAAGCATCTGTTATCCAAGTAAGTGGAATGGGGAAAGGATGAAGGGTGGGAAGCAGCGTTTTTAGAGACCCTGAGGAATAGGATGAGCCCTCGTCTGTGCCATGTGCGGGCTCACAAAGGCAGCGTGAGGCAGAGACTGACCGTACCCGTCTTGTAAGACCAAATCCTGAGCCAAATTCCAAGTTTGAAGTGACCAGAATTCTGCTTGATGTAATACTGAGTGTTAGTATGAAGCAAACCTCCACCAAGGTGTTCAACAAAAGATTTTTTTTTTTTTTCATCTTATGTGATTAATTCCAGACTTACTCAATTTTCTTCTGTTCCCTGATTTGGCTGTGAGATCACAACGAAGGCAACAAATTGCGTCTTGCTGCTGCTCAAAGTAACGGCGGCAACAAATAATTATGAGCACTTGGTGATCAGAGATACATGTAATAAATCATGTTGAGCAATTTTAAATCACAGAAAATGCTTAAAAATCGAATATTGATATGGGTAATTTATTCATAAAGGACAGAATTAGTAAAATTAGGCCGGAATTTCTGAGGATACCTAAATTGGTATTTAGATCCTGCTGAAATGCAATACAAGATCAACACCTTTTTCCTTTAAGAAGATCCCATTCCTTACATTTGTGCTATTTATGCTTAGTCTGTGTCTGCTTTTAGCACTGATGCCATAAATAAACTGTTGGCTACAAGAGATTACCCTTCAAAATGTTTAAATTCTCAGAAACCATCAATCAGGCGTTTCGACAGACATGAGGAGACAGTGATATACTCGCACCAGAATTTGCTAAATGAATTATGAAGCTTAACTTACTTGGAGCACTTTGATTCTTCACGAAAGAGCATACGGATGCAAAACCAGAGCGTTATTTTTAATATCCCACATCTCTCTTGCTAAAGCAGTTAAACGACTCTTACACAAGTGCCCTATGACGATTAGAAACATTTTTTTCTACAGTTACTGTAGTCATTTGATCTGCTGCCGTGGTCAGTAGTTTTCTATTGATTCTTCTGCAGGATGAGGAATCTGGAGGCTGAACTGTAAAACAATTCAAAATTTTTCTGACAATCTTTCTTTGCTGTAAATCAGCTAATGCACCTTGTCGCTTAGAGAAGCTGCGCAAGGAACTTTTCTTTGGAATTTTTGCTGTTCCTCTAAAATGCTGCAGAATCAGGCCTGGGAGGAGTGATCTCTTAAAGTTAAGCATGTGCTTAAGTGCTTTGCTGGATCACTGCCTTGATCTATTGATGTTCTCAGTGTAATTTGCAGGAGCTATAATTGCCTTCCCATGTTTTCAGTGGCTGCACAGCATTAAATCTCCGTGGACTGTCCTCCTCTTGGAGCTGGTGCATCACCGCTACCCCTCAGAAATGCTCCCTAATGCTTTGAAGGTTACTGCAGAATAGGATGTCTTGTTTGACGAGGAATCAAATGCCTCGGAAATTCTTCTGTCGCTGCTGCTACCTCAGGTGGCAAAGGAATGGGTGAAAAGTTTTGTGGATTAGTCTTACAGTGTCCTTTTCAGGATGAATCCACACAGCCTTTTACTGGGGAAGCTGTAGAGAGCACAGGTAATGAAGCTAAGTCTCTTTGGCTTAGTTTCTTGAAGGGTTGCGCATTGGGATTTTTTTTCCTCCTTTTTTTTTTTTTTTTTTTAAACTTGAGTGCATTTCAGTGCAGCTATTAATAAGCAGAACATTCAGACTCTTGCCTGGGGACGGAGCAGGTGATGAATCACTGCTCAACAAGTTTGAGATGGTGATCAAAGAGCAAGAACTGTAAGGATGCGCCCAGCGTTGGTCAGGCACCAGCTCCCGAGGATAGAGAGCCCTGGGCGAGGAAGGACCCCCGAATTAGTCCCACACACAGCGCTGGCTTCTCCTGACAACAGCAGAAAACCGGCCCAGCTCTGGAGCATCACCAGGCTCAAAGCTGTGCAGCATTCCATTCATAGAAAGGCCGCAGTTCTGCATTCTTTTGCATTTCACGTAGATATTTGCGCCATTGCACAGTGCAATAAAAACTGCACTATTTTCAAAGGGTAAAGTGTGACACTACCATTGAAATTTGGTAGCTGCAGAGATACTGATACGTAGCCCAGCAGCTGCCTTTTCTTTCATACAGGAGCCCTAGTAATCTAATGATACCATTAAAGCTTTAAATTACCTTTAACTGAGGGAAGTGAATGGCGGCTTAAGCAAATGTTATCGGAGTCAGTTGAATCAATCTCGGGTAAAATACAAGAAGAATCGGTTGTTCTGTAACTTTGGTATTTCATCTACCGCTTTGGTATTAGCATCTAGTGGTGAAGGGAGGTACGGCGCTAGGTAAATAAACTGGGTGCTGGTGTCCTGTTAGCAAATCAATAACATGCTAGACAAATTATTAGCATTTTATGAAGGAAACATAGTTAAATTTTGAATGGTTGTGACGCTATTACAGGCAGCAGTGTGATAAATTAAACAGATGTTAGCCTCCGCTCTTCTGCTTTGTCTGTATTCTGTACAGAAACCAGGCTTTCAGAAGGTTTGTGCTTCTTGGCAAAGCATAATTATTAGGAGAATTTTCATTACCAAATGAAATTGTAATCAATCATCCTGGCAGAGTGGTATTTTCCTTTAATCTGTACCCAGAGTAAGAGCAGTAAGGGAGTTGAGTATTTCTATACAGCTTTTATTGTCCTTCTCGTTGCAGTATTTGAGTGCATTTCGATGGTAGATTAATTAGGATCCCTGACAGCTCTGTTGTGCGGCTGCTTCTCCCGGCTTCTCCCTAAAAGCAGTGATGTATACAGCAAAGTGTTTGCTGTTCGTGGTTTTATGTCATTGTTTTATTGTTTTGCTTTTGGGTTTTGTCTTTTTTTTTTTTTTTTTTTTTTTAAAAAAGCAAGGTCAGAGAAATGTACTTTTTTCTTGGAGCAACAGATGCTGAGGTTATTGCAGTCCTCAGCTCCCGGGGGATTTGGTGAACAAACTGTTTGAAATTCATTCCCAAACCAGCCCCAGCGAAACGCTCTTTGCTGTGCGGGGGAGCTGCGAGCCGTGTTGAGATGCTAGAGCAGGAAGAGCTATCTGCAGCTTAAAGTGAGAGATGGCCCGGCTAGAATGCAAACAGGAAATGTACAGCGGGATATTTTTCTCTACACGTTGAGATTTTCCTCCACTAATGAAACCAATCATAACTATGAAGGAGGAAGGAAAGAAGAATCTGCTAGTCGTAACCATATAATCTCTGAATATAGTGATCTAATAGATAAGTAACCATTATTTTCTCTTTCATATAGAGGTAGACGGCTGTTAAGTTTAATTTCAGAATTCACCGTGCTTTTTAAATATTAAGCGTATTTCACAGCGGTATAGGCTAAGGAAGGGGTTGAAAAAAATCTCAGCAAAAAAAAGCAAGTATCCTATTAAAAAAAAAGGAAGGTCAGGAAAATAATGGAGTGCATTTGATGTTTCATGGAATGAAAAGAAAATGGAGCAGGAACTGGATAAAGCAATTTTAGCTTTGGTTTGGAGATTGAGGAGCCCATATGGGTAACCCGTTACGTTCAACTGCGGCTGCTGTGTCAGCCAGTTTTCTGCTTGCTGTGCCTGAGTAGAGGTTTCCCATTCAAAGAAATATACTCGCAACTCTCCTTGCGCTTTCTTGGAATTAAGAGCCAACTTAGTAAATCTTTTGTAGGAGCCCAGTATGTGCAGCTGGGCTTCAGGTAATCCATTCCTATGCTGTAATTTTTGTCATTTTTGTTTGCTTGGTTTTGGTGTTTGTTTTTAATGGAAAGGAGGAAGCTCTTCATTTTAAAAAGGGGAAGTAATACTTCCTTGTGGGAGGCAGCTTCCTTGAGAACGAATATTTATAACATGCTTTATACATAGAAACTTGGAAGTGGGAGAATCTTTTATTTATGAAGCCTTCCCAATAGCAGTTAATATAGAAAGAAGGAGGAGCTTAGATGTTAGACTGTTTTGACTTTCTTTTGGTGCTTGAACCCTGATTGGGAAGCATGGAAATTAATTCCATGGTTATCGCCTTGAATCCACAATGTTTGGTGTACGCGTTGGATGCTTGGCGGAGTGGCTGGACTCCCAGACCGGGGAGGCAGGTGCATAAGTGGCTGGGCTATATCAGATTGGCAGTCAGGAGACTTGGATGTATCCCTGCTTCCATCAGCCGCTTTTTGTCTGACCTTGGCATGTTAATTCCTCTGTTTCTCCAGCCTATCTGTTAAAATATCAATGTATATATTAGACCAATAACAGCTGTTCATGTCAGGGTGTACAATGTTTGCTGAACTGGGGCTTAGATTTTACATGGACTGCAGCCACCACTGCTAGGAGACAATTTCCAGCGATATTTCCAACGCTGATTTCTGCCCTCAGCTCCTGCTGGAAAAGACAAAATGTGTACTTTTGTGCTATAAGACAAAATCTCAAGTAACTCAAAGTGCCACTCTTCCTTATGTGAGGGTTGTACCTGGGCAACTCAGAGTTTTCCAAATGCTCAAACTGATTCGTTGCCCAGTGAAGTCTCTGGAAACTACATCAGTTTACGCCAGCTCATGCTTTGGCCCAGCACTTGTTCTTCTGAGACTGAGAAGCTGAAAACGCATGGGTACAGACAGGCTTTATAACTCTACTTCCCAGCTTCTTATTTCTGTCCCCTTCAACTGCCAATAAATTAGTAAATGTTCCCCCAGCCTGAGGTGGTTGGAAGGTCATGCTCGGCCATATTTCTCTTATTTTGTTTATTGTGGGATGAGGAGGCAGAAAAATGAATAGGTTTGGTAATGTCATTTCCCCTCACCGTCTCTGAGAAGGGAGGAGAGGGCCATTCTCTGCTTAATGAAACTGAAGACAAATACTCGGGTTTCTTTTCTGATCTGGAGCTTGGTTTGTATATAGTCAACTAGTAACATTTAATGCAAAAAAGGTTTGAAGAGGAGAATGTTAGAAGGTAAAAATTCGTCCAATGTTAGGGATATACTACAGATTTGATGAGTGTAACAACCTTTATGTGTGTTTTAGAGGTTTGGAAATCTTTTGGACATTCAGAATGAGAGAAGCTGTAAACAATAGTATCTACAATTCCCCTGCATCAAATTTTTAGTTGGACAGTTAAAAAAAAAATATTCAAAATCGACTTATTGTTCCCATCTGATGAAGAGAAATAATGCCAGGAAATCTGTTTCCCATTCAGCCCTGTTTCCAGAGGAGTTGTCTGTGTTGTTTGTGTCCCTTTAGCAGCCCTGCAGCTCCTCTGTGGCATCCTGTGCTCTCAGCAGTGTACCTTGGCAAAGCTCGACTGATTTCAGTGCTGAAGATGCTCGCCCTAGGAAGCCACTAGGCAGAAGTACATATTTTACAGCTCATAAACTGAGGGGATTGTATGGCTCCAAGGACTGATAATAGGATGCAGCCCCATTCATTCTCCCATCCTGGCTGGAATTTAGCCCAGGTGTGGATGAGGTACAGTACGCTGGCAGGGGCAGCATGAGAAAGCTGGGACCGGCGATGCTCGTGCTGTACCTGCTTTGCAAATAAACAACACACATATTTCCCCACTCTGCCAGCTCAACACCTTCAACAGCTGCACGCGGGAAATAATCTGGAAATGATTTGCAATTTATAGGCATAGTAGGCCTACAGTAAGAGCCAGAAGTTTGGATCCAGCCCTGTATTTTGAGCAAGCACGCATTTGCAGCATAGTTTGGGGAGAGGATGCTGCCTTTCTGGAAGATCTTTCTGTGTATGTGGGAGAGAGCTGACTTAGTCACAAGTTCCCCTTTGTCATACAAAGTGCTGCAGTTAAACTGATGCTTGTGAGAGGATTCTACCAACGGACTGATTCGAATGTCTATTAGCAGAGGACAAAAGCAGGAATGGTAGCTTTATTCACACTGTTTTCTCTAGCTGCAGATGTGTTGGCTGAAGAGATTAAGGCCCCTTATGTACCTCCAGGATCTCTTACCGTTTTCCTACCTGAGGTGTTTGTTCAAGTGCCTGTTGTTTTACAGCTCTTTCTTTAAACCCATTCCAGTCTAAATGAGCCGAATTACTTGAAAGAGATTTAAATACCAGGTTTGTTAGTCCAGATACTTGACTGAAAAAGGCTGTGTTACACAAATGTAGCAAAACGCAGTGGGATTTGGTAAGCGGGAAGGAAAGGATGGCTGGAGGAGGCCGGGATCAATAACCACTGAGTTACCATTTCAGCCCAGCTGTGCTGCTGGGAGGGAGCAAACACCCAGCTGTTCTGCAGCATCCCAGATGTTTCTTACAAGATGAAGAGAAATTGCTCCTTTGGATGCCAAAGGACACTAAGGGCTCTGTTAACCCGGGGCTTGTACAAATCACTCACACCAGGGCAAACTGGGTGTGGGGTGCTTGCGGCTATTTCATGTTCCTTGTGTGGATGCTTTCACTCCAAACAAGGCAAAGGCACAAATGGTGTCGAGTTGACCAATACATTTTTTGTGTCCAGCTGAGAAGCAAGGTGGCAGCAGCAGCTAAATGTTCATTTGTCAGCGGATAAAGGTTGGAATTTGTTCTCTCTTGTGTGCCTGCAGAACTTCCAACCAACCATAAAAAGTTCAGGGGTGTCAGAGTAAAGATCTATGCGCTAATCAAGAGGGATGTCTCCTCTGAGCTCTATTAGTTGCCAAGAAACTACTTTTGCAAAAGTGGAAATCTCTAACCACTCCTAAAATAATTGACTGGATGGACACAGAGTGACCTAGCTGTGCTCAGAAAGATTTCCTGGAACAGATGCTGAGATACCACAGTGTGATGTAAATACATAGACAGACATTGCCAACAAAATGGGGAGGCTAATTGGATTTAAATCCTTCTTGTATAGGAAAAGTAGCATAGATGCCTGGCTAACTGAATAGCTATTGAGGAGTACGGGTCCAGCGACTTCGGCTTTTCTACTTTGGCTCTAGGCTGTAATATTAGCAATTAATTCTCCTCACTTTTCAAGAGGAGAGTCTCACACTGTATCGATCTTGTCTGTTTGGGCCATAAATTCTTCAGTGCCTGTCTTTTATTAGGCATTTACAAGGCAGGGTGGACCTGTTTCACTTCATGTCATACAAATCACGCTGACGTGTATCAGAACTCGCGATTTGAAGAACTTCTGTTCACACTGTGCGTCCTTTCACAATCGCAGGTGGTTAGCCTGCTCTCCTGCAGCGTGCTTGGCTGCCTACAGTAGTTGGGTTGATGGGTGGCACTTCATGTGCAGGGATGGCGTGTGCGCGTGTACTGCAGAATGGTGTATGTGGAGATCCTGTCTAGAGTAGTTCTCGGATCAACAGACGAGAACAGAAATTAGTGCTAGACTTTGCTATTTGGATGTTTCTGTATGTATTTGCGTAGTCTGGCAAACCGGCTCATTGTAGCTCTTTTGAACCCACTCTGATACTCCGTGGAGTTACATCAGCTGAGAGTCTCATTTCTTGTGAGGGTCTCATAAGCAGCTGCAGTCTTGGGACTTGAAATAGAAAAATATTTGGGAGAGAATTCTCTGGGGAAACATTTTGATCTAGGTCTTGGACAAACTAATTCCACCTTTGCAGATAGTTGGCACTCATTTTGAGTGAAGGATTTGTTTATTTCTGAAGGATGTAGCTGCATTTGAGGGAGTCTTCAATTCTGTATTGACTTCATAAACCTAGAGCTGGAAAGCACCGACACGCTGATGGTTAATATTTCTTGTCTTTCCTGTGTGCAACTACTTCTTTACTATTTGTATATAGAGAAGTTTACAATGTATCAGATCTCTATCAAAACAGACAAACAGATCATTCAAAATCCTTTCAGTCCTGTGATTTTTGGGAAGCTGGAGTTTGGAGAGTTAATAGTTTTTATCTCGAGCATCTCTAGTCATCCCTCAGCTGCTGCTGCTGCCGTGCTGATCTCTTGCCCTCGACTATGTAGTGTATGAGGCCCCATTTTTTAAAAAGCAAAAGCAATTTTACTGTAGTCTCCATGATTTAAAGCTTTGTTCCATGCTAAAACACAAAAAACTTGTGAAGATTTAGATGCTGTACCAGCTTTTACAACTAGGAGAATTTAGGCTCGTCTTTCCCCTAGACTTTTGCTGTTGTTGTTGGCCAAAGTTGCGTGAGAAGTTTCCTTCGGTGAAGAAACGTGCTTGGGTGGGAATGGCCAGAGCTATTGTGTCCAGTGTCATTAACTCCAGCTGCTGAGCCAGACACAGCACATAACATGGCATAAAGCTTCAGTCCAAGGTCTTTGGTGTCTGGCCAAGGCGTCTACTTGTAGTCAGATCCTCTTCTGTGATATATTTCAGTGCCACAGAAAAAGCGGTCAGAAATGATCTAAAACTCTAGCAATCTAAATGTGAACACAAATAACCTGCCCCTGTACTACTGAAAGTTTTGCATGGTAATAAAAATTAGCTTAGGAGAATTACTAAGTAATTTCAAGTACCATAAAGTAGCTGTTGGGAATAAAAAGTGTCGTAACTGCTAAGCTTCAGCCCAGTTTCTGCAGGAATGAGTTATTATCATTAATTATCACCCTATTTTATAGTTATTGCCTGTAATTTCAGACTTTAAATACTCTAAAGCATAAACAATGCTAATTTAATTACAGTGTGAGAGTTGTTGAAATTTGCATGCAGAGGAAGAAACCATTAATAAAGTTTATTCAGAGAGAAACTTAAAATAATAATTAGCATTTTTCTGCATTTCTGGTGTAGTGGAATTAACCGTCCTTTCTTAGCTTGAGCCAATTGTTTACAGAAAGCAGGCAGCACAAGCTGTATTAATCATTTAGAGATACAGAAGGCTGGAGAGATCCGCAGGATCTGTCTGTGCTGAGCAGCCACAAAAAACACTCCCCCAGTATAAATTCCTTCCATCAGGTTCACTCCCCTGTTTGCCTCTAAGAGGTGTTGGAAGAACCATTTAGAGCTTTGGGAAAATCCAGGTCTCGATCCTGTTGTTGGAAGTATTTTCACGTAAATAAAAGTGAAACGTTCCCCCAAGTCACAAGCAGGAAACTAAAATCACATTTCCTTTGATTTATTCCATTGTTTTCCTTAATTTCATCCTCATCTCCTGTCCTCTGTCAGGAACCACTTCTCTAATTCTTGTTTCATTGTCAGCATAATGGTCACTTATGTCTATTCTAAGCCATTAATAATGCAGTTAACTAGCACAGGACAGAGAGCAAATCACAGTATTCTGCTGGAATCACAAACTTTTGACAAGAATTTCTTATTTGCACATCTCCGTTACAGTGTGAGGCCTGTCGTTTAAATACAAAAAGTGTATTTAATATGCGCCTTTCTAATTTAACATTATTCTAACTTATAAAGTGGTCATGCAGTGCCGAATTTATTACAAATGTCTGCATAGATTATATCAACATTTTGCTTTTGTCATCCATTCATATAATCCTGTAAAAACAGCAGATTGATGAGGTCTTTATTCCATGGCTGGATATGACTGACGTTTAGAATATTACCTTTTTTAACCAAATCCCTTATTACCTATTCTAATAGCTATTGCCCAGAGTGACAAGATCATCCCACTTAACCTTTTTAAAGATACTGCGATGATACTATTTCTTTACGTTCTCTGGACTTCTTTGATTTCACAGGGTATGCTAAAAGCTACTGTTGGGCATCTAGTAAGATTCTGGACCAGCTCTCTTAACTCTTGCATACACATTATCTAGGTCTCTTGATTTTAAAACGTTTAATTTTTGAGGCTGCTTTTCATATTATCCCTGTTTTCTGCTGGAACAGAATGTCATTAAAGCTTCTCCCAGACTAGTTTGGAAGTGTCCTAAAGGCGTTTCCTGTGCATGTACAACGGAGCACACGCACCTCCGCTTGCCTGATCCTTTAACCCAAGAAAAGCGCTCTGTTTCATGCCCGAGACCTCCAAAAATCATCGTCTTCCAAACAGCCCTGTTCCTGGAATGGAACAAAGGAATTTGCTGCAACATTGTGTGAGTGGGAGCTGGTTCCTTAAGTCATAGATTGTCTTATACATGTAACTGTATCTCAGACAGTAAAAGGCTTTTATCAGTACAACAGGAGGTAGAATGTGGTCTGGCAATAACCAGCAGATTAAACCCAAAGTGGATGGGAGCATGGAAGTTCAAGGGAACTCACAGGTTTATGTAACTAGCTTTTACATCCTTATTTTTATTTCTTTTTATATTTTTTCTTTCTTTTTGCTTTAACCTAGTTCTCAAAGCACATTGAAATAGAACAATGTCATTGCCCACAGGTAAGTAAAACTGCGGGGACTAGAATCCCAAATTCCGAAATCTGCCCCTCTGTACATTAGACCACACTCATAGTGATTTGCATTGCTGGCTTTTGGGAGGAGTACAAATCACAGCTCTAGCAAGTGACTTCTGGATCCCTACTGATACTGCTTGGTCACTCTGCCATCACACTGAAGTCTAATGGATCTAAACACAGAGTATATACGTGCTTTCGTCCTGCCTTCAGTGTGACTGCCATTCTTTACAGCTGAGGATTTCTGCCATCCTGATTTTCATAATGATTTTTTGTATGGCTAAAAATAAATCAACATATGGCAAATAGGTTTCTCTCAGAACAGATTACAGCCCCAATGGCAGATTAGACAGAGCTTCTGATTTTGCGTTTCTTAAGTCTGACAGAAGTCAGCGTGCATCTTGGACTTCATCAGGCATGCTTTCTTCCCTAACGAAAGTTATCTGCTTAGCATTCCAGAACGTTTCACGTAGGGAATAAGAAGACACTTTGTATTGAATTTTACAACCATTGGTTGTCCAGGAGAGGCAAACACAGTAACGATCACTTCTAATAATTCAGTATGATTTAGCATTGCCTTGTGTGCATATAATGTTTAAATATATAGTAATATATTATAATGTTTAAATTTTTGATATAGATAAAACATTATACAATAATGTTTAATTTAATAAAACAATCCGTAGTAGTTTTCATTTATTTTCCTCTCCGTAGCATCTAAAGAATCTTGTTAGACAGCAGTCTTTACCCAGAAGATGATAAAGTTGGGTCATAGCTTGAATTACCTGCTTATGAACTATGTAGTGTCAGTCTTTTTCTTGTAGATATTTCCAAGATAATTTCCACCGCTGCAACTAATTTTGTGTCAAAGCTTGTACATGCATATGATACCTAATGGCTTTTGAATAGAAATGAACTTTAAGTGGCTATTAACAGAAATTGGCTTTGAACTTATCTGCGGATAAAAGACCCCTTGAGCTGTCCAGGTCTTACCGGCAGACTTTTTTCTGCATACAGAGATAGAGAGTTATAACCTTTAAAGTACAATTATTAACCTTATTTTTCTTTCATTCTTGTTTATACCTTCTGTTTCTGGGCTTGTGCGGCTGGCTGATTTCGCTTCCTATAAAGCAGTTTGATGGGAATATGGTGAGGAGCCCTCCCTGGCTACAGGCCGTTAGAGTGGAGCTTTGATTTCCGCTCGGGAACTGCGGAGAGGTTTTCTGTGCAGCTTCCCACCTCACTGGGAACAGTCAATGTTGAAGAGAACACAGCTGTTTCAGTGACATCGGTGTCTGGTTGGGAAGCCACCAAGCAGGCTCCTCTTCTCTTCTCCAAGCGCCTCTTCCCAGCCTTGTTTCAAGAATGGTTTTTGTGTTGTATGGCCCCATAACCAACTCCTGCAGCATTTCCACTGGAAACCGCGCTGCTGTCTTGGGGTTTTCTTTCTGCTCATCCCTTTCTGTCCAGCTGCACCTGGGGTCAGCCATGGCTTGGCTCTGAATGTTGCCAGCATGACAATTCAGGCTCAAGACTGCAAAGAACATACTAAGCAACTCCGCAAAGCAGATGAAAATATTGAAGATGCATCCTTAAATCCCTGCCGGGGTGTTTCTCTGGTTCGGGTTGCTTTTTGTACTGCAAAACCAGGAGCCTGAGGATGTCATTCTGGATTCATTTATGCCAACAACAAACTTCCATTGATTTTTTTGTTGGTGCCCAGCTAGGTCCTGACTGTGGAAATCACCCTTGTGCAGAGCTGATTCAGTTTAGTCTGAGAGATGAACTGTTGTAGAGGCTTTTATGTTCTGACCCCTCAGCCCAGGGCAGGAGCCTCACCCTACACCAGAACATTTATTCCTACAAATATATGTTGAGCATCTGTTTATAAATATGCTGTAAGGCTTAATTTGAAAACAAAAGGACATCTGTGTGCTTGTAAGCATTTAGCCACTGCTGAACCGACTGTGGAGACCCCATCCCGGTACGGCTGGCTGTGCCCGCGGCGCGGTGGGGCAGGGGGGGCTGGCCATGCAGCAGGAGCCCCAGCTCTCTTCTTGCTCCTCTGCGAAAATACACATTCCTTAATTCCACTTGGCTGGAGGGGACCTGTAGGTGGCCTTCTTTAGAAAGTAATATTGATCTTTACTAATCACGTATGGCTAAATCATCTTCCTGGTAGCTGGGGCACATAGGCCTGGGTTGCTGACATGCATTTCTGGCAGAGCTGCGAGGCTGACAAATGAGGGGAGGTTGCTGGTGTCACAGCAGCTGACAAGATCAACTGTCATTTTCTTGCCAAATGGGTTTTTTTTTGTTCTACTGGGTTTTTTTGGTTTGTTGGGTTTTTGTTGTTTTTTTGTTGTTTTTTTTTTTTTTTTTTGAGAGAGGCAGGATGATTGCAAAGAAAGATCAAGCATTATTTATATGCCTCTGTAGTAAAAACTGACCTCCCAACTTCAAGTGACAGAATTGCCCTGGAAATTAATATAGAAATTGTTTGTTGGATGTCTAGTTTTGTCTCATATTTTTTTCATATTTTTTTTCCATTATTCATAGTGTCACACAATCTTACGTGTGTAGCTAGTGCTTGGTAGGTAAGCAGGGTTATGTAGTAGTGTTACATAGAATCTCTGGTCACAACAACCGTTAACGTGATGATGGGCCAATATTTGTATATCGATGTTCAGTATATTTTAAGAAAAAATGCGTACCTGCTTTTTTTACTACTCTGGTACTATGTCGGGGATCCCTTATTCATACTTCAGGTCTTCCAGATTAAGGTTTGATTTCCCGTCCTTTTGACGTAAGCAGAAATACTGCCTTGCTTCCGGGGTAGTGCCTTCCCGTGGTGACCTGTGTGGTGCTGCACCTGCAAATCGAGACTGTTGGAAACTACTCATGCCCTGTCAGGCTTTGCTGACATGACAGAAATGAGATTTATTCAGTCTAGTACTTCCAGAAGTAGCCAGATCAAATAGTATTAGACTTGTCATGAGAAAAAAATAGTAATCTACAACTCATGGGTACTTTACCCTGAATGGGGGAGAGGAGGTGTGCGTGGGTATGACACTGTGCAATTTCCAGTATTACGTACTAGCTCAAGCAAAATGCATAGAACAAATGCTTTAGGATGTGAATTCTTTAGTAGGTATTTCACTATCCTTTGTTTATTCTTCCTGCTTTCTTTTAGTATGTTATTTAGTGATTAGGACTCGGTTTTTAGCGTGTTCACTTCTTATTGTGGTTAATAGGGGGTGTAACCTCTTAGATGCATTTAAGAACAAACAAAAGATGGTAAATGGAATATAGATATCTTTGTGCCTTGTTGATAATCCAGGGCCAAATCCAGTATGGGATTTAGTTATCTGCATGTGGGCTATTTGTAACTTCCTTTAAGGAATGAGAAGGGTTTCAGCAAGGAGAAGCTCTCTACAGCTATGGGAAATAATGACAACAAAATTCCTGTGCTTTTCAAGCACTTCAGGGCGTGAGCTGAGGCTGTAGCGAGGTCTGTAGTTGTATGGGATGTAGGACCGTACGGGTGCACCGGAGCCTGACAGGAGAGACTGGGGAGAAAAGCAGAGAGAATGGGAACTTCTTAAAATGACTTGGCTGACAAAGGCAGCCCCCTGCGTAACCGAATCCTGTAGGAATTTGCCCAAGGTTAACTAGACAGGCTAAAGTACGCCGAGGGAGCTGAGCTTCCATCTTAATTTCAAATCGCTAAGCAGGCTTTAAGTGTAAAACCATATTTTTAGTCTCGAATAGTATGAAAAAATCAACTGAGTGGTTTTAATCACTGGGATGAATACACTGAAATTCTGTACTTGGAGGCATTAGTCAAAAATTACTATTATCTAGCAGAAAGCGAGCTTGACAGAAACACGGGCCAGCTCTCTACTTTGTCATGTCTGTCATCGATCATTTTACCAGGTCCTTCACACGCGACACAATGTCAGTGGAACCATTACAATGTAAATGTGGCTATGCAAATTCCCCAGACCCTTATTATCAAACTCATTAGGGCTCTCCAGCCACTGTGGAAGTGATCCTCTCTGATCTTCAGGTACTCTCACATAGTTGCGTAAATTTTTCTACTTAGAAATACTGCAAAATCCAACCTTGTCCCCAGAACGTGGCCTGGTTTTCTCTTATCTGCGGTATGCAATATTTCATGCTGTTTTCCCAAAATTAATGGTTTCTTACCTTAGCAAAAAAAAAAAAAGAGAAATCAATGCAAGAGCCCACAATAGACAAACCGCTGGCAATAAAGCAGAATATACACATTTTGGAGAGAGAGGACTGTCAATGAGAAAATTGATTTTTGTTTCAGATTTGCAACAACCACAACAAATTACAAAATTATGAATAGCCCATTAGTTATTTTTTTTTCCCCTCCTTCCTTTCTCATGACATCTTCTCTTGACTCTGTCTCCCTCAAACTAATTGCGTGAGGAAGTGTGTGAAAGGAGCATGGAAAGTGTAGGGTATAAAGTAAGGAAAAATTTTCCGATTTAAACATG
The DNA here is from genome assembly GCF_963924245.1 of Chroicocephalus ridibundus. Taxonomy (NCBI): domain Eukaryota; kingdom Metazoa; phylum Chordata; class Aves; order Charadriiformes; family Laridae; genus Chroicocephalus; species Chroicocephalus ridibundus. Next base: position 2,876,429 of record NC_086306.1, on the reverse strand, counting down.
CACGTTCTTACTTTTGTGCTTTAAACATCTAAAAAGAGAATTTTTTTGTTCAAAACTGCCAAATATGTGCAGTTTTTTGGTATGCGTCTCTTATGGGGGAGGAATCTTTACCAAAGGCTAACTCGGGCGAGCAGTCTAGTTTCTTTCACATTTTATGAAATATTACCCATTAGTAATTTTAATCCAAAGTTGATTAAAGGCACCAAAAAGAGTGCTGTTGAAAACATCTGCGGAAAAATCTCCCTATAAAATTTTTGAATTGCTTCTTCAGAGCCTTGTTAAATTAACGAAAGATCCTTTGGTTTTGTTTTATTGCTTTTTTAATCTTTTAAATGCTGTAGAACTCATCCACCTGGGGCAGAACAGAGACCGTGACACCTGCACACGGAGAAATCCCGAAAGCTCTTAGAGAAGAGTTCCCAGCCTAACACTAATTCCCCTTATCAATAAAGACAATAAAAATAAGAAACAGAGGGAGTTAATATCCTCCATTTCCTTTTATTTTTTTTCCAATTGCCACAAGCCTGGGTACTTGGAACATAAATACCTGGCTCTTGGTTTTTAGGAGGCAGTTTAAGCCTGGGTAGCAAATCATTGCGCTTGCTCAAAACCTGTGACAGTGGCAGAAGTTCCCGCGTCTGCCCCAGCTTGGACGTGGAGCAGTGATGGAACAAAAGCTCTGGATACTGGCGTCTTTTAAAACAACAATATTGCTTCCCTGGGTTAGAAGCCTGTGTCCACTCTCTTTCAGGAGAAATAATCCTTTTTTTCCATCTCTTTTTATTTCTTATTTTTTCCCAAAAGTGAAAAGCCCTTGCTTAAAGCCATTTCCACCCCTGTTGTATTATTACTGTTACTTTTAGTTATGCAGAAGGGTTTCGTTGTGCTCAGTGCTGTACGAACACAGAGGGAAGACAAAGTACCACCCCAAAGAGCCCGACACAGACCATCCAAACAAAAAAATGCAGTTGACGTAGAGAATTATTTATGTCTATGGCTACTTCTTCTGCATATTTTAGACTTTCTCTTTTTTTATAGGGAAATGAGTAGGAAGCGGATGCAGACAGAAGAGTTTGTTTACATGGCCCTCAAGAAACTTCTGGAGTGGGAAAGGAATAACTTCTGTGTTAAATCGCTCAGTTAGGGAATTGCCTGTAGGGAATTTTCTGTTTTGCCCCAGTGTTTCCCTAAGGCTGTGTCTGTCCCTCCAGGGCTGGCTGTGTGTGGGGACACGGCCAGCTCTGCTGCTTCCTTAGAGTTCACAACCCTCATCTTTACTGGGTACCGAGGCTTCCTCTCATCTACGTAAAATTCAAATTTTGGGGCTGGTCAGCATTTAAATCTTGCTTGAGGAGTGGGTTTGTCAGGGCATGTTCCTTGTGTCCTGTGTGACATTGAACCCGTCGTATGCCTGAATTAGCAATGGGAAGGGACAAACGGGAAGCAGTTCTGCCGTATGCCGCAGGACGGTTCCCGTTTGTGCTTTGGGCTCAGATGGTGGCTCTGCTGCTGCTTTACTCCCCCTAAACTGGGGTGATCCCACAGGTGACATGGGACACGCCTGAGTGCAGTGGTTCCTCGTCCAACAGAGAGGTCACACCTGCAAACCTGATCTGTGTTTAGCTTTCTCTTTTGAGCAGTTTTTTCTCCTTTGTATCTGGAACAAAGGGCAGGTTGTCTGGTGTATTTGAAGATGAAGAAGAGTTTCTAGTTTTTAAAAAACCCTATATATTCCATCTAACCTTCTGCTTCTTGGAGAAGCAGCCTTCCCTGTGCTCTAGTTTTTATTTTGGCCTACGTCCTGGGTGTAAAACTAAAGACTTTTGCTCAAAGGGATTTTGCTTGAGTTTTTGTTTAGACCATTTTCCTGTTTTTCCCTGTATTCTGCTAATGCATCCCGTGTGGAGCACAGTGACCCGTCTTCATGCAATGTTGAGTCTGGGTATAGTAGAAAAGAAGTTTCTGCAGTTCCAGTTTTCAAGCTGTAAGAGGGCGTTCGAAGCTGCAACGAGCTTTTATTGAAAGACTCCATAAAATGGAGCCCAGCATGCTGAACGTACCAAAATATTAGTTTAACTGCCTGTTTACAGTCCCACCATAAAAGAAAAAATATAGTCTATAAAAAGACCTCCTGAAGCAACATTTAGAATAGTGGAGGAAGGAAAGTATTGTTTAAACAGATGCCGTAAATTTAATATGGTAGCGTTATTGCCACCCAGGATTTTATTGATTATATCTTTTCAAGTTACTTATCTAGAAATTTATTGTGTCTGTTTCTACTCTTATTTAACTGTGATTTGCAAAACGAAATTATTAATGACTTACTATGTGAGAAGTGAAGGGGAAAGTGATTTAAGTAAAATGAAGCATCAAAGGCAAACACAAATCATGATAATGTTGTCTTTTTGTCTTTTTAAAATAGTCTAATGATGAAAAATTTAGAGAAGAACCAGCTTTTGGGACAAAACTGTGTTATTTTTTTTCCGTTGCAGCACAATGGGTTCAGTTTTCTCCGGGGTGATATATGCCCTCCAGCTTCCCTTTCCCCTTTCTCCCTCTGCTTCCCAGTCCTCCCAGTCCCCTTGATGAATCTTTGCCTTGGAGGAAGAGCGCAGTATTCCCAGGCAGAGCAATGCTGGGATTACTGTCCCTTCTTCAGCTGGCAGGAGAGCGTTAATTTGCCTTAGTTTGCACCTCCAGTGCATTGCTGGATGCATCCTCCGCTCCAGTAATTGCTAGAAAGCAACATGTGCGGAAATTGCTGAAAAACTGGTCTGTGCTTGTGGTTCTGGCGTTCACTGAGAGCGCTCAGCGTCGTGGCAGAGGTCCAGAAAGGAGAGAGAAAGAATCTGGGAGTGCTCTGTCGTCAGGAGGGAGGAAGGTCAGGAAAGCCGCAGCAGGGGCCTCAGCTGCCCGCGCACCCCTGCTCTGCACTTGAGGAAGGGCCCAAGAAGGGTTTGACCTTAGGCTGGGACAGCCGGCACAGATTTCGGTCAGCTGCCTGGTTTTTGTGGCGTGGAATAGTAAGGAAGCAGAGACTATGCTGCCCAACATAAGTGCCAGAGGGGCCAACCCCCTAGATATGAGTTCTGTTGGACCCATTTATGTCATCTGAATATATTCTTCCTCACTTCTTTTAGCCTTTCTTCTACTGGTGCCATCTGTGCTAGACGTTCTACTGATGATGATATGTAGGATAATAGAATGTGTTGGGTTGGAAGGGACCTTTAAAGGTCATCTAGTCCAACCCCCCCCCCGTACGTTTAAAAAAACCCCACTTAGTAACTACCCATTGCTATAATATGTTTTAAAAAAAATATTTTAAACTGGTAATTAATAGAAAATCTAAGTAATTCTCTAGACACTGGATTTGGATGCTGTTATTTGGCATTGACTCAGGAAAAAGAAATTCAAGTATATTCTTCCAACTTAAGACAGACACAGAAGGGAAATAAAACATATGGCAGCACCTCTTATTCCATATTCACTTAGGTAATGATCATCTCACGTGCTATGTCAATATTTCTGAGTATCGTAAGTACTTGTTTCACCTGGTAATTGTCCTATCAGGTGTCTACCAGGATGACAGCAGTATCTGGCATAAATTCTTTTTTATGTACTTTAACGTAGTAAGTGAGGTCTGTTTACCTTATCAAGGGTAGCTGTTCGGTTCCTCAGAGCTTGAAGTAAGTTTCTTGATAGGCTCCCAAGTGATGCTTTTTTTTACATATACCCTAAAAGAGAAAACAAATTCTGCTCTCAGTTATCCAGAGGGAGTTTGGCCCAGAGCAATGTACAGAGAAGGAGGAGAAGCTCAGGGAAGACTGCAGCTTGCCCGCGGTTAAATAGGAAGTGTGAGACAGAATATAAATGGAGCTGAAATGTCCTTTCTGTTACATGCTGTCATCCTGGTACTCACTCACAAATTGTAAACATAAATAATTTCCGTGATGCTTTGAGTGAACTGCTCACACATTGGTTTTGGACCTAAAAATAATTGCAAAAGATATTTGGTGAGTCCCTTTGAATGACAAGTAAACTCTAAAAAGTCTTCAGCTTCTCAAGTGCCAAAAATGCTGAATACATCATTTTCTGTGATGACTTTCTATTTGCTCAGCATGGATATCAATACTAGTGTGAGAAGAGAAAGTTTCCCGGTTCAGAGAAGCATCCTGTGTTCCACTTAGTGAGTCGTCTTAGGCTGGCACTTTCCAAGGATCCTGTGGTATGTCTACATGCGAGCTGGCACCCTCTGAGAACTAGCAATAGATAAATACCGAGCTCATCAAACACCTAAGTTGGGTCTGTAAACAATACGGTCACGTTCCCGTGGTGCCGTTTCAGAGCAGCCCCTGAGGGGCAGGAATTATTACACCAGCTCAGACCCACAGGAACAAGGGCTGTACAACATCACAGACCCAAGCCTGTAAGTCCAGATTGCGTTTTGTTGTTTGGTATTGGTATGAAATAAAAGCTAATACCTGACTTGTGATAGCTTAGGGGAACTGAGAGAGTCAGTTCTTAGCAGGGAGCACTCCTTTTTTTATTTCCTAGCCCGCATTTTGGGCGATGGCTGTATTAACCTTTGCTGACGTGTTTGAAGAGGACAGCTAAAATCCTAGGCTGAACGTTAGAGAGCCGAACTTCAGCCAAGTTTGTTCTTTGTTCATATTGTAACGTAGTGACCTCTCTTTTCTTACAGAAATAGATGCGTTCTCCTGTGAAGGATGGATGGTTGGGCAAGAAAACGGCAGTCTCTCCAGCTTGCAGAAGGCTTCTCCAGATCCTCATTCTCAACTGTAAGTTTGCTCCACTTTATTTATTTCCTGTGCTTGGCATTAAACACTCCCTTGGATATTCATTACACTACTATGAAAAATGAATTTAATTGATGAATGAAGTCCTGGTTTGCTGCCACTGCCTTTCCATCTTCCAGTTCAAAGCTTTCAGTCTCTAACAGCTGCATAGCTAAAGGACTAAATTCATCCTCATTCAACAGTTCCCTTGCAGCCTGATAGCTGTCACTTACCCTGCCAACCCACATAAATGTAGTTAAAACTTAGTGTTTGTATCATTTTTGACCTTGTAAACATTGTAAAGAAGGGGCCGGGCCGTAAAGAGAGACATGTATGTACCACATATGCTCTTATACCCCCTTTGCAGCAGGACACATAAACCAGAATCTGTTCCATTGAATGAAACATTAATTTCTTTTTACTTAGAACTTGTCATCCAAAAAGCTGTGGATAAATTCTGTTCTGTAAATATCTTTAAAATGGACTTTGTGTGTTTCAACAGCTAAAATATATATTCTTTTCACTGTAACAAAAATACGACATAACAGAAAGCTGTAATCGCAAAACTCTGAAATATTTTGAGATTTCCTCTCTTGATGTTTGTACACTTCAACACTTTTATAACAGTGGCAAGTCGGCAAAAGAGATTTCTGTTTTTTATTATGGAAATGCTGTAACTTATTATTCCCTTCGAAAAAACTAGAAAAGCAACATTAGATGCACTTTTTGTGGAGAACTTCAGTTTTGCCACTGTCTTAGCTGAAGGCGTGGTGTTACGTGATCCAACATTAATCCAACATGATTCCCAATACTGACTGATTTCTAGAAATGCTGATTTTTTTCATTCAGACATTATTTAATGGAAATGCAACTACTGTGTAGGTGCTGTTGAAACTCTCTGCAGGATTTTCAGCAACTTTGTAGTCCTTGTTCCTGAGCATAAATAACAAAGTGTCTTCCACCATTGATTGCCCTGTCTATTGCAACTGAAAACCTCTGTGAGAAAGGTCATTTCTTCCCATGTCTCATTTTGGTGTACATACCATCATCATATAAGCAGCACTAACGCTATCAGGATATTAAGGAAGCAAAGGTTGGAGTAAATACTTCAGTTATTTGTAGCAGAGTCTTCCAACTCATTCTGTTCCAGGCCGGACTTTCTTCCCTATTTCGGATCTTTTTGAAAGGTTGCTTTATTCCGAATATTTAGCTCAGAGCAGGTAAGGGGAAATCTATTTCCTTAGGAAAAAAAACCAAATCAAAACGTTAGGTAGTTCAGAATGTGTTTTTTCTTCTTTCATTGCAGTCTCTGACACTTGAATGGATTAATGCTCCATCCTTTGCTCTTTTTCTCTCTTGCTGTCTTCTCAGAAGCGTGAGATACAACAATTTTCATACGTAATACATTGTAGTAGCTCAGGTGTTGTACAGTATTATGATGACCTTTTTAGTATTCAGTATTTTAATTATCTGGTTATCCTTTCCCTGCTGAAAGGTTAGTGAGATTTTAAGCAAAAGAGTGCAGTCAACAGGCAAAGTAAACAACACAATGGGTCAGAATAGTACACCAAAGCTGCTACTACAATTTGCAAAATGTAGGACACGCTCAAATATTTGATATCTTCTTTTCTCAACTTGCCCAAGAGAACAGAAATTAAGGAATAGAGTGCTGTGGAAGGACAGCAAAAATGATGAAGATCGAGGGTTGGATTTATAAGGGGAGATTAAAGTGACAAAGTATGAATGGCTTCACTAAGCAATTTTTAAAATTGGACTATAAAAGTTATGTAAGAGCAGTTGAAAGGTATGTGCACCCATGGGGAAGGGGTGGTTTAGGGTGCTCTAAGGAAATGTAACTTTCAGTAGGGGATAAAACAGCACAAAGAAAAATTGAAGAGGAGTAATTCAGCCAAGAAGTGAGAGGTTAGGCTGCGCGATTCACTAATTGTCCCTGTCTTGGAGCGAGGGGGGTGTTAAGATCTGCTCTTGATGAGATACCGCACCCTATGTTCTGGCTTGGGAGCTGCGGGTATCGGCTGACTGCCTGCAGGAAACAAGGAGGTGGGGAACGGGGACGTCGAGCTGGTTCATCTCACTCTCTCTTATAGTTCAGAGCAGTAAATGCAAGCCATAAATTATTGCTTCTCTCTAGAACAAGGAGGGTTTTTTCCTTTTGGAGAAAATAGCGTAGACAACACAATGTGTAAAATCACAGGCCAGTAGAACAGGTTTTAGCATGAAATATTCACTGGCCTGGGCTTTGTGTATCTAGTTTTGAAGTTCCGTGGTGTCATTACATAGCCTGCTGCCTTTTGGCACAGCACCGTGACTGCCGTGTCATACACAACGCGCCCGAGTCAGTGACGGAACCCAACGGCAGACCCGGACAGGGAATGCGTTGGGAGTTTCAGACAGCCACGAGAAGTCCTCCAGCAGCACGTGGCGCATGAGCCCACCTGCGCTGTGCAGCCCTAGGAATTCAAGTTGTTCCTTCCAACCGAAACGCTGTGAATGTGGCGTAGGAGACGTGAATCTGGGCAGTTAGCACAGAGGCAGGTCTCTACCCATTTCCCGTTCACGCCAGTAACACCAGTGCTGATGGGAGCAGCTGACTAAGCCCACTGGCGCCCACCTTCAATAGAGGTAAAGCTGAACACTGATAAAGGAGGCGATTTTCTGCTTTGCACAGGTATGCAGCTGCACGTTCTGTAGCTAGCCTTTTCTTAGCTCCATTCAGGGCGAAAAGCTGGGTAATTGTATTAAAAGACGTGCTATTCAGAATAATGGTAGTTCAACTGTTTGCATGGGGGATAAGTAAGCTGTTTATTGTGCTCTCCACAAGCCTGCAATTTAGGTATGGAAAATTGCGTTGGATGTGCTGGATTCACTGCTGGTTGATCCTGATGCAAATGGTTGAGAGGATCGTGCTCCAGAATACCGTGGAATTCTCTTGCCCTCTGTCTCTCTTCTTTAGCGAGATTGTTGTGTGCCAAGGACGTATCCTGCAAGCGTAGGAGAGCTTCTGGTGAAACTAAAGTCTTGAATGTGGCTATGTTTCTTTAAACATTAAAAAAAACCCCAAACATTCTTTTTTTCTGTTTGAGAAGATTGTCCTCAGAAACTGTCAGGGAAGAAGGTAATTCTCTTCTGTGGGTTTATAATAATGTTTGGTGTGGCTTGTTGAATTACCTGCATGGAATTAAGAGGTTTGCTTTGTGTAGAATTGGGGCATGAGCCTGGCAGCATTTTGTCGTGGAAGTAAAACTGTGAAATGTACCTGCAGTTGAGAGAAGTTTTAAAATTTTATTTTATTTGTTTCTCCCCTTGAAAACACCTTCCTAAAATGAGGCACAATTTATAGGATTGCTTTTGGGATTCTGCCTGAAAGAAGCTCGGCTGTATTTATGTTCGGACCTCAGGGGGCAAGACACTTTGTTCAGTTAAAATAAATCACTTTATGCCAGCACCTGATCTCAGACCCACAGATTGACTATCACCACGTTGGACTTGACACGCAGCTATTGTGGGTCTTAGCCTCCGTATTTCATCTGCCAACCTCCCGCTGGGCGCGCGGCCTCTCTCGCTTTATTCCTCCATTTTCTTCCCCAGCTCATGGACTGGCAGCTTGTGGCAACTACAGTTTGTGTTCCCATGCCTTGGGGTCTTTTTGCGTCTGTCGAAGATGCTGGTAACTCGTACTGTATTACAACAAAAACATTAGCGCTCATGCAGCATTTAAAATATGTCCGAGCTGTTTACATGACGTTAGCGTGAAGTAACATGTATGAGTTCAGAGCTAACCTCTCAGGTAGTTGCTTTTCTTGCGCATCAAAAGCCATCTCTTTATGACACAGGCTACTTAAAAGTTCTTCAAATTTTTAATATGTAGCCTTGATAATTAATATTAACTGTGCTATCACTGTACAGCGATCGCGTGTAATATACATGCTCATTTTACTTACTGATTTGACTTTCTTTTTAAAGAAAGCTGTCTAGCATGGAGTTGCTTCAGATTATTGATGTAGGAAATTACTGGGGAGTCGCGCGTGCTGGAAATACATGCCTTAGTTGGCTGAGCACTAACTTCTCCAAGCAGAAAAGTCCTTAAGCAGCAACTGTTAAAGGGCATGCTAATCTTGTAAGACTTTTATTTCTGTCTGTAGTCTCCCGTCGAATTTTCCTGTCACTGTGCCACTTCCCATTAAAATGTCATCTTTTGCAAGGGTCGGTTCTGTATGTTTTCAGATTCCTTCTCTGCCTTATTCATGTGTTGGTTTTTAGGACCTATTTACCTGTGCTGGGCAAAAAGCCCTGTTTGCGTTGCCTAGCTGGGGTTTGCAAAGCTTGATTGCATTAGGGCACGATTTTATTGCTGGTTTTATATACCTTTGCTTGTAGTACAGAAGGTGTTTTCTGGATACTGAAGAAAGAACAGTATACGGAGGGAAATCAAGAAACGTAGCTCTAAAACGTTCTCTGCAAATTGCCTTTAAGTTTGTAGTGTGTACCAGCATGAATTTTGAGACACGGGTAATGCCAGAGCCCGAGTAGCTACTGGTGGTGTGGTATCTCCAGTGCACCCAGTGCAACCATCTAATTGTGTCTGGAGAAGAGGAGGCTTGGGGCGAGATGGGTTCTCAGCTTGGGCTGCGATTTTGCTCTAGTGTAAATTATAGTCCTGAGACAAAAAAAAAAAAAAAGTCAAAACTTGCTGATCTGCATATTCCATGCTTAGATAGGTTTTTTTAAACAGCAATATCCTTTCGAACAACAGTATTAAGTAAAGGCAGCCAGTCAGCACTGAGTTATCTTCCTTTAGTTTTACACCTGCAAGAGCCACCTGTGCGTGAAATCCAATCTTACTAGGACTCGGTAATTTCATTTGAGCTGAAGGTTTTGTCCACATGAGTGTGTTTTAGCCCTTTTCCCTGAAAGGGAGGGGAGGTGGAGAAGGGGGCGGCTGGGAAAGTACTTCTGCGGCAATTAACACGTACAGCTTAAAATGCCTGGCTTGCAATACATGATTCTGGGCTCCAGGCAAGACTTGGGGATTTCAATATTTAATAAGTTCATCTTCACAACTGGGTGACGGAGTGTGAAGAGACGTAAAAGGCCATCCTGGTTTTGTTATGGCCCTGTCTGAAGTGCAGGATCTTATTAAACACGGGGAGCAAAGTTTTCAGAAATGCCTTGCTGCAGTCGTGTTTGAGTGGAATCGTCCTAAATTGCTTTGGACTTTATGAAACGGGTTTTGTTTTATGTTTATTCTTGCTTCTGTTTGGAACTGTTACTGCATAACACGCCAACTCAGTGACTTGTTGCCGAAATGACAGTTGTAAAAGCATCCTTTAAGTCCAAGAGTCGCAAACTGCTTTAACAATAATCACGGTAAGACGTGGAAAAGGAGGGATCAAATGGCTGCTCTAACGGGGTTAGTGAAAAAGCTCCCAAGTTCTGTATGTCACGTTCCCATTTTTGGCCACTAACAACACATCCTCACGCGTCCTGAAGCATCCTTACTGCAACACCATGGAAGGTGACGGATCCTGAGGTGAATTTGCGTGTTTGAAATTTAAATCTTGGCAGAGGGGTAGGCACGTCGCCCTGATAAATAGTTAATTAACAATGTTCCATCTGTGGTATAGAGAGGTGAATAACACCATTTCATTAAATTGTTTATTCACAGAAAGGGCTGTTTAACAGATCAGCAAAACAATTTATTAATTCTCTTGAAATACCTTTAAATGAAATTAAAAATGTTTGGGAGAAATCAAATTATATCAGCTGATTATCTTCATAATATAATGCTCTTAGTGCCATTGCATCGTGGAAACTGCCAAAATACATATTGTCTATTTTTAAAGGGATTAAAAGTTTAAAACTTAAACCATTTTGTTTAACATTAAAAAATCCTCCAATGTTCGTGTAATACTGGAAAAAATAGAGGTTAAGTTGACAATTGGGGGGTGTTTTTTTAGTTATTCAGCAAATAAAAGGTATTAATTGATATAATCTTGAATGACAGCCACTTCTGTATTTTGCCTCCATTATATCCCATGGTGATGATCCCACAGTTTAATTATTCTGAATGTTGAAATTCTGTTTCTGTGCTCTAACTTTTCTACCTCTGAAGCTTGTCAGATCCCTCTTATTTTTAGTACTGTGGGAATCAGTGAACACTTTTTTGCCGTTTGCCACCTCCACTGCTCCTGACACCGGCTTCTGTGATCCCCTGGCCAGGTCACGTCCTTCCCAACCGTGCGAATTCTGGTCTGAATTATCACACCTGATATTTCAGCTTTTTTCAGTCTTCCAAGGCTGGGTAAAATGCGTTCAGGTAACTGGATGGGTTTTATAGGACTGTGAACTGGAGAACTGCTCTAATTACAAAGGAGAATCAAGCCAAGACTCCACTTAGGAGAGCACTATTTGTTCAGTGGCATCTAATGGAAAAATAACTAGTGTAATGGGCTTTCCTTCCTATTATCCACTCCAGCAGTAGCCGTACTGGGTGACCTTTGCCATTTGGGGTCGTTTACTTGGCTCGTGTTAGAAACGAGTTTGAAACATGAAGAGGATAAAAAGTCACTAGAAGTTAGAGAGCAAATCTCGAGAGGATTTTATTTTAGAGCCTAGCACTTCCCTTTGCCCCAGGAGTAGAATGGAGGTACGAGCGCAGTTGAACTCAAATCAGCGAGTATCAAATAGAGTGTTATTAATGAAAGCAAAAGCAACTTTTCCCAAGGCCTATGGACAATAAAAACATGGCAGAAGCTTTTGATCCAGTTATAATGCTGGTGACTGTGATGTTTAAATAACCCCGTTGTTTGCTTTATTGCAAAGCCTTTCGAGGAGATTCCTTTCCTTTTAGCAATTTTGCCAGTTATTAATTTGAAGTGGTGGTGTTAGAGAGATGTTTTGGTTTGTTTTTTTTTTTCCAGTACTGAGTTATAAGCATATAACTAAATTTTAGTTGTGTTTGTGTAATCGTTAGATTTTTACTAAAATGTAGTTCTTAAAACCCGGTGCCTCTGCCAGCCCTTCTGGACACCGATTGCACCTTTATGTGGGGCAGCCGACGGAACATACGGGGCCACGCGGTACTTTTGAGTTGATTGTGGGGGCTGTTTTAAATGCTCCAAATTATTCATTAGGGTAAAATGCTTTGCCAACTGACCATGTCAAGTTGTAGAACAGATTGGACAGAATAAATGGCGAGATACTAGTTGGTTTTGTGGGTTGTTTGTGGTTTTGCAAAAGCTTGAGGCGCCCTGTGTTTTTTGGGATGCTACCCTCACCAAAATCTGTCGTCGTATTGGAAGTTTGTTTTATGTTTAATAAAATAAGTTATAGAAAAAACATGACCGAAAAGAAAACAAATCTGCAGTCATAGAATTGTCTAGGTTGGAAGGGACCACTCAGATCATCGAGTCCAACCGTGAGGCTAACACAGACAAAACCCGTCCATCTACGCTCCAGCGTTAGAGCTGGTCAGGAACGGTTCTGTGGGAATACCAATATCTCAAAATGAAATTAAAAGCTTGGAAAAACTTAATTGACAATCCAAGGCTCGTCCAAAATTAAAGCTTGCCTGGATTTTCAGTTAGAATGAAATTCATCTCTGTTAATATGAGCAGGGTAGGCAAGTTTAAGGGCCTATTTTTTGAGTGTTCTTATGGCTCCTTTAATGCTAAGGTATAAAAGCAATTTATCTGGCCTGTATTGGAGTGGGATGAATCAGCCTGTGAAGTGCCTGTTTCTTTCTTTTCTTAAAACTAATTATATAGCCTAATGACTAAGTAACCTGGATGAAATTCCTCCTTCTTTTATACAACTAATGTTAGAGGAAAATTGAGATTTTTATATTTTTATCCTGATTTAGCTGAGGAAGTATGTCATTTGCTGAATGTTTTGTAGGATGATAAAACAGCTTGTGATTTGTGTCTATCTAGTGCTGAGTACATTCAATTCCCTGAGTGCTGCAGATTTATACTGACAATATTACTTGGGACTAAGCTTTAAGAGCAGTGGTAATTATTGTCATCATCGTTACTTCACTGATGGGGAATTGAGGCAGAGAACTGAGGCAGCTTGTCCTAGACTGCACAGTGAATCCGTGTTCGAAGCTAAGATTAGATCTTCCCAAAACGTTGTTTAGAGTAATATTGAAGTACGTCCCTTGTCAATCCTTAAGCAAGCCCAGGCGTTTATCGAGAGTACAGTAGTGCTGTGTGTGGGCCAGCTAATGTGAGGAAGAAGAAGAAACTTCTAAATGCCGAGGGGTCAGGATTAAACCTTCCTTTCCGGGGAACAAAGCGGAGCTTGGAAAGGGCTGTGCTTTCCTCCATGGTCCTTGGCGAGCAGGAGTGTTATGGAAACCCGGAGAGGGTGGATTGTTGGCAGCTCCCCAAGCAAACTTGGTGTTAGCTCAGATTCATGCTCCCTGTTAATCAGGATTTAATTCAAAGTCATGGTCTGTCCCTTTATTTGGGTATGCATGCCATTTCCTCTACTAATGAGATACCTAATTCTGTGTAAAATTGCCTACATTAAAGCTGCTCTGAAAATTCAGCTGCTTTTTACCTATCTGTCTTCCTCCCTAAAACAGGCTGTGGACCTGTCTCAGGAATATAGTGTAAAGATATTTTTCTGAGCTCATGCAAAGTAAAGTACTGCTCTTGAGGGTCTGGCTGATGAAATGAGCTAATATGGTCCCAACAGAATAGAAAATCTCCTCCCTTACAGTTTCTTATTCCCACACGATTCTTATTTACTGCTCTATTTCTATATTAGTGTATTTAGTAGGCATATTAGTAACAAAAGCATGCCGTTTTCAGGGAAGCTGCCCCTTGGGACAGTCTTTCTCTTCTTGCCTGCGTACCCTTGCCCTCTCCTCGCACCTCTGGTGGGTTCTCTCTTGTTGTATTCTGTTTCTGTGCTTGGCTGCTCAGCCACATGTCTCCGATAATTCATTCCAGTCTATGTAGAGAACTGACTGCAGAGCCGAGGAGGTGGAGAGGAGGGAGCCCTTAGGGGACTGAAGGAATCCAGTGCTCCTGGCACAATTTTTTTTTAGAACCGGTGGCTTCCTGAGAGTCCTGCTGGTTTGCCATGGCTCATGGGCGGCTAAAGTGAAGTTCTCAGCACGGATCCTGTGGAGAACAGTCCATAGAAAATTGTTTGCAGCTGAAGCAGAAAGATCATAGATTCAGTGGCATATAAAGATTTGTCCTGAGACGTATATATTAGGAGAAATGTAGCAGGAAACCAATTCCTGTAATTCCTCTTCACAATTCACGTGCCAATGGGTACAGCGCTCTTCACCCTCGCACACTTCAGTCAATAGTGTTTGCACCAGGGATGGATTTGGGTAATGACACCTGCAAGTGTTGGTTTAATTTGCATCAACTAAAGGGTTCAGCATACATTTTGGCTCAAATTCTCCAACCGGGATAGATTTTTGCTTCCTTTCCTTAGCTGGTGTTTATATGAGGGGTAATTTGTAGAATGACTCATTCTGCTCAGGAGGTGGTGTACTTTGTGGCTGTGACTCTCCCTGCAATGCTTTTGAACAAACAAAGAAGGAAGTTACTACCGCTCTTGCACAACTTCCCTTTAGAGACAGCTTTACAGGCGATCCTTCAGAGGATGGTGGGGAATGGCGTGCAAAGTCCCCCAAAGGCAAACGGCAGCGAGAACATTCAGGGAAGGCAAGAGGTGCCAGCCGAGGTCCTCTGCTGATTTGCCAGGCGTGACTGGGCAGCCGCAGACGTGCCTCCCCTCCTGCTGAGGGTCACCCGTGTTCCGCACCTGCTGCTTCCCTCGCAGAAAAGGTCTCTCGGAGTTACTTACGCTGGCAAATGTCGGCACAGCTCCTGTGCAGAAAGGAAGTCTGCTTTACTGCCTGCTGTCCTGATGGCGCTTTGCTGATCCGGTCTAGAGATTGGATATTTTTCAGCATCTTATTTTCAGGAATGCCTTCCAGCGCGCCCCTGCAGGTGACTGCGTACGATGTGCAGCACCCGTGTGTCTTGTGCCTCTGAGCTCTGGCGACAGCTCCTCTGCCGTGCACCCAGCTTCCCACGCGCTCATGGAGCTTCTGTTCCTACAACCTTGGAGCGCTTGAGCGCTTGGAGCACTGGAACACGGTTCAGATCTTCCAGACTTTATTCGTAGAAGTGATTTGCTTTAACACCTGTGCGATTAGTGGAAGCAGCCCTTCACTGCAAACGGGTTTCAAACCAGCCCTATTTCTGGTTTCATATTCGAGTGCATTTTTCAGTTGTTTATGCTTAAGGAAGAACTTTGCTTTAGACTCATTTTACAGTTGGCGTGCAAACTTTTAGAGCGAGAAGAGGGAAAAGCTATTGAGTCCCATATTTTTCCTGTATCTGAACATCCAGTGCCACTGGGAAGAATCCTGTGTGGCAGATAAAATATCATTCAGAAGACCATCTGTATCAGGGGCTGGCTGTGACATACACTATTATTTTTGAGTATTGGTGCTCCAAGGCTGGGTACCAGCCCTCAAAGTAAAAAGTAAAGCACGTCAAATGTCTGACTCTGTTCAGTGCTGCTCTAGACGATTGTGAAATAATTGCTTGTGCAGAAAATAATAATGATTATAGCAAAAGCTATGGGTTTTTTTGAGGTTAGGAAAATGCGTTAATGACCCTCGTACAATTGTTTTAGATACCCACTGTACTCAGATTTTCATCATCGAAATCCCTGAGCGCCACTCAGGTCTGTAGGAGTTTGCATTTATATTGCCAACATGGTTATAAAAACAACATTTACAGTTCTATTTAAAGGACTATTTGGTTAGGAATGTTTTGAAGAAATACCTGCTATCATTTTTTCCTAGCTTGATCATTGGTTGCAATAATAACGTGTCCTCGCATTTCAGCTCTGTCTCACAGCTTGTGTGCGTTCAGAAGTTGAGGTTAATCTGCTTTTCCAACACTAGAGAAATGAGTTGTTAACATGTTTTCTTTTCCAGCATGATTTCAGGATGATGGTTTGCTGTGAACAAGCTAAGTTTTGAAATGCTTGGAGCAATATTCAAGTTCATCGCTTATCTAGGATATCGCCTTCTTTAGCCGTGAGTCTATTTCTTTCAAATTCAGCTTTTTCAAACCTTATGATGGAATTATCTTGCTCTCTATTGTAAATCTTGTAGTAGGCTATAATATAAATCAGAGTAACTCCTCGTGTTCAGGATTTTTGTCAGCACTGTGCTTTACCTGGAGGGGCCACTTTCAGAACCGGAAAAAAACCAGTATCGTCTGAAGAGTTTTTTGAAGTGTCAAACAAATAGACGTGGTCATGCACAAAGGTCCTGATTTCTTCAGGATGACCTGAGAATTCCTAAAATACGTGGAGCTCTAGAGAATTCTTCTGTCCAGCTTTTAATAGAAAAATCTTCACTTTTTTAATTTTAATATCGTGTAAGATGTTTGCTAGAAATCTGCTGACTAGACTCAGTTGTGCAGGTCTCGTAAGCGTTTGTAGCCCAGAACTGGGGGTTACGTCAAGGGACAGTATGTCACTGCTCCTCTCAGTCTTGGGCTTTTCCTGCCTCGTTCTCTCTCTCGATCATTAGCAGGAGAAAAAGGAAAAGAATGATCAGCAGGAACAGAGTTGGTGTAAACGGAGAGTGGGGCTGTGGGGGTCTGTGTGGGAAGGTGCGCGCTGCGCCGTGCTGCACAGCAGTGGGAAAGGAGCAGCGATTCTTCTTCTGCTTGTCCTGGGGAAACTGGAAACAATTAATGTCACCGAAGCTTCATTAATGACTGCAACACTGAAAGTGGTCAACTAACGCAGCTTGAACAAACCTCTACAAGAAGCCTGCAGCTTGTTATGGCCGCCACTTACTTTTATCTAGCTAAAGGAATTCTGATGATTATTTAAATTGATGTAAGTTTGCCTACCATCCTCTTTTATCCAACATTTTGCACTAAGAAAAGATATTTCGGTAGGAAGATTCCGCTCATATAGCGGTTTCAGTTTTGTGCTTTCAGTAGAACTACTGTTTTGTGAAGACATTTGTCTTTTTTTTTTTTTTTATATGCTGATTTACGTAGGGTTATTCACATGAGTGAGATGGCCTAAAGTCTTTCATGCACGCTTGCTAGAGAGTGACATTTCACTGGGGAAATGGTTAACCACATACTCGTTTTATTTCCACTTTAAGTTATACATACCAGGTATCCTCTTAAAATTTCAAAACCAGTATTATTTTATAAGTTAATAGCATGTCTTGCTTTGTGTATATATTTTAAAAGTCAGATGATAGAACAGGTTCCATCATCTCAAAGTGACAATAGATCTTGTTGGAGACAAATTCATAGCTATTACATTTTTGTGCTTGTGTCAGCTAACCTTGGCAAACAGAATCCTACTTGCTATTGGGATGAAACTTATAAATCTCTTCTTTTCCACTTTTTCTTCCTCCTGCTTTTGAAACCTTGTCTTAGACCTTGTCGCCTCCTTTATTCATGGCAGCAAAGAGTATCCTGTGGGTTGAAATTTCTTCAAGGACTAGGGTGTAATATTTCACCCCTTTTTTATCCCCCCCCTTTTTTTTTATTTCTCCCTCTCTTGCCTTCATGCATAAAAAAGTTTAGACACCTTTGTGCTTCTGAGATCACTCTTTAAGATATTTGTTTATAGCCGGTAATTTTTAGAAACTGAAAGTAATCTTCAGATGCCTTCCATTCCAATGAATTGTATGATCAGTAACAGTCCTTGATTCATTTTATTTTCTACCATAATCCTGTTGTTCAGTGTCTGAGTAATACAGTTTTTCTCTATGCAATCCTTGCAATAACTACTTCAACACACGCTGAGAAGTGTTCTCTGTCGGGACCCCGTTTGCTTTCTTTTCCCCATGTCTCCAAAATTTAAAGTAGATCTTTTAAGACATGTCAAATGTTATTGCGTTTATTGAAAGATCTGAAATAAAGCAAACATCTCTCTAGAGCCAAGTGAAAGCTTCCTGCCAAAACTTTGTGTGAAATTATTTCGTAGTGAAACCTAAGAAAAAAATCAGAAGTACTGAGTGCATTTTGTTAAAATATTTTTCTATTTTCATACTTTTGGTTCTTTCCTTAAATTATGGATTGAAATAGTAGGTTACGTTTTTCAAGGCAAAATGAAGTAGCTACTGACTTTTATTTCTGAAACAATTCCAAGTTTCCGTGTTTGTTCCGTGTGGATCGCTGATGTTTGTGGTTTTGCCTTTGGAAGTGGGATGCCCGTTGCATCCCCCTCAGCTCTGGCCTCCAGTTCCATTTCTTAATAACGACAAAACAACTGTGGCCTCTTCAGCACACTCAGAGCTTTAACAAGAGTCAAGTGTTGGAGATGAATTTTAAATGCATCTATCCTTTTTTTTTTTTTTTTTTTTAAAAAAAAAAAAAAAAAGGCTTGTGTTTTAAAGCCTTTAGCTTTAATTGCAACAGTGCTGGACTTGCTCTGTCTTGACCATTAGGGTTTTACTGCTCATCATCTCCGCGAACAAACAACATCCCCGCCTCCTTCAGCCCGCCCCAGCCTCTGCCTCTTCGTCCAGAAATGCCTGTGCAGTTGGCTCTCATTAATTCCAAAATTTTTACACAAAACCTGACCTGCTTACACTACAACTCCTGAGATTCATAAAGTCAAATGGCAGATTTATACAAGCAGGCAGCTGTCTGCAGGCAGAGTTACGGGTGTATGGAAGAAATATGCAGATGTCAAATACAACCATGCAGTTGGCAAATCGACTTTAGGTATTTACATATAATAATTACCAGTGTGGGGAATTTGAGCATAATCCTATTCAGAGAGGGCATGCAATGCATATGGAGCAGCCCAAATACAGACTTTTAACTCTTTGTCTGGCAACAAGGATAAGTTTCTCCCAATAATTCAGTGTTATTTGCTGTACTTTAGTTATGGGATTGCTGGAATTTTTACAGGATAGAGCTGTTTATCTCTTTCAGAGGTATTTTGGGTCCAAGAATGTAGAATTACATATAAATGAACCCCTTCAGTGCTGCAAGAAGCAACTTACTGCATCCAGTGCTGGTTGTGGAATTATGTTCTTAATAGTCAAAAAGAGAAGAAAGTACAAAGAGACGGAGGTGCATCTGTATATGTAGTATTCATTTTATGGCAGAGGCTTTAGCTCGGATATTAAAGAGCAAACACTGAACTTTCAAAACTGAGCCGTGTGGGTATCCAGCCTCCCAAACTGGGTCAGCGAACTGGCACCTTGGGACAGCTGACGTTTTCAACAATTACCAGTTTTGGTGCGTAAAATGAATGGGGCCGGTGGACGTAGGTTCAGATCCCCTGGACTGATTTTGGAGCTGAACACGTCCCGGATTAGAGTGCCAAAATAAGTATGTAGGGCTGTGTTTGACGTCTGCTGGATTGCGTGAGGTTGTTCTACTTTTTCCCATTCTTTTCTCAGCCACAATCTAGCAGTGTTTTCACCTCCTTTTACTGTGAGCATATCACTTCTGTGTAAGGCGCGGAACTTCTTCATTATGCATAGACCTGTGTTAGAAATGGTAAACGTGTTCTATGTTTGGACTAAAGCTTTCAGTTTCAGTGCTTTACATCTTGGGATGGATGCTGTGGCACAAGGAGACAAAGCTGTTCTTGTTCATTATTGATCTGTAGCTATAGCTCAGCTTCTCAAAATGTGAGTGAGGTATCTCCTGCCTAATATTCTTCTAGAAAACAAGGGAGACAGCACATATTTCTCTGACTCATTTCATCATTTCACACTATTAATGCTTTTTAAAGATACAACCCTAGATGAAGATACATTTACTTCTCTTCCTCTGACAAGGCTTTACCAAAGACCTCCAAATACCAGCTCAGTTCAGAGGTTTGGTCTAAGTTTCTCTCCAGGGCAATACAAAAATGGGGAAATCAAAGTTTCCAAGTGGTAAAAAAGCAAAAAGGAGGGAAATTCCCTGGGATTTTCCATTCTGAAAATGAAATCTAGCATTTGAATGTTGCACCTACCAACAGCAGGTGATGATTTTCTGTGGTTTTCTTCCCCGATGTATTCCAAGAATCATAATTATTGTAATTTTCAACAAAATTATGGTTTGAATATGGTTCAGTACCTGTTACAAATTTGCACGGTAAATATTTCCAAATTCATAAATAGCACTGTCCCCATCTCTCTGAATTTTCTAGTTCTAAGTGGGATAGGAGGTGGCTTTATGAAAACGGAATTGTTTTGCATCAACACTAGCATAACGGCTCACCCTTTTGAAGTCGTGTTGGTTGGGTCAGGAAAGCGGTGTTTTGGAGGATTTGATCATGGAGTTAGATGGCTGCAACTGGCAGTAAAAAGTTCTACAAACCATTGGCATCTCGCACCATTAAGCTTACGTACGTACACGCTAGCTGTGGATGAGGTTTTCCTTTGCTGATTTTCTTAATTTGGATCAGAACTATTAATAGAAATAACAGTAGGATCATCTTGAATGGAGCTCCCTGTCTCTTTTCTTATTTTGTTTTGTTTAGAGTTTTTTTTTTTGTTCTCAACTTTTGCTGACAACAGGCATTTGAAGTTGCTTCCAAGTGGAGTTAAAACAGTGCTTGACATCTCTATACAGAATATAGAACCTGACAAGCATAAAATCATTGCCAGAGGTCCTTATTTATGTGAAATGCAGGACCAACAAACCTGCTGGGATGAAAAGAGGTCTGTTCTTGAAAAGTGATAAGAAACTTTCTAAAGGTTCATGGTTTATATTATCCTCCCTTGGCACAGACTCACGCATTTCTACTGAGGTCAGCAGAGCTGCATGCTGTCTACACCCACTGGAAGATCCGGTCACCCAGTGCTGGGATTCACCTGCCTCTCGTACGCTCTGTTGCCATTGAATGCAACGAGTTGGAGGTGTAAACGCTCTTCCCTCCCTGCACCCCCAAAGAGGCATGGAGGGCACTGGCTGCATCTTACTGCTAAGAAATGGAGAATCTTTCCTCCGTGCCCAGCATGGTGCAGAAGGTTTGTACTGGGGCAGACTGGGGTTCTCCAAGTCTTGAGCTATCGCGCCCAGTCCCCGCTCTAGGCACTGTGCGTTGTTAGTGCTGGCCCCAAGCCCCCTGAAGCGCACATAACAAGTCTTAATTCTCTCTCTGCTCAGCATTGATTGATTCTTTGCCTTTTAAACTTCCCCTTTCAGGCTCCACAAATCTGTTTTCCATTACTGTATAAAGTCACCTTAAGAGGATACGGATGTGAAAGAGAACAACAGGCAGATTATTACATGGCACTGTGTTTTTGCCATCCATCCTGGAAGTATGTTCGTTGTGATTCTCACATAATGAACAAAAAGCAAGGTGATGATTTGTGCCGATGAAAAACATATTAAAAGTTTCTTGTTATATTATTATTGCTGGAGAATCATTTTCTCTTCTGGGAATTAAATACCGTGAAGCTAGGTTATCAAATAATCTCCATATATCCCGATGAAATCTCCAGGGGCTTTGTGTCTTGATAAGCACAGAAATAGTAATTGGAGAGCAGGGATAAAAAGAAAAAAGTGGATACTTTTTTTTTTTTGCTAGATTTAAAATTTTTTCAGCTTAGTTATGCAAATATTTTAAAGTTAATGATGTCTTCAGTGACAGTAATAACAACATTTCCAAATCTGACCATTAAGTCCTTGGTTTTGTTCCATTCACTTGTGCCTAGATAATAAATGTCTACTAAAAACTAAGCATAGACTCACCCATGACCCTCTGTTCACTATATGTGTGTGTTAATTTTATTTTAAAATGTCATGCAGTCTTTGTTTTATCCTAGAGATTAATTAGTTACTTGGATGAAAAATCATAACCTTGCAGGGAATTAAAATACTGAGGATGCAGTAGATTATTTTTTAAAAAAAAACCCTCGTTTATGTATGTGAGTTAGCTTAATTTTTATCACCGAATGCAGGCTGTGCAGAATTCTAACCAGACGAAGCACAATTCTCTATCATTTCTGCATGGATGCAGTGCTGCATATTCTAATAATAGCAAGCATTTTGAAACATGAGATAGTAAATTCCTAGATGAAAGAGGGAGTTTAGCTTGTTATTGTCAGCCCAAATTCCAGCCATTCTGCTGAGCAGTTAATAATAAATAAAGACCAAGGGGCATGTATCACATCATGGTTTTGATCCTACAGTTGCTCCCTGGAGATCTTTGCTTGTCTGAGGATGGCAGGATCAGGATCTTACTTTGAATATAAAGGATTCAAAATACCAGCGGGCTGAGGAGAGAAGGTGGGATCGAGGATACGCGTGCTTGGTGCTTGATTTCTTGTGCAGATTCCGTAGATTCCCAGCTACAGGGGAAAACAAAACAAAACAAACCCATACCAGGAAGGGGCTGGAGTGAAGATTTGGATTCAAATAAACACAGAAGCGTATATACGTTCATATAAATACATAAACACGTGTGCAGTATGGCAAGTCCTGAAGGACCCAGTGAATTCCTGAGACCCTCCTGTGCAGGCTGAGACTTAACAGGAATTTAACATTTCATGAGCTTAAATCGGTGAAGAACGGCAGAAGGGAAGAGCTGAGAAGCGGTGGCACTCCAGCAGTGGTATTCCTGCGGCTGCTTTTCCTTCTGACCCGTGCACCATCCTGTTTTAGTCTCTTTGCCTCTATTAGATGTTTGGATTGTGAGCTTTTAGGGCAGGGACTGTCTCGCAGACAGCTGTGTGCAGAATGCAGCACAACGTGGCCTCTCTCTGCTTTCAGAAGATGTCCTGAGGCCACCTGTCTGATAGATTAAGATGCTTCCACTGAATAAAATGCTGTTTAAAAATGCTGGTGTTTAAATCGGGTGGATGCTAGACCACGCGACTGTGGGCAGCCTGTGTGCAATGGCTGATACGCCCCTGCGGCACAGAGCTCGGTGCAGGATGCGGCATTTTTCTCAGACCCTCAGACCCTGAACTGATGAAGTGTTGGCAATCCCATGCCACTGCCGCGTTGCCGTCATTGCTTTACCTGCACTCGCTGCGGTCTCGCCTGTGACTTAATTGTACACGCACCCCATCGAAGTGTTTGTAGGGCAGATATAACCTATAAGTAAAATAGAAAAAGAATGTGAAAAAGGAAATTTTACTGAGGATTTGGTTTCATGAGCTTTCTGGTGGATAGAATTAAGAGAAAAAGCAAGCCGTGTTTCCCTTCCTATTTTAATAATTTTTGTGGCATACGCAGTCCACGAGCAGCATCGCTTCCCAGAGCCATTGCGCTGTCAGTCTCTTCACTTCTGGGCAATTAACACCGAGAAGACGCCGTCTAACACATGCCTCCTCACACAGAACAAAACTCCGGATATGATTATTTCATCACAAAAAAAAAAAAAAAAAATTAATGCTGCCCTGTTTGACAACTTGGAGTTTAATACAGCCTGACATCCTGTTCTTGTGTTTCTCTGCTAAGTACACATCTAGTTACTGCTGTTCCGTCCCCCATGCAACAAGCTGACAAGAAAGAGCATATTCACGGGGAAACTGGGGTAGGAGCCGAGATATATCTTTTGAAGTGGATATATTTAGATGTATTATGGTGGCATATGACATCTTTTACCCCAAATTTAAAGCTGGAGGGTTTTTCTGGGCTTGGGGGTTTTCAGGTTTTTAGCTGCTTTTTGCCACCTCAAAAAGGAGAGGGAGGTGGAACGCAGACCAGATCTCACGACAAAACAATGCCAAAAATAATATCCCAAATCCCAACCTTCAGATTTCTGGTAAGAAAATTGGCGTTTAACAAAATACTTTTTTAGTTTTTAATTTATTTATTTTTTTTAAGCATCAGTTCCATCTCTGTTTAGCCAACATCCTGGATAATTCAGTGTTTGCTGATTGATAAAGCTTCTCCCCAACCTCCTATTTCGGTGGAGGACCTCCATGAGAGCACGCAGGCCCCGAGCAGTTCCTGGGGGGTGACACACAGAATAATCCCATTTTTCACCACTGCTGCCATGGCTGGATTCCCCTCCCTACTGAGATTCCTGCCGCCCCTTCTGTGCTGGTGTAGTGACCTTTTCATATTAGTGCTGATGTCCTCCCATTTCTAATTCCTGGCGAGGACATTCTCAAGAGGAGTGGTATAACAAAAAGAAAGGCTGTTGCAACGCTGTGCTATGTTTAAGAAGCCATAAATGCTGAGATAGGATTTAAAGAGTTCTGCCCATGTCAGACAGTTGTGTACATGTGATGTAGAGGAGGAGAAGCCCAGTACTGCCTGGCTTTACTTTTTAATTTGAGTTTCTCTCTGATCAGAACTGTCCAGAGGCCCCTCTCCATAACACCAAGCTGCCTACTTGAGCTAGGCATGAGGACAAGTGTGTCTCCACTAACTGCAGCACGACTGTCAGCACAAATATATTTTACATTTAAGTTTGCCTCTGATTATTGATGCAGCTCTTCTTTCCTTCTGCTGTCATATGGTAGCTTCACTCTGAATATCATTTAATATAGCTTGCAAGCTCTTAGGGCTCATACAAAAAGCTTCTTTTTCTCCAGCAATGGATGCAGTGTATTTTCCTGCTTGTTAAACGGGCTTAATTTCATATTGGTGTTTTCCAAGAGGACCTGGAGTCCTGAGAAAGTCCGGTTTCCAGCTGTGCCGAAGCTTTAGTCCCTGACAGTATGGTCACACTACAGGCCCAGGAGCAAGCTGAAGCGCTGGACTCATTCAGTTAACGCTCTCCAAGCCAAATGAGCTGTGGGGCAGGAGGGCTGGGAGGAGCGGGACTGGGGGCCTGCTCATGGCCAGTGGTTGCACCCTGGCTCGTCTTTATTTAATGATACGACACAGCCTGAGCTCCTGAGAAACATTTGCAAACCCTGCAGAAGTTTGTTAGCGTATAATGCTTCTTAGGAACTTCTGACTATTTTAACTTTTGGTTTTCAGGTGTGTCTTGGATTCCGTTGGTATTCAGTGAGGAGCCGGCCCCGAACCTGCCTTTTGCACCCTTTGAGAACGCTGTTCCCTGTGGAGCAACCTCTCTGTAGCCAGCACATCTGAAAGACCTGTGGAAGGTTACGCTTTTCCCACATAGGTGAGATGAAACATCCTCTTAGCAGATCACTTTGGAAGAGAATAGCTGAAGAAAAGCTTCAAATAACACTTTAACATGTTTTCAACAGAGGTACTGTTTATGTGCATGCTCTAAACATTATATACCAGTATTTTTCTGATTGAATTTATTTCTGCGCTTTCATTCTAATATTAAATTAGTCAGTTAAAATGGATTTATGCGAATCAGGCCCTGTTGTATTTACCAGGACAGAGTTGGTTGCTGGAAGTGGATCTGTCTTTCTCAACTGATTCTTTGAACTAGTGAAGGTAGAACGGGCGCAATGTGGTGAGTGAAAATGGGAGAGAATTTCAAAGTACTAGCGGCTGCTTTGTTTGTATAGCACACAGTCTTTATCACAGGGTAATAAATGATATTGCGCTGTCTGTATGCTCTCTGTGGAATGGACAAGGCTTTCTCATTTCATGCTTCATTCACAGCCAGCAATGCTGATTTCACAGAGTCAGCACCTATGCTTAGCACAGAGGGAAGAACAACAATATATTTATGGCCTATAAGAGACAAATACTTCCATTTCCAGTACACGGCAGAACAGGATCGCATTGCCTCGAAAGAGAAACAGTGGAGAGGAGAGGCCTTGTGTATGCGGCCAGAAGTTGAAAATTTTTACAGAAGATCCAAATTCCGTTGAGGACATGCAGTGCCTTTTGCCAACTCACGTGGAAAAGGCACCAGTGGCTTCCATAGGGATGTATGATTTTGGAGGAAAAGAAAAAGATGTTCATTTTAGAGAAGGGAAGCCAGCTCCTCCACAAATACAAGAGGATGAATAGTCTTGTCATGGGATATTGTTGTGATGGACTAAGCATCCACCTTCTTTTTGCCTCTGAGGAGGTGTTTTCTAAGCTAACCCTTCTCAGTCCTCCTGTTTTCTCATTCTTACGACCTGTAATTGTTTAGTATCTACCCTCCAATTTCCAAGAGCAATTGAGTTTCTTTCTACACAACGTCAACGGTATTCAAAGAATTAAATTAAAAGGTCTTGAGGCATTTATATTTTTTGTATCGTTGCAACCCATCCCACTCAATTAGGAGGTGAAATTCAAGCTCAAACCCCAGGTAACTTTTTCTTCTCTTATCAGAACTGTTTTGCAGGGTAAGGTGCTTTCTTTTACTCTTACTGGAATGTGAATAGATTTTGGTGGAATAGGGACAATTATCTAGAAAGATCTGTTAGTGAATTAGCCAAGGAAAGGCAAAGAACCAAGTATCTTCCATCTCATACAAATAAATGAGCTACGTCTGAAGATTTAAGCAATCAGATTTGCATAATGAACGTGTTTATGCCACATTATAGTCACCTGGTTTACAAATTCAGTGAGCATTTCACCACTATTATCGGCTGTCATAGTAGAAAAATGAAACATTTGGGCAAAAATAGTTTTAAGGCAATGCGAATGTATTTTACTTTGCTTTTTAACATCTGATCTTCAAGAAGTTTTTCTTATGTGAGGAGTAAACTCACATTGGTGGTTGAAAATGTAGGATTAGTGCATCTAGCTTTTAGTGATTTGGGCAGGGGATTCTTTGTCTGAATTCTATTCCAGGTTACTTAAACTGAGCAGCTGGCTGTCTTTTGTATCTTCTATTTCATTTTCTATTTTCTGTTATAAGCTTTTCCACACAGTTTTGGTTTTTTTTTTTTTTTTGGTTTTTTTTTTTTTTTTTTTACAGCATGATCTAGTGCAATGGTGGTTTGATTTAAGCACGGTCCCTTCGGCCTCATTTTAGGCATGATTTTCAAGAGCAGAAAGAAGAGTTTATCCACTTGTGTATCTGAAAATCCTCCAAATACTATTTGCATTATTTGGGCAACCTGTCCAAATATAGTGTTTTCATTAATTACTGTATGGAAGTTTTTCCCTTGTAGGCCTAATTAATTTCTCTCTGACCTCTACAAAATGAGTTCACAAAATGTGAACTGTGTCTCTCATCTTCTTTCCATGCTTAGTTCACTGGCTGAGGGGGAGGTTTAGCATTACCTATCTCTTGCCATCCATTTTGCTCCAAAAATCCATAGATGCTACAAGGTTGCATCCTGTTAGTTCTGTGCTGTTTTACGTTTTTTCCTATGTCGCATTTACTGCTGTGCTTCATGGTTTTTCCTCCCTCAGACTTCAAATCAGGGTGTCAGTAAAAACCTAATTTATAAGGGGTGAGGCAAAAGAGTTTTGGATGTTTAATTTCCAAACAATGCATTTGTTTTACTTGAGATTTGAGCAAGAAAGGCAGCTTCCCGCCAAGGAATGAGTTCCTGAAGAGATGCGTATTTCCAGAAACGACAGTTTACTTAAGATGCCTCAGTTTCTTTGCTTGCCCAAGTTCACACATTTTTAATGAGGTCTGATTTTTTTCCTCTGTCTAAAACTTGCTTAGTCTCCCAGTCTTGACATCCCAAGCTATTTGTCACTTTAGAAAAACTGTGGCTGCTGCCTCAGCAGGTGCGAAGCTGCAAGCATGGATTTGGCTGCGCAGTGCGCTTACCTCATCTGCTCTCACAAAACCTGTGTATCTTATCATTTTTAACATTTAGAAGCACTGTGGCATTTTTTTAGAGCACTAGTTTTATATGCTGCAGTGCCGTACTCCATGGAGTGGGAATTGTAGTGGTTTAGTTCACGTTAGGTCTGCTTCTGAGATCATGTCCACCTGCGCAGCAGACCTTGCTTTTTGGGCTGCCTTCCTTTTACCTTCTGCAAAATCCTACATCACAGGCACAACTCCTTGTGAGAAACTGCTTCTAAGTCTACGCCGAGAGCAGCGCAGGGTCTGAGACCTGTCCTGCGTGGCACCAGTACAGGAGAACCTCTTGTGGCACTGTGTGCCAGCTGTACGTGGCTGTTCTTCTGGAACGTGGGTCTCGAAGTACCGTGAAGTGGGTGCTTTATGATCTTTCTTGTTTCCCTCTGTGGAAACGGGGCTTAGCTTGCAATGAATACAATGGATTTATTTTTAATTAAGGCAGCTGGGATATGACTTACAGCGGTTCCTCAACACCTAGAAGACCTGAAGCACAGACTCTGTTGTTCAGACTCAGAGCGGTGGCCTGGGAAAGGGCCCGAGCCGCAGAGGTGTTAGTGGTGCCTGTGGAGCAGCGGGGTCTGGTATTTATCGGGCAGGTACAGGTTTTTGTGCTTATACAAAATATTTTCTGAAAAATTCAAAGTGGATCACAAAGAAACTACTCTCAAATTCAGGTCACATGTATTAGTTTTGGCTCAGGTATTTGTATTTCTCTTCACAGCAAACAAAGAGGAGAATTGTATCCTGTTTACCCAGCAGGTGAGGGATCTGTTACCTCCAAGGCATGAGGCTTGGGTTTGAATCCATCCTCACTGCAGGAGTTTTTGAACACAGGAGCTCTTAGAGCAGGCTCTCGTATCACGTGTACCTCTGCCTGAAGATGTTCCATCATTTTTTAAAAATACATGTTTTAACAGTATGGCTTAAATGCGTTCAGTTGTATCAGAAGATATGACGCCAAGATGCTTCTTGTTAGCCTGCCGGTGACCTCCAGCCGTGCAAGCAGAGGTTGTGTTCTTAGAAGAAGCAGCCTTAGTAAGGAACGGGATTTGCTAGTCAAATATCTCCTTGCGAAAGGTAGCTGTTTTTCAATTATAAGACTGCACACACATATATTTTTATGACCAGATTCTCGGTAAGGTAATGCACCTTTAATTCATTGGAAATTAATGAAGCTGTAGGAGCAACTGAGAGTAAATAGTGGCTTCTGTGGGTTAGTGACTGAAATGAAAAATCAAATAACTTCATTTCATGTCGAGGTATTGGATCCCCTTCTGCTTCCAATATTTAATTTTTTTATTCCTTTGGTTGTTTTAGAAAAAGAAACCCAAACACACAAAAAAAACCCCCCGCCCCACAATTAAAAACCCAGAGAGAGAGACAGCAAAAGGAAAAAACACATCAAACAAAAATCGAAATCACTTAGATATGCAGGTGGTTGAATTTCCCCCCCTAGATATTTACCCTTGCTTTCAATCACATTTGAAGCAAATTTTGCTATTCATCTTTTTCCTCCTTCTTATTTTTTTCTGCACTGCACTTTCCAGAGGATTTGCTAAAAATATTTTTCCAATTCAAGTGCTGGGTACCTGGGGGTCAGGCTACTTTATTTTTTCGCTTACCTGTTGTCGCTCTGGCTGGAGGTAGAAATATCAGTGGAAAAGCCAGTCATGCCGCCTTTTCCACGCTCCTTGGCTAACTGTGCACAATAGTGAAGACCGCACAAAAAGCCTGCTCCTAGAGGAATACATCTTAATATTAACATTTAGTATCTAACCTATTATCTGTAATACAGAATGCTTGTAGTGTGAGGGACCAAAGTTGTCTGATTCGTTCCAAATTTATGAAGTTATAATCTTCAGGCTCTAAACGAAGGACAAATTTAGCATCCAGATTCTTACTCTCTTACGTACAGTCTATAATACAGAATGCCTGTAGTCTAAGGGATTGAAGTTGACTGATTTATTCCAAATTTATGATGTTACAATTTTCAGACTCTAAATAAAGGGCAAATTTAGCATCCAAATTCTCTTTTCTATCTCCCTTTTGTAGACTTAAGGTGACAGAGTTAGGTTTTTTGAAGTGCAGCTTTCTTGCAGACTAGAATAAATGTACCTGGTTTTGTAGTGATTCATACGGCTTTATTTTCTTTTAAAGATCTTTGGATGCATCTCCCCCTTTTATTTTTTTTCCCCTTTTAGCATGAAGCCAATTCTTGCACTGATGATACATTTTCTTGTACAGTGGCTTATAATAAAATAAAATGTCATTAAAAAGTAAGAATATAGATAAGACTACGTGTGCACCCGAGGTATTGGTATGATTTGGTTCTTATCCAGTGGTAAGGTGTCAAACCCATGACACAAATTTTAATTTATCAGAGACCTCCTGTGATAGACAAGCCCTTGATTTAGAAAACAATCTCATAAAAGAATCCTGCTTCTATAGAATAATTTTTTCCAGGCCTGCAAGGAGATTCTGTCTCTGCCGGAGGTAAGGTGGAAGTATACGCATCGTTTTGTGATCACTAATATTCAGAAGTCACAATCTGTGGAAAAATGTGTACCCTGTGTGGGGGAAATATGTCTTTCTGAATTCATACACCCCTAAATCTACCCAGCTGTCTGCCTGTTCTCTGATGTCATACAAAATAGTTGGCTAAACTGGCTGAATTATTGCTTGGCAGGCTGCTGGCTAAATCAGTGGAATGGGCAATCCAGCAACAGCATTTACCTTTCGGTAGCTCCCCACCCCAAAACAGATTTATTGTCTTGAATTTGGACTGGCACCAATTCAGATGAAGAAGGGATTTTTAATTTAGACAAAATGAAGACCTGTGTGTGGAGGTGGATATTTGGGGGTGCTAAAAGTTGCATGGAAAGTCGATGACAGGACTGGAAGGAGATGCCGTATCTCATAGACCTTCATTCAGGGGGTTGTTTTCTGTGCTATTGTCCTTGATGTGTCACAGGGAGAGTTCTGCCATGCATTTCTGAATGAGCTTGGTCATCGTGCCTGCTGCATCTGATCCTGCTTTTTAAACCTCGATGGATGATGTTCTTCTGGAGTGACTGTGCCTCCTGGTGTTTGGATAACATCTAATGCCAGAGCCTGACCTGCGTTTGGCCATGACGTTATGTTAGAGAGAGCAAAATAATAGGGAAGAGATTGTTTCTCAAACCAATTTTGACCTTATGAGGTCAGAAAGATTCTTGAGACAACATTTTACACCAGCCTTCCAAGCTATTTATCGAATCACCTGTCCCGCCCTTGTGACTCTCCAGGTTTTAGGTTGGTAGTTCCTTTTCATAAAACTTTCGAGGTTAAATCACCCAGTTGAACTCAAAGAAGCTTAGGCTTGGCCACCGGCCAAAAAGCTCTCAAAGTGAAGCATCCCAGAAGGATAATGTTTTCCACCTTTCAAATCTCAAATGGTTCACTGCCATTCTAATTGCGGTCTCCGTCAGAATAGCCTCCCATAGGGAGAAGTGGGGGAAAAAAAAAGACAAAAAGCATAGTTTCTCTATATAAAGATAAGACAATTGATTGCAACCTATAAAGCTACCAATTATACAAGATTTGCTTGTTGTGTATTTTAAGTGTTACCATAGACTAAAATTCA
This sequence comes from Chroicocephalus ridibundus, assembly GCF_963924245.1. Lineage (NCBI taxonomy): Eukaryota > Metazoa > Chordata > Aves > Charadriiformes > Laridae > Chroicocephalus > Chroicocephalus ridibundus. The sequence continues at coordinate 2,845,364 of NC_086306.1, read as the reverse complement.
GGTTTCCAAGCACTATCGCAGTCATCTAGTGTGACTGAACAAATGGGATGCTTTAAAAAACGTGCAATCACTGAGCCTCCGAGAGCCCCAACTGTAAGCATTTAATTGCCATTGACAGTTCTGGCCAATTAAGTCTCTGCAGTAATGATCGCATCAGCAAAAATTACGGGATCTTTTATGTTCAGATAACCACAGTTCCTAATTGGAAGATGGTTTCAATGAAATCTTTTCTCTCCATTACCAAAACTAACATTAGGGATCAGAGGGATCAGTGTTGCGATCAGCGGGTTGCGAACTTTGCCAGGGGTGAGAAAGGCAATCGGGATTCTTGCAGAGCCGTGAAAATGTGAGTGTAGTATAAAGTGAAGAAAATGTTGCTGCTCCTCTCCTTTTGCCCCTCCAGATCAGTTGTTCTCTGGTTGTGTTTGCCCCGTGTAGTGTGGGGTTCATGAGACAGAGCTGAGACTGAGCTACTTCTTTCCCTGCTGCGGAACGTGAGTTCTGCTCAGAAAGATACTCTTCGCAGTGTAAATTGTGCTCGCTCATAGTTACCAATGCTGTACTTTGTAGACAAACCTTCTATTAATATCTAAAGCTTGTACATACTTCAGTGCATTTAGCTGTAGATTCATGTTTATGTAAACATGACAATTAGAGCATTATTCTTGTACTTCAACTGATGCAAGGAAGTCATAGCAGTATGGTGCCCAAAATAAGGCATCTTCTACATGGAAGTACTAACAAAAACTCTTACTTAGAATCATAGAATTGCCCAGGTTGGAAGGGACCTTTCAGATCATCCGGTCCAACCACCAACCTTACTCTGACAAAAAACATCATTAACCCATATCTCTAAGCACTACACCTACCCGTCTTTTAAATCCCTCCAGGGATGGTGCCTCAACCCCTTCCCTGGGCAGCCTGTTCCAATGCTTAATAACCCTTTCAATGTAAGAATTTTTCCTAATATCCAGTCATCTTGACTGGCCTTGGGTTCTAGCTTTATTGTCTTGCAGTAGCTATCAATCATTTTTCAAGCGTTAGCTAGAGAAAGGCCTTGTTGCAAATGTTAGCTCAGCCCACCAGTCTGTCGGCTCTTCCTCACACGTGCTGCAATCTGCAAAGCAGAGTAAGCCTCCCTGGTGTTTCACCTGCCCGTTAAGTGTGGGACTTCAGCGACTGATCATCTAAATCACCTAGTCCAATTAACAAGGTAACCCGAGGGAGAAAACGAGCTGGAATGTTCCGGCCAATCTACAAGTCGTCAGGACACCGGGCTCTTAGTTAAGGACTGGGACTCCCCCGTAGCAGCGGCTGAACGCAGTCCCAGTGGGGCAGAGCACGAGCCCGCTGACTTGTTCCCGCTCTGGCTGGACTGACACATACTCTTGCGTGATGGGATTACATGATGTTTGTTGTTATGGGCAATGTTGTGTTTTTTCACTTTTATGCATCCCTGTTAGGTTTTTATTCTTTGAATTTCAATTTTAATCTCTTTTTCTTTAGAATTCATATCTCATTCCTTTTAAAGTGATATAGGCTAATTTAATTGAGCAGCCTCTAGAATAATAGGAAAGTTATGCTAATTTTTGGAGATTGAATTGTGTCTCTCTTTTTTTGCTCGTGAAAGAACGTGCTCCTGCTTTATGGGAAACTTGCTCTCTTTTTTTATGGAGAGTTGGAATTGTTTCTTTAATACATTACAAGCTCATCAGGAAAGGATCACAGGGACTGAATCCTGCGGGCAAAGGTATTTGACACTGCAGCCTTTTATGCCTTTCAGGAAAAGCCTGTGTGGGAATGTGTTTTAACAGAAGTTAAAGCAAGCCTAATATCTGAATTCAGAAGTAAATCCTGTTATGGCTATTTAAGAATGCTCGTTATTTAAAGGTCCCAAAGTTGTTATTGCTGATGCTATGGATGTTTTTATTTATAGGCCGTGGGCTACAGCGCTCGACTGAACCTTGCAGGAGCCATCTTTGCCGTTGCTTTCTGAACAGTCTTCATCCCTCACTTCGCTGCTTTATCACCAGGTATGAACTGGAGATAATAGTACTGGTCTAAGTTTAAGTGCTTTGCAAACAGTTGTTAAAAAGAAATAATACAAAACCTGTTGGTGTGGTACGGCTGTGGTTTGCCAAGGCTACAGAGTTCCTTAGAGATTCACGTGTGCATTTTTCCCGCCCCGGTATGTGGGATTTCTGTTCGCAAAAGGAGGTTTCCTCAGCCAGATTTCAAACCCTACCAAGTGCCAGTTAAAAAACACTGCTTTGTAGCATTAGCCGCAATGTACGCTGATTTTTGCATGGTAAAAATGACCGTGTAAGGGCAAGGCACTAGAGAATAGTACCTTCTAACAGTACCTTAAAATAACTTGCAGCTCCCGAGCCCCACGGGCACTGTGGTTTTAGCTTTATTTTGCTATACGGCATTAGGACCGAGTCCCTAATTGGGTAGCATAGAAGCCATGGTCTCCTGTCAAACGAGGTAATGTCTGTAGTTCTACTCTGGTCCCATATTATTAATTCTGTAACTAAAGAGAGCTTGTCGCTGTGACGCTTATAGGGCTGTAGTAACACTTGTACCTTTTAATAAACAAACATTCATAGGAGTGCTCAGGAAGACATCGAGTTAGATTCCTGTGATAAACAATACGAAGAAGCCCTTAATAACACTTGACTTGGAGCAGAATTCATTGTAAAGCCAAATGAATTTCTTTGCCTGGGGTGGAACACTGAGAGAAAATTATGAGAACAAGGACACTAATTTTTATGGTTTCCGATGTGCTTTTTTTCTGTGAAATGCCTTTTAGGTCTGTGGTAAGAATTAAACTGGGGATGAGACTAGCCGGCAAGCCCGGATTTGCTGAACAAACACAAAGTTTGAAGTATGAGCACGTGCGTGGAGTCAGCGTTCAGACCTCAATGTGTGAGCATCCCGTGGGTGGCTGGGCTGGGGGATGGGACGTGAGTCCTAGTCAGACCTCTGGTGTAGATCTGGTGTGTTCCTTGTTCAAAGGCAGGTCTCTCCCAGTGTCTTTTTTTTTTTTTTTTTTTTTTTACTCTTTTACCCCATTTTGTTTCTCTGCAGACTATGAAAATCCACAGGGATTCTTTCATTGCCCAAGTGTCTACACGCATCCTGTAGGTAATCTGTAAGCAATATGATAACGGCAACAACAGACGCTAGTTCAAGTCCTAATGTAATTTCTGATGGAAACTCATATCTGTTCAGGTTTTTTGGCTTTATGAGGAGGGTGAATAGATGCCAGTAATTTCCCTTTAGTGACCACCGTCGCTTTCTGCTCTTTTCACAACGTGGCATCGACTTCATTTCTTGTTTCGCTCTGCTGCGGACGCAGGGTCAGCTCCCGGTGCCCCCTCTCTCGCTGCTACCCCCATATCTTCCCAGGAATAGGGCAGTTTCCCTTCTTGTGTGGGGGAAGCAAGGATGCTGGTCAGCCAGTGTTGGTGCTGCTGCTTTCCCTGACCTCTTTTCCCTGCGGCACGAATGAAATAGAGATCATCTGTTACGTTACACCGTCTCAATTCCTACTCAGCAGCGCAGGGGCCAGATAATGGAGTCGGAGTTTCTACCTCTGGGTCGGGAGACGGAATTGGGCTCACAGTGGTGATGATCAAAACTCGCTGCAATTGAATGGCTCTTTCAGTGTCCTGCGAGAAAAGAGTGTATTGGTTCAGCTGGGTCCAAGCCTGGTTCTTTTTTAGCATTTCAGTCTCAGGTGTCTCTTCTGCTTCAGTTAACTAAACTGGAGCTGAATTAGCTGTAAGGCTCATCAGTTTTGTACCTTCCACGGGAATTCAGCTTGGTAATGAGAGAAAAGAAAATACAGTGTAAATTCAAAATTCAGATATTTGATTCTTGAAAATCAAGCGCAGTATTATAATGCATGTTAGGGCCATAATTGCCTATATGTGGCAATTCCTGTGCATGCTCTTGAGTTTATCATGGGATTTTTATAAATGGGTGGACATTTATGTGTGCTTCAGATCTGTTTTGCATTGCTAGAGTGGTATAAAGGAGCATTGGCACAAATGGTAATCTTGCCCATTTTTCTTTTTCTGAATTTTCACCTTTTGCAAATTTGTCCGTACATGTTAAGTAATTACGGATCAGAAGATGTCCGTTATAGATGACTCACTTCGGTTAATAAATGTCATGGTCTGTTTTAGTCCTTAATTACTTGAGTTGACCTACTCCAGTCAAATCATCTTTGAGCATCAGGAAATACGTTAGGAAAGTTTGACATTCCAAATTGCTAAAAAAATTTTAAAAAATTTCAAAATCAATTGTAACAGAGGAGCCTCATAGACAAGGGATTCACTAACTCACTGCAAGCACCTGTGACTGCTTTACATGGCACAGGTCGAAAAAATAGTGTGAGAAAATGAGACTGTTTGCGGCCAACTGATCAGATTTTAGATTAAAAGTAGAACAGTTGCAAAATTAAAAGTATTCTGAAGTTTAGGATTCATTGGAATGCAAACAGGTCACTCTAAGGCCTTCTACAATGAGTGAGGAGACATCAACAAACACAAGTTGTTCAAACAACGTGAAATCAGATGCTTCGCAGAAGGGTGGCTCACGTTGCTGTTTGTATCTTCTGGCAGTGTCACCGCGATGTAAAAGGGCACTATGTAATGGGAAAACATGTCCAGGATATTAGGAATTTTGGACACACCAAAGTGACTCCTGTAGTAGTAAGTTTTCACTTGGGTCAAGCAAAACACTTGATTTATAAAGCTGTCAAGATGTTTTGGGCCACTGACTTTTGTGTTTTGTTTGAGAGTAGTGTTAACTAATTTCTCAGTTAAAACCAGTAATTTCATCTGGTTGATGATCAGAGGGCCGGAGCCCCTCTGCTGTGAGGACAGGCTGAGAGAGCTGGGGGGGTTCAGCCTGGAGAAGAGAAGGCTCCGGGGAGACCTTGGAGCCCCTTCCAGTCCCTAAAGGGGCTCCAGGAAAGCTGGGGAGGGACTCTGGAGCAGGGAGGGGAGCCATGGGACGAGGGGGAAGGGTTTTACACTGACAGAGGGGAGATTGAGATGAGATCTGGGGAAGGAATTGTTTGCTGTGAGGGGGGTGAGCCCCTGGCCCAGGTTGCCCAGAGAAGCTGTGGCTGCCCCATCCCTGGAGGGGTTCAAGGGCAGGTTGGCCGGGGCTTGGAGCAACCTGGGCTGGTGGGAGGTGTCCCTGCCCAGGGCAGGGGGTGGCACTGGGTGGGCCTTAAGGTCCCTCCCAACCCGAACCATTCTGTGATCTCATGGGAAGTGGAATTATTGGTGATACTGTGTTGATGACTATGACTACTTGGTTTTTCCTTGAAAGCCAGTTTTGTCTGTAAACATTTTCCAGCTCAAATCCAAGTTCAGGTTCCTGTGTGGCTTCTATAAGACTGACTTAGAGGACCCAACATATCAATGTTAAGCTAAGTTTTTTGAGTAGAGTATATAGTCGCTTAGCCTTATATTTATCTTACCGTTTACAGTGGAAGGCCCAACTGTTTTTCCATCCAGTTGCTTATGAATAAATAATATGACATGCTGTCTCCTCAACAGCTGCTTTTCTTGCCTTCCTTCTGCCAGTGATGCAGAAAGTCACCGCACATTTGCATATGAAATACCTGCTCCAAATCACATTTGTGTGTCCTGGACCAATGCACAGGAGAATAATGAGCCCCCAGGCAGCGCTCTTAGATCTCTGTGGGCCAGGTAACTTATCTGAATGTGGCTCAGGTGGTGGCCTGTGGAAAGTTTATTCTCTTATTCAGACTTAGGGTAACTTTAAGCATCCAACACGCCCCTGCCCTTTGGAACTATCCGTTTGAGCATCATCAGCGTTTTATAGCTTGCCTGTCGCAATGGAAACAGTTGGGGTCTAAACTGCTGGAAGATGATCGCACTTAAACCTGAGCACGTCTTGTGAATGGGAGGCATTGTACAGAATGAAGAGGGCTGAGGGATAAATTTCTATATCGTAATTGTCTGTGTTATAGAAAGAATGCCTTTCAAATGTGTCTTTTCCAAATTCCTCTTATTGTTGTTTCTTCGGGGCATAAAGATCTTTGATGAAAGAAAGAGGAAAAAATAACAGCGAAACCGTTTGTACTGGTAGAAAATAGTTACATAAAATATGGGAGTCTGAGAAATGCAGAAAACCAAAACCCCAAAACAAACCCAAAAAACCTCAACAGAAACTCTAGAATAATAATAATAATAAAAAAGTCTTTAGCCGACCAGAATATATGCACGTTCTGAATGCCTGTGTGTCTGGTGCTCATGCCCTACACCGTGGTGTCTCAGAAGCTGTCCGGTGTATGCCACAGCGGTGCGTTGACTCTAGTGCCCATCACTCCTCTTCTTTCTGTTGGGAACACCCAAGTCTGAGAGCCAGAAAGGGGCTGAATTTCTCGGAAAAGGGCTTCTGCGACTTGTGGGACCCAGCGTGATCCCCATCTGCCTTGCGGTGTAGAGGCTAAATAACTGCTCTGGCAGTGCAATTATAATACAGAGTTGTGCAAGGCTGCACGTTTTTAAAAAAATAAAAATTAGGGCTTTAAATATCAGGGATGTTCATAATGTATAACAGTCCATTAGAAAAATACAGGAAGCACTGGGATAAAATTAGGAAACACAAGCAAAAGAAAAAATAGTCTTATTGGGCAACTGTGATATAAAGAAGGTAGAACTATAGTTAGGAGGGAAGGGCTTGCAAGAGAGAAGGCTCCAGCAACCAAATGGTTTGTGTATTTAAGTGCTCGTACCCCAGTATGTGTATTTTTATGCGAGAACAGAGTTCAGATTGTTAGTACAGTGTAGAAATGGTAGATAGGCAGGAGAAGTAAGTTTGTAAGAACTGTAGGTGGGCATGAATGATGAAGGTTAAACCAGAGCAACGGACTAGAACAGTGGATGAAAGCGGTATCTTTTTTGCGTGCAGCATGTTGGCGTGTCCACTTGTGAAATCTGGGTCTGTGCCTGGTTTTGAAATTCAAGATGGCAGAGTCACAGCTACGGCTAAGGGCAAGTTGGGATTTTTTGTTGTTGGAATTTTTTTTCCGTTCTTGCTTTGCTAACATGTAGGAACCAGTGGCAAATCCTGAAATATCGGCTCTGTCCATGGAAAGCACAGCTCATTATGGACAAGACAGCAAGAACTGGAAAATCATTAAGCACACTTACTGTACTGTAGAAATTCTTAATTTTGCTGGTTTAATTTTCAGTTGATTTTAGATGTGAAATTTGGAGTGATTTATTGCCATTGTTCTTCTGACTGGATGCAATCCAGTGCCCAAAGTCTTCCAAGTAGGGCAAGGTGTTAAACGGCTTGATAGAATCAATGCATTCTTCTGATTGCCGTAATTTGTAAGTCAATTAACTAAATCAAAAGATAAAAAGCTGAATTGGCAACAAGGGCAAGTTGGGGTTTTTTGTTGTTGAAATTTTTTTTCTGTTCTTGCTAGAGACATACATTTGCTAACATGTAGGAACCAGTGGCAAATCCTGAAATATCAGCTCTGTCCATGGAAAGCACAGCTCATTATGGACAAGACAGCAAGAACTGGAAAATCAAACTTGCGTTGACTAATATGTTTTAGGAGAGTCCTAACAAACGAGAGAACTTGTTTAAGAAAAATAAATAATAATAATAATAAAAAAATCTTTAATCGGGTATCCACACGTGAAAGAAGGCATCTCTCTCATGGAAGAACACGTTAAAATTTTCTGAAGATGTCGAAAAGTAAGAGTCAAAAGCAGAAAGTCAGAATTATGCTTCTTACTCTCTGAAGAAGCTTTTTTACAATTCCACCTTGAAATGTGAGCACTTCCCAAAGTGTTGGTTTTGTTTGCTGTCTTTAGAGTGCTATACTCTAAAATCCTGGCCATGTATCCCAGTAGCAGCTGCGAAGTGGGAGCCATTTAGGAACTGGAAAAATGCGACAATGAAACTAACACATACGGAACATGACAAAATATTTAAAAGAAATAAAGAAGTAAGAATTTTAATGCTGCAGTACTACTGAAATGACAATATGTGGACAGGTTTCCATGATCATGAGGAGGAAATAATCCATTAACTTATTTCCTGCGGGCTATTGAAAGTTCCCGTATTGCATGTGGTCAGCTGTGACATTGTAGATGATGTAGTTTGGGAAGAAGACTTTATCCCAATAGTAAGTGTATGAATCTGAAAAGTGAAGTCTGAGCCTCCGTTTATTTTTTTTTCTTTTTCTTTTAGGTGCCCTTAAAATATGAACTCTTCTGCTGTAATACTCTCCTTTATTGTATTTTGTAGTTAGAATGCTGCTTGTGTGGTTGCTTCTATTTTCCTTCCTTTCCGCGTCTGTCATCTTTGCTTCGTCTTTCCCTGTAGAGTTCCTTTTGCCTTGCTCACGTGGAAGTAGGGGTCAGTGAGACCCCAGTGCTTTCTGCTACTAATTTGGGCAACTCTATAAGCAAATCCATGTTGAATGAAGCATTTTACAAAACCAGCTGAAACCCAGACAATAGAAGCCTAAAAAGTGCATATTTTTCTTCAGTTGCTAATTAAAGGGAACACCACATCAAATATTTGTTTTGCTCTCAACCTGTGATTTACACCTGTAAAGAGAAATTTACACCTGTAAGAGCAATTAAACTTTTAATTCAGTAAAACATACTCTGCTTTATCTATGCACAGATTTGATGCTTATCTGTTAGCATAAGTCCATCCAGATGAACGAAGCCCAAATGGTAAGGGGGGATCCAATTTCTTTTGTCTCAGCCAACGAACATGCTGCTCTAATTAAAAGTCTGCATGGAATATTTATAAGCAAGGAGAAGAGTAACTCCCACCAGTAAGTCTGCCAAAAACAATGAGTGCAGAGTGGAAATCCTCTGAGTAAGGGAATCATAAACTTTTCTGTGATATTTGTCTTTGTTTTCCCATCTCGGAGGGCCTGCATGACAGTTTGGATAAAATATATATGGTGTTATTAAAAAATAAATTGTCGAGTTGACTGCAGAAGTTACTAGATGAAATTGTGTCGCTTGTATTATGCAGGAGGTCAAAAAATGATTAAGAATGTTACTTACTGGTCTTAAAAAGTGCAGAAATGCTTAATAGATAGAGGTGTGAGTCCGTTCAGAGAACCTGTCTGCAGATGAGCAGCTGATCCCAGACCTGGAATAAAGTTTCTTTTTCCTCAGTAATCTCCAAATGCCTCTTAGAGTACTTTTCATCAGCGGATTTTGAAGGACTTGGCATCATTGCTCCCATGCTACAGATTTGTGGGGAGACAGAAGAATGAACTGCCGAATGTAAGGGTCACCTACAGCGAGTGCCAGCGCCGGAGAGAAAGACGAGTCTCTGGATCACTGCTCTCCTCCCTTCCCTGCCTTACCTTCCCCGCACTTGGGCTCTTTCGGAGCTTTTATGCACCCTGCTGGCATTCACAAATATCCTTCGTAATGGCCCTTTTTCGTGAGGGTGTGAGTTTAGCATGCTAAGCAGCACTGAGGCGAGCAGTTCCTCAGCCCTGTGCTGCGCACAGCAGCATATGGATTAATAATACTCCTCAAAGCGCGATCTGTAAAAGCTGAGGGTGATGAGCAGCTTTTGAGAAGGGTCCCTGTTGTCTCCCTGGATGGGAAGATGAAGCACTAGGTGTCTGGTTCCAAAAAATGGAAATTCAAAATTTTATACCCCGTGACATATATTTTAATATTTTTTTTTTCCACCAACGATGATCCTAATTTTGTATTATACAAATCTTACTATTGCGGTGATTGTTTTATTTTCTTCTCCCCTACCTTCTTCCCGGAGTACTGACAATAACACTGTACATCCTCTTACGGCAGGGGGGGGACGCCCGCCTGGGTGGCGTGTGCCCTACAAATCATCTTTCTGTTGAGTGGGAAAGGGATGGGAGCAGTTGGGGCAGATAGGAATATTATGCTTCATTTACATAATCTTTATCTGAATGAAGTTCACCTTCTAATTCCAGTGAAGCCTTCTGCAGAGCTCCTCCCGGCATCCCGGAGAGCCGCTGCGGGAACTCAGGTGCTTTCGTGCCACTGGGGCTTTCGAATTAATCCCTGCTCTGGAAATGGCTACCCGGTCTCTCAAAGTCCGAGCCGGTCTCTCCCTTATCTGTGGAATGCTATTGGAAAGGCTTTTATTTTAGTAATCCACGTGTAGCTATTTAAGAACTCATTCCTACAGAATGAATTTTATGCAGAACCTTGTTGATTTTTATCTTGGCAAAAAGTTCCGGTCAGTCCAGTAGAGCTTTTCTTTCCTTGATTTTTTGGTAGTCTTTGGTTGAGAGAAGCATGCTAATTGTTGGAGGCAGCTTCAAATCTCCTGACCTCAGAGAAATTTGTTTATCGTTAAATATATGTATACGCGATACGTGATATGTTTATATATATGTATTTAAGCCAGGGTTTAGAGCAGCATCTGCCGCAATAGCCTGCATTGCACAGTTCTGCAGTAAGTATAACCTTCTGATATTTTTAGTATCTCAGCTAATCCGTCCACTCTGCTGTCCGCCGGTGTAATTGTAGCAATCATCATCTTATTCCAAAAAAATAAATAAATAGGGAAATAACCAAACTTACCTTACTCACGGGGAGTTTTGAACGGCTTCCCTGTGCTCAAGGGCTTCATTTGAGTGGAGTGTCCGGTGGGAAGTGGTCCAGCGCTGATGGAGCGAACCAGGGCTCAGGCAGGCGTCAGGCTCGCGGATGGGGACTCTCTTTAGAGATTCTGGATTGTTTGCAACAGGTTTGATACTCTGCCTGATATGGAGGAAGGCAAGTTTGGAGTTTAATTCCTCAAAGGTTGGAAGAGTAACAACCTCAGTAGGAATGTAGGTGGTTTTTTTTTTTTTTTTTTGTTGCTTCAGATTTCCAGAATTTTCTTTTGATTTTGCGTATGTGTTTTTAGTATGTTGATCTGAGAAAAAAAAAAAAAAAAAAATAATCCCAGAATTGAATATTACACGAAGTATCTGACTATCTTTTTCCTTAATGATTCCGAACAATTGGATATTTTTTTTTTAATTATTGTGAGGACTTAATAATGTACTATAATTTTCAACGTATGTTTTGCAAAGTAACACTGATGTTGCTGTCAGTGCTCCATTTTGTGATTTTTTGAGCATCCCTCTTAGTGGTTTCTTCCTCTCCTGTTGGAGACCTAATTCAACAGAATATAGAAATGCTTTTCCTTTTAACAAAGACTTAAAAAAATACCCAAAACCAAAAAAAGGGCACTAGGGAAACAGTCTTGTTCTGCAGTGTAAAAAATGTGGTTTTATTACCGAGGGGAGTGGCTTGGCAGAAGCAGAAGAAATTTTGCTTCGGAAAAAACTAAAGCAAAAGCTTTAAAATATTTTTTTCATAGTAATTTTAAGGAGCTAAGATTTCTGAACTGGGTACAAGAAGTCATTAAGCTGGAATTTGGATTTGCATCATGAAATGCACATAATAGAATCTGTACGTGTGACACAAATTTCTCCATCGCTAATGAAAGTTCGTTATGGAACTTTGCATATTCTCTTCAACAAGGCCAACTCATTCTGCCCCAGTAGATCAATTAACTTTTCTTCGCCATCTGTTCGGCCAGCCATTAGTTCTGTCAACATTGCATCTTCTGGTGGCTTTCAACAACAGCAGGGCTTTGGGAAGCTGGAGAGGAGGCGGGTGCCGGTAGTGTGTTGGAGTGTGCTCACTGGACGCTGTGTTAGCAGCCGGAAAGGCCTTGAAAAGAGGCTTGAAAAGAGGATTTGCCGATGGATGGTGGACAGTGATTCTATCTGTAGCTTATTCTTCATTCAGCTAAATAAATGTTGGGTTTGGTGCTCCTCATGGTTTCCAGAATCACGTGAGCAAATCTGACTTTGAGTGTAGCCCTAACCAGAAGCGTGATTCTACTTTTGGTAAAAATTGATGAAATCTCTCCCTGGCCTTCAGCGATATTAGGATCAGCCCATAGGAGACCAAGGCGTATGGGCCTACTGAATTATGGAAGGACTTTGAACAGTGTACTGTGCTCAGAAGCTCCCACTCAGAATGTCATGTCTTTGTTAGGAAAGGACGAAAAGTTGAAGACTGTTGAGAACAAGGACACTGATAGCTACTGCGTCCCTTTGAACGTCTGTCTGCTGAGAGCTCTGCCTCAAGATACACCCTGTACTTATGTAGCTCTGAAAGTATTTCTCATCTCCTGGTGCTCCTGTAGAATGGAACGTAGGAATATAGCTACAAAGGGTATGCTGTAGATTATACGTGCCAGTGTTAGACGACGCTTGCAAATCTTTGGGTAGAAAAAGGGAGTTTCAACAAATGGGATGTTTTTTTGGGGCCAGTGCCACTGTGGAACATCACCTCTCCGGGGCTGTGCGAGGCTAAACATTCCTTTTTCTTTTTGAAGAGTACCAGCATTGCTTTTTACTTAGCAGCTATCCTGCATTCAGAAATAGTATTGTTCAGTGCTCAGAACTGCCGGTCATCCGTGCAGTAACAAAGTGGTATGAGCACAAAGAGGAGAATACAAAGAAGCTTTAGGAAAGAAATCGATTTACTGTTTGAGAGGATTTTGCCATACAGAAAAGCAAAGAGGAGAGTTTTATTTTTAAATCATAAAAAAACTGTCAGGCGTCTCTTAAAACATGGAATCATCCTTGCTACATTATCTGCCATGCCAAGTAATTGAGCTTCGACTTTAAGCACCCTGCAGATATTTCGCTTTCTATCGTTATATGTGAAACACAAATACCGAAGCTGTAGTCTGTAGGGTTTCTTCCTTATTTGTTGCCTAAGTTGGAAGGCAAGTGCAGTGGGGGAAGCAGGGAAAGTACAACTTTCTGATTAAAGTATCCGAATGCCACCCTGGGAGAGGAGATGATGTCCCTGGACTGACAGAGGGTTCAGCTCGATGGTACGTCAGTTAGGTTAACTCAAAATGCCACAGATCACCTCTGAAAATAACGATAATGCTGACATAGCTGTTCATATAACAGCAAGGCAACTTACGGAACTCATCCAACTGAAAAAAAAAAAAAAGCCTATTTAACTTTCTTGAAGTGCTTTTAAGCTGGATTTGTTACCCAAACCAATTCACCACACAAACAAACGTTATGCTGTCCCACGGGAAAGGACGTTGTGAGAGCGTGAGTGAGTGGTCAGGACAGAACTGGAGATATTTTTGAAAAGAGTCTTGTCTAATCGGATTGTAACGACGTGTAGTGACCTTCCTCTGGCCACACAATCCATGAATTCATGTAAGATTTTTTTAATGAGAAAACTCTGTGTACATAGCATTAAAGGCGGGGGGGGCGGGGAGAGAAAAGATTGTTTCTTACTTTCTTCCTCTGTGATGAGAATGACAGCAACCCATATTAGGAACTAAATGGTCTGGAAAATTATAATTAAGGAAAACCCAAACATTTTGTTGTGAAAATACAAAACTGAAATGAAGCTTTTAAGAAAAGGAGGCAAAGTAATTCATGCCTACCAATGAAACATCAGGAGTTGTTTCCTTAAGAAGGATTTGGTTTTTTAGGACAACTCAGAATTCCAGGAAGGAAATCTAATGTAATTCACTCTGCATCTCTTTTATTGTTGTGTTATTTTCTTTTGAAAAATGTTGTTTTAATCGGAGTCTTTTCAATGTAAGCAAGCATCCAAATGACTCTGGTAATGACTGGCTGTGATAGGGTCTTTCTGGAGTTCGGGTCTTTTTAAAAACCTCAAAAGGGTTTCATCTAGTGCAAAATGAGATTGCTGCAGATAACTGGTGGAAATTTTCTTTAGATACCTAAATTTTCTTTTGTTGTTTTGGTTTAATATTCTTATTCTGTGGATGGAAATTCTCGAGCTGGACATAGTCGTTTGCAGAATCGGGTGCTCTGTACAGGTCTGGCAGCATAGGGAGACACCTGCTAAGACAAACCCATTCCATACATTCCAAAATATTCCATATTTTCTTAAGTGAATATATGGCACGTGTCCCTGGCTTTTGACAGATTTGAAGCTAGAAATTCTCTCCCTCATAGAAATGCTTATAGGTATAGTACTTCTCCTGTTCTTTGCGTGTTGTCAGTGCTGAAAGCCACATGCGATATGAATGGCTCTGAAATAGGCTCCGCGCAGGGAACGTGCCAAAAAGTCCCATTGATTTTCTAGTGTCAGGAGTTTGTCTGTAGGGGGGGCAACCAGAAAATGGAATAGATCCTGTGTTACCTCTAGATGTCATGCCTTTTGGAAAACCTGGAGATTTGTGGGGGTATTTAATGCGTCATGAAGAATATTCACAGCTTTATGCTTTTCAGTTTCTATTATGTTGAATATTCATATGAGAAAAATATTACTAGCCAGCTTTTAAGTTACTCGGTCTTATCTAAACCCCCTTTAGGACTGTACCCTACAGAGCCCAGATGTTGTCCAGCTCTCCTTAGTCTGTATAAGGATTAAAACCCCATTTATGCCGGGCCATAGGTCAGAGCTCGGTGTGTTTGTGTGGGCTGAGAGATCGGTGTTTGTCTGCTGAAAGAGCCGGGTGCTGAGTCTATTATTACCCCCGGCCTCTCCCTGCTTCTATCATAATGCCATTAATGAAGAATTAATAATAGCAGAAAATCAAAAGAGCCTAGAGCAGATATCTTCCTCGAAAAACAACTTGAACAAATAAAACAGCAAAGTTATATCTTTGTGTGTGCGTATGTGTGTTAATGTTACCTAACTTGCTATTGCTCAGTAGCGTTGCAGTGTTACAGACCTCTGGCTTTCAGAGTTTTTCTTTCATCTCGGCAGAAATGGATCAATATTAACAACATTCTGCTTTAAAATAGTAATAATCTCTACCGAGTTCCTGTTTCCGTTGAGATAGATAACTTTTCTACACAAATGGTTACTCTGGGCCCTTTCTCACTTGCCATTTCGCCCTCCGCACCCGGGAACTTCAGTAAATCCTTCCTTAGATCAGATTTTACCGTATTTGTCAATATTGTCACCAGCTGTTTGTGTCTCTGGGGTTAATGTCTTGTTGATGCTTCCCTCATTTTCCCACTTCCTAAGACTTAGAAATAAACTTTAAAAAAAAAAAAAAAAGAAACCAAACCAGAAACCTCCAGCTGAAAATTCAGACTATTCAGAAATTCAAGTGCTTTACAGATCTGTTAAGCCGTGTCACAGACTCTCAAGGGAAGAGACAGGAGCCCTTTTTCCTG
Organism: Chroicocephalus ridibundus; assembly: GCF_963924245.1. Taxonomy (NCBI): domain Eukaryota; kingdom Metazoa; phylum Chordata; class Aves; order Charadriiformes; family Laridae; genus Chroicocephalus; species Chroicocephalus ridibundus. The sequence goes on along the minus strand of NC_086306.1, from coordinate 2,830,129 downwards.
AAATCTTTAAATGTAGCTCAGAACAAGTTCTCTGCTACGTACTGCACGGAACAATCCGCCGTTGGCAGAGGGACCGCTTTGGATTTTATGTATATAGTAACAGGAGTGAGCAGTGAGCAAACAAGAAATAGCATCAAATAACGAGTTAACAAGCATTTATTGCGTGTGTAAATTAAATGTTTGATATGTAGAATTGGGTGACCTAGTTAAAGCTTTTCACCTCTGTCTTAGAGGAACATCTGAAGATAGCCACGTAACTTAAAAGACTGGAATATAATAAAAATTGTTTGAGGTCAAGGAGATAAGTTATACCTGTAGCTTGGGCTTATCTATCAAAAAATTTCACAGAAGCTACTTGTGCATAAACACTGTGCTTTTTTTCATTCCTGAAGGAGATGATGGTTCTTTCAGAAATAGTTTTCGTGTCCGCTGCTTCTTATCTGAAACGCGAGTGCATCCGTTAACCCGAAGTGCAAGCTCCTCAATTACAGCGATGGTTGGAAACTAATTAAGGATCAGAGGTGCCGCAGCGTTGGGAGCTCTGTGGTGGCACGGTGGCTTCCTTCCACGCAGCGGCAGGTACGGCACTGGGATTCCCATTCCTTGTAGAGGAGTTTGGACTGAATTTCTCTAAAGGGGCTGGGGGAAAGAGTTTTAGGAGCGCTCGTATCACCATCAGCTGCGCAAACACTATCTCCTTGGCCTCCTGGCTGGGAAAGGAGTAGCTGCTACTGTAGGGTAAAGGATTTACATTTAAACAATTTCTGTATTCATCTCCTCTCTGCTTTTCGCCAAATTTTTGTTTTAAACCTGTAAAGTTGCGTGTTTTTCTGTGAGAAAACATGCCTGGTCTTTCTAAAAAACAACGCAAGCAAAAACAAAAGGTGCGTGCTTCTGCTTGAAAAGAAATCAATGTTCAGATTAGGGGGTAAGGATGTTATTTGTTTTGGTTAATACCAAATTAAGGAGTTCAGTTTTCAACGTCTTCTAAATTTGTGTTTAAGTGGATAACGCTGCTGGAGCCCTGGAGGACACTGTTCCCCAGTAGGTCCATGGCTGGAGTGGGCTGTGAGTGGCCTCCGGTCCTGGTTCTCGCGCGCGCGTTTCTTCGGTGACAGTGACACCTCCAGTGCGCTCCTGGAGCCCTTCCTTGGCATCCTGTCGCCAGGGGAACGATGTGCAGACTCTTTTACAAAATGATTTCGAGACGTGCGTGTGGATGAAAAGAGTTAGATACAGGCTTTTGGTGTTATGATAAATGTTTCATAGTTGGGTAAATGCCAATCTGATAAGGTGTTTAGTGAATTTAAATGCTATTGTTGACGTTAATCCTTGAAGGAGGATTAAACTGCAGTGAACAGAAGATAATTCACTTCTGAATGGCAATGCTCACGTTTCTTTTATGTTCATGAACTTGACCATTTTAATTAATGCATCTTAAATTTCCTGAATAGGATGAGTGCGAGTCTATAGATGAGTGACGATGTCTGTAGAGGGGTTTCTGGCTACTTTTTCAAATTGGGCCTTTGTTTTCCAGAGCTTTCTTAAATGAATGCCGAGACAATGCACAACAGAAAAACAGGCTCTTGTACAAACAGAATTAACATCAAAAAGATACTGCTGATTCTAGTTCCCTCGGTTTGATCAGGGGAATGAATAGATTATTAAGACACAATATCCTTATATCATCTCCTGCCATCAGTACAGAGAGGAAATAAGTATACAAATCACTAAATTGCTTCAAAGCTGCTTGGCAACTGCAAATTACAAAACTGATCATCTGACTCATTTATATTTCTTTCAAAGAAGAGAAGAAGGAAAAAAAAACAGTTCAGGTTTCTCACAAGGAGTAAATCCTGTTGCAGGCTGTACTGTAACAGCATCAGGGCTTTGTCAGAAAAATCACAATATGCAAAACATGCAGTAGTTAATAATAATAACAAAAAACAGCTGTGCTTCCCTTTGGCTTTGTCCTTTCACTCCCTATCATCCCCAGAGCAAGCCTAAACATGAATATAGCTTAAACTTGGTTGCTTTTATCCATGAGTACGTCTATATGCCAACACGTTACATTGACGGTGCTTTTTTTGTCTAGTCCTTCTTTCTTCTGACTGGTTTTAGTAACCTGGAACCGTAATAGAGGAAAAAAGTCTCACATGTAGGGAGAATTTGTGGGTCATGCATATAAAACACTAGCTCTGGGATTTGGGAGTGCTACATGTCCTCTCTCTGCCACGGACTTTGTGACGGTCCTTAGGTGAATCATTTATCCTCAGTTTATTCCCATTCTCCGAGTTCTACTTGAAAGGACGGAAAAAGGAAGGAAAATCTCAAATTGGCACTCTGTTTCTTACAGGTAGCAAAGTGGGACATGGAGAGATTGGCTTTTTCAAGACAGCAAAAAATGGGAGGTGAACTTTTACTTCTTATGTCTCTTTTCTGTAACCAGGGAATCAGCTGTTTCTGAAATGTGCCAGATGTTTTATTCATCATGCAGGTGTCTCAAATCTTCGTGTGGTGCTAGCTTTCCGTTTTTAAGAGCTCTTGAAATCACTTGTTGGAGGTATGAGGTGGCTCAGGGTATCTTGTCCTTCCTGTGCGAACCACTGCAACCCAACAGAGGAGTGCCGCACCCCAGCTCCGCCTGCCATCTCATCGCCTGCCTTGCTGCTGCTTGGCCCAAACAATTATTTCTCTGGTGACACTGAAGTTAAACATTCTGGGTTCATAGAAGGATCTTTTGGTGCAGCAGGTAAGCACCATCTACAGGCTATTAATGGTTTTTCAAAATAAACCATTTGTCCAGGCAGTCAGCTCTTAGAGCTTCTGTGTTTCAGGTTGGGGTATTTCCCCCCCCCCCCCCATTTCTTTCCACTTTGTTCTTCTTTATTGAGAAACTTTTTGCTTCTTAGTTGTGAACAAGGGATAATGGAACAACCCGTATTTTTCACAATCGGTAAATAATGTAGACCTCGAAGGGAGGAAATAGGAAAGCTATTGAGAGAAGTAAATGAAAATGGAATTACGTTGCTTTACAAGATGCAGATATACCGAAAGCAGTTTTAGACGTAAGAGGCAATACTTTCTGTCATTTGTATTTAGGTCTTAGCATGGGTTGATGCTTTTTGCTTTGTTTCAGTATTAACTCTTTATTAAGATCTCCATCTGTCACGGATTTCACCGTTTTGTATGTTTGCTAAACGTATCTGTACAATGCAAAGAGCTTTTTATTAGTTTTTAAAATGAGCTGTCCTTTCACAGTGATGAGAAGAGGCAGAGCACAGAATGGATGAGAAACACAATTAAAAGGCACAGATTGTGCATCCTTGAAACGGCGCTAAGCTGACACATCCTGGCTGTGTGGTACGCTCTAGGTGAGGAGTAGAATGTAAAGATCTTCCCCAGCTTGCTTTCAGGCGCTTATCTAGGGACTCCTTCACTGGTAGTGAATGATGCCTCCTTACAGGCTCTGGTCATCGACAAACCACTTAGGGAGAATTGTATCATCTCCCGTTTGCAGAGGTTTAAAAATGAGGACAAAACAATGGTGTAGCTTGCCTGGAAGTGCTCTGGAAATGAACAGCAGAGGTAGTGTCCCGAGTTGCCAAATAGAGAAGGCTGTGGAGCGTGCAGGTTAAATGACTGCTTAACATGGAGCGTCGAAGTGTGAAACAGCCACCTAAAAGACCCAGTCCTTTACCTTAAAACCTGCATGTTCTTGCTGAAGACCCAAAGTTCACCTTGTGTCTTGGGAGAAGAGATTTAGCCTTCGGAGAAGTGTCAGCAAAGGAAAAGCTTCTGTAACCTTGGCTGTTGTTAACGCCTCTGCTATTGCTTCCGAGAAGAGCACAACAAAGACCCAGAATTTGCCGCTTATTGAGAGGGGTTTAAATAGTCAACTCCTGTTTATGTTTTCTCAGAAATAGCTCTGAACAGAAACACTCCCAGGGAAATGGAATTTGCTCTGGGCTTATCTTTTTATTGTGACTTATAGGAATTGTGCCAGGTAAATGTTTGTGGACTCACACAGGTCTGAAGATTGCTGCTATCATCCTGATGACAAAAATATGGGACTTTTATTCGTGCCTTCTGGGAGCCATGAGGTTAAGAAAATTACTTAGGTTTTTTTTCCGCTTCATTTCCCAGAGTGTCTTTTGAAGTGAGAAATACACACATCAGTCCTAAAAGCACTGATCGGAGCCCTGCCCTATCTCACCCCTCCAAATATAACGGCTAGAAAAATTGCCAGCCAAGCTAAAAGCGGGGGAAAGAAAAACTAGTGGGGTGAGCGAAGGACGCTGTTAGCTCCTCAAAATTCAACCCGTGCAACAGGAATGGTTAGGGACTGGTTAATCTGTATTTTATTGCCAGTTCTCTTCCTTGTCTGCCAGATCACCACGTGTTCCTAAGCCTCTTGGGTGTTTCTGACCATCACTTCCATTATTCTATGTTTTTGAAGTATGCAAGGATTGAGGACCCATCCATTTATAGCAGTCCAGGTCCGAGTCATTTGTAAGGAGTCAGATTTCTTCCTGGTGGGTAAGTCATTAAAAATTCAGGATTACTGAAGATGATTCCTGTTTGGGAATCCCATTTGGGAAAACATGGGTCATGTAGGAGGGTGTCAGTCCTGGAAAATTACATGACAGTCATGGCAACAGTCACCATCTCTATTGGTAAAAGTGTAATGTGTATCCTGCATCCTAAATATCTGCAAAATTTTGTATTTTTTCTTGTATGTGAATCTCAGATTTGTTCTGCCTTGGGATTTTAAAGGTCATGTAATAATGCTAAAGCATCTATAGAATAGCTGCAACCTAGCTAGATTTCATAACATTTTTAATTTGTATTGGCTGGGCTTTTCATCTTTTAATCTTGCTTAAGTATAAGTGGCAAAATCAGTCAGAATAATTCTCCGTGTACTATTAATACTTGTCACTAGTTGGCAGTGACAATTCACTTTGAGCTCCAGTGAATGGGAGAAAGGACACTGTTCTGACAGGTAACAAATAATCTTTTTGGAAAAAAAAAAACCCAAACATAAATAATAGAAAACAGCTTGATTTATTTATGCTTTTCCATATCACAAAAGTAGCAAACAGCAACGCACAGAATCCCAGAGTGGCCGGGGTGGGAAGGGACCTCTGGAGATCACCCCGTCCAACCCCCGGCCAGAGCAGGGTCACCCAGAGCAGGTGGCACAGGGACGCCTCCAGGCGGGTTTGGGATGTCTCCAGAGACGGAGACTCCCCCACCTCTCTGGGCAGCCTGGGCCAGGGCTCTGCCACCCTCACAGCACAGAAGTTCCTCCTCATCTTGAGATGGAACTTCCCATGGTCAAGTTTGTGCCCGTTACCCCTTGTCCTGTCCCCGGGCACCACTGAGAAGAGCCTGGCCCTGTCCTCCTGACACCCCCCTTGAAGTATTGATCAGCGTTGATAACGTCCCCCCTCAGTCGTCTTTTTTCCAGACTGAAGAGCCCCAAATCCCTCAGCCTTTCCCCATCAGAGAGATGTTCCAGTCCCCTCGTCCTCTTGGTGGCCCTTTGCTGTCCCCTCTCCAGCCATTCCCTGTCCTTCTGGAACCGGGGAGCCCAGAACTGGACCCAGGGCTCCAGATGGGGCCTCCCCAGGGCAGGGCAGAGCAGAGGGGGAGGATGACCTCCCTCCACCTGCTGGCCACGCTCTTCTGGATGCCCCCCAGGATGCCACTGGCCTTCTTGGCCACCAGGGCCCATTGCTGGCTCATGGTCATCCCGTTGTCCCCCAGGGCTCCCAGGTCTCTCTCCATAGAGCTGCTCTCCAGCAGGTCACCCCCAACCTGTCCTGGTGCGGGGGGTTATTCCTCCCCAGGGGCAGCACCCTACACTTGCCCTTGTTGAATTCCATAAGGTTTCTCTCCACCCAACTCTCCACCTGTCCAGGTCTTGCTGGATGGTGGCACAGCAATCCTAGACCCTGGGCTGAGCATGCAGCCAGTGGTCCCCAGGCCCCAAGAGGAGGAATTCTGCTGAGATTTGAGATGTTTCTCGCACAGCAGTTGGCAGCATTGACCAAGCCTTTTGGGAAGAGAGTAGGAATCATCAGTGTGTTCTGTGCACGTCTGCAGCTAATGATGGGGTGGGTCTAGGTTCCTTAACTGAATCTACTAATAGCAATGTGGACATGGGGACATTTAGTCTTTTTCGAGGATTTTATTTTTTTTTAAATGCATTTTACATACCTAATGAAGAGATACATTGTTCTTTAAATTGTTGTCTGAAGCGTGACTGTTTGGAAATTTTAAAAAAATTTTTTAATTGATATAGTATTGAAAAACCTTAGAACAATGGAGGTTTGCGTTGGCCGTTGCTTATCAAATGTTTAGTATTTTTGATGCAAAAAAGACCAAAAAGTGGTCATTTTAATGAAATTATAGAGGGCGGGAAGTGGTTTTGGTTTTTTGGTCTTCATTGTCTTGAAGTTTATTTGGAGCTGGAGCCAGAGTAGTTGTGCAGTGAAAAAATAAAAAACACTTGGGAAGAGGGTAATTACAGTTATTAAGCAGTTGGCTAGTCTCCGCGCTTCTGCTGTGAGGCTTTTGTCTTTGCAGCGTCTACCTGTCTCACTGGTAATTAGTTGTTTAAGGCCTGAACCCAGGTCTCCCATTTAAAATCAGTGGAAATACTTTCCTTGAATCTTGCTATAAAGGTTTGATCCTTTAAAAGCCTTTGATTTATGGGGCTGCTGCTGGTTTCGGTGAGCATTCTGCCACCATAAAGCTTCCAAGGTGGGTCTCAAACTGTGGCAGATAGATTGCATGTTAATTCAGCAGCGGGTTTTGCCTTGTTTGTTTGGCTTTGTTTGGGGTTTTTTCCAGTGAATAGCTGGAGTGTTACTGTGCTTGTATTAAAGATAAGTACTGGAGTTCCAAAACAGAAAACAAGTCACTATCTCAAGAGCGACTAACCGCTCCTGCCTGGCCGATTTTGCAATATATTTAAAGAAACCTGATTTTCAAGAGAATAACGCATTGCAACCGTACATTTGCGGCAATAGGAGAGGCGTTCGATTCCCACCTTGGGTGCTTACAGAACACTTTAGGTTCATGAACTGGGTATTCTGGTTTACTCACCTCTCAGAAGAGGAGGGTTGTGTTCTTCATTTGAATATTATGAGAAATTTTCCTTCTTAAACATCAGGAAAGATGTTTTACAAGCTCATAGAATTCTTCAAAAGTCCTGACTAGCATAGCAGTAAATGCCCAGCCCTTAGACTGTGCAGAAAACAATGCTATGAATATAAAATTTACAGGGGGTCAGGAACAGGATTTTCAAATAGGTCGAATAGGAATTTCACTGAAAGCAGTGAAGCCCTGTTTTCCAAGGCAGGTTCCTGCTGAATCATTGAAAAATAGTTTCATTTAGGGTTTTTATTTTTTCAGTTAATGTTGGTTTCAGAAATCTGTAGTTCATTGCTGCAACTTTCCCAGATTTGTCTTTTAATTAATTTGCCTGCGTGATCTCTCACATTCTAGACATCAGAGATTTTTCCTGGAATAAGGAAATATTAAAAAGTTATTTGCAGCCACTCAGTGTTTCCTCCCGTAATGGATTCTATGGCACTTAGCGTGCACTTACCTCGGTTTTTATCTCACTGCCCATCGCCCTAGTATCTGAGTTCTTCCCATCAAAAGTAAAATCTCTTTCCCTGAAATACTGATGATGAGAATGGACAAGTTGTTTGCTTTCGAAAAGCAATAAAGAGAAATCCAAAAAGGCAAAGCTTAATGAAGAGAAAGCAGTTGCATTTAGGAGAATTAGTGCTCACAAACCAAGTTGAAAAGATGGGAGTCGGATTTTATATCTGCAAGAGATAAGGACTTTTTAATTCATTCATTTTCTAGTGTCATGGATTTTAAAGGGGAGAGCCTGTTTTTCCATTTGGTGATGTAACACAGCTGCTGGGATTTCTTCCAGGCAAATCGGTTACGGTGGGAATTACCATTGGAGCAGTGCAGGTCCCACAGAAGTTCCTCTCTCGCTAACACAACTTTCTTTTCATTTACTTTTCTGTAAGAAACCAGGCTTCTGGAGGAGCCCCGCTTGTAGCAGCAGATGACCATTCCCTAGGTTACTGGGAGCCATGGTTACACTTGGTGTATCTGTGTGATGACTTTGAGGTTTTAAAGACCTCTGTTTTCGTTGCCTTTGGACCACGTTCTCTTATACCTGAGGAACTATAGGCTCCTGTGGAATTTATGGAGCATTTCAAAACCACGGTTTAAAAGAGAAGTGCCAAATACCGCTTTGAAGACACCTATCAATCTTTTTCCTTGTGAGCCCGGCGTTTCCAGTATCTCCGTATTTCTTCTGGTAATTGGTGAGCTCGTCCTTTCAGCAGGTCCTGTAGGCTAAACCTGTCCTATCATCCATCCTTTTCAGCTGGGAGGAGACTAAGGCACAGAGATACCGAGTTGCTTCTCTGAGAAGAGCACCCATGATACAAATGGCACCTGAACTCAGGTCTCCCGTTCCTTAGTCCTTTGAATTTAACCAAAGCTGCTGCTTTAAGCCAAGCCCTCTCTGACCTTTTCAAGAGATCTCAAAAGTTTACTTACCCCTAGGGGTGTTGTGAAGCTTAATTAACGTTTGTAAAGTGCCTTGAGTTCTTTGGATGAAAGCGCTTTGGATTATTAATATTAATAATAACAGATGAGCCCCTGAAACGTTCTAGTACAGTGGAATGAATTAACATGAAGCAAGCAATCAACAACAACAAACCGAACCCGTAATGCCGACATAGCCCTGGGCAGTGTGTCCGGCTGGTGGTCTGATAGATGTGACAGATGAATCCGCTGATACGCTCTTCAATCATTTCCATTGTAAATTAAACTGTCTCCCATGTCCTCAGAACAACGGCGTTTTAGCCAAAAGTAACCTGCAGCATTAATTTGCTTTTTTCAGTTGAGGTTGGCTTTTTTTAAAAAATCATCTCCTACAGGTCATATTCAGACGTGACATGAGCCGATACATAACTTTTTGGGTACTTTTCAGGGACTTACATAAAAGGTGGCAGATGGGGCACCGTTCCCACAGTCACATTGGCTCATGTGCCCCAAGAGAGACTTATTCCATCTGCAGGGCTTTCACCACTGTTACCTGGTGCGTGTACTCACACGGGGGTGTTGCTCCTTCTGCACAAGTGTCACCAGGCAAAATGGACAAGAAAAAGAAGAGAAATGAAAGCACAGAGACCAGATGACTCCGCCAGTGCCTTTCAGTGTATCAGAGGAAAGGTAGGCTACAGGGTCCCAGTCCATGTTGAATATTCTAGGTATTTAACTATGGTATTTCAGCTGTTGTCACCTCCTTTTTTGCACAGGAGTGTAAAAGAAGAATAGAATTATAGGATTGCATAAGTTGGAAGGGACCTTTGGGATCATCTAGTCCAACCATCGACCTAACTCTGACAAAAACCATCACTAAACTATATCTCTAAGCATACATATATCTCTAAGAACCCAAACATAACAGAGTGAAATCCATAGTGCCCTTTTCATATAAGTAGATATCAAACTAGTGCCCTTTTTGTATAAACAGATAAGCAAACTAGTAGAAAGAAAGCTCCTTCAGAGTTGCACAGTCTTATTTTTTCTTTCAGTCCTCTCTTCCTTCTATCATCAAAATGCAGCGACACAATATAAATTTTTTGTATGTACATTACAAGCTGAAAAGCTGCCATAACCTCAGTAGATCATAGTAAAAATCTGTTATGTAGAAAAATAAATGAGGAAGCCGTAGGGCAGTTTTCCTCAGAAGAAGTATGGTAAGGAATGTGTATTTTCTTGGACCATTGAATTGAGTTGGATTATTAAGAAAAGCGTGTTAATGATTTATGCAAGGTTTTTGGAAGAGGCACTGCTGCTAAGATGCATGTTTTGCATAGTTTTGCATAGTACCTGTACCAAAGAGCAATCGGTACCGCTGTAACTGCCATTGGTCATAATGGAGAGTTTCACTCCATGGAAAATGCTGAAATTTCCGGAGAAAAAACTCTATTTGTTGTTGGAACAAGTTGAAATGTGTAACTGAATACAAACACCAAAATGTTCTTACACAGGATTTGCATGGGTGTGTGAAAGAAAAAGGGAACGGGGAAGGAAGGGACGTATGTAATTTATTTTCCAAGTAAATACAGTATTCTTCCTGAATTTCTGAGAGACCTGTTCTCCGGGGTTATACAAAACAGATAGGAATTCAGCAACCTCACTGAGAACTATTTTAGTCTTTCACCCTGGCAACTTTTGCTTCCCTGCGCGCAAATCCTTTTTGGGTTAGCATGTTTGGCATTTTGGAGGAGCCAACCTTGAATTGTACTGTTTAATTGAGGCAACGTGGATCTGGAGTGAACATCTAACAATGGATGAACAATTACTTTTAACCTTCATGCCTCTTCTCTTCCCAACAGTATCTGTATCAGCTCTGAGTATATAGTTAGCAGTATGCCTTTTTATCTTTTTTTAGGGCTGATTACTTATCCCATTGGCTCATTCTCATGTGTTTTTTCCAGTGCGATCGTGCAAAATCCAGCATTCGCCTCGGTATGTTCACCTGTCCATGTATCATTGAGCTCCAATCTCTCTGTGTGTCCTGGCCCTGACTCTGTGCTGAATAAGCTCAATGAGCTTCTTAGAATGTGATAGAGCAACACCAAAAATCATGTTTGCATGGGTAATATTTGGAAGAGGCTGAAGGTAGGGACACTATCTCCTTTGGTTCAAATAACACTAATTCTAGTGAAGGAGCGGTAAATGCTGCAACGTGGCATAAGCAACTGAAAAAGCTCTGCTTTGTATATTTGGGAAGGATTTATTTATTTTTTAGAGGACATGTTTATATCTCTGCTATTCTTATTGCCCAAGGATTGTTCTTGTTCATCGTGACTGCAGCCGGCAGCTCACTCTGAGGTGTGGAGAATGCAGCCCCCTTCTCCTCCCCTGCCCGTCGCTCCCGCTGTCAGGTACTCTGGAAGTTGGGGTAAAGTGTCCTACAACTTAACACCCATTCCTGTGCTTCGGAAATTTCTCGTTTCAGCCCTTCTGCCCAGCTCTTACCGGCAGAGCTTCACACTACGAAGCATAAATTCTTCCGTACAGTGTTTTCTGTGGTGAAATAATTTGCTTGTTGATGTGTTAGGCCATTTATTTAATGAGACAGGGCAAGCCCTCTGCTGAGGCATTCCACCACAAACTGATTGGAAATAAAGTCACTAAAGTGGTGTGGCAAAGTATTAAACCTATAATTATGGTAGTGGCCAGCTTTTCACCCAAGACACCGCTGGCAAACTTGCGGATTTCTTCACTCAATATAATTTCCAATATTTTTCTGAAGACCAGCTTTGATACAATGCACTGTTGTGCGTTATCTGTTTCCACAGCCTGATTTCATCTCCTCTTTGCATATGCAACAAAACGTATGGTGTTTCTTTTCATATTATTTATTCCTTTTTTGCTATATTAAGGTTTGGAGCAAGTAGTCCAATTACTCGGTTAGGTTCCTGTTTTTGTAGGTTCTAATTCCTGCTCATAACGTCTTGAGATCTTCGATATTTCTTTTTTTCTTCCCCCCAAGTAAAAATCACACTAGCTAGAGAATTCTTTTCCTTCAGCTGTTCTGTTAGAAACTAACCCCATTCTTCCTGCCTTTTAGCACCTAAAAATAAGAAATTTCATAAGGAAATTAAAAATGAATGCTGATTAGTTGTGATCATTTTAACTCATATTGCAGATTCCTTTGCTATTTTGCTATTTAGTTGACTTTGGCATGTGTGTCTTTGAATTTTAATTTAGGCAAACATATGCCTGTTGATGAAATTGCAAATATGTGGCACCTCTTATTTGAAGATAACAGTGTCACTTTTTGCTTGGTTTTGCAATACCCTTTTCTGTCTGCTGTGATTGAGATGTAAAGAGCGCAGCATGGAGAGACCGAGCGTTCTGCCGAAAGTCAAGTAGCGTGTCTGGAGGGAAAGCCAACGGTCAGTGAGGAGGCCTCAAGGTAATCATGATCTTTGTGTAGGCAGAAATGCGAGGCTTCATCTGTATTAGGTGCGTTAGATACATAGATGCATTAGGTGGATGCTTCCGTCCCACTCCTCCTTCTCTGACTTACCCTGCTGGTCTTCGGAACGTCTTTCTGCTCTTCCCATGGCCTCAACCGTCCAGGTACGACCATTTCCCTGTGCCCACAGTTACCCTGCCGTAGATGCACTCAAAAACTCCTCGGTTTGCTCCTGATTTGCTCAATCTTTTTTATTCTTACATTAGCTAACATGTCAGCTTTTTTTTTCGTTTTATTTATCAAGTTTGTGATTTAAGGAACTTTTTTCCTAATGTATCTTAAATAACGCATATCAACATTTAACTTTTTTCTTTTCTTCTACTGCTGTACGAATTGCTACTGTAGAGCGACTGAGATTCCCTATAGTTTGATTTTATCCTGTCACAGTATGCAAACGCGCTTTTTCCTTCGAGGTCATGCCAATCTCCTTTATGGATTTCTATTTTTAATATGAAGCTGTAAATAAGTTGAACACATGCTAGAAAAAATGCTGGAAGTCACTTCAGTTATTATCCAGCGTATAAGCAAACTGCGGCAACTGATGTATCCAAAGATACTTAAGATATGGGTTTATTTTCTACTGATTTGTAAGAATTATTTCATGTGTATCCATTAAGTGCCCAGTTTGGGACTTTAAGAAGAAGCTGGTCCTTGAGTTCAGCATTTTCTGAAGATCAAATCCAGCCACTTTTGTTGTTTGAAAGAATTCAGAAGTCATGGGCCCCCCTAAATAAACCCAAAACTCAGGCTGCTTTTAAATCGTCTTTTGACACCGATCCTAACTTCAGGCACTCAAGTGTTTACTAGTTTTTAAAAAATAATTATGGTTTGGAAAGACATTACTGTTATTTTAAACGATCCTGGCCAAGACAGATTGGATTTTAGCAACATCATGTTCAGAATAATCAGGATGATTACATGAATATCCAGCGTTCTCTATTTGAATATTAAATAGCCTCAGATTCAGCAAAGGATCTGCCATTGCGTTATTGGTAAACTGTTTTTTTTTTTTTTTTTCTTCACTTCTTACTATTCGAAGTGCGGTTGAAAAAAGAAAGTGGGCTAGGAGGTGTCTGAAGGCAGATATGCATCCCTGTCCTTCAATTTTGTGGCAAATAATTGGGCCCTGAAGGAGTTGGCTGTTGCGTTGTTCTCGGGGCTGGAGTGTATGTATGTTGGCTCCGTTTCTTAGAGCTGCCTCCCAGCGATGCGTTTTGGCAGGAGCCCGAAGGACTGAAGGATGCTCCAAGTTGAGGCGTCAAGTTAATGTGATCCAGAGCCCCAGTCAATGGAGATACCCGCAAGGGAAAAAACTCCAAACACTTTAGTAAAATTCGTTTTACTCTTAGGAAGGTAAATTCACTGACAGGTTTTTGTCGTTCACCCTCTCCAGCATTGGCTACATGTCGCTCTTATTAGCCTTTAAACCTTTTAGACAAGCTGTTCCACTCTACTAGTGTTATACACGTACTAGTGTAATACTATATCTACGTAAGCAGTATGCATTGGGTTTGTCGGGTTTTTTTGGTTTACTAGGGTGTTGCTGATGAAAATTTAGCTGGAGTACAAGGAAACCTTTCTAATTACTAATTTAGGAGTATATGTCTAATTTACGACAGTGATGGTGACGCTCAGGAGACCAGAGGGGTTGGATGGTCCATGCGGAGGTCAAAGTAGTTGTGAACAACTGAAGAGATACCCGCCGCTTTCAGGGGCGATGGACGGTACTTGGCTACTTTGGGCTAAATGGTTAAAGGTGTGGTAACATTTGCATTCTGTTCCTTGCCCTTAAACTCTGCTGCTCTAGAACTCAGTTTCCCTGTTTGTAAAATGATAGGAATTATTTTACTACTGTTAGACCATAGTAACCGCGTCCCTCCGCTGCGCAGCTGTTGTGGATCCTGGTGGAGAGACGTGCGGATCCTCGGTACAAATGGATTACAGTTTCCTGGAGCCTCAGGACAATTCGGTTTTACTGCTCAAGTTGTGTTTGAAAACCGTGGCTCTAGACAAACATCTGTATGTAGCCAAAAGCAGAAAATGCTTGATCCTGTTAGAGTCATCCGTTTTCTTCAGCGAGTCTTAGCCCCGCATGAGGATCCACTAGATAGATTCAAAATGTAGGCCCGTTATAATGCTGAGACTTATAATAAATGGTGAACGTTATTATACATTCAGGTACTTTTACAAGCCTCTTTTCATGCAGTTCTTCCATATTTTCAAATAACAACACCCAATTAAGCACTTGAATCAGTGCTGCCCTCAGCAGAGATGTAATTAAGCAGGTGTTTAAATCCCTTGTTAAATTAGTCTCTTATATTTTTCTTTCCTAATCTACCATTACTATTCCTGTCCAGAAAAATAATGGGAAAACAAATGAATCCTGAAATCCTAGCTTTGGGCTTGTAGGGGTCAAACTATATCAGCCATGCAGAGTAGATCTATGGAATCTAATCAAATTTAAGTGAAACAAAGCAGATTTAAATAGAGGCTGCTGGATAACAGCAGTGAAAGGCAAAACATCGCTTCTCCAGGAAGGAAAAAAGTTAAATGGACTAAAAATCCACTTCCAAAAGGGCATTATGTGGCACTTTTCCCGACTAATGGCTTGAATGCTGTAATTCAGAATGCTCACAAAATGCATACATGGCCTGGCCATAAAGAGAATAGGGAAACAAAGAGGTTGCTAATTCAATTACAAATGTTATAGATCAAGCTCTTTACTATTCATCCAAATGGAAATTTACACTAAATAACATTATCGTGAATTGGCTCAGCAACTTAATGGACTAAGACTCTCACATCTAACAGATTGCCTGGTCCCTACTAGGTCTTGAAAATTGTCTCTCTTGTGGGTACCTTTAACCAACCCCAATATACTCTTGTTATGGAATAAACGGAATAAAGTCACATCATCATTTTCGTTATGTTCACTTAGCTAATAGATGCAGTAAATAGTTTCTGTGTAAAGTTTGATCCTGTCATGTTTATGGCCGGGGCAAGAGGCCTTTCAGAGGTCCTTACTTTTGGACAACTTTCCAGTGATGCTTGGTAAGCCAGGCATGCAAATTGGAGCCCAGTATTTATTTTATTATATATTATATATTATTATTCTACAAACTGTCTCATCTGGGACCCTTGCAAAACCTTCTGGACCATTCTGGTCATAGAATCTGTTAGGCTGGAAGGGACCTTTAAAGGTCATCTAGTCCAACCCCAAGCTGATTCTTTTGGATTTCAGTACCATGTCTGTTATTTGAAATACTTCTGTTTTTATTTTCTTTGGTCTCAAGGCTGCTAGGAATTCCAGACCATTACATTAACATTCGTTAATGGGGGGGGTGTGTGTGTGTGTGTGTGTGCGCACTATGTATCCTGCAAGCTGTCTATCAGAATTTGCTAATACTGTTTTTGACCAGAATGGTGATGAATGCACAGCAAGATTGACCTTAAGACTACTCAGGACTTAGTAAGGAGGAGCTTATAGCCTTAAGAACATCATCTATTGTGAAGGCTTATCTAAAGTAAAAACAGATGGGAGGGAAAGAGTGTATATTCATGCAGATGAATACGTAGATGGGCTGTACCGGTACTGGTTCATGTTGTAGCAGCTTTGCTGGTGCTGTGAAGTAACCTAAAGTTGAGCAAAGATGACATTTTCGTGTTTTAAATATGCTGTTTCTCTTGTGCTGGTTAACCATATTTATTCAGCTTGATTTGGTGGAGCGAAATGAATGGTTTGGTTTGCAAAGAGGCTCAGATTTCAAACTAGTATGAAAATTATATCCTGCATGATGTTGGTTCACCCAAAAAATGAGGCTTGTCCACGGTTACTGCACCGACACTGAACTTCACTGTATTTCTAGGATAATTTGGATGGAATAAATTTCTCAGTGGGTTTCTCTGTTCCCACGATGTGTGATGCCCGTGGACAGCTAAACTACTTTCAAAAATCTGCTTTTGGATTTTGGTGTCTTCTGCTTTGGGAATCGACAAGGACTAGCTCTCTGAAGGTAGCTGGGACTCTTTAGCCTTGAGGAGAGAAAGCTTAGGGGGCTCTTACCAGCACGTTACCTGATGGGATGTGGTAAAAACCAGACTCTTCTGAGTGGTGCTCAGTCACAAGACAAGAGGTACTGGGTAAAAACTGAAACTGCCAGCAGTGTGCCCAGGTGGCCGAGAAGGCCAACAGCATTCTGGCTTGTATCAGGAATAGCGTGGCCAGCAGGAGCAGGGAAGGGATGGTGCCTCCGTACTCGGCGCTGGTGAGGCCTCACCTCGAGTGCTGTGTTCAGTTCTGGGCCCCTCTGTACAAGAGGGACATTGAGGTGCTGGAGCGTGTCCAGAGGAGAGCGACCAGGCTGGGGAGGGGTCTGGAGACCAGGGCATATGAGGAGAGGCCGAGGGAGCTGGGCATGTTTAGCTTGGAGAAGGGGAGGCTGAGGGGAGACCTCATTGTCCTCTACAACTCCCTGAAAGGAGGGTGTAGAGAGGGGGGTGTTGGCCTCTTCTCCCAGGGGAATAACGACGGGACCAGAGGAAATGGTCTGAAGTTGCGGCAGGGGAGGTTTAGGTTAGATATCAGGAGGAATGACTTTACTGCAAGAGTGGTCAGGCACTGGGACAGCCTGCCCAGGGAGGGGGTTGAGTCACCATCCCTGGAGGTGTTTAAGAAAGGTCTAGATTTGGCACTTCAGGGCATGCTCTAGTGGCAGAGATTGTGGGTTGTTGGGTTGGACTCGATGATCTTAAAGGTCCTTTCCAACCATGAAGATTCTATGATTCTATGAAATACAGGAAATTCCATTGAAATGTAAGAAAAAACTCTCTATTGGGAGAGTGGCCAAACACTGGCATGTATTTCCCAGAGGGGCTGTGGAGTCTCCATCCTTGGAGATACTCAGTTCCTCCCTGGACGTAGTCACGGGCGCTCTGCTCTACCTCATCGTGCCTCCAGCAGGGGTTTGGACTTGGAAGATTTCCAGAGGTCACTTCCAAACCGCAGCTATTCTGTGGTTCTGAGATTTAAGAACCTAATCCATATTGAAAGGCAATGAAGATAAGCGGCCTAGGCTTTTAAATGGCTTTTAAAAATGAGACTCAAGCTCGTTAATCAGTTGCAATGCTGAGTGGAGGAGTAATGTAATACCCTGAAAAAAAACGTGTTCAAGTTCTGCGCACCCTTCAAAAAGCTTACACGTAAATGTTGTGGTGCTTGATGTGAAACACTTCAAAACTTTTTTTAGGATGCTTTTAAATCCCCCAAATACTTCCATTTGTACAACTATTACTTAACACTTATAAAATAGCCTTAATTTTTTTGTTAAATTTTGAATCCTAGATGAAGTAGGAAAATAACACATTTCTGCTTAGTTCCTTGATTATTAAATACAGCCTGTGAAATACTATTGATGAAGAGTTCATCGCTTTAAAAGGTTACTGTCCTAAAAATAAAAAGGAACCAAGCATGTGTGCTGTGCCAAGGCTCATTTCTTCTGCCTACCAGGGACAATAAACATGCGATTTGAAAGGTCATTGGTTCTTTTGTATGCTAATAAACAATTAGTATGGCTGGGGGGGAAGATGTGGCATCAGCTTCTTTAGAATGTATTTCTGAGGAAATTAGCCATTCATGACAAGTTAAGAATACTGAGGCTAACATCTCCTGGATGATTTCTTAGCCATCATTTCATTCCCTGAAAATATTGCTGTTTAATCAGCTCTGGCTAACAATTATTTTTCTCCTTGACAAGCACCTTCTGGGACTTCGGTTCCCCCCTGAGATTATTATTTTTTTTTTTTATTGTAACATTTTATAGCTGATAAGGAAAAAGGATTTAGAAAAAGAAAATAACTGACTTTTCCTTCCAGGCAGTTATGATGTTGTATGCATATGAAATATATGTGCAGAGAATCTAAATTTGATGTTACTCCAGTCATTTTATTGCCGTGGTAGCGGTGGAGTTTCACACATTCTCGTAATTACAATCTTTCCCCGCCACCCCCTCACACACGCGCTGCTGCCACACAAAAACTGACCATCTGGGCAACATTTAGAAAGCAAAATAACTGTGATTGTGGATGGAAGCACCTAACTTGCTGAATGCCAGATACCGCACTTTAAATAGGACCCACAAAAGACTTGCTCTTCCTATTTCTGAATTGCTCAGGAACATCTGCAGGCTAGCAATCAATTTTTTTATTTTCCTAATCATTGGAAAACACATTTTAGACTTTCTGCAATGACTTTCACCTGTCCTGTTCCTTCACTTGGCTTTCATATTAGTTTCTGCCTGCCATTTTTTGGATGCCAAGGGATATTCTCTTATTAAGTTTCCAGAATACAGGAACATTGAGTCAGAATATATTTTTTTTTTTCTGAACGGCAGAAAAGCTGCTGCTGCACGAACAAGCGTGACTAAGTCTGGTGGCTGGGAAAGCCGAGCGTGGTGGGCAGGTCGGTCTGAGCACGCTGGCTGCCTGCCGTCAGGATTCTTGTCAGAGTTATGTTGGGGTTGGAAGCCCATGGAAATCTGCAGCTCTTCTTGCTCCCCAGAGCATCTGGCTGACAGTGTCCTTCTCGCTCTGTCCCCAGGCTTTTCCCGGCATCCTGCAGAGTCCAGCCTTCGCAGCCCCGCAGTCCCAGGAGGATTACCCAGCAGGATTACCTTTCTCCCGGGCTCTGAGCATGGGGGCAAACAGGGTATGTACGCGGTGTGTTTTTTTCCTGGCTGTGAGGCGAGTTTTGTGTATCCTAATCCCAAATGGAGGAACAAGCTCTGTGTGTACTAGAGCTGGCCAGAGTGGGATGACTTCTACTGTGCCTGAGAAATCTCGGACAAATATTGATGAAAAGTTAGCAAACCCGCCTGGTGAAATGATAGGGCAGGAAACTCGCACGTATTCAGATGAACGTGCACACCTAGTTAAAGATGTCCCTGCTCACTGCAGGGGGGTTGGACTAGATGGCCTTTAAAGGTCCCTTCCAAGCCAACACATTCTATGATAGGCATGTTCAGTTGCATCATGGTTGTGATTAGTTGCATTTAGGGTCGTGATTAGGGGCACAGAGTCTAGTTGGAGGTCAGTGACGAGTGGTGTTCCCCAGGGGTCAGTACTGGGTCCAGTCCTCTTCGATATATTCATCAATGACCTGGATGAGGGGATAAGTTCGCTGATGATACAAAGCTGGGGGGGGTGGCTGACACCCTGGAAGGCTGTGCCACCATCCAGAGAGACCTGGACAGGCTGGAGAGTTGGGTGGAGAGAAACCTTATGGAATTCAACAAGGGCAAGTGCAGGGTGCTGCCCCTGGGGAGGAATAACCCCCCGCACCAGGACAGGTTGGAGGTGACCTGCTGGAGAGCAGCTCTGTGGAGAGAGACCTGGGAGCCCTGGGGGACAACGGGATGACTACGAGCCAGCGATGGGCCCTGGTGGCCAAGAAGGCCAATGGCATCCTGGGGGGCATCCAGAAGAGCGTGGCCAGCAGGTGGAGGGAGGTCATCCTCCCCCTCTGCTCTGCCCTGCCCTGGGGAGGCCCCATCTGGAGCCCTGGGTCCAGTTCTGGGCTCCCCGGTTCCAGAAGGACAGGGAACTGCTGGAGAGGGGACAGCAAAGGGCCACCAAGAGGATGAGGGGACGGGAACATCTCTCTGATGGGGAAAGGCTGAGGGATTTGGGGCTCTTCAGTCTGGACAAAAGTTGACTGAGAGGGGGATCTTATCAACGCTGATCAATACTTCAAGGGGGGGTGTCAGGAGGACGGGGCCAGGCTCTTCTCAGTGGTGCCCGGGGACAGGACAAGGGGTAACGGGCACAAACTTGACCGTGGGAAGTTCCGTCTCAAGAGGAGGAGGAACTTCTTTGCTGTGAGGGTGGCAGAGCCCTGGCACAGGCTGCCCAGAGAGGTGGGGGAGTCTCCGTCTCTGGAGACATCCCAACCCCGCCTGGAGGCGTCCCTGTGCCACCTGCTCTGGGTGACCCTGCTCTGGCCGGGGGTTGGACTGGGTGATCTCCAGAGGTCCCTTCCAACGCTATGGTTCTATGATTCCATGGTACAAATAGAAAGTCCTGAGTTAGCAATAGTTTTGTCAAAAGTACAACATTGACTAGAGTCAAGGGGAGGAGTACTGCCAGTCTGGCACATTATCTTCTGCAATTACTACAACTACTGCTCAAGACAAACATTGGAAATAATGATCATTATCTTTTGAATAGTTTCGTATCTCCTTCATTATGCAGCTCCTTTAGTCCACAAAAATATTTAGGTACTTGAGTTAAGTAGACTTCGCCTTTTGTTTGTGGGAGATGCTTGTGTAGAATCAAAACATCATCTAAAATATCTTTAGCTGATTCTGTTACATTGAAGCTTTCAGTTTACAATTGTACGTCGATAGTACAGGGGTCTAACTTCTCTTGCTTTTCTTTGTTTATTTTTAATTAACTTTTTTATTGTTTTCAGCACACAAAGCAATCAAATTATGGCAGTTAGAGAACATTAGTGAACAGAGATACAATCCTCCATAAAGAGTAAACCAGGGAACGTTTCTTAGGCAGGGTTTGCCCACTCGCTGCCATACGTGAAAGCACGACGGGCATGACTGATGGCCCATAAGCCACCAAAAAGAGGTAAATGACTGGGAGGAAGAGTCCCTCATTAAACAGCATTTTGTAAGTGAATTGGTTTGGTAAATGTGATGTGCAAGAGATGCAAAGAAATCGTTCTAAGTGCCAGAACTTACCCAAATCTTCACAATAAAATTTGAATTTAGATTTCATTTATAAATAGATTTTAAAGGATTAATACAAAAATGAACAGGCTGTTGATTTTCCATCCTAGGAACATTTTTGAGATTGCTGAAAGTGTGCATGAAGACAAAGCAGATTTTCAAACTTCTTGTAAAGCTGGAGGGTGTGTGGGAGGGCAGAGACCTACACATGGAGGCTTGACCAGTTTCCATCCCCTGAAGATCCTGTTGATCCAGGCGCTCCTCTGGCAGCAGGAGGCTGAACTGAAGCCCTTCTTCAACTTGATTTGGGCTGCTTGGCTTCTACGCTCAATCTCGCTAATACATGCTTATTAGCTACCTTAATAAATTGTTATTTATAGGTTTGAAGACTAGAAGAGACTATTCAATCATTTTGTCTGACCCCTTTACAAAGTGGGTCACAGAATTGCCATATTAATGTCAATTGATTGCTGTAATTAAGGGATCGAATCAGTGAAGACATTGCTTAGAACAATGGGTTATAGTCACAGCTAATAACTTTTTGAGATGGACTACTCCTGATGCTGCCAGTATGCTAATAAAATCTGTTTATCATTGGTAAACTAGTCCTAGAACCTCTTTTTAATGAATAATAATTCTTAAAGCGAATTCAGAGATGGTGGAAGGTGGCCTTTAATTTGGATTACTCTATGTGCAGTTTAAGATAGCCTAGGCCTTATTTTAAATGAATTACTGCCAAATCTAACTGAAATCAGTAAGTACTCATGACCTGCAGAGCCTCCAAAGACTGGGCACAGGGTGCTTTGTGCTGTACAAGCACTAAAGAGTGACCTGAACATCTAGAAATAGAGATGGAAAATAGAGAGAATTTTCATCCTGAGATTTTGAAATTTTAGTTAGGGGAGATACTTAGGATTGTATATGACACAAAATAGTTTGCAGTATGTTGATTTGTCTATTATAATAATAACAGACAATATATTATAATAATATAATAATTAGGATGAAAGTTTTGAATTGTCCAGAAACAACTTCATCCATTGGATCGTTCTCTCTATTGAAAAGTCGAGTTAAAAACTTTTCCTGCTGCTCTGGCTAGAGGCAGCCTGTGAAAATGGATTTATGCAGTTCTCATATATATTTCCTCAGCATTTATGACGCTGGCGAGGGTCAAGCGTGCATGGGAGTGCGGTGCCGGACAATGCGTCTCAACCTTGGACATCTGAGGGAGCTGTTTCAACGTTGAGAGGTCAGTTCCGCCTCAGCACTTGGTTTAATTCTGGGTTCCTTGGCTGAGAATGACAAGAGCTGCTTAAAGTGACGAGATGTTCTGGGGCTTTTTTTATATATGTCAACTGGGAAATCGCCCGAAACTACCGTGTCTGATATAGGACATGTAAAAGCTCTCTTCCCTTTAACTTTCTGCCTGACCCAGATTTGAACTGATGAGCTAGTATTTAAAACACTCGGTAATAATGACCAACCTCCACATTATCTAGAAATTATAATTGAAAGACAACTACTTTGGGTGCTTACTCACAAGCCTTTTTTAATGGGGATTTGTCTCCTGATCATGTGTCTGTAGAATTTAGTTGAAAACCAAATGCTGTGGAAAATTTACATTACACCCCTGAGTTTCACGGAGCAGAGAGAGCACTTTTCAATTCAAGAGTGAGCTGCAAATCTTAAATAAGGCAAAGAATTCATTATTTTAATGATAATAATTTACACTTGCATGGGAGCTTTCATTCAAGAAAATATCATGTTAGAATGTTCCATTCGTAGTCTCTCAAAGATGGAGTAATTTCACCTTGGTAAGTAAGTGCATTATATTTTCCTTTGCTTTTTGGGAAGATAAAAATGAAGATTATTATAATTATGCAGTTGAGTGTTTATTATAGAAATATTTTGCATTTATATTGTAGTTTTCTTAAAATCTGAATGTGGTTTTGAAACTCTGGTTTAAACCTGTCAATGCCCCTATTATGTGAAATTGGTCTACTGCTGTACACTTGGGGAAACTGAGGTAATAACCTCCTGGGTCTGTTCTGTTTCTTGGGGTTTTTTTGGTTTTGTTTTTTTTTTTTTTTTTTTTCTATTTGAAGTAAATCGAAGCAGTAAGTGGTTTGCAGCTCTGGAAATCAGGTGCCGTTACCGAGAGCAAATCTAGTGGTCCAGCTCAGCTGCGTCCTCAAAGATAAGATCTTTTCTCGGGAAAGGGACTTCTCATCTCATCTGCTTAAAATGAAGCATCTGCGGCAGCGATGAGTTGAATGCAGAGGGTATGACAAACGCTTTGTGGAGTTGGAGGGCAAGTCTCTGGCAAAACTGGGGATGGGTGGATGGAACTGGGCACCTTTTATTCTTAGGGCCTGATCCAACACACTGCATCATCCGTGGATATTTTTTCCATTATTTCAGTCAAGCCCTTGAGATATTCTACTATATGCAATGCAGCACATCTTTCTTTTCTTCCCATACATGGTAAATAGAGTCAATTTTGGCTCTTTTGATGTGTAATAAATTCCCTATACAGAAGCTCTGTTTTCTTTCAGTTATTGTCTTTTTGGAGGCGCCACATAAATATACAGAAGCCTGTTTCTAATTTTATCTTTTTTTTCTTATGCAATTCTCTATGCACTATTTACTTGTTTAAAAAATGAAATTGCTTGCTTTTCTTTTTTCCTTTCCCAAAAAAGCTGTGGGGGACCTTTCCCTTAAACATGTGCAAGCAGCATAAGGCAGACCAATAACACAAAGTCAAAGCCATTTCATAGAAAGTGTTTCAGAAATGCTAATTAATCTAAACGAGCTTAGAAAGCATTTTACAGAGAAAGTATCCAAAATACAGGATGGATTGCAGGATACACTCCCATAGTAATATATTACTGCAGTGTTTTGTTGCTGGATTTGTGCATCGGTTTTAACTACTAGTCTTGATTATGTCATAAAAAATTCATAGATTATTATTGGTGGTTTTTTTGCTCTGCCAGTAATCTACTTTATTAACTGGTGGTTGAGTGACAAATTTTGATCAAAAGTAAACTTCTAATGTATTCCAATTAGTGGATGGTTATGTCATTATTATGTCTCAGTTTGTCATTCTCCGCTGCTTTAAAAAAACCCCAACATTTTGGCTCTGCAAAGCTTAGAAAACACTCTAATGTCACCACTAAAGATAAAACTGTTAAAGCAATTTATCATTTCAGTCCCATTCTACTTGGCAAAGAAAGAAATAACGTTTTCATTATTTATTTTCACATGCACATTGAGTAAATACATTTAAAAAACCCCAAACTGATAATGTGGGACTACCTAGAGGAATTCATTCAGCACAGTAGTATTTAATGGACTGGGTTAATGGGTTTGGGTTTGCTACATCTGGAGAAACAGGGAGTAGTTTTTGTTCATATTTTCATGAGAGCAACTGAGGTACAGCAGTGATTAAAGGCAGTATTTATTTATTAAAGATGGTGGTTACTCAGCAGCATGTAGCCACTGGCGCAGGGAATCGGCTCTCCAGTAGACAATTTGGATTGTCTAATGCAGTGGGATTCTGTTCCTTCATGAGAACTACAATATTCCACCGATTGTCCAGAGGTATTCCAAAATGCACGTCACCCAGGAAATCCCAGTGTTGTACGCTCAGGCAGATTTTCCCTCTTTGGAAGAACCAATTTTACATCTGAATGTTTAAACCACTGTCGCAGGAAGATGGCCGATTGCCACCTCAGAATTCTTCTGCCAAGTAACTAGGGAGGAGAGCCTTAACAGTTCGAGGAGGATATTGTATGTCTTTGTCAGCAAGCAGCGTCTGTCAGAGAAACCACTCTGTTGAATTCCAGCAAATATCCTCAGTAATATTAATCCAGAGGCCGAGGTTCAAGAGGGACTTAAAACAAATATGTGGACATAACATTAACTAAAGCTCTTCATTACTTGCAAGATAAGTTTATTTCTCCCTATCCCCACTTCTTTCCTTGCTTTCTTTCCTCCAGTGCCCTTATTAATGAACTGTGAAAGCTGACATTTCCAATAAGGAACAATTAAATCTGAAACTAAATTAAATGAAATCATTCATTTACAAAATAATAGCTAACTAGCATGAGGATGGTGAAAAATGATTGCAAGTCATGGGGAAGAAAAAAGGAGTAAATTAAGTCTGACTACATTAATGTTCTTTAAATACTTTTGCTGCTCAGAAAATTAAATGGGAAACATCTTATTAGCTATCTTACAGGTGAGGTAGCAATGTATATATTCAGCATGACAAGTATTACAGAACAGAAATCCTTCATAGATGTCAGTGTAAGTATATTCTTAAATTCTTAACTTTCAGCATCC
The DNA here is from genome assembly GCF_963924245.1 of Chroicocephalus ridibundus. Lineage (NCBI taxonomy): Eukaryota > Metazoa > Chordata > Aves > Charadriiformes > Laridae > Chroicocephalus > Chroicocephalus ridibundus. The sequence continues at coordinate 2,804,953 of NC_086306.1, read as the reverse complement.
TTTTCTTGCAAAGGTACTACAGCAGCTCTGGAGCAAGGAATGTGATGTGGTAAGTGCATTTAACCTTATAATGGTAGTGAAAGGCAGTGATGATGGCCCTTCCAGCCTTCGAAGTGTTTCAGCAGCACTCTAAGGCTTTTTGATCCCGGTAGTAGGCACTGTCTTTGCATGTTAGAGTTGAATGTACTTAACGCCATCGTATTTTCTCAGCCCCAGTGAAAGGAATTTGCTGGGTCCTTCTCTATTTCAATAGTGCGGACAGTGCTGACAGAATAAGGGTAGAAGCAAGAACTCACCCCGGGGGAGTTGATTCAGCAAATTCTGTGGACCGTCCTCCAGATAGTCCACAGCCTTTTTTCCTGTCATACTCTATAAGGACAGAATTCACTTGAAACCTCAGTGTTCAAGGCTTCAATACGTCTGCCTCATTTTCAGGGTTCTGATGGCTTTACATGGATGTCGAAATTTTTTTCTTATTTGAGAAACTTCAGCAAAAGAGATAAATTTTTGAGCTAGTAATCCGCAGCTGATGCTAGGTTATATCACAGAAAATCCAGCCGCTCGCGCTTGTTGCTCTTGCAGTTGGATTTTTCAGGCTGTCCGTCCAACATACACCCAACACGCTGATCCCTTTAAAACCAAACCCAAACAAGATATGCAAACACTGTAGGAACACAATGGAGAAAACCCCACATGTTGCGTGATTTTAAGGGGATGCTGATTTGCTGTGACCAATGCCAGCTTAAGGTTTCCCGTGCTACTTAACGCATTTTTATTTTTAAATGCTTTTTTTTATATCTGTGAATCTCTGCAGGCTCCGGTTTTGCAATCAATTATTCTTTAGGGAGCTTTTTAGAGTTCTCAGCTCTTCCATAAGAATTTGAGCTTTACTTGAATTAAGCTAAAAATACTCTAACTTTCTTGCATACATTCTCCACACCCCCCTTTGTGTGTGTGTGTGTTTTCTTTTAGTTTCGTTTTTGTTTTGTTTTCCCTAGGATGAGGAATATTTGAAAAAGAGAATTGGAAAGAGATTGGACCCAGGCTGAAAAAAGCATTGATTTCCTCAGTTATACTTAAGGCCCTTTCCTTTTGTAAAACAAATAACCTGAATAAATACGTCAGGGAAGATTAAAACCTCATTAAAAAGTGTAAACAGAGTGCAAAGAAGAAGAGAGAAAAAAAAAAAAAAAGCCTGGCTGAATTGAATAATGGTAATAATAAAATCACTAAACAATATTGCTAGTTAAGTCCTGTTAAAGTGAATGTACCGTTGAGATGGGAAGCAGAGCCGCTGTTATCTAATGCTCAGGACGGAGATTTCTTTTCAATAATTTGATGACATTTTAATGAATAAATTAATAACATTATCCAGGAAATGGAGTTCATAGATAAAGTCAATTCCTCGCCAGTTCCCAAATCTAATCAGAGGAGTTCTGTTCGGGGATGGTCAGCAATGATGCATGTGTTCAGCAATATTTTTCCCTGCCCACCTAGAAGGAGACACAACTGCTGAGGCCACCACTATGGCACTGCATGCATAAGAGGTTTACTTCATAATATTAATGCAAATTATGGCTTTAAGGCTGGCAATTATGCATTTTTATTTTACTGAGGTGAGCAGGATCATTGCCTATATGCTTTAAAAATGCTGAAGAAAACAACTCTATCTTCTTTTTAAGTGACGTACTTTTAAAGACAAATTCACAGAAAAGGAGAAATATTACTTGTTACAGGGGAAGCACTTTAGCAGATTTTGAGAACAGGATGAAGTTGTGTTAACGTATTGCCAATGCATAAGATGTGTTCTCAAGATATTTAATTTAAATGTCTAAGGGAGGGGAAAGGGAGCGGAGGGAAGAAGTTAATGAAGGACAGGGCAAAACGAGTGCAGAGAAGCAACGTTTCCATAGCAAATGGAAGAATCAGGAGCAGGATTTATATTTTTGAATTTAAGGTAAGATTTAATACAAGAGGAGGACTGGAATCTGACTTAGCGCAAGTTCCTTGTGATTATCACCTTTGTTTCACTTTCACGGAAGACTGCAACAGTAAATACTGTAATTGTCTGCCTGGCCTTTCAGTCAAGATCAAGCCCTGGAATTTTAATAATAAGACCTTTATTCAAGGCTCCAGAGATACCTGAGATAGTGATGAATGAGCTTGTGTGCCTTCACAGCAGAGTTCTGTGTATGTGAAGGTGCTAGCTTGAGTGCCAGAAAGAGGATAGCTGTTAATAGTTCACTTGCACTTGAGCTAATTAGCCCTCGTTCTTTCTTTTAGCTTATGAAAGCATTGTGTGATTCAGACAATCTCTTGATGCCACAACATGATTTATAAGACAGTGCCCCAACAGCACTCATCATTTCAACAGCCCACCTGACATCTGCAGAAAAACCCTCTGTATCCTTTTGTAATAACAGGATGTAATCCTCATCCTCTCCAAAATATTTGTCAGATAGCTGCTCTTTGTCTAATAATCATCCACATGCTGTCAGACTTCTCCTATTTTTTTCTCTTCACCAGGTCTCCCTTAATAATACTTGACAGACCAAACCCAGGGGTGTCAGTGAAATAGCAGGGCAGAAAAGATGGGTCTTGCCATGGGACAACTGGAGCAAGGACCCTGCTCCAGTGCAGGAGGAACCTGTCGCTGCGGATGCAATCCTTGTGACCGATGGCTCTTGCGTGGTTTGCTCTTCGTGAATGCGCTCCCTCATGCCATTCCCTCAATTCCTTCATACACAATTGTGATTCTTAAGCTGTAATGCTTAATACAGAGCATTACTTCAGTCGATCCTGAAATTTCCGTAGTATTTCTGCCCTGATTGAGGAAGGTGTTTTCCACTTAGTTTCGGTGCTTGAGAAAGCCACCTGGAGCCTCTCTGTTTAGAGCACCTCGCAAAGGCGGGTAGCTGCATTTCATACAAAACCCAGGGAGGTGTTCCCACAGAACTTGCCCAGGATTACAAAGATAACATGCTTGAAGAGAAGTCAAATGCAGGTTTAGGTGTTCCTCTTCCAGAGCTTCATCTACTCAATCACATCTCCCAGACCTTTTACATACGATGCCCTCAATCCTCCTGATAAAGCAGTCCACTGCAAAATGCAGTCATCTTGTATAATATGACGTATAGCTCTTCACTGGGAGTATTGTTTTCTTATTCCAGAGCTTAGAAAAGTTTGCTTTTTGTTCCTTCAAATGTGTTTAGTGTGAAAGGACATCCGAAGTCACTCTTTGCAAGCCGGGCGATCTGTACTTGCCTAATCATATTGTCAAGTATAGCAAGTTCCCTGCCTCGGGGTGAGGGTTCTGTTTATAAATAAAAGATATTTATTTTCCAGCCCTGGTTAAGTATATTAACATAAATGCTGTTGTTATACTTGTGCCCTGTAGATATGACTAGTTCTCTAGGGAGACCAAGAGAGAGAAAGGCGCATCTAATAATTTGTTTTTCACTAATGACAGCAATAGATTCACCTTGATCTGCTTAACGGTATTCATTTCCTGCTAATAAATCACTATATTTAAGTTTATTCCAGGGGTTTATATAGATTGCAAGCTGCTCAGATTAGATTAGCAAGACGTCTCACATACGATCCTGCAAATGGATCAGTCTGTGTTTGAATGATTTTCAGTCTCCTCTAGGTTAAATTTTATTAAAATTATTACTCTGCAGTAGAGTGCATTTAAGCAAAAGCTCAAAGTCTTGCCAGCATTTGAAAAAGTATTGCAAAACAGAAAGTTAGTTGATGTCTTTCTTTCTGGGGCTGACTGGGTAACTAAATTTTGAGAGCAGCACGGCCTGCTCTGATTTACTTCACCTGTTGGAGCCTGCCAGGTGGTTTTGTAATTGCCAGGGCCTGCCAGGAGAGGGGCTGCGTGAGTGCACAGGCGCCATCTTCCCTTCACCGCCTTCAGCTGCGCCTTGGGGCTGCAGAATACACCACATTCCTCTTCTCTGCATTCGCAGGTTGAGCCTGCAGAAAGAAAATGGAGCCGGGTACCAGAGCTGCCGAGCCTGACCGGTGGGTGTTTCCTCATGGCTCCGAGGGGAGAGGAGAGGGGTTGGGGCTCGGCGTTGTGTGGGAGCCATTCTGGAAGAGGAGAGTGTGCTGCTGGGGGGGCAGTGAACGCCCTGAGGGGGAGGCGGCAGGCAGGAGCATGTGCGTGTTTCATTTTGTGACAGAAAGGAAAACTTCTGTAAATTACTGAAAAAAACCTGTCACAAAGAGGGAGGAGAACCCTCTTGGAGTGAAAAGTACGAGACTAAGTGTGGAGATCTGGGTTGGGAAAGGTTTTGAGGGGTAACTTCATACAGTGGAGGAAGCTTGTGTTTTGGAAATGCTGGACAAAATGGCGGCATGGAGGAAAGGCCAAAGGCTTCCTTGCTGCCTGAATTCATCCTCCCTTTGGAGTTTGGAAGCCTTATGCCAGCCAAGAGCTCAGCCAGAGCTCAGTTTGGGCAAAGCCATTGTCATTTAATGAGAAACAGGGTCAGACTGCTTCACCGTGGATTTGTCTGAAAACAGTAAATACCAGCACTGTGAAAGGTAATGAAAGTGGCTGTTTTTCATACAGGCCCTGTGCAGCAAAATAGTGGCTCTTCTCTGTCCTATTGCTGCCTTGGACTTCTTCTGTTAAATGTTTCTGTTTCTGTAACTGAAAATCCTGGTCAGCGTTACTAGTTTCTTACAACTCTTGACATAAACTTAACATGCTTTTTGTGTTAAATATTTTATAGTTCATTAGTGAGGAAGTTTGTTTTCATTTTAAAATAAGTCCTTAATCCTGGTGCTAAGGAAACCTCAAATACTTGAGGTAGAAGTCGTTTCCTGGAACAAGAAGGCAAAGCAACACCAAACACTTTATGTTAGTAATAGAACAAAAACTAGCATTAAACTCATGAGAAGTTCAGGGCATAGCGCTGGTGGGTAAATGAGATGGATAGAAGGTACTGCCAGCACAAACTATTTTGGAGGAAGTCGTTCTGTGTCTTATATGTAAAGTGGCAGTGAAACACTGGATGGGAAGAATCATCCCCTGTACTAAAAACTAGTAAAATATTTAGGAGGGGAACAAAAACCCTGTTCTGATCTTTCATAAGAGCTAATTAGGAAAGAAAGTGATTGTACCATTTCGAGTTGCTTGCACAAACTGAGTAATTCATGTTACTTAAATTATGGTAATGTTCCAGCTTATACTGGGGATATGTGATAATAATAGTAAAAACCCTACAAAAAGTAGCAATTCACTGATGGGAAATTTTTTTCAGCTCATCTTCGCAATGCGGAAAAGAAAGATGGTTCTGAGCCAGAGATGATGTAGAATGATGCTACTTGATAAGGTAAGACCCTCTTTGTGCAGAAGAAAACAAATGAGTTTATGCCTTCCGGAGTCTAGAAATTAGGTGGCATTTCATGTTCCTTTTTAAAAATAGATGTGGTCTGCAGGACCCAAAGAGAAGTATTTATTTGACTGCAATTAAGAGAGGTCATTCTAGTTTATGAAAGAATGAGATATACCAGCTTTTGTAGTTATGAGGTTTATTTATGCACACTTAAAATCATTTTTGCATGTTAACGCTATTTTGTGACTTCTGTGAACATGTCCTCAGCCAGAGAAGTTCTGTGAGATGTCTGAAGAATGGATCTGCTGTTAATTATAATGAAGTGTATCTGAAGTAGTTCAAACTTGAGAATGGCCTACTAAAAGGGTTGTGCATTTTGACGGGTGTTGGCAAGATTTGGCTTTCAGACTTTGTCTGGATTGATAAGAAGAGCAATTTTTCAATGCTAACTTTTACTTATCTTCTTGCTTCAACTTAACAGAGATGTATTTTATCATTGCATGGCTGGAAATTGTGGCTAAAATTGAGATAGCGCTGAGTGGACCATGTAATGACTGCAACTGATTCTGCTTGTCTTCCTTAGAATTAGAATGAATACAAAATACAAACCAATGCACCTAATTTTACCCAATTGTGTGTTGTACAAGAAAAGGAAAAAGAAGTTAAGTCTTCCCAAAAGATTGTCTTTGTTATTATTCTTTTTAATATTGAAAATGGGCTTACTTTTCAATTGTTCCTTTTTTAATCAAATACTGCAGTGTTCTGCTAGAAAGAGCAGTACTGCAATAATCTGTGTGAGTCTTGAAAGAACAGCCTTACGTAATGTTGAAGCCGCATTCGCTCTAGTGGTCTGCAGTAGGGAATCCTGAAGGGCTGAAAATTGAAACTGCAGGTGTGTTGAAAATTGTTTTTTGGAGTTTGTATCTTGTAGCCTGGCGTGGCTGAGTCAGTTGTGGACAGTGAAAGCCTAATTACTGGCTTAGAAAACGTGTTGATAATGATGCAAAAATCGTAGTGATGTAGCATCCAAATGAAAATAATTAACATATTCGCCTTGCTACTTAAGTAATTCCATAATCAGCTGTCCCAGAACCTCCTTTTCCCAGAGATGTATAAATTTACCCAAGGATTTCGGGTATTAGTATTAGCAGCATTAATATTGCTGTTGATTAAGTTTGACAGGACTCATGAACTGGAGAGTGGAAGTATGGCACAGAAAGATGGAAAAAAAAAAAAAGTGATACAAGGGAATGCTGCTGCCTATTTGGATCCATTTGTAAACTTACGTGCATGTCAGCTTCTTGTTTGCTTTGTATTCTCTTAGAAAAAAGTACTATAGTGCAATAATTATTTAAAAGCCTGGTTATTTTTAAAAGTGCCTGTTAGCCCAAGTTCAATTAAAAACATAGAACCAAAGGCCAGAGTTAGTCTTTGCCTCTCTTTCTGGCCTTTGGCATTGAAGTAATCGTGGTCAGGGCTAGATATGAAATGCCACAGAATCCACATTTGGAAACCGATTTTAATGAGCAGCTAGTACTCAGTGTTGTTGGGAACACTGTGGGTAGACATGCTGACGTGAAAGTCTGGTTACGTGGGTCTTAGTGTTAATTTTGAAATATCGGTAGAGGACAGACCCGTTACTTACCTACCTCTATGGGAGATTGAAAGCTTAGGTTTCATGTTTGTATTAATTTCTGTATATGAACATCAGGCTCTGTTGTGAGCACAAATAAAAAATTCAGCATTCTCTGTTAAATATTTCAGAACAACAGTAAACTTTTATCAGTCACTTTAATTGACAGGCTCCTTTAGTTCTTTTTTGCTTTGAATAATTAAATCTCTGTCTTCCTAAAAAAAACCCCAAAACCCCTCAAAACCTGTGAATATTCTTACTGTGTTCTGTCCCTTGGCAGTTGCCTGCTCTCAGAGTTTCTCTTTCCCTTATGGCCTCAAGAAAAAATTTCATTGACTACGTTCCTGATGTTTTTAGGTCTTGCAAGAACTCATGTCCCCCAGTGGTCCTTCTCCTATAGGCATTTCACACTTCAAACCAGGGAGACGGGAGTGCTCTTACTTCAGCGTTAGACTTCAGTCTTTGCATAGTACCTACTGTTCTGTGAGAATAATTAGCAGTAACGTTTGAAGTCCTGGATCCCTCATGCTCTGCAGGGGGTTGGCAAAGCATCAAGCTCATCTGCTTGGTATAATGATTTGGGTTTCAGAAAATCTAAACAAAACTCTGGTCTTGCAAGCAGATCCGTGAGCATAATTCTTTGTGCCTCTAGAGGATTCCTGTTGGTTTCACTGAGCATCCCCCGTCTGCTCAAAGAACGACTGCCTCGGTTTGCAGCTTACTGCTTGAGATGCAAACAAGTGAAATTTTGCAACAAGTCCAGTGTTGCAGTGACCTTCTACCTTCTATCAGAGACCTTCTCTTTTGGTTTTGTCTTATATTTTCTGGTACAACTGTTGAATAATGCAGTTGTGTTTCTGGTCCTTTAAGAATAAAAAAATCTATGCTAGGAGATAATAAATAACTAACCACGTATTACATTCCTAAAGATAGTTTGACATGTTGACTGACGTAGTAAGCTCAGTTCAGTATCTTCCCTCTATTTCCAGATGCTTAAGAGGAAATTAAATATTGCTGTCTTACTACTTGTTGAAGGCTTTGGCTCCTTGTCAGGGTGCTTGGTCTCGGTGAAGTTGTGAGATGAGGTTGAAGCAACCAACCTGCAACGCTTTCTCACTGTAATTCTCCTTGAAGAGGAAGTTTTAAAAGAAGGCCTTGCTTTGAGGTAGGAAATAATCCTTGATTATCCTATCAGAAGTGCAGCTCTGTAAATAATTACTAGATACAGAATACTACAAAACAATGCTTATTTCCTTGAGTACTGTGAAATTTAAAGAACACATAACAGGAATGTGGGCTGTAAGGAGTGAAAATGCAGCAGCAATGGGAGCCATGGTAACACCGACGAGAGGAAGGTCGGAGAAGAGTCTAGGGTTTTGGCAATGGCACCAGTAGTTCTGGAGGCGGGCTGCAGGCGCTTTCACACTGGCACCCCGGGTTGAGAGTAGGGAAAGAGCATCCTCTTCTGCACCTATCATTCATGTGGAAGTAATGCTGAACGGCTAATGCAGAATTCAGGTTTGCTATAGCTTTGGCTGCTCTTTGAGACACACTGGCATACAGTTAACACCAGTGACATCACTCTGGCTTGTCTAAACATGTACATTTGTTTTCCTTCATCTACTTAGTGATCTGTCTTGCTTTCGCAGAGAAATGATGTTTAAAAAAAAATCCTAAAAATAGGCAACTTGTGGACACTTGAATAAAACTTAAGATTTAATAGTACTTGAAGTAAATTATCTCATTTGAGTCTACCTCAAACTGAAGCATGGTAATCCTTGGGCTGGCCAAGAGGTACAATTTTGTATGGTCAGCTTTGTGGATGACGAAGTAAGGGCCTTTTTTTTTTTTGGCTTTTTTTGTGTTTTGTGTCCCCTTATTCCAAACACATCTGAAGAAAGCCTAGGGTTCCTGAATTAGATTTTAGTGCTTATTCTTCAGTCCAATGTTTGCTTTGTGTAGTACAGGGAAAAAAAGCTTCTTTTGCTGTAATATAAAGAGTAATCTTGGTTTTGGTGTAAATAAATAATAGCAGCATAGTATTTAGTGACTCGGTTCCTCCGCAAATAAACCTCTAGTCTCAATTCTGTGCCTGGTAGCCGTGAGAGATTCTGGCTGCAAAAACATCCACTGCACCTTACTCTCTACAGGTCATGACACTAGATCAGGCCTTCAAAAGTAATTAGGGATTTTCTGATTTTTGTATGCGTGCGATGACTTGGAACTGTTTGACTCCATTTGTCCATTTATACCACAGTGGGCTGCTAAACATTTTGTCATGTGTTTTGTAAACACAGGTAACGTGTGTCTGTAGTATTTAGTATTCTCTGTACGAAATTACATCCAGTGTCCAATTGCGGGGAATTTCCTTGTTTCTTTTCTGTTGTAGTTTGGGGAGACAGAAATTCTTCAGGGCGTTTTCTGTATGAGAGAGTCTGCCTTGGTAAGACCCTGCCCCTTCCGACCGCTGCTTTTTTTCTGGACTTAAAGCAAACAAACAAAATGACAAAAAGAAAACCTTATTTATTAGCAGGAAACGGGATCCTGGGCAATAAAGAGGAAAGAAGGAAAAATGTTAAAATCACCCATAAGTGCAAATATAATTCAATGCGTATCAACTATGCAGCAAATACTGTGTTACTGAGACTTAGTTCAGATGCCATCCAAAATCAGAAATACCCAAAAGGATGTATAGGCACTGCACAATGACATAATTCTGGGCCAACGATAATTAAAGAACTTTGGTTATTCTTGTTTCATTATGCAAACAGTAATATCCAGCTTATTTTTTCAGATGTATTGGGTAATTTGGACCACCTTGATGTATAGTTCTTTCCTGTATATTCAGGAAAGAGTTTAACTTAATCAATTTTTCTTTCAGACTTGGATTCTCAGCTTCCCCTTCCTTCCTGCTCTAGTTCTTGTATTGACTTTATTCTTGTGGTATCTGAGTGGCTGCAAGCTTGGAGTAAAATCTTGACCCTGTTCAAGTCGATGAGAGTTTTGTCATTGGCTGAAAAAAAAGATAGGATTTAATGTATAATGATTATTAAAGCATCAGACTCGATTCCTGTTGAGAAAAACGCTTCTTATCCCTGCTGGTTCCAATGTCAGTGACCTTCCTTCCTGTCCTCAAAATCCCATCATCCACAAAAATAAGTACATAAATACATTAGTTGAGGGAAGTTGGGAAATAAGCGCATCCTCTAGTGGATCTCGAAGTGTTTGTCTTTCCTTATCAGCCCCATAATGATAGTGCAGTGATGGCAGCTTAATGATAGCAGCCCCAATGACGCCATTCAGTGCCAAAGAGGTGAAGATTGCACATTTTATTTTGGAAAATAATTATGCAGCTAATTACAGCACTTGACTTTCGTCCTTCCCTTCCCCTGTGTTCTTGGGGAGGCTGGTTTGCTCAGCTTGCAAAAGACTGCGTCAGTTATTCTAAAGGTCAAAAGACTCTTGTATTATGATTTGTAATTGCTAGTAATAGTGAATAAAATAAATACAGCATCATTTTGGATCATTTAACTCATTGCTTAACTTCTATGTTACTGTTCTATTGTGTGACCGTAAGTACATACTTAGCCAAGTGGTTGAAAGAGGGTAAATAAACCAGAGGCTGAGATCTGAAACTCGTCTGAAATTCTTCTGAGAAACCTGGCATCTGAATTCCAATAGTGATAGTGATCGCTATAGTGATATAGTGCCAGTGAATAGTGATCCTTTATCCTCTGGTCTTCCCAGGTTGTGTAATTGCTCTGGCTTCAGGATGCAGCATGTTCCCTCACACTTCAGGTCAGCTCTAAGTCTTGATTCAGTCTGATTCATTTCAATTTGCATAATCTCTTCAGCCCTCTATATTTCATTTAGACACCAAAGATTTAGTTCAGTTACAGTCTTGTGTCATTTATCATTTACTTGTCTTCTTTCAGAGTTTGATTTAATCCCTTTGGTTTACTTTAAAAGACTGATTTCTTATCCGCACAGTGCTTTATTCCATTGTGATTTTTCAAGCCTTTGTATTTTCTGTCTGGATCTTCCTTATTGTGATGTTTATTTTATACTTAGAGATAAGCCACCTTCCATCTATGATCTTAAAGAAAGTCATAAATTTAACAAGCAGTGTCTAGGCCAGAAACCTATACAGGGACATTTGTGTACTGATGATGTTTTTGCCGGTACTTTTTCTGATAATTGCCATGTTAATGTTTCGTTGTAGGTAGTCAGTATGAACTTGTTGTTTGGGATCTAGGATTTATGTCTGACCCAGTCACTGAGTAGCTTCATGACCAGAGGCGTGTCAGTTTGCATTTGTCTCTCGTGCTTTGTCTAATTTTTTTGAAGGTACTTGCGTCTTGAGTGTAGCACACTGCAGTTGTACGTTTAGTTTACAGCATACAGCAAAGTTGTACTCAAGTATCCGATAATGCCAAAGTGCTTGAACAACCAGTGACTTGTAGCATTTGCACAAGATATTTGTCTCTGGGTAAATTTTCTGGATCTGATTTTCTTTATCACTGCCTGGCAAATCTGACAAACTGTTTTACTAATAATTTTCTTTTTAATGGGCAAATGTATGCATGGTACTGATTTGTAGAAGTTTTTTTACTGATAATACGAACCTTCCGCTTAAGTACTTCACCTTAGCTGAGCAAGGTTTGTTTGTACTTTTTTGGCTTTAAAAAAAAGTATTCCAGGGTAGGAAGAACAATATTAGAGAAGCAATGGTCACAATTCCTTCCTCCCTAAGTAATGGATTTTTCTGTGCAATATGTGATCTAAAATGAAAATCTAACTGCTGCACTGTACCTTGCATCTACACCTTTAGGAACATGACTGATCAGCTGAGATCATACATAAAGGTCTGTCTTTGTCAGCAGTCCCGCTTGTGACAGCGACTAATACTTGAAGCTAAGAAAAAAATATGAGACTAGGGCAAAAAGAGAATTGCGAATGATCCTTTTCCTGAAACTTCTCCCAAATTTCTTTGAAATAGCAGTTTAGAAACTTCAGGAGGTGAAGGGAGGCATCTAGACAATTGTGGTTTTATTATCTTGCAGTTGATGCTGTGAGTGAATCTGTCCTTTAGGAATTTGTCCAATCTCTTTTTAAATCCCATACCATCTTCTATTTATTTTAAAATTGCTGTTTGGTAATTTCTCTGCGTGGCTCAAATATTTGCAAGGCTACATTAAAAATCATGGAAATTATCTGCTTTATGGTCTTTGGAGGTTTGTGATTCAAATCCTTTTTTTGTAGTTATGAGGACTGAAAGAGTCCTCTTTTCTACCTCCTATTCGAAGAACTCTGGAGTTTGGGCTTTAATAATATATTAAGTCACGTGGCAATGGAATCACAAGAGATTCAGTAACACTACAGAAGAAGAAGAAGAAGAAGGAAAAAAAGAGGAGTACCTTTATAGCGCTTTTATATAATTCTGTTGTAAATCACAGCATCAAAAATGCCTACCATGTTCTTAAAACAACTAGTAGACTGCCTCTCCTCGTGACGGCTCAATCTCATGCTCCCTCTTATGTATCCGTGGTAAATATTTGTATTGTAAAACACTATTTTATTGGAGGAAGACAAGCCTGGCTGGCTTGGCATGGGGGATCGAGGGTAGCTCATTTCAGTCCTCAAAAAAGTAAAAGGCTTCTGTGGTAAGGGAGGCAATAGTCCATTTTCCACGCTTATAAGAAATCAGACCAGAAGTATCGGGTCTGAACTACCTGAAGGGAGGCTCGGTGCCGAGGTCAGAAGCAGCTCTGTCCCTGTAAGACTAGCTAGATGCCAGTCGGGCTGGATCAGACTGTAATTCTGCACACACATGATGCACGTACACTTTTTTCATACGATTTTATGTGGAAAACAGTCCACTGGAGGAGGGGAAGGTGTTGTTTCTTTAAGATCAGTAGTCAAGCAGGCAAGTTTATAATATTTTGTTGCTAATAATTCAGCATTTCCTGGTGTGTGTAAGGCCTGAATGCTTTCCATTTTGAATTGACAGAGCAACTTGTTTTTGCAGAATGTCTTAGGCTGGTGAGCATTTAGAGGTGTGAACGTTACAAAAGCAGACTCCTGCTTTGTCTTTGTCGGTGTATACAAGTGCCCTGTAAGAAGCTGACAGTGTAGTTACAATTTCTCCCGCCTAATTGGTACAGCATGCTCAGACTGTCAGGTACTTGCCTGCTTTATCTTTGACAGTGTTTTTCAGCTTCTGCTGTGAACAAATCAGTTGCGTTCCTTCATATGGATGGATTGAGCAATTTTGTAGGCATGGAATGCTGTTGTCTCTAGTGCCTTTTGATACTGTGTTTTTCCAGGGTACCTCATCTTATTGGGTTGGGATACAAGTGGAAAGCTTGCTGTTAACAATTCATCCATTCCATAGTGCTGATATGTATCTAGATAATCCCACCAGAGCGGGCATCACCAGATGTAACTGTGGGAAAGCGTTCTTCTTCAGTTACTGAGGTTTTAGTGTTGTACTCTTGATTTCTCTGTGCGAGTTATTCACGTATTAGAATCACTATGTTGGCAAGGTACTACACGTAGGAACGAAGCTTGTATAGAAGCTTAATACGTATATACACCCACAAGCAAGAATTCTATATGAAGAAGTGGGATGCTCTCAGTATTGCCATGTTTACTCTGGGGGCCTCTGTTAGTCAAGTGATGACAGCTCTTCATAGGCCTGACCAGAGTAACTAGCTAAAGCCTTGCAAAAATGTGATGAAACTGAAATCACTCCCTTTCTCGAGGAAGAGTACAAAGCCTGTTTGCTTCCACACAGTATTTGTTTTATCAAAATCTAGTTCCTTTGTTACCAGAGTAGTGTGTGACTGTTGTGCTGGTCCTTTGCTGAGGGTGAATTTCAGAATGAGTAACTGCAAAGCAAATGCGTGGGTTGGAACACTCTGGAGTTCAAACCTTTTTCATGATGATTTTGGACAGCCACATTGGGAATTTTTTTGAAGTCTGTTCTTTATCGAATTCCAGTAGGAAGAAGATGAATATTGGGTAGCATTGAAAAGATCAGTTCATTCTTCCTAGTGAACTTATATTAAAACACCTTGCTTAAGAGAATAAATGAGGTGTCATAACCTGAGCCCATGCAGAGCTTGGCCAGAATGTTAACGATCCAGCGTTGTTTTTCACTTGTGTTGTATGAGCACAAAGTACTTATTAGCTCTCTGCTTCCACTGGCTCCTGGATAAAAATGAGATCTAACACTCTGAAGTCTCACTCCCAGTGCTAACCTTCTTCACTGGCCTGCCGCTCTCCCCACCACTTAGTCAGAGATGTGGAGAAAGGGGATAAACTCCTCTGTTTCGTTTGTTATCGGGAGGTGTCTGGGCTCAGCGCTGCCCCGGGAAGGGGGTGTTTCTCCGGGCTGTGCCTGTGGAAGGCTGCCTTGGGGGTGATTCGTGACACGGGACTGCCTTTCATCACTTGGTCCGACAGAAGGCAAAACTGTTCTATGTGCTTTTGCACATCGTTTAGAAACAATTAAAGAAATTAAAGAGTTTAAATGGCAGAAGTTGTAGGTTGTTGCCGAAACTCCTGCAAATAAAATAAAGTTTTCCATATTGCTCAAATGCAGCACCTTTAGTGGGTTAAAACTGCTATTAACAGCTTCGTCCAAGCTCTTTCTCATGGCAAATTTTGTCCGTCGCAGACTTTATTTTTTTTTATTTAATTTACAATCATCTGGTGAAAGTCTGCACTAGCATTCTATCTAGACTCTATTTAATATGCACCAGAATTATTGTATTTGATATATATCAATTTTAAATCTGTTTCAACACAACCTTGAATGCCTTTCTGGCAGTATATCACTTCATCAGTCTAGCTTAACTAGAGCTGCTTTTTCATTTTTTATTGCCCCCATAAAATCTAGGAATGGAACACTTCGATTTTTCTAGCAGTAATTTTTATTACTTTTAGCCTTTTTTTTTTAAGTACTTGTCAGTGAGATACAGTACTTTGTACAGAGTATATTTTTCAGCTATGCATTATATTTTTATTTCAATTTATTTTAGAGAGAATGTATAGCATACATCTAAATAATACCTGTGGTAGCTCAAATGAGTGTATTATGAATGTAATTAGAATGGATATAAACTCGGTTCATCCACCAGGATTGGTGTATTTCAGTTGCCTGCCTCTAGTCATAGTCACTTTCAAGTGAGGCTTGAAAGGATAACTCATGTTGTAGTTTTAATGCTGCACATAAAATCATATTGCAACACAGGAGGGGAAAATGAATTTATTGCAATTTTTATGTTTTTATTTTAATTTTTAGGTTTTTCTGGATTTTTCCCTGGAGTGTGTTATTGCACTACTTTTTATTTTCCCCCCCTAAGAACATAGGAATTGCCATATTAGATCAGACTAGTGATCTGTCTTGCCAGATACTCTGTCTTAACAGGAATGTGTGCCAAATGCATTAAAGAGAAATGTAAAGGCTTACAATAGGCCTCTGCAGAAACAATCGTTAGAGAAAAATCTCCCGATGGAAAAGCCTGTTCTAATCACCATTAATTCAACATGACTCTGAGCTCCGAAGTATTTGAGTTCATATCCTTTTGTCTAAAAAGCAGGGGTTAGTTTGTTGTTCCCTTCTGCGCCATGTCTGATCATGGTGGCTGCAAGGAACAGGACACGGAGCAGCGTCTGTCCTTTGCTCTGGCACTGTTCAGGACATCTCGTGGGCAAATTATTTCACCCTTCTGAGCCTTGGTTGTGTCTTTTATAAAATTAGGTAAATAATACGGATTATCTCTCTGTAAAAAGGTTTTGAGGCATATACATGAAAAATGCCATGGAAGTTCTAGTAATGCTGTTAGATTTAAGATACAGTTACATTCTTAGCACAATTCAGATACTGTATGCATTTGTGTGTTTCTTAGAAGTTTTGTCCTAGTCTGATGATACTGTAATATATTCCACAGCCAACTGGTGTACACTCTTGGGAATTTTTCTTTGGTGGAAGTTCTTATTTCCTGAAAGTTTAGGAGGGAGGAGTACAAAGGAAAGCAGAAAAATATTTTTCTCTTCAGTTGCTTGAAATTATATATGTAGCAGCTAGCATTCATTTTAGAACATGCTTTTGTGCTGTTTCCATTAATAATGCTAAGCAAGAAGCTATGTAACACGAGTTTTAATGTTTCTGTAAGAAAAGAAAACCATGACCAGGTATGTCTAAACAGCATTCCTCAACTATATGCTAAGTGTTCCCTCATTATTCTCATTCTGCTTAATGAATAAGAATAATACATTTTAAATAATACCTATAATAATAGAATGTGAGGGAGAACAGGAACACTTTTCTAATTAGGGCTTTTGAATGACATTGGAAAAGGGTTCTGGGTTCAATCATCTTTCCTTGCTCTGGGTTGAATTAGCATAGATTTAATGCCAGTGATAATTTTATGCAATTGTGAGATCAGTAGTTTAATGCATCTGGCAGTGAGACAGGGATTTTCTTTCTCTGACGGCACTGAATAAACCCCTGTAATCCTTTTCCTTTAGCTCTCACACCCATCCAGACTTCAGCTTACTGAAAGGCCAAAGAAATCAGGAGTCTGCTGAGCATCTCTGACTCAAGCAGAGGCAGAATGAGATGCTATCTTAGCATATTTTGTGGTTCAGAAGCATAAAAAAGACTGATGGCTGGACTGGAGGGCTAAGTTTACATTTCCACCTCCCGAGTCTTGCAGAAGGCTCCCATCATTGTAAAGTGCATGTATTGACTTACACCCTAACAGCCTGCTACAGCAAAATTGAAAATAAACCAAGATAATCTGGACCAGTTGTGATTTTGGTATTTTACTTGAAATATATTCCTATCACTACATTGTAGCTGGACCACAAGCTATGAACCCCAATGCAGACGCTGTTTAATTTTAAGGAGCATGAGATAGGATGTGTTAAAACTGTCTTTGAAGGGAAGCTGTTTACAGTGTAAGTCCACAGGTTTTAGTGATTGTACAAAACCTAAGAACTGTGCCGTATACGGCACTTTTGAGTACAGTTTTACTGGCACGATATTTGTTAGCTCTTTATGTGCCTATAAAGGTAGGTGTACCTCTGTTGAGCATCATACAATCTGTATGGATCAGTCGGTGTGAAAGTCCAGATAAGGTGTTACTGCTGGTTCAGGTCATGATCCAATTAAATAACATTAGAGAAGAACCCACAATCTCTGGTCAAATCTCAATTTGGCTTTGAACCTAAACTAGATTCCAAAAAAAGGCATGACACAGAAGGACTCGCGAGTTCAGAACTCTGCGTGTGTGCCACAGACTTTGTTTCAAACCAGAGTGTGCTCGCTTCTGCCATTGTTCCCAGCCCAAATGAATTCAGCGTTGTCGTCACTTTGCAAAGGCAAGTGTGGGCATATGGTGACCTTTCCACTTAGTTTTTCCTGAAACTATGAGAAATGGGGCAGGTAGGATCAATTTTTTGCTTGTGTTTAGGAAAGGGATTGTTCCTTCACAAGTCTAGTGGTTTGACTACTGTAAAAAGACAAGTGTGTTCCCAGGACTTCGCAAGCCAAGTAATACTATATACCTGACTTTGATTTTAGACCCCTTTGAGGAGGATTTGCCCTGAAGGTCCAGTCTCAGCTGAATTATTAATCTAATGAAAAATTGCCCATAAGTGCCGTTTTGGACATGATTGTCCAATCTTTTCTCCGAATTATTGTCATCGCTAATTGTATGTTTCTTTTCTGACCTTAAATTCTTGTCCTCAGAAGAGTTTCACGACAGCATGTTTCACAGCTCGCTTCTGTTTTATGAAAATGTATTACTCTTTATCTGAAAAATTTAATAAGATATTTCATCTTATCCATGTCATCTTAGAGCCTGAACAGCTATCTTTTTCCTCCAAATTTATCACTTGAATAACACCAAAACACTGCATGTGTTATGAGCGTTAGGGCAGCCTTATACCTGAAGAGTAGTACGTTTAGTCACTGTAGGAATCGTGCATACGTTTATACAGAAAATTTTAGACTTTTAATGTCTGTGACTTTATGGTGGGGAGTTTGGATATTGTACTTATCTTGACCATATCAACAAGCTTAAGGCTACTGTCTTGATCTCTTAACAGTTAGTCAATTAATGTGATTTCACTCTATTCCTGTTAAGTTATAACCTAATGATAACACTGACCAAACCCAGAAAAAGGTATGTCAGAAATGAGTCAGGTTTCATGAAGTTAATTCTAGAACTGTTTTTTGTTAATAAATGGTGAATTTGAATCAGAGTGATTGGGGGGTGAGTTTTGGGTGGGGATAGCTATGAGAGTTTGTATGCAAATGGGGTCGAATAGTTTATTTTCTGTTTGGTCTATAGAAAATGTGCTATGGTGCATGTCAAGTATAACAGCTGCTGCTGAAAGTTCACATAACCTAAATACAACGTGCAGCCGGTGTTAAGGCTTGTAAAGCATAGTAAGCACGTAACTAAGTCCATGAGATCAGACTACCAAAATCCTGGTCTTTAGATGGCGAAGGCTCAGTTTATTGATGATGTGCTGTGAAGTAATACTTAAACCGCAGTAGGTTGATTCTAGTACTTCTAATCTGAGGATTCTAGTACTTTTAATCTAAGTGAAAATCAGGCAGAATAAGGGGAGCTCTCCACAACTCAGAGGAAAGTTGTGAATTCCTGTGTGACGAGTGGTAGATAGAGACTTCAGACGTGCGCAATAAAGCTTGATCTCCCTAATTTTAAATAAAATACTGTATTTTAATAAAGAATTCAAGAATAAAAGCCGTTTGGGAGGTGCACTGAAGCTGCTGTTAGCTGCCAGCTCAGAAGCAGCACAGAAGACAGGCTTTGATTAATACTTCAGATGTTTCTCATTGCTTGTTTAGCCTTATTCTTAAGTAGCAGAAGAGCCTGTTCACACAAGGGTTTATTTGTTTATGAGGATTATACTTGTTAACTGACAGTTTAAAAGGAATTAAATAGGCCTCCAACATTGATAGTCTAGCATTAAAGAGAGTATTAAATGCTGACCTTAGATTCAGATAAAGGCCGCCTTTTCCCTTCCCTCCTATCCACTAGTCTGGAGAAGGGATGGAAGTTTAAATATGCCCAAGTTGATAATCATTATGCAATTAGATGGATGATTGAAATAAAATTTCCACTGCAAATGAGTATAGATGTTTTCAGGGATGACTGTAGACCACTGCAATCCCAGGGAGATTTGCCACCGGTGCTCATAGCGGAGCAGCAGGATGAAAGCTCTTGGACACAAAGTGTTTACATGAATCTTTTCTGGATTTGATATTCAGCACCCAAAAACATTGACAGAAGCTCTTCCACTCACCTAAAAATAAGTGGAATGAGGGACAACTTCAGGCAGGAAGGGTCTTTTAAAATAGTCCTAGTAGAAAAACTTTCATGTGAAAAGAAGAAAAAGAAGAGTCTCATAAGGGATGTGATTGAGGTCACAGCATAACATAAAACACCGCACTGAGCAGGGCAAAGTTGGGGAAGAACATTGTACCCAGGGGTTGCTAAGGGGAATAAGGACAGCTACTGTTAACTGAGCATCTCCGAAAAGCACAGGCTATAGAAAAGCAGCTAAAATGGAAAATGACTTGTTTAATATAAGAAAACAGTTAAAAATGTGCTGGCTTCTCTTATTCTGGTCAGTATTTTGGGTTTCTTTTTTGATGGAACAGTTTTACAGGGCAAAAATTTTTGATACTGAAGTACCTCAGAATATCTTAGTGTTGTTTTTTCAGTGCAGACCCTTATATTTCAAATATAATATGATGTACTGTACCATATTTTAATGTAGTAGGATTTATCGGTATAAAGAAACTGATATGTTTCCACAAGATTTTTTGATGCGAGTTGAAATACTTCAATTTTTTTTGTCCAGCATTTTTTCAAGTTTCAACATTTTGCCCTAATTAGGATGAAAATCTGTTTTGACGTGACTGTAAATGAAAATCATATTTGACCGTGACTTCCAACCAGCTTCCTGTAGTACCTTCTTACTGCAATACAGCTGTGTGAAAAGGTCACATTGGAGACGTCTTCTGTGATGAAACAATATGTGAAGGAGAACTCCTCAGGGGAGCGGGTGACATTAATGGGAAATGTAAAATGCTACATTAATATGCTGGACTTTGCGGGGGTGTGGGTGTGTTTCTTGTTTGTTTTTTTAGGTATAAAGGACAGCATAGTACCCCTTAAAGCAAGTTCTTGAATAAGTATGTTTTTAGCTGACAAAATAAAGGGGGAGAGAAGAGGAAATCTTAACATTAATAGAAACTTTTCACAACTTCTTAATTAAAAACAAGTAAGGCACATTTGCAAATCAGTGAGTACCTTT
Organism: Chroicocephalus ridibundus; assembly: GCF_963924245.1. Classification (NCBI taxonomy): domain Eukaryota; kingdom Metazoa; phylum Chordata; class Aves; order Charadriiformes; family Laridae; genus Chroicocephalus; species Chroicocephalus ridibundus. The sequence continues at coordinate 2,784,604 of NC_086306.1, read as the reverse complement.
GGAAATCTCAATTTTTGGTCTGTGTTCCTCTCGGCTACAAAGTATTATCTCGGTTCCACTACATTTTCCTCCTTGCACGGGTTGCGTATTTGAGGAATATCTTTATGAAACTCTGTGGTGTACTTTCAGATCTCAGTTTTATTTCCATGTAGTGAAAGGCTTCCCCATGCTGCCACCCAGTCTAAAACCTGGATTTTTCAAGGCAAAGCATTTACTATAGCAACGTATTATTTTTAGTTTGGTGGTTTTTTTTAAATAAAAAAGTAATGGGGTTCTGATAGTAGAACATAATACAAAGAAGTCCAGAAAAAAATATATAGTGAGCATTGTGGTGCATTATAACTGTCATCACCTCTTTCTTATATGACTGCTTCAGATGCCTTGAAGCTCCAGTTAGGAAAGAAAATTCCCTTGTGTTTGGCACTGCACCTACACTGCACCCCCCCACACCCCCCCTTCCGATTTGCAGCTCCAGGCGCTGTATGACCTTGGCTGGTCTTTTACTTTTTCTCCCCGTTTTCAGTATTTCCGGATAGAGATGAAAGCACTGTATGCTGTAACAGCCTAAAAATAAGAAACATTCTGAAAGCCTTTCTAAAGTAGTAATTTCTCCTTTTTTCACAGTATGATGGTATATTTTAGTATTTTTATGTGGGCTTGACTACAATATTTGGATGCATGATGCTGACTGTTCTGTACCTAACTATTCAAATAGTATTAATAGCTATATGATGAGGATTTGAGGCACCTCAATTCTGTTCCTGGTTCAGCTGTTGTCCTGCTGTGTGACAGCACTCAGAACAGCAGTCCTGTAGATAAAATGATGATAATCGTAGAATCATTTAGGTTGGAAAAGATCTTTAAGATCATCGGGTCCAACCTAACACTGGCAAGTCCACCACTAAGCCATGTCCCGAAGTGCCACATCTACGCTAATGTTGTTTACTTTCTTCATGAGGCCCTCAGATCTCTAGGTGAGAAGCGCAGCGCTCAGTCATGTTTATGATAGTCACGACACTGAACAAGAATAGAGGAAGATGCGCTTGCGGAGGTGGGCAGACTCTGGTTAGAACCTGGTACAGACACATAAACACAGAGCCGTCTCATGCATTGGGTCATGTGGAATCTTTCTAGAGATGAGAAGTTTTGCCAGATGTCAACCAAATACAAAGTTTGTTATGAAGACTATTTTTTTTTTTTTTCCTTCTTAAATTGTTTTCCACTGTAGCATTGCTATAGACTGTATTAGTGAGCTTCAGAATAGTTCTGAGGTGGGCTATGGTGTCGAATCCTGCATTTTAAGAGCAATTAGGATGTTAAAAAAAAAATTATAACGGACTCTCTTCCCACTGGTATACCTTGAACTTTGTCTCCTGTCTGTCAGTCTTGGGCATATTGTTCATCAAATAGTTGTAATGCATTAATTAGACAGCCAGGGCCATTTTATCTGGGAAGGATTTTTCCTGGTATATACAGGAAGAAAAGCCTCTAATGTTCTTAAAACTTTCAAAAATGATGCATAGCTGAAGGAAGGGAGAAAATGACCTACCTGTGTGTGTATATATGTATATACATGCTTTTCTAGAGACCTTTAAGTGAAAGGATTCTGTGAAGTAACATGCAATTTGTATAGTACAACACTACCTAATTATTTTTAAGTTGACGAGACTCACCTTTCTCATATAAAAATGTCACTTTCTCAAGACCTAAAATAAGCCACAAATGAAAACTGCACTCTAACTTATTCTTGAGCGGAAAAATTCATCCTTTTAATCCTTCCATTGTATTTCCTTGCATCTGGTAAAGTACAATCAGTATGACCATTTCAGGGGACTGTAATTTGTATAGTTACCATGCAAGTATGAAGCTGTTAAATTCCTTTCTTCCCTGCTCCAGTGTAATACTTGAGGATCATTTTGTTTGTTTTCCTCACCCTACACAGAGGGAGACATGCAAGTCCGACAGGAGAAATGTATTCCGATTGTCAGGGTGTCAGCACAAGGCTGGGCGACCGGGGTGTAATTTTTAACACTGTGACATAATTCCAGGATGATCCCGGGCAAGCCTTTCTCTACAGATTTGTTGATTAATAATATTGCAGTATACTACAATTCAATATATGGGAATGAATACGAGATACAAAATGCCTAATGTTCTCTGGCAGAGCAAAGCAGAACAGCAAATAATGGCCGAATATTTGCTTGCTAGATAAAGAAAAGTTTTGGATTTCTTAGAGGACAGAAGAAAGGGAATGCTAGCTGAAAAAATGCAGTAGTTTAATTGCAGTTTGACAGCATGAATCAAACTGATCTGTTTTGGTTTTGTTTTTTTCTATGTTTAAAGGGCTTTTTTAAATCATTGTATATAAATTTTCCCTGGAACAGATGCTTACAAAGAGAAAGGTGGTTTTTTTTTTCATTTTGAAATTTGTAAATGAAACATTTTAGCAATTTAAAATGCTTTTTGGTTTTTTTTTTTGGCTGACAACACTTGCCCACATTTCTCGTTTGACAATTATAAGAGATTTCAATCTTTGTGAAATAGAGTTTTTGTTTTATGTAAAAAACCAAACCTGTCCCTCTGGTAGATAATTGTCAAATCTGATAAAAGACCTAATGGTGTTTCATGAATTAACTGCTAGTCCATTCTTCTGTCAAAAATGTGAATCCTGAAAGGTCATAAGCAGTGATAAGCCCCAAAATATGCTTTTGTCCTTTACCCGGGTATGCGGATGGTACATTGGTACATTGCTCTAAGGACCAGCCACGTAACTTTTCAGTGGAGGAAATTCTAATAGAGTATGACCTGGCTGGCAAGACAGATTAAATTGATATCACTCAAGTTCTACCTGAGTTTGGAAAGACACTGTTAAACTCTACTACAGTGGGCGTCTTGGAATTGTGTGAAACTGGTTGACATTCAGCATTCACTGACCGATAAAGACTGCAGTTCAGGTGACTAAACAGTGAGGTTGTTACCCAAATGATGGGGTTAGGTTTCATTAAATAGAAGTTCTTTTTCAATTAGTCATCTTTAATCTGTGTTTTGAATGTAATAAGTTGTTCTGTTGAGTACATAAAGTTAATGCTGAAACCATTATAAATGAATTTCAACAAAATTTCTTCCTCCCTTAGCTCCTGCATAGGGTGAAGTGCTAATTTCAGCAAATCCCAGCCTTAGATGGTGAAAGTTTTCTTGGAGAGCCATATATTAATGCAGATGTTTTTCTATCTCTGTAAATTATTACGCTAGTATCGTATCACTTAACTTCGGTTATCCCTTCTGTTTGCCTAATGCGTTATTGCCAAAATGATGCCAACATGTGTTCACGACCCGATTCGCTGTTTGTTTTCACATGGGGAAGTTTTTATGGCAGAGGGACATGCTTTACTACATCAGGGTTATTGCTAGCTTAATAACAGTTTTTAAATGCTAATTTTTATAGATAAGTTTCTCCAAGTCATTCCATTCTGAGTGTAATTGGTAGTGATGTCCCTATTCGGAGCTTTTAAAATACCCAAATAGTAGTCTCAAGCTATCGGGAGTATCGAGGGATGTTTCGCTGGCATTAGAATTCCCACTTATTTAAATTGGGACTATTGAGCTGATCCAGCACAAGGATTCTTGGCTTTAGTAGTGAAAGAAAACTGCAAACATATAAATGTGCTTAAGAGAGAAAGTTAATGGAAATACAAAAACACTTTCAGGATTAAAACCAGAGCTGTTTCTTTGATGTTAGGACATGCGGCTTCTGCCACATTGAGAGCTTGACTTCTGCACGGGTCTCCGTCTGATACCGCAATATGGACCATATTTACAAATAACCCTTTTATCTGGCAACTACAAACTGTGAGCTTTAAATAACGAATTAAGAGATGTGAAGATATTTGAAATCAGTGAAGCTAGTCTCTCAACTGAGAAGCAGAACTCTATGCAGGGACTGACATGAAGCCTGTTGGAATAGCTGGAGTTTTCCTGTTGACTTCAGCAGTCTTTCAGTTAGGCCCATGGTTAATTAATTAAGCTGGCTTCCAAACAGCTGGACATCTCCAGGCACCTTACAAGTTATTCTAATCTGAGAGCTGTCAGCACAGGGATGGATGGGATAGTTTGAATAACGTACGTCTGTTGGCTCTGTAACAATACAGTTGCGAGAAGTTGTCTGGCTGCCTTATACCTACTAGGGCAAGGGTAATTGTCGTGAGTGTGATGTTTAGGTAGTATGCTTTTGGGAAAAAGGGTGAAAAGCAAGATTTTTTTTTTTTTTTCCTGTTCATCCTCATATAGGAACTCCTAGAGCATTTGTATTTTGCTAAGTGCAGTTCAAATAGGTGTTTCATGTTGTGCACATAAACCAAAACCATGACAATCTCCCCTCTCTAACAGATGTTCTTTCTGGAGCCTTCAGATTTCAGTTCCATGTAAGATTGTATAGGACCAACAATTTAGGCTTTTGGCTATTCTTTAGGGAGAGGGCTTCATCTGACAATAGTAGTGACCCTCTTATCGCTGCGGGCAAGGGCCGTAGGTCAACATCTTTCATTTACAGGGCAAATTTTAGTCTGTGAAAATACCAATTGTGGGAATAAACCTCTTTCCCTAAGTTTGTATGTTTGTGGGTTAGACTGTTCTGGATATTGTTGTGTCTTATCTATAATAATGAAAGATACGTTAAACTTGATCTTAATTATAATTATTTTTCTAAAGCAACATGGGAACCATTCCTGACGAGCCGTACTAGCTCCAGCTCTGATGCTCAGAACGAACTTCTCTGTGACTTTGTCATTCTTGCTGCGTATTTGAACTAAACAGAGATCCTAGCCTTGGCATGATAGAAAGGGTTTATCATTTCTACAGTGCTGCTTCTGTATGAAAATCTCATTATGGATTTCAAAAAGAATGCAAGCAGTATGATTTTCAGGAAGTGTAATTACATTTGGAGCTGAAAGGTAGCTGTCTTGCAACATTTGACCTTCCTAATAGGCTGGGCAGAACATGTAATGGATACTTACGCTTTAATGGTCTTGGAGGACTGAGTAAAGGTGCTCTTTAAATAGGGATCCTATTTAGTGATTGTACCGAGGATGTATTTCTGTAGGCAAATTCATAATGGGGAACCAGTGTCCCCTCTCCCCCTGAATAAAGATTTGTAATAAAAAAGGAGTACTGAAATACACAGCGTAACGGTTGCTGGGTTTTGCCGGAGTGGTTTTAGAGGGAAACCCAGGCCCATGGGAATGAGCACCTGAGGTTTGAACCAAAAACCCCTATAAAATCAAAGGGCTTCCAACTACTTAAAGTAAAGATTTGTGGGGGTGAGGAATCAGGCCTCACCATATCAAATCTTTCTCGCATCGTCCTTGCCTGTAGAAACTTATAGTTTGAACAAAGCCATGTTTATGTGTGTTTGTTATTTCAATAATACTTTCAGAGCTGGTATCTATATTTAAGTTGTCAATGTTAAACACACAGTTATGATTATCTGTTCATTGCAAGAGGAATATATCACAAGTTATAATGCATTTTTGAAAAACAAACGTAATATTTTTTTATATCTGGAAATCTGGATTCACAGTTTTAGTCAGTGTAGCGAGCTTTTCTTTTTGGAATTGTTATTGCATTGGACATTTTGTTCTTTAGGGAACGTATGTGTGTATACAAATACTAATGTTGAAAGTATCGAATTCATCAGGTGAATGAATTCACCCTTGATTACTGGACTCAGCAAGTGAATATCTCAAGTGAGGGACATCTCAGCTATCTTTAAAGGGAGGAATTTGACTGTCGCAAGAGGGTGGTGCAGTGACATGACGGCAGTACCCCATTCCTTTCTCTCCTGTCCTTTCCTCTCCTACAGTCCTTTCTGTCATAACTCATGTGATTTCCAGCGAGCTGCTTAACATCTGTAAGTGGTATTTATAATGGCTAATGTTTGTCACTGGAGACTGGCCTTCTCAGGCTCCTTTAATAGGCAGTGGGGAATGTTCCCTGCGTTGAGCACTTAGATTGTAAGGGGAAACCGAGGAGATGATCTTCACAGGGCTAACGTTAGCCTTTGTGAAATCCACTCGTGTTTGTCTGCTTTTTATGTGCAGAAGGGTGATTATAGGGCTAGTCTGCTTCGCGTGGATCTACTTAAGGGTTGTCGCATCTCTGTAGTATGAAACTGAAGGCCAAGAGCATCACAAATGTTATATGTAAAAGCTCTATGTTAAGTAGTACTCTGTATACTCCGACCGTATAAAAAACTGTAAGTTGAATGGATTGGTGTTCATTTTTGTTACCTTTACTGCTGAAGCAGCGAATAATGTCCAGTATTATTTATTTAAAACTTCTCTGGAATGTTAACAACCATCAACAATCAAAGGCTTGAGCTTTACTATAATCAGCAAACCTTCCGCATATGGGAAGTACAAGCGCTTGGAGATGTATTGTATGCCACATGACAGAGAGACTACTTGACATGTATTTTATTTCTAAAATGTCACTAGCTGGAAATTAATCAGTCCTGTAATGCATGTTTGAATTAATTTATATTGCTGTTGGAAGCAATATCTCAAGAGCCTTAGACAGATCTGTGAATGCTGTAAGCAGGCAGTGTTCTCAATGGATTAGAAAATGCTTCAAAACACCACCCCCAGCTCTCCCAATTCCTTTCTGCCTTCGCCTGCCTGACCTTTTGGTACAAACTGAAGGTTTTAACACGAGGAAAGAAAAACACCCCACCATACCCAAACTTGTGCCTTCTGCTACCCTCTGGACCTTCTCTAGCTTAGCACCATTTGGAGTTGTTCCTGCAGATACTGCCAGTGACCTGTACCTGTTTGGGTAGCCTGCGTGACCTCTTGTTGCAGCCCTACCTTAAGTAGATGTGGAGTGTAATTGCGTTTTCTGCCTGGTGAAATCCTGAGATGGTCCCATCTGTTAATAGTGCATAATACTAGGAACTGCCATTTGTTGAAGCCCTAGAGTTCATGCTTTTCAGAGCTCTGAGCAGAGCAGCTGAATCGGGCATGATCATACAGAGCAAGATTACAGCAAATCGCTCCTTTGGACCCTTTCCAGCGTTGCGGGGTCAGTCTGCACATGATTTCCCTGTGCTTCTCAAAGGTGAGGGTGGAGGAATAGTTCCCCTCCTGGGGGCTGTGTTTTTTAAATCATCAAGAAGTCATATGTGTGCTCTTTAATTTGTAGCCTTGCTTAAATTATCTGGAGTCCTTCAAAAGGTAAAAAAAAAAAAAATCAATTTGATTTTGGCAGCTGTCTCTACAATGCCTGCCAGTCACCATAGTATCTTGGCTATTTTTAAGTCTCCTGAAATCAGTCTGCATTAAGGCAATAGCTATGCCTGGATTTAAGCCCAGGACTCTATCAATATAAAATGATTTGTTGCAAGTTTAAAGATGCTTCATCCCTATTCTCTCTCGTTTCATTTACATTTTAAGCTTTCATCAAAATGTGGATCAACAGAACTAATAGAGCCTTTTTTTTTTTCCTCTATCCTACTTCATGCTTTCTACAAAGAATCCCTGAGACTGTCCGTTCTGGACCTCTGTCTGATGTGAGGGACTTTTTCGTTCTGTTGAAATAAGAAGGACCAGTTTGTTCACTGAAAGAACCTGCTGTGAGTCTTGCAGCCTTGTCCGTTTGAATGTTTTCCACTGAAGTTCTGAGGGACATGATACACGTGTATAAGAGAGTGATTGGCAGCAAAAAGATGATCCTTCATGCAATAGGTAATGTAAATAATCATTAAATTAGAGATTTTGTTATCCATATTTAAGGCTCAAGTTTTTAAAGTGCTAAGTACGTTTGACCAACCCTTCTTGGTCCTACTGACAGACCAGCTATAGATGATTTCAGGACACTCGCCTGTTTCCTGCAGTTGGGATGGTGCTTGTGTTTTGTTCTCCATAATCTGGGAGGAGTCATGCCCACAAGGGGAATAGTTGTGGGTTGATTGTTTTTTTTCAGTAATCAAGTTTCTCATCACTGTCTTGCTCGTCACTTCTGTCGTTTCAAGCTTGCACGCAATCTTTGTGTCCATCCACACAGGCTTTGTTGTTCCTTTCCCCTGGGGGAAACCCATACCCGCTATTACAGTCCCTGCTGTGGAGAATTGCAGACCATTAAGTACTCTAAATCATTTTGTTGAGACTGAGTAGAAAAATGTTGTTAGATTCAAGCTTGTTTTAATAATAATAATAAAAATCAAGATCATGTTCATTGCTTCAGCTTCTCTTTAGTAGAAATATAATTTCCCTGTAGTTTTTTCCAAGATTTCGGGGTATTTCTGTGGCAGCCACCGTCATACAGAAGAAAGGAGGCATTTGTGTTCTGTGACATAAAGCCAATGATTCTGTCAATCTCAGCAGCATAATGTTTTTATGTGCTATTAGAAAGTATTGGCTCCCTTTACTCACAGCCCTCAAAGCAATGGTGTTGTCAGAATGGTTAACAGAAAAGGGTATCCAATTAAATATGGACCATCCCTTTACAAATACATTTTAAATGTATTTTCATGACTAAAATTATGATTTATTTGTAAATAGCGACAATATTCCCCACTGTTCCCAATCACCCCATAAATGTGGGTGATTCAAAAGAAACCTTTCTCCTTAATACTGTCTCCTTAAAACCTGCTACTCAATCTGTGACAAAAAGATTGGGTAGTATTTTTCTTGAAGCTGCAGTTCTGCTGGAAATATTTCGTAAGGACAGCATCATTTATGTATTCTAGCTGAATCTGATTTCTTATGTGTGTATGTAACTTAAAGCAGAACTGTTCGCTAGTCTCTGTGGGTGAGGAAGTGTCTAAAAAAAAACCCCAAAATTAGTTTTCTTGCCTGGCCTGTCTCAATACCTGCACTAGATATTATGTAAGTAAAAATTCTTGTTTGTTGTTAAGCTCTCTTTTACCTTCTAGCCATGCTGCAGGAGCATTAACGCCTCTGGGGGAAAAAATAGTTAATTCTTATTCATTGTTTAATTCTTTAAAGTTTCACAATTTCACGAGGTGCCTAGCTTGTCTAATTTCTGTACTTTTTGTGTGAAAACCTCTTCAGGCTGTATCACTATTTTCACTTGTGGCTTAGCATTTTGAGCTCTTTAGTTTATCAGCAGTATAAGGAAAATCTTCCTGGAGACTTTCCATCAAACCCATTTGTTGATGAAGGAGGGAACATCTTTTCTAATGCTTTAAAACGGGAGCCATAAATTTTGAAGTGAACTTCCAGTGCCCCTGTTAATAGAGAAGTAATTTTTTTAGCATCCCCCTGACCTGAGTAGGTAGAAGGGGACACGTTGGGAAGGTGAATGCTGAGAATGGGAGATGTTGACGTGATTTAGAGAAAGTGGTTTTGCTTTGCCGTTTGGTACTTTCTGTGGGGGTGTGAGAGGGAAAACGAGCCATTAAAACTCTGTGGTTTGGGTACGGATGAATAGTTCAGCGGTAGATGGAAGAGGAAGGTGTGAGTTCCTCGTCTGTGGGGTCTGAAAGTTAAATTCTGGATGATCTGTGTCACAGAATCACAGAATGGCCGGGGTGGGAAGGGACCTCTGGAGATCACCCCGTCCAACCCCCGGCCAGAGCAGGGTCACCCAGAGCAGGTGGCACAGGGACGCCTCCAGGCGGGGTTGGGATGTCTCCAGAGACGGAGACTCCCCCACCTCTCTGGGCAGCCTGTGCCAGGGCTCTGCCACCCTCACAGGGAAGAAGCTCCTCCTCGTCTTGAGATGGAACTTCCCATGGTCAAGTTTGTGCCCGTTACCCCTTGTCCTGTCCTGTCAAACATTGGGAAGCTGGTGCAGTGTGAGTCTGCCACTTCATAGTGTCATTTGGGCAGGAGGTGAGGCGTGTGGTGCCTCTGCTATCCTGGAAACTCTTTCTTTGGTTCCACGGTGTTTCTCTAAGCCTAAAATACAGCTATTCCAAAAGCCTGAGGCTTCCTCCAAACCCAAGACATTTCCTTGGAATTCAGTACATTATATGTAGAAGAATGTAATGATATTTTTTCAACAGGCACTGCGAAGGAGATTGCCTGGTGTGCTCTGGCTGATGTCTAGTAACTTCATTCAGGGCCATAATGCTGCTGCTGTCGTTCTCTGTAGTTGTGTGAAGCCAGTTTAGAAATGTTGACTTCTCCCAGCAGAGGTACTGTTTCACAGGGTGGTTACCACTGAAATAACTATTGTAAAATGTTTTGTAGGGAGAAAAAAGATTGCATTTTTCGAAGCTCCCTGGGAGTGGCCGCTTTGAAAACAGCACTGTTCTATTCCATTCTTATTTGACTTTAAAAAAAATAGCCTTGAATTAATACGATGTAAATAGAAGGGGGAGGAAAAACAGGTACCCACAAGTTGTTGTCATAAAAATAACCAAAAGAATCAGTGTGATCATAAAAGTGTCCAATTACGATGTTGTGCTGCAGAACTAATAAAAAAAGATATAAACAGAATATAACCTTGAAATGAAATAAATACACTCAAATGTCAGACCTTAGCATAAGACGAAATAGTCATTTGGGCTTTATTCCAGACAATTAAATGTTGGGTTCTAATTGCCAGGAGTGTATCTAAGAGCCAAATCCAAATCCAGCTGTTCCTCTAACCCCATGCTGCTCCTGTTGACAACCAACGGGTGTCCTTTTATTTATTGTGACGTTATTTACTAACAATATAGATCCCTATGTGCATCCTTAAAGGGCTATCCTTTATATCAGGGGAACTTAGTTGCAGTAAGAAAGACCATTCGCGTTCAAGGACTTTTTCCTTTGCCTTGCTGTATGTCTTAGAAACGCTCCGTTATTAGGAGGGAGCTGGTGCTGGAATTTGTACTCGGTGCTGTGAACTCCCCTTGTCGCAAAGTCGGCAAGTATAAGATTGCCCGTCTCCAGAGAAAGAAGTGCTGCTAATCGTTTGCCACCCAAAATCTAGTTTTAACACTTGCCCGATACTGAAGTAAACATTTTTAAAAAAATATCTCTTTTTTGTCAATGTGAAGTTTAATAAAGCATTTTCTGTGTAAATACCTGAAAACTCTGCTCTTGATATTTAAGACTGTTTTGTGTTTTTTCTAAGATTGATGGCACTTCTGTGGGCAGTCAAGGCAAACAGTCTTAAAAGACTTCACCCGCTCCTTAACCGAGGAGATACTCCTTTAATAAGAACAATTATGTTCAGCTTTTCCTTTCCTAAATGTGGGGATGGAGGGCAAGTTTATTCATTTTATCCGAGAATAAAGTTTAGATTGAAACTCCAGGACTTCTATATAATTCTGAAGTTTTATCTGTAATCAAACAATTAGTTTTAAACACTTCTGATGGGGGATTATTGGTCTCTTAGAGATGCTTTAGCTGTCTCTCTCTGATTCTGGTAAGCAGATAGTTTATGTTAATGTCTCAATGTCCTTGTGTCACCTGGTTAGAAAATAAACTATTTACTAAAAGTGAGTGCAACTTTTAAGGATCACCTCAATACTGAGTTTTGCTATAAATACAAAGTGTTGCCACGCCGGCTGTCAGTGCAGAGCTCTTCCAGCAGACAAACTGGAAACTATCCCTTACCCAAGCAGCAGGGAATGCAGCGGGCTCTAGGTCTCGCTTTGGGAAGACAGGATATAGGATAGGTGATTCCCAAACACGACTTGCCTAGAAGTGGCATATCAGGACAACATATGGATATTTTGCTTCTGTGAAGGTTTGATCTGTCAGTGAAATGTGTTTGTTTCTGATGTAGAATTTGGCAGATGCTTCCCAGATTGTGCCATAAACTATGAGTAAATTAGCTAAACCGAGATGCAGTTGATTCTTATAGAAAGCATCATGAAATCTTTTAAAATAACACTGTTGCTTTGGTCAGGGAGAAATCTGGATTCTTTTACAGCTGCACACATGCAACTCAGTGTCTCTTTGGCAAAAAACTTGGGTTCCACACTTTTTTCAGTACAGTGAGAGATCTCAGACTCTGCCTTTTCCGCTGACTTACCAGGTCATTGCTGACCGTCCACAAAGCTTCAGGCTGAGTCTAACACACCTGTTGTACATTGATGGACCTTATTTATGAGAACTACGGTTAGCTGAATTCTCATACATATGTCTGATCGTATGAAGATAACAAATCTCACTAGCCTATCATACACCATAATCAGTATAACTCTAGTGAATTGGAAGTATGTTAACAAAACATGAAATAGAAACTCTTGCCTCCCCCCAATGTGTTCAAAATTGTTTTTTCCAAACATAGGAAATTAACGCAAAGGGAAGAATGAGGATTAAAGTAGACAGTGACTGACTTTTATTTTCAGGCAGTGTTGGAGCATAAGTGTATTTAGGTGAGCTTCTGGACTGACTGCAGGCTGTTATTTATTTTATTATTGAACTGAATCTGAGCGAGGGAAATGAATGTAAGTTATCCGGGAAAGACAAGTTAAGAGAAGTTGGATTGGGACAGTGCAAATGAAAACAGATGGAAAGCAGTAGAGAACTTGCTGTATTGATTTTAGGATCATTTGAATTTCATACACATAATGAGATAGAAGATGTGAATGGGAAGGACAGAAAAAAGGGATCTAGAAGATGAGAATACTTAAATGCAGAGCAATAACTTCTTAAGGAGCAATTGAATCTTAATGTCTAGCATTGCTTTTTCTTTGAAAGATGAAGTCCGTGCCTAACCTAAGAGCAAATCTCACTGAAATTACAGTCCTTGTAACCCATTTCTGCTCCTATGAAGCTTTACCAGCACTGAGGAGGTAGATCATGAATTCCTCAGGACAGCGAGGAACTTAAATTTAATAAAATGCACAAGGAAGAAGATTAAATAAAATAAGCTTGCACATTTGTAAGGCAGTGATTATTCTATTTTGGCCGTGGAGATTAACGACCTGACTCATTGTGACTACAGGGCACATAGGAAACCTTTGAACTAACTTTTTTCTGAATGCAGTAATGTGAATTTTAGTAATTGTGTCCATATGTATGTTACTGACTATTCTGCTTAGTTTCAGTTTCTTGATGCTTTCACATTTCATTGCTGAAGCTGTGTATTTTTCAGATAAGCTTATACCTTTTACTGATAACAATTTGTTACTTGACTAACAGTCAGTAGCAATATATGTTTAAATGTGTGTGTTTCACTCGGAGTTATTGCATATCCCAATTGACATGTGTTATGTTCTGTCAGTCCGGTATTTTGATAGTCTAAAAGGATTACTGTGGAAATGAAGTTTTGATGTATTGGCAGTTAAGCTGAATAATAATCTGTCTGGTTATGTATTTTAGACTTGCAAGTGTAAAACTAAAACCATGTAAAGTTACGTGCAGCGCTGCTCAGGGCGTACCTGGCGTTTGGCAGAGGCTTCTGGATGTGCAGGGCTGGAATCTGTCTGTAACTTTGCCATAATGAGTTTTGGGTTAAACATACTTTGCTTATTATACCACTACTTTTTGTCTTACTATATTATATTATCATTACTTCTACGAAAGGCTATTCTGTGCAACAGCTATGTTTTTATGTGAATTCACAGTGCTTTCTGTGACAGAACTTTGCTTTTGATTTAAGCCTTGGTCTCTACTGTAATATAAATATTTAATAGCAGTGTTAAAAGGACAGTGCAAAGGTGAGCAAAAGGGTAGATGCTTTGGAAAATTGAAGTAGAAGGTCAGGGAGAAGATGAAAGGAATGCAGCTTTTAAGTTTAAAATATTTTTTTCAAATTTTAAAAATCTGATGTAGTTGTTATTGCCTGCTATGGTCACGGCAGCCCAAATGCTGTGGTTTTTCTAATTAAACTGCATGCTACATATGGCAGCTCAGGTTTTGATGAACTTCAAACTCAGCTTTTTCTTCCTCAGCGCCGTACATAAAATAAACCCAGTATGTATTGATATAGTTGTGTCTCTTTTTATGTTTACAGTGGCAATAGCAGACTTTTTTGTCTTTGAAGTTAGCAACAGCTTGCAGATCCTGTATGTCTTGTTTACCAGATCAAATGATTATCAGCAGCGATAACTGCCAGTCTTCTGGTACCTGCAGCGCGCTGGTCACTGCGACGGAGCCTTTTCAGAGCAGCAAAGCAATGTCTGTATACCATAAATAAGTCACTGCTGTAAAAATGGCTGGAATTTGGAAAGCTTCAGCTTTTTAAGCCTTTGAAAATTTCGGTCTATAAAATCTCTGTACTTGCATTGTCTTTTGAGGCTTGTTTTTGTTTAGCTGTAGTTGAAGTTAATTTTTCTGTTAAAGAAATTATTCCCTAAAATACAGTTTTAGAGGGATGAAAACATTCATCAAGTTCGGCCATGGTCACTAAAGAGAGTCAAACAAAAATGAATGAAACTGTACTGGCTTTTGATAGCTGGAATATACAAGCATCACTTTTTAAAACAGAAAGGGAGTAAAATAAAGAGGGAGTGTTCTAGAAATCAAAATGGAAATAATGATAAAAATAGGAAAAAACAGTATTACTTTTCCCTCACACTTTCCATTCTGTATTTTTATTCTAAACAAGAGGTTTTGTTTGCAAAGAATTGGCAGAATATTTTTTTTTAACTTCCTTATTTTTCAAATGTTGTTCTTTAATATTTCTGCTCTTGTTGTATGTATTTCTTAGGCCAGGTGACACTGGCATTGTAAGTGCTTTAGGCCATGGTCTGTTATTCTGTTGCATATAGTGCCCAGTGTAGTTTGGTTTCCAGTTCTTAGTCAGACCGTTAGAGTTTCTCAAAATACAAGCGCTATTTAAAAGAATAGCAAGTCCAAGATTATAAAAAACCCAGTTATACGGTCAGTAAAGACCTGGGGAAGTTTCAGTGTCTGGTTGCCAGATAGCCTTAAAAATGTCCACAGCTTTAGTTTTTAGAATTCATCTCCTCACTGTTAGTGAGCATCAAATCTTGCCTGTGAAAAAGAAAATAAGGCTTAATTACCTGTTGATAGTGCTTAATAATAGGGTAAGTTTGTAGTATGAATCTGTCCAGTAGTGTAGCAGCCAGGTTTCTTGTTTTGTGTAAAGCCCCTGGAAATAAGAATTATTTTCAGGGCGTCCCTGTGTTTTGCCTATTCTTTCTGCCAGCCTGACACAAAGGAGGTGTAGGTGGCTTTCTGTGGTGGGCCAGGCTGTATGATTGTGCACTCCCAAGTCTACAAAAAGAAGAAAAGCCAGGCATCAGACTCAGTACTGAACTTGCAATTTCCTGCTGAAGTCTTGAGTCTACGATGAAGCTATATTCTTCTGGTTTTTCCAATAGTCAAGTGTTACGAGCCGACAAGGTAATAGATCCTCCAGCCGTTTGTTGCATATTCACAGTATTTCCCATTAGCATTGGAGGGGTGATAGATAGTCTGAGAATTCACTGAGGCAAGGAAACGAGAGAGTGAAAATCCCAGGTCTTGATTTTTAGCTGCCCAAAAGATACAGTATAATTCACATGCGATTACATGCCATTTCCCGAGCATAGTTCTGTATTTGTACCAGAAACAAGCTGCAAGTATGTATGCGGAATTTTTTATTTTATTTTTTTATTTTAGTCCATTTCTGAGGGATATTGATAGTTAAACAGTAGTAAAGATCCTCTTTAGTTGCTAATTACCGTCCACTTAAAGGTCTCACAATACAGGGAGGCCACTGGTATTTTCTGCGCTCCTGTTCTCATTCTGCCACTCTGTAACTGTCAGCCTCATTAGTATTTAAATCAGTTCATAAGTATTTTGGCTTAAATAAGCTTTATTTCTGATCAATGTAATGCCATGATTTTATGTCTTTTTTAGAGTCTTTAGCTTAAAGCAGACGAGCTTATGATAAATACTGCAGATGTGTTAGAAGTTGATTAAATTAGTAGTAGAAATGGACAGTAGGCGAACAGGAGGAAAAATGCACAGATGAGCAAATTCTGGATCTTTCAGCTCTGTTCTCAATCTTTGTTAATGGATTCACTCTGCAGTTAAAAAAACCAGAAATATTAAAAGACTTTTTTTTTAAAATGAGGATTAGCAGGGGAAAAAAAAAGGCTTTTTCTCCTACTGTAAGAAGTGAGTGCTCTGTGAGCAATTTCCCGTGTCTTCTAATATAATATATTTTTGATGTTAATTAGAAAAAAAGGTGTAGGAGAAGAATTAAACTCAAAATTCCTCCCCATATCCCCCCAAAGAATAAAAAATAAAATAAAAAAACCATGAAACCCAAAAGCCTTTAAGACCCTTCCTTAATAAGACTACTTAAAAATGCATGTGGCTTATTTTAGCAATGGGTGAGATGAAATTATGATGTAGAAGTGCATAAATTGCTTTGCTTTAAATACTTAAACTTTGCTCAAAATGGCTTTTTGAAGTTCAAAATAAATTTGGTTGCCCATCTGCTACCAAATCCCCATGTTTCTTGAGAGTACTGATACCAGAAAATACAAATACCTCTTTATAGCCAACCTCCTCTTAAAAATTAGTAGGTCTTTTTGCAGAATGGCTGATCTGTGGCCACATTTCCATCATCCTGTACAGAAACGGAAGATGACCTTGATGGAGGTCAAGAGAGCAGAACAGTATACCCCAGGAATGAATTTGAACTTAGAAGCTCCACTAAAAGGAACGTGTCACCTGGAGGAATAGGAATTTATTATCGAAACAGATTTACAATAAGCAAGTGCCCAGCAATTAAATATTATGATCATGCATTATTTCACTGTACTGGCTTTAAATAAGAAAGTGAGGATTTTGGAAAAGAGGACAGATGTTATATCATCATCTCCATTATTTGTATCTGAGATACTTTGGTACAAATTCTGTTCTATCAATATAAATCTAGAAAACTTCTCTAAATATAGCAGAGTCAATCAATCTGTTGCCTTCTGATGGGAGAGAAGAATTTGAACCGCTTTTGTCCTTGTTCTGTCTGTGTTGTAAATGGTTTACCTGAAAAGGCCCTTCCCTTGAAGAAAATTGTTCTGTCTTTCAATTATTGCTGCGGGTATGTAGGCTCCATTAAGCAAGGCCATGTGCGCACATACTCATTACCCTAAAATACTTGCTCTTTAGTGTCAGCGTCTCACCCGGGGTATTTTTCAAAAGCGAGACAGGCCGTAGTAACTGAGATGAGCTGAAATAACTCAGTCATCCTGCACGTGAGCCTCTTGAGTAGCGACTGATGGCAAAAGCAGTGGGGTGGATTCTCTGTGGTGGGTGAACATTGACATGAGTCTGAGCTTTACAGAGATCACTTAACTTGGAACTTAAGCCAGTCTTAAATCTGATTTCAATTGAATTGGTCAAATATATAATACGTAAGGATCTGTTCCTGTCCTGTTTTACAAGAGCTCTAAAACAGACCTTTCGAAGATTTATCAGCTTTGAGAAGAGAACATTTTGAGGGGGCATCCGGTAGATGTATATGAAATCATAATAGGGAATGACTCTTCACAGTTGCTCGTGAGCTCTGGATTGTCAAAGGAAACTGCGAAGTGGAAGGTTCAAAACAAACAATGCTGCCATGAGATGCTATGGATGCCGAAATAAAGGAATGGGAAGAACGTTTTGGAAGAAAAAAGCCATTAGATGCTTTTCAACTCAAAGGTAGAATACCTGTTCAGAAAGTCCCTCAAATGCAAATCACTGCAGGATATATGGGTACACATGTAGTATTCTTAGCTGTTATATAAATATAGAAAGCTAAAATACATATAAAATAAATTTCAAAATACATTATATTCTTCTGTAGGTGATTGTTAGTGAGAACTAGGTGAAGCTGTGGTACCAAACTAGATGTATATTTGTTTTATCCAGTACAGCCGCTTTTGTTTGGGACCCCAGACTCTTTGAATTCAGTGTGCTACAGTGACATTCCCTGCCTACAGCTCACAAGGACTTTGAGTTTTTGTCTTTCAGAAATTTCTTGAGAGTGTCTTGAGAATTTCCACAGAAATTCTGCATGGAGACTAATATGAATTATTAGCATGTGTATATATGGTATGTAAAAATATATATTTTTATATATGCATGTTGTATACAGAAAATATTGTAGATGTAATCTATAAAATATACTTCATATATTTAGCAGGCTTTGTAGGCTTGATAAAAGGCCATTTCCAGCACATATTAATTAATTTTTATGTGTAATTCTCAGTATCTCCCTTTCCTAGTCCATGCTAAATATAGGAGCAAGGATCTTATTTGGTGTTCGGTGAACAGTTCAAGTATCTAAATTGGGTGAGAAGTCTAAAACGCTAGAGAAACACCTACATGCACATGTAAATAGGTTATGAAACTGTCAAAGGCAAAATATAACCAGTTTCAAGGTAGCTTCACAAATAAATGTAATGGGCTGGATGAGGTTGTCGCTTAGAGCCTCCCGAGAGACCTGTCCCCTCAAATACCACATGCAAAAACAAAACCAAAAAAAAAAAAGAGGAAAAAAGAAAAGCAAAAGAGAAGGAAAAAAAGAGAGGAAAGAGAAACCCTTTCACATTGCAAAGAATCCCACTCACCACAGTGGGAGGAGTTATGGAGTTAGATATTTATTTAAAAGAATAAAGGTGGCGGAATCTGTTCTAAAATTATTTACATATGTCTTCCCTTAATGAAAATTAATTACTTGTATTTTGTGTAGATGTGCATAAAACACTTCATATATCAAAATCCACATTGAACAGTCTTGTAAAGTAAGAAAAGATATAAGTTATTACCCCAACAATGGGTTATATATGCCTGGCTCTGTAACAGTAATAGAAGCCCATCAATCATTGGACAGGCTCTAGGACTGTGTCTGAGGTACGCTGGGTGACGCAGACCCGGGAAAGCAGCTCTAACTCTAGTAGCTGCTTCGCTAAATCTTTCCCTTTGTCAGAAGGAGCTGGTCATAAATGATGGATTTTTTCCTGTGTCATTCTACTTACCAATATTTTACTGATTCCTGTATACCAAAGGTTGTCATCTGGTTCTGTCTTCAGTCAGGTTGTTACTCAAGAGCGCATGCTGTGGTCGTAATTTGCATTTTATTAACAGTGAAACTCTCTAATGAACAGCCTTGACTGGATTGTTACAGCCCAGTTTGATTTTTAGGAGACTTTTATAATGGAAAAAATTTTTCAATTCTTCACATTCAAGAGAAATTGCGAGTACAGCCTATATTTATAGCAGGGTTTCTTGCATGTGTACATACACGTATTGAATTTATAAGAGCTGTATGCAGGAAAAGAAACTTTGATTGAGTCACAAGAAGTCTAAAGAAATTGTCAGCGTTGTACATCCGAAGTGTCACAGGCAAACCTGAAAATACATCTTGTGTCCGGAGACAAGTTCTGAGGTGGTGCCTCCGTTTGGTGACTGAGCCAGATGGAAGTGGTCACCTTGGTCACCTGGCGGGGAAAATACCATGGAAGGGAGCTACAGGCAAGCGGTCTGCTCTCTTCTGGGGTGCTTGCGGCTGAGGAGCGAGCCACAGCTTGGGTTTCATTTCTCGCACATCTCTTTGTCTTTTTCGGATCCGGGAATTTAAAAGAAATATCTACCCAGCAGCTCTTGGATTAGGCTGAAATAATATTGAAGGACAAGATACTACATCGTTGCACTTGCAGTTAATCAATACTAATGATGTGCCTGGAGTCATGGAGGAAAATGAAATTTTAGAACCAATTCCAAATGTACTCATGGCAGCCAGTGGGAATCCCGGAGTCAGGCTGGGCTCTCTCAGCTGCTTGCATTATTTAGTGGAGTGAGTGCTGTCAGTACGGCTTTAGGAAGAAGATAAACCCATTTTAAATGTGGGAGTTTCAGGAGTCTCTTGAATATATGGACACCTACACCTGTGACATTCAAAAGTTCAATTCTCTAGGGAAGGCGTTTTTTCCCTTTTTAAAATCGATTGTAAACAATCCAAGTCCATAACAGGGAATCATAAAAGACAATTCTTTGATAGTCTGGTATGGTGGAAGAACAACTGAAAAAAGTTAGAGTTTGGGATGTTTGATCTTCAGTTAATGGTTTAAAACCTACTTCAATACCTGTTTATTATAAAATTGCTGTAGGAGAAATAGGTTCTTAAATGTAGGTTGCTATGGAATTTTTATAAGAAACAAACAGATTGAAGTGACAAAGAGTGCAGCAAATACATGCTACACATAGGACCAAACATGCAACAAACTGAATCTAATGTGTTCCTGCATTGGAAAAAAAAATTAGGAATAAAAATAGCTTTAGCTGCTTTACAGAACTCGTCACCAATCTAGCAGAATATCACATTTCCATATTTTTTTGTTGTTCGGGGTTTTGTTCTAGTAAAGCTGATTACAAAATACTGCTTATTATTCACCTGTTATTTGGAGTGCCTTTATAAACATTTTATAGCACAGGATGTAAGTATTACCAAAACAGATCGTCCTTGGCCAGAAGTCTGAATTGGATCTGTGAAGACAGAAACAGCAGATTAAACACAAGTGAGGTACAGAAGGGGGAAAGACGGCAATTCTTGCTGTCTTCAGCAACTTAGTTTTAGTGGAATTAGAAGCAGTAGAAAACCTGGTGAGTGCATACAGAAGTAGAGGAAGGAAACGAATAAGAATTTATCATTGATTCTGAGTTTGCTGTTTTCAAAAATCAAGTAATTTAATAACTTGGGGAGAAATTTGCCCAAGGTGTTTACATATGGGTTGGTTTACATTAAACAGAGAATAATTCTGGCCTGATTCTATGAAAGTTCCTATTGAATAGGTTGAGTTTTTTATCCATTGGAATAGCTCAGCTGGTTGATACGAGACTCTTCAGACATAAGCAGCGCTTATGAGATTGTTATACTTAATTAGTTTATAAATTTGTCTCCAATAGCTGCATATGAAAATTTAGTATGCCAACCTCAGAATGACATGGTGCTTTTTTACTTTGCTATGAGGCAATATTCTAGAATAAACCAAAGATGGAAGCAATAAAGATTAAAAACCTTTAAAAATAGTACAGATGTTCCAGAGTTACTTTCACAGCCATAACAAGAAAGGAGTGATACTAAGATGCTAACGATGACAGCCAGGTTTGGAATCCCTTGATGAACTTCTCGGTAAGCTGTATCAACAGTTATTCATCCCTCCCCAACCCCGTCCCCTAATACTGGCTACTGGGTAAAAATTGCAATATAATTACATGTTCTGTTGGTTTTGCACCCCGCACCCCCCTAATTCTTCATCTTTGATGTTTGCAATAGTCAAGATTTTTTGGGTACAGACTCTTTTTTTTCCTTTCTATTTTTGAGCTGTGCTGATCAATACCATATGCCCTTCAGTTTAGTGGAGGCAGTTAGGTGTATATTATCTATGTTTTTATGTGTTTGGGAATAGAATCCTTTTTGCAAGTTGTGCTTCTGTTTTAAGGACTACCTATGGGTGGTCTTGCTCATACTATGGATGGGTAATGCTTTTTTTGTGTTTATTAAACTGAATGCGTAAATACAGTAATTGTTGCTACTCCTCACCCAACGCCTGGGAGGCCATCACAAGAATTTAGATAGAATAATATCCTGTTCGTGGAGCTCTGCATAATACATGCTCCACATCTCACAGGTGATAAGAGCTTAAACAGTAATTCATCTGAGAGCATTATGTGATAGAAAAGTACACAGAGTTAATTAAGCCTTGGAGGCATGCAGGATTGATGCTTAGTTGCTATAAATTGGCTTAGCTTCGTTGACTTTCAAGGAATCATCCTTATTTACACCATGGGAGGATTAAGCCTCTCTATTTTAAGATGTCTTAGCTCTGAATATCTTAAATTAACGTATACAAATTCTTTATTAAAAGACTGATATTAATCATTGAATATATAATAGGGTGTGTTTCAAGGAGTAGATGTTAAATAGTTTTAAGGTGATAGATAGAACAGTAACCCATTTACGAATTCACAAAGGTTTGTAATGGTTTAACTTTTTTTTCCTAACTGTCCCTTGGACTGCGCCTATTCTCCGTACAAACCAGCTGAACACGTAGCGTGGCCCATGTCAGAATAAAGTTGACATCTCTGATTACTGTTGAGAAGCAGCTGCTTGCTTTCTTCAGTAAAGTGTTTCTTCCCCATTCTGAATCAAAATAAAATTAATTTTCCCAAGTTCTGCAGTAAAAAAGGAGAAAGATCTATTTTATCTATTCCGTCACCAGCCAGCTCAGGGCTTTGCCCAGCGGGTTCCGAGAAGGTCTAACCCCTCCTATGAATCAGGCCAAGCTGAAGCTTGAAGCCTGAAGTTAGGTAAATAATATAAAAAATAGACATGTTGAGCACAGTTTTGAGCCTTTATATATAGCAAGTGGTCTGAACACGTAGGTTATTGCTGATAATTCTCTCTCACATTTTGACCAGAAATTTTCAGGTGTGAATAAACTTTCATGTTGACTGTTTCTTGCTAATGGGTGCATTCCTCTGAGAAGTGGCAGCTTCAACAAATCAATATTTTGGGACAAAAATTTGCACTGGAAAATTCACAGTTAGCTCTGTTTCTGGATCGTAGTTGCTAACCAAGGTGTACTTTGTTGTGGGATTGTGTGTCTGCCTAGCACAGTGCAGCATGGTGAATACGGAGTTTCTCAATGTT
This sequence comes from Chroicocephalus ridibundus, assembly GCF_963924245.1. NCBI lineage: Eukaryota > Metazoa > Chordata > Aves > Charadriiformes > Laridae > Chroicocephalus > Chroicocephalus ridibundus. The sequence continues at coordinate 2,762,050 of NC_086306.1, read as the reverse complement.
AGGGATTTTTTTTGAGGTATTCAGATAGAGATATTTTTTTTTGTTAGGCCTGATACCTCAAGCTCACTGTATCCTCTTCTGCCCTGCTTTAACTCTACCACATTTCCTTGAGCTGTGACCCAGACTAGTGTTTGACTCAAAAACTCCTCCCAGCAGGTGGATTTGGTTCTTCTGTGTGATCTGTATTTGTATGAATGCATGTATGTGTACATAAAAACCATACATATCGTTGTATATACCTATATCTCACTATATATGTAAGAGTATGTTTTACATCTGTTTCTTGCATGTGTTTCTTTTTTTTTTTTTTGCACAGGTACTTTGTGTGAAACTAGTTTCTCATGTCCAAATAATTCCTTTTAGTTTAAAGAAAATGTTTTTTTTATGAGCAGGATATACTGAGGGATTCAGACTATTGATTCCTTTCAAATAGCCTGAGACGCTAGCAGCTTTATCCTTTTTGTTCATTTTTTATGGGTAATGAAAAACAGTTTAATATCATTACGCTCATCAGATAAGGCTTAAAAACTCACTAAGGTTCAAAAGAAAGTCCTAAATAGATTGTGAGGCTTAGCTCTGGGGATGAATCTGTCTCAGGAGAGCCGTCTGTTTTCCAGACTTCTAAATCCTGACACATACATCCCTCCCCTCGGTGTTTATTTAATACTATCCGAGGATACTTCTGGGCCATGCTTTACTATGTCAAGGGAGAATTTGGTTGGAGGAAGAACATTACAGGCTTAGTTATTCTATGTTATTTTCTACTCCCGCAGATACCGGCCATACCACCTACTAAATAATCTAGCAATAATTTAGTTCCTCATATTTGTCTTCTCTGCTTCCAGGGCGTTTGTTTTACTGTATGGTAAGCAGAGGTAGCTTTTTAAGTGTAACTGCAGCTCGCTGCCTCCTAGAAGGTGGTGGAGAATTCATTGCTTGAGCAGGGATCTGACTCTAGTGTAGAGAAGGACTGGTACGGGGGGAAAACCACATTCTCCGTGCACATCCTTGTTGTTCTTCTGTATAGGCAAAAAATACTGTACTTTCTCAGCACATGACTCTTTCAGCTAGTCTTATGAACCTTAGTCATTGCTGATGTTCAGTCTGCCCGGTCATGGTGGAAGAGTTAAATCAATAAAAATTGTCTTCTTCCAACTCCGTCTTGTAAACTCTTGCTCAGAGGAAGCCAGCAGGTAGCCTTGCATATGAACACCATCCCGTGCGTAACCTCAAAAAGGTTATTGCCTATTTTTATGCATTTTGTATTCTATTTATGTAATATCTGGTGTGCGGATGTGTTCTTTTATAATAAAGAGCTTACAATTTACAACCATGTAAATGTATTGCCATATTAACAATCTAATTTTGGGGAATTACTTGGGGTTTTGGCAATGTTTGTTACTAATGCACATAATGTTATTGGCGTTTTCTAAACTGCCAGGAAGGGAAGTTCCTCACAGTCAAATGAAAGACGATACATGAAATATTGTCCATGGTGCCCAGATAGCTGGAATAAATTCTTAAGTGTTTGTAGGTTTTCTTGTCTAAGGTTAAGATGTATTGATACTACGCGCAGGTCTTCAGCGTCTTCCAAAGCAGTAGGAGTTGCCTGTGCTATAGCAAGTGCAAATGTCAGCACTTTAATGAACCGTTATCCCACAACGTCAAGGAAATGGAAAAGAGTGTCAGAGAGGCATCTCAAACTTGTTTCTATTGTCATTTGAGTGTCATTTTTTAAATATGTCGCATGCATCACTGTGGAGTAGCATCGTTACATGGTCAATGGAGTATATACTATGATGAGGGAAAATTCAGGGTTGGCTTTCATAGTTCAAATTATTAATGGAGCTTAAGAAAGGGTGCCATGTTGCAGAAGGACCCTAAGTCTTCTCTCAACAAAATCTTCATTGGAGCTGTGCAATAGATAATGCTGGTGCAACTTTGCCTGCTTTTCGTGAACATAGGCCTCAGTCACTTAAAGGAAAAGATGATAGGTTATTTACCGTCTTCATTCGCAATGTAGACTAACCATCGGTGTTCATCTTCAGGGAAATTATGCAGATTGCATGATTGCAAAATCATGGAAAATAGAACTGGTGGGATGTGAAATTATTCAACCCAGCACTTGCCCCGAGGCAAGAGTGATGTGCATGTGCTATTCCTAACACTTCTTTTGTGTGTGTTCCTGAAAACCTCCGATGGTGGGAACGCCTTGTCTTCTTAGCATTTAATTTAGGTGCTATTTCAGTGCCAGTGTCATAGCAAAAGTTTTTCCCAATGCCTAATGTACATCTCCCTTACTTCAATATAAGCCCATTACTACTTATGCTATTCCACCGTGGACATAGAGCATAGGTTCTCTTTCTACTTGCAGAAAATTTTTTTGTTTTTAAAGGGGATTGTTATGTCTCACTTCAGTCATCTTCCCCCTAAATTAGTAACTACTAATAATTTCAGCATTTCCTTGTTGTCAGGGTTCCAAACATATTCATGCATATTCTGCATTTCTCTTACTGCATCTCTTCACTGAAATCTGGTGCTGAGAATTGAATCCTGTGTTTCGTATTGTTCAATGCGATGGTCTTTCAGAGCTCTGATCTGGGCAGATGCAAATTTGTGATGATTTTCTGGGACACACAAGCCTAAGTACAGAAGTAAGGGTACAAAGATGCACTTTTTTTTTTTTTTGTAAGAAAACATCTTAAGTAACGGATGCCACTGGGGTGCCTCTCTGGGGAGAGAAAAGAGAATTTCACTGTACATTTACTCCGTGATATTTCGGGTTTGTGCAAGGCTAAAAAGGTCCTGCTCTGCCTTGTTTCGTGATGGATTTCAAACTGGATTTTTCTAAGCCTGGCCCAACCCCTCTCTGTTGGGTTGGAACTGCCCTGTTTTTGATTCTGAATAAGGAATTTTACCCTGAAGTTGAGTGAATTTCAGCAAGATGTTTTCATTGCAATGAATTGCCATTTCTTCCCCGTGAAAGAGCGCTTCCTCTTCAAAAATTTCTGCTCAATTGTGTTGTGGGGTGGTGGTACACAGGAGAGAACTGCTTGGTGAATGCAGAAAGGGCATTTGGCTCCTGCTCTTTCCCTGCTTGGGAAAAAGGTTGGCCGGCAGCTCAGGTAATACGGTGTAAAAATGGAACAGTGGGGAGAGGCACCAGGAGCTTTTCTACCTCTGGGGAGAAACGTCTTTTGGAAGGCAGCTCTGCAGTGTGAATAGCAAGCGTGTACAGTGCTAGCATCAGATGGACTAGCAGTGAAAGTCAGAAAAAAGACCTTGCGAACAGAATGGTGTCTGTAAATTCACTATAAAGGACATAAAGAAGCCATGTATATCCTTGTCCCTGTTCCCCACAGACGTTTCATACCATGTTCACTGCGTGTATTTTTAGTCCACAAATAATAAGTCAAGTTTGCTCTGCCCTTTCTTCCACAGGAATTTGCATGAATTTGAGAAAATGAGACTTTACGTGTGCAAGAGTCATTGGAGAAGAAAAGACTTCCTTACGTTTATTAGTGGGAAAGGCAGGCTGGCAATTACATGTTTTAACTACTACTTCTTTTTCTTCCGCTTCAACCTATAGTGGTCATCTTTTGGTAATAATTAACTTTTTCACCCGTACTCCAACTGGAAAGATTACTCGCAGTAATTAGATGAAGAGTATTCTAAATGCATGGCTTGATCTCTCAGGCTGACTTTTGGATGCCTTACAGCAATTTGCACATTAGTCGAATGAAGATGGAGATTTTCAAGACCCGCCTGGATGCAGTCCTGAGGGATGTGCTTTAGGCAATCCTGCTCTAGCAGGGGAGTTGGACTAGATGATCTCTAGAGGTCCCTTCCAACTCTGAAGATTCCGTGAATGGCACAAAACCCCCCCATACATGGACAAGCCCTTCGGAAAATATGAGCTAAATGAAGCATTTCAACATGAAAATGTTTGGTGTGGAGTTATTGTCAAGGACTCAAGCATTGATTTCAGACTTGAGCTTCAGGGAAGAGGAGACGGGTTCTTGTTCCTGCTTGTGGTATTTGTCTGTGTCCCTCAGCCACAGTGTGAGACATAAAAGACCACGTGTCTTCTGCCTGGAAAAGCTTATAAGGAAACAGGGTAAATTCAGGTAAATTAAGGATCATCCAGTTTATTCCAAACTCTGTGAGAGTGAGGAGCTGAACTGAGGACTCTTGACCCTTAAGACTGAAGCACAAAATAATATTTGTGCCATAGAATAATATTTGTGACTCTGAGTCTGTCCTATGCACGTTATTTAATTTTAGGGATATCTTGGGTAACTGTCGTTCTGTGCGTTCCCAGATTACAAAATCAGAAGGGATGGTTCTGATGCTCTGGTTCACAACCCTGTAGTCAGTCAGCTCGGGGACCCTCTGAACGAAACACATGCAAAAAGTCTTTTCAGGCAGGGGTTTGAGAGGTGTGTGAGCTGAGCCTCAAATTAATAGTCCTGATGAATGGTCAACTTGACTTAATCACTAGTGGCAACCAGTCTTTAAGGGAAGTGAATTTTCTTTGGAGGTTAATGTTTTCAATTGATATGGGTCTTTAAAAGCAATGCACAGCTGACACAAATTGTCTGAAGAACTATTCAACAGGAAAAAAAAAATCCAGAACAGCTATTATTGTCATGAAATTTCATGAATCATCGAGTAGTACTAATTAAAACAAAGAGAGTTTTAATACCACAGATAAATCTGAGAAACAGGGAGCTCTTTAATGATAAAGTGAGAAGTAGTATTTCTCTTTTTTGACAGTGCTGTGTAGTTTGAGATAGATCAACTTTTGTGCAGTAGTGTGGAAGTGCTGTATAGTATATAGTGCTAAAATGGATGGGAGATATGCTTGCATTGTGTGATAGCAAGGAATACGCGGCATTAAGAGCAAAGTGGTTTTTGTATGCTAGTGGCAAAAGTAACGGACTCTGATGTAAAGATTATAGTCAAAGTAGCTGGAATTTGAGATCATCTTAAGAACCCAGAAGTTTGCGGTGTTTTTCATTTGTTGGCTCTTACGTGCCTAAAAACGTGAGGCTGTGGCAGCCCAGTGTTCAGTGGGAGCTGGTCCAGCAGCAGCGGGCAGTTCAGATCAGACCCCCATGTGCAGATACTCTTGCTGGTTATTTAATGCAATGGTCTAGCGGCCACCTGGGGCTCAGGAGGTCCCTAAAACAGTAATTAGTTGAAATCACTAGGCTGTAGCAGAAAGAGTACGTTTTCTGTGTGCCCTGTTCTCATACTCTCCTAATTACTTGGGTTTTTGCTTGCTGTTAGAGACAGGATGGGGGAAACTGTTGGAAAGAATGAGATAGAATGAGCTCTTCTCTTACCAGGTTTAATAATTTTCAGTAGTTGTCAAAAAGTTATTTCAGAGTTAGCTGGGCAAAAATATACTGAGAGGTCAGTCCTTTGGAATTGTTATTTACAAAAAAATACATCCTCATAGCTCAGTAAAGAATGCATAAACCTTTGTGGATTATTACCTTTCTGTATCTGTATCTTCAATGTTTTATTCAGATTAACAGAATAAAATTGATTCAGATTGCTGAGCCAGATAGTGCTTTCCATGTTTATTATAATGTTTCCATAATAAGTCCAGCAATAAAGCAACATCTGTAGCTTTCTTGGGGAGAAAAAAGCAGCTTGTGAGAAGCAGTGTAACCTCAGGCAAATCAGTTTGTGCCTCGTTTCTTTCCCCAGACTTTTTGGTTTACATTTTTTTTTGTTGTTGTTCAGGTTTCATGACTTGGAGCCAGAGCTGCTTTTGATCTGCAGACACGTACCCACAGTACCGAACGCAGAGACCCCCGTTGCAGTTATGGACCTGCCATAATAAAATCAGTTCTTGCAGGGTAGTGCAGGTCTGCAGCTTGTGCAGTGTTAAGTGCTGGTCCTCCATCAGAATTCAAATTTTTTGATGCATTTTATGTGTTTGTCATCCTTTTCTTGGAAAAGGAGGGCTAAAGCCATAATGAACTAATGTGATGAAAGGTATGTGTCATGCCCGTTGCCACTGAAGAACATTAAACCATTTTTTCCGAGCTCTTTGGGAGGGTGGGGGAAGTACTGCAAAAATCTGCGCAGTAGCTAAGAAAGAGCTCAAGCTCAGAAGGGTTAAAAACACTGGGTTACCTTTCCCTTTTGCTTCACTGTTGGTTAAGGAATATGGAAGTTCACAACGTGTTCATCATTGTTGGAAGGACACGTGGGCACAGGCAGGAGAGCTTTTGCCAAAGCCACTATCTGGGGACAAATCTCAAACTGGAAGGTTGAGTTGGTGGATTAGGTCTAGAAAATGATAAATGCAGGTAGTAAAATATATTTTCTTCTGGGTTATTTGCATGTATTGTATGTTAACATTAATTTGTGCTTTTCTTAAAAAGTGGAATATAATGTCTGAATTCTTACTTTCACAACGCATTTAAGACATCTTTCTAGCTTTTTTTTTTCCCTGTGTGTAACACTCGGGCAGAAGTTCTGCTTCTGTATTATCCTTTTCGGCAATCAGTGTTGCCCTCAGGAGGAGCGTTTGTGCGTGCGTATGCATCTGTGTGTACTTGATAGTCCTTTTGAATCTTCAGCCAGTCCTAATATGAAAATCAATGGGTCCCAAGGCATGTTTGTCTTTAGCAATAGATCTGTTCCATCTATAACCTCTGCACAAAATATCTTGACATGTGAGCGCTCCCGCGGCATATGGAACAGCATTTGCTTGTTATACAGCATTTGCAGCAGCAGTATTATTTTTTTCATTCTGGTTCTTTTAACCTTACATTTCAGTCAATTTATATGGTTTTCTTTTTTAAATTGAAATTCTCAGTCGTTAACATAAAGCAAAATATTAACAAAGGGACCTTTCGAAAAACCTTTCCTGTAGGCTCATTGTAACTGAACAGAGACACATTCTCCTGGCTCATCAGTGCGTTCTCCAGGCAGCGAGAGGAAAGCAAGTGATCCAGGTTGTTCTAATATCCTGAATTGGAAGTCTGAAGAATGTATACTTTATAGGATTCATAGGAGAAAACCAATCCTGGATGACTTTAGGCATCATGGTTTAACCCTGGTAGGCAGTAGAAAGTTAAGTCTGTCCCAACTAAAACTAGTACGCTGGCGACTTCTTGGTAGATTTTAAGAGACCACAACTCTCCCAGGTAGTTTGACAAGCCACTTCTAAAATAAGAAAAAGGACCACTATGTAAGACAGTTTAGTCTCTGTTCAGGCTTTTTGCTGTGCTGTAACTTACCCTGGATCTTGTTTATGCTTGTATTATCAAGCGTTCAGTGGGAGCTTAGATAACTGAGTTAAATTGAAACTTAATGGGAGCTGAGTGCCTAAGTCCCCTGGGCACCACTAAAACTGGCAGTTCAAATTTCTAATGATTCGTAATGACTCAACCCCATGGACTTTGAGAACAAATGTGCTCAAGGACTCCACATTCAAGGCCTTGAATTTGCAGTATCTTAAATTTTTATAGCAATATGTATGCGCTTGTTATAACTGGGACCAGAATTTGTTCATGTTGAACACACGTAGGTCAATATGAAAGCCATTACAGCAGACCTAGTGCTAAATATAATTTATCATAGTCTGTAACATGGCAGTGTTACACTTGCACTTTATGCAAATACATTTTATTTCCCATTATGTGGGATTAATTGTATCTGTTTAATTATTTCACTGCAGAGTAGCCACAGCTGTATGGCTTTGACCATTATCACTTTGTATTGTTGGCAAATCTTAAGACTTCGGCGCACTAATGAAAATTGCATTATTGTTCTCTATCATTACTCTTTAATACTACATTGTTTTACAAGTGAATTCTTCAATGCAGTGAATTCCATGCATAGATTTTTCCCATTTGTCTTTGTTTTCTTCCTAGACAGACAGGCAAATTCCCTAACTCTTAAGCTTTGTAGTGAGAGATGCCTACCTCCACCCATCTGCCATCCCAGTTACTTTGCTTCCAGAGAGTGGCATCATAAAATAGGAGACAGAGAGAAACAGGAGATGTGATAGTACTGCATCGTGCTGCTTGAAACTGGGGCTCTTTACATCTGACGTGCAACCCCTGTCGAGGATGGATATTGTGAGTGCGTCGCAGAGGTGGATGAGGAGCGTGCGGAGCTCCTCGCCTTGGGAAGGGACCCATGGTGTCCTGCTGAGGACACGGCTGAACCGAGAGGGACAAGGCTTTGGTGTTCTTCAGAGGTAGTAGTCAGTATGTGGGGTTTTTTTCTTTGCTATAGTTTTTTTTTTTTTTTTTTTGATTAGTTAAGTTGGTCTCATGAGCAACTATGTGTGGGAGCTGAGATACGGGATTTTCTATTTCAGTGATGCCTTGATAAATCTTAGGAGCCATCTGGGATTTTTTTTTTTATTAAACAGTACTTAAGCAGAAAAGGTTGATTGATGAAAATCAAGAAGGGTGTGAATCAAAAACCATCCGCCCTTTTTTTTAACATGAAGATTGAAATTCATTTTGTATAGTTCAATGGAGATTAATATGCAAGTTAAATAGGCAAAAAAAATTAGCTTTTCCAGAAATGAGCACACATTAGCAGAGAGAAATGAAGAGTTGCCTGAAGCTCAACAGAGAGATCCAGGTCTTTGCTATGCTTTGCCATTCAATACCACAGTAATAGAGGTATTACAGGAATGTGACTAGGAGAGTTTGCTAGAAATGGAACAAATGATGTTGATGCTTAATCTTTCTGTCTGCAACTGTTGGACAATAGTCTCTTATAGTGACATTTGGCATAATACTGGCATAAAATTTCAAGTGTTCCTGCTTCCAGGCAGCTGAGTCAGATTTATCTGAAAGCTGAATCATCTGTGGAAGATGGGGAGTTTCAGAGAGATGAAGTCACAAGGCAATTTTTTTTCCCCTCTACCAGACACTAAATGATACTTGTTTCCCTTATTTGAAAGAGATTGGCCTACATTAGTCATCGCTATTTCTTAATCTCCAATAAGAAATATTGTGTATCAAAACAGCAAGACTCAGTTGTACCAGATCCTTGCTTTATTTCCCTTTTTTATTATCAAAGGGACTAATAGTACTTTTTAAAATATTCAAACTCGAGAAAGCAAACAGTCAAAAACGCGGAGAACATATTGTAGGGACTGTAAGAGAAATTATATGTGGAATGGGGAGTAGGTGCTTTTGGTTTGCTTTAGCTGTTTCTGATTCTTCAGATTTGTTTCCATTATGGAATTGATATTTGCTCTCTTTAGAAGTATGGATCTTTTCTTCTCTGTGATCAGCATTTATTCTGATCCTTCACCCCCTAATGCCTGCAAATCCTGACATGATCTGAAAGCGTCCAAAAATAAATAAGACTGGAAAGATGGAAAAGGTCACATGCAATATGAGTTTGAATAGCGTGAGCCAATTTTACCTGAGGTAGAGTTGTGTGGCTAATGCTTGTCTTAACAGTTTCAACACAGAAGGGCCTCATTTAATAAAATGACATTGAGGTGATCTTCGAAAATTGAGAGTTAGACAAAAGCAGGAAAACAGATTTATGCATTGAATATGATATGAAATAGCTTATGTTCATTAGAAGCTTTTGTTTAAGAGACATCCTCAAGACATCCTGAAAAAATGAACAATTTTCAATTCTTTACCACAAGAGCACATTCATTATGTAACTGGGTCTTGGTTGTTTGAACAATAGTTTAAGAAGGGTTTTGCTAAAACTTGTCAAATCAAATTTATCATGTTCATACACGTGGACATGCAATGTCTTCCCTTTATTTCAGTCAAGTGCATTTTTACACTCTGGCTGAAACACGTGCCTAATCTGTTTGCTGGATATCCAGTAGAGCATGTAGCATATGGATGTGTCAGAGTGTGACTTTCAGTGTTTTCATAAAATAATACTAAATTGTGATTCCTCTATTTAGTTGAGAAAATAGAAAGTTTTCTGTATCTCTGCAATTTAATGTTTTCCTATAAAGTCCACAAGCTTTTGAGTTTAGATTTTGGAAATTAGTTTTAAATTATTATATTTTCTTGCTGTAATGTTTACATGCTAAAACCCCAATCTAAAAACAGTATGTAATTGTAATTAAGTATATTGAAATTATAATGAAAAGGTTTTCCTTTTATTGACATGAAATAGTGTTGCTGTTAGGTTTTACCTTCATTGCCCAGAACAACGTGCAGAAAATATCCCAAGGAGGGTGGACTGAGTAAGATGGGTTCGGGAAGGGGTAGCGGCATGAGCTGCTGTTGGACGGGTGAGGTACCTGCTGATGTCACAGTACAGGGTTCTGCTGCTTTTGGCACCTTGAAGCAGGTCGGGTGTCTCTGTGTCCGTGTCCCGTTTCATCACTGTATGTGAAGGAGTGATATCGATGGTCTGTTCTGTGCTCATACCCCACTCAGCTGTTCCCATGTATTTAGACGGTGGAATTTCACGTTACGTGTTCACTTCTACTTGTGTGCTTAGAGGTTGGCTGGGTACCTGTGACTGTATTCAAAGTGCACTTTTATTTTTGATTCTTATTATGCGAAAGTCATCTTTCTGCCTCTGTTGAAGGTAGTGGGACCAGCAAGTCGGTCGTAGTCTTTTATCAACATTCAATTATTTTATGTACTGTCTTTATACCAGGCCCTTATATAAGAGCCTCAAGCTCCATAATGATGAATACAATGGGATTCCATCGTTGCTCATCTGATCTTTTTTGGACTTCCTGCATTTAGAGACATGCCCCGCAAACACAAACTTTCCAGAGCTGCCTGTTAGGCTCTCCTGCGTGACCTGCCTACTGTTGCAGTACCTGCAGAGCAAATAAAAGCCAGGCTTTGACGTGGGTAGTGTATAATGCAAATGATCACGGGCTCTTACATCTTTGTGACACATACAGGCTCTTTAAGATTTATTCTGCATTAGTTCTTTGCTTCTGAGTTGAGAAATGGTTTTGCAAAGGAATGAACTTTCTAATCTAGTAAGATCATAATTTTGCAATTAAGAAATTGACTAAATAACCAGATTTTTCTTTGTCAAAAAGAAAATAAATAACTGTTCGAACCACATATAAATTTGCTTAAAATAGAGAACATTAGATGAGTTAGGGACCCAGGAGAGACATGATTAAATCCTGTGGTGATACGGCTTTTTCAATCACTTGTGTTCCAAGGGCTGGTGGCACAATGAATCTCAGCAAGCTTATTTTGAAATCCTTTTCATGGTGGACAAGGATGACTGCCACTTTCTTTTTGTCTCTGTGTGAGTTTAAAGATCACTGTCTTAGCTGACCTGCCAGTGATAAGCAAAGCTTGTTAGTTCTAACTCGTCATTGCAGTTTTTCTTCTCCTGTGTAAAACTTGTTAACAAGATCTTTTTCTGCATTATATGACAGAATTTCATTGAAATGGGATTTCTCATATCTACGAACTTGATTATAAACAGAGGCTGATGTCCATATTGCTCAAATCTCCCTAAAAGAATACTTTGAAATACATTCTTCCTGCTAATTGTTCCTTAAGTAGAACTGATGCTTGAACAGTTTCACCTTTACGTATAAAATACAATTTAGGGTGCTGACTTTGATCCTGAGTCACATCCTTTTAAGATCATCTAAATCAGACAAATCTCTGGTTTCTGAAACTACAGTTTTGGTGGTGGTGCTGACTTTATCAAAATTGTAAAATATTAGGAGAAGGGTCTGATAGGTAGGAATCTTATTGTTGCTCACAGAAACCACGTGGAATTAGGTCTCAGTAAAGAAAGCAAGTACAACAGCTCTTTGCTCTGCTCTGTGCTAGGGATGTTTGCAGTGTCCGTGCAGAAATAGAAAACATCCCAGTTAAATATGGATGCTGCTATGGAAGACTCCAGGAAGAATATACCATACGTTGTGGACCTGAGCTGGGAGAGTTTCAGTTAAGAACAGCATTTACTGAAAAAAGGTAGTTAACTCCTCAGCACAGGAAGGACATGGACTTGTTGGAGCGGGTCCAGAGGAGGCCACGAAGGTGCTGGGAGGGCTGAGGGAGTTGGGGGGGGGTTCAGCCTGGAGAAGAGAAGGCTCTGGGGAGACCTTGGAGGCCCTTCCAGTACTTAAAGGGGGCCTACAAGAAAGCCGGGGAGGGACTCTGGATCAGGGAGGGGAGCCGTAGGACAAAGGGGAACGGTTTTACACTGACAGAGGGGAGATTGAGATGAGATCTGAGGAAGAAATTGTTTGCTGTGAGGGGGGTGAGCCCCTGGCCCAGGTTGCCCAGAGAAGCTGTGGCTGCCCCATCCCTGGAGGGGTTCAAGGCCAGGCTGGATGAGACTTTGAGCAACCTGGGCTGGTGGGAGGTGTCCCTGCCCCGGGCAGCGGGGTTGGAACGAGATGAGCTTTAAGGTGCTTTCCAACTCTAACCATTCTATGGTTCTGTGAACTCATTGTCTTCTCCATTGGTAGATACCACCTTATGATCTGTGTCCAGTAAGATGCTGGACTGCTGTGCAGGGAATCTGGTGACTTCTTGGTTAGGACACCAAGTTTTGGCACCTAGATTAGGAGGGCATTAGAATGAATGCAAGTCTTAGTATCTGTGCCTTTCAGTTCCCCTTCTGCAAAGTGATAACATTTTCCCACCACTCAAAAGAATCTTGTAATGAGAAATGCTATTTGCAGGGTGATTTACTCATGTTTTTATTGCAAATCTACTTTTCCGAAAGTGCTAGTGTCTGGAGCCAAGCAGTTATGAGGGGTTTGTCGTCTTTTTTCCTCTGAAGGACCTTTCTCCAAAGGACAGTTCTGCTTCACGTTTATGGACCAGTCCTGCTTGCTTCAAAAGCTCCAAGAATTATGGTGTTCATATTCCTTTAGTTTGCTAGATTATTCCCTCGAATTAACTTCTTGTTGCTGTAAAATTTCATTAATTTCCAGGAGTCATGATTTATGAGGTTAATATTGAAGATTAGAAGTCTTCAAAAATGCTTTCTTTTCCATCCCAAAGCATACTTCTTCCCAGAAAGGCTCCTTCTTTATTTAGAAGCAAGACTCTAAAAACATAGATGATTTGTCTTCATTTTGTCAGCAGCCTACAATAAAAACTGCTTGTAAGATCTTTCCCAGGCTGGCTGCAGATTTTTAATGTGCATTTAACATCAGGTTTCTAAAAAACAAACTTGAAATAAGAACCGACTTCCAAGGGCGGTGATGGAGGCAAGTCGACCACAGCCTGTTACTTGCTATTCATAACACGCACAAACACAGTCCTTGTCTCAAGCAATCTGTTACCCAAATAAATGATGTGTGGGATTTGAGAGCTTGGCAAGGCCTGATGGAGAGTGTTGGGACTGCGACAGTTCCTCAAACTGGTGAATCTGATGCATTTGGCGAGTTGGATTTGGCTGCTTTCAGAGCTGACTTGTTTCCATCAGCCAGTGCCTCTCCCCAGCCACCTCTCCGTTCAGTACAGAGTGATTCCAGTTTAAATGCCGAGCAGTAGATGACACGCATATGACTAATTAGCAAAAGTTCCGTGTTACCTACAGTGCTGGGGGGCCATCTTGTAACATGCTCAAATGCACAGTCCTTGCACGCAGTTCAGGTAACTCCTAGTCTGTTTCTGGTCCAAAGCTTTAGATCTTTGGATCTAAAACCTCCAGGGGAATGACTTAAGGATTCTTTGTCTATGAGGGTAATAAGCCTTTGATACCAAAGGAGAGTCTGGGATATAATAGCCTGAAAAAGTTAGCTCAGTGATTGGAAATCAAGTACCTAATTTCTATCACTTGAGATCATTGATGCTGGAGTGCTTTACTGTTGTAATGCTGGTTTTGTCTCATAGTGTAGTGGTTTTCAGAACTGTATTGGAGGGCCCTGTGAAAGGTAACTAAGAAAAACAAACTTATTACTAGCAAACATAGTTTTGTAGCCAGCAGTCCACACCAGCTAGCTGAAAATCAGTGGTGTAAAATCATAGGCACAGTGCATCAGAGGCTATGGATCTGAAGTGACTCCTTGACTGTCCTCCTGTGGGGCTTTCCACTTAAATGAGTCAGCTCGGTAGGGGAGGATAGTGTGTAAAACCAGAAAATTTAAAATACTTGTGTATGGCTGAGGGGAAGGAACGTGTCCAGTCCTGTGAAGATAGGTCGGTATGGTAGTGAAGCAACTGATCTTCAAATCTTTATTCTTTGAGAGGTGACTGTTACATTGTTCCTGAAATTAATAACTTCAGCAGTAATGAATGAAGGTCCATGCCCTTTGTTCTCTGGGGTGCCGGGTATAACAATTGCCTCTTGTCGTCGTAGGGGCCCCTCAATTGAGGGCATGGACAAATAAAGAGGTCCTTGAATGAGAGGGATGGCTGAGAACTTCCTCTCCCATAAGCTGACAGGTTGGATAGCCTTTCCTTGCTGGGGTCAATGTCAGTGTACAACCTAATATCCATTACTGCTTCCATTTCCTCTCTTGGTCAGTCTTCTATGACGAAGGATAATTAACACTCTGGGCTGGGATCGATGAGCTCTGGGTCAGCTGCTTACTCTGTTCAGGTGAGGATTCCCAGGGGCTTCAGCTCTTTCCTCACCTGAACTCCGGCGGTGCGCAGTGTGCTCTCCTCTGGCACACCGGAGCTGACGGGCTGCTTTCTCCTTCCACACCACCAGTTACATCCAGTCTTTTTCCTTCCTCGCTCTGCCCCAGGCTACCAAAGTGATCTTGAGCTTTAACTCTTAATATCTCTGTCTCTGAAAGAGGAGAGAGAAATGAGCATACTAATCATCCGGCAGTATGTTAAAAATATTGACTTTGTAGAGCTGTGATACTGTGAGGATGCAAAGCCACAGGCTGCATCGTCTGTAAAGCAAACCCAGCTGAGTTCCTGCGTTTCTTGGTTGCTGTTGTAGTAAGCCATTATGATCCCTCTCCTAATAATCTGCTGTACAAGTAGCTAGAAACCCATTAGGAGTTTCAGCTCTGCAGCAGACTGGTTGTTAGAAAGATAATTTCATTACTGTATCAGAAAGCTGTTTCCAGTTTTGACTAGATGTTACTAGATAGGTTTAGATCAAAACCACATAGAATTCCATTGTAGGAAAACTTCCTATTTTAAAATACTTGTTTTCTGTCTCTGAGACAAGGGGAAATAACTTGTTTGTTAGAGGGATTATGAGACACAGTTAAGACATTACTGTCTGAAGGTTCAGGCACGACAGCCAATTGATTTCAGTGTGGTTTGGATGAATGGCATCGTCTTCATTCTTCCTTCTTGTAGCAGAAGAAAAAGCCTTATTTTTAGCTTTTCTATTTCTGGCTTCAGTTTTTGGAGCCAGTAGAAATGTACCTCCATCATTTGAATATAATGTGGTTTAGAGGCGCTTTAGCAGATCAACACTGTTAAAGGCTGGGGCAATTTCATGTGTATTGTTTGAGTCTTACATTTGCAAGGCAGCATATGAAGAATTCTGTTGACTACAAATAGATTTAGATTTCCCAGAAGAAAAAACCCAAATGTCTAGGACCAGTCACATCTGAAATAGGAGGATTGTAAAAATCGAGTTGAGTATCTTTTTATACCTGTCTCCTCCCTATCAATTTCATTCATCTCTTCAGCAAGGATTTTCAGTAACCTTGGCAACTCTCTATTTGTTTTCTCTTTTCTCCTCTGCTCTTCTGTCAACTGAAAATGCCTTTTTTTCCACTTTTTTTTTTTCTTTTTAAGCTGTAAAAACTAGAATCCCAACCAAATCGCATTAAAGGAGGAAGAGGGAGGACTGAGAGGAAAAGGTTTAGAATGCTTTTCTAATGCAGATTTTATATACCTATAGAGGAAAGCTTAGGAGTACTTGAGAGAGCTTAGATATGATTGTAATGTTTTAAACAGGGTTGTTTTGTCAATATATCTTGCTGTGTGGGAATTTTTTAATTCCATCTAAAATGCTATTGAAATAAATTCTTGCGCTAAAATGCCTGATCAGGTAGGACGTTGATCTTGGCTACCAGAGTGTTCCTTCCATCCAAAGCGAAATGGAAAGAGAAGTGAGCGATGAATCAGGTGAAGCTGAGGGCTTCAGCGTGGTGGTTCTTCAGCTAAAGCCAGTTCTCTTGTAAGTGGGCTACAAAATCTTCCCAGCTCATCCCTTCAGTGTAAAGTTCAGATGTTCTTCAGAAAACATGAAAGGCTTGAAATCTCAAAATTTGCCTCAGAAATTAAGTTGTCTTCTGGACAGTTTCTACGTCAGGTAAAGTGCGTTTGCTAGCGTATTTGTATATATCTTCAGGACTCTTAGTGGCACCGCTATGTTGATTGCAGATCACAGCCCTTACTGACTACGCTAATCTAAGGTGGGAGAAATTTGTCATCAATCTGGCCATAATGCTGTGTCCTACCCAAATACCAGCTCAAGTGCATCTCTGAACGGCTTGTACCGAGTATTTCCATTCAGGTCATGCTTTTGACCTTGTTTTAAGCTCCACCCCCCCCCCCCCCATTGTTTATGAAAAATGATACAATAGATGAGAAGCCGTTTTGCCTCTTAGCAAGTTGCAGTTCAAGGCCAGATTCTGAGAGGAAATACTGTCCATAAATTTTTAACTTGCACGACTTGCCAAGATGGGGTTTTTTTGAGCATTCTTCTGGATATACCCGGATTTTTACAGAGCTCACACGATTCGCGTCTCATACAAAGACTGAGGGAACATGAGGAATTCATTACGTGCATGTTCATTTTCCAGGATTTAGGTATTACATTGGATGGCCAAGTGTGCCATATTCAGCTTTTATAAGCACCTAGTACTTGCTTTTTAAACTGGGATGCTATACTTTGAAATGGAAGATTCTCTGCTATGTTGTTCTGCAGTTATGATACATTATTTAACTTTAAAAGTTGTACACCGTTGAAGGACTCTGATAGCAAAGTCAAGTTTGTTGATTAGGAAAAAGTAATTGAAATTTGTTTTATTGGGGCAGGGGAAGGAAGGGAAAATGATTTCTATGTATCTGATAATAGAAAACATTATGGTCATTTATTTTAGTTTCTGTAATTGAATTTCAAAGCCTTCAAGTTTAGGTGTATGCACTGTGGATACATCCAATGCAGAAACTTTCTGTAATTCCCTTGTCCACTCTTGATCAATTTTAGTGATTGTATAGATTTGTCTTTCAAAAGTTGATTCCCAGACCGTAGTTGAAGAGCAATCTCCGAACTAGTTACAGTATTGACAAAAAGCTAACATAGGTCATGCTTCTAATTGATGCTGATGGTGCCTGCAGAACAGAACTCTTTTGGAAGGCAAATAGAACATCATTTCCTCCTTCCTGCACAGGCTGGGAAGGGAAACAAGCACGTTCTTGAATTTGGAATTCATCCTTTTCTTTTTAACCTCTTCCTAATCTGGGTATATTTACTGAAACTCAGGAAACGTAAAACCGATCAACAGAACTAAATTCAAAACATGAAAGGTTTGTCAATTTGTGACTTTATATTCGGTGCAATCTGCAGTACTTCATTTTGGATTCGCGTTCAGATGTAGCCTACGGCTGCCTCCCCTGGTGAAACAACAGAGCGTTGTGGTGATGCAGTCAGGAAAGGAAAAGCACCTTTGGGTTCTCACCTCGCGAAGACTTACCTCTGTTTGTTTTATAACTTTGTCGATGTCCCAGACAGCAGAAAGCCGGGGAGATGATTGCAGGACCCGCGTTGATGAAGGCATCGTCTGAGGTAATTGTGTTTCTGAGGACCTGAACAGTCCCCGAGTTGGCAGAGTAGCTGCAGGGGGCATCTGCCTGCGTGTAAATCCAGGGCACCTGTTAGAAATGTTGTCCTTCCATTTGACAGAACTGCTTTTGCATTGATAATCTTTAAGTAGTTAGGAATGTTGAAACTGGCAATGTCTGACTAGTTTTCCCTCTCTTAAAACAAACCAATTATCCATCCATGACAAGAATAGAAACGGAAGGTGGTAATTTCTTGCACTCTTTAATTGCCTCCCAAAGAGGATAAAACAGTTACTTAAAAAGAGTGTGTCTTCATCTGCAGTGTTGAAATAAAGTCTTTTGAGGATAACTTAAAAGGACAGATGACGATTCTTGGTTTGTTAAGGAAAGCCAGATCTAAATTAGCTACTGGCTTCGACAAAACTTGCCTATCATTAGGTATTCTCTCTGTCATATGAAATAGTGCAAATAGCATGGGAATTAATGCATGGGTTCCAAAAAAGAAAAACAGAATTTAGGTAGCTGGCATTTCAGAAGCCATTAACAGGTTCTGCAATAGAAAAGGATGGTTCAGTAGTGGGGGAGCAGGCCTGGGACGTGGATTACTATGCAGGTACCCTGCAATCTTCCTGTCTGATCACAGGTCAAGAATTTTGGATGTACGGGAATTCAGTCCTCAGTTCTCCTTGTCAAAGTGTGCCGTTATCCGAGACCTATACTGGAGACTGATTTCTTTAGGTTAGCACTGTAGTCGAGAATATCTCCGTGCATCGTTCCAGCAGGCAGTACAGGACAGAGGCATAACTTAACTATCCTGAATGGTACTTTGGGTAAGTTCGTCCTACTCCACGGGCATCAGAGGGGCCAAGGGGAGATGTTCCCATTTAGGGTTGTTCAGACTGGGTGTTACCTCACTGGTCTTCCCTCTGGGAAGCAAATGAGCAGTCAAAATACGTTTCACATATGCTTACAATATTGCTCTCCACATGAAAAACAGTACAGGTACAACTGCACACAGACAAGCCAGTGATACTACAGATATTGTAGCATCCAGCAGTCTTGAAATCTGAGCACAGACGCTAGTTGCGTTATTCTGCTTCTGAAGAACTCGGATCTGAATTTCTCCCCTACCCACCCAACCGTAGGCCTGAATACTCTCCAGCTCCTGGTGTCATTCCCCACAAGAGTTCAGTGTCTGAAAATGCAGTAAGAGTGTGCTGTGATTGTTATGTCCAAGAGCTGCCAGTGGTTGTGATGGTGGTACGGAAATATCTACAGTTAATGAAAGTTTCTACAGGCACACTATACTTAGAAACTTCAGTTGTGCCGGTGGTATGTCTTTAAAATGTATAGCAGGAAAATACTTTTTGTTATGCTGGCTCCAAACAATCACTTGCATTAGTTTCCCACCTGTGCTCCTATTTGCTTCTGGCTGAAGGGACGAAGATCCTATTTTTCTGTGAATAAACCTGTCCTCCTGGGAACTGGCCATTCCCTTGATTAGATCTTGGTTAATCCTGGTTCCTGCTTGTGTAGTGTCTCCTTCCTTTGTCATATCTCCCTTATCTCCCGTGGCCGCTATGTGGGTTGTCTTTTTCTTTGTGTTAGGTGCATGCCTTGAAAAATTTAAGGCTGTGAATATTTTGAAAAATCTATTTGATATATTGCACAGGTGTTTTTAAACTTAAAAATAATTTTCAACCAAAATGGAAAATAAAAGTTTTAGCCAGCTCTAATGAGAACCTGCAAAGAATAGTCTGTAGGGGCTGTATCCTAGAGGATGTTTAGTAATGCCTCCTTTTTAATAATGCGGAACATACGCTAGAAAAAAGACTGTGTTGGAAACGCTTCTGCTGCAGACAGAACACACACTAGCGAGGGAGCTGAGGGAAGAAGCATAAAGTAGACCAGTGAAAACATGTTTCGCTGGTATAATTGCATTTCTGCAAGGAATTTTTCCAGCATAGAAATGCCTAAAAAAGATTCACCCCATCTAGCTATCGCTGTTAAGGCAACCTCCTGCAGCTGCCACTCAGACTGATGGGATTTCTCAAATGAATGGGATGAGCACAAACTGAAAATCTCTGTAGATCCCCAAACCTCCCTCATATAACTCACTCAGTGTAGGTAATTTGTGTTCCTCATTAAGAAAAATCCCATACTATTTCTTTACTATTAAATTTATCAGATTTATCACCAGTTCTGGTAGCATTTATTCAGTTTTCCATCTTTTTCTGAGCAAGTTGCATGCAGTTTGTTTAAGAAGAAGGGCTAGCAGAGACGATACAACCAGGAATTGCTGATTGGCAAAGTGGGCTGTTGGGTGAATTTCTCGCAGGTTGTATTTTCTTGCTGCCAAGGAGCATTCAGTAGAACCTTTGTGCTTTCAGCTTTTTTTTCCTGGTGCACCGGATTGACATAGGAACGGTGAGGCAGCCAAATTTGAAGAATCACACTGAAATGTAAAAACGTAATGAACGTTTTCTGCCTTCAGCCTTTGTGTAGAAACATTTTGGTGTAATTACTGTGTCAAATTGTACTGATATGTAGTGTTTAATCATTGTACAAACAGAGGGAGAAAATGCCTTTTTGTGAATATTTGGGTTTTCTCTTTTCTTCATTCTATGTTTTTTGGTTACCTATACGTTATATAAAATACCAAATACCACTGAATGTTTTGAAGCATGGCAGGCTTTACTCAACACTTGTCAAAACAAAACAATTTCCATTTTATTATTCTCTCTGGTAACAACTAGCAGAAAGTATGTTTTGGGAATGAAATCATATAAAAAAGCTAGTTATTTATGGCTTGTCAGGCATGTCATTGCAGAATCTAGCCCTGCATTGCTGGATGCCCAGCTAATGGCGCCTGGTGGAGCTGGGCTTTGAGAAGTTTTGTGCCCCTGCGTAGAAATCTTAGCCCTTTAAAGATATTTCTCATTGGACTCTGAGAATGACTTTTCCCTATTCCCTTGGATATGGATTCTTTATATTTCATCTCATCACTGTTTTCTCGCTGCAGAAGCTGCTCTCTGGTTGAATTCTGAGAGTGGTGAGGTTGGATTTTTCCCCAAAAAAGCTTTCAGCAAAGATGTAGTTGGTATAAATTGCTGGTGTAAGGGTACGCATCTTGCAGTTAGTGTGTAGGGTGGAGAGCTCGGCAGTTCTCAACCCAATGGCAATTATTTCATTTACTGAAATCAGGTGCCTTGAGAAAGGTCTCCTGTGTTTCAATATCATGAATGTATCGGACTGCTCTGAAGATAGCGATTCTGGCTCCTAAACTGAATTGAGAGCCAACTCGCCGTTGCAGATCAGTGTGACCAAACTCAATGTGATTATCGCTGTCGCGCCACCTTCATATCAGGAGAATGGCGAACGCTGGTCTGTACCGGGAGGCAGCCGGTGTGAAATGTCAGACTGTCCCAAGTTGGGATTTATTTGGTACATCTAGTTCTCATGCACAGGGATCCCTAGTAAGCATCGATGTCAGGTG
Organism: Chroicocephalus ridibundus; assembly: GCF_963924245.1. NCBI lineage: Eukaryota > Metazoa > Chordata > Aves > Charadriiformes > Laridae > Chroicocephalus > Chroicocephalus ridibundus. The sequence continues at coordinate 2,740,867 of NC_086306.1, read as the reverse complement.
CTAGGAGCCAGTTGCAGGGAAAATCCAAACAGCCTCCGTGTATGAATTTTCTTTGTATTAACCTTGAAATTCAACTCCAATTTGATCATCATGCATAGTCTGTACTTGCATTACTACTGATAAAAGAGACTGTGTAAATGTCAGCTTTGGGATGTCTTAATTTACAGAGCTACAATTGTTTGATCCTTGGAAAGGCCAACATGACATCTCATTTTTACTTTAAATATGCCTGATTTTGCCCTGGGAGGGGCTACAGACTGCAGATTAAATCTCCAGTTCATCAAATCCTGTAAGGATTGTCCATTACTTTGAGAGCAGTTTTCGCATACGGAAAGCTGAACACGTGCCAGGCTGCTCACTGCTCTGCTGCCACAAACTCAAGGGAAGTACGGGAATTGAATACCCTGTGAGGGTGTCTTAATTCCACAGAGCAGGCATGGTCCTGCGGAGCTTTCCCGGGAGTCACACGAGAAGGATGCAGGGTTAGAGACTGCAGAACTGGCTGCTCTAAGGTTTGTGTCTCGGGTTTTTTTTACTCTGGACAACTGGAAGGACAATTCCGCTGAAAGTGGGGGACTAAGGGAAACCTTTCTTAACCTGAAGGATGAAAACAGAGACAAAGTTACTGTTGAAGAAGAAAGGAACCACCCTGTCTAGGGACTGGAAGAGTTTTTGAGATACTCTGCAACAGAGAGAAATCTTTTAAGTATTTAAGCTGTGGCGGTAAATACTTGCATTGGAATATGGGTAAGATTACAAGTCCTTAAGCTTTTTTTCTTTCTTTTGTGGACCTACTGCTTAAATTTATCTCTGTCTCCTCTCTAAATTGAGCATGAAGCTCGAAGCTCAGGATATCTGTTCCATTGGAACCTGGTGTTTTGAAATGTTTCTCGCCCCAAATGATTGTGAATAATCATAATTCTCTGTAATGTAGCGGGGAGGGAGGGAGGAGGAAAAATTAAATCATTGCGCTGAAACAATTTCAGTAGCACTAAAAAACATGCACAGCCATTCATTGAACTGATGGAAAAGTTGATCCATTGGAGTGAAAAATTCTAATTTTGTTCTTGTTCTAACATTATACAGCAGATTCCAGTGCAATTGGTATTTTTTTTTGTCAGTGGAAATACTGCAAAAAAAATTATTAAGCAGTGGTTCATTACGTGCCCTGAGATCCTGGGCTCATTTTTAGTGAGTAGAGTGCATATTCTTTGTGCCTCTGCAAATATCCAGGGGGTTTTGTTTCTTGAGCTTCTGTTTGAGCAGGGAATTGTAAGCACTAGGAAGGTACAGCAGACTGTCAGCGTTGAGAACGTGTCTGTGAAAAGTGTCTTCTATTTTGAAAAAAAACCCAAAAAACCAAAAAAAGTGTTATGATGGACAAACAGCTGTTACTTCCTGGGGAAACTATGACTTCTGCTAAATGGGCAGTGCTTGCCAGGGCCAGTTTGAGTTGCGTGCGAGCCCCCCGTTGCCGGCAGCGGTTTGTGACCAGCGGTGAAGGCAAGGCAGAAGGGGGAGCTCTCAGAGCAGCGATGGGAGGGGAGCTGGGGGCTCTGCAGTGCAGCCAGTTGAAGCAGAACTCCACTTTGCTTTTAGATTAGGAGGGAAAATCTGTTTCTAGTCTGTCCCCGTTATTGCTTAAAGCCACTAATGACCTGGATTTGAACTGGTCTCCTAAAGGGTACAAGGCTCTGTCTCTCATTGCCAATCCCCAGAGCATGCCATTGCTCCCAGCACAGATTTGAAACAAATCCTGACCTGAAGTCATCAGCCTTAGGTTTGGGTTACTCTGATGATAGATGGCAATTTAAAGCTTTTTGCTGTCCTCCCCACTCTTCCTGTACCCATCGCATCCTATTCTTCCTTCAGCCTTATAAATCCAACTAAATCTTCTGAAAGGAGATTATGAACTGGTAGATTTTTTTAAACAGTGCAGAGCTGTAAGAGAAGAAAACAAGGTGGATGTTCACGTGCCAAGTCTTCTGCACCACCATTGCACAACAGGCAGAAACGTCCTGAGCTTAATCTGCCTCTTGAAAGGAAGATTCCAAACGCAGTCTCTCTTGAGCAGGATATTTTCTTCTTTTTGATACTAACACTGACTAACGTCTGTGGCTGCTGTTGTATCAGCCGCTTACTGCTGTACTCTTCCTGGCATTTACTGCTGTGTTATACCTTCAGTTTTGTTACAAAATCCTTATTGACTTCACTGGGCTTTGTATCAAAGCTATCAACTGCTATTTTCTACCCTTTGGCCTGAATTCTGTTGAATTCACAGCCACTCCGTATTCCTGGGATAAAGAAGGTACAGGATAGCCGAGCACAGGCCCTGATCTCTCTGTGGAATTCCTGCTGAAGTTTTTGGATTCTGCAGCAGGCGTTTGTTGTTTGCTCAGTGTTCTCCTGGACTGCAGTAGGAGTTGTGCATGAACGAGTGCAGAATATGGCCGTAGTGCCTAGTGAGGTCTTACCATCTGGTTCTGGTTAGCTGGCAATTTCTGATGACAATTGAAAAAGGAAAAAAAGACAAACACCAACAAAACGCTGAATATTTGACTATTAATTAAAGTAAATGCATGTGTTTCGGCTATCACTTTGTCTTCCAAGACCCCTCCAATTTCTTGTATAACTCTCCCATTGTGTGTCCTCCAAATGCTGCTTTATGACCTCCTAAGAGCAAGCATTCTTTAAAACAGTACTTAAACCAATATAATACCTTTGTCTTTTATTTTCCTAAATGTTGTTATTGTAAAAAAAAAAAAAATCAAAAATAATAGCAAAAGCTGTGATCATATTAGGAAACTCCTAGAGATTTCTTTTGTAGGGCTGAGATCGAGCGGGTATCACAATGTGTGCAAAGACTCTCTGTCATTGTCCTATTGATTTTACATTGTTTGCAATATTAGTGAGGCTGAGGTGTGGTGGATGAGGCTTTCAGAAGGAGCTGCTGATCTAAGGTCTTCATTTTGGTTTTGGGCAACCTGCTTTGGAATAATTTACGAGAGACTGATTTTTAAACTTTGAGCTGTCCTTACTTTCTATACATGGCATTTACTTGTGGGTGTCTGAAACCGGGTAAGTGGACTCCTGATCCCCCCTCTCCCCCCACTAAAGATCACTCTAATTAACTTAGATCGTACTCTGGCGGTGTGCTGTCTCCTTTTCTTTGTGTGCTTTGCTGCCTTGGGGCCAGCACGGGGAAGCAGCCAAGTGCTAGTAAGAAAGTCTTCAACAGCCTCCGACTCACAGACGGTTTCTGCCGAGCTGATCTCTCTCTTACCTTAGCTGCCCCATCCCTCTGCCGAAAATTCAGTATGGGGAACGTTCTTGGAGACAATAGAAACTTTCTCCTCTCTAGTTTAAAAAAATGAAAAATCTTTTCTTGAGATCAATAAGGTTCCCTCCTACCTTGCTCGTAGGCTTTCACCTCAAAGCCTTGTTTATGCAGGGGTGGGGAATGTCTTCCCTTGTTCTCACCTGTTTCGGATCGATACAGCGACCTTCACTGGAGCTATAATTACATTGGTCAGGGATGCATCAAACCTCAGAATATTTGATTTGTCCTCAACCTGAGGTGAGCGCTCTGAATGTATTGTTTTTCTTCCTGACCCTTTGCAACTGTAATTCAGTTTAAATCTGCAGGGATTGCTTTAAGATTACACTAATAAAGGAGGTAGGTTAATATCCCTTCTGTCCTTGGCTTTACTGCAGACAGTAGCAACAAGGGGCCTAATTAGTGTTTGGGTTTGTTGGTTATGGAGGTTGCTCCAAGAGAAACTGGACTGACACCATGAAACTCATTAGACTTAGGTCTTCCAACATGGTGTGTTTATATTGAAGAGAAAAGAAATCTAGCAAGAGGGAAATCGAGGGAGTGCAAAGTACAATTCTCATTAGAGTAATTAGCCTAAGTCATTATTTCCTAGAAGTCTCAAATGGCCACATTTATTCTAAAGAGATGCCAAGGGTATGGCTGAATGTAGCTCTGACATCTGCCTTTGGGAGAGGAGGAAGGGAGAGCGTTGTTTGCTGCCCATGTTTGCTTACATTTTCTGGCTTAGGTGATATGTGATCCTATTAAGCTCAGTATAGCTAATCCTCTTTCATGGTACTAATTTCTTGCCATTATCTTTATTTGGCTGCTAATTTCCCTTATGGTATTTTTCTACAATCCTAATGTTACTGAGTAGCTTGAAATATTTCTCGAGTATCTGGTAGGAAGAATTCTGCCTGGTCTGTATCAGTGTCCCTGGAAGGAAAAGGAATCGCTGGTAGGGCTCAGAAGTGTCTCCTGATGAAACCTGTTGATGTCGATGGCGTCTCTTATGACTATCTATCGTGTTTGCATTTCTGAAATCCATCTCGTGCTGTCCTGCTGAAGCTGAGTTATGTTGCCTCAGTGAATATTAACTCGTAGCTTTGCCAGCAAACTTCTTGCACCTTGAGTGGCTGAAGGAGGAAAGGAGGTAACGGAATGGAGAAGTGAAGCGATGTGCCCATGTCCTGGAACACATTCCTGGTCTTTCAATGGCAATTCAAGTGTTGTGTGTGTGTGCGCTGCGTCACCCTTTGCGTCACTTTTGCTCTTTCAAATTGTGGAGACACCCTTCAGGCTAACGCATAACCTCTTGCTCTTGTCTCAGGCCAAAATTCCTTGTGGATAGACCTTTTATGTGTCCGGGATATTGTTAGAAAGAAGTTGGTTTTTTGGTGTTTTGCTTTTTTGGGGGGTTTCTTTTTTAATAATAAAGGATCTTAATTGTATTTGCACTGGTGCTGGAGCAGCCCTTATCTAATGATTTTTCAGCCACTATATGCCATTCTGACCAGCATTCTGTGCCAATCTAAAGGTGATGTATAAATGGGGAACGTGGCCAGGCACAACTGCTAGACGGTTGCTCTGAACTACAACAAAGGTTTATAGATTACATTTCTTTCTGCCTGTCTTTTAAGCATCCTTTAGGAAGGATATGAGGAAGATGAAATTCTGTGTTATGAATCTAGGAGTTACTTTATAAAGCTAAATGTTTGCGTGAAGCTTTTTATTAAATTATCTGGCCTCACCACTATTGATTATGTTCTTGGCCTGTATCTAAGAGAGAGCCTGGCTGAGCCCAGTATGTTACAGTTGTCTGCTCGGGTTGTCAAAGAGCTGTGACTTAAAAATGTCTAATAAGTGAAAGGATTGAGTACTTTCCTCATTTAAAAGTGGAGAAATACCACGCGGCAGCTTTGGAATCAGGCAGGGTGTCTGCGGCTGGCTGTGGGCATTCTGCAGCTCAGCGTGGATGGAGCCTTCAGGTTCTGCCCGTGGAAGCTCCTGGCCAGGACACACTCATGTGGCTGAAACCGCTTTCCCGTCCACTACTCCGCTTCTTTTAATCTGGATTTGTTGATTTCCAAACAAAGCAAATAAAAATCTTCCCTATGACTTTCTTAAACGCTCTCTCCTCATGAATGATTTCTCTTTCCCAAAGGGTGAGGCATTAAATGGGTCCCATAGGTCCAAAGGATTTAGGGAAGGTGGACAGGTTCAACTGCTCCTGGAAATGAAATAGAATGCTTGAAAGGATTACTAAACTGTAAGGGCACTGGGAAATTATTTATGAACGATATGTTTTATTCTTCATAGCGAAAAAAAAAAGTTATTTCTCATATGTATAGTTCTTAAAACTGAATATTTTATTTTTAAAATAGAGACATGCTTAAATGTTTTACGTAGATACTTAGAACTTTGCTGCTACATCTGCCTAGAAAGAGCTGTTATTTGAAAGATCTAAAAAAATACATAAAATATTTGTCCCATCCTTTGGCTGCAGATTACAGATTGACTGCTTGTATTCCTTTTTCTTGTAAGAGTTCCTGTTTTCTAGCCAGAAACTTTTGGCTAGACAAAACCAGGAATATCACAGCAAGGAGCGAGGCAAGCGTTGTCTTTAAGCGCAAGTTTTCCTTTGGGATAAGCGTCTCTATTTTTCTTGCTGCCAGCAATGAAAAGAGAACGCTTACCACTTTACTGAGTGGAATCAGTCGTTGGCGTTACCACAGACAGTGTGAGAGAGTCATTTTCTCCATCTTCTTCTGGGTTTCAGGTGGAGTGAGGGCCCTTTCTCTTTCCTCATTATGGTGGAAAGATGTTACGCACCTCACATCCCAGGTTATCCCTACGGCTCCTCGATGTGTGCAGTGCAAAAGAGAGCTGCAAAACTTTCCGTATAACATACTGTAGTCTCTTATTAAAGCCAAAGATTCTGGGAGTTTTTTTGCCGTAATTCTTTTAAAGTAGTTTGTTGTTCTTCAGCGTTCTTTGATGATTTACTTAATCATGTTTCAATCACTCTATAGCATCCTTCTTTATAAATCAAGAGGGTAATAGTTCCATTGTGGAAAGTGGGTTTTGTTCTGTTTTGTTTTTTTTTTTTTTTTAACTTGCTTGCTGTGAAACTGCAGAGTACCCAGCACAGTGGCTGCAGCGCGCATTGCAAGTAATTGATAAAGTGGTATCAGCAGAGGGAGAAACAAATAACCGAAGCGATGCTAGGGGGATAATGACTGTTTTTAAACCTAATTTGTTAGGCAGTATTTTCCCCTGCGTTATCCCCTTGAAATCTTCCTTTGTTATGGAGAGAACAGATACTGTAAATGCAATATGATCGAAGTGCTGCGTTTTGACCTGGAGATAAAATGTGTCAAATGAGACCTTTCAGCATCGAGATGCTGTGTGGTTTTAATAAAATCTGTCAGACAGATATGAATAGTTAACCTACCTTTCATTTTCACAGCTTATTAAAATCATTAAAATACAGCAACAATTACGATACTTTCTGACTGGTGTATTTATATCAACCCCAGGGTTCTCAGCGTACCTAAAGAAGGATTATGCCATGACGTGAACTATTGTAGAAGGTTAGTGGTCCTTCTTCCTAACATCAGAACATGAAACTAGAGTTTTGTCATCTTTGCTGTACGTCTGTTGGGTTTTTTTAAGTGTAGGATCTGACCTATGGAACCCCAAAAGGTGATATTTTTCTTAAATATTCTTAATTTTTCACTTAGAAATTGAAAATTAAGTCAGCTTATATTCAAAGCTGCACAGCTTCTCATGAGAATTGATCCGCTGTCACTTGAGACAAAGCGAAGAGCACGTTTGTCCCTCTGGATCTCCACACGTCTAAAATGAAGATGATGGGCTAGAATATTACCTGCGGGAAGACCTAATCTTTTAAATCAATGCCCATGCGTCCTTGCAATGACATTATGTTATTTATTCTCTATTATTTGGCCAGTAGATATTTTTATGTGCATTTTCTCTGTGTTTTTTTTAGCAAGCCTGAAGATTCCTGATAAGCGGGAACAGAGCTCTGACTTGTGATTCAGGCTGTCTGTATTCTGACAGGGTTTTTCAGAAGTCTTGGTATCAGCTTTGGTTGTGGTCGTGAATTCTGTGGGTTTTGCTGCTGGTAGTTGGCAGAATTGTTTACTAATTGTGCTACATTTTGGGGATCTATTTCAAAGGCCTGAAGTTTCAGAAAGGTCTTTTGTTAGTGCTAATTGAAACAGGATTATAATGAAGGACATTTCTGCAGTGGCAAAATGATTTTTCAGACTTAGTACTTAAGGCATTTTTCTACTCAGCTCGTGTAGATCATAGAAATGAGCATAACAGGGCTAATTTCTGAAAGCTGAAAATATACAGATTTTCATGGAAATCAGTAGAAAGATTCCTATTTGCTTCATATCAAGCCTGAAGAATGCTTTTGTTCCAGCGTTGCTATTTAATCTTGTCCTTGCCAGACAGTCTGATGTCGAAGAATTTAACTATCAGATCTGCGTGTCTTCAAGACTTTGGAGGGGAGGGAGGGGAACTCCTCCATGTGAAGAGCTCTGGCCGGCTCTGTGTCAGGATTTTTGAGCACTGGCAAAATAATCAGTATAATTCTTCATCAGCACAGATTATGCTGTAAAAGCAAAAAAACCTAGCATCATTGATTTGGGTTTGTAATAAGATGACAACTTTGTAATGATCACCATTTTCGGAGATTAAAGAAATGTACTTTTCACTTTTCTGACATTATGTCAATATCTTTCTCCAACTGTTTTGAACACCTCAATGATTTTTCTCTTAAAATCTGGTTTTGAGAAAGATAACTAAGGGAAAAGCTAGATCTGCCATTGAAACAGCATCACTTCTGTCTCTGTTCTAAATTATTTTGTGTTTGATAGAACAGCAGTATAAAATGGTCTTCTAAAATCCGAGCAGGTCAGGGAAGGACCTCATGCTCCACTTCGGATCGCTTGCCTGATCCGTCATTGTTTGTGGGTTTGATTTCCGGCATTTGGTCAGTATATGTCATTAATGTTTTAGGTTGTTAGATGGATTATTCCAGTATCATTGCCTTGCCAGAATTTTTGTAATGTTCTTGAAAGGTAAATAAAAAAAAAAGGCATATTTTTACAATGAGAACTGAGGCGCAGTGAGGCTGATGTGACTTGGTCACAGCCAAATTCATTCAGCGTGAGTAAACTACAAACAGTCTGAGAAAAGGCAATGGGGTCATGAGAGACATGGAATGATTTCTATTCAGGTAGTGCTAAACAGACAAGGACTCTTCCTCTGAGAAAGAGATGACTTGCAGGGTATGACAAAGATCTGTAAAATCATGAATAACGTGGAGAAACTGAATAGAGAGCAAAAGTTGAGTCTGTCTTACAATATAGGAAAGAAGGGCCCTCAAATGAGAGTAGCACGGGGAAAGTTCAGAACAATTGAAAGGGCATATTTTTCTTCTTCACATAATTTAACACTGGATTTCTCTGCCACAGAGATATTGCGAATACCAAACTTCTCCATAAGTTGAAAAAGCAATTAATCACTGCGGGAAAGAGGAAAAGTCTGTCAACGGTTGTTTAGGCTGAAATGTATTGCTCAGCTTAGCGCTGAGCACTGCCCCCTGCAACCTCTAAGTGTGTAACATAGAAGCCGCGTCGAATGCTTGCCTTGCCTCTTTCCTTAAGCCAGTGCCAGAGGTGGACTTTCTTCTACTTCAGTAAAGCCATTTTTAATTTCTTATGCTTAATATAACCGAAGAATTGAAACCTCGAGTGGGGGAGAAGTGTATGCAGGGGCTGCAACTTCTTGTCCCAGCAGCGTCCTCCACCCCAGTCTGTTTCCAAACAGGATCAATCCTTTCCAATTTAATCCTTCGATCTGCTATGACAAAGCTGTAGGGAAAGCTTAAAGATGGAGCAGTTGGAATCTCTGCAAACTGCGAGACTCATCCTCCCAGAAGCACAGCTTTTCACCATTCATTTTTGAAATAGCAGGATTTATAAAGTGATGTTGAAGGGATACATACCTTTAATTGGCTCAGCACGAATCTTGAAGCTGATGTGACAGTGAAATATCAGAGTTCCTGGGTGTGGGTTCCAGCAAAGCTGCTGAAACGTGATATTGTCATTGCCTTCAGCAGAATGAAGTTAAGTAATAATGATCAGTTTTGGACAATCTCTTAGCAATACCTCAAAAAGCCTAATGAAGTCTACATGGGGATTCCTTAACCACTGTCCGCAGGCGTCATGTTATCATATGAGATTTAGCCTTTTAAAAATAGGTTTCTTCTTGAGAATTGCAGTCCCTTAAATTTCACTAAGTAAGGCAAACAGAAAGAAGCCAATATTTATTATCTTCTAAGATATTTTGGTGTTTAAGGTCATCATATACTTTTTTGAGTGGTAGGAAAAACACAGGATTCAATTTTGCCTGTTGTGAAACAGCTGCACTCAAAAATGGTTTCAAGCAAGTGCACAGGAGGGTAAGAGTAGGAGAGACCAAGAACACCCTGGCTACAGGAGTGGAACACAATGCTCTGCTGAAGCCGCTACAGAAAGTTCCTTCATTAACAGTGCCTACACTAAAACGGTTATGTGTCTTTTGAAGAAATGCAACAGCAAGAAAGGTGAAGCTGACAAAGAATATTTTATTTTTCACAGAATGGAAGCATCAGGCACTTGTTTTCCCCCCAGGCTTGATGGACAGGAGTGTGAAAAAGTAGCTGTTTAAAAATACGTACTTGCACACATTAAGAACAGCACAAAGATGAAGCAATGTTTTGTACATCGGCTGTTCGACAGGATTTTGTTTGCTTTAGGGATACTGAGATCAAAACAGTTAGGGACTGATGCAAAAAGAAACCCTACCGGAGAATCACCTCCTTATGTTTAAGATATTCAAGCTATTAAGAACTTTGTAACAGCGTGATGTAATGCGTAAAGTAGAAAACTGCCGTGTCATTTACGACTGTCACTGAATGACCTTGAGTGCGTCCCTTACCTTCTATTTCAATTTCTTCTGCAAAGAAAGGTCATTCTTGAGCCTTGCTTCCATTATGGAAAGTACCAGGTGTTGCCTAACCCTGATTGATAGCAGAGTGGAAACTACTCGGGACAAGAACAGCCATGATTAGAATTGTTAGCTGCTCAGAAAGAACTCTGCCCTTTTTAGCTGGCATACAAAATAAGAAATATCAGCCAGCATGTTGACTAGTTGAGATGAATCTTGTTGTGGTGGTGGGATATGATACCAAGTGCGATTCTGATAGCTTTTCTCTGGTGTAATGATACCCGGCTCTGCCAGGACACTGCAGAGAATTCATCTTCTGCTGAAGTTAAGCAACCTTCAGCTTCATCATACTTTACTGAGGAAACGATCTATCGAAGTGTCTCAATTAAGGCAGCTTCCCAAACTGGGGTCATCTGGCTCTGAAAAGCCTGAGCTCCTCGGTCTTCCTTTTCATGTTCGGTTCTTCTTGTGGCTCTGTGTAAATCAAAGCTTCCTTTCCTTGGTGGAGAGCAGGTAGGGGATGTGTTACTACATCCAAACTTGAAAACGAAGTTTTTCATCAATTGTTGCAAAACATTGTGAAACGACACTTTGATGCACTCTGCTCAGTTTTGTTTTCCCAGCTGTTCACAGCCTGAAGCACTTTGATAGCGTACATTATTTATAAAGTTTTTAGTAATAATTGTCTGTAAATGGTGTTTTTACACCATAGTGTGTGCCAGAGGGTTCTGTAGTAAGCCGGTTGGAATTTTCAAACTTATTGGGCATGTAAATGCTAGCAACGCTTGCAGAATTAGATAATCTTTAGACCTTTTCAGGGGTGAAAACAATGGTTTGCGTTATTTGTTCCTGTTTTTCAGCGTATGTGCTTTCACTAATGCAGACTTGCCTGTTTGTTTCTTCGGGTTTGCTTCTGGTTTCACACTCACAATTGCACTGTCAGTGGATTTACTCTGCATACGCATTTATGGAAGTGAACTCTGGACTGGATTCACTACACAAACCTCTGCTGAAAATACTGGAGCTGTGATCTATTGGGGTTTTTTTTATTCTATCCGCAGAGGACACAAACCTTTCTTTTCCTTTCCTTTCGCTCTTTCTATATTCTGCAATAAAGTTCTGTGAATTTAGTTGAAATTCAGGCATTTGTTTTGTGTTCATGTCACACGTTGTTTCTGCCACAGTTGCTCTCCTTCCCCCCCTCAGTGAGTAGCAAACTAAATAAAAGGAGCTTGTGTGAGATTTGGCTCCGTCGACTCCGCTGGCTCTCGGTGCCAAACAGTTTAAAGCTGCAGGAACCCGCTGGGGAGCTCCCGGCTCCGGCTGCTCTGCCTTTGGGGACTCTGCGCTTCAGCCCTGCTCTTTGTCTCCCGCAGCACTTCTGACTGTTAGGAATTCTGTTACAGAGCGGGAGACGAGGAGGGTCTGATCAGAGCCACTCTTTGTCCACCTGGTAATGGATTAGACAACATTGCACTGGTCGGACTGGGGTGTTGCAATGAGCAGGCAGGTAAGATGGTGGTGGAAAAGCAGCTACATCTTGAAGACTCCTGGCTGATTAAACCTATGTGGGGTGCTTTTTCTGTGCTTGCACCTTCTACCGGTCTCTGTCCCTGTGGTTCTTTCTCATGGACACTGAACACATCAATGTCGGGGAGGTTTTGCTTTGCACAGCGTGTGTTGTCAGAACATGATAACAAGGGTCGGTTGTTCAAGAATTATCTACGCTGGGGTTTAGTGCCTGTGTTTAACTTAAACTCCCTTCAGCATCTCCAGAAACTCCAGCGTCAATCAGGTTATTTACCAAATGTCCCATAGTACCATCGTTCTCTTCCCATGGCCTCCCGGGCCCCGGCTGGAGGCTGCAGCCCGCACAGGGAGCCCAGGCCCAGGCGATGCCTGTCGCGTTCTGGTCCTGCTGGGCCGCCCATTGCCCAGCACTTGGGCAAACTGTCAGATTGTTCCATGTCTCATCTTTTGCGATGTGCCCTGGCTCAGCAGGCATGTGAAGGAGTGCCGAAATCAATGTTAACATCTCATGGTACTGAAAGAAATTGCCCTTTGCTGGTCAAAAATATAAAGAGAAATAGGCTCGTACTAAAATTTTTCAAGGTGCCAAAAATGAACTGTTGTCTCCTTATAGGAAACCAACTTGATTGCCAGCATCTACCAAAAGATCTTTCTGCATAACAACGTCGTAATCCATCTCATCATTCTTCATAAAGGAAAGAGTCCTTTCTTTCTCTTTCCTTTAATAACTAAATTTGGCTTTGCAAGGAGAGGGGCCTTGTAGCAATGGCAAAAGATACAGCAGGGCTGGCACCGATTTCTGGCTTTCCTACAGAATTTGTAGCCTTGGGCAAATCAATTGGTGCTTGTGCTTTTTATAATTTATATATAAAACAAGCACAAACAGCCTTCATAATGCCTGATACTGGCTGTGGATTTTCATAACTGCTTGGCGAACAGCAGGTCGGGCACAGATTTTCACGATCCCTCCCGGAACCCTCCTCGCCCAGCAAATGGAGTAGAACCCCACCAGAAGGGAGAGGAAAACACTCCTGAACTCTGTGCTGGAACCTGAACCTGTGATATTTAGAGCACTTTGCTTTGTTTTAAGCTTAGTGTGAGTAATGACTGTGATGTTATCATCTGGGGTTGGAGATTAAATATTTTCATTATGTCTGGATTCCTTTCCACTCCTAAGAGCATTTCTGTATTACTGTTTACTAAGCACAATCACTTGGCTGTTGATGTTTATCAAAAAAAATATGAAGATCTTCCTTTTCTAATGGTGCTAACTCGCATTACCATTTTCCTCCTGCAATGACAATGGAGAGAACTGCATTTAATTAAAATAATGCAAAGCAGGGAAAATTTCTGTGGTTTTGCTCAGTAAAGAGAAAGATTCGGAAGAGAGTAGATGGTTGGGGAGCAGGAGAATAAATAGTAGGGGAAGAAAAAGCCTGATCTTTTTGCATATTCTTTTATACGCTATAACGAACTATTTGGTAACAGGCGTGTTGACAGCAGTTCTACTGTTTGGTAAGGCTTTAAAGGAAACGACACTTCAAATCGATCCTTCTTGCATATGCTGCATTAGTATTCTGTACCCACATCAACCCGGTCATCGTCAGTGTGGCATGCTAATTAGTACCGTCCCTCTTTTTCTGTTCCTTCCCCGCCCCCCCCCCCCCCATCTCTTCCCTTCCCCTTTGCTTTCCAGTCCGGCCATCCACTTCTATCAGTGATATATGGGTTAGATCTTCCCAGCCATTATGCTGATGACCCAGGGCAGTGCCTGCCACTTTTGATAAACTGTCAGATTATTTTTGGAACGTCCACATATGCTTTTCTGGAGGTACAATTTAGCGCTATGATAATCTACCAAATTGCTTTCTGTGCTATGCCAGCTCGCACTTCTGCTGCTCTTTTTAGGGTTTACGTTGCCAGAGAAAAAGTGCACCGAGCAAATTTCAGGGGACGCTGCACCCCAAAAATGGGACACATGTATTCTCTACTAGACTGTTTATGAAATGCAGGACTAAACAATGTTTCCGTTTTCCTTATATTTGCAGAAAAGAAAATTTTAAGTAAAAAGTCTGTAACGTTGAGATCCCTTTAATTAATTTTACAACATAATAATTTGACAGCATTACAGCATCAGAAAGACTACCGAATAATTAGTAAATCTACTGCTCGTAAAATTTTAAAGAAAAACCGTGGTTAAAAGTTGAGTTAACTGCATATTGACATGGCCTGTGTTCAAAATGGAAAAATATACTTGTAAAAGGTATCCATTACGCCCTGTTTTTTCAGGACTTTATGCTGTAGTATGCAAAAGGAGTAAGTCGAGGAGGTGCTCTGGGTGGGCAGTAGGGAAGTGATGCAGGGAGATGTTGGTGGACTTCAGAATCTTCATTTTCCAAAGGCTTTGTTATGCAACGGTCTGGTTTGTAGATCTGCAAACTATTTAGTTGCCAAAATAATACTGGTTTTACTGGATTCCTGCACAGACACCGGGCTCCCAGCACCACTGGTGATCTGGGCCTGGGTAATCGCAAGGGTCAGGTCGCTATGCCCGCACGGGTGTGAAATGGTTCAAACTAAGGGCAAAACTGAGTCCCTGCCTTTTCAGATAACCCACCACTGAAGGACCAACTGTGCTGGGTTTAATGGCAAGTCAGGTTGGCTCTGGGGGCAACACTATTTGAGAAGAATACTGCCAACTGGAAGTAGTACTCCCAACTGGGGTGTACTGCGTGCAGCTCTGGAGTCCTCAGCATGGGAAGGATACAGAGCTGTTGGAGCGGGGCCGGAGAAGGCCCCGGAGATGCTGGGAGGGCTGGAGCCCCTCTGCTGTGCGGACAGGCTGAGAGAGCTGGGGGGTTCAGCCTGGAGAAGAGAAGGCTCCGGGGAGACCTTGGAGCCCCTTCCAGTCCCTAAAGGGGCTCCAGGAAAGCTGGGGAGGGACTCTGGAGCAGGGAGGGGAGCCATGGGACGAGGGGGAAGGGTTTGACACTGGAAGAGGGGAGATTGAGATGAGATCTGGGGAAGAAATTGTTTGCTGTGAGGGTGGTGAGCCCCTGGCCCAGGTTGCCCAGAGAAGCTGTGGCTGCCCCATCCCTGGAGGGGTTCAAGGCCAGGTTGGCCGGGGCTTGGAGCAACCTGGGCTGGTGGGAGGTGTCCCTGCCCAGGGCAGGGGGCTTGGCACTGGGTGGGCTTTAAGGTCCCTTCCAACCCGAACCATTCTGTCATTCTTTAAGAAAAACTCAGTTGAAACCTCTGACGCTTTTGGATGATGTTGATAGAATTCGATGGAGTTGGAGCTGTGATACCTGCTGAGGCAGGGAGGCAAAGCATTCTTCTGGTGACTCTTCAGGGAGAGGACCCACAAGACAGGATGAGTAGAGGTGTGAAGGGGAACTCAGGCAAGGTTTATCAAATGGTATTTGCTTCTCAATAAGACAGCAAATACAGGCTGACACTTGATTGCATTAATAGAGCAGATTCAAGGTAACATCTGTGAACCTGTGTCTGTTTTGCTTTGAGGTTATGCCTTGTTGGCATGGCTCTTATTCCAGCAAACTTTGTAATAATTTTTTTTTCCTACTAAGTTTTTTCTTATGGAGCATGCAAATGTCTTGAAAGACTTTTTCTTTTTTTTTTTTTTAATTATTATTTTTAAATAGCACTGTGCATAAACTTTCATTAGGTTCATTTTGGGAAAACTATGGTTGACCTAAATAGAAAAACTATCTTTGATCTTGCAGAGATTGAACTGTTAGCAAAAATTAATAACTGAAAAATGAACACGTGTGGCATCCCTCCAGAGAATAAAATATATCTTTGAATCAAAGAATCCCAACGTGTAAGAAGCCAACTTCCCACGAAGCTCATGCTTTTAAACAAAGTGATTAGAATTTTAAAAAGGAATATATATGAGATGAATGACCAGGCTTTGCCAATATTTTTGTAAATGAAAACTCTCTGTTGTATATTGTGCTGTTCCTCATTTTGTGTTGGTAAGTAAATTTGAAGTGGGTCATCGCTTCCTCGCAGATGGTACCTGTGAATGGCTTCGTGCTGTTGAAAGCCCTGAAACGGAGGCATTTGTCTTTGAAAGCGGTCTGTAATGGCAGGTGATGTTGAGAAGTCATTATCTGTCACTCAGAAAACTTTCTGATGGGCAGACTGCCGTGCTTCTGACATCGCACTTAGGGGAAGAAGATAGAAAAATAGAAGCTTACATAGGAAGCCTGAAATACATGGCCTAATTTTTCTAAATTGGCAAGTGCTTGGCATTTATTGAATTTGGTGTTTGCTCAGCGCTTTTGAAAAATCTAAGTTACTTACTACAATCCTAAATGGTAAGTTAGAAATTCAAATTTATATTCATTGTGTTAAAATATTATCTTTTTTTTTTTTTCAGAATCTTACCCTCTATCGCTGCATGTCAGTACTCCATCTGTAAATAAAGGCAATGTATTATTTTCTCTCCTGTCTCTATCTATCTGTCTGTTTATCTACTATATTTAAATTTCAGGTTCTTCAGAGGTCTGTCACTTATTACCATAGGTATAGTCCTTATTGCAATGGACTTGGATTTCAAATAGGTCCTCTATGAGGTTCTTTAATGTAATTAGCAATGGTCAATCTGATTTAAGTCATAAAATATGTGTAATACTCTGCCCATGGAAGGCTTAATTAATTAAAATTCATTTAATGTATCACAGAGCTCATTCAGTGAGGAGCATGCTGGAAATACCAAGTATTATTTATTACTTCTTTAGTGAAAACGCGGATAATAACTTGAGATTGTGGTTCCAACTTACAGAATTTGTATATGAACTCAAATTCCCTAAGAGATAACTTGACCTCAATTTCCATTTATTGACAGTGTGTCTGGCTGGCTCACGCTCCTAAGGCATTGTGGTGTGAAATGGGAGATTAAATTAAAGAAAGAATCAAAATGATTGCTTCTTTCTGTACCTGGCTTACAACAAAACTGAAAGGTTATTTTATATTAGAATGTGGATTATCCAAAAGAAGCACCTCTTCCAGCTCCACGCTCCTTCCTTTTATTGGTTTGTTGGGTTTTTTTTTTTAGTACACACATGGCACATTAAGATCAACTTTTATTTCTCTTAAATTTATAATTGTAGTTTTTCGTCCAGAAGCTAAACCAGACAGGGTACGTTAGGACCTGACACAGCAAACATGAGCCTGGCACTGCTGGGCTTTGCTTCCTTATTTAGTATACGTAAAGGTAATTATAGCATCACCTCTACACTTAATATATTTGAGAGGTAGATTTTCTCTACCAGAGGAAGTCTATAAATCTGGTTTACGAAGTGAAACCATTCCAAACTCACTGAATTAGGGAATTGGGCCCATGGATTTTTGTTACGGTGTAGAAGAGAACATCTCGCTATTGCTGCTGTTAGCTGCGTACTGTGGACGTAGCGTCAAGATTGTTGGGTACCTGTCGGCTATAAAGCGAAGGAAAAGCTCTGTGTGCAGTCAGTCTGAAACCAGTTCATGCTTTGGTCCTGCCAAATTGCCTAATTAAAGACATGGTGTCGATTTTCTGCTATCAAACAGCACAGTCATGTTTATCATGTGAAAAGAATGGAACGATAATTAAATCAATAGCATGCTCATGTGAGAAATGTAGTTTTTGTAAGGTGAAATCTGGGCACTTCTCTTGATTTGCATTGACTGTATGTTAGGCAAAAATTGAAATCTCTGAAAATTATGATTTCTTTCCATTGTGATTTTAGTTTCTTGGACACACATTAGTTAAGTCTGCTGGTCAGCAATTTCTTATAGAACAGGAGAGGAGAATTTTAGAGAGCAGACTGCAACCAAGAGTGACATAAGTATTATAGTTATATATACTTTAATGGAAATGTCATTTCAAGATGTGGTGTTTTTTAAGCAGCCTGAAGATAGTCACTAGCAAGGGTATTATTATCTGCAGTATCACAGTCCAAAAATACCTTAACAAAGCACTTTCTTTTTTAAAAGAAGAAGCATTTCTTATGGAACACTTTAGTCTTCTGCTTCTGCCATTGTAACGTGATAATGACTGCGTCTACTTTGTGCCCGTAGAGCTGGCGTTCTGTCTCCGGTGAATGTGCTCAGACCAGAGTGCATGCCGGAATGTTGCGTGTTTTCATTGTGCTTGAGGTAACTACAGGCATTAATTTACCTTTTCTGTTACTGTTAGAATAACCATTCTGCAGAGTTTTGTATCTGGAAGAAACGCGCCGTGAATTACACTGCATCTGTTCTTGATGCTAATCCCATTACCAGCATCGGGATTAGTTCATAAGCAAAAGAGCCGTACTCGGCTGCTCTGTATGCCCTGCTATGAACATTGAACAGGGCTTACATGCAGTGCACCGCTTCTCTACTCTTACACTTAGCACCACATCCAAGGCTCGCAGCTGCTGAAATTCACTGTACTGAGATGTAAATTTGTATGATTTCTGAAAAAACTATATAAAAATATAAGGATCGCCATATCCTGTTAGGTTTTGAGGGCTATACATGGTTAAATGTAGTGCCAGAATTTATTTCAAAATTCATGTTGCTGTTTGTGACTAATGTAATCACATAATTAAAAGCAGGCCGTGTTACCTTAATTTGAAATTACCCTCTTGTATGTAAGCTAGGTTTTTTTAGAATCCTCTTTTACCTGTGCAAACAACCAGCTTCCAGAGTCAGTTCTGCTGAAGTTCATCGTAGCTGGCAGATTCAGACAAACAACGTGGAACTTGTCCACTTCCTTGGGGATCCTTTGCCCTGACGATGAGACTCGAGCAGTGCAGGCACGTGCTGCAGGGCCGGCGCTCTGTTGTGCCTCCTGGGGTGCCGCAACATCCCTCCCACCCGGGTACCACTGGCCAGGCGTGGCGGAGGCAGGATGTGGCGGATGCAGGGGTGCAGAAGTTTTCCTGATAGCTTAAAGCGAGCAGACTCTTTAATCAATCCCACCTTGCTAACTGACACAGGAGCGTTTCACAACTGCCGTTCCTCTCTTCTAGACTCTCTCTTGAGTCTATTTAAATAGACTTGGGGGGGTGGAACATTATTAATTATGCGTTGGCTGTCATTCTGATATGAGGGTACTGTGCTGTATGCCACTGCCTCACTGTGCAGACCAGTGTGTTGGAAAGGACCCGGATTTCTTTGTGCTTCGAGCTACTCATCTGAAAATGGCTCTAATGATGCTGAATTATTACTGGAGATTGGGAGATGCTCGGGATTATTTCATTGCTATGTAATTCCTGGGCATTGTTGCTAAATCTAGTTTGCAGCCAGTAATCAGATGAGAACACTCAACTTCCTTCAATTTGTCATAGTTCTCTTTCCTTGTTCCAGGATTGTGTTTGGAGTAATAGAGAAAGGAGTAGGGATAATATATGTGAGCTCTCAGATTCAGGAGCTGAAGGGTAGCAAAGACACGTCTTTGCTTTTATAATTATTTCTGCAAAACTGTGTTGGCAGATTCTCCCTGTAGAACTACAGCATACGCCAACAAAACTTTTTCTGTTGGCATTGCTACACGAGTTCCTCAGATGATGTGAACTAAGTTGACAAAAGCCGTATTTTGTCAGTGGTGCTACATCTCTCAGATTCAATATTTCAGGACCAGACAGCGTATATAATTTTTTTTCCTCCCTCACCTCCTTCCTTGCTGCTCTTCCTCTCTTTACCTGATGTCTTTCCTCATCATTTTCTCTGCTCAAGAGAAGAAAGGACAGACAAACCAGAACCAAATCCTTCCCAATGCAACAACACTGGCAATATGATCCAACTCACTAGAGATACTTAATTTCAACTGTGTATAAAGGGCACAGAAATATTTTATCATTTTCTGCAGCTTGTCTGATCCATGCTGCTTCCACATGTGATCCAGATCTTTTTGAAACTGGTGATCTTTGCTTTCCAAAGGAGAGAAATACCTTACCAAAAGAGAGCGCTTGACATTTTCAGCCTTGGGATTCACAGTGTATCTGACTTGGCCAGACAGGTCTGGGGAAGAAGAAAATTCCCAGCAGGTGGATTTATGAAAAGAGCTCAGTGGCAGATGGTGCCTACAGACATTTACTGACATGTCCTCGGTCTGAACGGGTGTGGATTTCCCCTTTTAGCAGCACTGACAGTGCATTAATATTTGTGTGTGTGCGTTATAAAGATACGCTGACAGATAAGGGACTGCCTTATTATCATCAGAAGAAGAAATTTGGGGACCTCTACGATTTAGTTTGAGTAGTTCAGAGTTTATCTTTGCTCGTGGTTTAACCCAATGGCAAGCAACATCAATAGGAATCTTTTCAGTCTCCTTCATCCCATTTGATCAAATCTGTAAATTCTTGAATCACCCTTTTTCTGGAATCGGTTCATCTTCAACATATGGGATTTGTTTCTTCCGATAATCATTGTCACTTATGCATTCAAAATAAACTCAGAGCCTTCTGGCCATACCTGTATGATTGGAAACAGTTGCATAATTTTTAATGTTCACTAGTTCCATCATTTTTTCAAAACATGCTTGGGATGGACTTAACCAAAACCCAGAGCATTCTTAGCGTTAAGCGTATGAGCAGGCTTAGAGAATCCAGCTTGCAGCTACGCAGTCTGTTAAGCACAGTGTTGGATCTGCAAACCACTAACACAGACTCAATGTACAGACGCGGTATTTGCTGTGGAAAAACGTATATGTTTTGTATATGTTACAAACTGCTATGGAAGCTGCCTTCTGGTACAGAAATGCTGTCCTAAATCCATTCCAGTTTACTTGACATTATGATCTTTTGCTTGTCCTTCAAAGTTTTTCCCTATATGTGTAATTTAGGATTCGTTCACAGAGAACTGGTACTTCACAGAAACCAGATCTTCGATCTACTTACCCCTCCTAGGAATCTGTCTTCACACAGATGCAGCTGAGTATCTGGTGAACTTCTTTGCTAGAAGCCTCAGAGAGAATGTCCACAAAAGAGGTGACAGCAGCACTGAAGGAGAGGTGATGGGCTTGATTTGTTTTTCAGTTCATCCATCTCAGCAATTCATAGAATCACAGGATGTGTTGGGTTGGAAGGGACCTCTAAAGGCCATCTAGTGCAACCCCCTGCAGTCAGCAGGGACATCCACAACTAGATCAGGTCGCTCAGAGCCTCATCCAGCCTGGCCTGGAATGTCTCCAGGGATGGGGCCTCCACCCCCTCTCTGGGCAACCTGGGCCAGTGTCTCACCACCCTCCGTGGAAAGAACTTCTTCCCAATGGCTCATCTAAACCTGCCCTGCTCTAGTTTAAACCTTTGCCCCTCAGCCTATGGCTCCATGCCCTTGCCAACAGCCCCTCCCCAGCTTTCTTGTAGGCCCCCTTCAGGGACTGGAATTCCTATCGGCAAGGTTTCCCCTACAGATGGAACTTGAGCTGCCCTAACCCTCTCCCACAAGCTGAAAATCTGCTCTTTGAAATCTTTTCTTTAGAGCAATTTATGCTTCCTTGACTTAGCAGAAGGAGATGTACCCAGTGACATACTCAATCCTAGGCTAAATCCTGGGTTTGCCTAATCAGTCTTTATGGGGTTGCTTTCAGTCTCTCCTTGCTACATCTCGTTAATTTTTCATTGGCTGTAAAGAAGGATTGTCTTCTGGAGTCCAAGGAGAAAGGTGAATTAAAAATGAGGAGCAAGTGTAGTTAGGTTATAATAGGCCAAGTTACTGCTTTGGATTTTTGTTTGTATAGAAACGTGGATGGCTGTGAAATACCAACAGAATATTTGGCTGGAGACAGGCTGGGGACACCCCCCTGAATCTAAAGATCTCTGAACCCTGGTGTTGCACAGGGATGGTGCCATCTCTGTGAGAAAATCTCAGGAGAATGTCTCTGAGAAAAATTTCTGAGGTAAAATGTTGTTTTAACTTAAGTCAAGAGCAAATTAGGGCAGAATGTTGCTCGGGATAAAATTGTCACTCCCAGACTGAAAAAAAAGGTTAGATGTTTGTATTTTGCCTTTCGGTGCCTTTCCGTTACTTTCAGTACATTGCACCTACTGACTGTACATTTCAACGCTGTGACCCAGTGATGTTCCTCCTCTTGTCAGATTTTTCTTTTTTTATTTTTTTCCTAATGTTAGAACAGTCTTACAAATTCTGAGTTTCCTTTGGAGGCGTCTGTCCTTCGAAATCTCACGAAATTTAGTGTCTCGAGGACTGCGTTGCTTCACTGGAAGTAATTTTCTCACTTGGAGAAATCCAGATAGATGCAGGGATTGGAAGACGCCTACAATGAGTCAGACATTTGGAGAAAGTGGAGTGAGAACGTAGCAGAAAAGATGAGTGCTTTTTATTCTTTAAAGGCAGGTTAGTGAGGGCACAAACAGTTAACTTGGAGGCAAAAAGTATATTGAGGAAAAAAGTAATAAGTGATGCAGTTCAGTGTTACTGAAATCTGAATAGTATTGAATTCAAACACTCTTTGATCTCACACACCCGTGGAATTTGGAATTGAGGCAACTGGAGTCGCATGAAAAATCAGCATCTGGCAAATGCGCAGGTCGGCTCTGGAGGGACTGAGCTCTGGGGCTCCACAGACCGGAATTTTGCTGGTTCTATCAGCGTCCTGCTAGACTACTTAAAGTAATTTTGGGGGGCACTGGCATCACTTAATTTCAGGCATCCTCAACTGGAGATGGGAAACTTGGTCTGTAATTCACAGCCTCTGCGGAAGGAGTGACTTTTGAATTGCCTCTGGAGTAGCCCATCGTTCCTGTCACTGACCGTGCCGTGTTGGACTTGTTCCTCATTTATGTCTCTAAAGTTAGGGCTTGTGACTACCCTTCCACTAATGCTTCAGTTTTTGTACTTGGATAATGGAGATAATGGTGCTGGACTTGTTAATGAAAAGAGCTGAGATTCACAATTTAGAATGTTTCTATATATGAACTAGATATAGTTAATTTCTTTCTGTTGTTACATGCAAAATTCTGTAACAGATGGACGAGTATCATTTGGCAAATAATTCATCTGACACTTCCCTCATCAATCATGAAACAATTGGTACATTTCTTCATTGTGCACTCAGCTTTAAATCCTGTTTGCGAGATGTTGTGCAGCATACTGGTGGGATTGGTGTAGACCCATTGGAGTCAACGAGGACTTGGAACGGGCTGTGCATCAGGGCTTGGATTTTTATGCCTGATGATCTCAAAAGGTACCATCGTAATTAGTGAATGGGGAAAGCCTAGGTTCATTATAAGTTAGCAGTGTGTCGCTTTGAGGTGTTTTTCTGGAGGTGTCCCTCTGCCTAAAGCATAGACGCCAACAGAAGAGAAGGATTATTTTACCTGTGGTTGTAGGAGCCTGTGTTTGAGGGTCCCTTCCTGTATGTGATACCAGCAGATTTGTGACGAGTACAGGATTGTGGTCTTCCTGCCGATGTCCACTTGAACCATTCCCTTCCCTCTCCTTTGGTAGTTGCGTGCTGACAATTTCCAATGTTTTGGAGTAATTCCATGATACTCAGTAGTTTTCTTAATGTCCAGACTACTTGATGTATATTAACATCCCTCCACCCCAGGACAGTGATTTTTTTTTTCTATGTAATTGTAGGACAAAAGTTTGAAAAAGCTGACCTAAATGAATCCTACCGGCTCATTAAACAGCAGCAACCGATAAATCTTTTTTTAATAGTCTCTTGAATTTTTAAATCTGGGAGTTGGTAATGCCCATACTGTAGATGTATGGAAATGGATGTTTCAAAACTGGGCCCTAACTTTAAGAAGGGCGATTTGGATAAATGATTTCACTTTTCTTCCACCTTTTAATTAAAACTACTGTGGCATAGACTAGGTACTTCAACAGATTTCTTTTAATAAATTGCATTAGGTGCTATTAGCTTTCAGGGTATTACTCCAGTTTAACTCTCTCCTTTCTAGGATGTCCTCAACTCTTCGCTGTATCATTCATAATGCAAATAGCCGGCTTTCTTTTCCCTCTTCCCCTCTCTTTATTGCATCAGTATGCATTGCAAACCCAGTGGCTTGTACATCCTAAGCTGAGATAATGAGACCAATATTAATTCCACTACAGCTGCTACAGGCATGTAAATGAACCTTTCATCTGTCCAGCAGAGCCGCTCTGAGCCGTGTGAGGAGCACCTGGGCTGAGCCGCAGTCGGGGAGATGGCAGAGTTGAGGGTGAGAGAAGAGGCTGGGCTAAAAATGGCAGAAATTCAAATGTCTTGAATTAATATTTCCTACTCGAATCAATGCTGTTATTATCCACTGCATTAATTATTGCAGGGATGTTCTTTTTCCTGTTTGTCCCTACTGATAGGGATGTCACAATCCAAAAAGGGACACTACGTCACCCGCCTTGTACAGTTTTCTTACCACGTTCGCTTCAGTCTCTGCTGGGGGCCGTGTCTTCTGGGTTGTGTCTGCATTGTGCAAAGCAGGCGAGAGCAGGCCGATGGGTCTAAAAGCAGTATAGCGGTGGTAGGGCAGCGCACGGGCTAATTAGCTCTGCCTCTCGGAAAAACTGATTAATCTGGACACAGTGTTGTGCTGATGCGACTCTGCTGCTTTGAGTTCTGGCAGGGGTTAGGTTGTGGCTGATGTGGCTCAAGCGTCTCTGCTCCGGTTTTATTTCGTGCATGGATCAGCCATGCCCTAAGAAAACTCCGGCACTAGCAGTGGCATGGGGTGGGAGGAAAATGTTGACCCTCATGCGTGTATTGTCTCTTGTAATACGTTTATATTTTACTAATGAGCAGAGGCTTCCCAGAGCTCTAAAAAGTAAAGAATTATATATTTTTTTTTAAAAAATCAGATTTCCTCTATGTAGTAGTTCAGTAAGGAATTGTCTGTGGTTATCATAACAGGAGGCGGAATAGCCCCGCATTGTTGTAGAAAGCTAGACCCATTGAATACATACCTGCTATTTCTACTTTTCAAACGTGCTTTCAGACTTGCAGTCCGCCTCAGTGCCGCACTTAAGCGTGTGTGAATGGCTTCAGTGGGCTTTAACCATATGTTAAAGGGAAGCGGATTTTAAATGCTTTGCTGAATTGAGGCCTCCAAGAAAGCAATATGCAGACCCTTTTGACAAACACCTTATTTCTCTGAACTCAAGTGGTCCATTATTACAGGTTTGAAATCTGCAGGGAGGCAGACGATGTGTGTAGAGTAAATTACAGCGTGATCTGATTGTTGTAACGTATTCACTTTGCCGTGAGATGGCTCAAAGGCCCCTATGCAGGATCTCACTTTTGGCTACGTTTTGTGCTAGTGGCAACAACAAGGAGATGAACTTCGGTATGTTTTTATCAGTATCTTTTCAAATAAAAAGCACATTCAGAATGTGTATGCCCCTGTTTAATATAGCTAAGCCAGAAAGAAGCAGGGACTCAATTTGGCAAGTACTCCTAATCTGCGATGAAGTTGGAATCCAGATACCCATTTTCTTCAGATCTCTCATAGCCATTAGGACGATACAGCTGTTCGATGGGCTCTTCTTGTTATTAATCCTTTAGGAAACAGTGCATTTTAGTGGCTTAGGATGTGAAGGGATGCAAGGCATAGCCTTGGAGTTTTGGGGGATTGATCTGAGACTATGAAGAAAATGGAATATACATAGAATAGAGAATAAGAGCTGAAGCAAATTTTGCCAAAACAGTTGTGATGCAATTTGGCGATTTTATGGAGCGCATCACAGAGGATGTTCCAATTCTCCAGAGCTCCAAACCGGAGGAATTTCCTGCCTCGTTCAACTGGTTGTTCATCAGTTGAACCGACCTCTGTTCCTGGATCCTCAGTGATCCAAGATGTACGCTGTCATTTTCCATGTTCAGTGGGATGCTTGGAGCCAGGAGGCCCTGGAAGTGACTGGTGCTTTGAAGCCCAGCCTTATCATCACGTTTGCCCTGGGAAAGTCCGGCAGGGGAGGGACCCCAACACTGGCAGGCTGTGTTTGGGATTGGATTTTTTAACTGGGAGAGAAAGAGCTTTGCTGTCTGTCGGACTTTTTCTATTTCCATTTAAAATTTTGCTTTCGCTTTTAGTCTCTTTCAAGACAATAACTAATTTTGACAACTGGTTTATTTTAGCTGCTGTGCTGGCGTGTGCTGTGCCCTGCTGTGTAAACAGCGCGGCACAAACTCCCCCCAACCCTGAGGGGGAGAAAAACGTGTGTCCCTGGAACAATTTCTACTGAATATAGGGCTCACCAAAGCAGCTCCCGAGGAACTATTTAAGTGTGTTGACTAGACGATGAGTCTAAAGACAAAGTTTTATATTTGATTTTATTAAAAACCTGTAAAACCCAACACAGTGGTGGGGGGCACTTCCAACCTCTTGGGTAAATAAATGTGTTAACAGAAGATACAAGATACTTCCTTCTGCATTGCCTTTGGGGCATCTGGAGTCTCCATTTAAATAATAGACTAAAGCAGCCTTTTCAGAAGCATTTTGCCCTTGGTAAATAAAAATTTTTTTAAGTGTGAGAAAACATTATTTACTTCTTAGATTTTGTTCACTGTGGAAGAGCTTTCCCAGGTGCTTGTGTGATTCTGTGTTTAGCTCCCTGGTGAACACACACTTACTGAGAAACCAGCATGGAGAAGAGTCGTGTTAAACAGTTCCCAGCATGAAACTGCGCTTGCTTTGCTTAAATTCAAGGACTTTATTGCTAAGACAGCATTAAGAGAGGCCAGCCAAGATCCTAGGTCTCTTGTGCCGCTTTCTTCTGAGTAGGGAACATCTCTCGAGGTTCTCTGGACGCAATCTGTGGTTTTTACACTCTCGGATGCCAGCACAGCATAAATCATACCTAAGTAGTTGCAAGAGAAGAACCTTGTCCCGGTAGGAGGAAAGGTGAGAACAGAGAGGGGAGGTAACTTGTCAAAACGTAGCCTGAAATAGAAACCGAATTTCCAGGTTCATCCCACGCTGTCTGCCGAATGATATGTTTTGCTGTGTGTTTTTCCCTACTTTATTTCCTGATTTGTTTTTTTTTTCAGATTAGTGTAGGTCAGCAATTTTTAGGGCATTCATAATCACAATTGAATGTTGACTCAAATAGTTATAGATCACATAATTCCCTATGGTGGATTCTTGCCCCCCCCCCCGAGGCATTTGTTGCTGAGCATTATGTTGAATCACTCTCATGCTATGGGAGAATTTAACCCCAAATGATGGGCTTCTGTAGCCTGACAGACAGCTGCAGGGATGGGAACTAGCGTTGAAAGCCACGAGTGAGATTTTCAGAGGCATCTGTGGTAGCTGAAGATGCATTCCAACTGAATAAAATACCCTTTTATCAGCAGGGAAAAAATAGACTATTTTTGTTCAATTCAGGAGATGATTTTGGAATCCTCCACTCCAGTTTGTTCTTTCAGGTTCCAAGTGCAAACCCACATTGCATTATTTAGATAAGTAAGTAATTCCTCTGCTATTTACCTAGGTATGTAATATAGCTTACTGTTTCTGTACTGAAATAATGCAGAGTTTGATCTGTATGCTGCTTTGACTTTTCTTAATTTGAGTTTTTTTGATTTTTTTCCCCCAGAAGATTGTAATTTCCAGGAAATGGATAGTCTGTAATCTATCTATGCTGAAAGAGCTGAGTATTTCTATATAATGGAAGAGTTCTGAAGATAAGTAAGAAAATATATTGATTTATTAAGTTAAAGTAAGACTCACTGCCTTAAAACTGGGTGCTTCCTGACAATGCACATGTTTTACAACTGTCTGACAAATTTTTTACGTGTTAAAATACTCCCAGGCATTTTGTGCAGACTATCTAAAGGATCTCAGTAAAGATAACCCCTCGCAAATTGCCCTAGTCTTATAAAGCAGAAACTAGGATAAAAAAAATGAATAAAGAATGAATAATTGGCCTCTTGAGTATAATGATACTGTCTGTTTCTAAAGGACATTTGCTTGTGTTAAAACCAACCTTTTTTCTCAGCAAAAAATACACAATTCTGTGGCACTGAAGAAGAAGTAATTGCCAAAGTTATTTGTGTCACAATAACATGAATGTGGAAAGCTGAAGACACTACCCAGGGGTCATGTATGACCCAATAATGAGACCATCAAGCATCACCATAAATAATTAAACCAAGACACATTACTTGAGAACTTTTTCTTTTCTCCTTCCTCAGGCACCTTGAAGTTCCTTCATTATCTATATAATTTGTATTACGGGCGGATTACCAACATCCAGAGCTGCAATTTTAACCCTTCTCAGAGAATGACAGAAGAGTTGTGAGTGGAAGGGGTCTCTGGAGACGGACCAGCCCAAGCCCCGGCTCAAAGCAGGGTCACCTGGAGAGCAGGTTGCCCAGGTTGTGTCCTCTCCGAGTTCTGAATATGGGCAGAAATGGAGTCTCCACAACCTCTTTGGGCAACCTCTTCCAGGGTCTGAGCCACCCTCACAGTAAAAAGCTTTTTCTTATGTGTAAATGCAATTTCCCATGTTTCAGGCTGTGCCTGTTGCCTCCCACCCTGTCTCTGGGCAGCACAAGGGCTCTGGCTCTCGTGGTTGCTCCTTCCCATCAGGTGCTTGACACAGAGATCAGATCCTCTGAGGCTAAATAGTCCTGGCTCTCCTTGGCCAACAGGGGCTTCTGATTTGATCTGCTTTTCTTTTTGCGTTTCTAGTGCCAAGCAGTCCATTAAAACTGACGTGACGTGTAACTAAAACTTGAGCAATGGTGTACGTGATTTACCCCCCACCCCTCCCTAAGAATGAGCAGCTCTTAGGAAAACATCGGTGGGATCTGCAGGACAGAGCAGGAATTGCCAATTTTGTGTATCCAGTCGTCGGAGGACGTTTGTTATAAATGGGAAGGGGAATGATTTGGGCTTTTTAGAACACTAACGAGGCCTTGTCGGGGTGAGAAGCAGTTGATTCAATACCTCATGATGCAGTGCCTCGTGTTAGCCAAGATGACAGTCCTCATGTTTACCTGAGAGGCATAATTAATCTGAAGTTAATTGAGTAATTCTGTATTTAATCTGTTATAACAGAGAATTCAATTGACTTCCTGAACCAATCAATTTCTCTCTCTCTCTTATTGTTTTTCAGGAGGGATTGGGTCTTTGTGGTTGGTTTTGTCCATATCCATTTTTGTTTCACCTGCAGCAGATGGAGACACCCCCCTCCATTGCCACTCTGGGTGGGACAGTGGGTACGTTGCCAAAAAAGTTCCGAAGGGGTTTACTCAGTCTGTCCCTTAGTTCTCTTGGGATTAAAAAAAAAAAACATGTTGTAAAAGTCCAGCAAATATCTTTTCACCACTATTTAATGTGCTTGGCTCCTAAACAATTGCAATTGATTTTGTTTGCTCTTGCAAACACGAATTATCCCGTAATCATCTTAGCCTTCCAGCCATGCTTACATTGACTTGTTTGTGTTTTAAAGTGAGAAAATGCAGACATTGTCATGACAATAAGAAAGGTTAGAGGCAAATAAAAAGTGGGTGGGGGTTTCCTGGTTGGCAGGATGTGCATCCACTTCAATTAGTTGTCACCCTCATAGCTTATTTAATACAGTGCAAGGAAATCTCAAAATTAAATAAATGACCTTTATTTTTTGCTTTTGCTTGTGGTTTCTGCTTAGTGGCTGTTTCGGGGTTCATCAGTGACAGGCTCTTAGACTGTGTGATTGCTTGCTTTTCCTCAAAATGAGTATATGTGGCAGAATACTAAAAGGGACAGTATTTTCAGCTACAATACGTTTCTTTCCCAGCCAGGTTTTGCGGCATAATGCAGTCCAAGACCTGGAGGATGAAATTGTACGGGCAATTACCCACTATTTTTGAATAACAGAGCATTTCCTCTGACAACCACGTAGATATCGGGGGAAGCATTGCTGGTACTTTGATTCCCTTTGCTGGCTAATATGTTTTATTTTTTAAATGGCTTTCCCCCTCTTTTTCTGTACTCTTTAGCTTTTTATATGGCTTGGATTTCTACTGTTTAGTGATTAAGCAGTTACTTTTGATAATTTGCTGTTCTTTATTCTTCTGTCCTACAGTTGTATATCTACGTATGCCTATTTTATATGAATTTATTGAAAGAGTCATACGAAATGCATTAGCCTGAGGTCAAATCGTCTGATCTGTAGCTCCCTATTTTGCAGGAAATACAGGGCTCGTTCTTGGAGGGGGATGAACCCCCAGTGTCTTGTTACGAGGAGTGATGAAGCGCAGGGTGAATGGAAGGGAGAGGGATGCAGGGTCTGCCTTGCAGGAGTCGTCCTTCGGTGTCCTGTCCCGGAGCAGTTTGATGAAGATGTTGGTGTGCATGGACCTTCTAATAGCAGACGTTGTAAAAATCTACCACCGAGTGAAAGCCTGCCAGCAGCCCTTGATGTTTTAAGGGGGCTCCCGTGTCCAGGCAGCTGTCCCAACCCAGCTTGCCCAACGTAGGAAAAATGGATAGAGTCAATCAATAGGTGGATTGCTGTGAGCTCCAGGTAAATGCTTGCAGCACATACCCTAGTATTTGTTTTGTACAGCTACAGATCTCTAAGGCGGCTTTACCAGAAAGCACTTGCTGCCATGGGGCGATGGTTATGACTCCCACAATCGTAATGCCAGGTGGGGAATTAGCAGCACGAGCAGGTGAGCTTCTTTATGCCAATGCCCTTAGCGATGAGAGTGGGAAATGCCGCAAAGCCTGTGGTGAAATGGGGAGAGTTATTTCTAAGCAGAGTGAGTTTTTCCACTGCTTTTTTTGAAGACGTGGGGGAGAGAAGGGGGGGCTCTTGATTTACTCCTTGATAATTCAAGTTAGAATTTGGCCTGAGTGGTCTTGGAGTGCGTTTCATACGCGAGAGCAGCATTCAGAAATGCAGATCAGCGGTTCTGTAAATCAGCCTTAGGTTGTATTTTCATTTTTGTTCTGAAAACATTCAAGGCCCCATGTATTACTGTAGCATTGTAAATTATCTTGAAGTTGAAAAACTGCTGCATTAAGTATCTCTCCTATACAGCGTGTTCAGTTGTTTGTTCCAAGTGCTTGTACAAGAGGCTTCTTTGGTAACTACTCTGAGGAACGTAAGCTTGATTTTGTGAGGTGCTGAGCGCCCTTGATGTCAATCGGTTTTAAGGATGCTCAGCCTCTGGAGAGCAGGCTCTGGACAAGGCTTTAACCTCACTGATAATAGCTGGAATAATGAGAAGTGGCAAGGCAAAATTTTCCTGTTGGCGCGCTTGGTATTTCTCTCTCGTTTCATGCCTCCTGTGGGAACTTTCTCAGCTTTTTTTCATGTTCCTCTTCATAATGACTTACGTGTTCAACCAAAGTAAGTGTTTCATAGGAACATTTGGGAGAGGCTTTGTCTTTTAGGACTTGCTTGTCGTATAAGGTCCTTAGGTTAAGCTTGTTTATATTGAACTAGCTTAGGGTAGGGCAGTCTTTTGGAAGAATATTGGAGGTGGAAATTAGAGCCTCATTAACATAATGCTCCGGAACGGCGTCAAATAGTATTTGCCTAACCCAAATGGCCCAGTTGTTTCTATATCCTCTTCTCCAGCAGACAGTAGTAGTAATGCCTTTAGGACATGATGTAATAGATAAAGGATAATTCTCTCCACTAGGAAGTATTCCTTCTAGCACCCATTAATAAGAGGCCGATGTACATAAGAAGATTTAGCCCCCCTTTTCAAAACAGTTGGATGTTGTTTTGCTCCTTATTAATTAGAAGGCATTGATAATCGTGATAAAGTTCCATAACTTTCGCAGGTTAATAAGATCCTGTGGCAGTCAATTTTATGAATAGTTTTAAAAAAGGAAGAACATGAAAGACACATTTCCAAAATCTGCTGAGTTTTATTTTCCTGGGTGAATCCCTGAGTTGAGACAGGATTCTGTGGGTTGTTTGCTGACAGAATGATGCCTTTTTCTCTGAAACTTCTTTCTTTTTTCTCCTTCTGGAAAATGTATAGAGTTAAATATTTTAACTTACCTTGATGCTACTGTGTATTGAACTGATGAGATCTGTTTCCTGCTTCTCTCTGGTAGGAACAAGTTTGTCTATTTGTATCAACCTCTTGATTTTTTAATTCTGTTCGTGTTATTAGCTCCTTGAACAATGCTATCTTTTAATCTACCTGCGCAGCAACTGGTACTCTTGTCCATGATGGGGATTTCTAAATGCCATTGCAATGCAAACAATAAATAATATTATACTTAAATAATAATCATACAAATAGCAATGTATAGAGAAAGTCCTCTGGAGCCTGGTAGGCTTTCATATCCTCAGTGAGGTTTTGCTTTGGGTTGAAGCCTCTAGGTTGCACTGCAGTCTGTGGGGAAAATCAATGAACAGCACCGTTCTTCTGTGGCCAGAAAAATTTCTAGAAGGACACCTACAGGTGCTGTGAACACATGGAAATTAGCGATGTTAAGGCTGCATGCTTGTTGACTTTGATCAGCAGGTATGCCTGCCACGACGGCATCACTGGGTACAGAGCGAGCAGGATCAGAAAGTTTTCGTACCACAGATCCTTCAGCTGTAATTCCACTTCACTGGACAAGAAGGGAAGAGGAGTTAATGATGCAGGAAAAATGACCAGCAGCAGTAGCAGCTGGATCACAGTGGCTTCTAGTAATATTTTTCAGAAGGGGAACAGCTACAGGCTGCCATTTTTAGTCTTTCCTGTGGAAATCAAGGAATGAAAAGAAATTTCCTTTGCACAGATTCCACATGCTTACAAGAAACAGATTTCATACTAGGGGTGGTGCTTGGAGGTGCAGTTGTGGGAAGATGCTAGTAGAAGCCTTCATTGGCTTATGGTTGCATTCAATGATCTTAAAGGTCTTTTCCAACCTAAACGATTCTATGATTGGGGTCCCTGCACCCACACGAGGACTTGAGCAGGGGTAAGCTCGTAGGAATAGGTCTGTCTTTAGCAAATCATCCGTAGTAACCTGCCTTTCTGCCTTGTCTTTTAAGCACAGCTCCACCAACTGCCGCAGTGTGAATGTACTCTGCTGGTGCTTACATACAATTTCAATATACAGATAGAGGCCAGTATTTTCCTACTCCTATTCATCTTAGCAACAAAACAGCCTCGTGGTAATGTCAGTGGAGCTTATAGTCAGTCCAAGTCCTTGCAGTAGGTGCCTACCCTCTCGGTTGTCTGGGTCATGAATCTGCCTAGTAGACCGGAAACTTCCTACGAACAGGGTTTGAGACGCGCAAGAAGTAGGGTGACAAGGGGAAAAAATTAAGACAGGCTTTCTGAATTCCAGAAAAAATCAAAACCATACCAAGGTTTAATGCTTATGGTATTCCAGGTTGTGTATGTCCGATGGAATAAACACTGATTAAAAAATTCTTGTTTTCAGGGTACCTCCTGTTTTGAATACATTTGCATAGAGATCGAATTAAATAACAAATTATAGTCAGTTGGAATCTTTCACTTAAATGAGAATTAACTGTTGCCAGTGTCTGAAGAGTTTGTTTGTTGTTTATTCACTCATCTGGTCATTCAGAGTTCTGGAAGAATGGAACTTACTGAGTTCTGAGCATTTTTCTTTTTCCATTTCAGGTTCCAGTTGTGGGTACTTCACCCTTGAAAACCTGTCCTTTCCTGTGAGAGCGTCGCATGAGGAACTTCCATCCTCATTTACAGAGCTGTTTACTTGCTGAACGTGCTGACTGGTGCCTGATAGAATCACACAAAAGCACTAAGGTATATATTTAACCCACCCTAAAAGTTCCAGGTGCTTAAGTTTTCTTTTATAGAGTAACTGATGCTGGAAGGGACTTCTGGACATCTGTTGTCCAGCCCCTCCTGCTCAAAGCAGTTCAGTTACATCAGGTTACGTCAGCCCGTGTCCAGTCTGGTTTTGAATATTTCCGAGGGTAGAGATACCGGAACCTGTTCTGGTACGTGACCATCCCATGATGAAAACACCTTCCCTCCATCTAGTTGCCGTTTCCCGTGCTGTGACTTGTATTCCTTGCCTCTTGTCCTGTCGCTCTGCAACAGCTTTTTCTGTGGCTCACGGTTAGTGTGTCTTCTAACCTACAGTATTTAACGTAGTCCAGCATTAGGGAACTTGACTATATTCTGCAGGGATTTTTTTTTTGTTTGGTCACAACTTGAGTGCTTGGTTGGACTACAGAAAGGATAGTCACAGTTAAACCATGGAAGGAATCTGCAAAGGTGCCGGCTCAGGTCAAAGTCTGGTACAGATATTTTGTGACACTTTGGGCATGTCAATTCTTTGACGTTTCAGTTCTTTATCCATCAGCTGGGGAGACAGTTATGTTCCCTCTGCATCTTTGTTTAGCTGCATCTCTGTTAACGGCGTATATGACACCGTGCCTACAGGTAGGGGAACAGTATTGTTGATTGTATTTGCTTGCATTAAAATCAAAGATACTTCAATAGTGCACAAACGCATTCAGGAATCCAGAAAGGGTTTTATCATACGCTGGTTTTAATGTACCAGCCAAATGGCAGTGGTCATGTTGACAATTAAACACTTAGCATACGAAGAGTTGGAGATGAGAGCTTGGATGTAGACATTTCCATCAATAGTTCACAGGACATTAGAGCCTCAATGTCAGAAGCTGTACGTCAGCACGGGACGACAGTGTATTAATGAAGTTGCTCCAGCCATTACACTCCAATTGCTAATTTATTCATAGTTTTCTAGCAGTGGGGAGAGAGGGGGAAAGGAAAACCCAAGGTCCGAGTTCAGTAGCCCTTGAAACAAAGATGCGTGCTGGCTTTATTTGCAGCATTTCTGAGTCATGTATCTATTTCAGCCTTGGTGAATGAGACCAGATTAAAAGGAAGTGAGTGAATACAGCCCAGATAAATTGACTTGAAGTAGGCCTTATCGCCAAATCATTCTACTGGAGCTGAATGCTAACAAAAGTAAGGCAATCATGTGTTCAAGATGATATGGTGAAACATGTTCTCATTTCCCTAAAAACCCACCCTGAGTTTGTAGCGTTTAATCCTGTGACTTGAGTTGTTATTGTTGGCTGGTTCACATATCTCTGTGCGGAAGACTCTTACCCTACAAAATGCTCACCATGAGTTAAAATGTATTAATGAGATAAAGACATGCAGAAATACTGGCCCGGTATATACGGTAGCTGCTGTATATAAGCAGAGGAGAGAGGCATGCTCACTTCTTGAGTGCCTTTATTAACCAGTGTATTCTGGTTTTAAGTTTTACTAGTTATGAAACTTGGGTGAAGGACGCGATTTTTTAAAATCAGTTTAGCTGTGCTACTGCACCTCTTACAGGGGATGGCTCTGTCACTGAAGAGGCCGGGTGTCACATTTACAGGATTGTGACAACCCTTCATAGCAGAAAAACCCAGACGGTTTCAGAGCCTTTGTGGGTCAGAAACTGCAGAAGCAGATTTTGGATGGATTTGGCTCATGCTGTCACTCAAGTACGAAGGAGTCGATTACTTTGGAGAACCGAAATGCATGTGTGCACCCTCCTGCTGTCTGTCCCTGCGCTCCCCCACTGCTTGGGTTTCCGGGGAACTCTCCTAAAACAATTTAGGGAGGCAGGGTCCACTTCCCCCTTTGTTCTTAACTGGCACTCATTTGCAGATGCATTTCAAAACTCAATAGAGATACCTTAGAAATCACAAAATTGTGCCCCCCTAATTATTGTTTTGCCTGTAAATCGCATTGAAGGGAAGTCATGTTATGAAAGGCTTGCCAATTAACTTTATACAGATGTCTGCAGTCCCTCTCATTTCAGCGGCATTGTGCAAAGCACATGTGCAAAGCAAAATCTGATGTGCAAGCTAGTTCGTGAAATACATACGCCCATTTACATACATAAAGACTCCTGTTTCCCTGGGCATGTACGTTACTGGTGCACATCAAATGTGGACACATCTGTTTCATTCAAAATGTGCCAGATTAGCTTGGAGAATTTATATACGTTTTTAGCCTATAGAATTTGCAAGCTCATTTTGAATGCAGTGACTTGAAGATCTGTACTTGGAAGCTAAACAGCCTAATTGGAGGTGTCGATAGCTTCCATTGGGAATAATGCTGAGTAGTTGGAAAGAGTGAGTGATGGGGGAGTGTGTAGCTGAGGCTAAAGAGGGCAAAGCATGGGGCATTACAGGAGAAGAACAAGATCCCGGATGTCCATGCAAGATCTTACACACTGTGGAGTGGGATTGCCTTTAACGAGTGGGCAATTCCAACAGCCCCTGCCCAATAACCAGCACCTCCTCACCCTGAATCCCGGAGCCGGGAAGAAATTTGCTTAAAGGGGCCGTTCCTGATAACGTGGACATGACTTATACCTCTGACAGTCTCTTAGTTAAGTGCATGTTCAGTCCTGTGTAGAATAAGTGTCCAGCTGGAATGGTCTCTTCTTGTTATTTTAATTAAATATCTCTCTGTCTCTTGGGCACTTGGGCATGACGTTGATGCAGCCTCTCACAGGAGGTCACTGGTTTGAGTCCAGGCTGTTCTCATTCCAGCCGGGGTTGGGTAGTGGCAGGCTGATGATTGGCATGGAAATTAGTTGGTCATCCTCCTTCAGGGTCTACTGGGCAAATGCACATGTTGCAAAACCACCACCACAACTGGCACTACTAAACCATCTCATTGGCCTTTTCATTGCTCGGCCAAAGCTTTGATTTGTGCAATGGAGATGAAAGAGTCTTCCCAGCTCTTAATTCCTGAAATGAAGCACGTTGGTGGGACAACATGGAAGTTTATGTTGCACCTACTTAATTGTGACACTGTTGGGTGGAGGAAAATAAGTCCTTTTTTTTAAAACAAACAAACAAACGAACTGGTTAATTTGGCATTTTTTCAATACTAAAAAGAGGAGACAAAGAGTAAACACATGCTGTTTCCTTGTAGTCTCTTCTTACCTTTAGGAAAACTGCAAAGAGACGATCAAGAAGCTTCTTTCCTTATTTCCAGTGTTCCCACTCCCTCTCTGATCTTGTCCGTGAGCAGTTCCTCTGAATTTACACTTCCTCAGATTCACAGGGGTGTAAGCTTTCTTCCTGCTATGCCAAAGCACTTTGCTGTGCTTAAGCACTTTCCATGGATTATGCATAGGAGGAGAATGTAGAATGAAAATTACACTTTTAGAGTGAAGCTGATCATATTTCATATTAGGACTATAGTTATATGTAATTTATGCAGGGCTAACAAATGCTAAATAGCGATTGCATGCATGGTTTGTAGATGTTAAAGATGGTTAAGACGTCACTATAAATCATATGTTAGAACTGCAACTGCCAATTAGGAGAGTATTAACACATGTAGTGACATTCTATTAACCCTTCATCAACTATTCCCAAAGTACTGTTTTTCTAGGTGATACTCATTTTTGGACTGAGCTTAGAAATAGGAGTGCAAAATAAACTAGATGAAGAAGGGAAAGTTTATTCAGTTTGTAGTAAGGAGTTTTGGTGAGATTTTTTTTCCACAGATGAAAAATTATTTCATCTGAATAGATAAAAAAACCCAAACAAACCCACAAAAACCCCCAAAACAAACAGGAAAAAAATACTAGGTAAAGAGAAAGAAAATCCATAGATACATTAAGACTTTATGGAAGTAGAATAAATTCTGAGACTGGTAATTAACGGCAAGGAAGTCTTGTTGGCAGTGTGCAGATGGCTCAAAGGCTTTGAAGGTGCAGGCTGAAGGAGGTGTTCCATTCCCACTACGCTCCACCGCCCCCAGAGTCATCCCACCATGGACCGTGTTCATCCAAGCTGTGAATGTAGGAACATCAGGACCTTGGATTTTCAACATTCCTGTCATCCTCTGGACCCCCTTCTCCCTCCCCACCGAAACAAACGAGTTTCAAAACAAAATCCCTCTGAAAGGTGATCATCTGAATTGCTCTTGATTAACATTCTTGGATTAATCATCCGGAGGAGTGTGAAAATATTCCCTTCGTGGGATGACATGGGTTCTGCTGCAGAGTTAGGGACATGTTTAGTAAATCTTGTCTCCATTTAAAAAAAATCACAGTTGCTGTTCCTGAAGGCCAACACTCCCATTTTTCACATTGAAACATAAATGACTGTACATTAATGCAGCAACCTGATAGTGCAAAGCTGAGATGTCTCCATCTTTAATAACATTAGTGGTAAAGACAAGTGACTTCTTAGCCTCTCGACGGTTCCAAGGATTAACCAAATTGTAGGACTTCAAATTCATTAACAATCGCCAGATTTGAATGACTTTTATTCAATTAACTAACTCAAGGATGGTTTTCAATGTAAATGATGACCTTAAACACAATCACTGTGGAAAGGAGAAGTGAGATGTGGGTAAATGGCATATTATTACGTGCTTCAGCATCATGAATTTTAAGTGAGGGAGAGAAATGTGTTACTAGCAAAAGTTGGGGTTTTTTTCTTGTTATTTTCAGCTATAACATGTGCTGCTTCTCTGACAAATGTATTTGACTGGGATGGGGTGATGGCTTCTGCAGTAGCTGGTCCAGCTGTGGCCCACGTCATCCTTCAGGGACCTGCTTGTATTTAAATATTTCTGACTTTATTGAGGGGTTAGAAGGTGAGATACCTTCAAAGATTTGGGCCCTTGGGCTCTCTCTCCCCCGGTCCCTTCCTGTAGGGAGGCAGGGTTCTTTCCAGAATGAAAACTCAAGATTGGCAGGTGCCAAATGATGGGGATGGGGAGGGAATATAAATGCCAAAGATTATCCATCTGATAGAAAAAGCCTCAGGATTTAGCTAAATAGAAATTTACTTTGGTACATAACAGATGTCCAGATGTCCTTTGGGATGAATTCATTTATTTAAATCCTATCTGTTTTAATGAAACACTTTTAAAAAGCTGGAATGAAACCTGACTTAAATGCCCCCTGAAATGTTTGCCAAAAGCCGGCTGCTTGACAAGGCGCGGGGGTGTGTGTCTAACAAAGGCACTTCCAGGTTCTACCCAGTGGTTGATCGGTACTTTGGGGCTCTCTTTAGTAGACGAGAGTTTAGCAATTGTGGGTTCCTCCCTCGCCCTCGTGCTGCTCTGTTTTCTGTAGCCGCTGGGTATCTTCACAGCTGGGCTGGTGGGAGGTGTCCCTGCCCAGGGCAGGGGGTTGGAACTAGGTGATCTTTAAGGTCCCTTCCGACCCGAACCGTTCTGTGATCCTGTGATCTTCAGTCAGTTCACTGTCACTCAAGCGGCTGCGATTCTGAGAAGCTGTAGGAATAAACTTAAACGCGCTTAACTGGGTTGCAATGCATTATGAAGAAATAGGAAAAGATGACTAAAAGTTGTTTTTCACAAGTGAGATTATTCCTGGCTTCTTATACCAAAATTATCGTAGTGGTACAGCAACAGTGACAGTGGCACAGTCGGTTTGCCAGCACTCTCACAAAGTTAGAGTAGGAAGGATTTTAATTTTTTTTTTTTAATTTATTTAACATGCTTGCTATTTCCTGTTGATTGTTTTCAAGAAATATTATGGCTAAAAAATGAAAACCTGGCTAGCTTAAAAACATAACCGCTTTCCAGCCAAGTGCGAAAACGAAAGAGAACTTCATAGTGTTTGAAACATGTCATCTTTGGCATCCCAGCTTTTGGGTGTTTTCCAGCTGCTGCAGGAATTGGTTTTCAAAAGCAGGATTTTTGTTGATGAGTGGCTTGGGTTTTGTTTGCTTGTTTTCCTTTGGAAATGCTTTAACCATCTCTCTTAGCGAAGAAAAGGAGTCGGATGCCCTCCGATGAATGTTCTGCAACGGTCTTTTGAAGTCACTCTGCATTTTTGTAACGCTGGAATAGGAGAGACAGAAGGGAAAACGGTTTAAGGTGACTCTGTGTGTCTGTAGTTGTCGTCACACGGGTGTGACTCGGTGAGCGCTGGTGGCACCAAGACAAAGCTGGAAGCTTTCACACGTGGCCCGAGCTTGCAAACTGGAAGACCCTGTGTCGAGGAGAGAGTCAGGAGAAATTGGGGTGCTCACACACCGGTCCCAGACTGCTCTGACAAACCCTGCTCAAAAGCAGAGCCTTGGTTCCTTGGCTGTATTTAGAGATTAATTATACCCCAAATATAGCATTTTTAGAAGCTGTAGGAGTTTTCAAAGAAGGCTGCACAGACTCGTAATCACGTAGCTACAGTTGAGGGGTTGGGGTATTTTATTTAACTTAATTTCTTTGGGTTTACTGAAGATGAAATGCGTCTCTTATTACGTGATGTAGACCTGTCTGTCACTGAAAGAAGACAAAGACGTTAAAGGCTGTATTTTCAGAAGCCCCTAGCAGTATGCATAGCTGGAGGCAGAAGGAATTTAATTTTATTTTTTAAGACCTTTATAAAATATGAATGTAAGGGTTCGCTTAAGTAGATGGTTTAGATTGTCCAGACTATTCCCCAGCACAGAAGGTAAAAGAGATTCTTTTTTTTTATTTATTTATTAGTATCCCTACAAAACTGTGACCAAATATCTTTCCTTGTATGGGGGCAATATTGTCAATGACTGTTGAGGAAGAGAAGAAGCCAATGAAATGCTGATAGAAGAGAAATCCATTGCTGATTTTTTGGGAGATCAGTACACACCACACAGTGATTTCAAATGCAAACGTTCAGAGAGCAAAGGAGAGAAAGGGGGGAGAATGATCACTGACAAAACCTGTGATAAAAGACAAAATGCTAATTCTAAAATTATTTGGTTGGCTACTATAGATCTAAAGTAGGTCCTAAAATATGAAGACATAGGAGGCCTTTTGACCATAGCCACCGTGACACCAGAAGATAATTACATTAGCAAATTTGCTGTTGTGTCCCATGGGATGTAATAAATTCAGCTTTAGGCTGGGTCTTCATAACGAATTAGTGCTCCACTGCTGCAGATTTTGCCTTAATCTGCCCCTTTACCCGGAGCAGAGAGCCCCTGCCCCGGCTCTGGGCTTTCCCCAGCCTGGGTCGCCCATGCAGTCCTGGACTGGAGTTTGGCTCCAGCCTGGGTGGCAACTGGCCTGCTTGGTAGCAGGGGTGCCGGCCGGTGGAGCCGGGGGGCTGGCATAGAGACAATCACCTCCAGTGCTGCGTTCTTCTTCAACGGCATCCTCTGCCTGTACTGAGAGTTGTTGGCTCAGCCTTTTAGTCCTGCCTTTTCTTGCTGCATTTCCCAATATTTGAATGGTCTTAAAAATCCTCCTTCCAGCTGCCTGGAACCGCTGGGACTGTTGTTATTGCTGGTGTGTCGTGCCGTCGACGGAGCCGCCGCTTGCTGTAGCACACACGGGGGAATATACATTCTGCTATAAGTACAGCATAGGGCAGGAGTTTCCCTTTTTATTGCAGCCAAATACAACAAAGAAGCAGAAGTTGTTTAATCTTGAGCTCATCGGTGCAGTTTCGCGTTGCATTTAGTTACTCGGTGTGTTTGCACGTGTGTGCCTGTGTTATCTTTGGGGTAGGCGAGTTTTTCTTCTGTTTGTTGGCAGTTGCAATGAGAGTTGATATCGTACCTATGATACTGCTCATTGATTACCTTCTCACTGCTCAATCAATTCCTTGATGTGTTGTTATTTGGCAAATAACAGTGATGAGAATTTAAAAAAAAAGAAAAAAGAAAAAAGGCAAAAAGCTTTTGTAATCTCAGATGAA
Organism: Chroicocephalus ridibundus; assembly: GCF_963924245.1. Taxonomy (NCBI): domain Eukaryota; kingdom Metazoa; phylum Chordata; class Aves; order Charadriiformes; family Laridae; genus Chroicocephalus; species Chroicocephalus ridibundus. Next base: position 2,699,386 of record NC_086306.1, on the reverse strand, counting down.
ACTTATCTAGAGGACTGCTATCTGGGCAGCGTCCCCCCCACCACCACTATTTCCCACCAAGGTGTGCTGATAGGACACTCCAGTGCCGCAATCACGCTGTGAGAATGTTTCATCCAGCTAAAATTTTATAGCATGTAAGTCATTGTGATAATTCCTCTGAAAAGGCAGGATGTGAGCACGTACATCTACTTAATTTCCTTTGCTTCCCTGAAATCAGACCAATTACTAATGGGCCATGTTCTAGTTTCCTGCTGTCTGCCAAGGACAAGCTTCTACCTACCCCAGCAAAACATTGTCAGCATTTTGTGTTTTCCAGTTTGCCCAGTGCACCTCCCAGCCAGCCAAGGTGGAGGGTGACCGGACTGTCGTGGTTGCAACCACCTTTTCATTTCAGTCTCCCGAAAGCTGACAGCAGTGAAACATCTCAAGTATCTTTTGGCTCCATCGTGCTGCCAGCAGGTTCTGATATATGATCCTGCAGACTGTTTGTTAGAGGTATAAACGAAGAAATTGGCATTTGGGTAGAAAAGCAGGGCATGCGTTTGAGGAGGAGTTATGCTCTAGTTAATCTTAGGCTATGCAGTATCTGTATTGTTTGGCTGCCTGTTTATTTTTGGATTGGGTTTGCTAAGGCTGTTAGATGCTTTAAAAGCAATTAGGGCTGAGATTAGACATTTGTCACTAAGCAGATAGATTTATAGATAAAAATAGTTATTAGATGTCTGAGAAAGAATTTAAATAAAACCTTAATTAAATGAAGAGGAAATGCATCTTGGTGAAGATGATATGCTTGGGAGAATAATGGTTTGAAAAAAAGCTGGAGAACATCTAAAGCCAGTATTTGGGCTAGTGCAGAGTCCAGCTTGTCCTGGAGTGTGCTCGGCCACCTTGGGTGAGGTGCAGAGACTGAAGCTGGGACCACCACAGCTCAGCCCATCTGCTTCTATGCTTTGAGTCATATCAACCTTTGTAGTTACACTAGGGAGCAAAATTTCTTTAGTTAGGGGCTGTAACGAGGTTGTGTCTTTGGTTGCACATCGGCAGGTTGCATTAGCACCCGATAAAGATGGAGCTGTTGGGAGCAAAGGCTTATGTGGGACTCCTGGGACTGCTGGGAGATTGGAGCTGGTGAGGGGAAGACCCCGATGCAGGGCTCCTGCTGAACACAGGCTCGTTTAGAGAGCTCAGACTCTTAAAACCCGTTAGTGGTGCAGATTGTTACACACAGCAGCAACTCGCACAGGAATCGGGAGGCTCTTCCACCCTTTGTGGATTTCAAATCAAGGCCGCTCATCTTTATGTTATGGCAGAACTCATGGGTCTGTTGCGGCAATATTTTGGGGAGGATTCCTGTTTTATATTCTGTCTGGATGGCTGTGACTGTTCTTTTCATGCCTGAAACCTCCACATCTATCCAAGAAGTCTAAATGATTTTGTAAAGCCTTGAAAATGCAACCCGAATGCAATGTAATGGCTGAGTACATCAAGGGGAAACAGAAAGTGCTGTTTGCTGCCTGAGTCACGAGCTTTGTAAACTTGGATCTGGCAATACCGTGGACAGACCCAAGCACCTCCGAAGTTGCCTTATTTTTCTCATGTCTTTCTCACTAAGGAGTATTTTGAAGAGACTGTGCAGGAGCAGCGCAAACCTCAGTGGTCTCCATAGGCAGAAAATAAGAAATTGGCCAAAGAGCATTAGCTCTTTCCCTTCCAGCAGTAGTTCTACCGCTGATGCTACCAGAAGTTACTCAGGGACATAAATCTCCAGTAACTGAAGAGCTGGTACTGCAGGAAAGCGTAGATAGCTTCTCTTCCTTACAGGCGGGCTGTGAGGGCTCTTGCTGTCGGTACATTTTGCAAAGTCAGTGTACCATGTAAATATTAGTTATTGTTGCTGTTAATTTTTTAAATATTTGCACATAGAAGCAAGCTGGTAGGCTGAAAGGCTCAAGGTTACAATTCCAAGCATACTTGACTAGGTGTATATATATACTTGACATATATATATAAAATAATCACAACTGTTAGTATTGATAAAAAACTTAGACATGTACGGATGCATTGTCCTGGAAGAGAAACTATAGATCCCATGACGCAAACTTATTAATATGGCTAATTTTTCTGGGTACCTCTTGGTCAGGTGGCAGGAGACTTGGCCAGTTGGACGAGGATCAGCCGAGCACTTAGAGCATTTCAGGTTGCTCTCCGCTGGGTTAGAGATCTGGTACCTCGCGCCGCTCTAGAGAAACGGAACAAACCCACAAACAAGTTTTTCATCCTCCTGTCTTCTATGAGATTTTTCTACCTTTTAGAGTCATTTATTTAGGCTGATTAAAACTTTCCCATTTCTTCTTCTTTAGCAAATGTTCAAATGGTTTTGTTTCCCATTTTATCAGAAAAAATTTTTAAAAACAGAGTGGGTGTGTGGCATTTATGCTGTTGAGCGAAAACTCGCTTGGTTTTAGCTCAGGTACCAAAGTTTTCTGGTTGGAGTTTGAGAAATTTTCCATTAGAGTATCACAGGATTTTTATGAAAACAAAATTATTTAAATCTTTGTAGGGATACGGGGGTGTGAGTCTCAATAAGTAAATGGCAGTAGGAGAGCTTGTGAGAACGCTGCTTCAGCTCTCGTGGGGTCAAAGGATGCTGGAGAAGACATCCCCTGAAAATGGGGACTGTTTCTTTAGACGTCGCTCTCCGCAGTTCACTCTCAGGTCTGGCAGAGTTTCAAATGGACTCTTCCTGGAGAATTAGCAATACAAGGTATAATAACTGCACACTTTAGCTTTTACCTTTATTAGGAAATTATATCATGAATAAATATGAACATTAGCTGGAATTATACTGACTGTAATGCAGATGCGGTTAATAGAGATATGGAAAAAAGCACTTTTAACATCATTTATGATAATTAAGTTTTGAATCTTGTATGAGGGAGGCATGTATTGCTGGCCGATTCAGAGTAAAAATACTGATTAATTACAATATTTTTTCTTATGCAAATCCATCTCTGATCTATAGATAGCAACAAATTCTTACAACAGGATAAACAAAACCAGGGTTTTTATTCAGAAGCTTTGAGATGTTGCAGTCTGGATGCAGGTATAGGGGGTGAAAAGTTGGCTTCTGTGGATTGCTTTGTGGAATTTCTGTATGTATTTATTTTTAAAGCAGAGTTGAACTGCTTTGCCCGTTCTGTGTCCCAACCTTTTTGCTCCTATGGAGATCCTGGAGGGGAGCAGGCACAGGGGAAAGGGTTTGGAAAGGGCCTTTGGAAAGGGATGCAGGGACAAGCAATGGTCTTTTTATCTGGGCCAGGAATAAGGAAGTAAAATAGCTCAGAATCTGGCCTTAAGTTTCATCCAATTTTAATTTTTGTTGTAGCATGGAATTAGGAGTACATGGAAAGCTCAAGAGATACGGGCTGTAAAATGCTGAGCAGGGTGCTGTTTAGTCATAAAGGGAAATATTTTAAAAATATTAAAAAAAATAAATAACACATCATGGTTAGCTCATGACAGACTTTTTATAAAGTACTTCTGCTGTTTTGGCATCTAAACTGAAGATTTGGGCAGGGAGTTGTTTTCGTAATACCTGATGTCTGTGCAGCAGGGGGAGAGGAGGCGCAGCTGGACAGACAGCACAGATAAATAAGCTCTGGGAACCCGGGTTACAAATGTTAAGGTACAGCACAGTGCTGCCCTCTGAGAAGCCTGAGTTTGCTCCGAGACCAAAAATAGCACATGTGTGTGTGGGGGGCTCCACCGAGCTCAAATTCTCTGCTGTGTCTGGTTAATAGGGCGAACAAGAAGTAATTCAGAGGGGCTCGTGCGGTACTGCCCTCACGCCAGATCCCCTCGACATCTCCGGTTGAACTGGGTGAGAATTAATTGAAGCCGTAGTAGCCAGCCAGGCACACAGGAGGAGGAGAAACACCGTAGGGGTGTCATACCCTGGGTCCCCCCGCAAGGTCTGAGGCTGAACTCTGCTGAAATCCAGAGCAGAGCTTTTGGCTTCCAGATGGGGGAGAGCTGGGGGAAAAAGAGAGGTTTAGAAGAAAATTAGGGGAAAAAAAAGGTGTCACTAGTTCTGCAGCTTCAGTCCTCCATTGTTTATCACACTCAGTATTTTTCTGATGAAAAGGCACTTCGGTTAAAAAGGAAAAAACAAGCTGTTTTCAGTATGTTCTCATTTGGATTTGGTGCATGCAATTAAATGCTTTTGGCGTGGATGATCAGTTTGTACGTTCCCCCCCACCCCGACCCTTTCACACGACTTTCTCTTTTAATCTGCAAACATTCCTTTTCCTGTTCTCACCCTGTAAATACGGGAAAATAAAAACAGTTTAGAATTTGCCCAAGGAAAAAATATACAGGTCAGGGGGATCAGAAAAAGATCAAGCTGCCAAATTCCCAGGGAACAGGTGTTTTATTTAGTGCTTTACACCGGCTGCCAGAAAATCCACAATATAAACATTTAATAATCTAGGGAAGGCAAAGGGGTCCGGGGAGGGATGACGGTGGGGAAGGCAATACTGTGTCTTTAATTTTCTTTTCTGAAGGAAGAAAGTCTGCATAGCAATGACAGGATCGCTTGTTCGTGCCTTTAATGTGTGATCTGTTTTCTCCAGTGGAGGGCACTCAGTGTATCACAAACTAGAACATTAGCACCAACAAGCTCCAAAGCATCATCACTCTCTGGAAAGCCTTCTGAATTAGACAAGAGCTGCCTCTCAGCACAGCTACAAAACACTTTAAACCTGACCAGCTAAATGGATAAACCTAGCCTGCGTAGCTTTTAAACTGGGCTCTTGCCCAGCAGAGGAGGCCTGCCTGCTTCGGGAGCTGGGAAGCCCGAGGATGGAGCGCTGGGGCTGGGAATGGCAAAAGGCAGCAGAATGAGAAACGCTGGGTACCGGCAGAGCTCCTTTTATTGCTCCCAGAGAAGTTGGTTTACCTCCGTGGTCTGCTATAGCTTTTACTTGCTGATTGCCACTTAATGCTGATGGTTCTCTGATGACTTACACAACGGCTCTCCCAGCTTAGAGTCCCTCCCTACCCCCCCACACGCTCCCCCCCATCCTTCGTCCTGTCTTCCCCACCCCCAACCCCTTCCCTATCCTTTCCCTTCCTCATCCCCCAAATTCTTGCTTGTCCTCTCTAGGGAACTTTGTGGGGGTTACTGGCATGCACGCTGGATGGCGGCGATGTGAGTGGCAACCGTGCTGTGACATGAAGATGCTGATGGTTTAAAGAGAAGAGACCAGTTTTAAAAAGAGAGAGAGAGAGAGGCAAAGGGAAAGCAAGGAAAAAAAAAAAAGGGGGGGAAGAGAGAGAAGACCACAGCTGGAGAAAGGAAAAGGAGGACGTTTGTGGATGACAAAAGGATGGGTAAGTGAACTTTTCTTGTTTGTCTGTCAGCACAGCTGCATGGTATATTTTTCAGTTGGATTATTAGCTGTTCAAGAGGGGGGAAACAGTCTAAACAGCAGCAGCAGCACATTCCTTTGCCAGGTGACTCACTGTACTTGCTATTGTATTTTTAGATCATGTATCCCCCCCCCCCCCAACACGCACATACACACCTTTCCTCCTGCAGTGGTTTTATATGTAATTAATCTGTAAATGCATGCAGCGAGTTGAGGACTGTGGCGAGTACGTCCGCTGTCTGTACAACCCACCCACACACCTGCACAGGGACAGATAAGTACATGGATGCAGGAGGCACGCTCAGACAGAATTTCTTCGGGGTTTATATCATATTCACTGAGCCCGTAGTGGTATTATTTAGGCTGTCAGAAAGGGCTGTTAACACTTTGCAGTATGTGGGAAGCAAAGGGGGGGGGGGGCGGATTTTCTTGTATAGGTGCTTTTGAACAGGCTCATTGGGGTTTTTTGCAAAGATACCCCTAATACTGCTGCGAGATTTCCAGCAGGCATTTGCCAGTCTTATTTTTTCAAGTGTGACAGGTTTATTTCCCTCCCTCCTTCCCCCCAACCCCCAAGTCTGTAACAGCCAGAACATATTTCTAGCTGGCTGCTGCTGGTACATAGGCAGTAGCAAAAGAGGAGGATTTAAATTAAAAAATCAAACCATTAAAGTGAAAGACGGAGTCACATATTCAGGGGCATTTTAGATTAGGAATTATTTTGCTGATTGCCCCTTGTTCTTAAAATTGGATTAGATAACTGCAGCACAGGGCTGGTTTTGTGCGTGTGACAAATAATAAAGTAATTATTTATGGAGGAGATACCAGCCTTTAAAATATTCCCTGTTGGAAGAATGCATTTTAATTCTTAGCAAGATTGCAACTCTGGACAGAGGCATCAGTCCTAAAATTATTACAGGCTAAGGAAAGCGTGCGTATGTATGTTGGGTTTTCTGACAACCCCTCCGCCCCCTTTCAGAATTATTCAAGGAATGTGGAAAATGTGCCCGTTCTCCCATAACAGCATTGCTGCTGTATGGTAAATTTGACATCTCAAATGGAAAATCTTAAAATCAGGAGATCTGTGGGAGAGAGAGGGGAGTTGAAATCCAAATATACCCCTTTAAACTTTCTGTGTTTTGCTGCTCCTAAGGCAATGTTTATAAGTAAGTACTTGTGTATATATGTTCAGAGTGTATATAATGTATATACAAGGTAATAAATGCTTAGGTATTCATAGCTACACCTAGATAACTTGAAATGAATATGTGCTAAGACTATGATGCATTTGAAAGAAATACATCCTCTACCATTATCTTGGTATGGGGGTCCCATCCTAGCATTATATGGTATGCTTCTCTGTATGGCTGAACTTTGTTTCTGTGCATCTATTTATGGATTTTAGGGACAGAAAAATCATGAGTAAACCTACTGGAACCTATTCTTGAAAACCAATCACTCGATGCAAAAAGTAAAGCCTTTATTTAATGTCTAATTTTACAATAAATACATGGCTTAAAGATGGATCAAACTTTATGATAAGTACATTTCTCATGTTTTTGCAGTCATTTTTGGAGGAATTGGACTTGCAATTGCTTTTATTAAGGGAACACGTTTAGCAGCACGTAAATACCAGAAGCTTTGGCTCATTTCCTTTCCAGCACTATGGAGTATTCAGCACAGTGACTTGACAAATATGTTTATTGTTAAAACCTCAGCATCTAGCGATAAGGATATACCAGCTACATTGAGAGATGAGGTACAGGAGAAAAGCGAATAGAGAACAGGCTCTTGGCCCTTCTAAGGGATCATAAATCACACGGAAGTAATTGAATAACAAGAGTGGTACTGGTGATGGTGCGGGTAGGAGAGATGGCGAGCCAGAAACTCAAAGGACAAGAATTTACACAACAAAAAGTGCAAGACAGGAGGCAAACAGGTTGTCTTCAAAATCCGCTGCTTCACTAATGCTCTATTAGAAACCCCATTGACCTTAGCAATCTGTTGGCCGTTTATTTTACTAGCTTTACAATGCACATTTGTTTTCTTTTTAATATTGTAGGTTTCCATTTAATTAAGCAGCTGAGAGGCATGAGTGTGGTGTTAGTGCTACTTCCTATGGTGCTGTTTGTTATGCTTGCGGGGGCTCAGCGAGCTTGCCCCAAGAACTGCAGATGCGATGGCAAGATTGTGTACTGCGAATCTCATGCATTCAGAGACATCCCTCAGAATATTTCTGGAGGGTCTCAAGGCTTATCGTTACGGTACAACAGCATTCAGAAGCTTAAATCAAATCAGTTTGCGGGCCTGAATCAGCTCATATGGCTTTATCTTGACCATAATTACATCAGCTCTGTGGATGAGGATGCATTTCAGGGGATCCGCAGGCTGAAGGAATTAATTCTAAGCTCCAACAAAATTACCCATCTGCACAACAAAACGTTTCACCCAGTCCCCAACCTCCGCAATCTGGACCTCTCGTACAACAAGTTGCAGGTGCTGCAGTCTGAGCAGTTCAAGGGCCTTCGTAAACTCTTGATCTTGCATTTGCGGTCTAACTCGCTGAAAACCGTGCCCATCCGAGTTTTCCAAGACTGCCGAAACCTTGACTTTCTGGATTTGGGCTACAACCGCCTGCGGAGCTTATCCCGTAATGCTTTCGCTGGCCTTTTGAAGTTAACAGAGCTCCACTTGGAGCACAACCAGTTTTCTAAGATCAATTTTGCCCACTTTCCACGCCTCTTCAACCTTCGCTCGATTTATTTGCAGTGGAATAGGATCCGGTCTATTAGCCAAGGGTTAACGTGGACTTGGAGTTCCTTGCACAACTTGGATTTATCAGGAAATGACATTACAGGGGTAGAGCCTGGGACCTTCCAGTGCCTCCCCAACCTGCAAAAGCTGAACCTGGATTCCAACAAACTCACCAACATCTCTCAGGAGACCATCAATACCTGGATCTCGCTCATCTCCATCACTCTGTCCGGAAATATGTGGGAATGTACTCGAAGCATTTGCCCTCTGTTTACTTGGCTAAAGAATTTCAAGGGAAATAAAGAAAGCACTATGATATGTGCAGGCCCTAAACACATCCAGGGTGAAAAGGTGAGCGATGCTGTGGAAACATATAATATCTGTGCTGAAATCCAGGTGGTGGTTACCGAAAGGTCGTACCAGACACCCAAAACCCCCCAGAGACCTGTCTTCGTTCCTAAACCTACCGTTTCCAAACTGGAGAGCAATCAGCCGACATCTGTGATGCCGAGCCCTTCTGCAGACCTCCCGACACCCGGAGTGGAACCAGAGTACGAGCACGTTTCCTTTCACAAAATAATTGCGGGAAGCGTGGCCCTCTTTCTTTCGGTGGCCATGATTTTGTTGGTTATCTACGTGTCGTGGAAGCGCTACCCAGCCAGCATGAAGCAGCTCCAGCAGCACTCTCTCATGAAGAGGCGCAGGAAAAAGGCCCGAGAGTCTGAAAGGCAAATGAACTCCCCTTTACAGGAGTATTACGTGGACTACAAGCCAACAAACTCTGAGACCATGGATGTATCGGTTAATGGATCTGGGCCCTGCACGTATACCATCTCTGGCTCCAGGGAATGCGAGGTATGAACCATGATCCTCCTAAAACCATTTCAGCTGCTGGGAAGGAGAGGTAAATGTTCGAAGCTCTTGAGGTGTCTCTAAACGCTAGAAAGATTCGTGAGATTGTTTTTTGCTTTTGGGTTTGCTCGGTATGAAGGGTTATCTCATCAAATAACAGTCAGGGAAGTGATGGTGATTACTTTGAATAATTCAGACTTATAAAACGGATAGGTTAAGTTGAAGTAAATAACAATGATAAAGGCATCTGGAGTGTTATTCTCCGTTTTATTAGCAGTGGCTACGAGAGTCCCATTTTTAATGTATTGGTAGAAACAGAGGAGTTGAAGAACATTTTCTGTTTAAAAAATAAATATGGAAACCTCTTTATTCCAGACCTCACGACAAATCTTGAGGGGTTTATGGCCTATATAAAGATAATGCCAAAGATTTTCTGCATTTTCTGTCTGGTTCAGGAGTAAACCAGGGGAGGAGAGGACTGCAGCACAGCCTTAGAGTTAGGCACTTAATTTGTTTTCCTGCAGAAGCAGGAACAGACAGGCTGCCTTGGTAGCTCTTCTGAACTCGAGTCCTGGAAAGCCCCAGGTCAAACAGGACATTTACAAGTTCTGGGTTGGGACAGGGGGATTCTTGAGGGTTTTTTAATTTCATTTTAGTGATCTTTCGCTTGAGAGACAACTCTAGTTAAGTTTCACGCATTTAAGCCATCTTACGATCTTGACTCAGCAACATGGGAAATACAAATAGCAAAAGCTCTCAGCACTTCTTTTGTCTGTTGTTCAGCTTTGGCAAGAAAATACTGTATTTTTTCATTGCTGTATTGTCAATGACTGTATTAAGGTGTATGTAAGAACTGCTTTTACTTTGAACGCCACTGCTTATTTATACCTGGTAAGGGGGATTTGGGTGATTGCATTTCAGTACTTGTTACTTAATCCTGCCCGTGCTGCGCTATTAGGGGACCATGGTTGATTTTGCTTCCTTGGTTGTGGAAGTCCTACCTGAGAGTGCTTAATGTGCCTGTTAAAATCTGTTCATATCCATTTATGCAAATTGGGTTTGACGATGGTAGATTGTTGCCAGTGTCTTTGGCAGCCAGGTAGTACGGAAGGTGTGTTAATGGCGAGCAGTGCTGAGCAGACTGCAGTTCTAGGATCCTGATTTTTTTAAAAGTGGATATTTTCACTTTCTGACAATAGGCCATCTTTAAGATGTTTCACATGTGGCAACCAGCTGATTTTGGACCAGGAGATAAGGGTAAGGAAAAAAAAAAAGTATATGTTTTGGGGTTGCTTTGTCCAGACAAAGCAGCGTTGTCTTCAAAAAAAGCAAACCAGCTGTCATACCCTTGTCATTTCCACCACTATCACGTGAACGAAGGTGTGGGGTGTTTCTCCTGTTAGCAGTGCAAGTAGAGAGTAAGTGATGCTAACAAAGTTATTTTGGATTTTCACTGGCTGTCACAGGAGCATTAATTTGACCTGAAGGGCTGTCTCCTCTCCATGCTCAAGTTTAACACCTCTGAAGTTTCATTAGCTTGAATAAAATGCTGATTAATTTACACCAAGATGATTTGGAAGACAGCTGAATCTGCACGTCATAACTGAAAGTCCATGTAATGAAACCATAATCTGTAACGGAATTTGGATCGTGATTGTAGTGCACAGAAGAATAGGCAGTATGTGATGTTGTTTGGGAGACTGAAATTCGGATAGTTTGGATTATGGCAGATAAAAAGTTGAAGAGTCCTACTAGGTCTAGTTAACAGGAGGTCAACGTGGCATAATTTCTTCAAATTGGTGTCGGTTGTCACACGCAGCATTAAACACTGGGGGACCCCAGTTCACCTGGTTTCCAGGTGCTATCGCAGCACCAGAACAATTTCATTCTGCTGTTCTGTTCAGGGTAAGTTGCGCTGGCGCACAACGTCGTGGAACTCAAGATGTTTATCGTGTTGTCTGCTGGATTCGTGGTTATGGTGTAAATCAGTAAGACTGTACTGAACACGACAGTGCTGTCCCAGGGTGGCACTGGTCGAAAGGATGCTCTGTCTTAGCGTGGTGATTTAGTGAGCGTTGGCTGCTGGCACAGAAGACTTCAGGAGGCTGAAACCAGCAGATCGTTGAAGGCACATGTAGCAACCATAAGCCCCCACTGAAATACTATCTTCGGCTTGGATTTAACATTCTTCGTCTCCATAGCTACAAGGTTCCACTTGTAAAAGGATAGATATGCACTGTATGGTACTTAAAAATGGTAAGAAAAAAAAATATCCTTGTAGTGTCTTCAGCAGTGGAAAGGTTTTATGTTTGGGGAAAAAAAAGAAAATGGCATATCTCATTATTTACTCATTTACCTAGATGTACATACTTGTAGGAAAACTATTATTTGGTACAAGTGAGACATAGCTCAGGCCCATCCTCCTCTGACTTGCTTATTCCTTGTGCTCAGACTGAGGTTTCTCCCATGAAAGGGCCACTGAGAGGGGAGAAGAGTGTCTGGATATCAAAATGAAGGCAGGCAGGCTTTCAGAATTTGTTGCTAATGACTTTATTGATTTTTTTTTTTTTTTTTTTATAGTACTATTTTTCAAATGACTGTTTTCATACGTCCACACCACCACCACCACCCCACCCCCCCTACACCTGCAGGCAGCTGAGGTGTCCAAAAATGGTGTCTTTCAGGAAAGAAGTAATGTCTTAGTTCCATTGTAACCTGGGAAGGATACTCTCTTGCTGGTAGTTGGTACCAAGGAACGGTTTCTGAGCGTGGCCTAAGGTCGTGTGAGCAGCCCTGTTACGTTCACAGGGATGATTTTGTTTTGAGACGTGTCCAGCTCATCTCATCCATAAACACGTGTTTTCCATGGCGGAACTGGCCTTGAAACATCATGCTTAGGTATTTATGCAGGTTCTTTTTTTCACCGCAGCTATGCACAGCGAGGTGGTGGTTGTTCTTGTTTCAAGATTTCTAACCTACAGCAAAGCAAGAGGCGTACGAGAGCTGCCCTGCGTCGGGTCCGTATGCTGGAAGCAGGGGAGTTGCAGGTATGGGTTGTCGGGCTGCTTTTTCCAGTCCAGGCTTTATGAATTATTTCTTGTATTACAGAGAGAGCGCCAAAGTCAGGTTTGCTGTAAATGGGAGCAACTTTCTTGGCATCGGTGGGATTGTAATCACTGACACCTGGCCTATGGTATTCTATTTAGTCTATTGGCAAGGGTTTCTAAAAAAACTGGATGCTTATGGTTTTGGCTCTCGCCATCCAGTTAGCAGACTGCTGCTATCTCATTTCGGTATTTGCTTTGCTTTGTGCATGTGCATCTTATTCCCTCTCTCTTTCATATTTATTTGTACATTTGCTGAAGATCTAGGCGCCATAAAAAGCAATTTCATAAACCAATGCTATATAGCACACTGTGAAGGTGTATGGGCAGAAGGAACAAAAATGTTTCCTCCTTTCTCCTGGAAGGTTAATCATCTCCCGTTTCTCAGGCTGGCAGTTACAAAACAAACAACAACCAGCCACACAAGTGAACATCTTTTCTGTGTTAACTGAGCGGGGTTGATGTGAAGCCCTTGGAGAGACGGTTGACACAGACCCTGTGAGGTTACTTTTTACACTTTCGTTTCTCAATGTCTAACCGTACCCCGGCGCTTGACAAACAAGTCCACCTGTTCACATGCAAGAACATCTCTGCCGCGATGCGCCCTGTTTTCCATTGGAGTGAAAACCAGGGCAGTTGTCACTTGTACTCGTACATGCTGAATCAGTCACACAAAATTATGTTCACTTTGAATTCTGCTTCCTCCCCTCTTGCCAGTGGGAAGGAATAGATTGATAAAGGAATGCAGCATATGCAGACGTGGTGGGCCGCTCTTGACCTCCTCCTTTTGAGCCTAATTTAAAAGGAAATGTTGACACGCCACCGTTGTTTATTATTTATTTATTAAACACCATTACTGTGTTGTTTTGAACAAGATGCAAAAAGGAAAAAACAAAAGAGTCTCCATGGCCCAGATACTGTTCAATCCGAGGTTGCAGTTCCGCGAGAGTGTCCACGGTTCTGTAACCCGCCTTTGGAAGGGCTGCCCAGGGGCTGAGCATGAGCTCCTGGGGTATTGCGACCTCAACGATTGGCAAATTTTCTTTCTTTCCTTTCTTTTTTTTTTTTCTTTTTTTTTTCTTGTTTTTTTTTAGATCAGTGATCATTTTTCCTTTGTTCATCAGCCTCATGTTTTGATAAGGAATGCACAGCAAGGACTTTGTGGCTGAGCTGTGAGTTTGTCATAGTTTGGGGGAATGCAAAAGGAAGGTGATTCCACAGGAATTACGTTACAAAGAGAAGAATTTGGGAGGTGGTGAGTGAGGAGTATGGGTAACTGTTAATTGGATAGCCTGCTGTTGTCATTTTAGGGCCAAAGTGGTGTGGTTATCCTTCCAGTGAGCCTGTTCTGGAACACTGTAGGGTGGGCATCATTCATTCAGCTTTCTCGTGTCCTTCTGTGCTACGGCTCCTCCTCTGCCTCTTCCTCCGCCTCTCTGTGATTGTAGATGGACCTTAAATTCTTGTTTGAGTTGCAAACAGAAGGGTGAATCAATCTAATGAAACTCTGTCATAAGCTCTGTGTTTGTATTCGGAGAGTAAGCAAAGGCTAAGCTGATAGCACTTTTCCTCAGTGCAGGATATCTGGAATAAATATGTCAGAAGCGGCTCAGAGGTGAAATCTTTTGGGCACAGGGCCAGCGAGAGGTTTGAGGAGAAAGGAGATTTCAGAAATGTCTTCAGGATTAGGACCAAAGGTAGAAATTTGTGTTTGTCACCATTCGGAGGCTTCGTTAGCGTTGCCTACTTGCAAATAACAAGTGTAATGTCAGCATACGGAAAGTTGGGCTATAGAAGTACTGGTGATGTAGCAATAAACGCACAGGAGCAAATTTTCCTGGGCTCAGCACTTGTAAAGTGTGAGATTTCCCAAAGATATCAACAAAATGACCGACCGTATTTCCGGAAGAGCTCAGCCAGCTGTGCGGCAGCAATTGAGACACTGTAAATTTGAAGAGGGAGCTGCAGAGGATGCTGAACGCTTCTGAAAGCCTTGCTCAGTCCTTACGCGGGTGCCTGGGTGAGAGATCAGCTTGGCTGAACTTTGGTCTCACAGTACAGGTGTTGGGAGACCTTGCAAGGGACTTCCTCTGGGACGATGCAGATAATCTGTGGCAAAGGAAGAAGCTGAACCCTCGTCTCCCAGATTTTAATTTAGGCTTGGGAACTTTCCTACCGGCATTTCAGACATTATGTTTGCTCTGCCGGACCTCATCCACAGCCTGACAGTTAATTGACAGAACTCTGAAATTGAGCTGTGAGGATTCATAGTCTTACGCATAACATCCCGCTGGGGGGGTGACTGATGGACCGTCATCCTCCTTGCCTTCCCTTCACTGCTTTTTCTGCTTCCCCTAATTCTGCCACTTTCTAGAAACTTCATGGGTTGAATTTTGCACCGTGAGGACTGCTCAAACGGAGAGGATGCTGCATTGTAAAAGCTTTGTACAAGAGGAGGAAATAATTGTATTCCTATTACAATTGTTGCTCAGGTCCTCCGAAGGATTCCTGCGTTGCTGGAATTGTGACAGATGCAGTTTGCCCTCTCCAGCTCTCTTTTCCTTTCTCTCACCCCTTCTTCTGCTTTTGCTCAAACTCTGTGATGTGCTGCCAGTATTTTAAGGAGGAGAAAAAAAATTGATTTTAGTCCATTATGTACCTCATGCCAGGAGAGAGAACGCTAACAGAAATAGTGAAGAAATCTTGTTGAACCTACTCATTTCTGTGTTTTTTTTTCTTTTTAAACACACACCAAAAAAACCCAAAAAAACCCAACCAAACCACAATCTAAAAGGGGCAAACAGAACAGTCTTATTAGTAGGTATCCTGCTGCTGGAAATGTTTCTCAAACTCTTCTCCAGAATAATAGAGTTGACCTGATTCTTGGTGTTAAGAGTGTTCCCTAAACTCCAGGGGCTGTTAGAGCCCGGAGCTGGCTGAGCTGGGCTGGGTGCTGGAAATGATGCTTCTCCACGGTGATGCTCACGTCCTCCTTTTCCCTGGGAGGAGAGACCTGCGCGTTCCAAAGCCCTTGGGACACCAGTCCAGGTCTCCACTGTGTTACATCCATGGAGATGCTCTCCCTGCTCTGTCAGGTTGCACTTTTCTACAGGAGCTGCCTGGCACACAGGAGCGCACAGCCCTCTATCGTGCAGTAAACATTTTGATACGAAAAATTCCTGTGTGATTTGTGTTTATAGCACCACTAACATCCTGGTATTTGGTCATTTCAAGTCAGGTATTTTAGGACGGAGCACAGATGGGCTGCAGCAGTAAACATTTTTGACACTAATCAGCTTTTATCACATCTGCCTGTTGTGCAGCCAAATAAGCTCAGATTGCGCATGGATCTCTCCATCTACACAAAAAGATGACTGGGTCAGTTCTGAGGGATTGCCAGGGAGTTATTGTCTCAGTTCCTTGCTGCAAAATTCCAATTGTGATAGAAGCTAGAGTATGTGGCGAAGGGATGGCGTGAGAGGGTGTTACTTGAGGGGAATGTTGGTTTCTTGGCCTAATGAATTTGTTTTGTCATTGCCTTTTTAAGTCAGAGGGAAATAAAAAGCTCTTCCTGGTAGCTGTATGGGTCACGCTGCTGCCATGGGCTCTCCAATGGGGATTTTCCACCCGCAAGAATGGGGAAGGCAGGAAGGGCCAGAAGATGCTGCTCGTCTGTAATCTCTCACCGTCTGGGGTACGTTCCAGCAAAACCTCCACTGTTGTTTCTTGGTTCAAGTAGAGATTTATTTTTGTGGGTCTTTAGATACATTTAACTATAATTGGCTGGAATATGAGACGGATTCATGGAAGCTAGCAAGCCGGAGAGTCTTTCCTAAAAGCTCTGTGGTTCCCAGGCTGTGTCTCTGTCAGCGGGCGACTTCCTACAGAGAGTGACAGGGCTGTGCGAGGATGCTTCAGCTTCTCTCCTTTGTGGACAAAGCAGCAGGGACTTTTTTGCATAGTACTTTTTATCTGAAGTTCTTAAAACTCATCAGTTAAGTAACATTATCCTATTTTTTATTCCCTCTATCACGTAGATCATGATCATATGCAACAGCTCTTTGCTGTGAAGGTTCCATTTTTCTTCTGTTCTTTCACCATCACCATATTATTCGGTTTCCTCTGAAATATGCAACAATAAAAAGAAAAATAATATTTCTGGGTTTAGCCTATGGGGAAAACTAGAATGGTCAGTTTGTTTATGACCAAAGGCAGACTGTTGAGGTTTTGTTTTTCTATAGGTATGTGTTTTGTTTATTCAGAGACCTAAATGGGGAAGACTGACCTTTATGTTGATTTTGATACTAAGTTTTGTAAGTTCTTGTGTCATATAAAAAGTACTTAGTATTTTCTGTCTGAACATTTCAGCTGCGCTGCTGAAGTGTTACATCAGGAGAAAAATTAGATGGCTGTTAAGTCACTTTGTATTAGATGTATTGTGGAATGTGGCGCGTCCTTCATCGCAACAGGCAGAGCTTGGTAATTATGTAGTGTACAAAGATCTTTTGATACGTTCAGCGTTGGGTGTGCGCGCAATGCTTCCAACTGCATACTGATAGAAATATAAATTGTAGAAGAAGCAATCTCAATCTCCAATTTTCAACAGACAATGAAAGAACCAGTTTTAAAGCAGAAGGTTCATTGTATTTTTTTCTGTGTTAACTCTGGTCAAGATTTTTTGTTACTTGTACGTTACTTGTATGTTAATCCAATTAAGAAGCAGGCAGTAGAAAGCAAAAGAAAGTAAGGGCAGTGTAAGGGTAGTGTTATTACTAGTGGTGTTTGGTAGCAGCTGACAACTGCCAAGTTTAATGGCTGTATGAAAATATCGAAGGAATCATTTTTTGTCTGGGAGAACAGGACGCAGTGGGTAATCTAAACGAGTAGGGCGTAGAAAGAGGAAACGCAGACATGAAGAGTGATTTCCTTGCGGGGGAGGAGTTGACCAGTGAGTACTGCGGTCCAGGTTTTAAGAAACCTTTGACAATATTCTGTTTATTGGATAACTCCAAGTCTCAGCCTTGCGCAGGGGAAGGGCCACCCCGTGTTCTGTGATTGCTCTGTGCACAGGTTAAAACGCGCTCCTGGGCATCAGGCCAAGGACAGACCTGTTTGGCACCGAGTACAAGCTTCAAGCTCTCCATGGGAAGGTCAGTCTCACCCTTAGTGCCTTGCACTCTCGTACGCCTTAACTTAATTTTTTTTTCCAGACTTTCCACTGCATAGAGTGTCTTTGATGAATAGACTTGAGTTGTGTGTTTTTGCTCATTTTCAAACTCAGTTCTCATTAAAAATCATCTTCCCCTTCTGTGTGATGGCCTCTGAAACCCCAGATGATTCTTCACAGCTCTCATCTTTCACTAACACATCCATTTGGATTATCTTTGTGCCGTGATGGATGCTTTAAAAGGAACCAACAAGGCCATCAAATTCTTGCCCTGGTTCAACTAGCATTTGTTAATGTTCTAAATCATCTTGGGCCTGAAATGTGCTACTTCTTAAATTTAGATGATGTGATTGCCTGAAGCCTCTCCATGTGTTAATTAAATCATCATAATTGTGGTTTCTTGAGAATGACAGGTTATAAATAGTTTTTCTTTCCCCCCCTCCTGCAGTAATTTGGTGTGAATGACAGGCAAAACAGCTATTGTTTAAACTGTACATCTGACACTGTCCTTCCCATTCAGACTCTATTCCTCTGCCTTTATTTGATTGTCCTGAAATAATGGACAGTGTCATTCTTACAGGGTAGTTAATTACCGTGCTCTTCTCACATTATGTGAAGATGAGAGAAATGATTTTTCTGGGTCATCATTATCCGTTTAATTTAACAGAATGTGGATTAAGGAGTACTGAAGGTCGGGGCAGATGTTGAGTGTCTGTATGTATATACACACGCACACAGGTCAGAACACACAGAACAAGTCCTAAGACTAATACATTGTAGTAAGAATTTTATTTCCATCTATAATGTCATGGCTCATCCAGATTTTGGGGGAAATAGATGCCGCAGTGTTCTTGACATTGTTTTCCTCCATTGCTCCCATGTGTAGGCCTTCACCTGGGACGGTGTGTCCTTGCTGGGCTGGAACTGGCAAAAAGCAGGACAACTTGATAACGTTCCACATTGCTTGGAAACAAACTGATTACAGTTCTTTTCATTCTTAATATTGAAAAAGAAAAAAGGCTGCAAATACTGAAGTTGACCAAGAATTTGTACAAAGTTTCTACTGGACTTTTGATCTTGCCTAGCTTCAGAGCCGCTCTGTCCCATGTCTGTGAGAGAACGAGGTAGAAGTGATGCTGGTGGGAACATCCTCAGGCTTGCATCCTGCATAATCCCATTTGGCAGTTAGGCATTGCTCCCCTTTAATGTGGGTCTGCGCGCTGTTTGCAGCTCTAATTTGTGGAAGAACCTAAGGCTCGATCTTAGTCTGCTACTCTGGATCCTCCTTACTCTTCCAATTATACAGAGAAACCGCACCACTTCCTTACTTGAACTTTGAGCACAGAGATGTGTCGTGCTGACTGCCATAATTCAGAGTTAAATAAGATTCAAGAATGTATAGGAGAGAGCTCAACCTTTCTTTCTAAGATTGGGGGATGTCCTTCCTCCTCGTGAATTTGGCAAGCAAGGTGATCCACCAGTCAGCTGCGGCTGGAGGCCCCAAGGTTCAGGAACTGGTCTAAACTCTGCTGTTAATTTACTGTGTGAGCTGGGAGACAACATTTCAGTGCCAACTCTCAGACTGTCAAAAGGAAAAAGGAAAGCAAGGTCACGTTGACTTTCATTAGAATTTGAGGATTGAAATCAATCCGTAAACCTTTGAAAATGTCTCCTGTCGTCTCGTAGTCTTTGCCCTCCCCTCTGCTTACGCCGGGCTCGGCTGGGGAGAATCGCCTTCCGCTCCGCTCCGGCAGGGTGGCACGGAGCAGGGCCGGGGCTTTAGCTACTGCTTTAACATGAAAGCCGAAAGTATTGTCTGGGGCCTTAAGGGACTCCTACTGAGTCTGTTTTGTTCCTTGCATAAAAGCCAGTCTGAAGTGGTCTGCTTTGTCTTGGCGTGGTATTAGCACATGCCTATTTAGTTCTTTTCAACTGTCTATACTATATTCAGATGCAACAGAGACTGACTTACAGCTACTCAGGTGCTCCCGTCTCCCAGTAGTTTTCTGCAGCCAGGGAAATTGCATGATTTTAATGTAAATTTCTGATCCATTTCTTTCCCCAGCGTTACCATTTTCTTTTCCAGAGCCTCTAAATCATATGTTAGGCTTCTGGCTTAAAAAGCCCCATCAATGTCACATGCAAAGCAAAATGGGGAAATGAAGGCAGTTCGTGTGTTTTTTGCAGCTGGAACACAAATTGTACAAATCAAAAAAGGAAGCAACCCACTGGCGATTTTGAATTATTAGAAATTTGTATATGAAAACAAAAGCTATGGGTATTTACTTTGCTGCCTTTTCTTTGTTGAATATATTAAGAGTCCCAGAGCGCACAAAGCTTTGACAACCTGAGGAATCGATTAACCTTGTTCTATTCATGATTAGCTCCCAAACATTTATGACATTAGCTTTTGAGATGGAGGTCTGTACTTCTTCGTTTTTCTGTAATAGACAAGGGATGGGAATTAACGTTGCTCCCATGAGTTTTCCACATGGGTTGTAAGTAAAAGGAGGCGTAACATTTTGTATTTCATTACCTCTTGTGTCTAATGAAGATTGGAGGGGGGGGATCTTTTACCCTGATACACATAAAAAATTTGAAGTGGAGAAGAGGCAGTTAGCCGCCTGCTTTGTCTTCTTTTATATCAAGGGCCACAAAACTTCCCAAAGTTACGCTGTTTATAAACCAAATAATTTATTTTGACTAAGAAGTGCCTCCAGAGAGTCGCTTGAGGACTTAGAGAGAAAACTCCACTTCTCTGATAATTTGTTCCAAAGGTTAATAACCTTCACAGTGAAAAATAACTTGTCCAGCTGTTAAAATCATCCCTTTCTCCACAGTGACATTAAGCTAATCTGAGAGGACGACGTATCTGATATTCAGGACGTGGCTGAGGAGATGTGTGTGTGTTATCCAGCTCAGGGAAGAGCGGTTACAAACAAAACCACGGGAGATCACGTGGAGGCTTGCGCACGGAAATAGCCCCACTCCTTTTAAGCTTTCAAGAAAATTACATTTTAATTGAATCATTATAGGAAAATATATTTATCCAAACTGCTGAAGTAAGCAATTTTCCACACATCTCTCCTTCTCTTGTTCCTTTCACCCTGTTTTTGGCTAGTTCTCCAGCTGCTGGTCTTGCTCCGTGGTGGAGCTCTCTCCACGGGGCTGCTGTGCAGGGACTCGCTGCTCCTCCAGGCCAAGACCTAGAGCAGAAAACCAGAGACCTTGACATCTGTCACAAGCTCTGCATTTTTTTCCATGGGACAATTTTAACAAACTGAAGGTAATGGCATTAAAAATGGTAGTGGTTTCTCATACTACGAAATACCATTTAAGGCAGGTCAGTGGCGTAGCGTAGGATGAGTTTGTTAACTTGGAAATCACCACAAGGCTTATGTATGCAAAAGTCACTGTTTGTAAACAAAGCTCAATATTCTGTTACTATATTTTAAGATTGGTGTGAATTCTGAGAGTTGTGTTTCCTTTATTATTCAGTGCCATTTAACAAGTTCTTATGTATATATTGATATGTGTGTATATATATGTTATAGCAATCTTCCAGTTCCTAAAGGGGCTCCAGGAAAGCTGGGGAGGGACTCTGGAGCAGGGAGGGGAGCCATGGGACGAGGGGGAAGGGTTTTACACTGACAGAGGGGAGATTGAGATGAGATCTGGGGAAGAAATTGTTTGCTGTGAGGGGGGTGAGCCCCTGGCCCAGGTTGCCCAGAGAAGCTGTGGCTGCCCCATCCCTGGAGGGGTTCAAGGCCAGGTTGGCCGGGGCTTGGAGCAACCTGGGCTGGTGGGAGGTGTCCCTGCCCAGGGCAGGGGGTGGCACTGGGTGGCCTTCAAGGTCCCTTCCAACCCAAACCGTTCATGATTCTATGATGCCTGCTGTCCCAACTCTAAAGGGCCTTTTTAGCTTGCTTCCTTTAAAACAACCTGAAGAAAAGACTCTTTCACCCCCGACTCCCCAAATGTGGTGGGTTGTTGGCCTCAACTACATGGAATTTTATTGTTTTGCTTTTAATAAACTGCTACAATGAGGATATGATTGCTAAGGATTTCTTCAGTTAGCTTTATACCCATAAGAAAACAGGCTCTTTGAAGGACAGGTATTATTCTAGAATAACCATATTCAAGAGCTTCAGTAAATTACATGATTTTGGTATCCTGAGGAAAAAAATGAAGCATTTTTCAGTAATCCCAAGTCTGTCTTGTTCTGCAGAATTAACAAATGTTCCGGTTATAGGTAATTAATTAAAAATCATTGATGAGTCCAGGAATTGTACCAGTTTTATTTCTCCCATTAATTTGACATGATAAACTGCTGAAGATGGATTCAAAGTTGATGTCAGAAGAGTGTGGTAATGTACAAAACACTTACTGGAGCCAGCTCAGCTCGCACTTAACTTCGGCAGTCAAGAATCGCTGAAATGCAGTGCAGGATCAAGCTCCGTTTAAAAGCATCTTGTAGTGCTTCTGAGCTGCTTCTGTGCCCAGATCTTTCTCCCTGCCTCAATTCATCACGCTGTTCTCTCCTTAAAGCACGCATCTTCTACCTGGCTCTGCCTAAATTATACCTTCAGCTTTGTGTGATGCTTCACAGCAGTATGTTCTTGTCTTGGTTTGGAAAGGCAGACTTCACACCCAGCTTACTTGGGCGGCTTTTAGCCTGGTTTACTGTTTCCACTTGCTATAATCTTCATAGGATTCCCTGTTACTTTTTCATTAACCATTCCTCTATTTTGAAGAGCTACAGATAAAGAATTTGCATTATTTATCAGCTATTTACATATCTGTCCTTGGGATTGTGTGCATTTGAGTGCATGTATTATACTTAGTGGCGTAATTTTTAGGCACTTTTTTCTTTTTTTTTTTTTTTTCTTTTCTTGCATGCAACTCCCACAGTGTTTCTGACACAATTGATCGTAATATCTTATCACTTGAAAAACTGGCATTTTGAAGGGAAAGTGGCAGTTGCCATCTTCTGGAAGCACGTGCCGTTGATGCAGTTCATGACCTTCCTTCATCAGCCAGCATCCAGCCACTGGGCATATTGTAGCGACACCACATTGGCCATCTCTCCTGTAGATCACCCACTCATTCAGGTCAGTCATTCGGAGTGTGTGCGGTTTTTGAGCACATACCTGTTTGCTGGGAAGCTGACAATTAAAATGGATCCCCATAGTGCAAGTCCACTGGCCGTGTGAATCATAATCAAGTAATTGGGTCTTCAGTCGAGTGGCTGAAGTGAGACTGGGGAAGGGGGAGCGAGCGGGGTGGAAGGGGCTGTGGAAGGTCGAGGGATGGAGCAGAGGTCGACAGTTACGTTCTGAGCATAAGATTTCCTGTGCTCTCCCTAACTACCAAAGCGTTGTAAGGGAAGATCATGTTAGAATCATAGACTCGTTTATGTTGGAAGGGACCTTCAAGATCATCAAGTCCAACCGTCACCCCAACACTGCCCAAACCCCTACTACCCCACGTCCCTCAGCACCGCGTCTGCCCGGCTTTTAAATCCCTCCAGGGATGGCGACTCCACCACTGCCCTGGGCAGCCTCTTCCAATGCTTGACAACCCTTTCTGCGAAGAAATTTTCCCCAATATCCATCCTAAACGTCTCCTCCTGCAACTTGAGGCCTTTTCCTCTTGTCCCATTGCCTGTTCCTTGGGAGAAGAGACCGACCCCCCCTGGCTACCCCCTCCTTTCAGGGAGCTGTGGAGAGCGAGAAGGTCTCCCCTCAGCCTCCTCTTCTCCAGGCTGAACACCCCCAGCTCCCTCAGCCGCTCCTCACCAGACTCGTGCTCCAGAGCCCTCACCAGCTCCGTTGCCCTTCTCTGGACACGCTCCAGCACCTCAAGGTCTTTCCTGTAGTGAGGGGCCCAAAACTGGACACAGCACTTGAGGTGGGGCCTCACCAGTGCTGAGGACGGGGTTTTTGTTGAGAATTGCATTTCAAGTTTTATTTTCTTAAATTTTTTATGATGAGTTTAATTGCAGGTCATAACCTGGACAGTAGAGCTTGAAGGAAATGATTGCAAGACAACAAAAAGACAGTTTTTGTGATCATTTTTTCCAGAAGTGTATTGGGTTCTTGATATCCTCATTAAAACTTGAACCTGCAAAATTGAAAGTATTTGTTTTCAGGAAAAAAACCCAACCAGCCAGTGATATCCCAAAGCTGAGAATTTGCCTTTTTTTTTTTTTTTTTAAAGTAATTATCTCTAGAGTTTTACCATGAATGGATGTTTCATATGGATGCTTTCATGTCTGAATAGAAAATGCTTTTTTTCACTTAAAAAAAGTATCAGTGACAACTTTAGTCAGGGCTGCTAAACGTAGGAGTTAAACATGCTGACTTCTTTCAACCTCTTTTCGTTACAGCTGTAGTTCGAATTCCTGTTCATGGTCAAGGTCCTGCTTTGTGAGGTATCTTATAGACACAGAACGTTGCTATAAAATAAATCCTCACCTGAAGAGGCTTGCAGTCTATCTCTGTTAGATCTTCGCTAAGCAGAAATATCAGGACCTGAAAAAGAAAAAAAATATTATTCCCTTTGAAAATGTGTCAGGTGAAAAAATTGAAATGATTTCTCTTCGTTCCTAGCAAGTGTTAACTCCCTTCCTTCATCGAGGGATTCGCAGAACATTTTTAATCTTGCCTGCTGTTTCAAAAAAAAAATAATATATGCCTGTGAGTGATTTAACTATTTCATGTTCACTGTCTTAAGTGATGATTAATCAAAACTAGCAGCATAGAACTGAATTCAGCTCAGAGGAAATAGGCTTTTCTCTCATTCCTTCCCATATATATGTCTGTATAAAATAGCAATATCTTCATTTATAATTTGGAGTTGCGGTGTTGCCTGTTGGTTTAATGGCATCGCTTTGACTGTTAGCAGCGAGGTGGTTATGGCTGTGGCCAGGTTGGGGTCCCTCTGCAGCCCCTGCCTCCGGAGCCCTGCTGCGACCGCGCTGCCTGGGCCGCAGCTCCGACGGCTGCCAGCCCTCGGGAAGGGAGGAAAGACGGCTGTTAAAAGCGAGCTGGGTCAAATAGTGCTCCTTGCTATGGTAAAGCTCCTTTCTCAGGCAGGCAGAGCTCTTCTGGCATCTCGCTGAGTAAATGCGCAGATCCAAGGTTTGGAAGCATCGTTGGTAAAACGTAACGCTGTGGTTAAAGCAGGGTGGTAGCAGTGGGAGATATTTAGATATTTTATGCTATATATACTCGGGGCGGGGGGCGTGTGTATGTGTGCACGTCTTAACAAAAAGCAGCAGAAGAGAAAGCTGATGTGTGCCTGAAATACATTCTGAATGTCTAATTCAAGATCAGGAATGCAATAAAGGCAATTTCTTTAAGGCAAACTGTTCGTCAGTGTGACAAATCTGGCATTTAGTTTTATAATTTTGCACCGAAAGTATCTTCTTAAGAATGAAGATGTCCTAGCGACTTCACAAGTCTTGCTCTGGCCTTCAAATATTGATCCAGCAATTGAATGGGCAAATGGGTTCTGGGGATGGGCATGGTAGAACTTCCTTCAGAGAAACAGAGTAAGAGGAGTAAACCAAAGTGTGTTCACCGAAATTTCTGAGCGAGAAGAATGGCACTCGCACAGCTGTGTTACCTCCTAATTCAAGAAGTAATATTGTTCAGGAGCTCTGGCAGGGTTGGGATAAGCACAAATGGTCACTTGTGAGAAAGCCGCATAAGCAAAGGAAGTAATGAGGTAAAATCTGCACGTGGAGAAGGTGACCGTGCTGACCGCAGGGTCTCCATGGCGGAGTATCACGAACGGGAACAGCCATACAAAAATAAACGGAAAAAACACAGGGAAGATTGTAAGGAGGCAGTAAGTGGAGAGGGCTGGAGCGACTTCCAGCAACTTTCAGAGATTGGAGGAGTGTTGTGGGCCAGTTAGTAAATATATAGTGGTCTCTGTTCAGGCAGAGATTTTTTTCCTTTGTTTTCTTAGTTCTATCTACAAAATATTCAGTAGCAAGGTTCTGGAGAAGCTTCTCAATGGTTCTGCATGACTGTAGTAGTAAAAGAATATACATTTCTTAAACCGTTTTTTATACATTTTTAAGTACCTTGTCGATAACGCGAGTTTTTGTCACCTGTGGAAATGACTGATGCACAGTGGTCTGTGCGTTTGGGTGTTTTCCTTTGAGTTTCTAAGCAAATGTTTTCCAAACCCGGCTGTTCTGGAGGAAGGTGGTGCGCGTTATCCTGGAGATGTGCGGAGCCTGCTGGTTTGCACGCAGGTTTTGTGGGAGGGTAAATGCAGATACAACAAATATCTACGCCAGCTTTCTATGTTCTGAACATACGATGTTGCTTTTCAAAATTATTTTCGTCCTCTTATCAGCTTTTATCTCCAAAACTAATGCTCTTGTGCTTGTGGAATGTTATGATAGGAAATAATTTTGGTGATATTTTTAAAAAGCTTTTAATGTCATGCGCACAAATAGTTTATCCTTATTTTAAAGAGCTGAGGAACAGAGAGAATAAGTGGCCTGAAGTTTGTCCCATTTAAGAAGTGAAATCAGTAGGTTTCCTGCCTGGTTCTCCAGCCTGTAAACCATGTTTATTAGTAGCATAATAGCAGTAATGTTTGAGTTTTGTTGTGTGCTTGTTATCAAGGATGTGAAGTTAAATTAGCACATGAATATGTTCTTTCACTGGCGTTCTTGAAATCACACTGCTAAATTCCTGTTCGGTTACATCAAGGCCTCAACTGAAAACTGTTCTTATCTTTCTTTTTTTTTTTTTTAAATATATTGTTATTTTGAATCTCCCCTGGGTGGGCAGGTAAGGCAGGGCATGGGTTAGCCAGATTTCAAACTTAACATAGCAATTAATTAGTCGCTATGTCTACACTTTGTAAGAGGTTTAAAAAGTACTAGTTAATCATTGATGAATTTTAAAACAGGATAAGCACATAAATAAGAGGGCACATGTGATTTCTGATAGCTTCTTACAGCATGTATTAATTATTTATTAATTCTTGATAAGCTATTTACAAATGCATGCCAGATCTGAAACGTCCTCAAATGAGCGGTAATCATAAAGCAAATAAAATCCTCAGAAAACCAATGTCTGCTTCACAGAAAGAGCAGTTCAGTGATTCAGGGAGACTGGGTTGAAACATTCAGCAAACAAAATATCGTTTAGAATTGTTAGCATTTGATGCTGAGATTAAAAGTAAAGGCACATCCAGTCTCTACTGGACGAGGGACCCATCCAGTCGGTTCCCAGTCTGGGAGAGCACACAAACCCAGGTGACTTCTGGAAATGTTTGCTTGCACGTTTCATTTTCTGCTTTGCATCCAGCTGTGGTGGAGCTCCAGTTCATCCATCGGAGCCAGACGGAGTTGTCCGGAAAACACACGTCTTGCAACGAGACTTGATTTCCCTATGGTTAGGAAAGCTCTGGGGGCGTTAGAACTTGAACCCACAAAACCAGTGCACCTGCAAGACCATCGTTCCTCTCCAAAATAGAAGAGATGCTGACACTGCAGTGACAGAAATGATCCAAGTGAAGCAGTTCTTGTCCAAAAATGCCCCACTTGTGAGTAGCTGTGTTTACAGAAAAGCAAAGTGCCTGGCGTTGTGGGTGTCGGTTACGTATGGGTATGGTACTTACAGATAACACGCACAATTTGTTCTTTGAATTCCCGAGTCTTTACAGACCTTTCAAAACCAGGAAAAGAAAAAAAATCAGCTTTTCTCTCTGCTTATGGCTACTGAATCAATATTTATATAGTGTGATCTCATAGAAAGCCAAGGTTTATGGCTACTTTTCCTTGCGTGTCAGGCGGTGGCTTTGTTTCAGAGCGCTGCAATATTCTTTTTCTTTCAGGTAGGCACTTAAATATTTTTCCTCTCTCCTCGTGTTGATTGGTAATTATGTGGATGCAAGGCTTGCTTTGTTTCCTTTTAAAAGTGTTTGGTTGGGACTATTTCATCATCATCTTTGAATCAGACAACAGCATGAATATCAAACAGAGAGCTCGTAGGAGCTTTGCTTGCCACCTGTCTCCCTTCCAATGAGTCAGTTCTGACTTTTTTTTATTTTATTTTATTTCAACTTCTTCATCCATTTGATGTTATATCATCTGAAGAGTTTCTTTGCTTCCCTACCCCCCCTTTTTTTTTTATTTGGCATGTCTTTTACCTACCTCTCAGCCTCAGCTGATTTCTTCAAGGAAGGTCCTTGAACTTGCCAGATCTCTTTATGGTGAGGATCCTTAGAAAAAGCGGCTGCTGCTCTATTGCTGTCCATTTTTATCTTTTTAAAAGGCAGCTTGAAGTGGTATTTCCCTCCTCATGTTTTATGAGGCTATCTTAAATTTTCTAGCAAAGAAAATGACTTTATCCATGGAAAGTTTGATCGTGGTTTTCCTCCCATTTTTGCTTATCGTAGCAATAACTTATATTTATTGCAGTGCAGCGTCCTGAAGGCTCTGCTGAGTTCGACCCCCCTACTCCAGATGCTGTGTACGGTCTTAGACGGCTTCTGCTACAGCGAACTGGTCGTCTAAACAGCCTGTAAAAATACTTACAAATTATAATCAAATTGTCCCTCAATTTTGTTAAGTGCAGGTCTATACAGGCGAGTGGAGACAGAGCTGAGCTCGCTGCGTGTGCTCTGAGAAAGCGTGGCGTGGGGCACTTCCAGGCCGATTAAAAATAGTGCTGTGATGGTGTCACCTTGTGCCTGGGCTCGCCTGCCTTCCCGCAGCCCCGGCAGACAGCGAGAAGGACCCATCGGTCTCACTGCTCTTTTCTCCTTCCCTCCTTTCACCGTTAAAGTCTGTCCATGCTCAGCTTGTACCCGCCGTACAAAGCATTCTTTTGGCGAGAGGTGGGTTTATCCCCCTGCTCCCAGCAATGACATGTAATATTTGTCTCGCAGCCAGACGGGTCCCCCTCTGCAGGGTATCTCTCCGCTTTGGTTTCTTAATCTGGTGATTTAGGCTATGAGGTTTCTGTGTCTTCCTACAACTTTTTCCTCTTGTGCTATTAAGCAGACCTTTGGCCTATAAATTTGATATTCATAATTTCCTTTCTCCTGTGCAGAGAAATTTCCTTTCTTTCTCTGGGAGCCAAAATACCATGTAGTGGCTTTAACCATGGAGACAGACAACAGGATCAGGACTTGGCAGGTTTAAACTAAGTTTTCTCTTTAAGCCATCCGGACGCCCAGTGTCTCTAGTCTGATTCCCATTTTTGAACTTGCATTCACGGGGCCTACAAGAAGGTGGAGAGGGACTTTCTACAAGGGCATGTAGTGATAGGACGAGGGGTGATGGCTTCAAACAGAGAGAGGGGAGATTGAGATTGGATCTGAGGAAGAAATTGTTTGCTGGGAGGGTGGTGAGCCCCTGGCCCAGGCTGCCCAGAGAAGCTGTGGCTGCCCCATCCCTGGAGGGGTTCAAGGCCAGGTTGGCCGGGGCTTGGAGCAACCTGGGCTGGTGGGAGGTGTCCCTGCCCAGGGCAGGGGGTGGCACTGGGTGGGCTTTAAGGTCCCTTCCAAACCAAACCATTCTATTATTATAGAAAATTTACCAGAAAATAACTTTGTTCTCTGGAATATAATCTCTTCCAGGACACTTACAGAGCCACACTGAGAAGTACTGCTGTCTTCCTTCAGAAGTGTTTGAGAAATTCAGGTTTACCACCGCTCGTTTTAGCGCACCGTTTGTATTCATTATCCGAACAGTGTGGTTCCTGCCTTTGTCATGTGGGATCCGTTTAGCGGCCAGTTGAAGTAATGAGTGGAAGCGTTTGGAGCCTGCAGTCTGGTAGGCATCTGGGATAGGTGTGAAACGCCATCGTGTCTGTCCAGTCTTCTTTGGAGAGTCTGTTAACCACGGGGATGACGGAAGGCTTCAGACCCCCCCCCCCACCTCCCTCTAATTAAAACACAGGAATGTGCCTGGGCTTGGCTGACCTTTGGTGCACAGCCAGGTCTGGCCCGCCCTGCCGTTCTTCAGGTACCTGTGCAGTGGGGTGTGCAGGAGAGTCCTCTTAATGAGCACACCCCGGTGGCAAGTGAAACGTGCCAATTGGGTAATTATCTGCATACTCTCAAGATCTGAGGAATAAGCTATTTGGGAGAGACAAACTCTTCCCCTTCACTTGAACTGCTTTAGAACAGGCTTTTCACAAAATTGTAGTTTTTACGTGTATGTGCAATAGCAGAAATGGGACAAAAGAAGTATTTATGGAAACAAAGCCTAGAAATGAAAATTGGGGTGTGTCATTCCTCCATTCCAAAATTACAGAAAGACCTTGAAAACCTCTTTATAACGCTGGGAGGGAGCACTGCTGTGTGCTGACCCATTTTTTGCCACGCTGTGTGTGTGGTGCTGAGCGTTGTATGATCAACTCATGAAACAGTCATTGCAAAACAGAAAAACAGCTTAACCGGAGCAAAGGATCAGGCAGAGAGGAGTGGTATCCGTTTGAATTGTCACTGACCTCTTGCAGCATGTTGAGTCATCACTGCTTTCTAGGAAAAAACTGTAGGATTTGAGAGAACGCAGAGCCGGGTGGAAAGCACCCTGTCGGAATTGGAGTGGGTGTGTCGGGGTCATCCGCTCCCCGGTTAGGAGCGGTGTGGGTGGCATGCCCAGGATGTGGTTTGGGTTGATAAAACCATTTATCAGCAGGACTGTTTGGCCCAGCCGGAGCATCTCTCCCACGCCAGCACCCCGGCTCTTCCAGGCAGCACCCTGGGCTGGGGAAGGTTGGAGGGAAGGATGGGTGCCGAGCACATCTCTGAATGTGATCGGAAAGGCAGGAGGCTCTGCCACTGGGCAGTCTTTATCAGAGCTTACCTCCAGTCCGTCAGTCTAAATCCAGCTATATCAGCTACAGATGAAAAGGTTCAGTGCTCTGTGTAGTGGTCTGGCCTACGTGGAAGGCACTTACTAATTCTCAGGTAGTTTCTTAAAGGCTGAATGGAAATATTTTTCTGCCTTTGTGTGGCACCCAGAACACTGGGTTCTGGAGCCATGGGATCACGGCAACAAAAAGAAATAACACTTGCAGAAATAGCCCAGTGCAGAAGCAGCACTTTAGTAGCTTTGAAAGATGTACCTGGAATTAGAGACTCAATTACTCCTTCCTGTTATTCCAGCTGCGGTACCTGTCTGGTGGAGAGGGCTCCTGGCTCTGGAGCTGATGCTCTGGACCGCTCCGTTCCCCCACACAAAGCATCCATCTGCCGTAATGCACGGCCCGACCGTGTATGTGGTTTATTTCAATCTCAACTAAATTACATGCAAATGAACAAACAAAATAACACAGCCTGTCCCAAGCTGTTGATAGTTCTTTCAACGTATACAAGCAGATGATAGCTGTTTTCTCTTAAATACCCCTTAATCATCAAGAAAGTTAAGAGAAATTTATGTTCCAAAGTCTGTCTGTGCTCCCTGCACTGAGGTCTAGCCTCTTCTTTCAAACCAAAACGAAAATGTGGGGGGTTGGGGGGGTTTTTTGGTACTTAAAGATGAGGAACATAGCATCGGGAAGCAGCATTGTTCCTTTGGAGAGCGCTGCCTCGGGGGCCATGGGGTTTGGGTCCAATTCTCATGTTCCTGTTCATGTCTGAACAAATTGCTCCCTTTGCTGTAACTCACCCTTCCCTTTCGCCGTTCGTCAGTTGGGTCAGGCAGCTGCTTTGGGACACGGCTGTGCAGAGCGTTCTCTTCCCAGGTCTGTGAGCCTGGGTCTCCGCTGGGGCCTCTGAAGGCTACGGCAATAAAAATAATAATAAATTTGCCCTTTTCGCATTAGTCTTCAGCTTTTGCTGCCATTTAGAAAAGCAGGCGGCACATAACCGTATGAAAATGTCATTTGCAAGCATTTACCTCTCCAGTTCTCGCCGTGGTTTCACAGGATGCTTGCTGCAATCGCATAGCTGAGAAATAGGAATCATTTAGCGCTTTCCGATGCTGGGACTGCCTGAACGGGATTGGAAAAAGGCACAAGGGAAACCAAACTAACAAGCTCTTGAACAAGGGGGCCATCAAAGTTGTTTAATGGAAAATTAAGGAGGAAAAAAGAGACACTTAAAAAGACTTCCTTATCAACATTCCCCTCTTTTATTTTCTTTTTCCCCGTGACTTCTATGGGCCTGAGATGTTTTTTTCTTTTTTTAATTGTGTGATGGGCTTTGGCCTTTCTTCTTCTAGGTAATGGCCAATACAGTTTAATTGAACAAATCTCATTTTCCTTAATGCTTAATAAAAAGATTTAAAGACAATCTCAAAATAAAAGTGGTGTTTATGTGGATTTTAAATAATTAACATGAATGTTCCCTCGAGTATTTTAGAAGGTACAATGCATACCTCGTAGGAAGCTGAATCTGGTTTTCCGAATGCTTTGAGATTTGCTTGAGACACTGGAGCTTCCAGGGCTTGGACCCGAAGTTTGTGTTGAAGGTTGTTCCTGGCCTTTGGCCGTGCTATGTGAGCAAGAGGTGGCAAAATCTTTGTCTGCCAGTTGTTTTCTGAGCTCTGCGTGGGTTCTGTTTCACTTCGTATACAGGCTAAATGAATATGTTTCTCCCTACCACGTACTGAGTCAACTGCAGTTGGCAGAGGGTTGAGCTGAAGTGAGCTGCCTTTTGTGCAAGGGAAACGTTAAGTGTGGACGTTTGGGATTTCAGCTGAGTGTGATCAGGCCTTTGCAGGAATTTTATCCTTTGAATCATAGAATGGTTTATGTTGGAAGGGACCTTAAAGCTCATCTAGTTCCATCCCCCCTGCCCGGGGCAGGGACACCTCCCACCAGCCCAGGTTGCTCCAAGCCCCGGCCAACCTGGCCTTGAACCCCTCCAGGGATGGGGCAGCCACAGCTTCTCTGGGCAACCTGGGCCAGGGGCTCCACCCCCCTCACAGCAAACAATTCCTTCCCCAGATCTCATCCCAATCTCCCCTCTGTCAGTGTAAAACCCTTCCCCCTCGTCCCATGGCTCCCCTCCCTGCTCCAGAGTCCCTCCCCAGCTTTCCTGGAGCCCCTTTAGGGACTGGCAGGGGCTCCAAGGTCTCCCCGGAGCCTTCTCTTCTCCAGGCTGAACCCCCCCAGCTCTCTCAGCCTGTCCCCACAGCAGAGGGGCTCCAGCACCCAGCATCTTCATGGCCATTAAGAATTAGACCTTACAGCCCCGCTGCGGGTAAGATGGCCAGAGTGCACCCAGACCCCCCGCTGCCCAGTCCGGAGGGATCCCTTCCCAGCAGGATGCTCTGGGAGGCGGGTTTGGTGTTTGCAGCAGGGGCTGTGTGTCTGTCCCGCAGGTGCTGGGCCCTGTCTGTGGTGGGCAGTGCAGTGACGGCGCTGCCGAGTCTCTAATTCCTTGTTACGCTGCTCTTACTGTTGTTTTTATTATTGCCGCGGTAGGTAGCACAAGAGGAATTAAGAAAAAGGGTATTTTTTTTGTCTCTATATAAAATTCATTCTGTTTATTCTTATTATTATTATTTTTGTAAAATACTAAACTCAATTGCAGGATAGAATAAGCCATCTGGTTCCTGTCACAGCTACTGTATATTACATACGTATGGGGAAATTGCTTATTGATTTAGCCAAGTGTGAACAAGTGCTACTAGGAAACCACAAAAGTATTCGTAATACTAATAGATACTATCAGAAGTGACATGCTGCACTTGATTCTTGGCTAGAGGGCATCAACTTTTAACCAAGGATTTAAAAAAAAAAATAAATCAGTTACTTCTATATGGATGACTGCGCTATTAAAGCTTTAATGAAAAATTTCTTGGAGAAAGAAAGGCAATACACTTAAAGACAATCATGTGTGTACGTTCTATTGACCTTCCTGTACTTTATGTGCTAGAATTAGGTCCAGCTCCTGCAAAGTCTTTAAGTTATTTACGTCAGCTGAATCATCAAGAGAGTGTCAGTGTTGACTGCGTACTGTTGTTACAGCATCTGCATACATATATTTAACCAATTACTTGCATGACCTGGATGTTATTTTTAAGAAATTTGACAGATGAAGCCACGGCAAGAAAGTGGTACGGGGCAACCTCAAAATTGGTGTATTCCAGCCGCGATGAAAGCGTCTCGGCTTTCAAATGAACTGCTCTCCTAGTCAAAGAATAACAGTACTTTTGGGGAGGAAAATTGGAATAGAGGCTAACTTGGAAGAGACTGATGAATTGTGAGACCATTTGAATCAGAGAGTGAAAAGAAGGTACAGAGTCTGTAAAAATGGCCAGAAAACAGAACCCCTCTGGTTTTGCTGTGTGGAGGCCCTTAGGCGTTCACAGCAATGACCTTCCTGAAGGAATCTTGTCTTTGGACTTCTGTGCTCGGCACTTGTTTCGGCATTTATGCCACGACTCTGCTCATCACACAGATGTTTATGTGCACCGTGTTCTCCCAACGTTCGTATTTTAGAAATTGTCGTCTCATCTTGAAGTAATGGTCCTGTCTGTCTGTTGCCACTGTAGCCGAGAGGGAAGTAATGCTCGCTTATAAACAATGATGGCATTTTGGCTTGGTTTCCAAATGCTGTCTATTAACACTTCCTTGAGTGTGAATCATTATTAGTAGAATTGCCTATATATCCATATATTTTTCTATATTTTAACAAAGTTTGCAAATAAAAAGGCCAAATAAAGATCGGAAACATCATTTGTTTGGATGCCATGAGGGACAGTCTTTCATTTCAGCAAGGAGGAATTGCTCAGCACAACGCTGCCAGTATTTATTGTGCCGCCTTCGCCACCTTTTTTTAGAAGAGCAGAGATTCTCTATCACTTATTCTTCATTTTGTTTTGCATTGTCGGCTTTTTACTTCAGAACTACCTTCAGCCTCCTCACTGTTTATGTCTGGGGGACATTTTCTTGGTTTGAAGGTGGGTGCTGCTGGCTGAAGTGTCCAGAGATCTTTTCACGAGGCCGCTATGAGAAACCTGCTTACAGATGCTCTGGATTTTTCATATTTAATTTAGGAAGCAGGTAGCTGTGGCTCACAGTGGCTATCATCTGATCGACTCTTTGCAGAATTAAATCTTTATGTTTCTGTAGGATTCTGTAGTGATTTTGCTCCTAAAATAATAAGTAATTAAACAGCTAATTAGTTTTGTGTTGTATTTTTTGATAGAGATTACTCATCTTAGCCTTGTTATATGCGTGTAGAGAAGGAGGATCAAGTTTTCAGTGAAATTGTTCAGGACTTTTGGGGTCTGCTCTGGTCTCTGCTCTCCCACACAGCTTCCGTGCGATCTCTGCACGCTCACCGTTATCTCCTCCCCAGTCGGGGTGGTGGCACTGGTTTTCTTCAAAAGGCTTGTTTTGAGGGGTGGCGGGGAACGCAAGGTTGTCTGCTACACTCTTAAATGATGCAAATTGATGAAAGAGATTGCGATAGATTGTAATGCCAATGTGGCCAAGTACAGATGAATTTATAAAGGAATTTGTATGCAGGCGCTGGGCTGGGCTGCGCAGTCAGTCCATCTGATTTTTACAAAGTGGAGTCTGCTCACAGATGGACCTAAATAAGGTAAAGGAATTGTTCAAGGTAGAGGAGTAATTTTGAGTCCAAAGTTAATACCGGTGGCCTGTGACCTGTTATCTAAAACGAACAGGGGGGTTTGAGCACAGAGCTGTCGATCCCGGCCCTTGGCATACAGGGATATCAGCTCAGATCCGATGCCCCATTTGCGTTTTCCATCCCTGCGTTGTCGTGTCGTGGCTGACCCTTCCTGGGAAGGCCTGGCCCCCGGAGCGCAGTGCGGCAGCCTCACCGCGGTCACGGCAGCGGCTGCTTCTTTTGTGGCTTCTCCCCCTGGCTGGGAACGTGCTCCGGGCTGAGGTTGGTATTTCCAGCACCGCTCGCCCAAGGACGTCTGCGGGTGCCACCGAGCGCGCTCCCTTCAGAACGGGAGGCTCTAATAATTGTCCTGTGGCTCTCAAACTGGATCAGCTGGTGTTGCTGAGAAGCAGGGGTAGTTAGCCTGGCAACAATTCCGTGCTAACATGGTCATATTCCTTTTTGGAGCTCATCTGGGGCTTGTGCTGGCTGGTTAAGTTTGTTTAGGGCTCTTGATTAAGTTGCCGCACTGCAGGGTCTCCTTAATTGTCCAAATGGCCAGCTTGAGATAAAAACAGAATGTGTCCAGAGTATGTTAGTGCACTGGGTAACCTGGTGGAAGTAAAGGGGACCAAGGGGCACCCTACCTGCAGAACAAGGCAGTCATCAAGAGTAACCCTTGGAAAAAAATCCAACTTGTTTCCGTGTCGGCAATGTCTGGTCTTCTGACTGAGCCCGGGGGTGGGAGAGAAGCAAAGTTAGGTATGGAGGAGCCTGTTGAGATGAAGATGTGAGAGTTTGCTGATAGTTACGTCCTGGTGAGAATGTGATGTCCCTGGAGGTATTTAAAAGACGGGCAGACAGAGTGCTTAGAGATATGGTTTAGTGATGGTTTCTGTCAGAGTCAGGTTGATGGTTGGACTCGATGATCTGAAAGGTCCCTTCCAACCCAGGCAATCCTGTGATCCTTGAATCACTAAAATGACATTTTATGTTCATCAGCACATTTTAGCTCAGCTAAGGTACTACACCACTGAATTCAGCATGTAGTGGCTGTGGTGCTTTTGGATTAATAGAAGCTGCACCAACGGCTATAACATCCGGATGAAAAATCTAGGGGAAAAAATGAGTGCGTTTGCAGCAAATGTATGCAAGCGCAATTTTCTGAATTCTTAATTCGGCCTTGAAAATGTGCCAACTCATCTCTTTCTTCAGGCAAAAGCTCTTTAGCCATTACTCATTGTTTCCATAGTTTAAACGGAGCAGCTCCACACCAAGGGTGTGAACGCGTCCCTTAGCTGTCAGTTGGACCAAACTTGCCCGTGGTCGTGTGTCGGCATCTAAACGTACCTCACCAGGGGAGATGTGAAATAGCACAACCCACCACTCAATTACGGGAGTTTCACAGAGCATTAAAAGAAATATAGTGGGATAAGATTGTGGAGCTAGACTCCCAGAAGAATCCAGATACAGGAGATTAATAGCAATGACTCATCTAAACATAAAATATTTGATTTTCATTTTCACACTGCACTTGATTTAGGAGGCATTCATTTTAGCATCTGTCAAGAGTAATGTATGTACACAAATAGACTGTCAGGAACTGAATGTGATTGCGAGTCGTGTAATGAATCTCCTCTCTGACTTCATTAAATGGAGGCCAGAACCCTTTATGAAGCCGCGCAAGGTAGTTTTAACAAAGAGAGTGTAATAACTGTCTTTATTGAACATTTCCTTGAGCCGGGAATAGCTACTCACAAGTGGCAAAGAGCCCTGGGGGCTCCAGACTCCTCGCTCCCAGAACTGTAGTGTGGGATGCTCCCGGAGACGCTCCGGAGCCCAAAGCCAAGTGTTTGGCCTTCGCAGATCCAAACTGACAGGCGTTTTCTGTGGATCTTGCATAAAAGGGATGTGCGCTCTGCCCTCTTTCAGGGGTCCTTTACCTAGGGCCCAGAACTATTTAAAAAACGCAGATGTTGAAAGTTGTGCAAGAGAGCTGGATGATTTTTGATGAAACTCCTCATGAAAAATAATCCTCTTTTAGCATAAAAATGCAGGCGTGTTTGCTTGCATTAGTGTCCTTTGGACTGAGTTTGACAGCTATAAATACCAATATACTGTCTTCCAAGTGATAGTGGGCTTCTCTGACATTGAAAATTTCCGCTAGCTTGCTTCTTGTCTCTGGAACTGGGGGAAAAGTAAAAGCAATGCGCTATCTGGCGTGCTTGTTCGGAGCATATTAACCTGCGATGCTTATGGATAAGTTACATTTGTCTTGTGTATAGTGGAGATTTTATTAAATTAAAAGCCTTTCTTGATGGTAATGCTGCGATTCCTCAGACTTCATTCTTTCTGAGTCCTAGAAGCAGGTAGTAAAGCTTTTAATATCAAATAGGTTTTTGGCTTTGGTTTGGTTTGGTTTTTTTCTCCTTTCTGCAGTAATTGAGCAGTGAGTTGATCAGGTTTGGACAAGCACAGATATATTTAGTGCCTTTTGATTTTTCTAATCTAAGTAAGATCAATGTAAGGCCTGTATGGCCTCATTGCTTCAGGAGCCCGTGACCGGAGGTACCCAGCATCCGCTGTAACACTCCGAGGCCCACGGAAGCTTCTGGAATTCTCTCAAACCAAGAATCCATCTTATCTCCCCCCAATCACCTTCAGCTGGTGCGATCTCGTGTGTGGCAGATAAAATCACGCCTCTGTTTCAAAGGAGGAGCCTTTAAAATGGCAATAAATCATCTCGCTTTTAATCTGCTCAGCAACGAGGGAGCTGTTGATGCTCCTCCCTGGTACCTAATTTGTGCTGCGAGTTTTACTTTGTGACAAAGGATCAGCCGATACCCCGTTCGACTGATCACAGCTCTTTGCAAGAGTGTAGGTGATATTGCTCGGAGTTATGGTAAAAATAATTTAAAACTGAATGCTCCGCTTAGTTAATAACAATGCTTAAGCACATTACATCTTCAAGAAGCTGTACAAACATTAACTAATTAGTACCCCCAACTAATACATAATACTCCATCATGGTATGTAATTATGTATTACTATTAGAGCTGGAGGAATTAATCGTTGTGAATAAATTATCCCACAAATTTTGCTTTTTTTCCTTCGCTGTTGTGAATTCCCTTGCAAAAATATTCCCAGGTGTTGTGGTTGCTGTTGATCTCACCTTTGCCCCAATGATAGTCAAAGGTATCCTTTATATTCGGTGTAATCAGTCCCTTTGCTCATTTGGTGCTGGTTTGCGACTGTTATTTACGCTGTAGCAGCAGCTCCGGGCCCAGCTGAGTGCAAGGAGCTGTACGTTTGTGCTCACCGCCTGAGTGGGAATTGCGGTGAAGGGGAGGAACAAAATGGTGAGAAGGGAAATGGACACGGAGGGAAGGAATAAATGATTGGCCCACGATCATGGAGCGTGTCGAGTAAATCCATTCTGTGTGATTGTATTGGGATTAAATGCAGGTTTCTTGGAATCCGTTCCCTTAGTCAATGCCTTTTCTCTTAATTAGGTCATAACAATTCATCGCAATGTCACTGTAGCTGCTTAAGTCCCCAAAATATCAGTTTCCTTATCTCTAAACTAGGTCAGTGTTTACTGCCTTGACGTGGGGGTGTTACAAGGCGTGAAGGCACATGGCTTTTGGAACAGAGGGGACATTCAGATAGTGCCCCTGTGCTTCCCGGGCCCCGAGTCGCTATTATGCGCGGAGATGGCTCGCCTCTGGCTTTACAAGCTGTTTGCAAAGAGCCGACGTGGCAACGTGCCTGGACGTCCCAAAGCAGCTCTGCGTACCCGTTTCTGAAGTGCTGCCTCGAGAAACCTTACCATGGAGCAGTATGCAGTGATACACACACACACACACACACACACACACACACACACATATACCACGAGCAAAGTATTATCTGCCAGCACTTCTTTTCCAAATGTCACTGTATTCATATTTGCTATTTAATTGTTGTTGCTTTCCCAGCGTTTTTCGGAGCATGACTGAGATTGGAAGCGTTTAATCTTAGAAAAGAGAATGACTAAGATGAAGCATGATTAAAGTATTCTCAATAATGACTGATTTGGAGAATGGTTATTTGGAGCTTCTCTGCTGTCTCATTACTCAAAAAGTAGAAGATAGTGAAACTGAAATATTTGAAACTAGAAAAAAAAAAAAGAGAAGAAATAGTTTTTTTCACTGAAAGAAAGCAATCTGTGGAAGTCATTGTCATGAGATGTCCATAGATTGAGATTCCCTTGCTTTAAAGAGGATTGAACAAGAAAAATTAAGTGTGTTACAGGTAATGTTGTAAAAATATGCACAGATATAAAATTTCGTTCTTCACATTTAAGCCAGTTTCAGATCATAAGGAAAAAGATGACTTTCCTGTTTAGTAAATTATTTTTCATCTTCTTGTTAGAGTTTTTTGTGGCCTCAGCTGCTCTCTCTACATTTGTATGATGGAGCTGAAAGTCCCTGGCTCTGAAATACCACGGTAGTTCTTTCGTGTCAAGCAAGGTTGTCCCTTTATGGAAAATGCCACTATATATGTATTTCGTATGGCACCTCCTCCTCTGTCTGCCATATTCACACTTTTTGTTAACAGTTGCTCTGATTTTGGTCTGCTTTTCAAAGCCTTACACTAAAAATTACCGCTTGAATTTTCTGTGTGTTGAATGCAGATGGAACGGAGGGTAATGGATCTGCAAGGACGTCTCTCCTTCCTCCCTCTTGTGTTTTTTTGTACTCTATTTTAAGGAAGAGGAGAAATATGGTCCAAACGCAGTATGTCAGTCTGTGAAAGCTCCGGGGATTGTTATGGTGGGCACAGGAGCATCGCTAGGGTAACCACAGCAACTAGGTGGTTTTTGTGTTCTTTGCAGTGAGTACCAGAAAATGTCACTTTCTTCTCAAACGCAGTGAATTTATAAATATCTGCCTGGAACGTACTTTCCAGAATTGTTCCTTGTAGTTTGACACTGGCTGATCTTAATGGCGTTCCACTGAAGAAAAAAAAAAAAAAGTGTAAAGAGATTTTATTGGGAAAATAAAAGGAAGCGTGTACATGCCTCAGAAATAAACGTGTCTGATCTGATTGCAGAATTCCTGTTCCCTCCACACAGGTGTAGTTAGCTGTCTGAGCTTCAAAGGGTTTCAAAGAAAAAGGCATTAATTAATCCTCAAAGTAGCTCTCATGCATGGATCTCGTCAAGAAGTAAACTACTCTGTTAAGTGGCGATGGGTCAGAAGTCTCTGTGCCTGGGTAGTTTCCTTTTCTGAGTCAAAGGAATTGCATCTGGAATCACATAATTAGAAGCCAGAGCATCTTTTGGCCGCCACCGGTTTCTCTGAGGGTTGTGGGTGGAAAACGTGCAGTTTTCGTGGACAAAGAGTGGGATTTGGCTACCGTGAACGAGCGCTCAGATACAGACATCAACCCTGCGCCTTTGGGGAGCAAGAACTGGTAAACCAGAAGCCCTGGCTGAAAATGGTGTATCCCGTTGGGAGGGGAGCGGGCTCTGTCGAGGGAGATTCCCCCGAAACCCCGAGTGGTCCCTGGGCAGGTGCCACCCCGGGGTAGCAGCAAAAGTCGTGGTGTCGCTGCTCTGCCCCAAGGCGCGCGCGATGCAGGTGAAGAAACGCTCTCCTGCAGTTCCGTTGGAGTTGTTTTGGCACCGTGTGTCTGAAAAAGATCTTCATAAATGCCTGTT
This sequence comes from Chroicocephalus ridibundus, assembly GCF_963924245.1. Classification (NCBI taxonomy): domain Eukaryota; kingdom Metazoa; phylum Chordata; class Aves; order Charadriiformes; family Laridae; genus Chroicocephalus; species Chroicocephalus ridibundus. The sequence goes on along the minus strand of NC_086306.1, from coordinate 2,658,802 downwards.
GCCTTGACAACCAAAGACTATCAGATGATTGGTCAACTGATAAATATTTTTAGGATTAAGCACAATTTCTAGCCTGTTGCCAAATTTCCCAGGGAATAGGATATTCAAGAAGATCTCAGACCTGTTCCTAGCTTTTGCATAGACTATCTAGACTTGTCTAAACCTTAATTTGTTTTATCGTAGTTTTGTACTCCTTACTGGTTCTTGAAGCTATCAAATCCAAGTGCCTTCTAATTAGTAACAAGAAAAAACCTCCACGTATTCTTGCGTACGCATGTATGCATAGGCACGCATTGGCTCTTCCACTTACAGAAGGACTCCCAAAATTATCATGGGAACATTACAAAGGGCTTACTCTGACAAAGTTAAATTAAAGAAATGGATGCTTTTTAATTTCCCTGGCTATGAGATGAGAGCAATCATGCTTATTTCTTTTTGTCCGTATGGAAATTCACTATTATTTGTATCTGTCGCGGATACTAATGAGGGCTACTTAAAAACTCACGCTTTTGATGAAAATTTGTGGTAACACTCTGAATTTCGTGGGAAAAAGGGGCAAAGGTAATAACTTGTGCTTTTTTTTCTATCCTGTCCTACTCAAATATTAAGTTCATAATATCTCTAAAATAGATGAAAATTTGGGATCCTCGCAGTTCCTGGATTTAGGGAGTTCTTTGACTCTACTGCTCTTCTAATTATTTAACCCTTAGTGTTAAAAAAATAAAGTTAGCAAGGACAAAAAAAAATCCACACTAAATTCTCTCTCCTTATTTTCTCCCTGCCTTGTTTTGATTATTAGCTTATAAGTTACTTGGAAACAGAAAAACTCTTGCTGTTTGAGTGGCACAAAGGGGAGTCCTCATCTTGCTCAGCGATTGAAATCTGCCTTAGTTAAGATGATGTTTGACGAATCTTTGCCCATTGTGCTTTTTTCTTTTGGTTGTTTTTTTTTATTTGTTGGTTTGTTTGTGTGGCTCTGATCATGAACCTGCAGCGGTGTCTTGATATCTAAGTTCTGACTGGTTTCGATGGGCTGATGAGGGCCAAATAAATGCGGGTTATTCGCCCAAAGCAGTTTTGGGGCTCGGCACAGAATTGAACAGCAATCTTTGAAGTCAAGGCTTGTTCCCAAATGAGTGGGCCGTCCTTCTTTTCAAGGCACCCATGCAATAAAGAATTTAAAAAACTTAATAGAGTAGAAGGTGAAGGGGTAGGCAGCTGAAAGCGGGAAGAACTGTAATTTTATATTCCTTTTAACAGGTGCATCACTTTTTCTAACAGTGCTTTGGCACAAGGAAAGGACTGTGTTTTTCCTAAGAGCACAGCGCCATTGATGTTATTGTGGCACTTCATGTACTGGGTCAAGCTGCTCTAACACCTGGCTCAAAATTCAGCGTAGTTGAGAGAATACAGTCACATTTTTTCTTGCATGAGTCAACAAATAGATTTCATTAAGTAGGCTGAAGAAATGTGCAAAAAATCCCTCCTGCACAAGGCGAAGGAAGGCGTAGTTTAAACCATCTTCTCTGCTTTGAAGGGCGTATTTAATTGAGTCTCACTTCTTTTGGCTTTTAAACTTTTATTTGATGTGTTTTGGTTTCTTTAACTATCCTAAAGATCTTCGTTGGTCATAAGTTCATAAAAGTGGTCCGTGTTGGCCAAGTGGAAGTGTAGCTGCACAGCAGCACTGAAAGGTCATATTAATTAGGGGATGGAACTCGGCAAAGCTATCTTAAATGGTTTCAAGCTAATAGAGTCATTGTCATAACAAATTAAGGCATATCTCTGTTTTTCCGTACCAAGCTATCATTTGTGGAAAGTTCAGTGTTAACGGGGAGTTGTGAAAATAAGATTCCTTTATTTGCTGTGTTATCTTATTGCAGATTATGATTAGGGGATTTCTTAAGGACAGGTTTACAAGTTTTGCGTTGAGCAATTACAGAAAAATAAAATAAAAGCGTGTTCTATGTGCTGGCTGCCAAGCACTTGGAATTGAAGCTTCAAGACTGCAGATTTAATTGACTTTCATAACCTAATTTTGTAATAGTTTGAAATCATTCAGTCACTGTTTTAATTTAATATTTTATTTTTACATTGAAAAATAAGTCTAGCTAGGGAGAAATCTATACTGGGTCTTGTCTCGCTTCTTCCAATTTGTCTATAAGTTGATGGCCCTAAATAGTCTTGCAGGGTTTTCTCTTCCCTCAGGCTCTCTTACACCGTGGAATTGATACAAGAGTTAGAGAGGGATGCTTCCGTTCCCTGGAATCAGCCTGCATACCAGCTCTTCTCACCAGGTCGCCAAGAGTGGCTGGTGGAAGTTGGAAGCTCCAAAGGAGGCCAAGGTAGCGGTGAACGTTGGCCTGCGTGGGCTGGTTTCCTTGACGGTCAGGTGTAGCAAAGCTCACCAGCTTCTGTCCTCAGAGAAAACTTACTCACTTCAACAATGAAAAGGCAAACACAAGCATCAGAGTTGTGTCTTTTCAGTTTCCTTATTAGGCTCATAATTATGTAAATTAGATGACACCTTTGGGCTTAAGGAGCATTTACAAGGAAGTCTTAATTGGAGGAGTATGCACATTTTCAGGGTACTGTGACAAGATCTTCAGAAGACTTTATGTGACTTTGGAGTACAAGTCCTTTTATTATAATCATCAAGAATTTCTAGCACTTTTTAATTTTGTTTATCTGCAGTTTACTGGCAGATAAGGCAGTCAGGAGTTTCATAATTAAGCAAGACTCCCGTGTACCTGTTAACTGTGACGCTCGTGGCCTTGCTGCCCTGCGTTTGGGTGGGTGGCTGAAGCAGGATCTCGGCTCCAGAGGAAAGGTCAGTTCCTGCAGATTCCCCTTCCATCCCATAAACAGCTTTTTTAAAGCTGTTTTGTTCCCTTCCCCTCTCAAGGAGGCTTGGGTAATGAAATGCAAGTGCATAAAAACATACAGTGACAAGTAGGAGAGAAAAAGCAAATCCAAGAAGACGGTGTGAGAAAAATCTGCCTTGGAAGAGCACGACGCATCGCAGCCGGGTGTGGGAGCCCTCATCCGCCCTGCCACACCGCAGGGAGAAATTCTGAGGGTTATTAAGCACTGAGGCCTCACAGTGCATGAGCGCAAAGTTATTTAGCCCGGTGCTTTGTATAATTGGGATGCATTTAGAATAAGCACGATGTTCCATGGTCCTCGCATTTCTGCCAGCATCTGTGCTGGGGTCTCATCCTAACAGCATTGGCAGTACTGTCAAACATACCGCGGGAGAAGATGGAGCAGCTAAAGGCAGAAAAAAACATTCATTATTATGATCCATTTGGTAATTATAGAATAGAGAGTCCATTTCAGCAAATATAAGAACAAGGAGTGGTGAAAAAAATTCAGATGAGACACACTTTTTTTTTTTTCTTTTTTCCCCTCTAAGGGAAATGAAAATTTTAGGGTTCTGAAGTATGAATAAAATGTTTCATTTCAGAATGAGCCATGAAGTTCTCGAGACCTGCTGCCTGGCAAGTGTGTGATTTGTCAGAGTCTACCGGGACTCCTGGGGGTCGGTGGGGTGACTGCCGTCATGGTTGGGCTAAAGTCCAGCTGCAGAACGGGGCCCGCAGAAGAAGTGGAGGTGCAGAGTTTCCTCAGCTACAGACTCCAGAAGGGACTGACTCGACCTGAAATACTTCTGGCGTTTTTCAATAGATTTTTGCTGAACTTTTCATTCTAGTGAATGTTTTCTTTCTTTGGTTTGGGTCAATAACAAATGCAAAAAAATTCGAATTCTTTACGCAGCAAAAATTCTATTTTTCAATCAGCCATAATTACAATAGATTTTCATTTTAGCTGGTGCTTTAGGAGGTAGAGTTTGAAGTTGTACTGATATAAATTGAATACTGTGATGGGGGAGACAGGAAGCAAAGCAGGAGTTTCATTCCGTTTAAAACTGTAGAGGATCAACAATATCATATCGGGTAAGATTGATTTCTGTTCAATTTCAGAACCTGAAAACTACACTTTATATTAAGTCTTTGCCTTCTGTAAATATTATGTCCTGTAAATTATATGTCCTTAAATGGACACGGAGATGTGTTCAGAATAAGTACTCCTTTATGTTACTAAAAAGGGGCAATAACTCGCATAGATGGGATGGTTTCATAAAGCTGGATTTACCTGAATAGAGCCACGGCCATTCTCGCTAAGTGCGACCTTGACCTGGAGCCTTTGTGGGGTTCTGGCTGGTGCGGGGCTCGTTCTCCGTTTAGTTCTGTGCTTCTCTTTGCCTCCGTCCGCAGCATCTCCCCTGGTGGAGGCAGCCTATAGTCCTGCCGACCGCCTGGCGTGGCGTGATGGCGTCCTACAGCACTGGGATTCTGAGATCAGAAAGGATGGCCTTATTTCCAGTTAAACTTCAGGGGGTGGGTTTGACCTCTAAAGTCTTGAATGGCCTGAAATTTGCCTGCGAGATCACCTCTCCCACAGCTGCAATCGATGGAGGAACTCGAGCTCGAACCCTCCTGATGTAAATAGGAGGGAGCCGCTGGCAAGAGCCCATTTTCTCGGAGAGACAGTTATTGTTAGAATGTGTTCTGTTTTCATCTAAGGCAGGCAGAGTTTATGAGGAATTGGAATACGCTGCGAGATCTATTTATTTCGCTTGTGCAGAAAGAGGGGCAGGAGCGAGGCTAAATGCTTGTGTTGCTCAAATTGGTTTTGATGGTCTTAATTCTGAATAATTATTTCCTGGATATAATGGAACAGATATTTTCCTTCTAGCTGCTCTGGCTGACCCTGCTTGAGCAGGCGGTTGGTCTGGGTGATCTCAAGGCAGCTCTTCAAACCCAAACGATTTTGTGATTCTGTGATCTCACCTCTCTCCTAGATCTAGTACGTTATTTTGGGAGTCTGTTTGAATAAGTCTTGCTCATTCTGTTATCTTGGCACTTTCGGATATGTGTGTGCACACACGCGTTTGTGTTTGGCTACTGATTCATTCATGTATTTTTGCCTTTATGTTTGCTGACACGAGGCCAGTGATTTCCCCAGACTGATGGCTGCGCTAGTCCTAGCCTGGCAGAGAAACGTTAGAGCCTTGTCCAGGCTAAGGTGACGAGGAGGTTTGCTGATGAGGACCTCGATCCCTTCCCCATCCCCTTCCCCATCCCATCATGCTGGAGCCGAGATTTTGCTTTTCCGTGATGGTTGTTTACCTCCTCCATCATACTTTCCTCCTACTTCTATGTCGGGATACTGAAGAGAAGCTTCTTTTCCTGTGAAAGTGTTCTCCCCCTGGGTATGGAGAAGATGAAAATGAAATCGTGTGTCCAGGAAGTTTTGTTGTTGGCTTTAATGGAACCAATATTCCATTTGAAGTGAGTAGAGGAACAGTAATAGTCCAGTAGGGAGTTCCGTGAGAGGAATTTACGTGGAAGGGAATCGATTACCTGCCTGTCCTTGCTTCAGAGAGAGCGCTTGCTCATTTCCAAGCTGGAGCCAATACTGGTTGGGTGGTTTTAGCTGTGTTTGCCTCCTTTGATGAAGAGATACAAAACTTTATTTCCCTAGTAGCCGCCCTTAACCTGGTGCTTCGGTGTTACAGCAGCTCCTCTTTGCTGAAGGTAAATCATCATTTGCATGGGGCGTCCCAGGTGTATGAAGGAGAAAATTCTTATGCCGTTAAAATGATAACCAAGTGACATCTCAGAAGGTAGAGAAGCGAGTTAACACGTTTACCAACTGAAATGCATTACGGATATTGTTCTTCACTGCTGACTGTAGCTACTGGTTAGACCATCATTTTTGCACCTACCTGTATCTCTTACAGCTCGTGTTCTGTTAACTTCATTGCGTATTCTTTTTTTTGTTCTGTCATTCTGTTATCAGGAAAATATCACTGAAAGGATGAACATTTACAAAATCAGAGTACAAAACAGCACAAAAGCATTGATATTAAGTAGAATATAGTAGAATATGTATGACAACAACAACAAAAATAGATATTTATTTTACTGAAATCATTATTTTACTGGGCATCATTTATTGGGGTGTGTGTGTGAAATTATTGCTGGTGTTACATTAGCATTTCGGGGCTCAACCTCAAATTGAATCACAGAGCATAAAAATAACCCATGCCCTGAGATTGCTTACTGACAGCAAAAATGAGAGGACTTGAGCGTACAGAGAGTGCCCAGGCACGATTTTTAAAGTTATTTGAGCAGGAATTGGGGTATCTTGCAATCAGTCCTTAAAGGAGTGTGATGCTCTGCCTCCAGGCAGCACCTGTAGCCAGGCAGGCAGTGAGACCAGAGTGTTCCTCCTCCACAGCAGGTTCGTTATTTAGCTATGGACCAGTTAGCTTTTAATTATAATTAAGACTAGCTCCTGACTCGGATTTCTCTTTAATCCTTATCGAAAACCGAACACAGTTCAAAACTTGGTCTGAAGCAATTTATTTAGATTTAACAAGAGCGTGGGGCTACACAAGAAACATTTTTTAGGACTAAGGGCTGAGTTTCTGCTTCTCCTGTCTTTGTTCCCGCTCGTTGGCCAGAATTTGTCACCCCTCTTACGGGTCTCTGCGGTGCAAGAATTGAAGGGGCCGGTGGTTGCTCTGTCCATAAAGGCCACCTTGTAGTCGAAGCCACTTCAACTCAACTAGTAGAGGACACACACTTTGTTTTCCCTTGCTTGATGTGAAGTCCTTTATACAAGGAAAAAAAAAAAAAAGTGTGAAATTTGTGTTCTGTCAGAAAGATAATGATTAACATCCTGTTTTCACAGCTCTAAAACAGAGCTCAGAGTCTAGGGGCAATGAATAACATGAATAAAATAAAGAAATAAGATGTTATCTCAACTGCTGCTCTTCGATGGCAGAAGTGACTACAGCTAATGCCTTACCTTGCATTGACGTGCAGAGGCCAAAATCCACCAGTATTTGGGGAGAGAGACTGTAGGATTTAGGTCTCAGATATTTTAATTCTTTTAGTTGCTAATTAAAAAATAAATCTGGAGCGCACCACCAAATGGTGGCCGTACGGAGCTGTGAATGACAAGGATCCCTTGATGTCCCTTGTGGTCACGTTTCTTCTGCATTGGGGTTCTCTGTGTGCCATTTGGTAACTGGCTTAGTGTTACAGGTAGTTTGGTTCTAAGCTAGGCTTGCATTATACCAGCCGCCTTTAAAAAACAAATAAAGGAAAAAAAAAACCCCAATGCAACCGTATCATTCATAGATAAGCCAGAGAAAGAAATAATGGAGTCAGTCGGGGTCAACTTTCATTCAAATCTCTCAACCCTTTATGCCTCTGAGAATCTCGCGGTGATACCCTGTGCCTCCGTGCTCTATGTTTAAAATAGAAAGAGCAGCACATAATGGTCCAAAAATGGGGACTATTGATAGTGTGAGACTCTTAGTTGATGGAGAGCATAAAAGTGCCGTGTCTTTAGAAACAGGCAAGTAGAATGGAATTAAATAAAGGAAAAGGCAAAAGGCATTTGAAAGCTTGCATGTATAAATTCAGACTCTTTTTGGATTTAGTTACTTCTCCAAGGCTGGGGGAGGATAGCTGTTAAAAGAATATGAATTGTAGATTCCTTTAAAGAACACTTAGAATTCTTTGTCCTCTTTAAGAAACGGGAACAGAAAGGGCCCCTCTATAAATCTGATATAATGGGCAAGAGACGTTCCAGAAAATGCAGATGTACTGTTCGTGCCTCGGGATGGCATTGGAAACACTGTAATCATTACCAGTGCTTTTCGTTTTTTCTACTTACTGTTCTGTTAGAGAAAAGACAACCCTCAGACAGGTTTTTTGTAAAAATCTGTTAAGTACCATCCTCCAGTTACATGGGCTGGTTTTTCCATATGTTCTGACTCAGCCAGGCTTTGGAAACGGGAAGGGACTCTTACAGGGGATTTATCACAGTTAATTGGGAACATCAAACATTATGGCAAAACACTGGAAGTTTTGGGTGTTGCCCCTGAATCTTCCTTAGGTTCAGTATGACCTGGGTTTCTTTCAATAGGCTCCCTCTTCTGTGTCCCCGGATGTTCAGAAAGAGGCATCTCTGTTACGGAAGTGATTTATATAATGATACTTAGTGCTGCTAGGATTGCAAAGGAATTATTTTTTCCATGGGGTCTTTAGGTACTTTTGAAACATTAAGTGTATTAACCGAGCTTTCAGAAATACCTTTTCCTCTTCATCCCCAGCGAAATTACTCTGAAGAGCAGAAAAGCAGGTTTCTCTTCCAACATACAGCTGACTTCTGGCTCATAGGAAGAAAAAGATCTGATGTTCGATGTGTTCCCTAGAAAGCTCTGCAGAACTGGTATCCCATGGTGCTGATGTACTGGAGGATCAAAGACATTATCAACATGTATCAAAGTAGAAGGAAGTCTTGACCGTACAATATAGTTTCAGATTTTAAGCCGTCCTTAATTAATGATTGAGATAAAACATGGGTTGGGAGATCCAGTTAAGCAAGAGGAGGTAATTCAGCCGAAGCCACAGACAAAAAGGTGTTGCTGCAGCTTGAGCTCCGGTTCATGGAAGATCGTTCTCGAGCAGTTGAAAAACAGGTTGGTAAAGAAAATTTGGAATTTCGGTGAATGTTCATAATGAAGTGTGGCGATTCAGAGAATGTCTTCCAGCTCTGAGACAGCACTCAGAGATATCTAGTGGGTCAGCAATGAACTTACAAGTAAACTTAGTAAGAGAAGCTGGGGGGTGTTACCGGGGGGCTGCCCGTATATTGGGACTATCAGTGCTGGACACATGTGACCTCCTGTTCTCCTTACTACAATTGCATGCAGGGGCTGGCCCCATAAGACCTAAAAAAGTTTAAGTCCATTGAAAGTTTTGCTGAGCTGACTGTACCGTCCGCTGCCATCGGTGACGGGCTCTGTGTGGTGCTGGGGGTTGGCGGTTGGGTATTCTGAATGCGAAGGGCATCTCCCGTCCCCTCCCCTACACGTCAGGAGTTCGCATTTTCAAGACAGAGTAGAGGAATTAGGCAGGTGACAAAAGAATGGCTAAAGTGTCGCTGTTGGCCATAAGAAAACCTCGCATACAGAGAATTTGAGGGTTTCAAGTAGAAGGAATGGAGAAGTTTCTGGTCTCCGAAGCAGAAAGTGATGCTCTTAGACATCAGTCCTTTTCTTATCAATGCCATGGGTTAGTTTTATTTTTAACCCTGGAAGGGAAGTGTGTAACGGCGTATGTACAGACTCCTGATATTCGGTCCTCAGGGAAAAAAGTCACCTAGACTTTTCCAGGTACTAATTCTTATCCCTGGCCACATCTGCCCTTCTCTTACAAGCTCCTGTCGTTTTCTGTGTTGTCTTCTTTGAGCTGTTCAGAATCTCTTTAGCAGAAATCCCGAGATCAAAATGGATGTTTTTTGCAAGTAGTTGCACTGTTGCAGTACAAGCATGAAAATAGATCTGCTGAACAATGACTTCACACACCATTCATAAGAGAAAGCAGTTTCCACTCATCCGTCTTTCCTTGTCACTGCTTTTCAATACTAAGGCTTATTTTATTTTTCCAGAAGGTACTGTATTTATGATTTTTATGCATGCATTAAACAATACGGCCTTTTAAAAGTGAGGTGATAAATTTGTTAGCTTCCCAGTTAGTGGAGAACTGGGCATCCCGCTTGACAGAGTTCCCAGGCAGCGACCACAAAACACAGCAGTTCGGAAAGGCTGGAGATGGAATGACATCAGACTCGCTAATTTGGAAGTCTCTCGTGGAGGTGAATATTTACTTAGGTGCTGGCTGTTTATCATTAATTTTGCAGTCGTGACTTGAAAGCATACAAGAGTTAGAGGACAATATGAGAAAAATACTCATCAGTAAATGAGAGGGCTGGGAATGTTTGGTTTCCCTGCTTGAAAAATAGGGACTGGTGGTTTAGGAAATGGAGAAATCCCTTTCCTGAGGGGGGAGCTGCTCTGTGCTATGCATAAAAACTGCAGGCATTAAGTAAGGATGATGCAATCTGTTGATCTGTACCAAATTTCATAGAATCGTAGAATGTGTTGGGTTGGAAGGGACCTTTAAAAGCCATGTAGTCCCACCCCCTGCAGCGAGCAGGGCCATCTCTAACTAGATCAGGTTGCTCAGAGCCTGCCTGAGAAGCTCCCAAAGGAGTTCTGTGTTCCCCACAGAGGCGAGGGCAAGCGTGTCTCCTATCCATGTTCTGCACAGCTGCCTTGGGGTTTGGGGGAGGAATGTCAGTGATGCGACCACTGATGGAACAGGGACCCTTGAGGGGAATGCGGTCAATGAAGAGCAGGTTTTGGGTGTTTCTTCCAAAGAGAGTTAGGGAGGACCTTTGTTTCTCCCTCGTCTCCAGCACCAGTCTTCTCTTGGTGCTTCAGAACCAGATTTTATCATTCGCTTCTTCCCTTCCATTTGGGCTAGCAGTCAGGATGGCATGTAGGAGGTCTCCAAGGAGTTAGATGTAGAACAGACTGGAGAAGGGCAGTTTTACAACAGGATCCTGAGGGTTTTTTTAAGATTTATAATTTTGTGAAAATTTCTTTCCAGAACAGGAGAATTCCTGGAGAGAAGTAATTAAGCTCTGGATATAAGCCCTTAGACAATACCTAATGCATTGGTATTATGAGATATTTTGTCAGAGAAGTAGGTTTGTGTCTCTCTGCCCCACGTTTGCATGGTACTAATCCCGTCCCTTGGGGTTTTTGTTGGTTGCCTGCAGAGACCAGGAGGAAAATACCTTCTCCCTTTTCCTTGATGTGTGGCAGCTTCTGCAGGGAGCTCCATTTCCTTCATCTGAAGTACTTACGATCAGCAAGGGCCACAAATTGAATTTAGGGTAAAATTTCTCAGGTGTCTGTTTGGGACACGTTGTACCTGGGCTCAGGATTAAGCCAGTTGTCGTATTGAGAGTGGAGGAGGAATATTTCCTTGAGGGTCAGGTACCAGCAATATTCTACCCTCCTTTGTAGCGTGGTGCGAGGCTGGAACGTTTCATTCCTCATCGGCAAATCCCCTGCTCTCACAAGGATCCTGGATATCTTTTGCCCCTTGTACAATTTTTTTCTCTTACTACAAAACTTAGGTTTTGTTCTAGTGTGTTGGCTGTGGCATTTGTGTGAGCGGAATGGTTGAGAGGCTTTGTCTGATACAGGTTTCTGTTGGGTGACTGGCCTCAGGGTGTGAGGGACGAGACTTTGTCACCTCCAGTCTCATGTTGCGAGTATGAGCATCCCTACTGCTAGAAATCTTTGGGATTCAGGGCTTTTTGAAGTCAGGTTTATCAATACTATAATGAGTCAAAAAAAACCAACCCAGGAACGAACCTACACCTACATACCATTGGGCTTCCAGAACTGGAAACTTTTCTGTTACTTGTGTGCGCAGACGTAGCTCCGGTGGTTTTAGAACAAGAACCCCTCGTTCCGGTCATGGTCCTACCCACCGCTCTGGAGTCAGGGCAGCAATGACAGGTCCGGGGATGCCGAGGGCACATGGTCCTCGGTGTTGGGACTGCTCCAAACCTTAACCAAATACCAGTCCCGGCATTCCTTTGCATAGAGTGGAAAAATAAAACCAGAGAGTGCGTAAGGTAAAGCCGCCGTTTTCTGTAGCCCTGTTACTGCCACATACGCAATGTCTTGTGAAAGAAAAGTGATCCCAACTGTTCTGTTTAATTTGTTCTGTTTCATAACTGCGTTCATGTTCCCCATTTCAATAAAAGCCGTTTGCTGGCGGTGCAGAAAAGTGAGGGGAGGAGGGAAGAGAAGAGAGAGAGCAAGCAAAGTGGCTCCATAGAGTTAGAATTAGCATAATCAGGCAAAGCATAATAAAATGCTTTGCAGTGACGGCTCTTTTGCATAATGCCGTCTCAGTGAGGTGTTGAGAGGACGGGCTGCGGGGAAGGGAAGGAGAGGACCCACTGAAGAGGGGGAGTTTGCCATGGGAACTAGGTCTGTTGGCATTCTGATCTCAGCCCTGTTTTCAGGCGTGTAACATGGCAGAGAACAACAGCATCGAGATGAAGCTTGACGTGAAACGTCTTGCTCTTGGATGAAGTGGTGGGTTTGTTTTTAACAGCTTGTGTGTATACGTGAGAAGGAAAGAAAAAGCTGTTTTGAGGGACAGTAGCCTTCACAATAATTAAAGTGATTAGGTCTCATAGACCAAACTGGATACAGAACCATGGAATCTCATGGCCTGAAAAGTTCAGAACTTTTAGGTGAAAGAGAAATTGGTGCAACTCTGTAATACTGTTTTCTTTAGAGAACAGACTAACAAGAGAGAGTTCCGGTGCTCGCCGCTTCCAAGGCTGCATTTTCAGCAGGTCTTTGCTTCCCTTCTGCACACATCCATGCCCCAGCCGGCATTAATACTCATTTGGCTTCTTGGAGTCAGTACGTTATGTATGCTGTTAGTCCCTGAGGAAATCCCATTCATGTAGCAAAGCTTCTGGTTAGCCTTTGCCAGCTTGCCTGGGGCCCCCGTCCCTAAAGGGGCTCCAGGAAAGCTGGGGAGGGACTCTGGAGCAGGGAGGGGACTGGTAGAACGAAGGGTGATGGTTTTAAACTGAAAGAAGGGAGATTTAGATGAGATATGGGGAAGGAATTTTTCATTCTGAGAGTGGTGAGCCCCTGGCCCAGGTTGCCCAGAGAAGCTGTGGCTGCCCCATCCCTGGAGGGGTTCAAGGCCAGGTTGGCCGGGGCTTGGAGCAACCTGGGCTGGTGGGAGTGTCCCTGCCCAGGGCAGGGGGTGGCACTGGGTGGCCTTCAAGGTCCCTTCCAACCCGAACCATTCTGTGATTCTATGATCTTGACAGTGATTTGGGTATTGGCATTCAGTATTTTGCCTCTCACATGACCAAAGAGTATTTAATAAATCCATGATTTAATCAGGAGCTTCATTTACCGATATACTTTAACCAGATTGGTGATTAACAGCAGCCATTAACCCTCTTGCAAAACCATCGGCCTGATGTGGTGGGGGTGCAGATGTCTGAATAAGCCGATTCAAATCGAACGCTTTTCCCACAGAAATCTCAGTGTCACCCACCATTTACCTGGCGCGTCCTGCGCAGCGCTCCGGCTCCCGGGCGCAGCTACGGAAAGCCTGTCTTTTGTCTCCTGACAGTGTTGCTGTGCCTAGTTTTTGGGAACATCCTCTGAATTAGAAAATTTTAATGAAAGTGCAAAAGAGGGTTGAGAAAAACTAAACAAGCAATTTGGTTTCGTAAGGAAAAAAAAAATTGTTGCAGGCAAAGCTTTCAGTTTCAAAATACTGTATTTAACTTATACACCGCTTGCCAGGCAGTCAAAACAGCAGAAAAAAATCCCATTTTTTAATCTGCACTTAATAATAAAATATTTTCCACATGAAAGGATGTTTATTATTTTACATGAATGTTTTGATTAAAAAAAAAATGAGCTCAGCATCTACAGCTTAAAGATTTTTTTACTTCATGAAATTCTGCAGTTGCTATTCCAATATTGGAACAGAGAATAATTATGAAAAATCAAATTCCATCAAGAAAAAAATAACTCCTCAGAAAATTCTACTTAGAATTGGGAAACTTAGGCTCAATTTTGTATCTAGACCTGTTTTACCTCGTAACCACATGTACACCACAATACCCACTCCTTTGTGGGATGAGGGGTTAGATTTGTTTGCTGGTTAATGGTGTTTGGGGCTGTTAAAGACAGTTTTTAAAAATGGGGCCATTATCTTCATACCTGCTTCTAAGGACTATTTCTAAAGATGTTACAGGGAAAAACACCCCAGTTGATATAAAGAGCCCCTGGGGAATAATGGCATATTAGAGCACAAGGAGCGGCTGAGGGAGCTGGGGGTGTTCAGCCTGGAGAAGAGGAGGCTGAGGGGAGACCTTCTCGCTCTCCACGGCTCCCTGAAAGGAGGGGGGAGCCAGGGGGGGTCGGTCTCTTCTCCCAAGGAACAGGCCATGGGACAAGAGGAAAAGGCCTCAAGTTGCCCCAGGGGAGGATTAGATGGATATTGGGGAAAATTTCTTCACAGAAAGGGTTGTCGAGCATCGGGAGAGGCTGCCCAGGGCAGTGGTGGAGTCGCCATCCCTGGAGGGGTTTAAAAGCCGGGCAGACGTGGTGCTGAGGGACACGGGGCAGTGATGGACTTGGCAGTATTGGGTTGGACTTGATGATCTTAAAGGTCTTTTCCAATCTAGACCATTCTATGATTCCGTAATTGGCATAGAATTAACAGGTAAATTTTGCACTTACCAAACTTGTGAGGGTGACAGGCGTCAAACAAATTCAGTGCATTATTTTTTTTCTTCTCTGGGAGTGTCACATTCTGATCATCCTCACGTGACCAAAAAAACTTATTAAACTCTGTTGGAATGTCTCTTAAGTAAGCTGAGGCAGGGTCAAATGTTCTGCTGAAAGATCCGTAAGCGAGTGGTGGTGTGCGGATGGAGCCCAGCTCTGTCGTTACTACCAGGTGGCCCATCGCCAGAGCGTGTTCATCGGTTAATTCACACCGCTGGAGGTGATTAACAGTGCCGCGGTTTGTGACGCTTGCATCAAATCTATTCCATGCACGTTACCATAATTAGGTCAGATACAAAGCACAGGCAGAACACAGCTGTTTTACAAATTAATCATGGTTGAAAAGAGTCTTTCTTGTGAAAGACGTTGCGTACTGCATTTTTTAATAGCGGAGATTTTAATATATATGATGTCAGGTTCTCAACAGTTCTTTTTGGGGCAGTGTCCCACTGGTGGGGTCAGCAGCAGCGCAGCCAGTCACATCTCCTCTTCCCATCCCGTGCAGTCCCTCGGGATCCAGCTCGGTCCCGACAAATCCAGGTTGAAGAAAGCAGGAGTTGGACGCGGTGCGGGGTGTGTGTCGTGCATTTACTGAGTTTTTCAGCTGATACTGACTTAGACAGAAATATGTCACCGCATCCAAATGTCATGGATAGATTTTGTTCCGAGGGGCACGTAACTGGAATTATTGGCACTGAGATTGGTGAAGACAAATGTAGATGGGCTATCCAGGAAATTTTTAATGGTAATGGGTTACACTTAAAAAAACCCAATTGTTTTTAGAGGTTAAGCGCCACTAAATGTCAATGGAAGTTATGCTCCTAGCCCACGTAAATGCTTGATTTTTTAACCCAAAGTAAACGTAAATTGCCTATGCCATGTTCCTTTGTCAAAGCTTGTTTGTTCACTGTGCAGATCTAGTATTTAATTATAATTTTACCAGTTGGAACGACCCTTGGATCTTAGGAGAGAGACGTGTTCAAGGGAACTTCATTGCTCATTGTCAACAAGTGTGTTTAAGTCGGCACATTCGTTCCAGATTGGAAATGTTGCTCAATAGAAGCACAGTGCTTTACTCTTACATAAGCTACCCATTAATTTACTGTAGGGAGTATTTTGACTTGCATCTTTTACAAACACTGATGTAAGAACATGGTGTTTTAGATGAATGTTTTAAGTTACAGTGAACATAGCACTGCTAAGTGAAATGAATGGGAAATGCTGAAGCAGCGCTGAAATGTTTCGAATCTGGAGGCTTTGACTGCGCAACGCACGTGTTACAGCCAGCCCGAGCTCTGTGTGCGAGCACGGTGGGTATAGGCCCTCGTAGGAACAGAAGATCAGTATGGTTCATCCCAAAATTCAAAGTTTATGTGTTTAACTGTATTCTGTAACACCACCACCCCCTCCGAAGGTAGTTGAAATGGCCAGAACTCAGAAGCACGCAGTCCTGAATCTGAAGCTGCCACTGTTTGCTTTCGTGTTCGGAGCGTTTGGAGGACTCTCCATTGATATTCTCAGCATTGTCTCTGTGTCTGTAAAGGTTAGACCCAGAGGAAAGTATGGGATGAGGTGGAATAAGAGTTTGGGTTTTTTTGAGGCAGCATTAACCTTTTGTATAGGCCTCACTTGTAAAGAGTAGATAAAATGTGGGCACAGATTCATTGCAATTTCATTGCGTGGTTTGAACATGCAGATTCCAGCCTGAGCAAAAAAAAAAAAAAAAGGCTGCAATTTTCCTTGAAAGTGATATTGCCACCATGACTTTTGAATTAAATTGGTTAAGCAGAAATGAGATGAGTTTCAGTGCGTAGCAGGTGTAAACTTGATTTATATTATTCTCATAATGAATTTAAAAGCTCTGTTATAAACACTCTGGTTCCACAGATGTTAGAGTTGAAAGCTTAGATTTATCAACCTCAAGCTAATTAAAAGCAAATTAATACAATTGACTTTTTATATGGAAAAAGAAAAGAGAATTGAAATAAAAGATAGGGTTGACATCAGCAGAACAGGGTGGCTTAAATAGTGTCAGGCCATTTCCAGAAGCGAAACGGATCCCAAACTGGTCCGTGGTAGCAAAACCTCCGCTGGCATCGCATTGGGGTCTCAGCTGGTGACTCGGGTAGTCAAACAGATCATTTTTATTAGAGTCTCTTCATGACTTCCACTGGTGAATCGGATCAGGTTAATAAATTCCAAGATCTAGCCCTAAGCTGTCTACAGTGCCAGTATCCCAGCAGGGTGAAGGCTGGCATCGCGCTGGTCAGCACTCTAGGAAAAAAGCAGGAAATGCCAAAAAGTACAGTTACGGCAAAGCCGGGCAGATTTGACTGGAATTAAGTCCGTTCTGTGCTCAACTGCAGAGGAAAGACGAAAAAAAAAAAAGAAAAATCTCTCGTCTTCCCAGTTTGAAATATAATGTAATGCATGTATGAAAATGTAATTTATAGAGACATAAATTTCAAAATGCTCGGAGGTAGATGTTATCTAATTTGCATTGATGGGACTACAGCAAGACATTCTTGTCCAAATTGGAATATTGCTGTTTGGTCGTTACTCGAATCTGGGGTAATCTAAGTAGTGTTGTATAAAATGATACAGCAAAAAAGATTGTTTCCCAAGCTATGTTTGGGTTAGTATTTTTCAATGTCAGCTATTACATTTTCTTAAGGGCAAATAAGTTGCTTTTATTTGGAAGGAAAATATTTTTTAGAAATAATGTTTTTATCCATTCTCAGATGCTCCTGATGAGCCCGTGATTTCCCATTTGATCACAATGGTACTCATTTCTGAAAAATACACAGAAAATTGTTGGGTTGGACCAGTTCCCTGATCCAGTTCACCATGCAGCTGCACCGTCATCTGTGCCAGCGCCTCGAGAGGGACAAGGGAGAGGTGGGACGAGTGTCCGGGGGTCCGGGAGAAGCCACTTACGCCAGCCCCGCTCTGGTCTCAGCCTCCTACGGGAGGTCTGGCCTTTCTCCCTGATCCGTTCCCTTACCCTGGCTTTTGAAAAATAACAGTACCGTGCTGCGGCATCCCTGGTTTGCTTGCTGTAGTTTTCAAGTGCCGTATATTCGTGAGGTATGCCTGGCTGGGAAATACCGGCTTCCAGGTGCAGGATTGTGTGTCTGAAGACAGCTCTTGGTACTCTTGTTGCATCAAGTTCATGCCGGGCGTTGAGAGATAGAGCTCAGAAGTTCGTAATTCAGCCGCTGTTCGAGCCAACCACACCAGGCTGAAAAACCTTCGAGTAAGTTCTCTTCTAGGATTTCTGCTGTTGCCTGCTTTTCACCCCAAACAGAAATATCTTCACAGTTTATTTTCATCTTCTTGGCTTCAATTCCCACTGGACTAACATAGCCTTTGGCAAAACAGTATTTTTTAAAGAGGCCCCATATAACCATTTTGGACTTTGAAGGGAGGGAGAGGGAACCAAACCCAACTCCGTTTTAAGTTTGCCTCTTTAAAGTGTAAGGACATTGACGGTATTTCTTGTGATGGAATCTTTGTTATAGAATTCGCTAACAGTGGGAGCCAGAGGTTTTTCTCAGGCAAAATAGCCGGAGGTTCATGGCAATGGTTGCCTTCGTAGGACAGAACGCACTGGGCCAATTATTTGCATTTAGGAGTTATGTGCAAGATTACAGTAACAGTATTCTTATGCGAGCTGGCTTTTTAAGGTGTGGATGTAGATAGGTCGTGCTTACCACCCTTCTTTCTGTTGGGAGACACGGAAGTGCTTAGGCTGCATGTGCAGGGACTTGCACTTAGGACGGATTTCCTTGCGGTTGGTCTGTGGTTGAGTGAGCTCTAGGTAACAAGAACTTGAAATCTGAAGGGTCTTTCTACTTTTTTTGGTGCCGCCCAGTGAAAATCTGAGCTATCAAGGAATTGATTGCAATAGTGCTAATTTTTCAGAGGCTGCTGAAGAAGCAGAGGACATCATTCCCCGTGAATGATCGTAGAATCAAAGTGCATAAATATTTTTTGCTTCTTAAAAATCCTTTGTCAAAGAGACACTTTTTTTCCCCCCGTTAAATTCTTTAAATAAGCTGTATCCTTTTGCTCAGTTCACTTCTTGGATGCATTCTGACCAAGGTTTAGTCTGGTTTAAAAGAGAGATAGACTCCCCCTTATGCTTGGGGTCAAATCATCTGATTATAGAACTCCATTCTTTCTGCTCCGTTGATCCAGTTTATTTTCATTTCTGTCTGTGCTGAATGGCCTGAATCCATTAGTCACTTCAGGGAAGGCTGTAAATGTTCTGTTATCATCTGCGTGGAACTGCCGGGTTGGATATTGTACACAAAAATCAGAAGGCGAGGAATAGAAAATGTCTGTAGGTAAAGATCAGCCATTGCTTCTGAAAAAAAATGGAAGCTATTCTGTGTGACTTGAGTTCAGAGGTGTATTTGGAATTACCTAATTTGATCGTTTCCAGTTCAGCACACAAATTCATTCCTATTCAACAATAAATAAAATATGAGGTTTTGCTGTACCTTCATCTATCACTTAGCCTTACTGCACATGAAAAGATCCTGCTTTCGGCCGGCATAATATTTAACAAATACCACGTGTTAATGATGATAAATCATTTATAAAATAACGTAGAAAGGGTATAAAGTCCAGATAGGCTATATAAAGGTTTTGCGGGATCTAATTTGCATTAAAAATTACAACACGCTAGATCTTACATCAAAATGTACATCAGTTCGGCATCTGGCATACAGTTTGTGATGCTCTGAATAAGGGCGAGTCTCTGCTCATCAAGGAGGGCAGTTAAAGCATTGTGTAGAACTTGAGTTTTGCTTAAAAGCCCAAAGAATAATGGAACCTTTTGAGAAGCTGACAAGAAGCGTTTAAAACAAAAAGCTTTTTGGTGTATTTTTTTCATGTTATGTTACATAAAGTCATTCTTTGGAACTCATGACTATGAGATGGCTTTGAAATCAAGAGAGCAACAAGGTGTAAAAATAATGTATTTTCAAAAGACAGGTATGTGATTAATGAGGGTATTCAGGATTAAAATTATTATGCAAAGGAGTCATGATTTTTGGTAGGGATGCCAAGTCTAATGTTCAAGGACATAAACGAAATAACAAGGGCTGAAGTCTGGAAGGTCATGGAGTATGATAAAAGAATAATAGCCAGGAAACTTTAACAGGTACCAGTTGGCAACCAACTTCACGATAGGCCACACGTGTTTTGTGCTAAATGCAGTTTGTCAGCCGTGGTTTGGCGAAGTACAGCCTTGGCCTAAGTTTCAGTTCTGTTTTCCACCTGATCTCTTCTTGCCTCCGTTCCCTTTCCTGGTGGTGTGGTTTGAGGCTGAATTGATGATGTGGAGATAAATGGGCTGGTAACAAAGCATTTTTGATTATGGGTGGATTTAACGTCAACGAGTGACACAACACCCTTTTTCAGTGGAAGCGATGGTGCAATCAAGAATGGTTTGGGTTGGAAGGGACCTTAAAGACCGTCTAGTTCCGACCCCCCTGCCCTGGGTAGGGACACCTCCCACCAGCCCAGGTTGCTCCAAGCCCCGTCCAGCCTGGCCTTGAACCCCTCGAGGGATGGGGTAGCCCCAAAATAATAATAATAGTAGTAATAATAATTTTTTAAAATGTTATAAAAAATTAAGTGCTCTAAGTGACCTAGGACAGACTGTCCGAAAGGGAGCTCTCAAAAGCGTCGTGTCCCAGAACACAGTGGTGTTTCTGAGCGTCCCCCCTCTCCGAGAGGCAGAAGCTCTGCCCGTGTTCTCCTCAAAGGGACTCCAGTTCTTCCTGACCTGGTGTCGGCCTCTTGGAGCAGAGTTTCTTTGAGTCTGTTTGGAGCAGGAAGAAAGTGCTTTGCTTGATTAACTCTTCAGCTCCCTGCTCCTCTGTGAGCTGGGTAAGTAGGTTTTTTTCCCGGTGTAAACAGAAGTAAACGCTGCGGTGCAATGGCTGTAAATTTAATTCTAAACTGCTCCCAGATGAAGACAAAAAGTAAGTGTAAAAGAATGCTCATGTAAATGCATGAGCTCCAAACAGCAAGGTCACCAGAATGAGCCACTCAAATAATCATCTTAACCATGACATGGGTTTTGCTTAGTTCTCATCTTCCCCACAAACACTTGTGGCTGCTTTCTCCGGATCTGGTAATTGCCACCCAAACTGCACCCACCTTCTATCAATCTTTGCCCAACGCTGACTCTGCTCGTGGAAGAGGACGGCCTGAAATACTTACCATCCCTTCTGAAGCCGCGGTGGCATTAAACTTTCTAGAACAAATTGTGCCAAAGGGTAAGTGGGCAAGCCAGATACTGGGAAAAAAAAAAAAAAAAAAAAAGCATCTGGCTGGGACTGAGCACAATCTTCCTCTTCTCTGCCAGTAAATCAAAGAGCTTCTGACAATAATTGTGCAGTATTGTGGGTGGAATAAAATAAGTACGTTTTTGCAGTTTTAGTTGTTTATGACAATGCTGTTGTAAAGAAAAAGGCTTAATTTGGATAGCGCAGTAGAGGAAAAAATGCTACTGAAGTGACCACATTGTCTTTACTTTGGGCTGCGGAACAAGGCTGAGTAGTAGCGTGACGATACTTGTATGAGAATAGCATCCAGCCGAGAGCGTGCGAATGGGATTCAGGGCGTAGAAGATGGATCCTCTTCCACAGAACTTAAAACCAGCAGGAGCCATACACAAAAGTCTGTTATGCCCATTTTATAGGTTAAGAAGTGAGGAACATAAATAAAGAGAGTCATACTCATGGAGTGAAGAGTAAAACTATCTCTGTCCTTCAGGGCCCTAGCACTCTTCAGTGGGTGTTTCGGGTAATGTCTCAAACATTTTGGGTAGCCGCTGCTGTGGCTCTGCCCACTGCCTGCTGGTGTATCCAGGACTCTCTTAAACTGGGCAGAAAGCCTCAGACTGAAGCAGGTGAGTGGTGGAAATAATGAGGAGCTGGTTTTGCTGTTCTCTTCCTCCACTGAACCGTCCAGTCCTGGGGGCAGCCAGAAAGCAGGTACTGCGCAGGATAGACTTACAGATCCTGGAATTCCTGTTAGCCTATTTATTGCTATTTTTCAAACATAACATGAGGTTCTCGCTAAAATTTTAATCAGAGTATTATCTCAGAGAAAATCACAGGGTTTGATGTTGAATCACCATTGCAGACAGACCAAGCCGTTTTGAACAGAGGCCAGTATTTAAACTGGGTTTTGGCATTTACCTTTAATTTAATATGAGTGGACAGGAGGCGTAGAGTGACAGAAACTTTACAGCCAGGACAAACGCCTAAGCACTGCCTTGTTTTGTGTTGTTTGAAGGTTTCAGGTGCGATGCTGTCTGTATGCTTTCGGTCCTTGGCCGGGAGGCTGGACTGCCGGTCCCGGGAGCAGTAGCCAGTCCTGCCCTGCAGCCCAGGGAGCTGCCAGCCCTGGGAGCGGAGCTGGTGGGTGCTGCCAGCCTCCGTGGTGAGAGTCCCAATTAGTACTTACCTGAGGTGGCTACCTAGTTAGTAAGAAAGGGCAAGCTAACCCTTCTCCCATTTCCTTCCCAAACTGACGTGACATCAGACACTGAGAAGACAACAGTCTTCAGTTCCATTTCCATTCTCTCTCCAGCTCCCAAGCGGTGACCTACAGGCTCTCTTCATTCCCAGCGCCAGCGCTTTCCCGTTGTCTTCTCCCTCCTCCTGGGTTTTTCCTTCTGCAACTCAGTCCTACAACACGCTGCCGAGTAGCTTGGCTTCCCTCTCTTCTTTATTTCACGTTGACTGCTCGCTTCTGCAGGAATAGGTGAAGTCCGATTTGGATTGCTAGACGTAGCGTGACACTCTTCGCTGAGACCTGTGTCAGTTGGATCTATTATTTAATTTCTGCAGGGTAAGTGGTGCATGCCAACCTTGCAGCAGGCGGGTTTTTTTTTATTTTTTTTGAAGTTCTGCTGTGAACCGGTGAAAAAACTGGCATTACAATTCCACTGAATCCTAAGGGCTGCCAAAACTGTGTCACACAATGCCTCTGTGCTCTATATTCATATTAATTTGCACTGAGACTAATTGGCTATGAAGACTTGATCCTTGTAACGCACTTGAGGACTCTTCTCTCGATTCTAAAAATGCTTCTGTGTAAAGTTGATCAGTATTAAGGCAAACGTGTTCTGAGGGCCAGCTCCGCCACGTTGTACATTAATTCCTCTGGGGAAACAAGTAACTATCGCAAATCTGGCCATTTTCCTGTCAGATGGCAGAGACCATTCTTTGATTATTTTTTTTTTTCTTTTTCTTTTTTCTTTCCTTTTTTCCCTCTTCTTTTACGCAGTGCAGTATGTGTTCTACAGACACGGAAGAACTGCCTCACAGAACTTACTTTCGAAATATATTACCAAGGCAATAGATAGATTCTAATGAGAACGTAAGTCAGAGCATTTGTGTTACCGGTATTAGAGGGAGACAGAGCTACCCATCTTGGCTACTGTTGAAATAGTTTAATATCTGCTGGAAGAAGTTCAGAGATTACTCTGATGGGAAATACAAGGAGCTGTGTAGACGTTAAACACTTAAGCATGTGAGTTATTCTCACTGATGCTGTGCGCTAGAAAATACAATAGCGGTGAGCGTATCACTTTGCAACAGACCATAAAAAGAAAAGCAAGTTTGCTTTCTTTCTAATACACTGTGAATCTGAAGGCGATTACTGCAAAGTGTGAAGTTTTCCTTGAAATAGTTGAACGTAAGACCAGCCTGGGTTTCACTTGGGCAGTAATGGGAACATGTTGTCGGGGAGCCTGTCCTGTGCAGACGGGAACAGACGCCCGACCTCGCCTGAGAAGTCGTGACAGTGATGGGAAGAGAATGAAATTAAAAAGCTCAACGTGACTAGGTCGCATATTCATCATTAGTTTTATAAGTGGCGAAACAGGGTGCTTCGAGAATAATTAAGCACCTTAATACATACCATAGAATAAAAGGAAAATGTTGGTTCCCGTCCCAGTGCTCTGTGCCATCTCTTTTTGGGGAGGGCGCGAGTTGAGTGTGAGGTAGAAGGGCCTTCCTGGATCTCCGTAAAAACAACAACGTCCTTCCTTATGTGATGGAAACAAGCGGTGCTGCTTGCAACGGGTTTATCTGCAGATTTCAGAGCACTTGATCGGAATAATTATTAGTGATGCTCAGTCTCAGAGCACTTTGGAGAGAAGAATTAGATATTTTTCTTGTTTTATGAAGAATCCAAGACACAGAAAGGTTATGGCCAAAATTTGATCGCTGCCCTCTTACAGCTAGAAACACAACCAGAATATTTAAAGATTTAGTTTCTGCGTATTGCACTTAAGGAAATGACTGGAAGTAAAAACATCGGTTACCTTTTGGAGCTCTTTTCAAAATCTAACCGTTGTGTGCAGGTATTTAAACAGGGACCAGTGGTCACTTTTGCATGTTGAATATTTGAAAATACAGTTCTTGAGGTTGCTGAGAAGCTCTCCCAGATAATTTCAAAGGTGACAAAGATTGTCACTGTTCCAGGTCAGACCAAACAGATCCAGTAAACACACAGGTGTTACCAGTTAGCTCTATGGCCAGTTAGTTATCCGGTACAGTGCTTAATTTTGTGTATGTGGGGTTGGTTTTAAGACCAGTTCTACCCTTGGGCTACGTGGGTGCAGACAGAGGATGAATAGAGCAGAAATCAACCCACTGGGTTTTGGGTGTTTATGCCGTGGCTGTTTGTCTCCTTACACCTTCGTACATCTATGGGTGACAGTGTCTTCAGGTGCGTCAGGAGCAATGTGGCTGGTCCCAAAGGAGGACGATTGCTAACTTAATTCCAAAGGCTTCTGGAAAATGTCTGTATATTGAAACCTTAACGGAAAATTTGTTGTGAACTTCTTGGAAAGTCAGTGAGGAGACGTAAGTGAACAGATCTACCGACTGGAAATCTTAGCTAGTGCTCTCTTATTAATAGCTCCCATATGAATAACACCTGTCTTCTGAGATTTATACCTGTACTGCCTCAGTGTTCCTGTGATCTTACATTGTTTGTGGTATTCAGTGCTCACTTCTACGGATCTGATCCAAGACCCCAAAGTCATGGTCCAAGAGCCTGAAGTCAGTCCTCTCTTGGATTTGTTTGGGCAAGAATCCATTCCAGGTAGTGCTAGGCGATTAAGTGAGGCATCTTAATATCACTCCCGTAAATATGGTGTACCGTTAGAAGAGATACCCATTCCTCTAGTGGAAACACAGATTTTTAGCAATTGCTGAACTGTTCTCTGGAGCTAAAGGGCCTGGAGTAACGCACTCCTGGTGCATGTGCCTTCAGCCTCGCTCAGCATGGAACTGGAGTCGTATCCGGACTCAAGTTCTGCTGATCCTGTTCATTAGTTTGCAGAGGCTCTGGGTCAAGACCATTTGATGTATATGTGATAATACAATGATAATTTGTACTCATGGTAATTCTGGTAATAAAAATGTAGTGATTAAAATACCTAAAACAAAACAAGGTTCTTGGGACATAATAATAATCAGCATTGGCTTATCAAGTGCGATGCCGGTTGCGTAAAATCAGCTAGCAAAAATAACAGCCAAATGTACGCTGAAGCTAAGCAGTAAGCTGCTCACTTATTATAGAACCATTAGTCATTTCATCACACCTCCAACCTTTCTTTTTTGTTCTTTTAATTTCTTCTGCATAGACTTATTTTTAGAGGAACTTGCTGCACTTGGATTCATGCACAGCAACACAGCCTAAAATATCATCCTTTGAATTAATTCTATTTTTTTCCTTCTACATCAAAACAACTAAAATTATACTGCATGGCCTATCCCAAGCATTACTTCTACCCACCCTCCGCTTTTTATGTATGAAAAATATATGCAGTCAATGTGCAGTGGCTTGACTGGGCTAATTCTAGTTAATGGTGTTGAAAAATACTTTGTAGCTCTCATTTATACTGTGCTTTCAAGTTTTAGAACAATTCCTCTGGATGAACTGCTGGAGACGTGAGGAGGATCTGAAGTGGTTCAGTTCCCTGAGACTGGCAGGGATCCCTTCTGGTGGCTCCAGCAGTCGGGCAGATCTTTGTGTACCAACGCGTGGGGGGTTTCGTGGACCCGTTGAGTATTCTTCGCTTACGCGGCCCTTTGGAAACTATCTTGAGTTCCTTAAAGTTGAAATATGTAATTAGATGTGGTGCTAAATCAGTTATTAGTCAAGCAAATTATGCTTAAGTTCTAACCTATGAAACGCAAAGAACACAAGCAATAGGACAAGAGTAGCAGCATATGGTTTTCAGCAGTGAAATATTAATTGACATAGCTCTTAATATTAATTTAGATTACAGTAGTGTTCAGTTTCCAGCTGATCTGACTGCAGTCTCTTGAGCACTGTGCAAATATGAAAGGACAGTCTTATTTTTTTTTCTGAAGTAATTTGTATGCTGAAAACACTTTGTGCTCCCAACCTGGTAACAGCAAAACAAAGTACTTAACCTCGAATATTTCTGAAAGAACATCTTTACAAGAGACACTCTTTGTCCTGGGAGCATTTTTCTTAGACGTATCATCTCACTTTTGCACTTATATATAAAACTATAACAAATCTTTTGTCCAACGTTTTTCTAGCCACCGCTGCAACATAAACCATATACTTTGAGGCAGTCAAGTGCACCGTGTAGCAACAGCAGGATTCTCAGATGTTGAAAAGCATCCAGATAGTCACCAAATGGGGATTATTGGTTATCCATCACCTCTGACATCACCTGAGTTCCTGCAGTCTGTAGTATGTCTCTCTTTGTATGTCATAACAGGCTAAAACTAGTTTCCTGCTCAGATCACAGCTTCGCTTTTAGAAGTTGTCCAGGTGAACTTATGGCCTGATCTGAGGAAATTCTCTTTGTTGCCTCCTCACGTGCACCTTCCTCTCCCCAGTTCTGTGCAGGATCATTTTTCTTTGTCATAGTCTGTTGTGCCATATTAGAGTTTTCCCCTATCATTGGTTCTACAGGTTCAGTAATCCGTCATTTCTTTGTCTCTGAGTTTAATCATTGATCGTTTAATACCTTGCTTGGCCAGCTGTCACTATCCTGCTTTTCCATCCTTCATTCTTGACTGATTGGATTGACCTTGATAAGCCTCATGCATTTGAGGTAGATGATGACAACAAGGCAAGCGGCAGCAAGAACGTTTGCACTGAAAGATTTGTTGGGCGCTCATTGAGCAAGATCACGGGGTTGTTCCAAGAGGGGATCTTACAAAGAGATCTGCTGATCAAAATCTCCGGTCGGTAAGCAGTCATCTCTTGGTTTTTATTTTAAGAAGTAGCCACCATCTCCAGCTGCCCACAAGCCAGCTTTGAAAATCCAGCATCTCCTCCGCCTCTCCTGTGGATGTTCAGTTGGCAGTTGAGAATTCTGATGATTTGCTCCTGCCTCTCCCTCCTCCATGTCCTATGTACCATCCCCGTGTATTTAAATTGAGTATTTATGTCCCTGCGTGCACCTACTCTCAAGTAATTAATGCCTGCAGAAAAAATTACTTAGGTATCCATCTAACTGCTGATTGTTGCAAGTTTCAAGCGCACATCCTCGAGAGTGCGCGGTGTACGCCTGACCAGTTTCTACCTGTAGATTATTCCGAATGGCTACTCACTGAGAGGTTTGCAAATGCTGACGACACTGGGCACGCTGAGATGATGAGGGTGCATCTCGCAATAGTGAAAGCCTTCCTTTGGCAGTAAGGGTTGTTGCTTAGGCCAATGGTCTGAGGCAGGATTCACGTCCCCCACTTCCTTCCCCCCTTGGTTTTTCCCCTTGCGGAGCTCAGAGTGGGCTCTGCGTGTCTGTGTCTATTGGGATGGCTGTGGTGGTTCTCCTAGGGAGTTGCTCTGGTATTGCGCAGTGGCTGTATATGTTTACTGTATGTGTTTGCTCAAGAGAAGTTGATTTATATCCTTTGTTTATCTATTTATCTTCCTTTTTCAGCTACATAATAATTTCAGCAGGTACTGTAAAGTGCAATCAACTAACACCTGTGAAAATAGGAGATACCCAAACGGAGAGATACTCTGGAAGAGATGGTGGTGGTTGCTCTTAATTTCCTACTGAGGTGTCTCGTTGCTGTAAGATTCTGTACGCACGTGGAATGCTGTGCAAGGCTCTGGTCCCGGTTTGTAACAGTAAAAGCAGGTCACTGTCATAGATAGAAGCCAAAGACCATTGGAAAAGTTTTTCGGTGTCGAAAGAAGCAAACAGGCTCACCACAATATTCACGAAAGTGGTGAAGTAGGGTATCTGCCTGACTGTCCCTGGCATCCCCCTGTGCTGCTGCCTGCGCTGGCTTGAGGCTCGGGGAGTTACAGCTGAAGCAAAACACGGCCAAGTGATAAAAACCTGAGACTTCAAGTAAAGCCAGTTTGCTTACGTTCAGTATCAAAATCAACCAGGCCCAATTTGCTGCAGCTGATAGCTGAATTGCACACACGGAACTTCCTCAGTGAATTAAGGACTGGTAGTTAGTGGAGCATGACCGTACTTCTCACGCTGATCAGCTCTCCACCGGCAAGCCCTGCTACCTGCTATCAGAAACGGCCGGGCAAGACCCATTAATCACGGAGTGTTCTAACAGCCTGTTTATGCCCACTGCTAAATAGAGGCAGGAGCCCTCTGTTCCACTACATGCTTTACTTGTCAACGGAAAACACGTGCCGCAAACCAGGACTCTGTCTCCTGGTGGGCAGGGAGAGGCGGCCGCGCTAAACCTCCGTCAGAGTTCCTCAGGCTGTTTATTTGTAGAATTGTAGAATGGTTCGGGTTAGAAGGGACCTTAAAGATCATCTAGTTCCAACCCATTCATCCAAGTCCATTCATGGATGCACTTTTCTTACCTCTCGTGTCATGAATCATAGAATCACAGAATGTGTTGGGTTGGAAGGGACCTCTAAAGGCCATCTAGTCCAATCCCCTGCAGTCAGCAGGGACATCCACAACTAGATCAGGTTGCTCAGAGCCTCATCCAGCCTGGCCTTGAATGTCTCCAGGGATGGGGCCTCCACCCCCTCTCTGGGCAACCTGGGCCAGTGTCTCACCACCCTCAGTGGAAAGAACTTCTTCCCAATGGCTCATCTAAACCTGCCCTGCTCTAGTTTAAAACCATTGGCCCTCAGCCTATGGCTCCATGTCCTTGCAAACAGCCCCTCCCCAGCTTTCCTGTAGGCCCCCTTCAGGGACTGGAAGGGGCTCTAAGGTCTCCCCGGAGCCTTCTCTTCTCCAGGCTGAACCCTCCCAACTCTCTCAGCCTGTCTTCAACGTTTTCTGTGTGCTCATTATTGCAGTAGGGAAATAAGCCTGAATCGGTCTTAAATATAGCGCAGTTGTGCAGAATCTTTACAAAGGCAGTGGTTTATTTTCCTTATAAATCCCTGGGCTAAAAAGTAGAACTGCACCCAACGTAGAGCGCTTCTGTGGCTTCCAGCTAAATAACTGGAGGGAGAAAGCACCCGAGCTTGTAAGCCCGTTCCACCCTGCGTGTAGAAAACTGTCACCTGTGAATACCTGCTGTCTGTGCTAATGAGGAATGTGAAGGAGTAGGTAGAGCGATCTGTCTGTGCTCTTTCTCTGGCACAACTGAGGCATGAGCCAGACAGTTCTGGGCTCCATTTCCATTCCCCTTTGCCAGAATTAGGCTGGAGAGCAATTGACTTCTGGTATAAGCTAACAAAGAAGAATTACCCAAAGATGTCAGTTAGAGAAAGTGCTTCTGAATCTCTCTGTTGTTTCTGACATAATGCATCTTGTACATACCACCTTTTTTTTTTCCTCTCCACTCGTAACTCCCGGAGACAAAGCCTGGTTCTGTATGGAAGTAGGGTATAGCGTGATTGGCAGTGATGACAGACGCAGTGTTGCCCGGAATCAATGGCAAACGCGATCAGTAGTGAGTGGAGGATGTGCACTGGGCACCATCTTTTTTGATGTTGCAGCGTCAGGAAGCCCACGAATGAATGACTGGGATTCAAGAATCCAGGGTTTCACGTCTGTCTCGTCCACTGACCTGCAGCGAGTAATTACGTTCCTTCAGATATTGGTTTCCCCGCTTGTAAATTGGGCATAAGAATAATGATTTTCACCACGAAGTGCTTGAGACCTGCTAATGCGGACTCTGTCTGACAGTGATGTGTGCTCCTTACGACTTGGAGCCTGAAAAAAATTCCCCCCCCATCTCCTGGAGGGCAGCGTGTGGGTGGCTTTGGAGCAGGCGGAGCACAAGCAGAGCGGCAGCTGAACTTTAAGAAAAGAGGCATTTCGTCGCCCCGCATGGCAGATGACGGCAGATGCAGGTGGTCAATTAGCTGGATGTGCCAGGGATCAGGAAATCAGACAGATCTGAGGACATGATAAGATGTAATTGTGGTGCAGAGGAAAAAGAGCACACAATTAGAAGTGGATTCTCAAATTAAAGCACAGCATGTGATGTGAAATCCTGTTCATGCTCTAAAAGACTATCATATGCCAGTGGGCTATAGCATGTGTTCTTTTTTATATATTTTTTTCCTTTCCTTTTTTTTCCCCTCTTTCCTAAACCCTGCTGCTTGGTAACGGCAGTATTTTTGGGACTGATTCTTTTGCTAATTGCTAACCAGAAATAGCACCTAAGTTTGGCAGAGCTTTCAGGAGAAGAAGAATGAAAGCTTTTTGGGGGAGAAAATTCAGATACGCGTAAAACTTGCATAAAAACCTGTTTTATTCGTCTCGCTGAAAATTCATCACTCGGCCATATGCAGAATGAATGCGGTTATGACAAGTGCGAGAAGGTCCAAAAAAGCTGGACTGCTTTAAAGAGGTTAAAGTTCTGGCTGTTCTCTTTTCGGCATTCAGATTGGAATGGGATTCGCATCTTCCATGTCCTCTCGGGAAGAGAGGAAGCCTCAGCGTGAGCTTATGGCCATCAGCGCGCTGGTGGCTCATGCCTGGCTGGGCTGCGAGCTCCCAGGGCCAGCGTGTGTCCTGCCGGGCAACGCAGTCCTGCCCTCTTGGGTGATAAAGAATGAAATGAGGGAGAAAAAGAGGGTGGAAGTCTCGGAATCTCTCTCCTCTTCTTAAAAAGTGCTGTGCGGGGTTGTGAGGAACAAGGCGGAGAACTGCTTGGCCCGTACGAGCATCCTCGTTTTATCCAGCAGCTGGAGCGGGTGACTCAGAAAAAGGAATTCTGTGATTTGGGTGGTTTCTGGATCTGCCAAGGGGCTGCAGGTCCGTCAGCTTTTGCTGGGATTTGGGATGCTTCTGGCCTTTAAGTCTTGGTTACAGCATGTCGTGGTTTGGGATGAAATATGGAAGCTGGAGAGCAGCGGCCCCTTCATAAATTGTTGGCCTGCATCTGTTTTGTTCTGTTCCTGTGTGAAAAACAAAAGCAATAAACTATTCAGGGACCAAATTATAGACGTTTTACTGGTACTGGTGAGCATTTACTCATGTGAGTAGCCTCATTGACTTCAGTAGTTAAATGAGCTGCGTCGTTAAGCTTTTAATGCTAATATCCCTCTGTGATGACGGAACTGAGCAGTATCCTTCCCGACGGCACGGCGGTGCGGGTGCGGAGTTTCTTGGAGTATTGAAGTCGGACACAGCGGCACCTGTTGTTCGAAAGCTAATAGAAATACATGCGATTAAATATACAGGCTGTGAGGCTTTTATCTGAGCCCATCACTCAGTAGGGAATGCTATAATTATTTTGTACCGTAGGGTGATATAATATATATCCATTTTTATTTTTTCTGAGTCACATATTTTTTATGGCAAGTGCAGAAAAAGAAAGCAGATAATGTACATAAAGGGGAAGCTGGAAATGAACCAGCTTTGAGCCGTAGCATCTGAAGATGTACGTTTAAAGTAAAAGTAGGGACAAAAAAGAATAAATGGAGTTATTTTCGTATAACATTATGTCCGAGAACAAATCAAAAGGCCGCGCTCCTTTCTTGTCCTAATTAACGGCAGATCGGGCCATTTGATTTCTGCAAACTTTTCTCACGTTAAATTTTTTTTTCTGAAAGTATTTTTTTTTCATTTCTGACTGGATGATGGCAAGGAAACGGGGATTATACGGAGCATGTCTCTTCGCGTTACTTACCTGTTGGCAGCTAACGGTGCTAATCCACCTCAGCAGGTGCCCTGTATTTCAGGCTGCTTTGAGTGTTACGTTTTCTCGTTCATCTGTTGCTGTTGTTATTAGTTGGACACTTTAAGTCTCCAATCAGAGCATGAGAACTCCTGGAAGTACATTTTATACGCAAATGAAGAGAGTCCCTGTTTGTGAGGATTTGGAATTGCAGCCAGTCAGGAAATAGCTTGTTTTTTTGGTTTGGTGGTTTTTTGTTTGTTTGTTTGTTTGTTTTTTTCTTTCTCCAAGAAAAATAATGAGAAAAGCAGGGGAGATTTTTCTGATGTCTACCCTTTATTCCCCACCCTGCATTTACGTCCCTAATCCTCAAAGGGAAAAAAAAAGAAAAAAAGAGGCTTTGTGAAGCAAAGGGAAAAAACCAAACAACCCAAACCCAAGCAAATCCTGATGGTTTTTTCTACTGCAAAGCAAAGGTAATTATTTTTTATTTTTTAGTGAACTCCTTTCACTTGTGAGGTCTTGATGAAAATTCTCTTGGATTTTTTTTTTGGTGATTTATGATTTTTAATTAAAAGCTTTTAAGATTTCTATTAATTGACTTTTTTTTTTTTTTGTATCTGGGAAGGTAAAAAAACAAATCAGACCAAAAAAACCCAGGGAGGGAGGTTTTTTATTGTTTTTTTTTTTCCTCAGTTCCAGCTCCACATTGCCTGGTTTCCCAAAGTCAGCCTGTGCCACCCTGGTGGTTTCAAAGCTGCTGGGACCAGAAGTGTCCCCTTCAGTACAACGCCGCGCAAGGGCCCCAGCACCCAGCGGTGCCCCATCACTAGAAGGTCCGACGGGGATGCCGTGGTGAGATGCGTTTGACCATCTCAACAGTGCTCAAATGGTTGACAGTTTGAAGGACAAGGTCTGTGCAGAGACAAAGTACCTGGGAGTGTTTCTGGTTTTCTGGCCATGTCCCCAGCTGCACCACATCCCATGGTGGTCGTGAGAGCAAACCTGACTGTGGGACCAAATGACAGCCCCCGTGTCACCCCAAAAGGTTCGCTGTGTGGACTCTCAGGAGATTAAATGAACAAAATGTTTATGATACTGCTAGAGTTCCTGGGAAAAGAGCATAACCAAGTGTCACTAAGATTATGTCCAAAAATTCCAAACATCTTCAGGGGATGGTGATTTTTAAAAACCTAGAGATGGGAGAGAGTGAGGTCATCAGGTCCTCCCTCCAGAGGGCCAACAGCCGGATTCTTAACAACACAAACGCTGCACGTTAATTATAAGATTGTCTTCTATACACGTTCTCTGTTAGCTGACTAACGGATATTAGTTTGATTTGAAACATTATGCTGTAGATTAGCCGTTGAAACTTCTGGGGCTTTTCAGCAGATGAAGGTTCCCTCCAATCATCTGGTTCGTAATGTTCTCATTATACGTTCATTGTCCGGCAAATGAGTTATTTGCAAATGTGTGTGTAACTGGGATGAAAAATCGTTGAACCCAGTTCTTGCTGATAGAAGAGCCCCTTTATATTGCTGTGGTTTGTGGAAGGGCCATCCTGTGGCTAGCGCACTAATTTAAGAGAGTCTCCATGTAAGGGGATTTTGGAATTAGGTTGTATACTTGTCCATCTTTTAATAATTCGCGTAAGCTTGACTCTTAAGTCTTAATTTTTCTTTAAAGATCTACTATAATTGAAAGCTTTGTTCATGTACAAAAAATCAATTTCTCCCAAAAGGCAACTGCCTCTCGAATTAATGTTAGCATTCTGATAATCTTGATTCAGCGTAGCTGCGTTGACTCGCGTGTCCGACTCCCGCTGCAGCACGGCTGTGAGTTCGTACAGGAGAGAAAGGGAGTTTTTGTTGGGTCGATGCAGGGACTCAGTGCAGGGTTCAGCCACTCAGTGCAGGGGACTTCAGTGCCTGAGACTTACTTTAAAAACGCGTTTGGAAGCCCGATGGCTCAACGGCATTGAACACGCTAAAATATTCAGATCACACGCCTGATGGAATTTCTGAAAATACCTGAGTATCTGGACTGTATAATGCAGAGGGCTTCTTATATGTCAAACAGAGGTGTGGGGTGACACGCTACATACACCGGATGAAGGATGAACGGAGCCCCTTGTACTTGGATCTCCTTCCCTTTTGGGGCTGTTGGGGCGGAGGGTTGTCCACATAGTATGTTTAGTTAAAATTCCAGAGCTCTCAGTGTTCCTGTCTGCTGGATAGCAGGGGGTAAATGTTGTATGTTATGCTCAGCTGCTGCTGAGGTCTGTGCATAAGGGATGCAATTGTTTATGGTAAATTTTCCCCTTTTAATGAGGACATGCTCTTTAATGAGACAGTGTTTTGGAGAAGGGTTCATTAGTCATTTACTATTCTTGTCGCAGCTCAGAGTTAAGCTGGAATGGTTGGCTTGGCATAAATGCGCACTATTGTGCCTCCGCGGCGGAACGTCTTGGGAGACATTGTGACACAGGGCAGGTAGGTCTGTTGGCTGGGAAGAGAAAGCTAATTCCCCATTGCTGTGGGTATTTCTGCTCGGCAAATTAATAGGGAACTGGTACGCGGGTAGTCATATGTGCATTCATCTTTCATCTAGGTAGTTATGGATTGCAGTTTTAAGAGAGGATTGTCTTGCGCTGGGCTTTGGTCTAGATTAGATGACCTTGCTGGGGTCTCTGGGTCCTTACCCCAATTACTGACTTTAGAGCAAATGGGAAAAATCTATTTGTAGGAGCCATGTGCACACTGGTTTTAATCTAGTTAGCGTGGAGGACAATAGCAGTGAATCCATAGCGATGGGATTTGGGGTGTAAACCAGTAATCTGAGTATCTACCCGCAGCATTACTGTGCTTCCGTATCCTGCAGTTGTGCTGTGAGGATAGGTCCAGTGAAAACTGTGACGTGTTCAGTTACCGTGGTAATGGAAGCTATATAAGTAAATTAGAAGGGTCCTTTGGAGATTGAAAACATGGAAGAAATAGGCTGATCAAAACCACTGTCTTCGTACAGCAACTCTTGGCTTATTGTTTCGAAAGGCTCTGGTATATTGTTCATTTTTTATTATCACGATTATGGTGGCGCTCAAAGGTAGCACCTGATCCTAAGCCCACTGCAGTAGAAGCTCTACAGAGATCAAAGAGATGGCCCTGGCCCCAAAAGCTCGTGGTGGACGTACTTTGTCCACCTCTGCACAAATACCTACTTGACTCAAATTATTCTGCCGGCTTATCGTGCCCATCCAAGCGAGTACGAACAAGCATGTCTACAGAGGAACAAGCTAAGGATAAACCAACGGCTGCCTCAGAGATGTGTGGAAACGCATCGTGGAGGATTTTTCTCATCACTCTTCTGGCAGGTCCCACACAGGAGGGGGAGGAGGTGCCAGTCGGGGAGCCCAATGTGTTCTCAGTGTCCCCACGTGCTGAGGCGGGTGGAGCAGATCATCATTACGGTGACCTGGGACACAGTGAAGGATGACAAACTTAACAGATTTTTACCCAAATAGAGAATGAGGGAAAGAGAAGAATCATTCAGCTCCTCTGATATGAATCATTAACGTATTGTTTAGACGATTTGAGGTGCCGCACTGAGTAATGAGCAAAGCTCCTCCAAGTTGCTCTGGTGGAGCAGATGCAACAGAACTTACCGTAGCTCTCACCAAAGGGAGTAAATTGCTGTGGGCCGATCTTTTCTGTAGACACAGGAGCTTGCTGGGACGGCCTGGAACCTCACTGGGGCTTTCTAGGTTTTGAAAATGATGTTTTCATTCATTTCTTTTGGGAGCTGTCAGGGCAGGGGAGGAATTCCGGAAAAAACTTGCCCTTTGCTTCACTAAATTTTATTGAAAACAAAACCCAGTACCCTCTAGATTTTTGTTTGTTGACATAATGTGGTGGTGTAAATCAGCAATCCCCACGGAAAAGGGAAGTGCCACAGAATATTTTCAGAAAACCTGAGCATTTTATATGCATCCTGCAGCGTTCATCACTCTCATAACAACTTCTTAATTTTTGTAGCCCTTTGTTAATTCGCCTCTTTTAAAGTGCAGATTCCAGTTGCGTTGTTACTTTAAAAGGTACCTTGATACCTAATAATGAAAATACTTTTTCATCTTGCAAATGTTTTAATGACAGAACCTATGACTTAGCGGTTTGCTAAAAGCAATCCTGTGTTCACTGGTGTTGCAAGAGAATAGCAACCTCCACAGCCATGAAATAGGTTTCTATTAAGATATCTGCGTTGTATAGATTGGTGAAATGAGAAAGCTCAACGAGCAAAGAGCTGATTTGAGATGCAAAATTAGAAGCTATTTTCTGGTTCACAGTTGGCGATTGTATCGCTCCGGCTAATGTCGTCCCACATGGGACAGCTTAAAGATTACCATGTGAATGGGCTTGTGCCGGTGTTCATGCATTTGTAAGGAAAAAAATGTTTACCTCTAATACAAAGGTGTTTCTGTGGAGGCGCGTGTTCCTCTTGACTTCCTTTTTGTATGTAGAAAGTAGAAATTGTCATGGAAGGGAAAAAAGCGGCACCGATTTAGAGTTGAGAATATCTTATCTTGCAGGAGGACACTGACGATTCCGCTGAAAACCGCTGAACTGGCAACCTGAGAGCAGAGTGGATGAAGTATTCACTACAAATCTGTTTTCTTAACAAATGAATGACATGTGAATGTTTAATGAATAGGTTATAGGTTGTTTCTATTGCTTCGAGATGTTTTACCTTTGAATCAGTTGGGTAAAGCAAACACTTGTGAACTGAGAGTGCTGACACAGCAGTTGAAACGAGGACTTGACTTCCACGCTCTTATCAATGGAAATAGAAACGGTATCTGTTACCTAGGGTTTGCGTTGCAGTACTTCAAAGGGTGTTTATTGTTGTGGACTCTACAAGCCTGGAGTAAATGGTATTCCGTGTAAGCAAGAAGCTTACGTACCTTAGTGATGGAAACAAACGTGCGGCAGGAGGAGGGCTAAGAGAGGGAGAGGTGAATTTTCCAGGTCTCAAAGATCATCAGCACTGAAGAAAACAGACCTGTGAAACCTCAGTCTGGTGACCTGTGGACTGGGCACACCACCTCCAAAATGCAAGGTATTGTACAAAACCTAGTGCTCAGGTAGCCTTGGGGTAAGTGTTACTGCAGCGATAGAAAAATCTGATACGTGTACTTGGGTTTGTGCAAACTGCGCTCCCTTTCTTTCTCTCTTTTCCCAATGTTGTTGCTGTTGTGGCATTATTGACAGAAGCTTCCCAAAAAGTCTGGTTTAGCAGGTGGTATGTGCTGGTGAACGTAGGAACGTAGAGGTGAAAGGAGCCGTGGGGTCTTAGAACCCCACCCCATAATTACAAACGGAACGAGTCACAGGACCATCTGCTGCTTCCCTGGGAGCCTGAACTGTAGGTAGAGGTCTGATTAAACCAGTTGATTGTTTTAATAAGATTACAAGTTTGATAAATGCAAGAACATCAATAATGTCAATGTAATGTAATATGATTATGAGCTCAGGGTGCGATGTCAGCCTTGAAGGGAGCAGCTGTTGAGGGCAACTGGTTGACTTTATGCAAGGAGAACAGGAGTCGTCCTGACCTCGCTCATCCGCGCCTCTTAGGTGGGCTTCCTAAGTTCTGACCTGTGCTCTGTGCCTACCATATCTTGTTATATCTCCGTTGTAATGCGAACACCTGGAACTGCCAGTGCTTTGGAAATCACCGTCCTTTCCAAATAATTTAACACGACAGTGCGCATTGTAAATAAGGTGGGTCATGCAGAAAACTAATTGCATTTCCAGTGGTTTTACGAAACGTTGTAGAGGTGACAGAGATCATACATTAATTGCCACAGTAATCTCACTCCTCTGTGCTAGGTCATTGAGGGAAATCTTAAATTTACTCGTCATTGCAGTCAAATATTGGAATCTAGCTGGCATCCCCCAGCCATCTGGCGTGCTATAAATCTAGCCAGTAACGTGGCTTTCCATCATGAAACTCTAATTATTATCCAAACCTCTATGATGAGGCCTAAACAAATCGCTTCAAGCAGGTACAAATCTCAAGGGAAGGTTAGGCGCAGTATCAAAAGCACACCAGGTCCATTCCTTGGAAAGATAAACAGAACAAAGATATTTTACCCAGCAATAATTTAATCTTCCTTGATTGCTGATTGATTCGATGGACGCCATTAAAAATATGACACATTCACAGCACCTTAGCCTCTCATCAGCCATGTTAATTTGCGCTCTCATGTATTTGAAAGATGTTCTCAAGGTGACTCCATGTAATTTTTTTCTTTTCCTCTTCACAAATTACATCTAGAAGAATGACGGGAGGACTGAAATTCAAAAAGCGCTTAACAGATTGGGATTATTTTTTTTTAAAGCCATAGTAGAGAAATGTTGTTAGGGGAAAAATGAAACGCTGTAAGTTTTAAGAATTTGGACAGGAAAGTACACTTTGATCAGGATTGCGGTTTAACGCTTGAGCTAGAAGAGGTGTCCTTACCAAAATACTAGAGAAACAGTCAGCTCAAGGGGAGCAACTTCCATAAAAATAGTAAAAATACCAATTTGGGGAGCAGAATTAAGTCTGTGTCTTGAGTGTGGATGGTGACACTCAACTAAACAATCAACAGTGTTTTAGTGGTGCAAGTCGAGGCGGATCGAGGGAGTGCAGCATAATGCAGAACAGAAAACCACAACTTTCGGAAGCCGTAACATGGCTGTAGCACGGGAGGTGTCAGTAGACAGCACGAAATAGGTATCGAAGTTTTTGCATTTTGTAGGACTCTCATAACTTGTATCATGTGTCTTCCTCAGGCAACTCCTGACTGGAATATTGTAGCTTGGGGAGGCTGGAAAGTCGTTTTCATTATTTTCTGACTGATGTTTCCGTGCTAAATACATACGTTTTTTGCACAGGTGATACAGTTGTGGAGAACTGCAGCCAGACAGAATTGGTCTGGAATGCAGATATCGGCACAGCATTCAAAATTGTGGAGTTGGAGCACCTGATAGGTGATAGGAAAATAATACCACGTTTTACAGAGGAAGTAATTTGATTTGCTCTGAGGATGCGTGTTTGCCTGGACCAGGAATCGAACACAGCAGAGACCTACACTAGGACTTGAGAAACTCGGTTTCTGTCTTCAGCTTATCAGTATGAGTGAGCCTGATCTCGTTGCAATGTCTCAATTTCCCCGTTTATAAACGGCGATGATGTTACAGAGCTCCTTTGTACAGCGCTTGGAGACGGCCAGACTGATTGAATTGTAAAAATGTCATTATTACCGTTTATTTCCCAAGTTACAAGTGCTTCAGTCACCTGCCAGCACCATTCTTCCTGAAAAGACTTACAGAAATAAGTTATAATTTTCATTCTAACAAAATTCCCGATGTAAATATCACAAGGTCTTTAGTATTTGCCTCTACTTACTAAAAGAGCAAGGTAAATAAAATTAGATTAATAAGTTTTGGTATTGAAAAGGAAACCTTTTCTTTGCTTTTCTTGGTATGCACGATGTATTCGTTACGCCGGAAAGAGGTAATTACCGTTTAATGGCCAGCCCAGGGCACGGCCGGGTGCTGGTGGGGAGCTCTGACCTGTATCGATCAGCAGGTGATTTTAATGTCTGAAGGAGTTTCTTTTTTCTTTCCGTCGTTTCTCTTGTTTCTCAGACATGGGTGTTTTTGAAGCTTTGAAATTCTGAAGCCCGTGCAGCCCGCCGGACTTTCAAGTTCTGACATAAACTAGCAAAGAATTTGGTGGAAGATGCAGGATTTTACCTTTTTGAATCTCCTAAGAACCCATTTTTGAATTTTTTCATCAGAGGTTCTTTAATTTTTGAAAATTCAGTGTCTTTTTTATCTTCTCTTTTTTAATGAGTGATAGATCTAGATCACCCATGGTGGATATAAACAATCTCTACATAATATGCTTTTTGGGCTGTGGGGCTGGAGCTAGGCTTGAACAATGGGTACATTTTGGGCCAGGACAGGGAAAATAGTGACGACGCGTCAGTCGGGTTCCGGGCACTAAAACTTGAGGGCATCCTCCTGTTTTCCAGCACCGTCTCAACAGGTGTCTTGCATATCCAGTTCAAAGGATTGTGAATTACACAGTTACTTGTTTCACGACATAAAGTTACATCTTAAAATCACCCTTTCACCGTAACCTACACACTGGATCAGGAAACAGCGTGGTCTTTTACATTGGTTAGAACTCTCGACTCGGAGTTTGCGCAAACAAGTGTCTCATTCTTGTGAACACTTAGCTCCAACCCGGCTAATGAGAAACAAGGGCTTCTCTCCCTGCTGTAAAAAGGAAAACAAAGAACGGGGATTATAGTCTTTGGCCCTCATTCAGGAAGACGTTTCTGATTATACTCGCCTTAGAGCTTTGGTAAACGTGCTCATAAGTATTCATGTGCGATAGAGCCTGTGAGAATTTGAAGGAGTCTTCGTGGGCAACTTTGATCATCTTCAAACTGTAATATTTTTTTTTTTCCATGCTTCAAGACTCGTGAGAAGTCATGCCGGATTTCTTTTAAAGAAACAAACTGTAGAATCGGGAAAGTCTGGACAAGTTGTAGAGTAACGGACAGATGTTCTGAAACTCCAGAAGTGCAGCTTTATCGAGCTCACGATCGCTGCTGTGTTGTAATGCTTTGAATACTTCCTTTATCTACTCTAGGGCAATGCATGAAGGAAGTCAAGTAAATTAGAGGGTTTCTTCAACCTTTTTTGCCTGGAGAGCCCGTCTGTGGCTCTGCGGTCATTTACACTTCATCTGCGCGCTGCCAGTAGTACCAATTTAATCTTGATCAGATGTAGGTAAGGGATTGCATTTCTTTCAAGCGAGAGAAAAAAGTAACGAATGAACTTATTCCAGCCTTGCCAGTGGATGTAGCTGCTGGCTGCAGAAGGATGGGCAGAACCCGATCTGGCCTAAATTCGGAGCAGCACGGGTAGGTAAGACAAACAGGATCCGATCTAGCGTAAAGCCTGTAAGACTCGCGTGGTTAAAACATCAGGTTTTTTGTAATCGAATTATCCTCACAAGACTGAGTTTCTCCCACATCATTGCTTTGCATCATGTGGCCACCGCGGTTTTCATCTGCTTCTAGAAGCCCTACAGCTAGATTTGCTGTATCATTGAGCTGGGACCTCAATGTCAGCCCTTTTTCTTTCTCTACCAAACCACAGATTGTCTCCTACAGGTCCTGTGAAAGCATTTATGCTGCCTGAGACATGATTTTAGCTGGGAGGGAGAGAGGGAGAAGATGTTTGAGATGCAGAAGTTTTAGAATTGTAGGTACAACCTTCCAAAATTTGGTTTTAATTTGCTTATCATATGTTAGTGTATGAGAGGAACATGTTGTGATTCTAAACAGGCTTCGGAAATCTGTTGTAGTTCATGCTGGTCAAACAAATATGCGTGCTTTCAGGACTTAACAATAAAAAACCTCAACAAAGCACTAAGGAAATCTAGTGAATAGTAGAAGGAGAGCAGGAGGTTCGTACCCAGCTCTGCTGCTGATCTGTCATACGTGCCTGGAAAAAACCCTTCATAAACATGTTCATCTGGTTCTTTTTAGATTACAAGCACTCTGGAGTAAAAATTCTCCTTTACTAAAAATTTGCGCGGTAGCTCTCATGATACATGGGCTTTTGCTCTTTAGGTATTAGTATTATTTATAAATAATAAATGAAAATGATGTTTTCTACGGTTTGCATTTGTTTCAATGAATGTTCCTTTTCCCCCTTGTACGACAAGAACAAGTAAATAGCAGTATCTGATTTATATGGCTTCTATGTAACGATACATCTGACATCTCTCTCCGGCAGTTGTATGCAGAGCCTTGGTTTCCCAGCACTGTAAATGAATAATGCCATTCTTTATTAATTATTCCTTAAAATGCAGATGATTTTCAAGGTGCCTCATTGGCTTCTGGTGTTTTATTCCTTTCCTGATTTTTGCCATTGAAGTTTTAACTGTGTTGATCATTCGGGGGATATATGACAGCATTGCGAAAGTCGCTGGGAAGCAGAAAAATGGATAAGAGGTGTGTTAATAGAGCTTTGAAAGCCAGCACAGAAGTGTTGTAAAGGAAAGCGTGTTGACTAATGAGAAGCGTGTGGATTGATCAGGCAGGAGTTTTAGTTTTTGCCTTGCTCCCTGGCTCCTTGTGTGACCTTGAATAAATAATCTCACGCGTTCACGTCTCGGTAGCTGCATCTTTAAAGCAAGTGTAAATAGAAGGCAGAAAGGGAGTGACAATGTAATTACTGCCAGTAAAACGCATGGCGGTATTGCGGAGAGAGGTGCTGAAGGAACACAAAATACTCGGTGTGTTCCGTCAGTCAGAGTGAGAAGTTGAAAGGAGTTTGGAAGTGTCCTCCGCGGTGGATTGATCTGCAGGTGACCCTCACGATGTGTGGCACACGTGCGTCCTTCGTAGGTTCTCGAGGCCAAAGCTGAGCCCGTTCGGCTGTGGGAGTTTCCCATGACTCAAAATGGTTCACAAAGCGCTAGAAGGAAACTCAGAGTCTTGAGAGTCTTCCACAGAATACTCCAAATTTTAGCCCAAATCCCACGTGAGGCCACTGCCAAAACCCAATCATTATCAGCAACGTATAGGACAGGGGACTTGCGGGGTGTTTTTACAGTCACTAGAGAAGTGCTGTTCTGAGTAGTAGTAATTTATTAAATCGAGTTATTTCTGCAAACAAACCTGTATTTAGTCTCACTACGCACAGAACATTTTTCCCTCCTGGAGCTGTACCTATGCCTCTCTTTTTTTCTTTTTTTTTCTTCACTATTTTCACCCTGTGAATGCTCTAGTGCATTAATACATTTAGCGGCTAAATAATATATGTAAAATAAGCAAAGCAAGACAACAATTACCATGATGAAAAGGCAGTAAGAAACCTCTGAGCAGTGAATAACGAGTAAAGTATTCAACGTTGAATTTAAGTGTTCTGCTTCAGAATTCTGAGTTATTTGAAACTTGGGTAAGACGCTGGTTTTGCATCTGCTGCGTTCCTGTGTCGCTGGTGGTATAAAGCCATCTATGCCCCGGGGTGGTTGTCTCCGGAGTCTGGAATTCAAACAGGAGTTTATATTGGGCGCGTGTTTGAAACCTGGTAGAGAAAAAGCTATGAGCATAATCTTAGTCTTTAAAATTTACTCTTCTTTTTTAATGTTGTCAGAAGGCATGTGTGTATACGAAATTTACAGCTCACTCAAGTTTTCCTGTGACAATTTACAAACTACGTACGCGACGTTTTACCAGTGAGAGTAGCTTACAGGAGCCTGGGGACACATTGAGGAAAATCTGAAGTAACAAGAATTAAATCATGTTCTGACATCATTTATGAACTGCTGGTAGAACGGACGTTGATGTTTCTGAGTTTAGTACTTGTTCATAACCAGTAGATGGAGCTTTTGGTAACAGAGTTTCTAGGTGTTCCTCAACGATGAAGACTTCTTGAAGCACTTTTTAAATAGATAAAAGGATATTAAGTATATACAGCTATAGAGAAGAGAATATTACTTGTAGGACAGGCATCTTCTGCTGAGTCCACCTTATGTTGAGAAGGAACTTCCATGCAGACGTGTTGGTGGAAACACTGAAAAGCGTTTATACCCAAGTTTCTGGGTAGCAAATACACCCGGGGAGTTCGGAAGAGCTGAGCGTTCCCGGGAGCTCCTAAGCTGGAGCTTGTACAATGGTCACGTTTCCAGAGAGCGTTCCGATAGTTGGAAAATTTGCCAGGCAATTGCAAGGCAATCCGAATTTAAAAACTACTCAGCGTTCAACCACTTGTAGAAAAAACAAACACTGTGATTACATTTTATGGCTTTGTTTAGATGTGGAAACAGGAACTGACTGCTTTTAAAACTCTGCCTATAGTTGTGTGTATAGAGGTCTTTATTGTGAAGTAGCACGTGAAAAGGAAGTTTACACTAAGTTAAATTTCTATCCAGTATAATTCTGTCGGTATCATTAGGTTGGTAAGCCCAAGCCATTGCTTCTATGTGGAATAAATACTTTTTTTAGACATAGTGTATGGCACGGAAGATAGAATTATTTCAGTAGCTCAGTTTCAGTGCAGCATCTGATGACCAGACATTTCTAGCAGTGATCATATTCTGCTTTGCCATGCTTTTTATGACTGTAGAATTTATGATGTCGCATCCTGACAGTGAAACGTTCTTGTGATTACCCAGTCATCTTCGACGTAAGCAAATTCCAGAGACTACAAGTGCGTACTTCAGTGGAAGGATTTTTAAGACCATCCGGACCATGCAGATGGCCTTTCTTTGCTAATTTAATTTAACATGTTCTCTAGCCTCAGTCTAACACATCCCTGTTTTTCGAGTTTCTGGGCGGTGGTGAGCGTTGTAGATTCTGCAAACTTTCTGTTTAAAGCAAACCAACAATCCCCATAACAAAACAACCTTTAAACTAAATGACCTCAAGGTGTAAGCCCTGACCTCCTCTTCTCATGGTTTGACGTGTCTCCAGCCTGTTGAAGGTCAGGAGATGCTTCCCCATTGCTCTGCTCATATAATTGCTTTTTGAATGAATGAATGGTGAATTCTGCTGTTTGTAATTCTTTATGGATAGGAATTATGTGATCCGATGCATATGATTTTTCTAGACTAAATTGTATCAGCTAGTTTTCTCGTATGTTATATGACAAACGTGGCTACTGTGACTGCCCAAGTACTGAAGGACACCACCATTTCTGCTGTGCATCCTTTCGAAGGGGGCTAATTTATTACAAGTGAGCGATAAAAGACATCCCCCTGGATTTTATGCTCTGCTTTTTTAGGCTTCAGGACAGATCGTTCAGTTCAGGTCACGGCAGAAGTTC
This sequence comes from Chroicocephalus ridibundus, assembly GCF_963924245.1. NCBI lineage: Eukaryota > Metazoa > Chordata > Aves > Charadriiformes > Laridae > Chroicocephalus > Chroicocephalus ridibundus. Next base: position 2,614,523 of record NC_086306.1, on the reverse strand, counting down.
CCATCGGGAGCTGGCGTGTCTTGTTTCTGTTTCAGCTGAAGCCAGTGTCAATGCTGGCACCCGTTCAGGTTAGGATTTGGCTCCTGTGGCTTGGATCGGGGCTAGAGAGATCAAAGAGGTGTTGCCTTCACAACCACCAGCGCTGGAAGAACTAGTAGCTCATTTTAAGGAGTTACACGGAGATCTGGGAAATATTGGTTCCTGTTTATGAATACAAAAGTCCATGTACATCCTGGTGTAGGGAATGGAAAGAGTCAGGGGAGAGTAGTACAAAATAGATGCCATTTTGTGGTCTTGAAAGGGAGCAGGCAGAAGGATAGGAAGGACCTGAGAGTATTAAAGAGCCAAACAGCAGAGAAGGAAGATCATTTTTAGTCATTATGCACCAGATTTTCCAAAGAGAAAAGTATCTTCTGGATAAAGGCGGCTGAAAGTAAATGGGACTTGAGTATTTTGAGTCGCATAATTCCTCTTTGGATTTTCAAAAGAGTTTGCTATATGGGATGTTGATTAGAGCCTTATCAGAAAACGAAAGGAGGTGGGAAAAAGGAAATTATTTTCCTCTGTCGAAAGTTCTGATGAAAATGAAAAGCATTTTGCTTTCAGATTTGATTTGCTTAAATTTAGGGAAAACAGGAAGGAACAGGTTTTTTTAGGAATGATGTACAAGCAATATAAAAAGCACCAGACATTAGACAGAGTACATATTTTGAAAAGCATGGAAAGTCGATCAAATTGAGTAAACTTTTTTCCCCACCCGGGTGATCAGATAACACCGTGGTGCCGTTGTTTGACGTTGGAGCACCTCAGCCGTGAAGCAACACGTAGCTGCACAAGGACGTTTTCAAACAGTGCTCTTCATTTAGAAAAATGCTGAAATACGTAACACCTGAAATTTCTAGCTCTAGGACCAGTGTTTCACATACTGTAGAGTATCTGTCTTTTATTTTTTCTTCAGAAGCAGTATTAATGATGTGAGAGCCAAGCTTTAGAACAGTATTAACATATTCTTTAATTCCTGTGTCATCTCCCGGCCTGTCTGCCAGCAGCCGATGACAAGGGCTGGGCGAGTCTGGGCTGTGGGGTAGAACTTTCATAGGCTGCACGATTTATAGATCTGCAGAGATTTATAGTACCATTGGCTCAAATCCTCTCTCCGGGGAGCATTTTCCAGAGCCAGGTAATTACCTGAGTTCTGAAAGCAATGTGCCATCATCAAATACATCCTGATGTTCTCCTTCCCCTTATTCTTTTTACTGTAACTATCTCTACTTTGGAAGCCAGTTTCTTTTTTTTGTGCGCCTCGAATAGCTTCCCTGCAGTGTTTGTCTTGGGTTGTGAAAAAATTCCAAATGCCGGCGCAGAGCATTGCTGACAAGAATTTACCTGTATGGCTCAACGAACAGAACCGTCCCGCAACCATATGATCATGTAATTACTGCCGTCGTATATAACAAAATACGGGCATGAAACACCAAGTGTTCATTTCTTGATCCATGTAAGCAGCTCCGAGGGCAGCCAAATCGATGGACTTGGGGCTTGCAGTCTAGTAGACGGGCTGCGTGCGTGTCCGGCAGAAAAAAAGCCAATTATTCTCAAGTTGTTTTGGTGGGCTTTTTTCATCCTTGGCAGAACGTTCACTTTGTTACTTGAGTGTTGTGAAGTGTGGTTTTGAAGTTTATCAGGTATGTCTTCGTACTTGCTTTTATACTCGAGAATGTTCTCAGGACTCTGACATGTCCTGTTTTATTAGCTAGAAAATGACCACACGCAGTAAAAACAGTATTTGACACAGTTTGAATTGAAAGGCGTGTATTCTGTAAGCTAAAAATCGGGTCCGATTACTAAAAGCCCCTAAGAGCAAACTGGCAAAGAAGGTATACAATGCATACTTGATGTCGATATGTCTTTTGCTGTGTGTGCGTAACGGTCTTTATGTTGTCCCTGGTGTGTCCAAGAAAGAGTATGGAGGTGCTTTTTCATAGTCCTTCCCATCCTTTGCTGCTGCTGAAGTGAGCGTGTGGGCAGATCAGAAAGGTCATGAGATCATTTTAGTGAAGTCCTCCCAATAGAGAGCTACCGTGTATGTTCATGGAGAAATTTCACCAACTGAAGATTCTCAAAATCTAATTTGGAGTATAAATTCCGTTTTCCAAAAGGACTTCTATGCAAATGTACCATTTTCTATGCTTGTAACCTGCAAATAAAATCGATGGGAAATTAGGAGTCCCTATGGAATCTGGCCCAGAGGAGGCAGAGCCTCACCGGGAATTCCCCGGATACATGGCCATTACAAAAAGAGGATGTTGTCTCGTGCATGTGCAAGAATTCCCCAAGCAGGGAAATCTCTGTCATCCGTTTACAGTCTTTCAGAGCCACCCGGTCACCTTGGATGCACCACGCTGGCCCTTTGGTCTTTATTTCCACTGCAGCCATTAGGCAAGCTAATAGAAATAAAACTTGTCCTTTTTGCCCTCTGTTTAGCGTCGTGCCTCGAGCACAAGAGTCATTGAGCATAATGTTCATCCAGTAAAAACAAGTGAAAAGGATACTATTCATTTGCGGTTCTATTAGTGGAAGCTACGGTTAACAATTCAAATCTAGGGAGAAAGATAATTGCAGGAGCTGATTGCCAGCCATCCTCCGATGTTGACTCACAGGGCAAAACGACTGAGAGTGAGAAAGAGGAGCTAAAATTATAGTACAAGTCTCTGAGGAATATTAATGTAATAGTTTTAACATGATCCTGCTCACATTTTATCAAGTAATGTTAATAAAAAGGATGGCTCTGGTAATTTTTGCAATATTACATTTTCCTTGGAATAATTGTGACTCGACACTCACTTTGCAAACTAATGAAACTTTTACATTTCTGAATGCTTTTATAATTTTTGTTATTTAGGTGAAGATTATACCTTTGGGCTGAGAAAGCGCATTCTGGAATTTTAATCTTGTTTGCTAAAATATTTATGTGCAATCCTCCAAAGATACTGTACAGTGAAGGATCGTTCTTTGTTGGGAACATGTCGTTATGAAATCTCTGGGATTGCTCTGAGAAGCTCGTTAGCTATGCAAAGTAGGTTCATTTTGGGTTAAGGCAAATATAAATTTTTCATTAGAGCCCCAGTCAAGAATCTGGGCCCCAGCGTGCCTGGCATTGCCCTTGCTTTGTGACAAACGTGTAGCCACTTCCCCAGAGAACTAGCCGTCTGCGCACCGGAGAGATGGCTGCAAGCAGATGAAACACACGAGGAGGGAACAACAGAACCAGTGGGGCTTGGCTAAAAAGCAGAATTAACAGTTCACTGCCTGCACGGCCAATTGTTGAATGGTTTGTAGGCACTGAAGGGGAAGAGAAGTCTTAGCTTACTGGTAGACGCGATCTGCATGCCCTGTGCAGCGTTAATATTCCGGCTGTGCTAGGAGAGGAATGGAGCCAAGATGCAGCAAAGCGGCTGATTTCGGGACCTGAGCCACTTTCTCAGTTGCCTTAGAGGTGGGTCACATACTAACTCCGTGAGCGCCCACGAGGCTCCTAAAGAAATGAGAACCGTCTGGAAGTCTGATCTGAGAACAAGCAAGTGAATAACGAAGGGCAGTGTTCCAGCTGTGTCCAACCTGATGGATTACCGGTAGTTTGGGGCTGCTCGGCCGGCGCTCCGGAGCCTCTCTGCTTCCTCTGGTGCGGTGTCTTGTGTTCTGCGTGGTTTATTCCTTCGGCTGGAGGGTCTGCCTGGAGCTATGATGTTGTTGGCCAGGCATCCGGCACTTGAGCTAAAGAAGTGCCACCATCCAGCGAGCAACTCATAATAAGCTGCTGTTCTCTCGGCTGAGTTACCTACAAACCACACACCCTGCGTGTCTACGACATTAACCCTTTCCTACAGCGGGTCAAAACGGGCTTTTTTATGCTGTCATTGCTAAGTCAGACTATACTTTTCTCCATTCCCATTTTCTAGCTAGGTGAGCTCATTTTTAGCTCTCCTGCTTTGCCCCTTATCTTAAACCCAACTTATTATTTGCTCGTATTTGCTAATGCTTCTCTCCTACACAGCCAATGCCTTTTGTACACAAAACAGAAATAAAGATTTCTGTTAGGTTTACTTTCTCCTCCTATGGTAGGCAGCTTAATGAGGCCAGTCTGGGATAAAAAATATTAGCATCTGCCGCGTGGAGCAGCACAGAAAGCTAATGCGATGCAGTCAGGTAAGTGTTATGTATTCCATCAAAAGAAAGTACCTCCTGGGTGTTCATTCCTGCAAATGAGATATAAAATAGTTTCACATTTCCCTGGGGTATTGGCACTGTTCACTCCATCAGACTGTGGTGGACATAGATCCATTAAAAGTTTTAAAACTAATCATCTGCTCGGTTATGATAGCCTGGCCCTGCTCGGCAAGGTATTGTCAGCTTTCCATCACTCTGTCACCAGTGCTGGTGTGCCGTGGTTGGGAATGCAGCTATTTTTTGCAGCTATTAACAGCCTAATTCCTCCGGTCTTGGTTCCTACCTGCCGCCTTCTGAGATTCTGTTTTGTAACGTGTACAGTACCAAGAAGAAGAAGTTCAAGAAAGGATTTTTTTTTTTTTTTTTCTTTTCCAACATATATCTTCAATATATAGAGATAACCAGCCAGCGAGGTTGAGTCGTTTTCGTTCTCCGGTCGCTGGAGTGGTACCTGCTGAAAAGCTGGTGTGGTTGTACATTCTGTGTTGTAAATTATGCACAGCTCATTAGACCGCCCTGAAGAGATCTGAGTTCTTTTCACAGGGTGCTGAATGCCTTCCAACTCTCGTTGAAGGAAATAGAAAGGATATCTTGTAGGATCTGGGTTACTGGGATTTACCGTGTCTGTTGCTGGCCCACGTGCAGGGTGCTGTGCGACACAGAACAGATCCCAGTGGAGAAAAATTGGATGTTGACGGAAGATCAGGTCATAAGATAGGCATGAAAAGTGCAGTATTTTCAAGATAATAAGTTGGAAGATAATAAGACTTTGAAAGCTGACTGATACCTCTAAACAGCTGATATTTTTACCGTGTAGGAGCAGCCCTTTGACACTTTTAAGGTCTGAAAGGTTTCCTGTGTCGCTTTTGCCTTTCGCCAAGACATTAATTTCTTTCTCATGTGCTCAGCGCCACTGAGTCTCGGCTTTAAAAGTCTGCACATCATATGCTAAAAACTGTACACAACACAAGTGACAATGGTGTCCCTAGGAATCTGCAACTCCCCGTGAGACTTTTAGTAAGAAATGAAAGAGATTCTCATTTAAAACAAAGGGAAAAGATGCCTCAATGCAGCGTGTATTTCAAGTGCTGCTTTCCATATTAGCAGTCTTTGAAGTGAATGTACTGATTCCGCTCAGGACAGCAAAACATTTTTTAAAGAGATTATTTGGCTGTTATAGAAAGGGATATTTTTAGTTTGTGAGGAGATTACTGTTTTCTCAGTGTGTGCGTGTGCATGCACAGGGAAAGGAGGGTAGGAAGCCTTGTTACCCTGATTCCCTGTGAATCTTCCCAGTTGGGATGCAGCCGTGTAATGCAACGTATCATTCAGACAGCATCATTGCGGAGAGTGCAGTTCTTGGCTGTGTGGGAAAGACAAGCGTGTTCTAAACATACACATATTATATGTACATATATGTCTATACGAGAAGCATTTGCATCCCGGTCATATAAGATTTCCTCGGACTGCAGTTTTAAAACATCTGTTACCAAACGTATTGCAGAGTCAAGACACTCTGAGAATTACCAAGGGAAACCATTATCATAATAGCTAGCAGTAGTTCTTACCGCAATACAGAAATATCCCCAGTGATTTACACCTATATTTCATCAGTTGTATCATAATTGAGCTTTTTTTCAGTATGAAGCCTGTATTCAGAGGGTGGGGGAGCTAAGCTGAATTTGGAATTGTTTGTTAAAATGCACAAAGGGAGAGGAAGGCACCACATATTGTTACAATGATTAACACCGTGCACTCAATTAATACATTCTAAGGCCAGAAGGGACCATTAGAGCATCTAGTCCCGCTTCCTGAATCTGCAGACTCTACATTTCACCTGGGGCTATTGAACCCAATAACTTGTGTTCGATTAATGCATACTGCCCGGGCAGTCGTTCACTCTTGATTTGAACACTCCAAAAGAAAAAAGATGCCTCCGCTTCCCTTGGCAGTTTGTTCCGGTGGTTAACCACCTTCAGCGGATAAATAACTGAATAAATCCTGACTTCTGGTTCGCGTGAGTCTGGCAGTTCACGTCCAGCTACTGTTTGGGTTGATGTCTTTCAACAGGAGATTTTAAAAATCTCTTTGTTGCTCTCTGTTTGTTTTCTCGAAAGGTATGTGTACATGATAAACTAGTCACTCTTCTTTTTTTAATGGGATAAATAGATTGAGGTCTTCAGGTCTCTTGCTGAAGGATGTTTTCTCAAGCCTACCAGTCATTTTTGCCTGTCTTTACTGTACTTTTCCAATTATCCAAAATCCTCTGCAAATTGCAGTACCAAAACGGACACGATAGGACGAGGGGTAATGGTTTTAAACTGAAAGAAGGGAGATTTAGATGGGATCTCGGGAAGAAACTCTTTGTTGTGAGGGCGGTGAGCCCCTGGCCCAGGCTGCCCAGAGAAGCTGTGGCTGCCCCATCCCTGGAGGGGTTCAAGGCCAGGTTGGCCGGGGCTTGGAGCAACCTGTGCTGGTGGGAGGTGTCCCTGCCCAGGGCAGGGGGTGGCACTGGGTGGCCTTTAAGGTCCCTTCTGGCCCAAACCGTTCTGTGATTCTATAAACCCATTCGCTGCTGCTGCTCGTGCCATTTCACACCCCATCTGCTTTTCCAGAAAGCCAGCGTGTGGATTACTGATGAAATAGCCTAATACTGACCTTTTCCAGTGCTTTGACTGGCATTTGCAAAGGAATTTCCCCCTGCGGACCTTACAGGGTCTCAGGGATCTGTATTACTTACGGAGCCAATTTGCCTCTAATAAGAGCTTTGCCTTTCAGTTTAGTAAGGACCCCAAATGAGCCCAAAGATCTGGATATTGGCAGCAGCGAGTCAAGACAGGCATTGATTTCAAATATGCTCTCAACATCCAAGAATGTTTATTTTTGTAAGAGGATGAGTCAATGCGATCATCTGGTGCCCAGTAATATTAAGGAGGGAAAAAGAAAAGCGAAACGAGTAGGCCAAATGTCTGCGTGGGTAATGGACTTTCTGCTTGAGTGATAATGATTTTAAACCATCCCTGACCCAAGTGGCTAGAATTTATTCTCCGTAGCTGCCAGCAAAAAGCCTGTTTTCTAAGAAGTTGAACAATATTCATTCCAAGCTCTATCCGCTTTGTGTCAGCACCATGCGAGTCCAGTTTTGGGCCCTAATCTGAAGTGTTCCCATGGGACCTGCGAACCTGACAAACCCTCTTAACCTTCCCTTTCCTTCTCCCTTTTGTTCCTTCCCCTCTCTGTGGTGAAATTCAGTCGTCCAGCTGAAGTTTTAGAGACTTAATTTCTTTGGACTGGAGAATTACACCGTAGTAAGGGTGATGGTCGCTGTGTAAGTCATTTAGCACACACAAATAGTCCCCAAAGGGTTTGGTCAGAATAAGGTATTCTGAATGAGGCGGGTAGGGCAAGCAGATGCTGGAAACGGGCACCTTTTTTGATTCTCTCTATTCATTCAGGCCAAAAGGAACGTTTTGCAGGGAAGTGGCGTTGGAACAGTGAAAGCCTGAGGGTCCTGTCGCGGTTCGGAAAGTTCATCTGTGTTGTTTTCTGTATTAAAAAAAGTGTATTACTTTTACCTTCGGTTGCTCTGATCTACAGGTTTTCAGCCGGTGAAGTGAGAGTGAAGGTTGGATAGAGTCAGTGGTGATGGAGAGGGGTGTTCTGCTTCCATTAGAGACAGAGACCGAGGAAAACAGTCAGGAAAGGTCCCACTGGGTGCCATGCGGTGTCAGAGTCCAGGGCTGGTTTCTCAGTGCCCAGGATTTGCCAACCTGCTGTATCAGCTGTTAACAGTTCAGCAGAGGACTTGGGTTTCATCCCTTATGATTTTTTTCTCTTCATCTTGTCGTGTGTGTGATGATGTGTGTGAAACAGTGAAATCAGGGACATTCAGCAACATTTAGGAAGGTTACAGTATCTTTACTTTTGTAAGGTGAGATGCTTTTAAAACATAACGTCCCTATGGCATAAGCGTGTTGGTTTTGTCTAGCTCTTTGCAGGAACCCAGAGACCAAAAGTTTCACACGTGACCCCGAGTTCTGGAATCTGTTTCTCAGCTCAAACTGTTTTTGTCTTGACATCCAGGTGGAACGAGTCTTTGGGGCTCTTGGGATGAGTTGGCACGGTGGGTGCTTTGTGTTTAAAATACTGAATTTGCACCAAAGTTGGGCACCCCAGAATTTCAGAGAAGCGATACCTTTGCAGAGAATTTAAGTAATTATGGTAATTTGGTTCAAGGAATGTGGAATCCTGCCTGAAACGCAAAAAGCAGGTGTGCAGCAGTTGAGCATCTCCTTGTTTTGATGGGCTTCCAGCTCGGAGCACGTTCTGGCCAGGACAAGAAACGTAAGGAAGAATAGCACCTACCTCTGGTTATGAAGACTGAGGATAGAAAGGAAAAAGGGGTTTATGGGAGAGAAGTTTGCAGAAGAGACTTTGAAAATAACCAGTTCAGCTGCAAGAAAAAATTAGAGTATGGGGAAGGGGGTGGAAGCCCTACAAAACAAGCTGCTTTATGCATTCAGAGGCAAGAGTCTTCACGCTCAAGAGCTGAGGCTAAAAAGAGCTTAATCAAAGTCAATGGACAATTATAATGTTGGAACAAATGATGATGAAATACTGGATCTTGAAATTGGTCCAAGGGAAGACAGAGGAGCCTAATGTTTTCCATAATTGATTTCAAGGCTCAGATGGGGAATACTGTGTATTATAGAAACATCAATTGTTCCGTTTTCTTAATAATTTAGACTGGCTGTTTCTTTGATAATGATGTTCTCGGCAGCTGTGAAAATAACATTCTGGGTAAACACAGAGTAAAGGCGAATGTAAGCACTTGACATCAGAAACAGTTAAGAAAGGTTGCACTTTTTGCAGCAGTGTCAGGAGGAAATAAAAGAAAATACAAGCATTTGGAGTCCATTATTTGGTAATTTGTATGCGGACGGTTTCTCAATTACTTTATGACTGCCTGGGACTGCAGGAGACACACAGGGATTTCGTGTTCAAACTGGGTATTGCCAATAATACCTAAGCTTTTTTTGATAGATCTCAAGGTATTTTACAAAGGAGACCAGTACGGTTACCTGCATTTTACAAAAGGGGAAAGTGAGGTACAGAGGCAGATATTGATTTCTTGACTGACGTTAGCCATGTATTGCCTATGAGCATAGAATGGCACTTGATTTGGTCAAATAACTATATACTAATAATTTCTGGAGGTTGTTTTAATTTGTCTCTTAAAAGTAGCACAACAATGACTGTTTCCCCCTGTAAAGTGACAATTTCAGGTGACAACATCCTAAGAACGTGTAAGCAGGTGATACCAAGGACGCTGTTGATCAAAACATATTGGTGCCAGAAGTCGGATATTTCAAATACGTAGCCAGAACCTTGAGAGCTGGAACCTTGAGGGCCAATGGTGAAATCACAGATTCTCACAAAAGTTCAGAATGTGAGGTTTGGGGTGTGTCAGTTGCAGCTTTTTTTTCTGTTTGTTTTGTTTTTAAATAAAACAGCTCTGAGAAACACAGGGAGAAAAATCTTTGGTTTTTGCTAGGCAGCATTGCAGAATATGAAACCCATCCATATTGAATAAATACATGGACAGCAGTCTAATTGCCCCAGATTTTCCAGTAAATTATTTTCGAAGTTAACAAAAAAAAAAAATCCTTTGTATATTATGCTATGCAGCCCAGCTCAATATTGGCTTGCTTGTTGCCATAGCTGCAGCTCAGGAAAATGTGTTTTTCTTGAAGATTTATAAACAGAGATTGCAATGTTTTAGCTCTGTGTAGCAACACACAACATCCAGTGTCCCCAAGTTGTGTATAAATTTGAACACGAGGGAGTCGTTCGGTCACATTTGAGCCTTGGCCGTACACGCAACACAAGAATAGCGTGACACTGGTTGTCCATTAGTGTGTCTTGTACTGTCCACTCAGAAGATGCATTTCACCAAGGTAGATTTCTGGGAACAGAAGAAACAGTTCCATCATTTGAAACTTTAGGGATTATACCATTTTGCTGGGGCGTAGCCAGGACGCACTAAGCTGATTTTCCTTGGGTTTTTCGTGGTTTTTTTCTCCCTGCTCAGCAGCTCTGCACTTTCTCTTCTAACCTCAATTTTGGACAACCCATATACACTAGTGAAGATCATCGTTAGGGAGGCTTGATTCCCTAATGCCACCATAACATGCTTTGAGGTCCAGGGTGATATAGTTTCAGAAGGCAAAGCACATTATTTCAATTGTTTATATAAATATATGCATCTTCTAGTACTTCTCTGAAGCGTGTATGAACAAACATTCTCCCTGGTTTGGGTTGTACGATAATAAAGAAGAATTAATAACTCAGCGGTGCCAGCCCCACGTTCTCCCAGGAGGCTGAATCCCTGATCGCCCGCGTCTCCCGGGCGCGGGGAGCAGCTCCAGTGCCCGTGGGACGTGGGGGCTGGACCTGCGGGGGACACGCCACAGCCACGCTGACATTCCACTGAATTTCTTGTGAAATTCTGGCTCTTCAGGCTGAAACGTCCAGGAGCTCTGCTCCTGTATTAGCTTCATTCCTATGGAAGTAAATGGGTGGAATGCTGTGTCGCTAATGGAAGTGGACTTCAGTGTTTGAAAGCTTTTGAAAAATCTTTCCAAAGTGTTTCATTTTTGGAGTTCTCTCAGGAGAAGTGAGATGGGTATTTTAAAGGAGCCAACCCCAGTAAAAGTACGTAAAAAGTGCGTTGTTCCCACTTTTGCAAATGCAAATTTCTTCCTATTCTCATACCCTATTTTTAATACCGGTAGCCCTTTGTTTCAACACAAAATTCTCTTGCACTTTTTTTTTTTTTTTTTTTTTTGAAAAAAGGGATTCAGCTTGGTCAAGTCACAGTTTATCGCTTGTGTCTTGTTTTATGAGTCTGAATCCCTACCGTAAGATGGGAATAAGGCGGAGGTTGGAGTAGGAAGGACAAACGGAGACGCTGCACAAAAGGAACCCTGGTTCGCTGTTACATACGTCAGACCCCACTGATGAGTCTTAAGTGCTTCCTCCATTTCTTCCCCCCCTTTTTAAAAAGTTAATGAGCCATAAAGAAAAGGCTGCTAATGAGCTATTTATTGCCAGGATCACAGGCTGAGGGTATAGTCTGCTGATGTGTTGTCAGAGAGAAACACTTATGTTCTGGAGTATCATAAAATGTTGGTTTTGAACAACAGCTTTTGTATGGTCAGGGACGGAGTTATTAACAGGCTGAACGCTTAGACCTTTTCTGTATCTTCTTAACAACAGTTTGATTTATGTAGCCGTAGACTTGGTACATTTTTAATCTTGCCTTTTGCTTTATTTTTGGGAAAGCTCGGAAAAAAATGGTTTGTGTTTTTCCCAGGAGCTGGGGATTTTTGATTTAACTCTTCAGTGGCTTCTGATTTCACCTGTTCAGGATTAGTTTCTGTTTATAATAAATACATCATCAGGTGAAGTGGATGCAACAGTTACTTCTGGCATTAAGCGCTGGGAATCGGGGCGAGGGGGGAGTAACCTCAATCAAGCACAGAAATGACAAATTAAGAGCAGACGTAACTCCTGATGTATGCACTGCAGCTCTTATTTAAATTCTAGTGCGAATCTGATGTTAGAATCCAGAATCGTGTTATTTATGTAAAGAAGCAGGGCTTTCTTTCATATGTCTGCAGTTGCACGGGAAGGTTAGAATTGCGTTTCTTGAGCCCCAGGTCTTTCTTTAAACGTCTCGGTGCCCAGCTCATGGTGGTGGTTCTGTTTGCAGTGGGACCACTCCGTGAGCTCCGGCCCTTTCCAGTTCTCCACTTCTCACACGTCTGCATTGCACGGCCTTGACATGAGATTTATACCACCGGTACCCGTCAATCCTGAATTGACAGCCTAAAGAATTGACAAAATCCATGGAAGTTACAGAATAAAGACATTTTCTTCTTTATGTAAACGTGAAATAATACCAGATTTAAATAATAGAACATTTCGGGCTGGGAGGACTCTATGACGTCCGTCCATATGAGGCTTTTGGGCAGCTATTACCTTTTTCTAGAGAATGATGGGGTTTTGAGCCGTATCATCAGAGTTTGATAACAATTTTCCAAAAATTATATTTGAACAAAATAATAGTGTGCCTTCCAATATATTAATATATTGCCAGACCTTGTCATTTCTCCTCCTTTGGCTGTTAAGTGGAAGCTATTTGTATTATCTGGTGGATACTATAATGGGTATAGAGAGGAAGGGTAAAGCAGCAATTTCTAATTTCAATTCTTGTGTCTCAATGTTAACTATAAACCCGCATTAAGTACAGAAATTACACAGAAAGGAGCTACTTTCATTAGTCTATCATATTTTCAAGAACTAAGTGTTGCTGATTCATAAGCGTAATTATATTGTTCTTTCAGCCTTTTGTACGGAAGGGAGAGAACAGAAAGCAGCTCTGCTCTTAGGAAGTGCCTGAAATAACCCCCGCGCCAGCTCTGTGCTTCGAGGGCCGCCGGGGGGTTGCTCTGAATCTGTCTGCCTGTGCCCTGAAGACAAGCTGGCACCTCCAGACACGCACAGAGGACAGCATGTGCTGGCTGCACACCCTCTCACCCACGGGATAAGGATTTCTTCCCTACAGCATGAATCACAGTTCTCTCTTATTTCAGAAGGAGCCCGGTTCGTATCGGTAGCAGATTGTCGTCTTTTCCAAGTCGGCACAGACAAGGTCAGTCGGCACCAACGAACCGAGGGCCAACAAGTGCAAATCTTGCATATGCTTTTCATGATGCCACCTTTACTGTCAGTCTGCAAATTATCTCGAGCTGTGTTTACATTCTTCTGGTACCAGTGAGTAGAGGTAGGCGGTGCAAAGTAAGACACTGATTAGAAATAGCTTTGTGAGTTGTTGCCTGCCGTCCTCTGTGGTTGTATCAGGGAAGGGAGCACAGGTGACTCACAGGCACTGCTAAGCAGTCCTAAGTAGAAAAAAGAAGAGCAAAAAGAGAAAAGAAAGAGTTTCTTTTTTTTTTTAAAGGACTTACCTGATTGAGGAGAGGGAGTAGCACGCCAAGACCGCATACTCTGACTCCCTGACACAGACCCGCTCAGAGCCGTCTGTATTCACCTTAGGCTGAGAAGCTTTTCTTCTTCAAATTCCATGTGAAAGGGACGTTGGAGTGGTCTGCTGGAACAGCACGTACAGCCTGATCTGGCTGGGGGCTTCCCTGGAGGTAGGAGCTGTTAGGAGAGGCAGTAAGTGCTGTTTGTTAGGTTCCCACTAGATGATGGGGACAATGGCTGGTGGTTTTATTTCCTCATCTCTGTGTATGTACAGAGGAGGGGCAGCGGTGCCTAGTAGCTGAGCATCAACTTGCTCCAGGAGACGTTTAGGATGTGTATTAGGAAAAATTTCTTCACCGAAAGGGCTGTCAAGCATTGGAACAGGCTGCCCAGGGAAGGGGTTGAATCACCATCCCTGGAGGGATTTAGAAGATGAATAGACGTGGTGCTGAGGGCTGTGGTTTAGTGGTGGACTTGGCAGTGCTGGGTTAACGGTTGGACTTGGTGATCTTAAAGGTCTCTTCCAACGAAAATGATTCCATGATCAATTCCTGGCTTTGCCACCTGTAACTCAGTGTGTCCCTGGATATGTCAGTTCCTCCTCCACGTTTCACGTTGGGTCTGATGTAAAGCTTTTGATTTCTGTGCGTGAGTGGGCAGTGAGAGGCGGCAGCCACAGCTAGCCCGACCTCTTGCTAACCAGATATGTTTGCAATATATTAAACTCACTGTGGTGGCATTCTGTAAAAGAAATTAATGACAAAGACACAGGGTCTTTAGGAAGTGATGAAGTGTTTTCCATCTGGTATTTGTATTCTGGTGACAATCGGAGAATTGCAGTGAAGTGGTACAGATGGTTTGCAGTCAAATGACCATTGTGGCTCTTACTGAACACACGCGCTGGTCTATTTGTGTTTGGGAGGGGAAGCCAAACTCTCGCCTAGGTACAGACTGTACCTACAGAGATCAGCTTCCCTCACTTAGGGAAGAAAGAGAGTTGGGGTTGCTCAGCCTGGAGAAGAGAAGGCTACAAGGAGACCTTATAGCGGCCTTCCAGTCCCTAAAGGGGGCCTACGGGAAGCATGGGGAGGGACTCTGGATCAGGGAGGGGAATCATAGGACGAGGGGGAATGGCTTCAAACTGCAAGAGGGGAGATTGAGATGAGATCTGGGGAAGAAATTGTTTGCTGTGAGGGCGGTGAGCCCCTGGCCCAGGTTGCCCAGAGAAGCTGTGGCTGCCCCATCCCTGGAGGGGTTCAAGGCCAGGTTGGCCGGGGCTTGGAGCAAGCTGGGCTGGTGGGAGGTGTCCCTGCCCAGGGATGATCTTTAAGGTCCCTTCCAACCCAAATCATTCTATCATTCTTCCTTCTCTTCATATATGACAAGCATAAGGTGTCTTTTAGGAAGCACAAACCTAAAGTTAGGAAAGAAATTGTGGAATGAAACCCCAGATGGTGCAAGCTTCAATCCAGCAGTTGGACAAAAAGCTAGTTGGGAGTCTAAAGAATATTTAAAAGACTAGTTAGAAATAAAATAACTAAAAAAACCCCATTGCCTGACCCATTCTTGTTGCTGAGCAGGTACAAAAAGAGAAGGAGCTTTATGAGTATTGCAGTGAATAAATCCTAGTTTCCAATGTGCTGCTCCATGGATTTTCTGGTTGATTGTACAGCACTTGTTTTTAACTTTTGACAGCCCAGTCTCCACAGGAACCCAAAAGGCAAAACCCCAAAAGACCCAACCCCCAAACCATTTTGATATTTCTGAGAATAAATCATTTTGTGTTGAAAATGTCAAAAATAGAATGTGTTTCTCTTTTCAAAAACATTGTGTCCATTTTTGATGAGGAAGGTTCTATTTGAGTTCTATATGGCTTCGAAGCAGCTTCCTTTAAAATCCCCCTCTCCCCTTTAGTTAGTTAGTGATTCACCTCCTGTAGAAATCTTTATTAACTTTATAATATTTGAAGTTATCTCAATATTTAGGAGTAGGACTCATTCCTTGCATTTGCCTGTCAGTGTTTCATACTTTCTAAATTTTAAGTAATTTTTGCGTAATTATGGCAATAGAATCGTATTTGGTGACACGAGCAGTAATGTATGTACCATTCGTTTCTTCTGAGGACTTCAGATTGCTTCGAATTGAGATGCATATGTGTGAGTGTGTGTTTATATGTACAGAAACTGAACCCTAGCGAGAGCACGTATTGTAATCTACAGGACCTGGATTTAATTCCATGTACTCGACAAGCCCTGATACATTTTTTTTTTTATGTTTCCTGACTGTGCATTCTGTATCTTAGTAATCATTCTCTTACAGGTGGGATGAATTTCATCTCCACTTCTTCCCATGGTAGCTATTATTTTACCTTTTATCCTTAACTGCTTGAGTTTAGTGGGACATCCACAATTTTTCCCCCCTTTTTGCATTAAGCTGCTAAAAGGTTTCACTTTAGCTTGTCTGAAATTAATGTTCCATTGAAAATAAATTGTCCTGTTCTCGGGTTGATGAAGGTGACGGATCCTGGAGTATAATTGCCACTGCCGTTCAGCTGTTCTGAGCAGGAATAACCAACATTTACCAGCTGCAGACAGGAAGTTTGCAAATTACCCGACTCGGCGGCTGGTTCTGGCAGTGCCACCTTGGCCTCGGCTGCCAGTGGTCGGGCACAACAGCTTTCCTTCTGGGGATGGAGGAGATTTAAGGTAATCCAGGAGCCGCATCAATTTTGAGATAATTTTTTTTTTTTTTGGTGTGTAGAGTAATTATCATAGAATCATGGAATGGTTTGGGTTGGAAGGAACCTTAGAGACCACCTCATTCCATCCCCCTGCCCTGGACAGGGACACCTCCCACCAGCCCAGGTTGCTCCAAGCCCCGGCCAACCTGGCCTTGAACCCCTCCAGGGATGGGGCAGCCACAGCTTCTCTGGGCAACCTGGGCCAGGGGCTCACCACCCTCACAGCAAACAATTTCTTCCCCAGATCTCATCTCAATCTCCCCTCTGTCAGTGTAAAACCCTTCCCCCTCGTCCCATGGCTCCCCTTCCTGCTCCAGAGTCCCTCCCCAGCTTTCCTGGAGCCCCTTTAGGGACTGGAAGGGGCTCCAAGGTCTCCCCGGAGCCTTCTCTTCTCCAGGCTGAACCCCCCCAGCTCTCTCAGCCTGTCCCCACAGCAGAGGGGCTCCAGCCCTCGGATCATCTCCGTGGCCTCCTCTGGCCCTGCTCCAACAGCTCTGTGTCCTTCCCATGCTGAGGACTCGGAAGCTGGACACAGTACTGCAGGTGAGGTCTCACCAGAGCAGAGTGTAGGGGGTGTGTGTCTAATTGATGTCTCAGTTTCTCAGAGACGAAGAATTTCTCTCCTGTTTCCTTCACAGACCAAGCCCTCTCTCTCCCTGACACATTGCCGTTGGGGTAGCCATGACCTGAGGAAGGATGCCTGCTCACTGGAAGCCTGTCTGTCATGGGGGTATCACCCTTCCCTGTTGAGGGGGGGTGCAGGGACCTCCCCGCCCTTCCCACCCAACCACGTCCATGGGTGAGCTTGTGGAAGGCCCTCGCTTGAGGAGGAGTGGAGGCATGTGTGTTCATGGGCGGGGAGCCCTTGGCAGTGGACTCGGGGAAGCCCCTTCTTTCCTCACACCTCTTTTCCGACGCTTCCTGACTCCGCATGGGAGTACATTGTTACGGAATCAAATTCTTCCCTGAATTTTCTGGGACCTGTGTGATCCTTGGATGGAAGGTATTGTGTATGGCAGATACGGTTCTTCAGCAGCCTTTGCTTCTACGGTATACTGCCTGTTAAGACGAGTAGTAGTTTAAAGGGTAGTCACAGCAATATCTAAGATGGTTTAAATTGAAATGTCAATGTATTTTAATGATATGCTAAGGAATAGTCATAGGAAATCATGTGTTTTATGTAACGCAGATAATAACTTTTCTGTCAAAACCTATTGACACACCTTAATTTTGACTTATTAGTGTCATGTCGAAACTCCTGATTGACTTTTTAAATTCCAAGCTTGGAACCGACTTGATAACAATCCGTAAGTCAGAGCAAGTCATTCAGCGTCAAGCTTGAGGCTTTGAGCTCATTTGGAAATGTTTGCGTGCAATCACCAGTGGTGTTACCAGGGTAGAGACAGATGGGAAGATGGTTGTGTCCCTTCCATGGTTGACTATTGCCTTGTTGGTTTAGGAGCTGAAAGAAAAAAAAAAAATAATTCATTGTCAGGATGATCTTTCGTTTCTGTTTGTGTTTGCGTGCTGCTTGCAGAAGGATTGGGGTTTCTAGGCAAATAGGCACTGTGCAAAGCTGGCTGCCATCTAGCTTTGTTAAACAATTCTCAGTCTTCACCTCCTTGAGAGACATTTGAAGTCCGAGCCATGCTGCGCGGAGCGTAGGGCCCATTTAGGGTTGATGCTGACAACTGCTTGAGTGAAGGTTGATTTTGGAATCCAGTTCTGATAGCTCATAAGTGTGGCTGTGAATTCAACAGTTCTTTGCCACTGAGTAGTTCCCGTAAAACACTTGATATGTTTTTGAACTACTTGGGTTTTTTTTCATAGTGCAAATGGGTCCACCAAGAAAGATTGCCGAGTGGAGAAGGGCAGCCTCAGCACTCGGGTTCCTCTGAAAGTCATTAGGAGATGAGGCAAAATGTAATGCTTTGCCTTCCCCAAGCATTCGCTACAGAATAACACATAGAGGCTGCCTAAATTGAGCTCTTGGGGCCACAGGAATTGTGCAGTTTGCATAATAACCTAACATGCAAAAAAAAAAAAAAAAAAAATCCTTTCATATTTTTAACTTGTTGCCCAGTTTAACTTTCTCCCAGTTACCCAGACATGAGGAGTGAATGGGAAGAGGCCCGTTGAGACCCGTCTGCTAGGGCTTGCTATCGGTAAGAATATCATCCTTTAACAGTGGCTTAAAAATAGGTCTTTTTTTCAGTTTCTCCTCTGCCTGCTGGGTTAACTTGCAGAAGGATGCCTATAGGTGCTACACGCTCGTTATTGTAGAATTCCAAGTCTCTGACGTGGGACTGGATTCTGCCTGAGCACAACACGAACAGCTCTGGATCGGGAAGTCACTTTGCCGTGAGAAGATAGCGTATGCTTGCCGTGTCCTTATGCTCCTCGATAGCGCGTAGTTCTTCCGACAGAGACAGGATATTGACTGAATTGGCTTTGGGCTTGATTCAGGAGGTCTGTTCTTATCCTGGTGCTCTTCCCCAGGCAGGAAGTTTTCGTTCTGGCCGTACAGCAGAGCAGGGGGAAAAGCTGCATTTATGACTCTGCGTTCCCCTCCTTACAGAGTAGTAACAGTTAGGCAGGTCAAATATAGTATATGACCCTCTTCGAGCTATCCTTGGGCAAGTGGGGAGATGATTTACGTCTTTTGATCGCTTGTGTGCTGGAGACTTGAGGGAATCTAAGTCCCGGTGCTGCTTACTGAATTGTACTCTGAGATTTTCCCGCTCATACTTGCCTAAATTTAATTAGCACCACAGACACGTAGCAAAGGTACTCAGCGTATAGCGTTGGTAGTGTGACAGCTGCA
This sequence comes from Chroicocephalus ridibundus, assembly GCF_963924245.1. Taxonomy (NCBI): domain Eukaryota; kingdom Metazoa; phylum Chordata; class Aves; order Charadriiformes; family Laridae; genus Chroicocephalus; species Chroicocephalus ridibundus. The sequence goes on along the minus strand of NC_086306.1, from coordinate 2,595,681 downwards.
AGAGACCAAAACGAAGCTCTTGATTTTTTTTTAAGAAAACAATTACATTATTGTTCCTAGGCTTTCATTTTTAACATGTGAAAGAGGACAAAATATTTTTATTCACGGGTTCAGAAAACGAGCTTCCAGAAGAACCTGGACATATCTCTGGCAGCATTTGCTAATGATGGTCAAATGGTTCTCTCTGACAAAGGCCTCCATTCAGAATGACCCTTTATATCACTATTTTATATTCTCTGTGTCTTTTTTTACTTTCAGAACAGTGCCAAACCTTGTTAAGTAGCAATGCCCAAATAAGGCTCCATGAAACCTCACGTTAACCTTGTTGTTACCTCTGTGATACACAAGAAGGTCCTGAGCTGGTGTAGTGATGGCCAACAATGCAGACTTGTAGGTTGGAGAAGACTTTCCAAACCACTTAGCAACATCTGCTACACCACAATTGCATTAACAGGAAATAGACATTATGACTAACGAGGCTCTCCTAAAATCCTGTTTTCTGAGGGGCTGCGGAGACGCATAATGCTGCAAAATGTGAAGTACTGAAGGGCAGCACTGCTGGCTTGTCGCTCTTTCAGCCTGCTTTTACCAGAGACGCTTGACAGCTTAAAAAAATGTGCCATAATCCCCACTAAAAGCTGAAAGTGTGCCTTCTGCTTACTCTGGGCCAAATAGCCTGCTATGCGTGCTCCAAAGCTCTATTAATTTCAAGAGGATTGCACGGGATGTAAATACAGGCGGCCCATGATTTCCAGTCTCCAGTGTACTAAATTTTAAGTGTAGCTGGAATCTGGAATGGAGGTCACTGGCATTACATGCCTTCATTAGCAGTAAATGTGTGTGCCAAAGACTAGGGCATAAGGCATTTGTTTTAAGTGCTGGGTCTTAACATGAGCAATCCCATAAATAATTCACGTGTTGTGATGTCTGGACCTAAGTTTGATGTTTGAAACTACAGTTCAGCCCTGGAATGGAGTGCCTCTTTAACATAACTTTGCTATGTTCCTGTCCCGCTTAAGAGATATTATCCAAAACTGGAGTTCCAGCGTATTTAGACGAACGTTGCAAGGACAATATCTGATCCCAAAGCCCTGAGAAGCTGAATAGACCAGATGTGCCTGTCAGATTTTCATTCCACCCCCACTTTGCCATTCCTGCCCGACTGGTGGTACGGGGGATATCGATCGCTCAGCGCACAGCAAAGCGCTGCAGCGCAAAGGCTGTAGCCTTTGAAACTCCAGGTAAATCCGTGTGTTGCAGTTGCATTTCTTAAAGCTAGGCCAGCGCCGGGATGGTGCTGAGCTGAAGATGTCCTTTCTTTTAGTGGGGGCGAATACATTGCAGGTACCACCGTGCTGGGGTCACCTTCCTGGAGCTTGTCCGTGAAAGTAGGGATTCTGCATGTTGAAGGTGGTTTTATACCCTGTTACTTGTGCCTCTGAGGTAAGGGAGATAAAACCCAAACAACTGCTTACCCCTGCAGTGCCTTTTGAAGGCAAACGTTGCAAGTCTGGCTAATACTAGCTTTTTAAACTTAGTGTAAAAAAAAAATTACAGTGCGCTCCCCCAAGTTTTCAGAGAACAGTGGTTCATGTTCTTTAGCATCTTTCAGCTTCAGGTTCTACCAGTTTTTCAGTGAAGACCAAAACCAGAGTACGCAGCTGTTGAAAAACGTCATTTCCTGTTGTATCCATCCTGAATTCTGCCCCGAGGCATTTTTCGTTATTTCTGTTCTGTATGTGAGTAACTCGGTGTGATAAACCCCTCTTTGCCCATGTGAATTTCCTAACCATCCGGGATGGCTTGCCCTGGTTTGCAGCTGATCCTGCTGGGGTTCATCTTCCCAGGAGGGGATGGCAGAGCGGCTCCTGCAGCAGGACTGAAGTTTGTGGTGCTTCAGCAACTGCTGCCCCTGCGGTCGAGCCATCCCTGCCGCGGGAGGGGAACAGGTGCCCTGGGATAGGAACTGGTGGGAAACTACTGCATCCGTGAATCCGAGTCGTGAGTATTTTAGAAAAGACTCTTTTATAACCCTCTCATGAGGGGCTGACTGTATTTTGCTAAGACTTGGTTCTTCAGAACCTGTTTGTCCAAATAAACGCAATACTCCTAACGTTCTGGAAAAGCAAATTAGATTTATATGAAAGAGTTCAATGAACAGCGTTTTGAATGGGATCCATAATGGGCTTTTTAATTAAATGAATATAGTCATTTCATAGAGGCAGTTCTCATTAGTGTGGCAATATTGAGATGACCATTTCCTTCTAATTGCATTGTGTATTTATATAAGAGGCTCTGGTTTAGGTTTGATTTGAATAGATTGATATGTGATTGTGTCCTGACACCTAATGCACATATAAAAGGTAAAATAGCTCTGCTTTCTAAATGAGGCTGTTAAATATTCAGTAAAACAAATGACAGTTGTTTACTGCAGCACGCCTTAGTTGGTGCGTGTACACGTTGCAGTGCCTACCTGTTGCGGTATACGTGACTCCAGCTATTTAAAATTCCTTTGCCCAGTAGAGTGACTTTTATTAAATCCCACTGAGTTCCCACTCGAAAGGAGATGGGGCACATTTTTCTGTTGCGTGCGAGACGCTTTAAGGGACTGTAAATTTCCATCACAATTCAGAAAAAATGTTTTTCCTCACAGCCTTTTCTTTCTTTCCCCTACTTTTCCATGTATAACACTGTCGTGGTTTAACCCCAGAGAGCAACTAGGACCGTGCAGCCGTTCACTCACTGCCCCCCCGCCCCAGTACGGTAGGGAGAGGAGGGAGAAAAAGGAAAAAAAAAAAGTATGCGTTGAGATAAAGACAGTTTAATAGAACAGTGATGGAAGAGAAAATAATAATACTAATAATACTGGTAAAAGAATATACAAAAAAAGGGATGCAATCCGCTTGCTCCCCACCCAATAATCGGTTGCCCAGCCGGATTCCTGCCCCCCAGCCAACCCCATTTATATACTGAGCGTGGTGTCTGGTACAGAGTATTCCTTTGGGCAGCTTGTCCTGGCTCTGCTCCCTCCCAGCTTCCGTGGGAAGCCAAAAAAGTCCTTGACTTAATGTCAGCATTACTCAGCACCGGCTAAGACAGTATGTGTTATCAACATCGTTCTCATACTAAATCCAAAGCACGGCAGCTACTAGGAAGAAAATTAACTCCATCGCAGCTGAACAGAGTTATCTTTTTAGAGGAAAATCTTTTCCTTTACTGGTTTAACAGAATCATAATTCTGTCTTCAGAAAATGAAATTTCTTTCTTTTCCAGTGTGTATGTCTTTCTATTCTATTTTTTAATACTCAAAGAAAGAAGATTACTAAAGAGAAGTATTGACCTTCCTTGGATCAAAACCTGAGAAACATTCAAGAAGTGACCTGTAAAAGAGGGCAAACTGTTGGACACTAGGAATGCACGAGGAACTCTGTCTTCAGCACAGATTTGTTGATTTTGATCAACATTAAATATAGTTCTGAGTTTCATACTGCAGCAGCCGTGCACAATTTCTACAGAAATCCACAGAAAGCTCCACTGCAGATGCATAAACTTAGGTCAAAGGCTGAACGTTTTGGGTGGTACGTGGGAGCTCGTGAGTCAGCAAGAAAAAAACATGCTTGGTTGTTCATTTCTGCTTGTCCCATGGGATTGTTCCTAAGGCTCCTGCCTACAAGAGTGTGCACTGAATTGGGTGTTACTGGCAGCAGGGAGGAGAACAAGAGTTAATTGCAGGCCCTGCCCTTTCACAGGGAGAAGAAACACCGATGTCCCATTCCTCCATCTTCTTTGGTCCTTCTCTGTAATGGGGAAGCTTGCTTTTGAAATGCAGCGGGAGTGATGCACAAAAAGTTCTCGGAGAAGCTTCAGTTCCTTTTCCTTACATGTGTTATCGATTCACCAAGGCCAAGCTTACTATACTTCAACATTGAAAGATATAATTTGAACCAAAACTCTTTTACCAAAGTTAATACCACATTTCATATGTGATTTAATGCTGTTTCAGAAGGAGGGGCCCAGTACTGGTGACTGAATTACCTCGGTAGCTTGTAGCAAGTTCTTGAAATGCTGATGTACGTTGCCGATGTTCAGAGATTTACATCTGGATTCAAAGTGTTCTTCTGTTGTCAGAACTCTAAAACCACAGTCAGCCTCCAGTGGGTGAGTGGTTCAAACAGTTAAAGCTGTGAAGCTTCTCTGTTTTAATGACACAGCTGCACAAGTGCTTTTATAGGAAGAGCTAAAAATGTCAAAGCACAATTTAGAAATGTTAATTAAGTTTCAATCTTTGTGGACAACATTGTTAATCACAGTAACTGAGTCAAACAGCAACCCTTGGTGTTCTCCGTGTCACATCTTATTGAACAACAATTCGTTCCCACTCCTATGTGTCACTTCAACTTACTCTATTCAATCTTTCCATGAAAAAATAATCACTTAATATCGGTTCTTCAGTCGGAAACTTTTGTAAAACATCCAGCATTAGTTGATAAATTTAATCTTCTTCATTTTTCCTCTTTCTTTTCCAACTTTTAATTGTTACTATTGCTTTGATGATCTCCCAAAGGCTGTATGCTTTTTAAGCATGAAGGTTCAATGTTTTAAATAATAAAGTACTCTGGAAGAGATGTCACGCTCCAGGAGACATCTGGCAGTGTCTGATCCGTATGTGTCATGCTGCTTGGTGGGAAAAGTTGAAGAGCTAATTCCATTTGGGACGCGAGCGGGCACTGATTTCACTGATTCACTTCCCAGAGTAGAGTCGTTCTATTTGGGCTGAGCAACAAGAACCAGGACGAGACATCCTTCGATCTTGGGCAGCCGTGTACTTTGTTCATCTCATTCCAACCTTCGGTGCCTTGGGAACACACAGCCTGTGGGAACGGTGAAAGGTGGAGGGAAATATAGAGCAGTGTAACCTTATCCCCTCTTGCATCGCCAAAACCAGGCAAGATGTGCTTTATTCCAGATATCCTCAAGAAACTCTAGGCTAATTAGTAGGAGATCCACAAAATGAAGAGTGAAAATCATGTACATCATCCGTGGCTTCTTCATAGTAATGAAGAAATAGTTGTTCACACGGTGGTTTCTGCATTTCTTTGGCTTAGGCATCACCAGCTTAGAGACGACTCCTGTATAACGTGACGATAACGGCAGCAGACTCTGGCTGAGAGAGGCGCGGGGCTGCGTACAGACCCGGCTCGGTGTGCACACAAGCGAAGACAGTCAGCTGTTCCCTGTCTTCAGGAAAAGCAGAGTGTGATTTCACACCGCCTTCCTCCACGTGTTTGTCGGTGTCTCAGTTTGGGAACGCTTTCTCTTTGTCTGTACTATCTCGGTGATCCGCAGAGACGGGAGAGGAGGCAGACGGAGAAGAGGGCTGCAGGAGAGCGTTCTGTTTGCCTCTTCCCTTCCATTTCGGTCCTCCTCATCCTTTTACTGCACTTCCAGCGCCACTCGATGTGCCCTGGCATCTCTGCACACAGAATGTGGTACCACAAGCTGAGGCTGTCGCTACTCTGTCCCTTTCTGTGACCTCACCTTTCATCACCAGTCACATTTTGGGTACGCCTGGGTTTTTTTTCAGGCTGCTGGCCTTGATAATGACGCTTAATGTAATGCAGACCTTTACACCGTGCTAACGATTCTTAAATTACTTTGAATATTTTTCACTTTGTTCATTGTATCACCTCCATGAGCTCTGAGCTGCGCCTGGATGAGCCTTTTGACATACACAGCAGTTTACTGACGCATCCGCTCGGTTTTACTTACAGCAGTATTGCCTGCTAATGTTTTCCCCCTTTAATTATTTCCATTACTCTGAGCCAACGTACATTATTCCTCTCAGCTGTCAAGCCCTTGCAGAGGGTTTTATCCCGCTAACTGTAATAACATTTCTTTCTTTTATTTTTATTGAAGTTGCAGCTTAAATCACACTTGCTTTGTTCTCACCAAATAAAGGCGGATGCTAACAAGGCTTCCAGAGTGTGCATATGTATCCTAAATACATTTTGCATGTATGCTTTTAAGCTGTCTAAAGGGTAAGCGGAAGCAGTTTTGGGGAGCACTGCACTTGGTTGAAAAATCCTACAAAACCACCACCAACAAAAACTGCCCAACAACACCCCCCCACACCTTGGATTGTCTTTTAGTATTTATCAGGCTTTGATTTATTTGTGTGTAAAAAGGTAAGTGGCGTTCGTGTTAGAAATTTTCAGCCCAAAGTAGGGCAAGAATTGCCTTTGCAGGAAAGCGTCCGCCTCTCCAAAGCAGCGTGCGTTTCTTTCTAAAGGCAGTGTTTGAAGGATTTAGATGTAGGGAGGCAACAGGACCAAAGCTGTAGAGCAGAAGAGGAAAGTGCTGCTCCTGCAGGATGCCTGGGGCCACCAGGAGGAGTCAGGGGCAGGAGGGGAGGCAGGAGGAGGAGCGTGTGTGACTAAATAATAGTTAGTCATAGAATCACAGAATGGTTTGGGTTGGAAGGGACCTTTAAAGACCATCTCGTTCCACCCCCTGCCCTGGGCAGGGACACCTCCCACCAGCCCAGGTTGCTCCAAGCCCCGGCCAACCTGGCCTTGAACCCCTCCAGGGATGGGGCAGCCACAGCTTCTCTGGGCAACCTGGGCCAGGGGCTCACCCCCCTCACAGCAAACAATTTCTTCCCCAGATCTCATCTCAATCTCCCCTCTTTCAGTTTGAAGCCATTCCCCCTTGTCCTATCACTACATGCCCTTTCTTGTAGGCCCCCTTTAGGGACTGGAAGGCCGCTATAAGGTCTCCGCGGAGCCTTCTCTTCTCCAGGCTGAACCCCCCCAGCTCTCTCAGCCTGTCCTCACAGCAGAGGGGCTCCAGCCCTCGGATCATCTTCGTGGCCCTCCGCTGGACCCATTCCAACAGGTCCATGTCCTTCTGGTGCTGAGGACTCCAGAGCTGGACGCAGTACTCCACGTGGGGTCTAACCAGAGCGGAGCAGAGGGGCAGAATCACCTCCCTCGACCTGCTGGCCATGCTTCTTTTGATGCAGCCCAGGATGTGGTTAAGCCCTGTATCCTGGCCTGCTGATTTAGGAATTGCACAGCAGCCACAGGCTTTCTGCCCCTTCAGCAGCTGATCTAAGGTCTGCCTGTCTTATCTGGCTTCTTTCTAAATATTTATTTACTTTCTATGGTACTTATCACTGTGACACTCAGACCGTAAAAGTGCTTCAGCAGAGAGTTTGCAAAACCTTCTGCACCTGCACAAATTTATTCAACACTACAAATTAACTGCTTTTGAAATACCATGACACAGAGTATGAGCTGCAGTATTTTTCTTGCTGGTAAACGCTGTTAGACAAGCCATTTCTATTCCATTTCTTTGAGTGAAATACAAAAGGATAGATGTTTACCAAGAATTCAAACTGCTGTTTAGCAAATGTCCTTATAGTGCCCAGAAGCAGAAACACTTCTGCTTGCGCTGCTGGTCGCTGTGGGCAGCGCCTGAATCTCTCACAGAGAATTATAGAGAGCCTCACGAAGAATTAGATGTGCTGATTCAGTGTTGCTACTATGATAATCCATGTCACCGTTTCCTTTCAGTTAATAAGACGGAGATGATCGCTGCTGGGGTTTTATTCCCCTTCTGGTTTTTTGGTTGTTGTTTTTTCCCCATTTTTCCCCTCTGTGCCAGAAGGTGTTTCCCAGAGCTGGGGCCTTACCTCCCGTAAGTTCACTATGGCCATAGTTCGCACGTTTCACTGCGTGGCTTTGTCGTCCTGTCTGGCAAATTAAACAAACATCTATAAGCTTTTGTTTGGGAAGGGTTCAATCTTTGGAAAGAATGAAGTGTTTAAAGATTGATAGTCAAACGGAGCCATTTCAAATCAACGTGTGACTTTGAAACTTTGCTTTTGGTATCAAAGCCTCCATATAACCTTTTTTGACACACATGTACCAGCCTTCGTGCTTCAAGGAAAACAAAAATCACAGAATCCCAGAATGGCCGGGTTTGGAAGGGACCTCTGGAGATCATCTCCTGCAACCCTCTGCCAGAGCAGGGTCACCCAGAGCAGGTGGCACAGGGACGCCTCCAGGCGGGTTTGGGTTGTCTCCAGAGACGGAGACTCCCCCACCCCTCTGGGCAGCCTGTGCCAGGGCTCTGCCACCCTCACAGCAAAGAAGTTCCTTTTCGGCCACAAATGGTTGCCAGTCCTGTCCTTGCTCACTGCTACCCAGTGACTTCAGTGGGGTTTCGGTACTGGGGTGCTGTAGGATAAGTTTCTATGAATATCTCTGTCCTCAAGAGAACAATAGCAGAGGAAAGATGATACGTTAAACATTCTGTGTAATTTTAGCAGAGGATGTTGTATCACTTAAAATCTGTCTTCCATTCAGGTCCTGTTGGGGTTGTTTAGCCTGGAGAAGGGAACGCTCCAGCGAGACCTTATAGCGGCCTTCCAGCATCTGAAGGGGCCCTACAAGAAAGCTGGAGAGGGACTTTTTACCAGGGCACGTAGTGATAGGATGAGGGGTAATGGCTTCAAACTGAAAGAGGGGAGATTGAGATGAGATCTGGGGAAGAAATTGTTTGCTGTGAGGGGGGTGAGCCCCTGGCCCAGGGTGCCCAGAGAAGCTGTGGCTGCCCCATCCCTGGAGGGGTTCAAGGCCAGGTTGGCCGGGGCTTGGAGCAACCTGGGCTGGTGGGAGGTGTCCCTGCCCAGGGCAGGGGGTGGCACTGGGTGGGCTTTAATGTCCCTTCGAACCCAAACCGTTCTGTGGTTCTGTGATTGTGGGGCTTGTTTCTGTACTTTTTATTGTTTTGACACACGCACCCCCCACTAGCTTAGAGTGGAATTTGAGTGCTGCAGCCGTATGGAAAAGTGTCTCTGTTACCTTGTGTCTGTAAAGGGCCTGTGAACCTGTTTTTTGCTAGAGATTTCCATGTCCTGTTATAAAACTAGGGCTGCTGTAAAACTAGGATGCTTCCGGCATCACGTTTGAATTTCACACATGCTTTTTTGATAGTCTTTGCTTATCACTCACCTTGTGAGGTCTGTCACTGCAGTGGAGACCTCATCAAGATTGCAGCCGTAGGTCTTTGAAGGTTAGTTGCAGTTAACTTGCTTACTGAGCCGGTGGAAAGCGTATAGTCTTTGTTTGAGGAAGTTAAAACCTCTCGGCATATTTATCCCCTGCTCAGGAGACTGGCTGCTTCCTCCCCTGTGTGATCGACACAAATTACACAAAGTGAGAGGGGCGAAAAAGGCGTTATTAAACTTTGAGATTTCCCACAGCTCTGCCCGTGTGGAACTGGCTCTTAGAGCGCCCTGCAGAGCACTTGACCACTCTCGTCAAACTCGGCCCAGGCTATTTGCTGTGAAAAATAGTCTGTGAAAAAGCATTTCTTGTTTCGCCACTGCGTTCAAAATTTTACCCTTGCTAATGTGTTCGTTTTTTGATTGTCCGTAGATCCTTTATAATGTGTTTATCTGTGTTGATGTAAGAATCTAAGAGTCAATTATATTTCAGGAAAAAAACGGAAAATGCTAGTACTGGTAAAGAACTTCATAGTAGTTAACTGATAAAATTTGTTACAAAAAGGCTTTTTTGCAACTTTTTGTTTGTTGTCCCCTTTTGAGGACAAATTTTTGTAAGCTATCTAAGTAGAAGGCCTTTAATTAACAAATTTTTGCCTCAATCTACTGCCGTTCACAACTGGGACCTCAGACTTGTATCAGCTTTAATTAAATGTTCTCAACACTTCCATAAGATGGCAAGGCAAGATAGTGAATATATTGAATATGGGATTTCCAAAATCCCACTTTGTTGATCTAGCTCTCCTCTGACTGAAGTTGACAATTACCATTCTCAGTGACTTGAATTCGAGCAGATGGAAGTCAGAACTGAATGTTTTTTGCAAACCTTGCTCTAAACGAAGCCTTTAGCTCACGTGGTGCAGAGGCGATGGTCAGGGGTGGAACTCAAGCATCCAGATTCTGCTCCTTCTGTTCTTACCCACTTTCTTCTCTTTGTGCGACCGTTATTCAGCAGAATTGAAAGAAAAGAAAGCACAGACCCAGTGAGAGCAAACAGGGAATTCCTTCCGTGTTTGGAAGTACAGAATTAAGAAAAATACAAAATACAGTGTTGAGAAGTTCTGAGCCAGAAGCCAGAGGCTTCATGCAAATGCTACGAGAAAGGTAAATGGATCTTTTGGATGGAACCAAATGGAACTGTTTTTAGTAACGTGTTTATATTTACCAGTGAGAGGGTTGCCTTTTGCCCTGTCCTTTCCTATCTCTGTATAAAGATAAAGATAGTAAATCAGCTGCATTTGCGGCCTAACCAGAATTCTTAATCACAGTAAGTGCTTAGGAAAGTTGGATTTCATCCATCTGGGGAAAATGTAGCACTTCAGGATCATACGAGGCATGCTGAAGACCACAAAGTTGTAGTCTTGTATTGGGCCGTACATGGCAGAGGATCGTACTCTCTAAGGCTGAAGTCAGTAGGAAAGACTGGAATTCTGCGGGATGGCAGCTTGCTGGGTGGATCCCTCTATGCCATGGTTTTCTCGCTGTAATCTGTTTCCTGGTGGTTTTCTGCTCATTTTAAGGACTCTCAACTTAACCTTTCCACACCCTAGTTACTAGTGCTGTGTTTACAGTGCTATAAATAATCTGTGGCAACAATAATTCTGTTTTTGAACAAAGAAAATTAAGAAATTCTTCTTTAATAGTTTTTCAGCTCCTATCAGGTAGTTTCTGCTACAGACTTACAGCCTGGTCTGTCTGTTCCCAGGAGGTGAGCGCCCGTCGAGTGAGGGGCTGTTGTTCTACGAAGGGAGATGGGGTCTGGATTAGCTCGTTAGCTGATTATAAGGCAAATTTTTCCATTGCTTGCAATGCAAAAATGACAAATTCTGAAATGATGTAATTGCAGCATCATCTGTGATTTTTAATATTTTTTTTTCTTTTTCAGCTGGAACAAAGCATTCGGTGGTAAATGGCTTTACAGTGCTTAGCATCAGTGGTTTTCAGATAAGTGCTGAAGTGGACTTAGATACTAACAAAATAATCTTGGACAGCTAGGAAATTGAGGGGGAAAAACAGATTAAGGATTTCTCTAAGCCCACTCTTGTTTTAAGTGTGGAACGCTACTTTTTGGGCCTGTGATCTGACTGGTAGGATGCGAAACTGTTGTCAAGATTCTGAGCCAGCGATGCCGGTCGTGGGGCTTGTGATGTTTGGCATTAAAATAAGTAAATAAATAAATCTGTTTGTTTTGTGCGTCTGATTGGATAGAAATACAAGTAAAGTGATGCTGAAGACCCTTTAAAAGTTGAATTTAAATGAAGTTATTTGTTATGAAATGCTGAAATTGGGGAGAATGAAATGCTAAATATTTGGTTATGGTGCTATAAAAGCAATAAGGGAAGGAATACCAGAATAAAATCAAGAGATGAAGCATCAAATCTGTGCTGGAGTAGGTGATGTGCTCTAGCCTGGGATGTAGGGCTGCTCCAGGAGGCTCTGTGTGGAACCTGGTGGTCTCGATGACCTCGTTGGAGAGAGAATGGGATGGCAAAAGCAGTGCTGAGGGCAAGCTGGTCTTCCTTAGTCAGGTAGAAATGCACAAAGCTACAGTGGAGGGAGCCCAGTCTGTGTCTGGGGGAAATTGAAAGAATTGTGGCTGAGGTGTGATGCTTATCACTGCTCCTCCGTGCCCGCTGCGGTGTTTCTTCATGGAAGGTGTGTATCCTTGTAGCAGGTCTGTGTCTTCCCGTTGCTGGAGCAGCAGGAGGGAGTGAGATGCTCAGGGTTGATCAGATCTGCTCTTCTTCTCTAGGTTGGGAGTTCTAGAGATGAGAACTGAGGCCAAGGGCAGTGGCCTCTTGGAATCTGCTCTAAACCACAGCTAGCAGCCGGGAGGAAGAAGGGGGATTGCTTTGCAAAACTGGCACTCGTATTATTTCCTTCTAGTTTTCTCAGTGGGGAGGATTTCAACTCCCATCAGTTTTTCAATCATCTGAAATACTGGCATGTGTGCAGAGGGCTTTTTATTTGGTTTTCCCCGCCTTAAATTGCTTGTTCTGATGTATAATGATGCTGTAAAATGAATAGTAGCAATATTGCTTTCTTGACAGATTCTGTAAGCCTGGCTTTATTTAGAATGCATCCATCACGGGGGACATTAGCATTCTCCGGCTCTGTCTGCAACATAGAAAAATCTGCTGTGCAACAGCCCCAAGTTATCGGTATCATTATGGGATGAAATACAGGCGTCGCCCCTTTTTTGTACTCTTTACAACACGGAGCGTCCTAAATTGCGACTTGCAGGTCAGAGATGGTTCATGGAGAGCTAGCTGTTCCTGTAAGATCAGCTCCTCCTCCTTATTTTCAGCAACAATACTGCATACCTAGACCTGTATGTACCTTAGATACTTTCTTACCATCACTACACAAGGCACTGCTATATATGTAGCACTGTCATCTGATCATCCCTAAGAGGAGATACTGGAGGACTGTGAAAGAAGAAAAGGAACAGAATTGTTTCTAACGATGCAACAGCTGGGTCCGGAAGGGGAAGCTTTCCTCTAAAAACGTGTACCGTGCTTAGACAAAAATGCTAAAAGCATTATTCTGATCCTAGTCAATGATCAATTTCGTAATCTTTTTGACAGTGGAACCTGACTAATCATCTGAATAATATTTAAAACCACTGAACGGCTGGCAAGAGTAAGAACTGGGTATAATTTGGAGGGGCTGTGTTCGCTTTGGCGATTCTCGACTGTCCAGAAAAGCTTCCTCTTCCCCTTTTTCTTAATTAATGATTTCTTCCCCTAGAACTAGAAATTAAAAGAACAATTGCAAGAGGTTATTCTGGTGTTAATTACAACTGCAACAGCTGGAAAACTGTTTGGGAGATAAAAGTCATGCAAGACTTCATGGTCTTCGAGGTCTGTTTTTTAGGGCAGTTTTGCATAACAAATAGGAGTCTGAAATCTTGGGCTAGGAGCCTGTGCTCTGGTCCGTCTGCATTTGGGGAAAGAGATTCCTGCTTGTATAATTTTTAGTTTGTTTTTTAGGAGATTACGAATTTTGAATTGGCGTTATCTTCCCCCCTGTCGTTAGCCGAGCTGCCTTTGATCTGGGCTATGGCATAGGGATGCTTTGGGTGGAAACCCTGTGTTCTGCTGCAGCCTGGTCGCATCGCAGGTGGACTCGTGCGAGCTAGCTCATATGGTGAGGGCACGGTGTCACCGATTTCAGAGAGTTTCTGAAACGCCCTTGAGTCCTGATGAATTTGTGCAGAGCGTCTGATTTGTTTCTTCACGACACTGGTCCCTTAGTTCAGGTGCGCTGCGCACAGGTCCTGTCTGCAGCAGGGGTGCAGCCTCTGAGGCTCATTAAAACGGCTGCTTAATGGCAGAAGCTTTATTTTCTGCTTTGGGGTTTAGGGACTATTTGGTTGGCCTTGTTGCCTCGCGTAGCAAAGGCATGTTTGTATATAGGAGTTCATGGTAAGTTTAAATATAACTGTCACGTGACTATCACGAAGGCACGTTATCAAGAGATAAAGAGGAGGCATGATTTACTTGCTAAAAATTATGTTGTAGATTAAACACAACTTTATAAGCATCAATCTTAAAGTGATTCTGGGAGCCACATAAAATCTCACCAGCCTCGTCATCTATTTAACATCAATGGCACCATTAGGTAGTGAGAGGAGCTGGTTCCAGTGTTTGGTAAGAAGGTGAAGGAAGCGCTGGAGCGTTCCCAGCTGCGGGCTGTGCTGGGCAGCGTGCTCTGGGCTGGCGGACAGTCTTGGTAAATGATCGTCCTGTTCAGTACTAGCTATAGGGAGAAACAAAACTGAAATTCAAGCCTGCTCTGAAAGTTTTCTGAACTCAGAATCATTTTTCAGAAGATTTATGAGAGTTCTGGTCCAGGAAGGAGGATGTGTTGCAGATATCTTAAGGGAATGGCTAACGGCTTGTAACAAATCTCTCTGCAGAGGGAGTGCTCGTTTGACCTACGCGATAGAAAAAGCCTACAGACAACTTTAGGGTATTCATTAACCGTTTTGCTTTCAAAGACTGGGTGATGCATTTCTTTTGGAGCTGAATCCACATAACTCTTGAGTCCATCTACAGTTGCAGCCATCGAGTTTTAAAATATGGCTGTATGAGGAAGAGATGAAGATGAACCCACCTAAGTCTGTAAGTGTCCAACCTCTCCTTAGCCCCAAGGCCTGAAGTATTGATTAACCTCCCGTACCCGTAGGAAACAAGTAAAGAGTGCCTACTTCTGCAAGGATGTGCAGAGCATAGAATTTATGTCCTTACAGAGCCTGAAATCCTATTTCCACATAAGTAGATGAGTCTGCTGAGACATGGATAACGGAGCATGGAATTAGCAGGAGCACAGGTGAGCAGAGATGCTCTGAAATCTCATGCAATTACAGCCAGCAAGACTTGTTTCTTTAGAGAGTAGGAAGATGATGACTACGATTACTGAGGGAGATCGTATCCCTTCATAGTTAATTTAATGTTTCTGATAGCTCATGTACAAGTATCACAGTGTCTGTTGTAATTGAGAATAGATGGTGCAAGTTGTAATGGATTTAGATAGCGCTCTATTCCGGCTGGTGTACAGTAATGATATTATTTTATCTTATTCCAGACTGACTTAATGCATTTCAGTTTAAACGAACCCCAGTTTTTCAAAGAGCCACATCCCCCTTGGATTATGTATGTCTTTTTTGACTGCTAGGAACCAGAAATCTATTAACAGCATGTGGCAAACACTCTATCAGTTACAACAGACATTTTGCATTTGAAATGTCCTAGCAAGCGTCAGGCCTAGAGTACTGCTGAGTCTCCCAGGAAGAGCAGAAAGTAGTTGTTGATACCTCCTTCATGTTCACCTATTCCAGAAGGAAGCTGGAGATAGAAGAGTAGATGGTGGAGAGTAAGTTCTCCGTTTTTTGCTACTGCTTGTCATCCTTTGTACCTGCAGAATTTGTGGAAAGAGCAGATGGAAAATCTTGAATGGGAATAGTAGGCGTTCGCTAAGCATAAACCACGCACATTGCAGTGCTGAGAAGTCTTGGGTTTGTGTTTGTTTTCCTCTTTTTCATTCAAAGGAGTAGAAGGATGAAATTGCAATGTATTCCTCTCTGTCCATCTCCAAAATGGATCGATCTCAAAGTGTGTTTTACAAAGGTGGACCTCTAGCTCTCCTGTTGGGAGAGAAGAAATGGCAAAGTATATATGGTGAGTCCCCTTCATAATATGAAATAGTGGAAACAGGTTTCAAAAAAATGCAGGTAGGTATCTAATGGAGCTTTTCAGATTACTTGAAAAAATACCTAAGGTAACTCCAGATCTCCCATTGAACGTACACAGGAGTTGGGCAATTTAAATTGCAGGCTGTCCTTGTAAATGGTGTAAAGATGTGCAATTACAGACATCAGAATATCTTTGTAAACTTGGCTGTGGGTCTCTCAAACTTTATTACTGATGTGATTTAATTTTATGTCGCTCTTTTCTTGCCAAAGGAAATAGCTTCCCAGGTTTTTGGAAGGAGACTAGAAAATAGCTTGAGTTGAGTACTTCTAAGGTGTCTTAGGGAATTTACTACATCTTTCCTTAGATACCGGGAACCTTTTTCTTTTCTCCACTGCTAAGGCCCTTTTTACAGTTACTGTCAGCATTCCCAGTTGAACTGAATAATTTACCCTTTTAAACTGACAGCAGCTGTCATTATGAAAATTGCAGGGCCAAGTTTGACAGTATTCACACAATGGGGGAACTTAAACTTTTAACAGGCTTCGAGAAAGCCCAGACTTTTCAGCACATCTTGTCAGTCAGTACATGAGCTCATCTCTTCCTTGTGAAAAGTTGGCAGATTAGAAGATTATATCTGACAGATCTGAAACAGCACCGATGACATCCTCCAACAATAATATCTCTGTGAGGTGTGGGGGGGAAGGAAGAGGGGAGAACGGTATAATGAAAAAATTGTTTTTAAAAATCGGGCAAGCGCTTTACAAATTGAAGGATGCACACTCTTCCTGGCTATCTGTTTATAATTCATTCCTCTTGTGTGGGCTAAATATTCACAGTTCTTAATTATTCAGAGATGTACTGCTTTCTCTCTGCAAAAGAACGTTTCTCAGGTTTGAAGGCTTCTCGTAGTTGAAGAAGTTGTGGCCTTTCATGTTGATGAGTAGCTAGTATTTTGACATTAAGGATTAATGGTGGCACGTGTCTAAGGCGAGCGTAACGCAGCGGTGGGTACGGCTGGCATTTTCGAATTGGCTGACGCTGCAAAGAGTCTCTCAGCAAGCGAGTTGCATGGGCAGAGGACGCGCGACTGCAGGGCCTGGCCGGCCCAGGGCTTGTTCTTTGGGCTTTTCCCCTTTTGGTGAGGTTAGTGCCACAAATATGCTTTTCTGCTGGGTTTCCTGAAGATTATGGAGCTTTTTTGTTTCTATCTACCATGAGGGTGGGATGGGGAAGAGGACCAAAAGCCACAGAAGGTTTCTGCTCTCCGTTCTTGCGTTTCCCAGTCTAAAATACAAAACAAGGCCCGAACTGAGGAACGCAGTGCAAGTGAAAATAAGAGGCACAAATTGCTTTAGCATTCTTGTCAGCATCTTTAAAGTTTATCCTTTGCCGTGTCATCTTGTTTCTTTTAGTCTATCTTTAGCCATGCTTCCCTTTCTGAGCCAGAAGTACTTTTGTTATCACTCCTTACCGAGTAAGAGCACGTCGGGGGAAAAAAGAAACAAAACGCTTTTTCTGCCCGTGTTCATTGGGGGAATGAGGAGGAGAGAAAAACCCCTCACTTTTCCTGACCATGTTCACGCCGGGGAATGTAGAGACTACCATTTAGAAACATGACAAGTATTTGTGCCTTCTCTTGCAATATTCTGGTAGTAATTCCCTTTCTAACAAATCCGGTACTGCCTCTCATCGTTTTACTGCCATGCCCAGTTTCACCCCTCGCAAACTCAACAGTGATATACGAAATCATTAAGGGATGTTAATGTTAATGATGTTCCATGTTGGATTCCCTTTTTGTTATTTCAGAGCTTAAAGAAAAAAAGAGATTGTAGGGGTTCTAAGTTGTGTAAGCCATATTTGAAAGCACAGAACGCTACGTCCTGGCCTGTATCAGGGACAGTGTGGCCAGCAGGCCTGGGGCAGTGATTGTCCCCTGTGCTCGGCACTGGTGAGGCCCCACCTCGAATGTTGTGTTCAGTTTTGGGTCCCTCACCACAAAAAAAAGACCTTGAGGTGCTGGAGCGTGTCCAGAGAAGGGCAACGGAGCTGGTGAGGGCTCTGGAGCACGAGTCTGGTGAGGAGCGGCTGAGGGAGCTGGGGGTGTTCAGCCTGGAGAAGAGGAGGCTGAGGGGAGACCTTCTCGCTCTCCACAGCTCCGTGAAAGGAGGGGGTAGCCGGGGGGGGTTGGTCTCTTCTCCCAAGGAACAGGCCATGGGACAAGAGGGAACTGCCTCAAGTTGTGCCGGGGGAGGTTTAAGATGGATATTGGGAAATAGTTCTTCGCAGAAAGGGTTGTGAAGCATTGGAAGAGGCTGCCCAAGGCAGTGGTGGAGTCACCATCCCTGGAGGGATTTAGAAGCCGGGCAGACGCGGTGCTGAGGGACTTGGGTTAGTGATGGTTGTTGTCAGAGTTCAGTTGATGGTTGGACTCGATGATCTGAAAGGTTCCTTCCAACCCGGGCAATCCTATGATTCTATACTGGGCGCACACTAAGAAGTGCACTCGAGCACCGTTTGTGCAAGCCTCTGTTAATTCTCTGTTTCACTCTGTACCGAGCACACCAGAGACTGACCTAAATCCACACCTCCAGCCCCATGAACTCTGCCGTGTACTCCAACAGCTGGCGTTCTGCACAGGCTGGGAGCGCTTGTTGCAAGGACAGGTTAGAACTAGGTGGTTTGTTTGCTTTGCTTGTGAAATAAATTTGTCCCTTTCGAGTGAACATAAACCAAGTACGGTTTATTGTATGGGGCAGACTTTCAAAAAAACCCAAACAAGCCCACCTAATCAGACTGATACTCTCATAAATATAAATCCTGAAATGAATGGATTGGAAATGCTAAAACCAAGTTATTTCATCTCAACCAAACCAAATATCCAGATATTCTCAGAATGAAACAGGAAACCTCAAACAAAACATTTTGGCGTAGGAAGCTGCTCTGCCAGTACAGAAGTGTTTCCATGAAATGTTTTCGATTTTAATGAAATTGTACATTCTGACAAGAAACTGTTTCCTGGAACATGTGTTCTCATCCTCGCTCAGTAGTGAAGGCTCTTAAGAGCCAGGATTGGGCTATTTTTAATATTTTTCTTTCAAGTGTGTGGTGTGAAACCCAAGCTGCCACCTTCAGTTTAGCGGTTGCAGATAAAAGCAAGGCCTTTTCAATCATTAAGAGAAGGAAAAAGGCTGCAGAATCTGCCCAAGGTCTGCGTGCGCTGTATCAGGCAGTAATGAAACCAGTTATGCTGATGATGTTGCTGACTATCTCCATAGTTACCTTTTTCCCACGAGGGAGAAGAAACTGCCTGATCATATCACGGCTGCTTCCCACAACCATCAGCCTTCATCTCTTTGCGGGGAACGGACGAGGAAAGTTTCTCGTCCTCCAAAACGTTATTAGTGTATCGGTTGGTTTTCTCAAATTTTATTCTTTAAAAAAAAAAAAAAAAGAAATCCATATTTTCAGTGCAGAATGGTTATAAAGTGCCAAACCCATCAAGTATTTTAAAGTCAGAGACATTATGTGGCTTGCTTTCCTTTAAGAGAAATTGAAAAGAGAATTAGGATGAGTAGAACGTCCTGCTGAGGTTGGGGTGTAGGTTGTTTGGGTTTGTTGGGTGTGTTTTCCCCCACGCCCCTTTACTGATGTCAACAGTGGGGTGACCCATTACAAAAAGGCAAATCTATTAGAGGACTGAAACCTGGGATTTAGACCGTCTCCCTCTATCTGATGGGTGACCCAGTGGGCAGAGCACAAAACTGGGACTCGGTAGATACCAGTTGTATTCCCAGCTCCATTTGGATTTTGCTTGATCAAATGATTTCATCTTCTCCTATTTCTCTCTTCGCAAACTGATAAGACGACTTCCCTTTTCTAAAGGTGTTAAGGGAGTAACGAACGCTGATGCCGCGTGCTCGGGTACAATATTGATGAGGCCAAACAGTTCCCTCCTCTGGTAGACTCTGCTTTTCAGTTGTGTGCCCAGAGAGCTGCATTGTGCAGGGCATCAGCCCTTGCTGGGGTCGTTGTGGTAATCATCTATATTTCTGTCTTCTATATTTCGTACATTCAAATGAGAAGCAACCTGATTTCAGATCCTATAAAACCCTATAAAAGATTGTCCTCAAACCAGGACAGTCCCCCTAAGGAGAGTAGCCAGAAGGGTGATTTCAGCGTCCTGAAAGACTGTAGAGGAAGGATTTGTAACGAGGACAGTTGTTTTGGTGTTCACATCTATTTGGGATTCACTGTACCCAGAAAAGATGGCTATCATGGGGGTATGTGGGCAGACCAGTAGCTGGAGTCTGCCTGGGGACGGGCTGAGCAAGTGTGCCTCCCGTAAATCAATTAGTATGGGCAGAATTGGATGGGGATAACTCTTACCAACTACCCACATTGTAAATTGGCGGCTGTTAGGATCAACTCGTGGTTCTATCAGGAATCCGTGAAGGTGCTCAGCACATTGCAGGAGGTATTCGTTACCCAACTGCACTGGACTTGAAGTGATTAAGGTCATGTCGTGTATTTTAGAAGTACTGTAGCAATTCGAATGGCTCTGTCTTGGATAATTGTGTTTGTTTCTTTATGTTAAATTTACGAACACTTTTATGCCTTCTCCCCATGTGCTTGCAGATTTTACATGGTAATTTGCAAAATAACCCTGATTGCTCTTTCAAAACTCCTTTCAGCATGCTGTCTGTAAAAAGCAGCATGGACAGTGCTGGGAGCTGACAGCGCATCGTGCAGACTGCTGCTGCTGCTTCACCAGTGTCGTGTTTTGTGGCATCTTCAGTCTAATCATGAGCTTGAAAAAAATCTCTTTATCAGGAACGTTCGTTTCTGTTGGTGCACTACCAAAAGGTACCTTGATATCTGGGGAGGGGCTGTTGGCAAGGGCATGGAGCGATAGGCCGAGGGGCAATGGTTTAAACTAGAGCAGGGCAGGTTTAGATGAGCCATTGGGAAGAAGTTCTTTCCACTGAGGGTGGTGAGACACTGGCCCAGGTTGCCCAGAGAGGGGGTGGAGACCCCATCCCTGGAGACATTCCAGGCCAGGCTGGATGAGGCTCTGAGCGACCTGATCTAGTTGTGGATGTCCCTGCTCACTGCGGGGGGGTTGCACTAGATGGCCTTTAGAGGTCCCTTCCAACCCAACACGCTCTGTGATTCTGTGATCTTGACGGCTGCTGTTGCAGTGTACGTGGTCATTTGCTAAATGCTGCAAGATTGTCCATATTATTTTGTAAATAATCCCCGAAATCTCTGTCCCATCTATTTTTGTAGGTCAAGTCAAGTGACGGCTGCACCCTCTCTTGTTGCTGTAACCACTGCATTACGGTCTCCCTGTCCATCCCGAGTTACAGAGAGAAAATGTTCTCTGCAGAACGCTACCAGCGTGTCGTACGATATGACAGTCCCCTTGGCCCTCTGAGTGATGAATGGCTCTACTTAGGCTGTATTGTATTTGCTTTAATTTCAGCGGACACACATGATTCATTCTATTCCGTGCCGCAGAGTCCCTGCGGCACATAAGGTATCCGCGAGTTTCATTTTGGCAAGTTGGTAATTGCCTGCCCTCGGTATGTTTATTGTAATATTGGTGCATGTCGGTTTGCGGGGAGAGGGGAGGAAATCGGGAGCGTGACTGAAATGGGAATGTCGGATGGAAAAAAAAAAAAAAATGGCGCCAGAGTTTTACATAATTCACGCCTTTGATGAGGGCAGCAAGGAGCTCCAGAAACTAGCCATCACCCACCATTGCTGGCTGTAGTGCTGGGTGCTAGGTTTAAAAATCTAGCCTACTTTGCTGGAGGTATTTCGTATTAATGTTTAGTTTACTTTGTGTGTGTGTTTTGGGGGGTTTTTGCTGTTGTTTTTAAACCAGGTGACCCAGAAGTGTTACTTCCCCTGCCACCCTTCTTCCGTCCCTCCCCTCTCCTTCCAAAGACCCCGATTTGTTTTATTTTTCTCCCCTTGTTGTTTAGTAGGCTGACTCCAGATGCTTGTATTTCCACTTCTGCTTGGCTGACGGGGTAAACCCAAATAGGTAGTTGTTTACATGTATAAAGCGAATATGGTGACAGGAAATCAATCTCGGTAGGAAAATTAGCTGGGTCTTTCACTTGCTCTTTTGCTCATCTGAAGACCGAATCATCTGCAGTAAGGCAGGTTTACAGCCGAATTTTTTAGCAGAGTGTAAACCAGCATTAGTCGTGTGGGGAGGGGTAGAGATATCAAGCATAAATCCCCCAAACCTCGAACGACTGGCTGTGCATCTAACCACATAGAGATTATGAAACGCTGACAAATTAAAAGAAATTTTGTACTGGATGTCGTACTTGTCGGTCAGCTCCAGGAACAATTGCTGATACTCTCCTTGCTTTATTCAGTAAAAATGTCATGAGGGAGAAGAGTTAAAGGTCTGAAGTCTACTGGCTCAGCACCCCTGTAAAGAACATTGATGTGATTGGGAGACACTTTGGGGCACATCTGCTAATCACATCTCCTCTAAGACTGTGCTAGTTGGGTTTTTTGTTGTTGTTTTTAATACAATGTGCCTTGCTTGCATGTCACAGTCATCACTTGATGACTTTACAGTATTAAGGGCTTGAGCGGAATTACAGGCGGGGAATCTGGTGTAGAGTTGTCTGTAGTGTCAGAATGCTGACCTGTACTGGCCGTCAGACTCACGCGGATAAGGCAGAAGGAGCGGTGATGATTGGCTTGTTAGATTAGGAATTTAAAAGATCTGAAAAGGAAAAGAATACTACTGGGCTGCCTTTCCCTGATGTTATTGGCAAGCCGCCCTTTACTTGAATGGGTTTAAAGTTGGACGCATTTATTCATCCTGCTGTGATTTATGGGATACAGTAAGCTGTGCGATGGCCTCACTTCACTACTGACTCATCTGCTGACGTTGAGAAATCTTCTTCCGCACTTAAAACATAGGTGATAATTCTTCCCTATTTCCTAAAGTAATCCGGTGTGTGTGTCCAGTTATGGCTGGACAGTGCTGCTGAAGAGTGGTTTCGTATGTAGAGGAAGGTAGAAAAAGATGTTTTAATGAGTTTTCCATTATTTGCAATCTCAAATGGACAAGGCTTTTGCAGTGTTTTGAAATTTTCTGTTGTTAGTGTGTGCGTTTGATCTTTGTTTGTATTTTTTACAGTTTCTCCTACATATACTTTACAGTTTCTCCTCTTTTGTGGTTGCTGCCACGTGTCATGGGGGTTGATGATTGAACAACAAAATTCTCTTTCTTTTTATTCTACCTTGGACATACTTCAAGGTTTTGTGTGCGTGTGTATGCGTAGTTCGTATTTGTTTTCTCTCTGAGTATCCAGGTTTGCTTAGGCTAACTCTAGGAGGAAAAAGAAAAATTACATTCCAAAATAGACTATGACCCATTTTTCTCATTAAAATCAAAAAAGCATTTAATTTCAGGGGCTCTGTTTCATCTCGTGTTTGCACACTCTGTTTAAGCCTGTTCAATGTCTTGCATTAGAACTTATTACTCATTGGGCTCCCTTTTCATGATCAGCTTAATGGACACAAGTGGATAGTGTGGAAGGAAGCGAGCCGTGATTTTCCTTTTTGTTAGAGTTTAGCTACCAGGGTAGACAGCTTACTTCTCAGCCAGGGCATGAAGAGCATGTGTTCTGGGGCCAATTAAGGATTTTCCATCTAATGTGGGGATTTTTGTTAATTTTTGAAGTGTCCTATTTTCACAGAAAACTAAGGTTAAAAATAACTCCTCCGAGGAAGTAAAATGATGAATTGAAGAACTTCTTGACAAATCTTTCTGTGTAACTGTAGGGTTTACTGTTAGGGACGTTTTGACAAAACTCAAAACAATACACAGAGCGGGTAAAGAACAAGGTGCCTGGGGGATCTCTGTTTTGAATATCCTATATTTCGCCTTTGGCTATGTTATGAATTTGATGTCAGTTGTCGACCAATATAAGCTTTTAATAGTTAAATGCTGCCTTTGTCTTTGGGGACAAAAGCGAACTCCTTAAATCAAGAGGGTAATTAATTTTCCTGACAAGCTTTCAAAATGCTCGATTGAGATTTTAGCCCTCATATATATGACTTGACAGTTTGCATTTGCCTTCTCCCACCGCCTCGTAAAAACTGCATGCCTTTGCTGAATCATATTGTTAACATGTACGAATCTCCATAACACCAAGAAATGAGATTGTGGGTTTATGTGTAACAAAAACTTTGGAAACTACTCCTTCAAATGCTTCCAGAGCTTGGAAATGCATCTATGTATGTATCTGCTTTATGCATGAAGTTTCAAAATCTCACTGGAAAAGGTCCTTTATTCTAAAACCTGTAATTCATAGAATCGTAGAATGGTTAGAGTTGGAAGGGACCTTTAGAGGACATCTCATTCCCACCCCCTGCCCTGGGCAGGGACACCTCCCACCAGCCCAGGTTGCTCCAAGCCCCGGCCAACCTGGCCTTGAACCCCTCCAGGGATGGGGCAGCCACAGCTTCTCTGGGCAACCTGGGCCAGGGGCTCACCACCCTCACAGCAAACAATTTCTTCCTGAGATTCCATCTCAATCTCCCCTCTTCCAGTGTAAAACCGTTCCCCTTTGTCCTACGGCTCCCCTCCCTGATCAGAGTCCCTCCCCATCTCTCCTATAGGCCCCCTTTAGGGACTGGAAGAGGCTGGAAGGTCTCTCTGGAGCCTTCTCTTCTCCAGGCTGAACCCCCCCAGCACTCTCAGCTTGTCCTCACAGCAGAGGGGCTCCAGCCCTCCCAGCATCTCCGGGGCCTCCTCTGGCCCCGCTCCAACAGCTCCGTGTCCTTCTGATTTTGGGGGCTCTATTATGTTCTAAAACCAAGGAAACTGCATGATGTTTTTGATGCGCTGGTGACAATGTTTGCAGTCGGAAGCAGTGGGAGACAGGGAGGCCCTGGCCAGTAACTGCAGTGTTGGCCCTTTGCTGCTCCCATCTGCTTGCTGGATGACTTTGTAGCTCGATGTCTCTGCTCTTTCCTGTAATAACTCCTAAATCACAACTTCAGTGATGGTTCCTCTGCAGCTCCCCCAGCCCTGGCGCACGCTACGTGTCTCTATAACCCTGCAGTCCTCAAGAATGGCTGTGTGTTTGGGGGTGAACTTGGAAGAGCCAGTAAAACAGTGCTATTGTGTGTCAGCGGAAAATCTGGCCTTGAAGTTTTTTTGGCTGAATGCTTCTGTTTTGTCACATTTAGTTCCCCTTCAGCCAAATTAATTCACTGAGTAACAAATTTATGTGAAAATTGAGATTGAGAAATCAGTTTTGTTGTTTCTAGTTCTGCCGTTGCCCTTCTGTGTTAACTTCTAGGAAATTACTTACCTTCTGTGTGCAAAATATATCCATTTAGAAAAAGTCAAAAGTCGGTGGTCGGCAGATCACCCTCTGTCTCAGTTTATCCGTTTCTCTGTTAAAGGTCTGGGATTGTTTAGCCAGACTTACTGTTAAATATCCGTGTTGATTTCCATTCTTGCAACCTGTCTTTATTATAAAACTATTCTCAGGAGCCAGGAGTATAATGGTATAATATGGGCTGAATGCAATAAAGATGGTGCCGTCTTTTTATAATTGGGTTCAGAGTAGTTGGGAGCCAAGTTACATTAGGTATATTGTAAAATAGCCTAATAAAAGTGACTTATTTAATGAGAGTGGGGAGTAGTTAGGTTGATTAATTTAGGGAGGGAAATCTCACTACAAATGAATTGTTATTTTTATGTTTAATTATTCATTAAACATATGACAACAGTTTTTCATGAAGAAAGAAAAAAAAGGGTGTCAAAATATGCTATGCAGGAGTACGGGGGAAAAGCGATCCAGATGTTAGAATAAAATAGGGAGCTTTGTGAAGTAGAAACTGTCTGAGTCCTATAGCAAATGTCAAGTGGTTCCTACAGAAATCTGATTCCAGTGCTGCTTTCCCACAAGGCTCACGATGACTCTAGCTTTGATTTTAGGAAGGTAGCGTTTGAGTTGTGAATGCAGTCGGGCAAGTGTCTTGGTTATGGATATGAGCTGTGACACGGGGACATCAACTTTAGATACGGCATGTGCTCTGCCGTGACAGGTAGCGCAGTATCCCGCCTGCCTCAGTAAGGAGGGTGATGGGAGCGGGTGGGAGCATGTCGTGGGTCGTTGAAGTAGATGATCTTTTCGATTACAGGTATTTTACAGCATGCGTATGCCTCTTGAAATATCAGCACAGAGAAAGGATTTTTTGTGTTGGACTGCGCTAGTACCCTCTGAATGGTGGCTTTTCTATCGGGGGAATGACTTAAGGTTTATGGTCAGTGGCTTCAGGCAGGTTCGGTCCTGTCTGTTAGCCTGTACGGATACCTGTCACAGCCCTTGCTGTGGTTTAGCTACTGTAAAACCATGAGAGTCAATGTCCTGTCACCTGTGCCAGCCGCCGAGGTTCACATCTGGCTATCCAGAGCAATCGCATCACTGAGCACGTGGGCCTTTGTCAAGGCAGGGCTCTTTGATCCATCCGAGAGCGTTGCTGAAGGAGCCAGAGCAGCCCAGTGACCAGAATTGTAAACCAGACTCGGGGCTTTGATCAGTGACTCGCCGTGTAATTGTGTCACTTATCTCCCTTCTGCTAAAGGTGCCTGCTTTTGAAAGCCAAGAATTGCTATTCACAATTGCCAGGCAGAATGGTAAGTCTAAACAAAACTAGAAGTCGCTAGAACGTAACTGCTGCCTTCTGCACATTAAAAATGCAATTGAGTGCTGCAAGGAGCAGCTAATATGGTTTATCTGTAGTCTCAAATGAAGACCTCAGCTCCGAAGAGCACGTGGCATAGCAGTGGTTTAAATTCTAAAACTAAGCCAACCCGGCTTAGCACACACCGGCACACGGATGGCACTGTGCAGCGCTCCAAATATGCTGCTATGAACCGGTTAATTTATTTCCTTTCTCCAGAGGGCTCCTGCTTCAATGTCCCATGAAGTGACCAAAGCTACATTGCCAGTATTTGAGTTTGGCGAAAGTGGAATCTCGGATTTAATCAGAGTGACCAGATCGGATTCCCAGAGTACCGAGGTTTGGTTTTGTTGCCTTCTCTTGCCTTTCCCAATAGCGGTGGGAGCTCACATTATTGCTGGCGATGAGATCACTTGGTGAAGTGATTCTGCTGTCAGCTAATCGGTAGGTCTGTGAATTAAGTTAGTTTATCATTTGTGATCGAGTGCTTGCACCGGGTGCTGTTTCCATCCACCCGGCAGAAGAAGTGCAGCTGATAGCGTCTTACGGCCGCACCACGTATACCCCCAGGGACGTTTTCTTCATAACTGTTGGAAAGAAGCTCTGTTCTGAGGGAGGATTTGATGGGCCAGCATGAGGCAAATGAGGTTGAAATTAATTATCGCCAAGCGTTGTTGCTGTTGGTATGTTTTATCCCTGCCCACTCCTGCGCAGGGGTGCTTGCGGGTCGTGCTCGGAATGGCTCCCGGTGACTCCCCAGGTGGGTTTTAATGGCCTGTTCGGCGCAGTAAATGTCAGTAACATAGATCAAACCCACCATTATAGTAAAGTAAATACGGAAGAGAAATGTGTGACTTCCCCCCTTCAGTTCCACGAGCTGATACCTCAGAATTATCTGTGCCTTCATTGTCAGTTTTCATTATCTTTCCTTCCTCCCCCATACAGTAAATAATACTGTAGTCATCATAACAAAATGACTCGGGTTAATTTCATATTAATATTAGCATTTTACTGCCTAGGACACTTTCCATATGTAGACTACATACCTTGCTTTTATTTATTCCTCTTCTGTCCGTTTTCATTCTAAGCCAGTGGCTGTTTAATCTCTCAGATTTTTAAGGAAATAAATTGTATGTGACAGTCCCCGTGTACTGCATTTGGTAGCAAGGAGCTACGTTTTCAGTGAGGGACTCTAGAACTTATTGTTAAACTAACAGATAAAACGAGATAATTTTGAAAGAGTAGTTGAGTCTTGGTGCTCCCGGAGCACGTTGCTAAGAATGTCTTGGGAGTGGGCAGGATGAGTCAATCTCTGCTAAGGGTACGGTATATTTAGGGGTCATGTGCCTTCTTAGTAACGTGTGAGTCGTCACAATCAAGATGATTTGGATCCTACGTATCTAATTAAAGGAAACTTATCACCCATGTGACTTTCAGTAAACCGATGGTTTGAAAAGATTGGGTCTAGCTTTTTTACTCTGGAATTTCGCTGCTGTGCGTGTTGCTGATACCGGGAATACCATACTCCTGTTGTTTGAAGGGCTGCTGGAATTCCACCAGAAGTAGATTTAGTTGATGAGGATTAAAGATTAAGAGGGTTGAGTTAGGGCCCCGGAGATGCTGGGAGGGCTGGAGCCCCTCTGCTGTGGGGACAGGCTGAGAGAGCTGGGGGGGTTCAGCCTGGAGAAGAGAAGGCTCCGGGGAGACCTTGGAGCCCCTTCCAGTCCCTAAAGGGGCTCCAGGAAAGCTGGGGAGGGACTCTGGAGCAGGGAGGGGAGCCATGGGACGAGGGGGAAGGGTTTGACACTGACAGAGGGGAGATTGAGATGAGATCTGGGGAAGGAATTGTTTGCTGTGAGGGGGGTGAGCCCCTGGCCCAGGTTGCCCAGAGAAGCTGTGGCTGCCCCATCCCTGGAGGGGTTCAAGGCCCTTGGAGGGGCTTGGAGCAACCTGGGCTGGTGGGAGGTGTCCCTGCCCAGGGCAGGGGGTGACACTGGGTGGGCTTTAAGGTCCCTTCCAACCCAAACCATTCTGTGATTCTACGAAGTCTCAGGGAAATTAATGGATACATTTTCCATACCAAGCGCCATTCTAGCACAGGGGACACTCTCACACCGTTGACGGGAGGTTTTATTTCAGTCCCACGTGATGCTGAGCAGTGCTCCACGCCTGAGCCTGCCACCCGGGCGCCAGGCTGAAGGGCAGAGGGGGAGGACTAGAACTGAGCGGTGTCAATTCTCACTTTTTGGTGTCAAAGCAGCACTCTGTTCCTAAGAGACACTTCTGCCTGGAATCTCAGACTTGATGCTTCTCTTTTTTGGCCTTCTCTCTGCTTCACATCTCCGTATGATCAGTCGGTGCAGTGCCTCTCTTGTGGAATGGTATTTCAACTCACTGTAAGGAGATGGGTTTTTTACACAAGATAGCAAGGTTCTGTAGGTGATTGGGAGTATATTGTCAAAATACCCTTGAGGTTCCTCTCTCAGGCCGAAGAACACAGGGAGCTCAGGTCGCTCCCTCAGAATACAGCGAATGAGATGAGGTGTAGAGTATTATTTTCTTGTCCTGGTGATGAATTCTTACCACGTCCTGTGAAGCAAATGATGCATGTGTTTTTCTATGAATTCCAGATATATCCTTACCTGTGCCATAGTTCTGACGCTTGCCATTGTGCAGGGGGGGAAAGACATGATTTATAATTGGCCATACATGTGGACACCTGCTGGAATATAAAGACCTTTAGGAGAAACACCATTACATTCATAGTTTACTTTAATGCAGGCTGCAGACTAATCAGTATAAATTGCTTAGATTTACATGGGATTTGTGAATATCAGGGTGCTATGTACATAAAACTGGAATATGTGGTGGTGTTCTTAGTTTTTGTGTTACTTGTTCTTAGAAACACTGAAAACCTTTTGTCTACAAGGGCTGAAACAAGTTCAGATCTTTTTTGCTGAAAGTAGCAGGTGTTTTCTTGTTCCTCTGTTAGAGGAAAATTAAATTTGAAACAGCAGAATTTCCCTGGGAGGGAAATCCCGTCTTCTGGGGGCAGCTCTAATACTGGCTGGTGTATGCTTTTGTGTATTCTCTGGTCTGTTTTTCACCTCCTGACTCATGTCTTGTATCTCGAATATGGCTGTTCTGGGCCGAGGAAGCAGCTTTCTGATCTGTCCGTCTGATGTCTGAAGTCCTGATGTGCAAATGGAGGCTGAGACGCTGACGAAATGTAACTGCTAAATAAGCAGCGTGAGCGTTGTAAGTGCTGAGCCAGACCCACACGAAATGAGTGCTGCAAACAAACCGGACTGGCTTCTGGCTGAAGAAAGACTTCGCTCTAAAATTTTGATTATTCAAAGTGGTTTTGATACCCAGCGAGGCAAAACGGCGAGCAGATTATTCGTAAGATAAATATAAAGTCTGTAGACGTAAACCTCTGCAGATGTAAACCAGAAAAGTTCCTCATACCAGGTAGATTTGACGTTTTTCAGTGCGCGGATGGATGGAGTTTGATCGACAGGTCAGTTGTCAGGATTTTGTATGATTCCGAAGTGAGCAGTTATTTTGTCCCCTCGATGTGTTACTCGGGATTTACGTTGTTAATGTTGTCAGGAAAGCAGGAGTGGTCAAGCTGTGAAGAGAGGCAGCTGGTGGGCTGGGGAGAAGCAGTGAGAAAAAAGTAATAAAAGAGTTAGGTGGGAAAGAAGAGACGGATGACCATGCAGATTTAAAGAAGTTGTGTCAGCTCTGTTAAATTTTGAGTTATACCCAATTCTGGTCCATCCTGTCACAGAAACACAGAATGGCCAGGGTGGGAAGGGACCTCTGGAGATCACCCCGTCCAACCCCCGGCCAGAGCAGGGTCACCCAGAGCAGGTGGCACAGGGACGCCTCCAGGCGGGGTTGGGATGTCTCCAGAGACGGAGACTCCCCCACCTCTCTGGGCAGCCTGTGCCAGGGCTCTGCCACCCTCACAGCACAGAAGTTCCTCCTCGTCTTGAGATGGAACTTCCCACGGTCAAGTTTGTGCCCGTTACCCCTTGTCCTGTCCCCGGACACCACTGAGAAGAGCCTGGCCCCATCCTCCTGACAGCCCCCTTGAAGTATTGATCAGCGTTGATAAGATCCCCCCTCAGTTGTCTTTTTTCCAGACTGAAGAGACCCAAATCCCTCAGCCTTTCCCCATCAGAGAGATGTTCTCGTCCCCTCGTCATCTTGGTAGCCCTTGTACTTTTGTGATTAGGGAGCCAAAGGAAAATCTGGGAGTGGGGAGTGAGGCTTTTGCCTTCTCTCCTGTTGTTCTGGAGCTTCTACGACAGGCTTCTGAGCAGCTTGAGTTTCCGACTTTGCCTCCCTCCTTTATCAAAGATCATGACTTCCCTGGAATCTCTACAAGGAGCAGGCTTTAAGGGGGCAGCATTGCCAAACAGGCTGTGGATTCCGTGCCCCTTTAAAAGAAATCTCTTCTTTTTGTATGCAAAGGCGTACCTAGAGCATGGTGTGCAAATCTTTTCTAACCAGTTCTCTCAAGTGTCCATTTAGCGAATCAAGGCATGGCTGAGCCCTGCTGTTCTCGCACACTCTATTCCCCAGCCACCTCTCATGTTTTCCTCAGCATACAATAGCAGCAGTACCATCTTTCCTACCGGTATCTCCATTTCTTCCGATAAGTATCCTCCAAAAGTATTCCCACTTCTGTGGATTGTTACTATTCCCCAGCGGCAGGCTCCCTCTGCACAGTTTTTAATGTAAAGAATCGGATGATTAAATATTTGACAAGAGCATTCAGCACTGAAATACTAATAAATTGCATTATCTCATGGGGCGGAGGGTTATTTTTTTGTCATTTTAACAGCAGAATAGAGTAATGATGCTTTTGGAGGTGTGTGGGCAGAAAAGGTTACAGTTTTGCTGCATGTAAATGCAAGCAAGTCCTCCTTTCTTTGCAGTAAGGCTTTAATATAATTTGCAACCATTGTTAATTTATCATAATCCCTCCTCCCTGCTCCCCCCAAAACCCCCCAGTTGTTTAAAAATTCAGTGTGTGTGTATATTAGCCTCATGCTTTTAAAATTCACATTTTTATCATGGAGCAAACTTGAATTCCAGGTTCATTGTGGCAAGAAAAATAAATCTTAAAATTGATACTAAAAGAATCTCTGCTCCTGCTCTCTAGGTTCTCATAGGAATTAATTTAATTCGGAATTCGAAGTATAAATCTCCTTTTTCCACTCCCGTTTTTCCAGTGTGACAGCTGTGTCTGTGGTTCTGGTCTGGTTTTGTGCTACTCCCATCGCTGTGGTTATCCAAGCACCCGATGTGTGGCGCAGAAGGGAATTAGCTATTTCTTACTTAACTGATGCAGCCCAGCAGAACTAAGGCAGCTATGTAGGCATGTGTGATTCAAGGAGAATAATAATAATATTCTGATTATGAAGCAGCCGTGCTTCCGTGCATTTTACTCTTTAGAGACTGGATTAGCTGTTGCCCCGTACCTGTCCCTGTTTCTACCAGGGCAAAGTGAAATTAAAATGTAATCGTTTGACTTGGAAGCCTCAGTCCGCCTTCGCGCCGCTGTGAGTGAGTCAAAGTGCAAATTAATGGTCAGTCTGTCATTAAGGTGTCAGTCTGCTGGCTTCTGTTTGAAATTGCTATCGACTCCTTCGGTGACCTTGAGAAATTCATTTAGTTTATCAGGTTTTTGCGTTTGCGAAGCCGAGCAGTACTTCATTAGGATGCCAAGTTAGCTACTCTGTATGAATGCGAGCGCTTTGTCCTTTAGTGGATCGCAGCGATGCTCTCCGGTGTGCTGTCGTACAGGACTCCACTGAAGCTTCGGAACTGTGAGCCGAACTGTCCCTTTGCGAGGGCAGGCGGGTCAGACTGTGCAGAATCAGATGCAGAGTCAGAGTCTAAAGATAGGAACACGAGAGGGCCAGAAGTGAGTGTGAGTTATTGATGGGATGGTGTCGGTGTCATCGTGGCAGGCGTGATACACTGAACAGGGCTCTCCGGTTGCATCTCTGAGCAGTGGTGCATTAGCTCGCAGCAGAGTTGTTTCTGGCAAAACGCTGTTGCTTGTGTCCCCAAGCCTGATGCTGCAGGGGAAGGATGCCATCCTGGGCAGGCTTGAGAGGTGGGTCCGTGCCAACCTCATGAAATTCAACCAGGCCAAGTGCAAGGTCCTGCACGTGGGTCAGGCAATCCCAAGAACAAATCCAGGATGGGCAGGATGGGTGGAGAATACCTGGAGAGCAGCCCCGAGGAGGACGACTTGGGGGTGTTGGTGGATGAGAAGCTCAACGCAACCATCAATGTGCGCTGGCAGCCCAGAAACCCCCCGCAGCCTGGGCTGCGTCCCCAGCAGCGTGGGCAGCGGGGCGAGGGGGGGGATTCTGCCCCTCTGCTCCACACAGGGGAGACCCCCCTGCAGTGCTGCCTCCAGCGCTGGGGACATCGGGAGCACACGGAGCTGTTGGAGCGGGGACGGAGGAGGCCCCGGAGATGCTGGGAGGGCTGGAGCCCCTCTGCTGTGGGGACAGGCTGAGAGAGCTGGGGGGGTTCAGCCTGGAGAAGAGAAGGCTCCGGGGAGACCTTGGAGCCCCTTCCAGTCCCTAAAGGGGCTCCAGGAAAGCTGGGGAGGGACTCTGGAGCAGGGAGGGGAGCCATGGGACGAGGGGGAAGGGTTTTACACTGACAGAGGGGAGATTGAGATGAGATCTGGGGAAGAAATTGTTTGCTGTGAGGGTGGTGAGCCCCTGGCCCAGGTTGCCCAGAGAAGCTGTGGCTGCCCCATCCCTGGAGGGGTTCAAGGCCAGGTTGGCCGGGGCTTGGAGCAACCTGGGCTGGTGGGAGGTGTCCCTGCCCAGGGCAGGGGGTGGCACTGGGTGGCCTTTAAGGTCCCTTCCAACCTGAACCATTCTATGATTCTCCCACACTCATGCCCTCCGATCCGTTAACAGTCTCAGCTCGTTGCAGAGTTACAGCAGCCACGAGAAGGCTTCTCGATCTGGGACGTCTTTGCTGCACAGCAAAGCCTGGGAAATCGCCCAACTTAACTTGCTTCTAAGATCCAGCAGAATAGAAGGGATTCCTTCCAATAGCCCGCTTCTCTAATGTTATTGAGAACTGGAAAAAAAATGGTCATCCAGGTAGTGTTTCATGGCTGCAAAGTAGCCAAGAGCGAGATGAGAATTACTTAATGGGGGCAGTACTTTTAAAGTTGAGAAAAAAATGCGAAGATTTTTCTAATATTCCTGGGGATGAATAGTTTAGCTTCATTTTAAATGAAAATGGGCTCCACATTTCTTAGAATCTCCCTGACAGAACTTCTAGACGAATGCTGGGGAGGCTTGAGACAGCGCTGTCACTCGGCATTTTTAGGTGTCAGTGGCAGTAGATATCCCTGTCCACTTAAAGGATCCAACTTTTTTCACGTCCAAGCAATACTCAAAGCATCAAACGCTTTTCTGGTAGTTTTTTTGTGTTTGAGGTGAGTCTGTTACTCCCCCGTTTTTGAGCAAAACAAAGAGTAAGAGGCCTGAACTGGAAATCGCTTTTGCAAAATTATTCTCACCTGCTGCGCTTGAAGTGAAATACAGCCCGTATTCTTTATGAAGAAAATAGCTCCTCATTGCTCACCTAAACCATTTTAACAAGTGAGAATGACAGCTCTTCACTGGTTTATGACCCTTGTATATCAGAGTTGAATTATTTTAAAATAATGGTTTATGTCTCCAGATAGACTTCTCTGTATATCCTGCTGAAATGTAGATTATACCTGATGGGAAGCTTTTATTTTTTTTTTAAAAGAGAGAGTATCTTGAGCGACCTAAGAGGTGGTTTTCTTTACAGCGACAAAAGAGTTAATTTGAAAATTTAAGCTTCAAGTTGAAAGTTTCTCCTTTTTTCTTTTTGTAGCAGACTACGTTAGGACTATTAGGACAAGAGGAAACGGGTTCAAGTTACGTCAGGGGAGGTTTAGATTGGATATTAGGAAACATTTCTTCACTGAAAGGGTTATTAAACATTGGAATAGGCTGCCCAGGGAGGTGGTGGATTCACCATCCCTGGAGGTGTTTAAAAAAAGGGTGGATGGGGCACTTAGGGACATGGTTTAGAAGTGGCTCTTGTCAGGGTAGGCTAAAGGTTGGACTCGATGATCTTAAAGGTCCCTTCCAACCTCAGCAATTCTATGATTCTAATTCTATGATTCTATGTTTTTTTGAGACGCACATACACATCGGGGACAGGAATTCGGCCCTGCTGATTATGCGTTATCCTGACCTGTTTCATGGGGCGAGTAACATTCACAGCAGCAGGAAACCTTTGGATGATTTAGGAACTTGGTACCTCCTGAAAGTCCCTCCGCTGTGTATTTTTCACGTTAGCTAATCAGTTTGGTATGGGGAGGTAATATTTAAACTAGCAGAAAATCATTAGATGATTTACAAAATGGGGAAAACACACGGTGAGACCGTGAGGCTTCTTTTGGAATAGAAAATGATTTAATTATTCTTCGCCGTTCGAAACATTCGTCTTGGTAAAAATTAAAATGATTGTGTCAGGCAGAAAATTGTGTTCCGTGTTAATATTTGCTGTAAATGAACAAATGGCAGAGTGTCAGTTGGTTTCTTTGCTGGACTGAAAAAATGAAATAGGTTCTGTGGTCTTTTTAATACACAGTAGTTTTTCAAAGCTAATAAGGGAATTCTGTAAGCCCGGTTGTGCTTTATATTTTAATTCCAGGAAGTCTGTATCTTTGTCTAGTGGAATTATTCTCTCTTTCCTTTCTCCCTCAGTGCTAGAATTCTTGCTTGGAAGTATTTGCATCTGTGTAAGGTAATTGTTGCCGCAGCGTCTTATCGTACCGCACACTGTACATGGTCATGGGATTTCTGCGCAGAACTGGGGACCTGAGTGGGTTTTCCTGCCTGTTGTCCTGGGTTTTTCCTGTACTGGATTTGGCAGCCTGCCCCCGCGCCCCAGGGATGTAAAATGTTAAAAAAAAAAACCCCAACCTGTCTTGGTTTGCCAGCATTTTGTACTTGTTCCATGTAGCACCGAAACAATGGAGGGCAATAATAAACTCCGGCTTCCTAAAAACTTGAAATACTAGGTGGATATGCATAAAGGATTATTTTTTTTAAAGAAAAATTAGCTAAAAATCAGTAGAATCTGATCATGTCAGTCATAGGTGGACGCACCGTGGATTCTGCTCTTAGCGAAACCTGTGGGACTTAGTTTTGCCGCCGTGCAGCTGGCCATGGGATGGAGAGCAAGGGCAATGTCTAGCACACCGAAGGACACAATTTGGCCGGCAGCGGTAAAAATGAATAATTAGAAGCCTTTTGCATACTGCTCTATTTCCATTTTGTTCTTGCATAAACTGCTGTTTTGAAATTGTTTCTTCAGTAGCCCGGCGTTCAGGCTTAGGGTACTGAGCCAGATAATCAGCTGTCTCTCACAGATTTCTATATGTATTTTTTCAAAGCCAGAAGGAACCTTTAGATAATCCACTTTAGTCTCCTCTCTAACTGCAATATTTCACTTGTTAACCCTAGATGGAGCCCAGAGATCTTTTTCAAGCCCGTTCTGCCTTCACGCACCTGAGGACACAGTCAGTTGTTTTTTTCTCCTCAAAAAGGAGCTAAAACCAGAGGCTGAAGTTAAAACCCAGCCA
Source organism: Chroicocephalus ridibundus (assembly GCF_963924245.1). Classification (NCBI taxonomy): domain Eukaryota; kingdom Metazoa; phylum Chordata; class Aves; order Charadriiformes; family Laridae; genus Chroicocephalus; species Chroicocephalus ridibundus. The sequence goes on along the minus strand of NC_086306.1, from coordinate 2,559,995 downwards.
AAGTGGGACCCCCCCGAAAATAACATGCTGCTGTGCGGAGCATTTCTGTATTTCTTCCCTCCTCCCGCGCGGTGGGTGGAAGCAGGGGGAGAGGAGGGGGGTTTCCAGCTGCCTGCACTGCTTTAATCTCACCATTTGGGGTAATCCATGGGAATGGGGAGGGAGCGGAATGGTTATATTCCGTTTGACCTCAGCTCTGAGGCATTTTTGAACACGACAAATGAAGCCCGGGCAGGGGGAGGGGGCGAGGAGGGCAGAGAAGGCAAACTAGATTAATGGTTGTGCGGTCCCATATGGCTTTCAGACCTTTATTTGGAATCCCCTTAAGGTGATCAAACTACTCCAGCATAAAAGGGATGGGGATTAAAATGGTTCCTGCTCGTTTTGACCTTGTTACTTTAAAAAATATTATAATATAACATAAATAAAAATATTATGTGCTGCGGTACAGCCTGCTGAACTCTAGTTTTCAGGATAAATCTGATGACACCTGAAGAAAAAGATGGATACCAGCCCTTCCCCTGGTAATATGAGGGAAATTTTAACCTTTTGCATGTTACCAGGCGCCCAGTTTTAAACTAGGAGTCTAAATTACAACACTCGATAGGTAAATATTCTTTTGGGGAAAGCACGGCCCAGTTATGGGATACTGGGGTTAATGGCAACTCAGAGCCGGAGTACAGGCGTAGAACCACCTGACAGTGTTGTTGTCACTCTAGTTATCTTTGTTTCAAACCTTTACTTACAATAACTTTTTTTTAATCAGGAGAGAGTACTTGCTTAATCACAGATCTGATATACTAGGCAGCCAGGAATAATGGTATTAATTAAATTTAACCAACAAAGCAATTTAACTAGCGTGCCACACCTGTTCCTCAGTGTTCATTTAATTGTAGAGACAAATGTCTGGTCTTACTCATTCTCTTTCATTTTTTAAAATCCCTCTGTGCTGGGGTAGCCTCAAACTTGCCTCCATATGGCACCACAGAAAGAGGGCTCTAACTGTGATTGAAGGATTGGAGGGTTTTTAGCTTTGAACTTTAATTTTCCTCCCCGACTACGCTACTGTATCACGTCAGGCTCTTCCCTGACATTTGAAGCACCTTTCTATAACCACGTCGCGTGTCCTATGGGGAATCTTTTTAGCCTAGCAGATCCTAGGGACGCTACTGTAATATTGCTTTAATTCTATTATTAGCAAGTTGGTTAAAAGTAGAAAAAACGGAGAGTCCTCTTGTATCCAAGTAGTCAAATGTGTGGTATGAGCAACTACGTATGTGCTTGCTGTCCTTTCTGTTCAGATTTTCACTGGGATGTACATACACATGGAAAGGCTTATGTATGTATGCGTGTAAGACAAAGACATACTGAGGAGTATATTATGTACATTTTAAGGCAGGGGTTTCACAGTAAGTGGGAGGAGGCTTAATTATGTGAGGCCAGCCCTGATTTCAAGCACTAAGCCTGTAGCCTGTGCTCAACCACAAAAACGGAGATTCCTGATGGTGGTGTAATCTAAATCCATTACTGTTACGCGGAGACAATATCCCCCTCAGCAGATTTGTTTAAAACTGGTAATACATTAAAAGCTTTTATATAATGAGAAGGAGTTGAGCACAAAGCTTTTCCGTATATTCTTTACAAAGTGTTTTATTTGTCGTACAAGTTCTGTAAGCAGAGCTGCGTTTGCAGTGGAAGGTCAGAGCGGTGCTAAAGCCCCTTCCAATAGGCAGCTCCAGAAAACTGCAGCTGCCGTTCCCCCGCGACAGAGCTCATTTAGGAATCACTGCAGTGATCAATATGAAGAATTGTTGATTGCTAAGATAAGAGGTGTTTTCTGTAATAAAGATTTTTATTACACTATATGAAGATTAAATATAGTCGGTTGACAGATGGGTTTTCCTCCATCCTTTCCTAGGGCTAATTTTCTGATAATTTCCTAACCACAGAAGCCGTGTGTTATTTCCACTTCAGAAACACCTTTGGCTGCAACCTGCTTTAGGCAATGGAAGAGAAAATGAGTCAACAGTAACAAGCAACTGCTGTGATACTGTTATTCCAGACCCAGGTAGATACTTTACAGCAGATAAAGATGGATATAAAAATAGGCCACTGGAGTTGATTTCCTTTCCCCTTTAAAAACAAAAAATGGCGAGCCATTCCTGTCCTGGGGCTTAAGTAGTGTAGAACACGCAGACATTTGTATCGCTAAGAGCGGGACCAAGAACCACCTGTGGTTCACCCACCATTAAGTTATCCCCAAGAGCTTTCGCTGGAACTAGAGAAATATTTTTTTAGGTGCCCTTCAGTAACAACATCTCAATTACAATGGGGAAAAAAGTTCCCAACCTATTCTTTTTTAATTTCTGTCTTAATCATAGTAACATCTGTTGGCTAGTAGTTCTCAGAATTAAGCCATTAACATTCCCTTCGTTGAGAATAGCTGGTTATTTACAAATTTGCAAGGCCTTAAAATGAGAGATATGTCTTTTTTTGAAGTGTTGCTGGCGATTATAATTAATTCTCTGTCCAGGCTTGTTTGTGCTGCCTGCAGATTGTTCACAGTGTTTAGAATTTTTAATGATATTCTTATAAACTTAGGGGAATGAATAGGTGTTTAGTTTAATTTTTGCATAGGCCGGGAATGCGTTTTCCCCTTTTATTTGCCCTGTTAGTTTTTAGCTCAGCAGTAAAGATATTCTGATACAGTGCTACAAAGTTTGAAACCAGATAGGTACTTTTTTCGGTCCGGTTCCCAATGCATTCAGCCCAAAGTGTTTTTTTTTTCACAGCTAGGAATATTAAACACATAACATCAACGCTTGTAACGGAACAATTCGGTGTTAGCTGTAGCAACGCTGCTTACGCACACTACAGTCTGTAAGGTTTGCCACTCATCTGATTAATTCCACAAATACGGTGCAGAGAGTTTTCTGTGAGACTTTTTAAAGAGAACATATGGATTTTGCTCCTCACTCCCATCTGTCTGCGTATCCTGCATTTTAAAGGAAGAGTACAATAGTGAGATAATGAATTTGGGTTGGCTCGTCTGTTTTCTCAGTGTTTCTTCGCTCTGCCAGGTTTTGTTTCTTTAGACTGTAAACAGCGTAGCTCTGAAATAGCCTCCTTTCTGCCTTTGTGCAGGCAAATGTACAGGTGTATTCACCTGCTTGTATAGAATTCATCCAAGTCAGGTATTTGAGGAACTCCTATTGTGTTAAAAGTTAAACTGCATTAGCAGCGCGCTGCCCTCTGCGTTTATAAATGATTGCTGCGCGCTGCCCCACAGTTATTTCTGTTCCGATTTCCTGTACCAATAATTCCCCATTTCCTGGAATTGTGGGATTGTTTCTGACGTTGCGTGCCCGTTGAACCCAGAAGCCCGTGGAGACACCGTTACGTTATCGAGATGTGCTAAGTGGAAGAGAGAGAACGGGGGTCTGTGGAGAGCTTGCCAAACTCGCCACAGACTCTCTCTTGGCAAAACAAGAAGCGATGGCAGGTTCTATCGCCGCCGCAGGAACAAACTGAGCTGAACACGTACAACAACGACAGACTTGGAGAAGGGAAATTTCATCCAGAAACTTTCACGGCAAGGCCCTGTGCTCTGGAATGTCCTTCACCTCTAGGGTCACCAGTGACCCCTCTCTTGTTGGGGTCTGCTGACCCTTGGGCCGACCTTCTTCTAAAGGCAATAAATAAGGGTAGTAGGGACAGATCTTCTGCGAGCTGTTTATCGGATCAAAGCCGAAGCTGTCCGTTGGGGAGTCAAAGCGTATTTCTCCGAGATGCTTGCAGGTGACGTGCTTACGTGCCGTAGTTTAACTCGCATGTGGAGAGCCTGCAGCTGGATTTAGCTCCAGTGTGAAGGGCCTGGGGCACATGTATAGCCCTGTGCCTGTATGTCATGGACACGAGAAGGAATTCTGTCATATGGGTGTGGTTTTGTGTTACCAGACAAAAATTGTTGGCCTAAAGACTTATGGCGTGTATAAGCTGGAGCCTTTACAGTGCTGTGAAGTTCAGGCTGACACTTAGAGCTGCCACACTCTTCCATGAGCTTGAAAATCCGGGAGCTGAACTAAACCAGGTACGATGCGTTTGCGACGGAAGATGGGAAGTCTCTTGGCACTGCCGAGTCAAGAACAGTGTGTTTGACTTGAAGGAGGTGCCGTGTCGGAACTAGTTTGCCTACTTAATATTTTTATTCTGTGTTTTTGAGATTTTTGTGGGGAAACTGGTAGATCACCAAGCCTGGCTACTTTGAATATTTACCTGTATATTCAAATCATACCAAGTCCAGCTACCTTGACCTGCAACTTGACTGTTCTGAACTCGGTCGTTCAAACCAGATGCATACGTAAAGCATCCAAGAACTTGGGAAAACTGAAAATCCAAATGTGACTCGGAACTGAGTGACTCTGTCCCATCCCCAGTCCATAACGCGGTGGGGACAGCAGTTCTGTGCTGCTGATTTGACCTTTCCATTGCTTACGGTAGGAGCTCTTGAGCGGGCAGCCGTTCTGTCTGTATGTATTCAGAGCGTATATGTCCTTTTCAAAGTTACTGGGTTGTTTATTTTGTTTCCTTGTCAGAATGATCACAGATAGTGCATCTGCTTGAGTTATAACAGCGAGGGTCAGGACTGATAACAGACTATTTTAAGCTACGCTTAACAACAGCCTGTGAAACTGCAAGGTTGTGTGAAAGATAGCGATGGAGGTTTATGGAACTGTGGAGTGAATTATTAACTGACGCTTCTAGCCCAACATGACAAATAAAATTCTATTGCAAAAAGATACTCAATTGTGTCAAGCATTGATTTTTGAAGATGTCTAACAAATGGCTTTGGGGTAAGCACGCTATCTTTCTTAATTTGTCGTGTCTGGTCAGTGAAGTTGGATGGAGAGAGAGCCACCAAATAAAATTAGCGCTTTCTTGCAGTCATTATCTGCACTTTCTTAATCAAAGACTTGGAAGCCCCACCGATTTAAATGTATAATATAGACATATGCAAATTTCAGATATATTTATTTCAGTTTCCTGATAAAATCACTGAAGGACTATGAATCAACTCCAGACACGGCAAAACATATTTTCATCTCAGTGGCGTTGGGTTTTAGTTGGATTTTTGTTTTGTTTTGTTGTGTTTTTAATTGAGATGTATCTGCTTGGCACACTGTTGCCCATTACCATGTCGTTTCATCTGGCAAACAGCCTTTGTTTTGTCCACCCGTAGTAATTAGCCACGATGATATGAAAAGGGGAGGGGAGACTAATTGGAAACTACAATAGCGGAGTTTCTCTTTTGCAAGGCTTGATCCCTGGCTGTGGATCAAAACCAGGAGAGAAGGAAGAGGAGGCACCAAGTCAGCCAAAGAGCATTGCTGCTCCGTGAGGTAGATAATCCTCAAGGATCCAGCTGCCTCCACGAATATCTTCGTGCTGATGGGTAAGATGCGTCATGCATGCTTCTTGCTGATACCGCGGCGTAGGTCGGCTCCTGGAGTCGTGTGATTTTTCACACCCAGCGCGTCTTCTGGTAAGACGGGAGAGCGCTCTCGGAACGCTTCCTTCCAAGCCAAGTTTCCCTCTGCGCGTTCCTTGCCTCGGTCTGCAGCTCCGCGGGGTATTTAAATGCTGGGTCACTTGATGGGTGCATCCACCTGCTGCTTTTTGGCAGCAGGAAAATGGCAGTGCCTTTAATGTATTTACAGTATTTGTACTAAGTGTATTTACTTCAGCAGAGGGAAGGGGGAAGCCTTGCTGCTCTTGGCAGTTTTTAACCCTCTACTACGGAGCATAAGGGTACAACCCCACTTTTCTGCGAACACAGATATGTCATCTGTATTGCACATGATGATACAGATACAGTCTGTGAGGGGCGGAGGAGTGCTTTTATCAGGCAGAGAGATTTATTTCACAAAGGAAATCATTAGAAGCTTTAAACTTGGAGTCATCTTATCCTACAGAGGTACAAGGCATCTCATCATTAACGCTCAATCTGCAGATAATTCAGGAGTAATATCTTACTACAGAAACAGGATGCACGAGAATTTTTCACAATAGTTTGGTAGATGAGAGACTGAGAGAAGTAAGAAGATTAATTACTTTCCAGATAGCATTGTGGTACTTGCCGTCTGCAGTGGTGTAAGTGAGGGAGGGTACGCAGAAAGTCTGCTGGGATGAAATGTAGACGTAAAGGCTGGCTTTCCATCACAGTCACATCTCATTGTTCATTCTTATTGCCGTGCTCAGAGTGTGAGAGAGAAGGTGATTCACTGTTCTGCAGCGTTGGTATTGTTTGTAACTCCTGGAATGAATTAAAAATGGAGTGTGTCTTACTTTGGCTTTTCATGTTCAAAGAGGGTACTGTCACAACCTCCTTAATCGTGGTGGCTTGAAATCTGTTTTAAACTTTATTCTCCTCTGTGTTTGAGTGTCAGAATAATACTGTACACAGGTGTTAGTTACTGGGTGAGCATTGACATTTACAATGCTACTTTTTATATTCAATATTCTGAATTTCTGATTTGATCTAATGGGCAGATAGGGATTGGGGGAAAGATAATATTTTCAGTTGCGACTTATGGACAGGTTTGTAAACACTGAAGTATCCAGTGTTGAGCAAGATAGGTATAAAATTAATTTCTAATGTAGATCAGCTGCTTACAGAGCTGCCCGTGTTTTTCTAGCAATCTGTGTTGTTCAGAGCAGCTCAATCTGATGATGCATCCTGAGACGTCTCTGTCAGCCATGCCGCACAGCGTGGTGCCGAGGGCAGGTACCTGGCATGGGACTGGGACCAGTCTGGTCACACTGGCAGAGCCCACCACGCGCGAGGCTGGGGCTGGGCACGGTGCTGAGCTGGCTGGTGTTGCACCAAGTAGCTCAAAGTGCCTTTGAAGCCTGACTCGTTCAGGTTCTGGTTTGCAACCTGCAGTGGCAGAAGCCGTCCCCAGCAGTCTCTTAGCACAGAATCGTAGAATCCTCTAGATTGGAAGGGACCTTTAACATCATCAAGTCCAACCATCAACTCAACGCTGCCCAAACCACCACTAACCCACGTCCCTCAGCACCACGTCTGCCCGGCTTTTAAATCCCTCCAGGGATGGTGACTCCACCACTGCCCTGGGCAGCCTGTTCCGATGCTTGACAGCCCTTTCCGTGAAGAAATTTTTCCTCATAACCATCCTACACCTCCCCTGGCACAACTCGAAGCCGTTTCCTCTTGTCCCATTGCCTGTTCCTTGGGAGAAGAGAGCGACCCCCCCTGGCTCCCCCCTCCTTTCAGGGAGTTGTGGAGAGCGAGAAGGTCTCCCCTCAGCCTCCTCTTCACCTGTGGAAGGAGTGCCTGAACATCAGCTCAGCATCTCTCAGCTTGCTATGGGGTGTATTAACGTGGCTGGAGATCAATGTGTTGTACCGGAATGGTTGAGTTGATGAGCTGAGGAGACACACCATGCTCAGGTGGCTTTCTGGTGAGTGCAGGAACCTGTTGCTACAGAGTGGTTGCAAGGCTCAGTTGACTTGTAGATATGACTCAGCGACCATAGGAGACATAAATGGACAAACCACAGGCTCCTAAGTGCCTAAAATGTTCTTTACAATGACTTTCAGGAGCTAAAGCCAGGTAAGTCCTTTCAGCAGTTCCATCTGATTTAATGAGATTCTGAGCTAAGGCCATCAGTCAAGAAAGTGCTTGTGAACATTCTGTTTCAAAGAAGCACTTAACTGTATTTTGCTTAATCTACTGTGTTGCTTTTTCCCTGTTCTGTTTTATACCTTGTAATGGCCAATATCTGAGATCTTTTGTCACGGAAAAAAGCACGTGACCTCTGCATGCTAAGAATTATTATTATGGAAGCTGTAGAGAAGTGCACGTACTCAGCAACACAGGATTTAGAGAGAAAAAAAGAATCATGAACAATTTCATTACAAGCTTCATTATTATGCGTCGTAGGAAGGCGTTCATGTGATCTAGTGTTAGTGCTAATCATTCCTGTCCCTTAAAGCAAACCATTTGTCAGATACAGTTCTTCTCTGCTTGGTTTTTCAAGTTTTTGAGGGTGCTGCATCAGTTGTGGCATCCTTTTTATGTAAGCTTTTCTTACAGAAAAGTTGCAAAACACTGTATTAGATGAGCAGAAGTATGGGCAATTTCAGAGGAACATGGGGATTTACCTTTTCGGTCTTCTGGAGTGCCCCAAAATGCCAAGGTGAACTCCGTGAACTCCGCAGCATTGTAGAGCCAAATCACCTGAAATTTCTGACTGCTTTCACTTAAATTTTCTTTGCAAGCTACTATTCCTGTCCAGCAGCAGCTATGAGAAAAGGTATCACACAGATGGGAATTAAACCTCTGGGAATTGCAACCAAAAGAGAATTGACAGCCCTGGGACCTCACCTTAGGCAGTGGCAGTAATTGGAGTAAGCCGGGTTTCCCTGCGTGTGAACCCTCTCTCTGTTGAACCACGTTCATTAGAACTGGAAGCTCTCGCTACTTTCTGCAAAGCTTTTCCGTGCAGTCAGGGCTCTGTGTGTTTAGGGTCAGGATTACAGTCCTGGAATCATTGAATGGTTCGGGTTGGAAGGGACCTTAAGGATTATCCCGTCCCACCCCCTGCCCTGGGCAGGGACACCTCCCACCAGCCCAGGTTGCTCCAAGCCCCGGCCAACCTGGCCTTGAACCCCTCCAGGGATGGGGCAGCCACAGCTTCTCTGGCCAACCTGGGCCAGGGGCTCACCCCCCTCACAGCAAACAATTTCTTCCCCAGATCTCATCTCAATCTCCCCTCTTTCAGTTTGAAGCCATTACCCCTCGTCCTATCACTACATGCCCTTGTAAAACGTCCCTCCCTGGCTTTCTTGTAGGCCCCCTTCACATACTGGAAGGCTGCTATAAGGCCTTCCTGGAGCCTTCACATTATCTTCAGTCTCTACTTCTGGCTATTCATTCCATGAAAAAGAGAAATTATGATGACGGAAGGAAGAGAATTAAAAAGCGAACACCAACGCCCAAAAAAAAAGAAAAAAGAAAGACTTGTCTTTAAAAAGCATGAAAACTGGTAAAACCTGAAACTCACTTAACTTACCTTTTTCTCCCCTAACAAACAAACAGAAATATCAACGCTGATAAATACTTCAAGGGGGGGTGTCAGGAGGACGGGGCCAGGCTCTTCTCAGTGGTGCCCAGGGACAGGACAAGGGGTAACGGGCACAAACTTGACCATGGGAAGTTCCATCTCAAGACGAGGAGGAACTTCTGTGCTGTGAGGGTGGCAGAGCCCTGGCACAGGCTGCCCAGAGAGGTGGGGGAGTCTCCGTCTCTGGAGACATCCCAACCCCGCCTGGAGGCGTCCCTGTGCCACCTGCTCTGGGTGACCCTGCTCTGGCCGGGGGTTGGACGGGGTGATCTCCAGAGGTCCCTTCCCACCCCGGCCACTCTGGGATTCTGTGAAACAACAAGTCTTGGTTTTGCTGTAGTGCCAAAAATGAGAGATCTCAGTCTACATGGTTAAGGAAAGTCCAAACTGCCATACTGCTGGCCATATCCTCTAGAAAGCTGTCGTTGCTGCACCAGCTTCTCTTGAAATCCTGTCCCCAAGTCTCTCTAAGTAGTTCGGGTCAAGATGTTGTAGTTCTTATACAAACGGGTGAATGCCTACTGAAGACACCTAAACGTTGTTACTGCCCAAAGATTACATCTTGTATTGAATGTTAACAGCCGATATATTCCTTGGTATTTATATTCATTTCTATTCCTGGTTGCCTTTACATAATCTCATGAAGCCTTTTTATTTTTATGTAAAAGGAGATTACTGTGGTTAGCAACAACTGACGCCAGCACAGATAAAATGGCTTAAAATAGTCGATAGAAAGGACGAGAAAGACAGTAGCTTGTATAGTGCGTGTAGAAAGTTTCTCTGCATTTACAACTGATTTTTAACAGTGGATAATCTGACTTGCCCCTGTCCCTAGGTGTTTTGGTTTAAGACCTCGTGATTTGGAAATTTTTTTTTCCAGATTTCCCATTGCTTTCAAACACTAAACGAAGGCCCTTACATTGTAAAATGTCTTCACGATGTATTTCAAAAATGTGATGTGACACAGTCCTTTGTAAGAAATTTCACGTCGAGATAGGAGCAAGAAGGGAAGTTTAAGAGTAGAATTGTGAAGTGAATAGCCTAATTTTGATGGTTTCTTACCTACCCTTCTGAAGCAGCTTGAAGACGCTGTTACCCTCAACAAGACAGTAAGCTCGGTGGGCCACTGCTAAACCCAGGAATTTTCATATTCCTCTGAAATTGCACCCCTGAAACTCGCTGTATCAATCAAGTATGAGTTCTCAGGGCTTTGCGAGAACGGTGGAAGGGCTGGGCAGTCCTGCAGGATCTAACCTTAAAGAAGGAGCAGCGTTGCGGACCCAGAGATACATTCTCCAGTACAGGCTTTAGCTCCACTAAAATGAATGGAATTCTCCATTGTTATATTAGCATCGCCGGGAGGACCGACACAAGCGTTTGATGGGATTAAAGCATTTACCTGTCAAACTAAACCGAATCCAGCTCTTTTGAGATCCCCGATTGAGCCTGCTGCCCACAGAATCACGTGAAATGTGTCTTGAGTCATGAATTTTCAGAGCTTGTTTACAGGTAACTTTTTGGCTGTAAGAGAAGAGGAGAGAAGCGCTTCTAGGTTTCTATTTCACAGTGCTCGTCACGATTTTTAGGTGAAAACTCCTGGATGCTTCCCCTGCTGTTGCATCCGTATGAGGGACAGGGTAAAATGGAGTTGACGATGATTGCAATGTATGTTTGCAGGTACTTTTTTCTTCTTGTTGCAGCGGGGCTGACTGAATAAATTGGAGCAATGCCAGAAGGTGCTTCTCTCGTGACAGGGGTTTGTAGTCCTGAAGGAGGTATTTATGTTGTAAAATGTAAAGCATTCGTCATTTTGCAGTGTTCTGTCTCGGTGCGGGCCAGCCTGCCTGCTGCAATGAATTAAATTAATATGTGCCCCACTGAAATGGTTTACACTATAGTAATTGTCACTGGCAACACAATGTTGTTTTTAAGTTGTTATTATGCAGGCACGAGCCCATATGTCATACAAAATTGATATGCTGCATTATGTATACCACCTTCAAATTAACTTGGTATAATATTTGTCTTGTTAAGAACCAGCTATTCTGTGGACGTCGTAAACAAATGTGTCTCCTCAATTTTCCCTATTCAAAAGAGAACGAAAACCCCAAAACACTCCCCCCCTCAAGAGCTGAGGTCTGATTTAATTTAGAACAAATACCTGCACTTTACTTGTTAGCGTTCATCCACAGCATTGCAGAGTAGATCCTAATAATTGAAAGAGAATGAGTTAAAAATTAATAAAGGGAAACATGGAAGGACATAGCAGGCTTTTTTTCCCATGCAATTAGTAAATCTACTTTGAATAATCTAAAAGAGGAGAATAATTAGCTCAGCCCGGTAACTGCCCGTGATTGCTGAGCCTTTGGGGTGGTTCGGGTCCCGTGTTGCAGCCTGTGCCTGGCTCCCCTTTACGCTTCCTCTCCATCACGGAAACAGGCTCCGGGGGGCTGAGCAAAATCGATGATGATTTATTGTTGAGTCACGTACTGTTTCATTGTATTCTTCTTCTGGTGTCTCTTTGCTGTTTTAATGAATATTCAGTTCTGAGAAAGCACGTATCTCTCTAATGCGGGCCGGGTAAGCGGAGTTTGGGTGCAGGCGTCTGACCAAGCCCCGCTGAAATCAGAGCGTCTCTGTCTGCGGCTGTCGGGGAGCTTTGCAGCGGGCCAGGCTGCAAGGAGAATTGAGCCCTGAAAATTTAAATTTCAGGCACAAATTCCTCCTCTCAGTGCCTTTTGTGTTTTTCCGGGAGATCGTTCCAGCTAAGACGCTTTCCTCATCCTGACCATTCCCAATTACCTGCTTTAGACACAGATAATTTACAGATCATTTACATTGCGGCACTTTCTCTCTAAGCGAGGTGATGTGCAAGGGCTGTAGGTTATAGCGGGATCTGAAACAGTGAGATGGTTTACAAGCCTCACATGGCTCTTTTTCATTAACTTTGCTCATTTACAGTGAGGCTTTTATGTGTTTCTTCTTGGTGATAATACTGAAAATGATGGAGTAAGAGAGAGTCCTGTGTTTAATCAAGAGAGCAGCTCATTCTAGCTCACTAAAAGATTTAAGGCTAAGAAATATGGCTGAAGGAGGATTTCTGCTGTCTCTCGCTTGAAGAAAGCGACAGCGGCAACGAAGCAAAGCCCAGTGAGAGCAGGGGCTCTGCGTGCTGAGCAGATGAGTCGCAGGAGCAGCAGGACAGTGGGTACCAACCAGCGTCCCAGCATCGCCCCGACGGCGCGTGGCTGATGCCACTTCGTATGCCAGGACATTGCAAAATCATTAACCGGCCTCTATGCATTTTACAAATATTGCTTCCAATTAGTTTAGTTGCTGTAAGACCCACGTTATTTTATCTTTTAAATATGAACTCCAGGGTCAGAGGAGTGTTATTGGGGGTTTTCTTTTCAATTTCAGGTTTTTCCGTGTCCTTGCAGCGGAAGTTCATATCCTGTTCTGTGATTCTTTTACCGCATCCAACTACCCGTAAGCAGTGAAAAGGCTCCTTCACTGCGTGGCTTTGCTTCTTTGACACCTTTTATTTTTTAGTTTAGTGGCAGTGTGTGCATCTGAAAGAAGGGGTAGTTGGGCCTTGCTTGTAATTTGATTAATTCCCACTGAATCAGGTAATTCCTGCGGGATTGTTCTAGGGGTATAATGTAAAGACCAAGGACCTGTAGGTGACTGTGGTATGGAAGAGTGAACACCTCGGGCTCAGACTAACGGAGGAGTCTGCGGAACACCTTTTGCCACACCAGATGGGTCTGGTACGGCACAGTTGGAGGGCACTGGGTGACCTGTTGATTTCAGTACAGAATACACTTTCTACAAGAAAAGATCTGCCACGGGGATAAATCACCTGCAACCCCCGATCATTTTAGTGACCGAACCTCATATCAAAGAGGTTACTTTATTTCCTTTCTCTCTAGTAACTCTTCTTCATTTAGTCAGTTGTCTAGAAAATACGTAACCATCGTATTTTCACTGCAGCAGTGAATTCCAGAGGTTGACAGCGCTCCCTGCCAAAAATTCCAGATTGCAGGTGTAATTATATTGTTTCAAGGGAGGTGTGCTAAAGAGCTCTTAAAACGATCAAAGACGATGACTTTTAAGATTAAACTCTGACTTTTTACATTATGTGTGTGAGCCGTTTTAACATATTCATTTTATCTTTGATGTTTTCCATATAATTTTACACACCTGCAATGCGGTGTGTGTTCTGGTGACAGTCAAGCCTTTCTGCTATTAAAGGCACCTGTGAGCTGGTGGCTATTAGGGCTGTTAATCCAATCAATTAAAACAACCGCCACCTGTGTCATCACTAGGGTTGAATTAACCAAGTGAGGAGGGGCAGTTCCTGGTGGGTTTTGGCAAAGCCAGCTTTGCTTAATGCGGGGCAGAACGTGGTTTAGTGTTTAGAGCAGAGGAACCTCTGTTTCTCTTGCAGGCTCTGCCAGGCGGCGGGGAGATTGTACACAAAGGCTTTGAACTCTCTGCTCCGGCTTTTCTCCACCCGGCAAAGGTGAGTGCTCATCTCAACGCTCAGCAAATCGCTAACGAACGTGCAAAGTGTTTGAGCTTGTTTCTTTGGGTACAGGACAAAGTTCTGTTCCAGCTTTGTCTTGGAAAAGTTTTGAAGCTTACAGCAGAGTCTGGTCCCTCTAGGGAGGTTTTCCTCAGCTGAAATGTTGCATCGTCCCGACTGATGCAAATAATGGTATGGTCTTTAGTGAGAACAAAGCTTAAGGTTTCAGGACATAGTTTTGACACAATGTACACTTGATGAAAGTTCTGATTGCTAAAAATTCAGCAGTGCTGTTCAGTGAAAGGTGTGATTTTAAGTGCAGGCTCAGAAGTTTGCTTTATGCTGAGCCAATTAAACTATAGCTCTTCTATTCCTTAGTTTACAACAGATACAGTAGTCAACAGTGGAATATACCAAAATGAAACAAAGCTATGACAATAATTAAATCATTTTTGCTTTGTCTTTAAAACGTATGATCAAATGCAAAATGCAAAGCCGGTTTCAGATCAGTTGTATGCTCACTGTAAAAAGCGAAGCCATTTTCCATACCTGTCCTCTGTTGTGTGGAGCCGAAGCAGAACCCTTCCTTCTTCCCCCCTTTGGCCCGGGATACTGAATTAAGGCCTGTGTAGGGCCACCGTGGGCAATCCCGTCTGCAGAAGGAATGCTGTGACATGCTCGTTGGTTTGTAAGATGAAAACTCGAGTATTTGTCGTGTTCTCTACTCCAGTATAAGGATATTCTGGTGGCTTGGGCCACCAGAATGGTCTCTCCCCTGCATCTGGTAGTGGCATGGAAGGCAAATTGCCCTCAGCAAGAATTTTGAGCGTTGGCAACTTGAAAGTCTTTATTTTTGTATAGAATATGTTTTTTCAGATTGGATAGTTAGGCATAGGAAAAGCTTTTACTACTATATTTTCTGAGGCTTTTTCCTCCTGGTTTAGCAGAGCAGAGCCCTAAATATGCAGCTCTTCATGGCAAATGAATTTTGATCTGCCACTCGGTGTACGGAAAGCTTATTGTTACTGCTTTTGGCGTTCTTTGGGAGTTGCTGTTTGTTTTGATGAGCAGAATTCTGGCAAATGGTTTGTATCTCCAGGTGTTGGGGTGTTTTTTTTTTAAACTAAATAAAAATCAAACCTTTGCCACATAGTACCTTTCAGCTGTAGAACTGTATGTGAGATGAGTGCTGTTATTCCTAATTAATGTATTGAGAAACAACATGAAGTGGCTTGTCTGTGATTGTTCATTAAGTCACTGGTAAAAGCTTGGAATAAAATCAGGAGATCTTGAATTTGCATCCGTTGCCCTTCCAGCAGCTTGTTCTTTTTATTTATTTCTTTATTTTTAAAGGTGTCTGCTCCCAGCATCTCTGACAAATCAGTTCACTTTCAATTTAGTGGTGCTGACGTCAGGGCTATGGCTGGCATCTGAGCACCTAAGATAATACACTTGTAAATAAATGTTTGCATACTTTAGGAGTTAAATCTGCATGAGTTACCGGTGGGGATCAAAGGTGTGCGGTTCCTTGAGCAGACGTGTTGATGAGTTCTCCCCTTCATTTCAAATTACAGGAACGCCGGGTCTTGCACCATTTGGGTTCCCGTTCAGGGGAATGCTTTAGTTATAGCAGTGAACAAATTGGAAGATCTTTTGGCAGCTCGCGTATTTTCATGTGCCAGGAATTATTTCCCTAGAACATACAACTGTACTTTTAATGTTTACTGGATTTATTTGGAGAAACAAGTGGAATAGTATGATCTGGGCTAGAAAGCTTTGACTTGGCTACCTGTAAAGTTACTGTAGTTAACAGATAGCCAGTGTAATCTAGCATTGAAACGTTGTTGGCAGTGAAGTATTTCTATAGAGGAGTAAAAGAATAAAGTAAGAGCATAATAGGTGAGGAAACATACGGCTTACTTAAATCAGAACAGTATTTACATATGTATTTTATAGCTGCAAAGATGACACAGCCTGGATTTAAGCGCCGTAGCATCTCGATATCCCTATGTGTATGTGCGGAGTACAGTGCCTGCAAGCTGGGGGGTAAGGGGGGGTAAAATGACGATTGGAAGGAGGACAGCATGGGTGTAGGCTGGTGGACTAGAGTGGAAGGCAATGGAGCTGGCTTCATTCTTGTGCTCGTAGTCCACTTTATATCACTGTGATGCATTATCCCCTCCATTTGGGAACAGTTTAAAAAGTGCCTTGAGATCTACCAAGCTGTATTAGAGTTAAGGTATTGTTGTCATCTTTCTTGGCTTATCAAGTAGCTAAAAGACTGATGTTAATAGCTTTAATTTCACTGCAGACTGTAAATCTCCCATCAAGTGGAGTGCTTTGTGTGCCGCAGCTCTCTCTCACAGCGCGCTGCCTTGGCTTCCCTTATATGATTTCAAAGCCAGAATTACTCATTCTCAGTACTTGCTCCTGAGTCTCTACATATATATATATACATACACACTCTGTATATATGCATATGTAAAAATTGTATTTCCATTGGCCGTAACACGGCATAAAGGAAACTTGGCATCACTGGCAGTCGCAGATCGATAGATTCATTCAATAGCACTAATTATTGAAATCATAAGGATGGTGAATACCTCTCAGCTGTAAAGAGTTTTGAAGTGAGATCTTGGGAGTCTGTTGTGTTTTCAAAACGCAAGAAGCCTGTGTGGAATTAAGATCATTATTACTAATTTTAGGCCATGTAAGCTGTCAGTCCCTGCTCTGTGTGGGACTGAGAAATTTAAGCTGCATTAGAGCAGTGCAGCACCGCTTGGAGCCAAAAACATCCATTTTTTGAGATATACAACTTTGTAGACAAAAAGCGATGTTCTAGGAGGCAGACCTTTGGCGTCCTCGCGGTGTTTTGCCCGGTTTTATTCACGGGCACTCTCACATTTAACATTCCCCCTCTGGTGCGGGCAGTCCTGCAGACCGTCACAGTGGAGGCGCGTGAGTGTCTTCCACCTTCTCTGCTGAAGGAGGGGCCAAACCAGAGCTGCTCATTTAGGAACGCTTGAAAATGTTTAGAACTGGAAAGATAGGTTGAATGAATGAGAACGCTGCCCAAAAAGCCTTGCACGGGGAACATATTGTTACTCATTGCTTTGGGATGATAAAACATGTTTAGAGCTACACGGCCCTTGACTGTGTTAGAGGGGAGAGCACGTGGCACTGAACAAAGTAGAGGTAACGGTTTCCTTGCGTGCGGTAGGGCTGGACCTGGGGTTAAAGTTGAGCGAGTCGCAAGGCGTGTGGCTTTACACAAGTGAATGTTTCAGGGGTTTCACTTTTCCTCTTGCCCAGCCAGATTATGACAGTGTTTAGCAATCTAAAAGGAATCGTTTGTTTAATGGGTCCCTGGGATGTATCCCCAGGCTCAGAAAGGACTTTGAAACCTTTGGGTAAAAGGAAGCGTTATGTTAGTTGTCAGTCAGTGGATGTATGATTCTGCGCAGATTGGGTTACTGCCGTACGATAGGAGTGAGCAGCGCTCCTTGCTTTCACGGTCAGTCCCAAACCAGAAGAGGCACTGAAGTTCAACAACATTTGAGCAGTGGAATCAGACTTTATTTTTGTAGTTTTATGCAGATATTGTGGTGCTTTGGAGCACTGATCTCGAGGGGGTAGGCAGACACGCAGTTCAAGACAGTCCCATGCCTGGGAAGAGCTTGCGGCTCCTCATTATTAGTATTAATCTGCTGTTTTGATAATTCATCTTTGGGTTATGCTTAGCAGCAGCACTGATTTTAATAGATTACGAATTACTCTGTGGAGAAGTTCTCAGCAGTGTGGATTTTAAAAGGAGGCAGGAAGGAAAAAAGAGAGAGCAGTGGAAAAAAACAGAATAGAAATTTCCCTCTGTCCTTTTCCAGCTGACTGGGAACGGGTTGACAGTATTCCCAAGGCATGACATAGCATCTATTAATTCTGGGAGCAACGCTCCACGCATGGCTAATGATCCACTGTATGGATTCATTTCCTTTGGTTTCAACAGCTTCGTTCTGAGCATTAGAATGATGGATTTGGCTTGATCCTGAAGGCTTCCATTTGAAAGTCAAAACTTCTCATGGAAGAATGCTTAACCCTGTTAGCTCCCGCGGTAATGTTCTCCCACCCCAAGGGCAGGAGAGCAGGGGGCTCCGAAGGTAGTAAGCCCACGGAAATCGTTACTTGGGTGCAAGTAAAAATGGCAAATTTATTGCGGTAGGAGTCCTAGAAAGGTGAGAGCACATAAAGAGGATGAGAATTTGCATGGGCTGTCCCAGTGTTTGTGTTCGGTTCCGCTCGGCCCCGTTCAGAACTGACGTAGGGAACTGGTTAAGGGCAGAGTATTAAAATAAAAGCCACAGAGTCATATTCTGTGGTATAAAATAACTTTGGTAATGCTAGTATAGCTGCTCAAGCTTTAAATTAAATATTACATTAAGATAGCGCTGTCTATGTGAATGCCTAGTGTTCCGTTTGTTTGAAGTAAATATATTTACTGTTTTCCTGTTTTTTTTTCTTGTTCACTTAGTCTCTCAGTGATGCATGTACACAGAGTTGACAATTTGCAGTGGTTAGATATGAAATATGTGCTGCTTTCCCCCTGCAAATTATGGGCTTGCATGCACTGTATCAAGTTTATTGAGCGTCCTAGAATGCTTTGCAGATTCCAGATGATTGTTCTCATTATCCATTGTGTACCATTGAAGGGGAAAGCCGCTTTCTTAATTTAAAAGTCTAACAAGTTGAAAAGCACAAAGAGTTTAATACGAAAGCCCTCAGCGTGTTAGTGCTGCGAACTCGCCAGGACAGCCAGTTGGGTATGTGGGCGGGCAGACGAGCCACGGTCCCCAAGGTGACCACGGTCACCTGCAGGTCTCTGCCGTGGCCACGCTTCCTCCATACGCACCGTGGTACCATCCTCTCCAAGAAAGAGACCGCCTACAACTCACCGTAGGAGAAACGCACACGCATGGGCAGTTACCGTTATGTACAATAAGTTTAAAACTTAATCTGTGATCAGGATTCATGAATTAAATCCGTTGCTCTGCAAATTGCCTTTCAAAGTAACTGTGGGAAAACCAGGTAGGTCTTGTCTGTGAGGTTTTTAAGGGATGAGTTTGTGTTTATTTCATATTTTTTCTCAGTGCAATGGTGCTTGAATTCAATATACTTTTGTTCTCCTTTTTATAAAGGCAGACACGGTAAAGAACATTCTCATACTCTAAATCCATGCTTGTTCTGAAAAGGGCTGTCCTGATTTAACTGTACGGGGGCACTCGGAACAGTTCATTTATTTAGACAAAATCTTGATCTGCCGGTGTCTGTCTTTCCCCTCTTTAAGATGAACAGTTAAAATGTATGCGTGACACAGTACCATGCATTTCAGTGATTGTTTTAACCAGGTCAGGATCTGTCTCAAAGCTTAAAAACTAGATAGAAGCAGAAGCAGCATGTTTTGGAGGAGCTGAAGCTGTGGTTCTGATTTTCTCTTTGTCTCTTTGCTCATTTTGCTCATTGCCTGGTTACAGATACAAGTTCCTTTTTTCTTTTTTTTCTTTTTTTTTTTTTTTTTCTCTAATGGGGAAAGCAGGCTGTGAATAGATGACTCATTTTATTGATGTTAAATTGAATATACTTCATTGAAGACAGTGGACCAGGCACTGACCTGGTGGGAGAACCTTCCACATGTGGAGATCTGGATTCAACTGTCGATAGCAGCGGAGTGAGGTCCGTGTATAAAGTAGAACATAAGTCCTGGTGTTTAAGGTTGAAGATCTGGAAGTTGTGCTGGAAAAAAATGGAAATCTTATCAAAAGCATCCGAATATTCAGCTTGACATGGAGATGAGATTCCTCAATATAAATGTTTCTCTCCCGATTTATGATGTCGTGGCCAGCTGCTGCATGGAGGATTTTCTTGTTTCTTATTTTTTCTTTTTTTAGAGGGCTTTTGTTTTGGGGTTTTTTGGGGTTTGTGTTTTGCTTGTGTATGGGTTTTTGTTTTTTTTGTTTCTTTTTTTAACGGAGTGACTGAAGCAGCTGCTGTCTAGCTGGGAAGAAAATGGATAACTCCTCCCTGCAGCCATCAGGGCGCTTGCACTGCAGTCATTGATTTCCTTCCCTGCCAGGCGGTGCCTGCTCCGCGCTCTCTGCAGAAGGCAGCCTGCATCCTTGACGGACTTCATTATCGGGGCAGTCGTGCAGAGACTCCGCCGATAGACTGTAATGGCATTATTCTGGAAAGGGTAGTGTTTGATGGAGCCACTTGGTTTAGAGACCCTGAAGACCACTTCTGTTGTTCCCTTGCAGTGGCGGCGTTGGAGGGAGGCGAAGAAGCTGCCTCGCTAATGGGAAGGTTTCTGCCGCTTTCAGGATGGAGCCTTCGGATGCTTTTCTTCTCTTTCTAATTTTTCTCGCGTACTTATCAAGAAGTCAAGAAGCTGGTTGCAGCTGTGGCTGTGGAAACTGAGCTGCAAAGCTTAGATGAGCTCTTTTAAAAACATGCCTTTTGATTTGGACATAAAGGAGCGGATTCTGATAGATACTTGACCCCACAGGATCCAAATAGCCCTGGTTATTGCTCTTGTTCTGGCAACACGCAATTGACACTAAAACCATTAAATTCTTAAATCCCAAATCCGTATTTGCTTGAAAAAAAAAATTACATGCTTTGATTTTTGTCATGAAACGGAAGTAATTAAAAAACACTGCCATTTTGACTTAATTTGACCTCAGCAGAACCAAATGCTTTGCAGTTATCTTGTGAATATTTTGACATAACACGTTGCTGCAAGGTGCTTTTACGGAGTCAGGGCAGCGCGTTTTGATACACAGAAAAAGGTTTTGTAGGAGTGTTTTTGACGAGCTGAATTTTCGTCTGGGTGATTCGGTGTGTAAATATTGGCATGAAGACCTCCTTTTGCATGCCTGAACTGAACCAACCTCCTAGCGCCGTGGAAAGACATGGAAAATGTTCTGTGAATAAAAATTTTTGGCAGGCTCCTTTAGAAACAAGGTGTGCAGATGGAATACAAGGCATTAAATCCTTGGAGTGTTAAAAAAAAAAAAAAATAGTTGTTTTTCAAGGGAATGATTTTTCTAAAATGCAAGAGGGAATTTGATGCCTTATTTCATTCTCCTTCAGTTGTGCATCAAAACCTTTTGCAGCTCTGTTTATTTCTTAAGAATAAAAATGAATAATGTGTTCAAATACCAGATGGGGACATAAAGTATACTATTAATTAGAAACATCTGTATTAATTGAATAATATCAATGATTAATAACTGTCCGGCTTTGAAAAATAGAATTCCTATTCCAGCTCATTGATTTTTGCATTGTTTTGTTTTTAAATACCTACCTTGTATCAGTTAAAATTAAAATTAACGTTGTCATTATTAACTTCTAGCTATTAGAGCTGATGGTAACGCTTGTTTTTTATATTCCTTGAAAATACTTCAGGCATAGTTGCTGTCTAGACACTATCATTTTCTATTCAATCCCAAACTGTTCCCAGTGTGGTTTCTGGTTGTAACATCACGGTGGGAGAAGTACCATGAAATGAAACAGAATGCTATCTATAGGATCTTTGTCATAGGAGAATTCACTTAGACTGGCAAACACGGTTCAGATTTTCCTCTAAATTAAGTTTTGTGTGTTACTTGTTTACGATCAGAGAGCTACAAGATGTCCGACATTGCCAGGATTCAAAGCATTCAGGTTCTTTTGGTTTTTAGAGGGGAAAAGACAAATTAAAAAAAAAAAAATCTCGACGCAATCAATCTGCCGAAACATTGTGACGAGTGCTTACCATGCTAATCGATATTACTTCGGTCTGTCTTTTTATGTGCTCTGAACTCTCTTGTCCTTGAGTGTAAGCTTGCCGAGGAGGGGACTCCTTCACTTCTGCGTTGGCATCCCGGCCACCGCTGGGCTCCATTAGCCTCGAAGGAAGCCAGTAACGCACCCCGAGGAAAAAAAAATAATCTGCAAACAGAGTTTTGAGCTGTGCCAGCAACAAAGTCTGGCTCTTGGGGGGGTTGGGAGAGTTGGGTGTCTTGTTTTGGTGGTTTGCGTTTGGTTGGGTTTTTAAATAACGTGTGGCCATCGCTGAACGTCGTGGTGCTTTGCCGCATCAACGGGGGCTTGAAGGAGTGGAAGGAAGGAATGAAGAAGGGAGGAGGGGGCAGGTTGCTCCTACTTGGTTTCAGACTGTGCCTAGATTCTTACCGTTGTACCTTAAATCCGCTGAGTCCATGGAGAGGAGTAGGTGCTTTCAGAGGTTAGTTTAACCTTGAACTGGGCTTCCTGGTTCTCTGCAGCTGTTTGTGTCTTCTCTAGTTTAGGCCTCATTCCAACTAATGGAGAAGTTTGTGGTGACAAAGCAGAATTTTGAGAGTTTAAGACACATGGCTTCAAATCCCACCTCGGGGCAATAAGGATCATGCTGTGCTCTACCTGGGACATGCTGTGGCCATCGGGACAGCCTCGGCACTTGGGGACAAGCAGGATCAAGTGTCCCTTGGCTCTTGAGACGGAAGTTGGTCCTAGAACACTGTAAAAACACACAAAGAAATTTCTCTGATTTATTTGAATTGTGAATAGGTCGGAATTTAAGCATCCCTTTAAACATACAAACAAGCAAGAAAACAAGCAGAGCCCAATTTCAGGTAGATTTAACGTGCCTGTGGACAAGTGAATTTTTAATAGCTAATCTTACCCTGACAGCTCATGGGAAATATCAATCTATTAGGCAGGATTCGAGTGTTGAATTTTTAATGCGCTTTTAGTGATTAAAGTGCTCTCTTTCTCCACTGCTTGAAAGAGAACACAGTGGCTTTAAGGAACAGTTTAAAGCCATAACAACAATGGAGAATTAATAATTGTAGTTGACCATATTTCTCTCCGGGAGAGAAGGGCTGTGCCTATTTGCATACAAGTGTTGCGTTTGGGACATTAGAGACAAAAGGAAATCACTCATTTTGAGAGTAGCAAATGAGCCAGATCCGCTTGAAAAGGATCCTGTGATTTTGTTGTCTCCGTTAGCAAGTGATGGGGGACCGACCGTTGTGGGCCTCTGGTGAGGGGAAGTGAGGCCTGAAGAACAGAAACGAGCATAACACTAAGGATTTCAGCCAAGGATTTAGGCTTGGCATTCAGCTGGGGATTGTTCGTGCAAACGGACACGTGAGGACAGAATCTCAACGTTGTTGAGGTGAAGATGTGCTGGGCCATGGATGTTAGCGAAACCAGAATTTACAGGGAGATTGCCCAAATCTGCAGAGGTAGCTGATTCCTTGCTGTTCTTGCAGCTGGAGCAGAAAGGCGTCACAGCGTGAAGGGTGTTAGATCCCTCTGTAAGAGGAAAGATAATACTTCACCTTCCTGTTAGGGAGGGAAGGGGGGGGAAAAAAAAATGCTTGGCCCCTAAGCTGTTTGCAAGGCTGCGATGTGCGAAGCAGAGCGTGGCTTTCCAACGCCACAGCGTGTGCGTTCCTGGTAAAAGGAAGGAAAATAACACTCTCAGTCTAGACTGTTCCGCTTGAGTTCTGCAAGCAAAGATGCAATTGCTGGAGTTCGTTCCCTCTGCACACGTGCACCGTTCATACCCCAAAGCGTTCTCGACCGTGCGGTATGCACGCCAGCTTACATGCCCACTTCTAAATTAGTATATGATAACTCTAAATTCCTATTGAAAAAGTGCTTTCAGAGACTCTTTGCTCAGAATCGCCCCATCCGCCCCAAATTTGTCTTTTAAAGAAGCTTCAAAATAAGCCATTGCTGGAACTTTTCTTCTCTCACTCTTTCCTCTTGTTTTGCTATTGCTAATGGATGTGTTATTGTAATAATGAATTACCGAATTTAATTGTGAAACTTGGTCTGGGATTTATGTTGCTGTGCTGTATGTGACAAATCGATAGCAGGCTGGGAGTCCTGTAATCAGAGGAAAGATGCTCCAAGCAGGAACACTTACATTGTGTCTTGGGTTTACAGCTGACAAGTTGAAGGAGTGTTGGCAAACCCCTTCTCCTCCCCTCTGCTTGCATCAGTTATGTGTGAAAAGACCAGAACGTGAACTGGGAGAGAGGGGTGCTTGGGTTAACGGAACATTTTGTTAGTACTTTGCCTCTGGAAAACTTGCAAAGACTCGATTGCGTTCCTTATCTGTTGGCCTCTCGATGAGAAGAGGATTCTCAAGCACGAACTTCTCCCTCCGCCTGCTTCAGTTCAGTAGTTAGGATAAAACACAGGGTGCCAGCGTGAATTTTCAGATATTTGAACTGACAGAAGTTAAAATATGACCCACTTCCCAGTCAAAATGTTCAGCTAATCCTTTATCTCTCTCTGCCTTCAAGTGACGCTTCCACCAGGCCGTCTTGAATAATCTGATCCAACCTGATCCAGCTGGAGTACGCATGGATGAAGGGAATGTTCACGTATATTGAATCAATAGTGTGATTTAACAGATGAATTAAGGTATATCTAGCTTCATTTGGGATCTGCTTCATAAACCCTTTGAAATTGGTAGGGAAATTCTGTTTGCTTTGGAGTTTAATGAATTAGATAAAGGGAAGAAAAAGACACTTATCAGCCAAAGGGAAGAAAGTGTCTGATACTGTAAAATATAATGATGGTGATTCGCAGTGGTGGTTTTGCATTCACTATTAAAATACATATTGCGTGACAGCAGCTCGTTCACCTACGGAAAATAAATGTGAATTACATACCGGTAGCCTTTGTTGGGAGGTTGGTATATTAGGGCTGTCCTAATATGTGGGCAGCAGGCAAGGGACCTGGCCTGAAGAGTGCTCATATTGAAATATGTATCTGTACGGCTTCCTCTGGTGTTACCTGATGCTCTGTCTCACACCAGAAGCATTTAAATGTGTTGGATCTTTGGCTGTTGTAATGGCAATAGGGAGAGATAGATCGGTGTACAGCAGCTTTGGCTGCGACCATCATACTTTTTGGATGTTAGGTACGTGAGCAGTGCACAGCCCATGGTGTTTGTGGGGAAAAAAAAAAAAAAAATAGAACAACACAAACCCCACACAAACCAAAATGTAGAGGCAGAAGTTAATTTAAAGCAGATGATGGTATATATTGATACGAGGCTGTTGACTTCAGCGGCACCGTTTTGCGTTGTGTCGTATGCTTTGGCTTACTCTGTTCAGAACAACCTTCAGACCCATCGGAAAATGCAGTGATGAAGCGGGGTCTGCCAGCCCTAGGATTCCTTCTCGTTTCAAACAGTCACTCACGGCGGCGTCCTCTGGCACGCGGTGGTGCGAGGAGGGAGCTGCAGGGCGGTGAGGGACGGGGACTAGCTGGGCGGCCCTCGGTGTTGGGGGTTTCTCTGTTTCTCCGTTGTATGGAGGTAGCTTCAGTCAGAATTGGGAACGAGGAGCCGATTCGCAGGCCCAGAGCTCAACAACAAAAACGGTGACACGACTAGCTGCAGTTTATAAAGCTGCTTTCGCCATTTAGGGCTTTAAAATAAGCAAATACAAAGCAAGGAGCACTTAAGTCAGAGCATTTTTCTAGACTCCGTCAGTATTAGTGTAAAAACTCCAGTTATCTAGTAATTAAAAAGCCACGTTGGGTTCTTGCCTTTTCAGTGTCAGTACAAACTGTAAATTAAACAGTGCTTCGTACTCAAACAGGTAGCTCCAGTTAATTTATGGAGAGATTTTTCTATTTTAAAAAAAAAAAAAAAAAAAAAAAAAAAAACAAAAAACAACAACAAAAAGATTTACTGTGATAGTAGCAGAGCAGAGGAGGGCAGCTGGGCTCTGGTGGATGTCTGGCATCTGGGAGGAATGAGAACAGCACTGCTGGGACTGGAGAGGGAGAAAATGATGATTTTTCAACCTAAAAGAGTGCCTTCACTGCTGGGGGGTTCCCCGTGGCCCACGGGGGAAGCAAGATGACATCTGGGAATGTTTGTTTATCCTAAGTATTTCTGTGATTCCTCACACTCTTCTACTTTAAAGATGTAGAACATTATAATGTTCCTCTTCACAAAGTGCCCAAAACCCAGGGCCAAGCTCCCACAGGGGACACTGAGTCGATGATTTATCCAAGGTTACACTGGAATTTTGTGGCAGAGCACAGAATCGGACGTTTGCGTTCTCCCACCGCTGTGTTTTGGAGCACTGTTTCCAAATCTTGAAAAAAGATGAGTAAAGCCATTATCTAGAGATGTTACTTATTACAGGATTTCTTATCGATTGAAATATAACACGTTTCTGTAAAACACATTGAAATTACTCTCGCACAGGGTGGGTATGAACCTCCTCGGTTCAGAGTGTTAGCTAAGCGATAAACCACTGGAGTTAAACTGTTTTACAAATTCCCACAGTTTATTTTACTCAGTGTTTGAAAGCTACTTTCATCCTCTGTCCTCCAAACAGTTTTCCTCAGAGCTTTCCTTGACAGCACAGAAGCAAGCCATGATGTTTTTCAAGATATTAACCATTAACTTTGTTTCTTTGTTTTTAACTCATTTGACCTTTATGTCTGTAAAATTTGCTTTGAGATATTTGGAGAGTGGTATTTCTTGCGGTGTTTCCCTGTCTCTGTCCTGCCTGGGGATGATGAGAATGCAATTCAAAATCCCAGTCGTTCTGTAATGGGGATGTTTTAAACCAGGATTGAGGGACATGTTAAGGAGTGTTACGAATGCTTTGAACTTAATGATGGTGATAATGGGGTTGAGTGTTTATGGGTAAGAATCAGGGGCAGGGCTAACAAGGCAGATATCGTAGGAGGAGTCTGTTATAGACCGCCCAATCAGGATGAGGAGGCAGATGAAATATTCTATAAACGGCTGGGAGAAGTCTCAAGATCGCGAGCTCTTGTCCTCGTGGGGGACTTCAATTTGCCGGACATCTGCTGGGAATACAATACAGCAGGGAGGGAACAGTCTAGAAGGTTCCTGGAATGTGCTGGGGATAACTTCCTGACACAGCTAGTGAGAGAGCCAACTAGGGAAGGTGCCCTGCTGGATCTGTTGTTTGTAAATAGGGAAGGTCTTGTGGGGGATGTGAAGGTTGGAGGCTGTCTTGGGAACAGTGACCATGAAATGATAGAGTTTTCAATTCTGCGAGAAGCAAGGAGAGGGGTCAGCAGAACTGCTACCTTGGACTTCCGGAGGGCGGACTTTGGGCTTTTCAGGAGCCTGGTTGACAAAGTCCCCTGGGAGGCAGTCCTCCAGGGCAAAGGAGCCCAGGAAGCCTGGGTAATTTTCAAGAAGGAAGTCTTAAAGGCGCAGGAGCAGGCTGTCCCCATGTGCCAGAAGACAAGCCGTCGGGGAAAAAGGCCGGCCTGGCTAAACAGGGAGCTAGTGTTGCAACTTCGGGAAAAAAAGAGGATCTATGGCCTCTGGAAGGAAGGGCAGGCCACTCAAGACGACTACAAAGAGGTAGTGAAGCTATGTAGGGAAAAAATCAGGAGGGCTAAAGCCCAGCTGGAGCTAAACCTGGCTTCTGTTGTCAAGGACAACAAAAAAAGCTTCTATAAATATATTAGCAATAGGAAGAGGACTAAGGATTATCTCTGTCCTCTAGTAGATGGGGCCGGCAACATAGTGACCAAGGATGAGGAAAAGGCTGAGGTACTTAATGAAGTCTTTGCCTCAGTCTTCAGCAGTAGGACCAGTTGTTCCCTGAGCACCCAGACCCCTGAACTAGAAGACAGGGATGGGGAGCAGACTGAAGCCCCTCTAATCCAAAGGGAAATGGTGAGGGACCTGCTTCAGCACCTGGAGGTGAACAAATCTATGGGGCCGGATGGGATCCACCCAAGGGTATTGAAAGAGCTGGCGGAGGTGCTCGCCGGGCCACTTGGTATCATCTATGAGCAGTCCTGGACAACCGGAGAGGTCCCAGCTGACTGGAGGTTAGCAAATGTGACACCCATCCACAAGAAGGGCCGGAAGGAGGATCCGGGGAACTACAGGCCAGTCAGTCTGACCTCGGTGCCTGGGAAGGTCATGGAACAGATCCTCCTCAGTGCCATTACACGGCACATGCAGGAGAACAGGGCGATCAGGCCCAGTCAGCATGGGTTTGTGAAGGGCAGGTCATGCCTATCAAACCTAATATCCTTCTATGATAAGGTGACCCACTTAGTGGATGAGGGAAAAGCTGTGGATGTTATCTACTTGGATTTTTGCAAAGCTTTTGACACTGTTTCCCACAGCATTCTCCTGGAGAAACTGGCTGCTCATGGCCTGGACAGGTGTACTCTTCGCTGGGTAAAAAACTGGCTGGATGGCCGTGCCCAGAGAGTGGTGGTAAATGGAGTTAAATCCAGTTGGTGTCCGGTCACAAGTGGTGTCCCCCAGGGTTCGGTGCTGGGGCCGGTTCTCTTTAATATCTTTATCAATGATCTGGATGAAGGGATTGAATGCACCCTCAGTAAGTTCGCAGATGACACTAAACTGGGCGGGCGCGTTGATCTGCTTGAGGGTAGGTTGGCTCTGCAGAGGGATCTGGACAGGCTGGACCGATGGGCTGTGACGAATGGTATGAGGTTCAACAAGGCCAAGTGCCGGGTCCTGCACTTGGGTCACAACAACCCCATGCAGTGCTACAGGACTGGGGCAGAATGGCTTGAAAGCAGCTCGACAGAAAAGGACTTGGGAGTGTTGGTTGACAGCTGGCTGAATATGAGCCAGCAGTGTGCCCAGGTGGCCAAGAAGGCCAACAGCATCCTAGCCTGTATCAGGAATAGTGTGGTGAGCCGGACTAGGGAAGTGATCATCCCCCTGTACTCGGCACTGGTGAGGCCCCACCTCGAGTACTGCGTTCAGTTTTGGGCCCCTCGCTACAGGAGGGACATTGAGGTGTTGGAGCGTGTCCAGAGAAGGGCTACAAAGCTGGTGAGGGGCCTGGAGGACAAACCTTACGAGGAACGACTGAGGGAGCTGGGGTTGTTTAGCCTGGAAAAGAGGAGGCTGAGGGGAGACCTCATCACCCTCTACAACTACCTGAAAGGAGGTTGTAGAGAGATGGGGGCTGACCTCTTCTCCCTGGTGACAAGTGATAGGACGAGGGGAAACGGGTTCAAGTTACGTCAGGGGAGGTTTAGATTAGATATTAGGAGACATTTTTTCACTGAAAGGGTTATTAAACATTGGAATAGGCTGCCCAGGGAGGTGGTGGATTCACCATCCCTGGAGGTGTTTAAAAAAAGGGTAGATGGGGCACTTAGGGACATGGTTTAGAAGTGGCTCTTGTCAGGGTAGGCTAAAGGTTGGACTCGATGATCTTAAAGGTCCCTTCCAACCTCAACAATTCTATGATTCTATGATTCTATGACATTTGGTGAGCAGACTTGTGGTGCACGTCGCGTGTGTTTAGTCTGGGAGCTAGGCAGCAGGAATCCCGGAGCGTTTTTGAGATATTACCAGGTATCAGTCCAAAAAAACCCCATACTAAATACAGTTCCCTCCTTGGTGCGGCCTAATCCCTGTTTCTCGGTCACTGCGCTCGGAACTGGGGGGATTCCAGTGCTGTGGCCTGAGGAGAGGAACAGGAAAAAATCCTGTGTCCTCAACGAAAGTCTGGGATAAACTACTGTCTCAAAGACGTGCTGTAGGATACCAGAAAAAGATACCCCGATTTTCTGCGTTGTCCTTGCCAATTTGCGACGCAGCTAAAAATCCCGAGAACTGTGGATCTTTTAACATGGAAGTCAAACGTCAACAAATATTTCAAGGCCTGCAGCAGCAGATTTAAGTGGAACACCTTATCTTAAAGACTTTCAGGTGGAAGTCTGGTGTATACATCTGTTCTATCGTGGTTTACGTTGTCCTACTTCAGCTGACTCACGCTGATAGAAACAGAAATTAGTAAATTAGTGCAGTTTATAATTTCCTGGTCTGGCCTATGCAGAGATGCAGTAAATACTTGCAAATGCAAACTGGGTTCTTCATGCGTGTGCACGACATGAGAATAAACCCTCCGGGGTGTACATTCATCACTTAGATTGGTGCCTCCTTGTGACACTGGTTTTTCTGGGAAGCAGACCTGCCTCCAGCCGGAGGAAGTGTTTTTCGGGAGCGGGAAGCGCAGCAGGAGGCAGGCAGCCCAGCCGGCGTGGCTACGAATGGCACTGGACATCTCCCCTGGTGTCAAGAGAGAGGTAATGTTTTGCTTACTCCATCCTGACACTCGAAAAACAGGGTAATTGTTAGCTCTTTCACTGCGCCAAAGTCTTTGGAATGCCGCTGGTGCGATACTCTTTTCCAGCCCGACTTTGCTGTCAATGGTACAGTCCCAGTCGCACATCTGCAAGAGGCTGGCTTGCGTGAGAACCGCAGAATTGGGCAGACTTCCTAAATTCCTCCATTATGCATTTTGCTGTTAATTTGTCCATCCCTGCAGTGTTGTCTCTTGTCCTCTAGCAACTCGAGTGTACTTTATGCTGGCTTTATGAGAAAAGAGAAGCAAACTATGCAAGAAGGTGCTGTTTTCACTGCCTAGACCACAGGACACCCCTCACTGCCTGTGTTTTGTTCTTTTTCCTGTGAATTTCTGCTATTAAAGCAGCTGAAAGAATCCTACATATGGATAAGTAGATGTAATATGTGTGTAGCGCTCTCTCTGTATGTGTTTTCTGCTGATATGTGAGATTCCTACCCCTACCGTGGGTTATGTTATATAGCAAGATGATTTCAGTTAATTCTTAACATAGCTCAGCTTCCAGATACAGTTTTCCAGAACAAAGTAACAGGATAGGTGAAAACTGATTTTTTTGAAAATGACTTTGGCATATAGCATACGCTTTCATTGAGATTTATCTTCTGGACTAGCTACTGGGGGAGTCTCTGAAAGTGAAACTTCAGCTCTTTATTTCCATTAGTATTCTTTGGAATTGTTACTACTGGCTGGGATTGGTAGCTGTTTCATTCATTTTCCTCGTTACAGAGGGATTTCCTTTCAGAAAATGTACTAAGTCCATCTTCTCTTTGATCCCATTTTTCTTTTATTTGTACCTACTCTCTCTCATATTTCCCCAGCTGGCATTTTTTTGAATTTTTATGTGCCCTCTTTTTCTCCAACCCCTCGCCATGTTATTCCATATGTTTATTATCTCTTCCGTCACCAAGCTGTGGATAATTTTGTGGGAAATGATGCAGCTGCATGGCAATCGGCTCTTTGGCACAAGCGCTGCGCTGCCTTGCCGGAGAAGTCCCTGGGTTAACAGACAATTGCTGCTGAAGTATTTTGGAGAGCACAGAGAAACAGCCTTTACCAGTGGTGCCAATCTCAAGCTTGTGATAATTGTGAGTTATTATTGGATTGACTGAAAAATAGTGAGCTTTTAAAAAAAAAAAAAATTCCCACCATTCTCTGTGTTTGTTTGCTTTTTGTTTCTCTTAGAGCTGCAAAGCACTGGTTTTAACTCCAGGATGAGCTAAATGTTACATATTTAATGAAATTATGGATTCTTACTTAATGAAAGGCTTAAAATTAGAAGTGGAGTCACTTTAGTCTGCGGAGCTTTTCAGTGGATGGATCAGATTTGCTCTGTGAGCATGTATTAGGAGTAAGGAAGCTCCTAAACTAGGAACAGAGTTAGGTGAAACAAATCCGAGTTGTATCCCTGTTTGTGCTCCTGCTATTCACCTGCCTCTCCGGGTGCTTAGTTCCTGTCAAAAGTTTTATTATTCCTGTTGGCCCGGGGCTAATTAGCAGCCCGCTGCCAATACACCCATTCCGTTGCATAGATGATCCTTCGCGAGCGAGACAGAATTCCAGCTGACAGTGACTGGCGTTTTTTCTCTTTAAGGAGCTGCGAGAGCTAATTGTTTTGTTGAACAAAATTAAAGCATGAATTCGGTGCAGTTTGTTTCTTCAGTCTTTCAAAGGCGTCAGATGAGGGAAACTGTACGGGCACAGAAATAATTGGTTTTGATTTTTTGCCTGATCACCCAATGGTTCAAATCGGCAGCAATCAAAGCAAAGCTCTTTCTGTCTGTAAATAATACTTTAAAGGTTCTGATGGAAGTATATAGCATGAAGGGTTATCATTAGCTAGCTTTAATATCTGCGAGATCAGTGAATTATAAAAATTGTATGTGAAACTAGAGAAAAGTAAAGAAGCTTTCATGTTTGATATTGCTTTATCAGAGGCAGTGGATTTCTTAAGGCTATTGAGATGTTCCCAGTGTGTATTGACAGCTTCTTGTTTTTCTGAAAGCACTAATAGTCTCCAGGCACCCATTATTTGAAATCAGGTTAATTTTTCTAACTTGGTACCATATTAACTTGTTTATATTGCCATAGGACGTGTCATTTTTGGGGGCGTTTTTTCATGGCAACATTAGGATTTAACAGGATTGAAGAATTTAGAGTCATAGAATTGAAGAAAGAGTTGTTTTGGAAGCAGCCTCTGGAAGTCACCTAACCCAAGGCCCTGCTCATCAGGGCTAATTTCAAAGCTAGATTAGGTTGCACAGGGCCTCGTCCAGGCCAGGTCTGAAAATCTACAGGGATACACCAACCTTCCTGGGCCATACTCTAACAGCTCTCTTGGTAATTGTTTTTTTTTTAATATGTACAATCAGAATTTCACAGAATCACAAACTGGCCAGGGTGGGAAGGGACCTCTGGAGATCACCCCGGCCAGAGCAGGGTCACCCAGAGCAGGTGGCACAGGGACGCCTCCAGGCGGGGTTGGGATGTCTCCAGAGACGGAGACTCCCCCACCTCTCTGGGCAGCCTGGGCCAGGGCTCTGCCACCCTCACAGCACAGAAGTTCCTCCCCGTCTTGAGATGGAACTTCCCATGGTCAAGTTTGTGCCCGTTACCCCTTGTCCTGTCCCCGGGCACCACTGAGAAGAGCCTGGCCCCGTCCTCCTGACACCCCCCTTGAAGTATTGATCAGCGTTGATAAGATCCCCCCTCAGTCGGCTTTTTTTCCAGACTGAAGAGCCCCAAATCCCTCAGCCTTTCCCCATCAGAGAGATGTTCCAGTCCCCTCGTCCTCTTGGTGGCCCTTTGCTGTCCCCTCTCCAGCCGTTCCCTGTCCTTCTGGAACCGGGGAGCCCAGAACTGGACCCAGTTCCCTCCTTGCAACTTGTGACCGTTGCCTCTTTGTCTCCTCATTGTATATCCCTGAAACGAGTCTGACTCCACCTTCTGTAGACCTTTTACCGTAGACTTGCACCCCTCGTCCCCATTACTGCCCCCTCTTCCACCCAAACAATCCAAATACCCTCCTCCTTCTCATGTGCCACGGACTCCGGTGGGCGAGCTGGGTCCAGTTCTGCCTGATGGCTTTGGGCGTGTTGTCTGGGCCAGAGCTGGAAGCTCTCGATATGTATTAATTCCCTCTCTTTTCTCTGCTCCCCCCCCGCAGTTTCATTGCTCGCAGTCAGCCAGTCTTCTGTATTGTGCTGTCTCTCTCCGTAGTGTTACGGCAGCATCAGAAAAGGTTGTCAGAGAGGACTCTGAAGTGGTTTTCCGCTACTTGTTGTTTGTGTTTCTAATAGTCCCCTCCATTAATCCCCACTGGAGAGAAAACACACTTGTTATAATGGTCTTGGAGAGCAACACAATCTCCTCCACTTTCTCTTTTTTTTTTTTTTTTTTTTCAGTTTTATACACTTAGTTTAGAGCAACTCCACATTACTTCAGCTCACAAGAGATTTGAATGATAAAGTAGTTCCGACAGCCCTATTATAAAGCAGAAGAAGCTGAGAACTGTGGTATTTGCTGGAAGACTACAATTTGTAAAAGGAGCTCTAGATAACCTATTCACCTTCCCCCATAGAGCTGTAATCCGTGAGTTTGACCATATGGAAGCTGGTATTCACACAGAGTGAATGTAAATAAAGCTTTTCAATGCCTTTGATATCAAAGCTATTTATGCCTCTCTCCCAGCAAGTATTTCCATTCTATCCCAGACATAGTTAGCATAAAAGAGCAACCTGCTGTTTAGAATGCATTTAGACTAAAAAAAAAAAAATAAAAAAAAAATAAAAATCAAAAACCACTAAACCAAACAAACACAAAAAACCCCACCTCCCAAGCCCCCAGACTTTTAATTTCTTCTCCCCTGACTTTGGAAGATCATCCCAAAGTTTTGTCCTACAGTTATCATTTGTCGGGCAGAGGATTTGGCAAACAGCGGAAAGATTGAGGCAGCCAAAGGCCACAGTCCATCACTAAGAAAATCCCGATTTGGTCTTCCAAAATTATATTAGTGAATATTTTTAAAGGCTGATTTTAGACGCTTAGCCAAACGTACATACACGTGTGCATCCATACAGGTATCTGTGTTAAAAAATTGTGTGAGGTTATTCTTGTCCTTAATTACTAATAGTCTGAGTTCTGCGCGCTGTGTTTTGAGATGAGAAATTCTTGAAGTGTTCTTTCATGTAAAAAGAAAAAAAAAGTTTGTTTGTACCAATTAGCTTTATTTTTAACTGTAAAAATCTCTACCGTCCCTCTTGAATGGAATGAGCCGCTCAGCTGAGTTATTGTGAGAGGATTCTAAAGCCTTGAATAATTCTTACAGCATGTTGAGAACCCTTTGCAATTTCTTCCCTATTATGAAGCTTCCATGCATATTAAATAGTACTATATTTAGATACAAATATATTCATTAAAGATTTGTTTTGCTGGAAAAAAAATTATCAATCCACATTCTGTCAAAGCATATGAACATTTACATAAAAATGCAACAAGGAAAATACCCAAGTGTAGCAGTGCAACACTCTGCGCTATAAAAAGAAGTAATTTGGAAATTGTTTCTTCCCTGAGCCTGCACAGGAATGAATTCTCCAATCCCGCCACTGCACAAATTTCCTTGGGTGCTGGGAACTGTAGTGATGGGTAAACTAATAAGTGCTGTAGGCAAACGGGACAAAAAATGGCCAGGCATCTCCTAAACAAGTACAATTTAGCACCGCTCTAGAGCAATACTGAGGTTTTGGCAAGCCAAGGAGCCAGCACTTGGTTTCGTGAGCTTAAAAAAGAAGTGTGAGTTAGCGGTGAGAAGCAATGTCACATTTCATTGTGCTAAAGGTAGGAAATATCTAACACCGAATGAGCCTGTGTTTGCATGGCACGTCTGTGAGCAACTTTAGCATCCCGTAACTGCTCGTGATTTTCATTGCGCTTGTACCTCTGGCAGTTTGAAGTTTCTGGAGAAACATCAGAGATAAACACACAAACCTGAAGTTTGATGAAGCGCATGAGAAACTGTTGTTAAATTGGGCCTCTAGCTTTCCTTATAAATCCATTGCCCCCCCCCCCGCCCTTGCTTCTTCTTTCATTTCCTTTTTCTTTTTTCAACTCAACATGAAGCTCTTCTGCACAGTGAACGTAGCTTGTGGATGATCATAAGAAATGCCGTGGGCTGCTTCAAACCTCCCTGTTGGAGAGTGGACGACTTCTGTCTTTTGAGGATGAGTATCACCCCCGACGCTTTGTCAAGGACAATTAGTTAAGATCCTTAAGCCAGGATCATCTCAACAGGTGTAATGGGTTTGAGGGAGTTGGATCTCTTATATACTTTGGATGTGATGGATGATACCTTTGCAATATATATATATTTATATTTACTTTATAAGGGTGAAAAAGAAAAAAGACCTTAGTGAACGTAAAGGGTTTTCTGTGGATATATCTGAGGCATACAGGTACAACTAAACTGATGGAAAATTATCTGAAATGACGTGTGCTGCTCCACTTATTGCTGGGCTGTGACTCGGGAACAAGTGTTACGAACATGAGTCAAAGAGAAAGGATCAGAAAACTTCAAAGGAAGTCCGCATACGGAGATCAAATTCACCGCCGGGGCAGCTCAAAGGAATCTCAGAGCTCTCAGAGCAGGAGATTCACTGCTAGGGTTCTGTAAAACGTGTTTATCTAATCTTTTCACTCTATCAGCATATATAATTAAGCATATTATTATTTATATTAGAGGAATGCTGAGGTGTCCTGTGATTAGGGCCCGGTTGTGCTTAGCTATGTACGGGTGCTTCAGGAGAATGCAGTCCCTGCTCTGAGCGGACGGGTTAGATAAAGAGGGGAACGGTACGCACCGTGCGGTGATGGATCCCACAAGAAATAAGTGGCAAAACCAGGTTTGGCATTTTAATGAGACACCCTGTCCCCTTGTCTACGCTGCTTCAGCAAGCTTCTGGCCCCTCCT
Organism: Chroicocephalus ridibundus; assembly: GCF_963924245.1. Taxonomy (NCBI): domain Eukaryota; kingdom Metazoa; phylum Chordata; class Aves; order Charadriiformes; family Laridae; genus Chroicocephalus; species Chroicocephalus ridibundus. Next base: position 2,524,157 of record NC_086306.1, on the reverse strand, counting down.
GTGTTTTGGAACGTTACCTCCTGGTTATCAGGAAGAGAGGAGACGCAAGCAGTGACTGTGCGCACCTGGAGATGTGCTCCTTTGCTTGCCAGGGGCTGGGTTGTCCACATTTGTCCCATTTGTGTGTCTGCTTTCCCTCTGTCACCTTGCCTCCCCTTTCCAACGCTTGTGCTGGCGACTTGTTGTAGACCTGTGCTCCTTCACAGCTCTTGAGATGGTCCCCTTGGTCTTTGCACGGTGAATCCGTTGCAGCCGCTTCTCACAGTAGCGAAGGTCAGCGAGATGCAGAAAAAGAAGAGTGTCCCCATATCTACTTGGCCAGAGTTTCCAACAGCTGTGGCTGCGGGCAGGATTTGGGGTTTTTTAATCAAAAGCACTCTGTGCCAACCAGCAAACCCCAGAAGACTTTTGCGGGAGCTGTGGAGTTGCGAGTGGTTTTGAAAAGCTGACTGGCCCCGGAGGTGAGGTATGGAGTTCTGCTCAAATCTGGGCTGTAATGAGCAGGATTCCCGTCCAGCATCGGTTACTGAAGCAGCTGGTCCCTTCATTTCTGCTAACTGGAAAGGCAGATATTCTTCCTGACGGATCCTTCCACCGCAGCGTCTGCTGCTATTATTTCTAGAGCCGTCTGAGTGGGAGGTTTTAGGGGAGCAGAGAGGGAGGGCAGCGCTACAAGCAATAGCTTTTATCTCTGCTAATAGTAATCTAATGGACAGAAGAGTGGGCCTGTAATTGGATTTTGCTTCAGATCATGATTAGGAAGATTGCTTTGCGAAGTGTATAGGAACTGCCGGCAAGAGTTACATACATCTTTCTGTGATGCTGAGCAAGAGTGATGGAAGAAAATAAAGCTATGATTCTCACGCGGGTCTGAGTTTGAGTCGTGGAGGGTAAAGGCAAAGGAGAGGCTTCCGCTCTTCCGAAGTTCAAGTACAGAGAAGCAGATGGAGGCCTTAAAGTATGAAATGTCTGTCAGCAGTAAATTATAGCTCAGTTTATGCCCCAGTGTATGCTCTGTCATGGCCATCTTGCACAGAACGATGTTTGTTGGAGAAAAGGGGGCAAACCCAATATAATCTTCATTAAAATCCTGCCCCAAGAGACAGTTTCATTCCCTTTGACGTGCGGTAAGGGGGATGCGCGGGGGCAGTACCAGCCTCTTCTGTCTTTTGGAAACTTCTTCATCCAGTGTGCTTAGCTTTAAAGTGCCTTGCAAAATCCCAGAGTCGCTGAGGCTGGGAGGGACCTCTGGAGATCATCTGCTCAACCTCTGCAGCTCAGGGCAGGGCCACCTGGGGTTGGGTTTTGAATATCTCCAAGGATAGAGACTCTGAAGCCTCTCTGGGCAGCCTGCCCAGGTGCTTGAGCACCCTCCCTGTAAAAAATGCTCTTTCTCATGTTCAAGTGAAATTTTCTGTATTTCAGTTTATGCCCATTGTCATTTCACTACATACCAGAGTGTCTGGCTCCGGACTTTGTCTTTACCCGCTCCTTCTGCACCACCCTTGTCAGATAAGCGTACTTATTGATAGGCTCTCTTCCCCAGGCTGGTCAGCCTCTCGTACGGCAGGTTCTCCAGTCCCTTAATCATCTCTGTGACTGTACGCTGCACTCCAGTGTGTTCATGTCTAAGTTGTCCCGGGGAGCCCAAAGCTGGACACAGGACTGTTTCATACAGGTCCATGTGGTCTTACTGGTGCCGAGTAGAGGGAAGATGCTCTACTGAATGCTGCTGGCCTTCCGTGCTGCAAGGACGTCTTACTGGCATGTGCCCACTTCAGCTAGATCATAGAATCATACAATGGTTCGGGTTGGAAGGGACCTTAAGGATCACCTAGTTCCACCCCCCCTGCCCTGGGCAGGGACACCTCCCACCAGCCCAGGTTGCTCCAAGCCCCGGCCAACCTGGCCTTGAACCCCTCCAGGGATGGGGCAGCCACAGCTTCTCTGGGCAACCTGGGCCAGGGGCTCACCACCCTCACAGCAAACAAATTCTTCCCAATATCTCATCTAAATCTCCCCTCTGTCAGTGTAAAACCCTTCCCCCTTGTCACATGGCTCTCCTCCCTGATCCAGAGTCCCTCCCCATCCTTCCTGTAGGCCCCCTTTAGGGACTGGAAGGCCGCTATAAGTTCTCCCTGGAGCCTTCTCTTCTCCGGGCATGGAATTGTTTTGGTTGGAAAAGACCTTTAAGATCATCGAGTCCAACCATTAACCCAGCACTGCCAAGTCACCACTAAACCATGTCCCTCAGCACCACGTCTGCACATCTTTTAAACACCTCCCAGGAGGAGGGCTCCAAGAGGGGACACGAATCAGCTGTCCGTCCCCTCATGGGAGGAGCTGGGACAGCGGCAGTGGGTCAGTCACAACCATAAGGCACGTGTCAGATCTCTCAAGCTTTGGACTTGTCATTAATCACTTCCCTGTAAAACTTCTTAGGCAGCGCAGTCTTGGAAGGTCACCTGAAATAAATCAGTCGTGATTCGCAGCAGATCTGATTAATTATCACTCAAGGTCGCAGAGATAAATTCCAGTGTGTGTCTGATTGTTTTTCAGGGTAATGTGCGACTGTTTAAAAAGCCGTCCTGTGTGTAAACTGGGTTTTGTTTGTTTGTGCATGTTGCATAATTAATAAATCACAACAGGAAGATGGAAATTCATAAACTAGGGACTCGGCCAGATCTGCAGGGGACTTTTTTCCAAAACTAGAGAAAGGTGAGATGATTTCTGGTATGACAGAGGTAAACCAAGTTTGTCTTTCACACCTTTTTAGTATGGCTTTTATTGCCCCACTGGTAGCAGTCCAGAGGAGTCCTGGTTTTAAACCCTGGTGTTTCTCTCCTAGTGGGAGGGGAGAAATGAGATCAACAGAATGAAGCCTGTAGTAAAGTTGTGGAAAATACGGCTTCCTTTCTCTCTGTAAAGAGAAAAGGGGTTGAACTGAACCATTCAAATGGATTGAACTGAAAGTTTTAGCATAGAAGACGTAGGCTAAGTTTCATCCACATTTTCTATATTATTTGCATTATCTGTATATAATTTGCACATTATCTATATTATAACATCCGAGGTATCTACTTAGATACCTCGCATGTTATAATTAATTCTGCAAAATAAATGTGTAGAAATTTCATTGTGCACCAAACTACTTGGGCTATTTCAGGCTGGTTGACTTCCACGAACCTACCCCAAGGTTTAACGTAGGTCTAAGTGCTTTCCTCATGCAGCAGAAGTTAAAGAATATTTTCAGGCGGTTGACTTACTTTTTAGAGCACTGGGCTTAGTACGGGCGAAATAATAAATGTGAGAGAATGGGTTTTAGGTAGCCAAGGCAGATGCGTAGCCTGCATTGCCTTCAGGCATCTTGAGCCGTAACATTTCACGTAGGGTCACTGTGTAGAGAAATTTGTGCCTGATAAATAAGGAAAATGAACAAAAAAATGCATCTCGGGTGCTATTCTGGTGTTCCTGCAACTTGATAGAAGACTGCACGGGTATCATTCCGGTCCACTTGCTGTCAGAGTGAATTCAATTAACTTCAAAAAGCAAAATCTATGGATAACTGCAAAGTGATGGTTCCAATGTCACCTTCAAATTAGGGAAGTCTTGGCTTCTTTGTAACTTTGGCAAACTGAAGAGAGGGTAAAAATTCATTAAATAGTTCTCTAGCATTGTTGGGTATCCAGATTCCCCCGTCCCCTTCAGACAAACAGAGATTATGTTCAGGTTTGGGGGTTTTTTTCCCCACATTGTCTTTAGATTAAACTTTGTGAAAGTGATGGATATTGCCGGACTCTTAATTCTAAGTGAGATGTCCCGTAGCACTAACCGTAGTTACTTGGCGCTGATAAATTGTGTGAAACGTAAGGGAAGAAAAACCATGGCTTTACCTTTTCACCTTCAGGAATAAGTGAAACGGAAGGAAATTGGTGGCATAGGTTACCTGAATGGGAAGTGTTGAGTTTGGCAAAATAATATTTGGCCTAAACAAAGGGAAGGTGAGAAGAATCTGCTGGTGGTTGTAGGTGCAACTAATGGGTGTCTGTTATGGCCACCACCACTAGTCGTCGTTCACGAAGGATGGGTTTGTGTTGAGCTTTGTGCCTTGGTGACCTGTTGCTTAGAACAAAGACGTGCAGTATCAAAAGCCTTAGGCTATTTCACTGGGCTCCATGGGAACCTCTGGGCTGGTCAGAAACCTTAAGGTGAGCTAGTTAAAATGTGTTTCCCAGGCTGGAAAGCGTGCGTATATTAAATGGTTATTTTTTTTCTCATGGAGTTTTGGTATCTGTCTCCAAGTGCTAAGTACTTCTAAGCTCTTGCTCTACCTGCATCCCGAGGTGCGTTGTAGTTGCCTCGGTTCCTTTCCGACCCGTGTATGTGTTTAGCTCCCAGTTGTGCTGTATCGCTTCCCTGACTTCTTTCTCACTGGACCCTTTGTACGATGAAACCTCCATGAGCCCTTTCGTGACATAAATATATTACATGTAACTAGCCACTAAAGAAAATCCATTTTCTGATCCCATTGAAATAAGGAAAGAATTTTTTTGTCTGTTCAAGTGGAAAGTCTTGGCGTCATCTGAATAGCGAAGAAGAAAGTCTGTCTCGTGGAGTGGTCCCGTTTATTTAAGAAGAACCCGGCTCTGCAGCTCTCGGCCGGAGCCCCGGAGCTGCGGCGGATCAAAAGGCGGAGTTCCTGTTCTGGTGAGGAGGTGTTTGGGACTGAATTAAAAAAGAAAAAAGGAAGTTCATGAATTAAGGGCTTAAAAATTTATACTACTTTTTGTATAAAAGCTATTTGAATCCTTTTCATATTAATTGCAGCGGCAGGATCAATTAATAGAAAATAAGGTCTTTGTTTATAACGCTCTGATTCCTTCACACCCAGAATTGTTAATAATACAGACTTTATTTTTAAACCTGCGATTTTTCAAAGGAGCCTGACACTTGTCAGTCTCAGCTAGATTAAAATTATCCCAACACCTCATGATTTCTAGCGTGCTCATCCTTCATTATCTTGATGAATTTAGGACTCACTAACATGAATTTTAAAGACGATGAAAGTAAGGTACAGAGGGAAAGAAAGTTCCAGGCTCAGATGTTTGAATGATTATAGTTACGTATGTCTTGACACTTTCAGAAGGGAAATACCTGCGAACATAAGGGCCTGCGTGAGCTTCGGGAATCAAAATTTTGGACCGAGACCGAAGCCAACCTGGGTCTCCTGCGCCTTCGGTGGGTGAAGGAACGACTGAGCTGCTTGTCGCATTGAAATGCCATTTTAACGCCATTTAAATGCATTTTGAAATTGCCAGCATAAATTTATGCCTTTAAAACGGCAAAGAAAAAAACGTGTGCGTGTACGTATGCGAAGAAACTTACGTTAACAGTAGAAGCTGGGGAGGCTATTAATAGAGCTAGTCGGTGATGCGCAGCACAGCGATCGGTGTGTCGCGAATTCAAGCTAGTGCTTTTAAGTGGAAAAAGCAAGTATGGAAAAATAAATCCTAGATTTCCACCGGCGCGCTGTTCAGATTAGCCTTAATCTTTCGAAATGAGAAGGGGGTGGGGGGAAGAAAATCCTTTTTGTAGGTTAAAATAAACGCACGGGAGAAAGCCCGCTACACGCAGCGTGACTGCGAAAGCCCGTCCCCAGTAATGGACAGTGTTGCAAAGGGAGAAATGCTCCCGTGACGTAAGATGGAAATACTGACCCAAGGAGCCGCCGCTGCGCAGACGGTCACCGCGTGCACGTGGGATGCCGCCGTGTCGGTGCTGCGGAGGCTTCGCGATGCGACGGGCCCTTTCCTTTTCGAACATTGCATTCCGTGCAGGAGAGCTCTTCCAAATTGCACGCACGTTGATTAACCGTGGTGCATAATTTATGCTTCTACTTATTTAATCACTCTGGAGTTTTGGTATTCGCTGGCAGTTGCTAGATTGCTTTATTAAATTTAGGCTGTGTTGAAGGAAATTTATTTTTGTGTATTCCTCCTTCATAATTTTTTTTTCTTAAATGTTGTCACATAAATTACCGCGTTATCGATGAATCTGCATGCAGAGCCTTACTATTTAATTCTTATGCCAGAATCCTCTAAATCATATATGGCATCTGTATTATATCTTACTTCATCCAATCCTTCTCAATGATGGATTTACTTTCTTTGCTTTCTTCTCTTTTATATCAGATGAAGGTATTCAAACTTGCAAGCAACGGAGAAAAAAAAAAAAAACCAACTAGATTTTGTCTCTTTACTCAGAAAATCATAGGACCTTGACATGAAAAAATATCTGTTAAATAACATCATAACATGAAATACAGTCATCATACTACTTCTTCCCTCTCCCAGAGGAGCGTTAGGGTCAGGGGAGCAAAAAAGGGTCTGGTTAGAGGGGGTTAAGTCGAGGAGCAGTTTAACATTAGCTGCTTTCCGTAAGAAGGAGGAAGCTTTAATTGTCAAAACGTTAATAAAGAACTCGGAAAATACAGATTCTTTGCTCTCTTTGGAGTTAGGCTCAGATGTCATTTAGTCACGTGGCATAAAGAATACGGTGAGGTCAATACGATGAATCTTGGAGAAATGATGTCAGGTGCGTGACTGCCCATAAAACTTCCTTTGGTTAAAGGAAGTCTGCCTTAGCTGTGATTTCTTCTAGCTCAACGTTGTAACCTCCTCTCTAGATGCGTTGGGTTTCAGTTTTGGAAAGTTCCTGCTTATGCCGTTACTTGTTATACATACTTTGCCTGGCATTTTATCTAATTAAACCGGTAAGGCGTTAGCAGAGCTACGTTTGTGACTGCATGAATTGGAGTTAAAACAACCCAGCAGCAACAGTCTTACATGGGCGGGCATCTTAGAGTATCTGAAGAGTTACCTATTTTTGATTTTTAGGGACAAATCGCCCTACACAAAGTTAAGTATTTCTTAGAAAATAACATGCCTTCCTTAAATTAGAATAGATGTATATCTTGATGCAACCAGAAAATATTTTTCTCAGAAGTTCTTAGAAGAAGCAAAATATTTACGGAGTCGGTGTATATTTATCAATACATGCTGATGTGTCTGTAATGTGGGTTTGGGTTTGATTTCGTACTTGTTATCTGTCTGAACGTACTTGATTGATGAATGTATGCATGCGTTATATGTAGATATCTTTCAGCTGGTTGAGAACTACCCCATGGAGCTGTTTTTAAGGGAAAATTGTTTTTCCAGTTATTCATCTCATTGCTAGTATCTGCTTCCAGTGGTAAAATTAAGTTTCCACCAATAATTTTTTCAGACAGCTATCAACATCATCCTGATTCTGCATTTCTCTGCCAAATTTACATTCTTCCTTAGCGAAATAAATCTCCCACGAGTTACAGGCTTTTTTTGTAATCTATAAAGCAATCCCTTGGATATATATGAGCACATAGCTATATCGCTGTAAATCCTACAAAAGGGAAAAAAGGCATTTGAAATGATAGCGTTTTAATGAGAAAATTAACTTTACAGTGGTTACTTTGGGTTTTGAAGGATTCTCAACCGCAAAAATTGCATTTAAGGTTTTTTCATCTGTTTTGTTAACCGTCTGAAGTGGAATAGACCTAATCTTCCTAGATTAAAGTTCCACAGATTTGAGGGCCGTAGCGTACGCAGATATTCTTTTGTAGTCTTTACTAAAATACTCTAATCATCAGAAAAAGTGGGCATTAGACTTCGAATGTGGAGATTGTGTGCCGTGCCGTGGTTTATAGAGAAACTCTGCGTGTGAACTCCCCAAGAACTGGGGATTGGAGTCAGAACTTCCCAGAGCTGATGAGAAATGTGCTGTTGAGGATGCTTAATCTCAGGTAAATGATTTGTGTATTCGTTTTGAAAACTGAAGTTTAATGATGTATCAATCATATATTTGGAATAGTTATTTGTAGGAAATGTGCTTATATTCATGTCTCTTAAGAAATTAAAATAACCCAAATCCTGGTTGTTATCTTCTAACATAACTTTGTGACTGAAGTTATGGACCAAAATTCATTAGGAGTCGTGGAAACCATTGGCCCTTAACTTTCTCTCGAGGTAATCAATGCTTTGCATACGAAAAGGAATGTCAAGGGGAGCTTTGGCTGGCTGCAAGGCAGCAATAAACAATTTCATGGGTGAGCAGCAGGGCGATTGCTCGGCCTCTCCTGCCCTGGGTCCAGCTGTGAGGACAGGCTGAGAGAGCTGGGGGGGTTCAGCCTGGGGAAGAGAAGGCTCCAGAGAGACCTTGGAGCCCCTTCCAGTCCCTAAAGGGGCTCCAGGAAAGCTGGGGAGGGACTCTGGAGCAGGGAGGGGAGCCATGGGACGAGGGGGAAGGGTTTGACACTGACAGAGGGGAGATTGAGATGAGATCTGGGGAAGAAATTGTTTGCTGTGAGGGGGGTGAGCCCCTGGCCCGGGTTGCCCAGAGAAGCTGTGGCTGCCCCATCCCTGGAGGGGTTCAAGGCCAGGTTGGCTGGGGCTTGGAGCAACCTGGGCTGGTGAGAGGTGTCCCTGCCCAGGGTAGGGGATGGGACAGGATGACCTTCAAGGTCCCTTCCAACCCATACTATTCTATGACTCGTTGATGTTTTTCACCATTCCTCCTAAGGGGTGGCTCTAAAAGCATAGTTCTTCTTGCACATTGTTTTTGAGAGGAGCAATTGAAGTGCAAGGTGCTAAGCCTTTTCTGTTCTCTCTATCCTGGTATTTGAGCAGAGCCTTCTCAATGCCCTTTCACCAGGCCAGAGTTCAGTAGGTGGCAGGATTAGGGCTTTCTCTGAAAAGAAAATTATGGGAATCTCCGTAATTTTGGTATTGCTTTAGTGAATATGAAAGCAAATTGGGCTGTCCATCCGTGGGGTTTTTCGGCCAGAACTGCAAACAGCTTCTGTGTTGTTGAGGGTCTTGCATGGACCTCATCCACATCCTTCCCTCTGTACTGACTTCTGGTGTAAAACTTGAAACCCAACTGTCCTATATACCCTCCTGACAAAATTTGCTTCCAAATTACGGCAGCAGTGTCATGGAAAATTTCATTTCTGAATTGTGCTAATTCGGAGAGGAACAAAACATGTCAGATCCCATTACATTTCTTCAGCAGGCTGTTCTGTAGCCGGGGCTCTGTCTGCAGCTCACATGGTGTAGCTCACAAAACACTGAGAGTGACAGTTCCATTCTGACACTTTAATACTGCATTATAAATCACTGTCACCTGGTCCCAGTCGCACCATGCATTTGATATACCGGGTTTTGCTCTTGTCCTTTTCTCTTCTCTCTTATTTTTCTCCCTGGCATTACCTTTCTCGTACAGGTTTATACCCAGTCAGCTGAAACTAAGCATGATACGGTGGTGCAATATTTTCCCAATGAATTTCCCCTGCGCACTAAGCAAGTGCTGTCCACTAATACAAATATATTAGGCTGGACTTAATTTTCTAGTAAAGAGAACGCGGTAATTTGGAAAATGCCACGTCTTTCTCTCTTTCCTTATGGTGGGATGCTCTGCGTCTCAGCCTGGACCTTGCAGGGCCAACAACTGCACTCTTAAGAGCACAGTGTCCTTGGAGAGGAGCTAAGGCGTTTCTTCTTCTGCAGCCAGGAAAGTGATGTCTGTAGCGTTTTTGCTGTGCCTGGCTGGTTGGGCAGGTGCACGGCATTCCAAGTGCTGCACTCTCCTCGGGATCCCGATGAAATCTCCCCTTCTGCTCTGCTCTTGTGAGACCCCACCTGCAGTCCTGTGTCCAGCTCTGGAGCCCTCAGCACAAGAAGGACAAGGAGCTGTTGGAGCGGGGCCAGAGGAGGCCATGGAGATGATCCGAGGGCTGGAGCCCCTCTGCTGTGGGGACAGGCTGAGAGAGCTGGGGGGGTTCAGTCTGGAGAAGAGAAGGCTCCGGGGAGACCTTGGAGCCCCTTCCAGTCCCTAAAGGGGCTCCAGGAAAGCTGGGGAGGGACTCTGGAGCAGAGAGGGGAGCCATGGGACGAGGGGCAATGGTTTAAACTAGAGCAGGGCAGGTTTAGATGAGCCATTGGGAAGAAGTTCTTTCCACTGAGGGTGGTGAGACACTGGCCCAGGTTGCCCAGAGAGGGGGTGGAGGCCCCATCCCTGGAGACATTCCAGGCCAGGCTGGATGAGGCTCTGAGCGACCTGATCTAGTTGTGGATGTCCCTGCTGACTGCAGGGGGGTTGGACTAGATGGCCTTTAGAGGTCCCTTCCAACCCAACACATCCTGTGACTCCATGAGATGTCACACAGTATAAGGGTCTTGGTTTAACGTCAGAGATGGGTTCTGTCACATCCATGGTGATTTACTTGCGCACCTATCCTAACAATCAAATTGGCAACCCATTAACAGGGATCCGCAGGAAGATGTCTCCAATTAAGGAGCTAATAAGATCCAGTGGGAAGCACTGGACTTGTGTTCTGGTGTGGATTGCTCCCCTCTTTAATGCCTTTGTTTTCCTATGGAAAACATGAAGTAGTGCTATTTTCAAAGCCTACCGGGTTTTGATAATTGTAGCATCTATTCAGCTGAGGTTGTCTCAAGGTGCTCCCTAAATATTTTAAATTTAAAAAATCAAGAAAAATTTCTTTGTCCTTAAGAGTTTGCAGTCTGAATATTCATGATAACAAAAGTAGTAAAAGAAAGTTGTTTTCTTTTAACAGACTAAGATGGAATGATGAAGCTCTTTTTTGCATAGGAGGAACTGTGCTGTCTTAACTGAGAATAGAATCCAGATCTCTGGAATTAATTAATATTAATTCATTATTTATGTAATATAAATCATGTAATTACCATGTGCAATTTCCGTTTCAAACTTGGTTAATTTATCATTTTATGTCCTTGTAAACTGTGGCTGAATGCGGCATTTCAGTTTTATCTTTATGTAGCTTTGGTTAATTAATTTTTCTCGAACATAACTTTGGACTTGTTTTCTAGCTGCTGTGCGTATAGTCATGCTTGTAGACCTAGTCTGTGGTACCAAAAAGGACCATTAAGGGACTATTAATCCGTGGATTACTGGCTGACTCGATGGTTCCTCTAAAGGAACTGTGAGCATCTGTTCGGTCAGTGCAGGTTTAGGTACCTTTGATCTGGGCATGAAGCACTAACACCATGAATTAGTGTAACGCAGGTACAGCGTTTGTACTGCAGCTGCTTAAGAAAGTCTCATTATTGTGAGTACATTTATTTTTTATTTTTTTTTTTTTTTAAAGCAGAGCTGCACATCCTGGCTGGAGGCAGAAAGTATGCTCAGTCTGAGATACTTCGGTGACTTCCACAACCGGGAACGCGAGCTCCTCCTGATCAGCGTCCTTGTATAGAACAGGGCATCGCTGCATCTCTCATGCCACGGGCTCACTGTGTCTCTGTGTGCATGGATTCATGCGTGCTGCTTAATATACCAATATCGTAGTGTTACTCTGATGTACAGTATGGTGCCTGGTAATAATTCGGGTGACTTTTCCATGCTCGCTCTTTCTTCAAAGGACAGTTGATTGCTTTGAAATGAAACTGAAGTGAGTGATAAAGGTGGTGAATGATAAGGAAAAAGGGCCCTGTCTCAGTATGGTAGGGTCAGAGATGCCGAGGCCAGAGGTACCACTCAGTGTTCTCATTCAGCCCCACCTACAGGGCACGGCATTCTGTTAGTCTAAATATACCAAGACTGAGCCCAGGAACCAGACAATTCCCTGAAGGAGTCTTTTAGCAGCCCTGGAGTTTTCTTTTTCAAAACACGTTTCAGTTTGTTGTTGTTGATGGTGCGGCTGCTATGAGCTGTTTTCTGAGCGACCGGTGGTTTTCTCAGCGTCTTCCTTCCCCAGCCTCCTCCCCAAAGGCTCCTTCTCTCCCATTCCTCCTGCAGTGAGGTGAGGAACCCATGAACTTACGGTGCTCTGAGTGCGTGGCGCAGGTCAGCTTGGGTTTGATTTCCATGGAGATGCAGAGCCACTGATAATTTATTTCATCCTAAACTCACATTTTCAATTCGCTGTCTACTAAGAGCAATATATTGTTACGCCGTGCATTGACAGTTAGACAGTCAAAGCTGTATTTTTAGTTCTTGCACTCCAGTTTTCCCTCTAGATGCTCATACTCTTTTTTTTTTTTCATAATGTAAAAAATATTAATTAATGAGAGACTATCATTCACGCAGTGACACTGGCTGTCAGTAACTAACGAATGTGATTTAAAAAAAAAGCTAAATAAAACTGTGAGCGCACAGCAGAGATGGCAGTATGGTAAGGGAGATGAGAGAAGTTAATTGCTGGACTTTAAAATATCTTGGGAAGGGAGGTGTTGAAAAAGTTTACAGCGAAAATTAATGATGTATAGCAAATCAATTAGAAAGGCTAAAGCTAGAAATGAAATTCTGATTATAAAAGAAGCAAAGATGCGGACTGGAGTCTTGGTGAAAATGGTTGTCGTACCCCAACATTAATGGGAGATCGCCAGGCTATTTGAGGACTCTGTCACAGGGCATTTGGGGGTGCGGAGGAGTGGAAAGGTGCTCCTCATCTTCTGCTTCACCGGAGCAGGAGGGGCTGCGGTGCGGCACGGCGAGGGGAGGTTAAAGCGTTAACTCAGCCCTGCTGAGAGGCGGTGAATGGTTTGGCCGTCAGAGCTGATCTTGTTGATGGGGTGAGTTGTGTTTGGGCGTCCCAGGGGATGGAAGGGCACGGGTATCGTCTGCGTGGCAGAGGGGGCAGATAGGACCACTTTTTCCTCTATTTTTGCCTGCAGTTTCCTCTCCCTGGGGTGGTACAACAGTGAGAACAAGGCAACACATAGCTAAAAGAGAGAAAATTTAGACACGGGGAAATAAAATGATGAGATCAAGCACTGAGGTGCTGTTAGGGGGTATAGGAAATAACTACGTCGTCCTTAAAATCTGCTATTCTAGGTCTGCTAGAAATAGAGTTGCTCTTTTCTGTTGTGTGCAGTCAAACCCCTCTCGATGGCGTTGTTATGCCCCTCTTGATGAGGTCACACGGGGACAATCTCGCTTGAGACATTTCCTCCTTCCTGTATTGGCCTTTGGACTTTGCTTGAGTGCAGCAGCAATTGAACACATAAGTTCCCTATCATAGGGTTATCTCCGTCCCTGAAAAAAGAGAGATCTGAGGAGTATAATGTCTTTTTCATCTCTGAGCATGATAATGTTCTCCATCAACCTTTCCTTCAACCCTCTTGGTACCAAAGAGAATCAAAAAATGTCCCCTTGATTTCCTCAGTGAGCTCTGGATCGAGCCTGTACTTTTTACAATATTTTGGATGTGAGGCGAGAAAAATGAACAGAATAATAACAGAGAACTGTGAGACAGTGTTGTATCACAGTCCTCAAGGTATTTCTTCTCTAGGTTTTTGGATCACGTGCTCTCTTAAGAGGTCATCTATTAATAGGTTATGAAAGATTAGTTGGTGATCGTTAGAGGTTTTCAATAAATTACAAGTCATTTGTTTGAGGTAGATACTGTGTTCAACAGGTCAATAATCAAAGCAGTGCTGTTTCTGTATTAATGTTTTATCTATACATACAGCTGTTCAGTCAATTCACAGTAGAGATCCTTTCCTAACGCACTCTCAAAACCTAAATGGCCCTTAAAAGTTTTTGGTAAACACCTTCTAGTGATGTTTAGATTTTTTTACAGGTACATCCTGTTGACATGTGACGAGTATTTTAATGTATCTTTGTGATCTGTTAAGCAGGTACTTTTTAACATCACCTGCACCTGATGGTCTGTTCGATTACACATTGGTTCATCCTCTCATCTTCCTTGTTCAGCATCCCCTACGGAAAGACTTTTGGAAGTTTACTTTAGATTTGACTTTCTAAATTTTACACATTACCTTGTCTAGCAGGTCGCTCCACGCAACCTTTTCAAATGGTTTCAGAACTGAGCCTGCGGTTCTGAGAATATCTGAACGCAGATCTTCTTGCTTAGACAATAACAGTATTCCCTATTCAAAAAATAAGTGGTAGGGGGCATCAGCCATTCACTTATAGCCTACTTCTTAACTGCTTTGCAATGTAAATACGTGGAAGAAGGTATGAAATTGCTTGTGCTGCAGTATAACAAGCTGCACGTGTACACGTAGATCCTTTTTCCAATCTCACTTTCCAAACCCCAAGCCATCCCAGAGTGCTTTACCAAGTCAAATTACTTATTTATGGACTCCTGCAAAATAAGTCTGCTGTACAGCACTGCCTGTGTAGCTTTCATCACTGTAATTGTCTTAGCGTGTCTGCTAAGTAGTTACAAATATGATACCCCATTCATTTCTTTCAGCTTGTTCGGCATTTCCTAGCAGTGAGCATGCTAGGATTTAATTTACTCGAATTGCTACCCTATGATCTTTCCCTGGGTGTTTTGGCCAAGGTGCCGACTGCCGTGGCTGGCATGCTCCGGACGGCGCGCCGAGGAGTGGGATGCACTCCCAGAGCTCACCCACCAGGTTCTTCAGCACTGACGAGGCTGAAAGGACGGAGCCCCAGCAAAGCTGGCATAGAAGCTTTTGCAGAGAAGGGTACAAATTTTTTTTCCTCCTGTGATATTTGGTTTATCTCTGCTCATGCATTTTCTCCGTTGACTTTTGTGAAGTTTCAAATAACAGTCTTTGAGCTCGGCGGCAGTCCCTGGGTAGTTGGAGAATGGCAGAGAGCTCATGTCATGTGTCAGTGTAGTTTAAATCAGAATGATAAAATCATAGAACCATTTTGGTTGGAAGGGACCTTTCAGATCATCAAGTCCAACCGTCAACCCAACACTGCCCAAACCCCCACTACCCCACGTCCCTCAGCACCACGTCTGCCGGCTTTTAAATCCCTCCAGGGATGGCGACTCCACCACTGCCCTGGGCAGCCTCTTCCAATGCTTGACAACCCTTTCCGTGAAGAAATTTTTCCTAATATCCATCCTAAACCTCCCCTGGTGCAACTTGAGGCTGTTTCCTTTTTTTTTTTTTTGACGCCCTGGTTTACTAGTAAAAGCTTACTGCAATGAGGTGGCCACCTCGCCCCGAGGAGTGAAGTTCTCCAAATCTCTCTGGGCTGTTCCATCGTGCCAATGGAATGGACTCTTCCAGTTTACAGACCGTGTTTGCGCACACAGACAAAATATGAAGGATTTGTACCCCAGAGAAGTGTCACCTGTGCTGCAAATCCCTGTTTCCCTGGCCTGCAGCTGGGGCTGAAGGCTCTGTTGGTGTGAGCTGGTTCCTCGCTGGACGTGGCAGTAGCTCATCCGTGCCAGCTGAGCAGCTGGCCTTAGGGCTTTGTTTTGGGAGCTGGCCATCAGTTGGGAGACAAAATCCCAACGTGGGCAAGGTCTAAAAGCAATTAATGTCTTGGCATGCTACCAGAGTTGATCCTTGAAGGCGAAAATCGAGTCAGTGTGTCGATCTGGATTGCCTTAAAGGAGCCCGTTTTCTCTTAAATGGTGTTACAGATATTTTATTAAAACTAGCAACATTTGTGCCCCGGTGTTTTTCATCTTGAAAGCTGATGTTACTGCAGTTTCATTATTCAACCCATCAGGCAGCAACGGTTTCATAAATGAATGCGATGGCATGCCAGGGTGGTAGCATTACTGAATAAACTCGATTTTCATCCAGCCATGACCGTTTGGATTATAACATTTAGAATCCATCGCTTCAGTAACTTCTCTTAAGCAAAGATCATAGCACAACTTGAGCTTTTAAAACCACAGGAGGGACGGAGGAAACGTTTTAAAGGGCTTCGAATTGCATGTACAGATTAAGGGAAATCCAAGTGGGAGAGGTTAATAGAGTAATGCCTTTGTTAGCAATGGCTGGGAACAGGAAAACAATCCTTCGTGTTTCTTAGATCCCACTTGTATCCCAAAGCTCCTGATACAAGATTTCTTCTCAGTGCTGTTAACAGCCGAACCCAAAGAGGTTCAGAATGCAGCAAAGTGTGCAGACGCTTGATTTCAAACCAAAACTTAGGGTTTGAGCTTAGTTTGTTCAAGAGATTGGTATTTTTGGGATGGATATTATTACTTTGAACTAAACCAGAAACTCTTCTGATGAAATAATGTGACGTCCACAGTCCTGCTGTTATCGATTAATGATTTGCGTGGTGGCTATCAGAATGGTTGAAGGAACCTTAAAAGATTCTCAGTGAAAATACCCCTTTTTCTTTCTTTTCACTGCAGATAGGAATGCCCTTTTCTAACTTTCCGATGTAGCTGGCAGGATAAATAAGTTTGTCTCTTTTCTTTTGTCTCTTCTTTGTCTCAATTATATTTGATTTGAGTCTGAATGGAGAGTGTTTAGTTACAGTATTTGCTAGTTCTCTGACAGAAACCAGGATAATTTGGGGCAATTTACTGAACCTTTTTGTGCATCAGGTGCCTATTTTTAAG
Organism: Chroicocephalus ridibundus; assembly: GCF_963924245.1. NCBI lineage: Eukaryota > Metazoa > Chordata > Aves > Charadriiformes > Laridae > Chroicocephalus > Chroicocephalus ridibundus. Next base: position 2,507,764 of record NC_086306.1, on the reverse strand, counting down.
CGGAGATAATGAGAGTTCTGTTCTACCTGTCTGTTTCTGATGTCTCCTAATACATATTCCTGACCTCGCCTGGGGCTCCTATTTATATAACATTTACATTCCAGTATAAACAATTATGTTCTATTGTATTTATGTTTACCCGTCAGGCTTATGAGGACTTTTTTTTTTTTGTATTCGTAACCCTTTCACCTGTGTTTGTTCAGATAGATGTTTATGTATACCATGGCACGCAGGTGAGAGTTTTCTTCTACTATTTTTCTTTATCGGACTACAAGAAAAGGCGAGACAGACAGAAGCACCAAAGCATTGCTACAGCTGCCTCTCACCTTGAAACCAGGTGGAACGCATAAATTTTAAATATTGGATTTAAGGTTTTGAAGATTCTTGATAGAAATACTACCAATGGAGAGGCACCCTTGGGATTTACACCATACTTTGATTTAATTATTCTGAGAAAAGCATTATGTCCTGTCGAGGCATTTGTCCTTTGCTGTCAAGGCTGCAAGCACCAATTTCGCTTTTCCAAAGAGGACCCGTAATAGTCTGAAAATCAGTAAGTGCAAAAAATTGTGGATATAATTATTATAATTTTTGGTGTCGTGAAATGATAATCCTTTTAAGTATGCTCCAAACAGTATATTCATGCATAATTGCACATACTCAGACTTTCCTGTGCGGTATTTTATTTGCCTTTGTGTCAGTATCAATATCAGTAGAAAAAAAAGCGATACTGTTCATGAAATGCATCGAGCTATTTGCATGAAAATGGTGGAGAAATGACACAGGTGGGAAGAGGGCAGTTATTTTCTTGCTGTTCAGAGGAAACATCGTTTACTATCTTGAAACACATGTTTTGCGTGTGCTGTTCAATCGTAGAATCACAGAATGGTTTGGGTTGGAAGGGACCTTAAAGGCCACCCAGTGCCACCCCCTGCCCTGGGCAGGGACACCTCCCACCAGCCCAGGTTGCTCCAAGCCCCGGCCAACCTGGCCTTGAACCCCTCCAGGGATGGGGCAGCCACAGCTTCTCTGGGCAACCTGGGCCAGGGGCTCTCCACCCTCACAGCAAACAATTTCTTAGAATCATAGAATCTTCATGGTTGGAAAGGACCTTTGAGATCGAGTCCAACCCAACAACCCACAATCTCTGCCACTAGAGCATGCCCTGAAGTGCCAAATCTAGACCTTTCTTAAACACCTCCAGGGATGGTGACTCAACCCCCTCCCTGGGCAGGCTGTCCCAGTGCCTGACCACTCGTTCAGTAAAGTAATTCCTCCTGATATCTAACCTAAACCTCCCCTGCCGCAACTTCAGACCATTTCCTCTGGTCCTGTCGTTATTCCCCTGGGAGAAGAGGCCAACACCCCCCTCTCTACACCCTCCTTTCAGGGAGTTGTAGAGGACAATGAGGTCTCCCCTCAGCCTCCCCTTCTCCAAGCTAAACATGCCCAGCTCCCTCGGCCTCTCCTCATATGCCCTGGTCTCCAGACCCCTCCCCAGCCTGGTCGCTCTCCTCTGGACACGCTCCAGCACCTCAATGTCCCTCTTGTACAGAGGGGCCCAGAACTGAACACAGCACTCGAGGTGAGGCCTCACCAGCACCGAGTACGGAGGCACCATCACTTCCCTGCTCCTGCTGGCCACGCTATTCCTGATACAAGCCAGAATGCTGTTGGCCTTCTCGGCCACCTGGGCACGCTGCTGGCTCATGTTAAGCTGGTCGTCCACCAGCACCCCGGGTCCTTTTCTGCCAGGCAGCTTTCCAGCCGCTCTGCCCCCAGCCTGTAGTGCTGCTTGGGGTTGTCGTGACCGAAATGCAGGACCTGGCACTTGACCTTATTAAACCTCCTACAGTTGGCCTTGGCCCATGGATCCAGCCTGTCCTGGGCCCTCTGGAGAGCCTTCCTACCCTCCAGCAGATCAGCGCTCCCACCTAGTTTGGTGTCATCTGCAAACTTACTGAGGGTGCATTCTTCCCCATATCTCATCTAAATCTCCCCCTTTTCAGTCTAGAACCATTCCTCCTTGTCCTGTCACTCCCCTCCCTGCTCCAGAGTCCCTCCCCAGCTTTCCTGGAGCCCCTTTAGGGCCTGGAAGGGGCTCCAAGGTCTCCGCGGAGCCTTCTCTTCTCCAGGCTGACCCCCCCCAGCTCTCTCAGCCTGTCCCCACAGCAGAGGGGCTCCAGCCCTCCTGGCATCTCCGTGGCCTCCTCCGGCCCTGCTCCAACAGCTCCGTGTCCTTCCGCTGTTGGTGCCCCAGCGCTGGAGGCAGCGCTGCAGGGGGTTCTCATGAGATCTTTATGCCAAAAGAGCCTTTGAATTAGGAGAGCAGCTGAGAGTTGCAGGTGGCCACTGTTGTAGTGCAGCCTATATGAACGTTTATTCCTAAGGCCACCGCCTGCCCCGTGGTGTTGCCAGTCAATCTCCCAGTCGAGGGTTACATTAGACCAAGTGTAAAAGCTGAGCTCCTGACCGCTCTGGAGCCTTTGTACGTCACTCAAAACACTTTTGTGAACCCCTATAGTTAATTCTGATGCTCTGGCAATTCCAGCTTGGTACCAGGTCGGATTGACGAAGAGGAGGGGAAGGCCGTAGCACGCTCCTTTGCGGCAGCAGCACTCCCCTGTGCAGCAGGCGTACTTCTGCACAAGGTTGAAACTGGAGCTGCCTGTCTCCTTCAAGCACCTACCTCGCCTTCCCAGGTCTTCCTGAACTTTCGCTTGGCTGTGTTGTCGCTTCGATTTCATAGCATCCAAGGCCGGAAGGGACCATTAGATCACCTACTCTGAACTCCTGTATATCACAGACCATTAAGTTTCACCCAGTTACCCCTGGGTATTCTTCGCTTCCAGACTTTGAGCTTTTATGTGGTGTTCCTATGCCATGTTTCATCACAGAGGTAGCTACATTTCTGTGAAATGTATTCTGTATAGAACCGGTAATGCTTGTAAAGTGCATTAGGAACCTTCACAATGCATAGAACTTGTATATATTTGGTCTGAGATTTTCAAAGGTGCTTAGGGAATTAGGAGGCTTGGTTGTCGTTAATTTTTATGAGAATTTAGCATCTAAATGCCCCGGGTAGCTTTGAAAAATCTTCTCTTTTAGTGGGAGGCATAAAAGTAACCATTTAGAATTAGTTGAATTGTGTACGTAGTTCGTTAGTCTTAGATGCTTCAGAATAAAATGATAAAAAAAAATCCTGTTATAGACAATTATATAGTGACCTGCTCTGGAGGTGACATTTTCTTCCTGACTCTAAGCACTCTGTTGTCGGCTTGAAGCTTGGGAGTTTTTACTCCTTTTTAACTCCTTAGCCCACTTGATATAACTCAGGAAGTTCTTAGCAACCGTAAAAATGTCTAATGGTATTTTAGGTTCTACTACTTTATCAATATTGGTATTTATGAAGTAGGACAAAAGTCCTAATTGTTTCACTGGGTGCTGACATGTGAACTGCAGTTCTCATTAGCACCAGCTTTCACTCGTAGGGGAACTTGTTTAACAGAGGAATGAATTTTCTCCAAGTGCTGAATGTTTATTACTGTCAGTATAACTGTTCTTTGACTGATGTTTTTCTGAGGGTTATCAGGTATCAGAATTTCAAGAGGCTTCACCGGTGGTAGATGTGATCCTCGTGGTCAGGATTTTTTATTCAGAGTCAGAAAGATGTAGAAAAACTCAACTTTGCTTTCTGCGACAATAACTTGTAAGACATGATGACGTTTTGGAAATGTGCTAGAATATGCTGTATATGAGCTGGAACACGATACACAGGTATTGTAATAGCTTTTCTGGAGGTCGTTCTCCATTTTCAGGGTGCCTAATTGCATTAGGGTGCCTTACGCTTGAAAAATACCTTGGATAGGATGATTCCCTATTACATTTCAGAAAGCTACTCCATAAGTCCCGTGACGTTGTCCCACGGGGTCAGTTATCCGTCTCTTCTCCACTGGGAGCGTGTGTTACGGTCCCGTAGTCTTTGGCAGGGAGATTTTCCCCACTTACGCACTTCCAGTTCCTCTCAGTCACTTCACGTTGCTCTTAATCATACCCACCATAAATAATTTTTCTCCAACCTCTATTTTGTGTCCTTGGGGTATTTGTAAGCAGTTACGTTCTGTCTCCGTGATCACTTAACCGAGGATGGGCTAATGTAAGGCAACAGCTAGTAAGAAATGTTGTAGTATGTATCGAGTACACCTGCCTTCCTAATTATTACATGCCAGGTTTAATTGTATGACTGCAAATACCGGATCAGACTACTTCCCATGACATGTTGTGACTAAAACAGCCCACATTCATTCTGAAGGTGCATGTTGCCCGAAATTGAAATATTTGTCTTCTTTGACACAAATTATAATTATCCTAAAGAACCTGAAGGTTCTTCCTCCTCCCCTCCCCCTTTTTTTGTCTTCCTAATTATCACTGTAGCTCCCCATGAAAATGGTTGGTATCGCTGCTCATTAGCCAAATAATTTCTTTAGCAATTATGAGAAATTTAGGCAGCCAACGTGGAAAAAATACTGTAGTGCAAAGCAGAGCTACTGCCTTTGGAGAATTCCCAGACGCAGATCAGGTTCTCTGTTGGTGTAAAGGCAAGAAACTACACTGAAGGGTAACACAGCTGCATTCCCTTGAAGAAGAGACAAATTTAGCTCTCCTATTTAAAACCGAGACTCCACGTTTTATTGATCGATATTGAAACTATAAATTGAGCCTGACTTTAGCAGGCATAAGTTTATAAAGCACCAAGGGCTTCCGTGGAGAGACAAGATTTATTCTGGCCGAGTATCTTGATTGAAATCCTGTGACCTTTCATTTTTTTGCGGTGAAGTAATTTAAGCGCAGTGCTGACAACCTTGGACATTCCAACACCAGCCTCCAACCCCAATCAAAAGACCACGACACACTGCTTTCTTTGGAGTCCTTATTTCTTTGGAGCTTTTGAGGGTTTGCCTCATGGTCATGTTTTAGGTGAAAGGTCTTGAAACATTTTGTTTGGGGTTTCTTCAGTGAAAATTGTGGTGATCTCATAATTTCATGGTATCAGAAACTGAAGAATGAAGAACATAAATATTATGAGACATGATAAACTCTTAAGTCCTCCGCACTGTGAGCAGACCAAGGCTTGTCACAGGTTGGGATGTCGTTGCTCACAGGGATGACCAATTTCAGATAGTTTTAGTCAGTTTTTAGTCAACCTTTTCACATCTCAGATGGCCCAAGGTGCCACCTCTGGTTAGAGGGTGGACAGCTAACACAGGACCTGGGCACCCAAAAGCCAAAGAAATCCTTAATGCATGAGTAAAGATTGAACAAAAAGATGGGGTTTGGTTTCGTTCGGGTGAGTGGAACTCTGTTGTGACCAAGTATCTCAGTTTGCGGCTTTGGTCTCAGCACGAGTGTTTCAGAAGAAGGGCTGCCATTTCACAGCTGTATAAAACTGCTAATGATGGGCCAGTGGCTGTTATAATTACAACCCTGGAAGGAAAGAGGGAAGGCAGACCCTGGAAACCAAGGGCGAAGGGTGTCTGAGGAGTTAAGTTCGTGATCTGGGGTGTTGGCTTCGTTCCCGGCTCTGTCACAGTTTTTCTGTGTGACCTTGGACAAGTCGCGTAATCTTTCTTTACCTGAGTGCCGCGTGTGGGAGTAATGATGTCTCCCTGGGCAAAAAGACAGCTTTCCTGCTGCATTTTGATGCCGAAGTGTCTGGGATCACAGGTGTTTCTCAAAATTCAGGACATTACTATATAGATTGTTCTATCCTGCGTGTGGATGGAGTGCTCGGTAGGCACATAGCTATATAAATACAGATATAATCACACAAAAGCCTGCTGTATTCCTTTATTCACACTGCAGTCCTGGCAGATGTGTTCTCAGCAAGATTCCACCATATTCCACAGTTGAGCGGAGACCGTATGCTATTGAAACAAAAGAAGAAGATTAATTAGGCTGTCATTGTGTGAAATTGGGTTTGTGGATGGCAGGCACGCTCAGAAGCCAGCACGGAGGTTGTCCATTTTTTTAATTATAGGAACAGGGAGAGGGAGAGAGAAACCAGGATGCTGACCCAAGTGGCCGTGCCCGGTTTGCTCGGCAGCGGCGACACGGGGAAAGGTTCGGTCTCTGCTCCGCAACCCACGGAGGGCGCACTGGAGTTGAACAAATAAACCTCATCCCTGTTTGCTTCTGCAAATGAATCCGCTCACTTCTAGAAGACGCTGGTCCGTGAAAAGCTAAAATTTCTCGCATGTCAAGTCATACTCTCTGGGGTCCCCAAGCGTAGGGAAGGTTTGACTTATCTTACCATAAGTTTGGAGCCCGTTTGCCAGCAGAAGCAGGTGCAGCGCAAGGAGGCGTACCCCTCGGGAAGGGCAGATGGTGTCTGCGGAACCTCTGAGCCCCTGGGCAGGGGCTGCGGTGCCAGAATGAGCTCGGAGCTCCAGCTGTGGCCGCCTGGGTGCTGGCTGTGTGGGAGCCGGGGTGGCTGGGGCTCTCCCGGGGTCTCCAGCCCACGGGTTCCTGCTCTCTCCTGGAGCATCTCCCGCCGGCAGCTCCATAGGTTCCAGGTTTGACTTACACTCAACAGCAGCTTTTTTTCCCATCCTGAACTCAAGCTTATTTGTCTGAGGGCTGAACTGTGCCTGGAGGCAAATGAATTTCTTGGTATCAATTCATGAAAATTAGACAGCGTCTAGGTAGCAGGCTGGAATGCGGTTCCGCTGTTTAAACAACAACAGCAGCCACCTGCAGCAGGGGAAATATCTGCCCGTGTGCAGTTTGAGACCTGTTGTACGCTTCTAAAGATCCCGGAGATGAACATTGTATTCAAATTCTTTCTCATTTAGTTCTGCTCCATTATATGCATCTCAGAAACGAGCACCTGTTTTATTCTTTCCTTCCTTTAAAGAGAAGGGAGGAAACTGCTTTTGGGCATATTCCAACCCAGGTAATAATGTTCCAACTCCCCCTCCTCTGCTCGCGGTTTCAATTGGAAAAGAAAATGTTATTGTGTGCCTTTGGTTGCTAGGGGCAGAGTTAAAGTGTTTGCGGTCGGAGATGAGGGCTTTGTGTAGGGGCAGTCTCCCCTTCTCTGCAAAAATAAAGCCGGCTTCCAGACTGAGTGAGAGCAGAACCAAACCAAGAGCAAACCCAGGCTTTTCTGTGCAGGTGAACGAAAGGCCGGCGGAGAACAAGCGTCTTGGACAGGAGTGGCAGAGCTTGCAGGCAGGGTAGGGCTTTGCTGTCTCTTGTGTCATGGTGGCATTAAGCCCTACCGTTGCAGCCCATCATCATCTCCTGGTCCGTTGCGGTGGCCAGGCTGTAAGGAATTGCACTGGGGCTGTGTCAAGGTGCTTCACAGAATGGTTTCTCTCTGTCCCTGCAGAACGCGCTGGCTGTTGATGCTGCTGGCCTAGAAGGAGGGAAACGTACAATAAATCCTTGTCTTCTTGCTGGATTGTCATATATACGAGTGACAGGATTTTGAACGCTTTTCCGTGCTCCATGTGATGTTCACTGCCAGGCTTCACCGATGGCTGCTCCAGCTGGACCGCTGCCCCGGGATTGTCCCGAGGACGGCCCGTCCCTTGGGGCCACGCAGCTGAAGGCCGCCCTGAAATCCCAGCGGGTTTGCAGGTGTTCAGGATCCTGGAAGGGAGACCCTCGGAACTGAAGAATGTTGTATGAGTTGCCAGGATCCCACAGCTTTCGTTGGAATCAAAGAGAATTGGGGGACGTTTTGCTCAGGCTGGTGTCAGGCGGCCGGTTGTGTGTCGTTACAAGGTGCGATGTTGGGTTCCTGGGAGCGAGTTTGGGCTCTTTGTGCTTGGCAGGGCTTGGATAAAGAAAACGTAGAACGATGCTACAATTAACTGAATCAGCACTCTGGTACAACTGCGAGAAAGGATTCTTTGTTTGCTGTTAATTAACATTTGCAGAGCGATTAGCGTGATAGTTAGAAACACATATTATGTGACCTTTTTAAAAAGCCTGACAAGACAAATGAACTGGGGGTGTCGAAGATCTGGATTCTCGTGCTCGATGGCTGAACAGCACTTTGCCTGAGCCGCGGCACGGGATTCCCAAATTCCCAAACCCAAATTACCCAAAGGTATACGAATTTGCTGTCCCCACCCAGGAGATGGATTTTTTTTACCCGTCCTCTAGCTTCTTAAAACTGGCGGATACTCCTTTCATCTCTAGAGTTTTTAGCTCGGAGAACACCTTTGCTCGTCACGTGGAAGCAATATATTCTTTATTATCCCTATGAAGAGATTCTCATGAATACTTCAGGAGACATTCATAAATAGAGCCTTAATTATTTAAAACCGGTTTTCCCCTTACTTTACTTAAGGATGTTGCCTTTCATCCACCCAAGCTGAATTTATTGCAATGAATAATAATTTTAGTTTCAATTAAGTTTTGTATGTACACATCTCTGAATCTTGTATCCATCTGTTTGCCATCTGCTGATTGGTTTGCTATTTCTATAAAGCTGGTTTGTTTTGGGGTTTTTTTTGATTGTAGATGGTCATGTACTCATTACCAGTTTCATCATTCAGCTCATCTTGGAGACAACACAGAACTGTATTAGCCTCTGTGTATAATTAGATTGCCAAGACAGCGAAAATCATCAGATTGTTTTAATTCAGCCACTTTTCTGAGCATGCGCTTCTTTTGAAGATGCTTGAACTTCTTTTCGAAAGGGATGGATTTTAGCGGGCTCTAGAGGCTGTGTGTTGGTTTGGAATTCGCTCTCGATCGGCTGTAATTATGATTGTGCTGAGCTGCTTCATGGGACTCTGTCACGGTTCATTTTGTGGGTCGCTGGACAAACGCAGTCAACTAATGGGGATAACTTACAGGTACAGGAGACACCCGGTATTTCCTAACAGGAGGATACAACTTGCTGTAGCCGCGAGCTGTACTGCCTCAGAGCTCACCCGGACAGAGCCTGGTAATAATCCTGGCCAAAATTCTTCCAATTCACTGCTTGATCCCATTTTTCTGTGTGGAAAGGATCTGGTAGGTCTGAGGATGGACGATGTGAGTCACTGGATTCTGCACACATGCGTTGTTCCCATGTAGTGGTCCGATTTGTTGGTCTCAACACAGCTCCCAGGAAAAAGGCGTTCGTACAGGACGCGTATGAGCTCACCCCTTTTCCCCGGCGGAGGCTTTGCAGGTCGGCTGAGGGACTTCAGTCGTTGGATAAACTTAGGTTTATGACGGTGAGGTTGGGTGGGAACTGAAGAGAGGGAGAAACACCCAAACGAAACAAAACAGAGAACTGCCGGCACGCTCAGTACATATTAAATCAGATTATGTCTTCTCCATAGTAACCAGCCTGAGCTTACCGTTTCTCTTTTCATTGTTCGCTGCTCGCACACGGTCCTGGCTTGGGAACGTTTCCCATAGTCGAGAATATGGTTTAATAGCTGACCTCGCGATCCTTGGCGGGCCTTTCTGTAACACCAGACCCTCGGGGCTCCTCCGTCTCCTGCTCCGTTGAACAAACAGTGAGGGGGAAAAAAAAAAATGTAATAAAGATAAAACCTACACCAAAATCGGCAGCTGTTCTGGAGGCAGGAAGAACTAATTAACTTGTAGCAGGTGCTGCTACAGGTTTCCATCTGATTGCAGTCGGACAATCTGCTGCCCTGCTGCAAAACCGAGGTGATCTGAAAGGTCCCTTCCAACCTGGGAAATTCCGTGATTCTATGAAAACCGCCTGGCACGGTGTCGGGGAAGGCCAGGGGGGAGAAAGCCTTCCCTTGACGCAACCAGAGCCCCTAGTAGTGGAAGTATTTTTTTTTTTTTTTTTTTTTTTTTGTAGCTGTTACCATGACTCAGTGTTTTGGGTGGCTGTGGATAACTTGCTCTTCGCTTCCTACACCCGAAACGTCATTCAGCCGGAGGCAACTGTCACATTGGTGGGCAGAGGACAGGACTTGGAGAGAGCAGGTCTGAGGAAAGCGCCCCTGGCTTGCTGCAGTTCCGCATGGGGCTCGGCACCATTCAGTCCTCACCGTTGGACCTACAGACCCCAATTAGCATCAGGGCTCGCTGTGCCAGCTACTATCGAAACACCAAAAGAAGAACAGTTGACCTGAGGCGTAATGGCAGGCCGTTGTTTGAACGTCCTACATTTTTTCCCTGGAGTATTCTTACCTGCCTATTTTAGAGAAGTCAGAGCTTTTGCGGAAAAAAAAAAAAAAGCTCTGGAGCTTTTGGAAAACTCGCTTTAGAATAGAATTTCTAAGTGTTCAGGATTACAAAGGTCCCTTTTCAGAGGTGCTGTAGGCAGTTAGTAGCCTCTCTTGTAAGAAACAACCAACTGAAAAAAAAAAAAAAAACCCTCTGAGCTCCCAAACCCTAAAAATCTCAGCTGCTTTCATGCACCTAGGCACTCAAAATTTAAACTGAAATTTGAGCGCTTAAGGCAGGTCTGACAACCTTTTAAGCCACAGAGCTGCTTTTTGAAACATCCCTATTTTGACTCCCAGTAAATAAGTTGTTTTAAAGATGAAATCTTACAATCACTAGGGCTTTCTGTGGCTGCTTCTGATTTTTTTTTCTTTTTTTTTTTTTTCCCCTCTCTCTCTCCCCGGCCATAAAGCCAAATTATAGCAGGGTATATCCCATGTAATTCCCTTTCTGGCCCTATCTTATCTCCAGCTCTTAGCTGATGTGATTGAAAAACTCTGCCATTCCGTGACATAAATCCAAATAGCGAGAGCTAAAGGCCGTCACTGTTCTTCCAGGAGCAGGTCCAGTCACTTCGAAATGGTGTGTATATTATCTATTTATTCTTTTTAAAAGGAAAAAATACAGCTGCACCTTCTAATGCTGGAGCAGCAGTATGGGAAATGGGCTGAGGTGAGGAGAAAAGACCGGTGTTGGTGACAACGATTGGATGCACTGGGAGATGGAGCTGTTCTGTTTTGCAGTTACCAAATTACCACAATTGATCTCTTCATTTATCGCTATTTTCAGGGTTTACTTTACACGTATAGTCCGAGGTAGCTGCAAATCTCGTGTGTGCCTGGCAGCAAAGCGGAGCTACGATACATTCAGATTGGAGATGTTGAGGATGGAAAGGACTGGGGGAATGAATCTGTAGAGGGACATACCAGGTATTAAAGCGGTTCTGATTTATTTAATGCACTTAGGATTATAGCTCTCTGAAACCACGTTTTGAGAACTGCTTTCTCTCGTCGAGTGACCTAGGAGGGTTCAAGTGATGCAGCTCAAGTTGCTCATACGGATTCTCTCGCTCTGATGTTGAAGTGCTTGTTGAAAGCTACTCAGGGCATCGGATGAAATTCTCCTCTCTAGAACAGAGCTATCGATCTCTCAAACTCCACGTACAGAGTTTGCAGATTCATGCAGATGTAACAGAGGGACGAATCTTCCCCACCGTATTTAATAAGAATGTTTCTGAGACAGAATTTACTTGATGTGAGCCAGATATAATTTCTGCTGGCATGACAACGTAAGATAGAGATGGCATGCCATGGGCAGGATTTAGTGCTTCATCTCTTTGTATTCACCTCACTCAATAAGGCAGGAAATTTATTTACTATCCAGAGGCAGTTAACTGTCTTACAGAGCATTGTTCCAGCAGTCGAAAATGGCAATACGTCCATATATCTATTTTTAAATGAATGACTTTCGATACCCAAGGAGAAGGATGAGAAACCCTGTTTGTTCTGGTATTGACAGAGAAATGAATTTCTCCACCAAGTTGAATCTCAGACATAGGTTTGATTGTTTTTCTGAAGGAATTTTTCTGTTGTGATTGTGAAGTTTCTACTGTTCATCCTGGAAGAAGCAATTTAGAAGAATTATTCTAGATCCATTTCTTTAGCATGAGCGTGGCGTGGGGGCAATCTCTGTGTCATTAATAGCCAGAATGTAACCGTCACTTAAGGGGAAAAGTTGTTCCCAAGTGTAAGATTTGAGGAGATCTGGTTTGGGGGTGGGGGGGTAGGAAAGGAGGGGGTGGGCAGTGGGAAGATGTCCAAGCGGGATAATCCTTCTCACCAGGTGAGGGGAGCAAAGCGCCCTTCTGTTTACCAGCGTCGGGTTTTCCGTGCTGCTCTCCTCGCAGGCGCCCTGACCTGATAAAACGCTTTCATCCCGCTCCATCACTCTGTGTCCACTCCATCTGTTAGACTCAGCACAGATTTGAAACGAGAAAATAATCTCGTGCAAACCCTGGGCCCTGTCTCCTATCTCTTGGAGGTGCTCCTAGCTCTTGGAGAAGCCGTGGCCGGGAATTAGTTTATCCATGTGCTTCATCTCTCTGGTCCGTTCCAGGCCCTCTTTGAAGCCCATGGGGAAGGTACAACTTAAAGTCTTAATTGTAGCGGTTTAGATCATACAGTATAGTGTATAATATATTAATTAATATATAAGAGAATCATAATTTAATACATAAACTTAAAAACAAGCAGGTTAATTAAGGAAGAGTAATGGGCTATTTAGAGCAGAAAATGGATATCATTGGGAGCTTTGTCTAGAGCTGTTGGTGCATTACATTGCAGTCAGGTATCTTGACATTTTAAGCGTGTTTGTGATGTAGAGAAAATAGATATTGTGCCCTATTTCGACTAGTTTTCAGTGCTGATTGTCCACTTGGGTTTTTTTTAGAAAAAATAAAGAAAAAGGACAGAGAAAGGAAGACGACTTCTACCATATACGTTGTCATGTCGTCCCATCCTGCCCCAATTCCCTTCCTCCTTGCCCCAGTACAAGCATTTCTGAGCACTGGCATAGCAAGGAGGGGTTTTTTCAGGGGGGGCCCAAGGCTATCAGCCAAACAATAGGAATGGTCGGTCGGAATGGACAACTCGCGGCCACCAAGACCATCTTTCTAAATGATTTGTGGCATCATAGAGGTAGCAAAGCTTCCAAACTGAGCTGAGATGTTGTAGGTGTTGCCCAGTGGTGCATCAGGGTTGATGGCAGCCAAGTTGAAAAAGCTTGAAAAGCGCTGTTTGGGAATACAGCTTGTGTCTTCGGTGACTATTGGCTTTGCTGGTCCACTCCCTAGAGCTAGTAAGGCTAAAGAATCATGTTCCATAAAGGCATAATTGACATTACGTTTTATTTTATGAAGCATCTTTTCAAATAATTATCCTCAGAAGTGAATGCAGTTAATTTTGTCTGGTTTATTGCATTTGACTGTACTGTATATGTGATGTATCAGTACCCAGCTGGGTAATTTTCCAGTCGTGTTCTCCCAGCTCCAGTCTGACTTTAACCACCTTGCCCGATGAGGAAATCTCATGTGCTCTGACACGTTAGATTTGCAGAGACTTTTGCAAGAAAGGATGCAGGATACTCATTTTTAACAGTCAAGACTGTGAAATGTGGACGGGATTTCCAGTTCTCCTGAAGCGGAGTAGTGCCAAGGACTTCGATGGAGCTGTGCAAGTTTCCGCCATCTGAGAATGTCTCGGTATTTTTTATTTTCTTTTTTTTAGTTAGTGCCGCCGAACTTTACATATCAGCCTGTATCGATTTGCAGATGTGATGCCAGATGAGTTTAATTGCCGATTGCGCTAATTACCCCGTGCTGCTGTGTTTAATCCTGCACTGTGGTGAATGCAACAGCATAGCTTCAGGGATTATTAGGGCCGTAAAAGCGTTACTGGCTTTATAGTTTTTTCACTAATGCAAAAGATAAGCACTTCATGCTTTCTAGCACTCAGGTACTCTACCTGTGTGGAATCATGTATACATCTTCATGCGTTAGTAAGCTGCGGTTTGACAAAAATAACAAGTACTCTTTCTGCTCCACTGAAGCCCCGATTCCCTGTGAAGTTTGAGAGACTTTTTCCTTTGCTTAAAAAAAATAAAGGCAAAATTAATTGGAAATGACAAGAGGAAAATGATCCAGCTGAATGCTTTGATAAGCAATCAAGGCTTAATAGATTAGAAAATATAATTAATTACTTAATTATACTCAAAGTGGTTGTTGTTGGTAGACTGTTCATTGAAAAGCCATTGTTGTATGGGAGGATACGCCCGTTGCATGAGTATCAGTCTCCAGGAAGCCACTGCTGCTAGCGGGGACGCTGGGTGACAGATGAGTTGTTCTGGTTGGTGAGAGCTGCTGCACCCTTATGTTACGCGTCTTCCTTACGCTTTACAAGCGTTTATCGGTTATTTGCCCTCACGGTTAGCTAGAGCGTGATGCCAGTGACCGCCGTATTCCTAGAGTTACCATCATTCAGATGGGCGCCGAAACTAAGGTCTCACTTCCTTTAAATTGCCGCTGTGCTTCTTGAAACAGAAATGTACGTTCTATAAACGCGTATAAATGTCTAGTGTACTGCCAACACTCCTGCGGGCATAACGGCGTCTGTCCAGTGACCCAGTGGTGCCAGGCTTTGCAATAATTGGTGCCTGGGCTTTACCTGCTAGGCTCACGGGAATATGATGCCAACCTCCTTTTTGCAGGTCAATAAGGTTTCTCGATTCAGTGGCTGCAGAAGAAACCAGGAGTGACGGCGTGGATGGACCCTAAAGCTGTCCCACTCTCCCCTCGCCATCCTGATAGGACGGGAAGTGAGCGAAATAAAAATAATTGGGTTTAAAAATGGTAGTTTTCCCAGGCCAATGCAATGCATTTGGGAGGGCCCAGTTCATTATTTCATTGTCTTTGAGCCCAGCAGTACCTGTTTTTCATTTGAAAAATCACATATTAGTATAAAACTTATTAAGTGCCGTTGTCGCAGTCCATGAAATAAAGGGAATGAAATGGAGCACGGACTGCGTAGCTGAGTTACGTTGTGTGTCGCGTGTGTGAGCACAATGCGAGGAGCCGATCCCCTGGGTTCCGCGGTGCGGGCCAGCGCTGCTGCCGCCTCCCCAGGCGCTCGCACGTGGGTTCCTCTCGTGTAGTCGGGGGTCGCTGCTTTGATGCTGGGCTGTGCCTGATACCATCGAATCACAGGATGTGCTGGGTTGGAAGGGACCTCCAAAGGCCATCTAGTGCAACCCCCCTGCAGTCAGCAGGGACACCCACAACTAGATCAGGTCGCTCAGAGCCTCATCCAGCCTGGCCTGGAATGTCTCCAGGGATGGGGCCTCCACCCCCTCTCTGGGCAACCTGGGCCAGTGTCTCACCACCCTCAGTGGAAAGAACTTCTTCCCAATGGCTCATCTAAACCTGCCCTGCTCTAGTTTAAACCGTTGCCCCTCGGCCTATGGCTCCATGCCCTTGCCAACAGCCCCTCCCCAGCTTTCTACCAGGACGATCGCAGGCAGGCTCTCCCAGTCGGCGTCTGCTGGGGCTGGCGGAGCTGAAACATCAACCGAAGGAGGCTGCGGGGTGTCCATAGAAAAAACAGAGATAAACAATGAGGTTATTTGATGATGCTTTTTTTTTTTTTTCAGATTGACTAAGAATGATCACAGTATCTAGCTCTTTTCAGCACTCATAAAAAGCTCTGCTGTTTTGAAAATTTCACAACTGGAGAAGCGATGAGAGAACTTACCCCTCCAAAGATACCCAGCAGGGTTGAGACACAAGGCAGGTCTCTTGAGTCCCAGTCCTGATTTCTAGCTACGGGTGCCATTAGAAACTATTTCTTCAGAGCAGGAAAGCAGAGGGTTTCAAATAGAAACCTTAAAATGTACTTATTATTTAAGGAATTCCATATTTGAAAAGGGTGTATTTTAAATACGAAGCTCTCAGATCAGCATTCCGTTTTAATCGGTCTAGGTTGTTTTTGTTCTAGAAATTATTTTCTTTCACAAACTTTGCAAGACTGCTGAGGAGCTCTGTAAGTCGCTGGCGAGCTGCTTCTTACCAGTAAAAAGTTCATGGGTTAAATTTTTGGCAGTGATCAGAGAATTGGGGTCTCCGGTTAGCAGCTGTACAACAGAAGCGTGACTGGCTGAGAAAAATGAATATCAATTTTCTAAAAATTAAATCCCTTTTTAAACGTCTCCAGTTGGGCACTCACAGTCAGCGGTTCCTGTAGAGGACGTTGGTCTTTATGTCTTTACTGGTTTTTAATTTTCTATTTATTTTTTTTCCCAAGTTTGTGACAGCCCTGGGAGATAAAAACTAGGGAGCAGACGAATGTAAGAGGGTTCACTTGATAATAGAAGAGCTGTGCGTTTGTTCTTTCAAGTGCCGTGTAGTTAGATGCCGCAGTCGCAAGCAGTGATGGACTGGCACAGATGGAGCTGAAATCCGCTGGGAAAAGTCCTATTGCCTCCCCGTGCTGCGGCATTACCGGGAGAAGACCGCGGAGCCCATTGCGCCGCGTTGGTGTAGCAGAGCGGCAGCAACCTGCGACGGCAAGAGAAAACTTGTCCCGATGGTCTCCATTTGACTCCGTTAGCTCCTACGGTGCCTGGGAGTGGAATGGATTTATATCTCCCGGGAGGCACCCGCGCACGCCGCGCAGGGCAGGAGGCTTGTGCGCTCGGTGGCATTTTGCCTTCCTGGGAACAGAATGAAATTAGCTCGCTAACAGATTGTCCGATACTTCTCGCTGTACTCTACCCTGTGTTTCTCTTCGGCTGCTGCTGTTTCACTTAGCAATGCTTTCCATAAGTTAAGGTCTCATGCTGGTTTCTTTAATTGTGCTTGGGTTTTGTTCCTCGCGTACACGTCTCTGTAAGTGCATTATTTGCTCCTATTGGCGTAAACCTGAATGTGGAAACACTTTCCGCAGGAGTTGGTCTGGAGCGGAGCAGCATTTTTTTACATTTGTTGCCTTTGTAACATCACTGATCCGGCAGTTGTTAAACAGGCATCAAAAGTCTGATGGCTCCGTAGTAGGGATGTAGCACTTTGACTCAACTGCTGAAAGAAATCAAAGATGCAGAACAGTTGAAGATAACGGTTTGCGTCTTTATCTGGCTGTTTATGCACTGCGCAATATTCTTGGCGGGGTACAAAGGAAAGACTTCACATCACTCTCTTTTCGAGAGTACAATCGCAAATCAGCTAATCCCAGCGAGAGACTTTGTGTAGGAGAGGGGGTTGAGCACCTGCGTGTAGGAAACCCTACGGATGAGACCGTCCTCAACTGGAGACAGGAGCTTATCGTCCGTGTTAATATACCCTGGAGAACAATTCCTCATTGATACGAGAATGTCGTGGTTTCTTATCTTTGGTTCCGGGTTCTGTGATGTGGTCCTGACATCTGTGAGACAGTTGTAGTAATCCCTTTGGTGCCTGATACTTAGGACGGCTCATTGTGCTGCTCCCAGAGCAGGCGTCGAGTCTCAGACAGTTCCAGATTTAGGCAGGAGTTGCGATCACTTTAATGGGTTCGAGCACAAATTCCAACTCAAAATGCCTTTTGAATTTTCAAGCCATTTCCTGAGAACTTTCAGCATGCTGACTTTAATTGAACAGGAGTTCTCAAAAAGTCATTCGGCAATTCCAAATGTAATTTTACTGCAAGGTTTCCTGTACTGGTCGTATCTGCTTTGAAGAGACTGTGAGTTACTGATGGTAAGGAGCTAAGGGTGAGGTTACTAATGGTCAGGAGCTTTTCCATGGGTTGTAATGGGGGACTAGTTTGTTTTTATTTCCTGAAAAAACGTACATATAAACATCTATATATTAAAATTAACGATAGATATAAGGAACGGTTTACTTTCCAGGCTTTTGCTACAGAAAAGGAGAAATTACTTGGAAACGTACAGTAAAACTTTGACGGCGCCTAATTAGCAGTCTTTTGCCTCACTCATTTACATGGTGTATTTTCCAGCCAAAGTTGGGTGTTTTTGTGGAGGGAGGTTTCGTTGCCTGGCGCTCTGGTTAAATCTCCATCAGAGTGAGTAACCGGTTGGTGCAGCCTCTGAAATTCCTTCCCCCCTCCTCATGGCTTCGCAGGAAGGCGAGGGCTCTCTTTCCTCCGAGCGTTGTTGAGGCTGTGAGCCATGTCAGAGAGACAGCAGAAACCTCAGCGACAAAAAGATAAGAAAATACGGTGCCAGGGGAGTTGCAGTGTCTTGGTTTCGGTGAGTTGAGATGAATTCTTGGGAGATGCCTTCGTCCTTACCGCAGACAGCTCTTCTGGTGGTGTCAGCAAGAAGAGGGTTTCTCAGAGTGAGCTTCCCGTCGCTGTCAGGAACAGGTTTGCTTTTCCCTCTGCTCTGCTGGGGCTATTGCTGGATGCGGCATATTGAAAAGTGCAGTATCCATGAATATCAAATTTTGGAAAGCCTTCAAATTAATTCTGTTCCACTTGTGTTGAATTCTGCCTGTCTACATCAGTGTCTCCAACCTAAAAGCTCTTCCCAGGGTTGTTTTAGGGGACTGGGACTGGAGTTACATTGCTTATTTTGTTTTGTTCTTGAGTTTGGATGAAGCCCTGGCTGAGGATTGGAAGGAATTTAGACAAAAGTAGAAACCTTTCTCCCAAGTTCTGGATTCAAGGCATTCCAAAAGAGGGTTGTGGGGCAGAAGGGTACTCATCTGGGGATACAGACCATGGGAAGGGGATACAAGAAGGCCACGGGGACATATAGGTTACAGATGATTAAAGGCAGCTGGGTATTTTGGGTTCGGTATGTGATTTGATAACATCAAAAGAACACAAATTAATGGGAAGCAGATTTTCGTAGGAGGCCAACAGTCGGTGGAAATGAGCTAAACTCAGTAGGGTCAAACTTGCTTTTGAAGATAATGGCTGAGTTACGTGCAACTGTGCTCCAGCCCCTCCTTAAACATTGGTTTATGTTAGATTCAGTGAGGCACAGCACACTTAAAAATAGTCTAAGGTACAAAATTGCAAATTCTGTATTAAATTGCGTGATCCTGTTTACAAATACTTGGGTATGGTGATGATAGTGCTAATACCCACCAATCCTTTTATTACTTAAACAGCCTCCTATTTTAACACACAATCTGCAAGGAAATGTATCTAGCATTCTGACATAAAGTACTGTTTTTCAGGATGATCAACCTTTCAACAGGTTTTTGCATTTAATAAACAACGTTAAAAATCAGCTCTGCGAAACCGATACCACGTTACCATGGCAAAGAACAAAGAAATGCCATGAGGCTGGTTGTAGTTAGTAAAAAGAGATGGTAGAGCTGTGGGGAACGTGCCAGACCTCTATTTTTACTGGATTTTTAGAGACATCAGATTTTCGTAATGGAAATGGTAATGCCCTTTGCAGTTTTCCCTGCATCATGATCCTCCTGTTAGTTATACCGGTATAAATCAGGAGTAAATCTACTGGCATCAGCAGAACTCTCTCAACTACACTAAAAGGAGTATAAGCCCCACATCCTTACTTCTACTTGGGCGCGTAGAGAGCGGTATGCATACATTTTATGTATTTATATGGAAACAGGCTCGGTTATTTGTTTCTGGTTTCGTAGGCTCAGTACAGGCCAAGGATTTAAGGCTGTTGTTGCTGCTTCTGATGCAATTAAGTACTGATGAGTTATGATGAGATCCCAGCTAAACTGAACAACCTCGCTGAGAATTAAAAAAACCAGACGTGTTTGTGCCGAAGCTCTAAACCAGGCGTTTCTGATGCTCGAGTAAATGGCTATACATCCCCAAGCTGTTAAGGTGGGTTTGATGGAATCATTAAAGATGCTTCCTGTTCAAAGAAATTCCTGTTAAGCAAACACCTCTGGGGAAGCGTAGAAGAGTTGCAGTTAATTTTGTGCTGGTGTTTGAGCGGGGTTTGGTGCGCGGTTGCGATCATTGAGTCTGTATCTGCAAAAGCGAGCCCTGCTCTCAGGGCATTGTCGCTGGGTGGGTGTCAGTGTGGCCCCCCTCGGGAAGAAACCTGCCCCCCGTGAAGCTTAATCTCTCATTTGGTTTTCTCAGAAGCACTGGAGACATCTTGCTAATCTAGAAGGGGTCCGGCTTCTCCTTCTGCAGTGGGCTCTGCTACAGAGTGGAAGAACAGCAGGGCAGAACCTCATTTCTACTAAGTTTTAAGTAGTTTAAATAAGTTTTAAAACATTAGTCTGAACTGCCTTCCCTCTTTAAGCGTACGTACCATTGGACCCAGACTTCCAAAGGCTTTCAGGTGGCTTAAAGATCTTAGAAAAGTGATTTCTGGGATTTACAGAAGCGTTTCAGAAAGCTAGGACCCAACTTCCTTAACTTTCAAAATTTTTCGTCTCTGAAAACAATTCTGAAGGTTACTGGATGAATCAGTCTCCATCTTTAGACGGCTGAACATCTTGGTTCTCCATGTTTTATGATTAAAAAGTTCAGCAAAAGTAAAAACAACCAACCTTGGGCAACAGCCTGAGACGATAGTAGGGAACCCCAGTGTTGTTTCCGGACAGTGCTTTTGCTGGTATTATCTATCAGCACCGAAGTCCATAAAGCGCTTTTTCAAATGTTTTCCCCCTGAAACAATAAGTTTGGAAAAGTTGGAAATGGTAGGATTTTATACAAGGGGCCCAAACCTGCAAATGCGTTAAGATATTTTTGCTCTCTCTGATCTCGTTGAATCCAACCTATCTGGAAAGTTCTGTGATACAAAGCTCAGTTATATAGGGATAAGGTAGTTTTAAAACAAACAAACAAACCAACAGATAAATCAACAAAGAAGAAAACTTCCTGAGGTTTATTACTGCTTTATCCCAGGCTGCTAAATTAAAAAGGGGAAAAAGGATAATAACTTCAAAATAGGGGAAAGCTTTCGAAGCCTTCTGTATGGTTGGAAAATAGGGAAGTGGGACACGGGAAATAAAAAGACGTTCACCTTCACCCAAAAAAATGTGAAGCCAGTACTACCTTTAGGGACAAATTTAATGGATTTTCCTTAAAGGGAACAAATAACTAGTTTGCGATTAAATGACGCTGAGTTTTTTGAAGGACGGGGACTTCGCTCACCTTCTTTCAACAGCTCTGAGAAGTGGCGTTACCAGTAGCCATCGCTTTGTGGTGACAGTGAGTGAAAAGGATTCCTGTTAATGCAACCCAGAGTGCAAAAAGCCCTTGTTTCCCGTGTTTCCCGTGTTCAGGAGACAAATGCCCTTCATTACACTATGCCAAGGAGTTGCTGCTCTTATGTGGATTGGATTATGTTTTTCAGTGCAAAAGACTGTACTGTCAAAGCTTGTTTTGTGTTAATTAGTAAACGCACGCTTAATTTTACGTGTGGAAATAGGTCCGTGTGCGCGTCAAGGAGCGATATCTCAATTTACTTTAGCGATGCTGCTTCCCTTGATTTAAAGATAAACAGATTACCTAACGCCAAGCGGGATGAAATATGTCAAAAGGAATTGCTGTATCCAGTCCAAGCTGGAAATCAGTAATGATGCTGGATGGAAACGGCGAGCCAGAATCCTCCACTCCCTGCAGCAACGGCAAAACTTCGCGTTGATCAAACCAAAGTTGTTCTGCACTGGGGGCTGGGGGATCAGTGGCAGAGATTTTTAGGACAAATCAATACCGTGAATGGCAACAAATTACTGGGACTGCGATGGTGGTCACCCCAGACTTCTACGGACTGTTGTAATATGAAATTGCTGAGCTAACAACTCTATTGTGTCAGTTGCTTGTATCAGTCACTGAATAATTAAAGTAGCAAATATAAGATTTTAATTTTTTTTTTTTAATAGGGGTCTTAAAAACTGCCTAGAAGTCAGAGCTGCCACTCAAGGAGATGTTGGAACACTGCGCGTAGTTCCCTGAGGACAGCTCAGTGGTGATCGGAAGGGCAAATATCTAGAGAAGAAGTTGAGAACAAACCAGAAAACATCCCTATTCCATCCCACCCACGGCACGAGAGTGTTCCCTGGCGTTCTGGGCACCTCACCTCAGAGCAGATTTAGCAGGACTAGAAAACAGAGAGAGAAAAGCAATAGGAAGACCAGAGGCACGAAAAGGCTGATGGAGATGGTAAATGAGCGACATCCCAGACCTCGGAAGGGAGGTGGGCTGAAGTCCATAACGTTATAAAACGCTCTTGCAACAGTAGCCGAGGAAGGATTACATGCTGTTTCTCGCAGTGTAGGAAAGGGTAACATAATTTTATCCACATCAGTTCTTTTAATTGATCTGTAAAATATAAAACAAATCCTGTAAAATATAAAACAAGTGGAGCAGAAATGTCTGCAAACAAATTTCAACTGGTTACAGTTCTCTAAAAGAAGGGCCTTACTGTCATAGTGTCTCGGTTCATTGGTCTCTCAAAATCACAAGAATCTTACCATACCTTTTTAGCGTGTCACCTCTTTGGGGACAGAAGTGTGTTTTCTATAGGGTTTAAGGAAATGGAGTCGTAATATTGCTATGCACTCTACATACTTAGATGCAGGTGATTTATTTAGTCAAAATAATCCAGCACAGGCCAAAATAGCAATGGAGTTAGTTTGCTAGACAACAGAATAATGATTCCATAACTGTACGAATTATATGAGCATATCTGCGCGCTCGGGCTTGGGTAAACACAGACACAACGGGAGAGTCAGGGACAGGAGAGATTTGCAGTAGTTTGTTTTCACAGTGGGACGAGATTTTCCCTGCATGAGTTCTGTGGCTGTTGTGTTTATACAAAATGTATTTACAATTAATACTCGCTTCTGAGAGCGTGTGCATGGGTGGGAGGAAGAGGACTTTCTGCTGTTGTCCCATCGTTAAGGTGGGCGTACGATCAATGAGTGGGTGTACTCATCAAATGAGTATTCCCGTTCAGGAAAGCATGAAGGTTGCAGCGTTGCAGAACGAGGACCTTGCCTCACACCTGGCGTGGGTAAAGTACAACTTGTCAGAACAGAAAAGATACTGCGGCTTGATAATTGCGTTTTACCACTGCTTGAAAGGTCTGATTTCCGCAAAAAGGAAAGGAAAAAGTAATTGGTTCTTCTTTCTTGCTGGAGAGGGCGTCCTGCAGCCAGGCACATCCATTGCAAAGGTCCTATTAGTCTTCAGGAGGACCAGAACGAATTGTTTGGTGTTACCCGAGCTCCTCGAGGTGTCAAGCTGGGATCAGAGCTCCAACGTGGCAGCTTCTGGGCTGGGCGCCAGATCTGGCATCTTTTCGGAGCTTGATCTAAGCGGTGTTTCCTACCTAAGCAGCCACAACTCCAACAGGCTAGGCAATTCCATGGATATACGTGAGTACGCGGTGGTTAGTTGTTACCTGTCCCTTCCCTCCCTTGGTGTACAGCCAAAAAAGAGCCAAACATGCTCTGCATTTATTTGTCTTCCTGTGGTTTCTCCCTGATACGCTCGTATATGGGAAGGTTTGTGTAGTATTTAGTAATAGAGTCTGAGACTGCTTGGAAGACCAGGCAGATGTTTTCTGTGTGCGGGTCCTTGGGTTCTCTTCTGTCCTAAATTTGCGTCAGCTTCTCTGACATCTTTGTTATTCTGTCGTGTTGTAAACCTTTCTCCCAAAAATTCATAAAGTTCTGGCAATAGTGTATATCACAAAGGGAAGATAAATTATTAATATTTCATTCTGTTTTTAAAAAGTTGGCTTAGGCTGCAGTACAATTTGGGTACTTATTTTTTTTTTTCCCCCAGACTATCTTGGGTGACGCCTGTAGAAAAAAAAAAAAAGAAGTTGGAACATTAATATAGATACATATAATAATAATAATAATATGTATATATATACATATAATGTACAGGTGGAGTGTGCTGTTGCAGAATTGTGTAGAACTGACCTGGAAACCAAGGGTTTTGGAATTAAATATCCGGTAGCTTGATATTGAAGGAAGAGGATGAAGAAAGTAAGTTCTTAAAGAACACGGAAGGATTGAAGGGCCTGAATATGGGTCTTTCGGCAGAGTCTGAGTGCAAGGACTGTCATCGTGGCATTAGTGCACCAATTCCCACCGCATCGGGAATGCTGAGAGAACTGTCCTTTACGGCAAGAGTGGCAGCAGAGCCCTCAATGAAAGGACGTTTTGTGAGGAGAGATGTACTTTATGATTTTTTCTTTCTGATTTTTTTTATGATTTTTTTCTTTAGTATTGTGATACCTAGGCCCCACTTGCAGGGGGGGGATATTATTTAAGGTAGTCCCCTGGTTTGTCAGACAAAAACCATATGGCCAAGGCTACAATTGAGCCATGGTTGATCACACTCCCCTCTAATCCGCAGCTGTTTTCTTTCTGATAGATAAATATGTGTTTAAATAATGCATCCTGCCTAACTCGGTCAATTTTTTTTTAATGTTCCCTTTGACAACCGAATGTTTCCATTACGCCCAATAAACATCTTGGAGACTGACCCGTTCCCGCTTTAAATGCACATTAAGGCTGCATTTCCTTCGTTTCACCTTCCAAAGGAAACAGCGCAGCTGTTCATTATTTGCAGCACTTACTACAAGAGACTCATTTTCAGGAGATAATTTTTTTTCCCTTAGAACTTCATAAAAATGTTTTAGTTCCTGACCACAAAGACGCCGTTGAATGACTATTGCGGAGGAGTGCTGCGAGCTTTGATGTCAGAGCTGTTCTGCTGTAAAAGGGCACCGGAGTCTGTCAATGGCACATTCTTTTCTTCCATGGTAATGGGAAGCGACAGCGTTGCATTGTGCTGTATTGTAGTCGGGTTTTGAAGCTGAACTTATACCTGTAGCACAAAAAGGAAAAGGGTAACCATG
Source organism: Chroicocephalus ridibundus (assembly GCF_963924245.1). Classification (NCBI taxonomy): domain Eukaryota; kingdom Metazoa; phylum Chordata; class Aves; order Charadriiformes; family Laridae; genus Chroicocephalus; species Chroicocephalus ridibundus. Next base: position 2,483,179 of record NC_086306.1, on the reverse strand, counting down.
TCAACCATTGTCCGGCTGGCACCCAGTACATGGCACTACTATCGTTGCCCGTCCCTCGTCATACCTTGGTAGCTTGTTTATAACGGGGAGCCGAGGGCTCTGCGGCTCTTCCTCGGAGCAGCGAGTAGTGTGTCGAGGCGGTGAATAGCTGGTTGTAATTGCTGTTTGTGTTGGTCTTTGCTTTTGTGTTTTGATGCAAGTCCAGGTACTTTATTCCAGGGGAAAGAATAGGGAGGGGAGCAACATAATTATTGGGGAACTAATGGATACTTAAACGACCATCCCCTGGTTTTGTTTATAGGAGTGGGAGAGCAAACAGGCTGAAGAAAAAGGCTGTATTTATTATTTAAACAGAGGTGCCACCCAGAGTACTCAATTTGTCCCAAGGACCCCGTTGTTTGTGTCCCTTCTGTTAAGTGTTGTGTTTAGTTTGGGATTATAGCGGATGCTGCAGGCCTCACCGTGCCCCCAGCCCCGCTCTGCTGGGCGCTGCGGGGGGCTGCAGGGCAGGAGCGATCGCCGGAACACCTATAGCGCCTCGTAGGGAAGTCCTATGGATTTGATAAAGGATAAAACCACTTGAATTTGATGGAGAGGAAATAAAAAAGGCTATCTGTTGGGCTGCGGAAACAATGTAATAGTTTCACTTTCCTGAGTGGGAAGACCGTCTCTAATTGATTTAATGGCCCTTGATCTGCAACGCCGGAGCCAGGTTTTAAGATTCTGAGGCTTCTAAAGCCGCTTTTAGTGTGCCCCTCTACCCTCCCAACGCCTTTTGTCCATCTGGTCCTTATGATTGACTGGATCTGGGCCATATCACACAATAGAGCCATGGATCTAAGTCCTAAATGAGCCATTCAGGACTTAGCCAAAAAGTCCAGTGGAAAATTGATGGGTTAAGGAAATACGCAAATATTAAGTATATGAAAAAATTATTCAGGAACATGGTAACATCTCTATCAGATGTGCTGGATGAGCAGCAAGGCGGGTTCTCCTGCTGCCGGGTCCTGGGAACCGGCACGGGCAGCCAAGAGACCAGCCGGAGCTGCCGGGGGTGGATGGGTCGTACCAGGCAGACCGTCAGGAGCCTGCCCTTCTGGGCCGAGGCCACGGGCAAGGGGCAGCAGGGCAGAAAAAGGCTGGAAAGAATATGCTCACAGAAGGGAGGCACCGGGCAAACAGTGCCAGAAAACAGTGAGAAACTGTGACCAGAAACTCCATCTAAATATTTAATTGATGTAGGAAACAATCACTTGCTTTGTTGGAAGAATATAACTATCAGGAAGCCGCAGGAGGGCATTAAGGAGCGGTAAATTTGCTTCTAGATGTATCTGATAGTAATTGTTAAATTGGGAGACAAGGCTCAGGTGGGGTTATCTTGGAGGCAGAAGATCCAGAGCCAATTATCTGATGTTGGGCCAACAGCTTCAGCTCCTCTTGTTTCTGTTTCCTTGTCTGCTTGCTAGGAATAGTTCTATCAGTCTCTGTTAAACCCTTTGGTGTAGGTATTTAACTCTCTGGATTGCCTTGGGGGAGTTCTTTGACCTCCGTTTATTTATCTATTAAGCGAGGGTAATGATACCGCTCATCTCAAAGCAGCAACACAAGACTTATCTGAATAATGATTGCAGAGCCCTCGGATGAAAGGTGCAGCACAAGGGCAAACAACTGATGTTTGTTCTTGTTACTACCACGATTTGACTTACAAAATCATGGGTTTCAGTGGCAGGCTGAAAACACGCTCTGTATAAAATTTTGCAAAGCCCTGATGGGTGAACTCTGATGGGTCTTTCTGCGAATTGTGGCTTATTAGTATTATTATCCGTGTTTTACTTTGTGGAAGGTGCATATGGAGTAGATCTCGTATCGTGCAACTCTGAATTATTTCTGATTGCCAAATGTAAACGGTTCTACCAGTGCAACGAGGATGGGTGATCATTTGGCTCCTGAAACACCCAGTAATCTCATGAACCCGTTCTGTTAGTGTCTGAAAAACACTATTATGTATGTCGTTAAAGGGTATGGAGAAATGGCCAGTGCTTACTGCTCTTTTTTTACAGGGCTCAGATCATTGAGATAAATTGTCTTTCTTGTGTTCCGCATTCATCTTCATAAACCTATTGCTACCCCTCATTTGCTCCATCCTTGTTTCGGGGCAGGGGGAAGATAAAGAGTGTATCTGTAGGCAGTGTGCTCTGTGTTTCGGGAAGCCTCTCCGGTCCCCCTGGTGAGACTGGAAACATTCTCGGAGAGATTTTTATTTGCTTTGCTTTCCAGAGACCCCGTGGGCGGTGCACGTCTGATCTGACCCCTTCTGCTTATTGGAGGCTTTCACGCTGCTCACCGCTGGCGGTGAAGACCCTCGGTGTAGAGCGTGTTCTCAAGAGCGTGCTCTTGAGAGGGGAACCTCGGTGCCAGAGCAATCCAATGTCTTTTCCACAATCTTTTATCTGTTTCCTGCTGCGATTACTGTGGGATCGTTTTTTTTTCCCCAGCCTTCCTCTTTCTGTCTCCTCACCAGAGAAGTGCCCAGACTCTGGCCTGGAGTCACAATGTCCCCTTTGTTCCCTTTTCAGTTTGGAGGGAAGAAAGGAACAAGGAGCAGAGGGGTCTGAATGACCCTTGGGGCGATGGCAGCCACGGGGAGATGCCTGCAGGACTCTGCTCTGCAGATTATCTCCAGCACCTACCCAGTTTTTTGGGCGGCAGCTCCGATTCAGAAGGGTTCTGCAAAGAGCTGTTCTCCTGGTGTTCTGGGGTGCGCTGTGATCGCTGGGTGCTGCCTCTGGAAGGAAGCCCGGCGTGACCTGCTGAAGCATCCATCTTTGCAAGTGCTGAGTTCTGTGAAGGCTTTGTTGATCTTGGATTAACTGCGCAAAAGTCAAGAGGGCTCTTCAAAGTAGCAGTAGGTGAAGTCCTTCCACAGGTTGGTAGCATCACCTTGAACTACAGTGTCGAAGCCAAAAACACCTTTAGACTGGGAGGTTTGAGTTCTGTTGCGCTGTCTTGGGACACCAGAGAGCTGAATCGCTTCCCCGGCCCCCAGAGGGTGTATTTACGTTGGTGGTTTAGTTCCGATCAGGATCGTGCTTTTGACACGGGTCTTTTGATTGTTCTGCCTTACTGTGCTTCAGTTAACATCCCAGAGCAGTCAGAGAGAACAGAGACTGAATCTTTTTTGGGATGAAGCTAAACTGGATCCGCTTTGAGCGTTTATGGGTACAGGCTAGAGCTGGTTTGATGTCGGTCCTCTGCAGTGTGTATGTTGTGGACACTGTGTACTCAACGGCAGCTCTTGGGCTCTGCAGATTTGCTCATGCTGGGCTGTATCGCTTACAAACATATACACAGGCACGGTGGCCACGTGATGAGGGAAGTCATTTAGGGATAAAAGATCTGTATTCATGTATTTAGCTCGTGGAAAAATCTGTCCCTCAATCTGTGCATCAGTTTAGAGATCTTTTTTCTTGTTTGCTATTTTCCTTTCTCCCACCCTTCATCTGTTGTGCCTGTCTGGAGTACAAGCTCTGCAGGGCAAGGACTCTTACTAAACGCACGAGCATTGGTTACCACCGTGCAGTTTCAGTTTTGGTCGAGGCCTCCAGGCACTGCAAATAAACAACAGATTTTGGATGACGAGAGGCTTATTTATCTCTTTATAGTTCTTCGCCCAATCTGTTTCCCCCTTGTGTAATTAGGGGGGATCAGGTAATGATACTGCGTGGGTCTCACAGATGAACTAGACGTTGGGTATTTATTTTGGGTGGCTGCAACTGGTAGAGACCCGTCAAAGGGAAAGATCCCGTGCCGGAGGTTGGTAACGGTTACAGCCCCATGTTCCTCCACGTCAGTAATGCATCAAAGGACTACTACACTCTGAAAAAGCTGTATTACTTACCTTTCGCTGATCCCTTCCGACACACCGGCGTTACCTTTCCCAAACAGAACATGTTTAAAAAACATGAGAGTAGCTGGAAACCATTTGGCTCATGCTTGGCCGGTTGAGAGATTGTTCAAGCATGCCGTCTCTTGTTGACGTGAGCCGCAGATATCTCCAACAGCAGCTCCTTTGGTTTTCAAAATCTAGCTCCCGGGGCAGATTTTATTTTCCAGCAGGATTCTTTGAACCTGGTTCTTCCCTTTTTACACTCCGTCGCTACTGCTGTGCTCAAGCTTAAAACGGGCCAAGTGGGCAACAACGATTTTTTGCTTATTAATGTTCATTGCGTCAGAAGAGGTAGGAGCCCGCTTTGTTTGGCTTTCCTGAAATGCCAGAGTCTGTACAGCGCAACCCGCCAGCCGGCACCGAAGTCCATGTACTCTACAGCCCTCTCCTGGCTGGATTCTATAGTGCTCACCTCAGTAGGCAAGGCGCTTGGTTTCTGTTTGGCTGAATGTGTCTGAACACTTTTTTTTTTTTATTATTTTTTTCAGAGCCCAGGTTTCTGGTCAGACTTTACACATCGCGATCTGTTGGCCGGTAATTACAGCTTTGGCTCTTGCCAGCCGTTGGAGAAGGGGAGAGCGGCGATGGTGACCCGAAGCCATCCCGAAGCCGCTCCGTCCTGCCCCTCTCTCCGCAGCCGCTCTCGGCTGGTGCTTAGACATGGGACTAAATTAAGGCGACTTGCTGCTTTCCGTCTCCGCAGAGAAAAGGCAGCTTGGAGCATCTGTCCTTTCCTCTGCTTTTTAACCATCTTGACCATGTAGTTTCCCTGCCAGTTCTCAGCGGGTTGACCACTAAACCTTCGTTTCTGGCGTTTCAGTGGTTTTATTTCTGTGTAGTTGCTGCACTCTCCTCTTATGTTTTCCACTGGCTGTTTTCAGCATTTAATATGCAGTTTGTTTGGATTGTTTGTTTGTTGGTTGTTGGTTTTTTTTTTTTCTTTGAATGTCATCCAGACGTTCCTCTCTGCTTTAAAAGTGTCACTAAACTACTGTTGCTCAATAATTATTCCCATTGTTTTTGCCTTCACGCAGTAATTGAATTGATCCGCTTGGTTTTGTAGCAGCAAACATTGCTAAGCCAAGAATATTTTCTAACCCATCTTTCTTCCAGTTTTCTCAGGGATTCTGAGTATGTCTTTAGTGATGATTTCCCTGCATATTATACAACTTGCCCAGAGGAATGAGAAAGTCATTTGTTTTCTGTGGAGTATTAAAAAAATAATGCTATCATTGTGAAATGTCCTTGCCTGCAATGCCGGACAGTCTTGCATTAATTTTCCGCTTGCTTGATCTCTGATATACAAAGATTCTATAGAACATGACTGAAGCATGAACCCGCGTTTGTTATTGATTTTCTAATGCTGTGTACTGTGCGCGCCCCTGCCCTGCCTTCGCTGCTCCTCCTGTTTGCCATTTCAGGAGGCTGTTGAGCAAAGCGGGAGCGCTGCTGCTGCTGCATCCCTCCCCTGCACGTCCCCGGCTCCGAGATGAGCAATGCCAGAATACGCTTGCCCTCTCACAGCAGAAGGAGGCTTTAGGAATACAATTCATATCCGAGCTTTTTATGAGCTTTAATTGAAGTCCTGGTATTACTCTGTAGTGTCTTGTTTTGACAGAGGTAGGTGGAGGGTGAACTCCGTAGCACTAATATATTTAGAGCTTGATAGAATGGTGGCCTCTGAGGTTCAGGTAGATTTTTTTATTATTTTTTTTTTTTTTCCCCTGGAGCTGAAGGGCTGAGCAGCATCACCCCTTTAGCACCCTAGTTATGGAGCTGAACGTGCTGTCCCATCACAGTTTGTGCGTTCAGCGGGTTTGGCAGAGGAGCTGGGACGAGACTTTATTCCCCATCCCTTCTAAGCTGGGCTGTCTCCAGGGTCAGGGCACGCTCCACCCTCTCTGTTGACCTAAAGCCACCACCTTCAAGGAGCCCTGCCACCAGGTCCTTCATGGCGTGTCACCTGCAACTAGGCAACCGCCTGACGATTCTTCATCCTCACCCCTGAATTATTTTCTCTCAACCTAAAATAACCATTTCCCTCCAGCTCTGCCTTAACTTCTGGTGCTGCAGGATGCAGAGACTGCTCCGTAACCTTTCAGCGAAGATGGTGATTATATAAATCCTCGCCCCAATATGAGTCATGTATCAGTACCTTTTGGAAACTGGGGGGCTGCAGTTTCCTCACGGCGTGGGCACGCTGCTCCCATCAGCGCTAATGGAAGTGACACACGCACATCAGGAGGAGAAGCCGTCCCTTCTGCTACTGGATTAATGTTCTTGCCAGTACGCTTGTGCCACCATACACACTGATTTCTCTGCTAGGAGACAGTGGAGGCAATTAAAATCTTGTAATTTCTCATGAATAGAATCCTGCTGAGACATTCAGTATAATAGGAGCTCCCTCCCGTGTCCAAGAGGGTCTGGAGTGCCAGCGGTTTCTTTCTTCTCTCCCACCACAGTGAATTTATCTCACTGTTTTCTCAGGAGACATGAATAATTCCTTGGACCTGTGCTCCGTTTACGGTCGTGATGCGTTGCTTGCTTCTCTTCTTTTAGTTTAAGGCATTCCTGGCCAACAGCTCTGGATGTTGATAGCCTGGTGTAGACCATCTGATCCCCACGTCAGGTGGAACAACAGTAGCTTGAGCATCTTTTTCTTTATTTTTTCTACCAGTTATTCTTTTCTTTGGCACCCGTTTTCCGTAAAGAAGGAGCCCTTCAAATTGTCTTGAGATGACTGAAAAAAACCCCAAATGATCTACTGTCTTAGGTCAACGCCATAATGTAGAGCGTTGAATTTGAAATGATGACGGAGGAAGAGGACTCTGTCGTGTTATAGCTTGGTGGGGACACAGGGGCTGGATACTATCTGTATATTTAATATTTCCATATTAAATGGAGTGAGTGCCAATTATAAATGTGGCTCTAAGCATATTTTTTTTTTTTAATCAAAAATGGGTTGAGACTCTCATCTGACTCCAGCCAAAACCTTTTGGGTATAGGATAACCAGATAACGTAGAAGGAAAAATTTCCATTTCTTTTCTCAGTCTGAGAAGGCACCCAGCATCCCTTCCTTCTAGCGCTGGTGTGGGTTTTAATCATAAGCCATCACGTTGCCTTGTTTATACCTACTCATGTCTTCAGGACAAAATATTGTGCAATGGGAGTCACGTTTCTCCAGCTTTAGAAAGTACATTTTGGGTCTCCTGATGTACAGAATCCATGCGCAACTTTAAATAGTATTTAAAAATCTTTAAAGAAACCATCAATTTCTGGATAGCTCTTTTGCGCTCTATAAATCCTAGGCAGATCTAATGAAAAGGCAGTATTTTAATATGAGACAAAGACTTATTTCACTCATTCTCCAGTGCCTTCATTTGTCACCGTGGCAGCAGCATTATCAGATGTTCGTATTAAATACTGTACTTATTTATTGTGAGTAATGGATGGAGCAGGTTGCCATCTTTGTGATCGCTGCATGGAAAAACAGCTCTACCTTTTCCCTTATTGTCATAATTCTTTTTCGACAGACGCAATGTGCTCGGTTTCCCAAATGCTGCACCGGACCTAGGGCCTGTGAGGATGCTTCAGGCTCTGAAATCCCTTGGAAGGTCCAGGTCCAGAGCATTTCTGGCCTGAAACGCCAGCAATTTAGAGAAGCGAGCTGAAGCGCTGGGAGTGCTGGAGGTCAGGAAAATGCTCTGTGGAAGTTATTCGCGGATTGTTGACCTGTGCTCTGCTCTTTCTTCTTGATCCCTTGGAGCAGTGGCTAGATGGACCTTTGACTTGTCCTCATAGGTTACGTACAAACGATCTACGCTTTGCAGCTCTTAATGCAATGCATAGGGGGCAGAAATTCCTGGTGAAAAAATGGCTTTTTAAAGTGTCTAAATGAAAGCTGAGGTGCCTTGAAAGAGACTACATGTTTGACAGTGTGTGTATTTAGGCACCCAAAGATATGTAGCTGTACCCAAAGGGATTCTTTTGCATCTAGGTAGGTAACTTCTACACCGTTCTGCATCGCTTTTGAAAATCTAATCTATCCCTAAAAGCCTTTTTGAACCACCAGGCTTCCATTCGTATTGAATTCTATAGGAAATTATCCTAATAGCACTGAAAGCAATATTAATGGCTTTTCAATTAGAATATCTAGATAGTTTGTTTATTTTATCGGCCAACCACGGCGGAAAATCGAAGTTTACTGTGAATCTCACTTTAAGTTTTTCATCGGCAGGCCTTTTTGTCAGGAGCCAGATACTCCGTTTAAAAAAAAAAAAAAAAAAAAAGGGCAAAAAAAAAAAAACCAAAACAAAAAACCCAAACAGATAAAGCGATTTAAAAGAAATATTTTGCCCAAGGAACAATAACAAGGCTTAGAAGACTTTCTTCTTTCTGGGAGTTTCCTTTAGGGAAACCTTTTCATTTACTGATTGAAAGATCACATCGGCCCACAGAGGGAGCAGTGGGGTGTGTGCATGATTTTTCTCCTGATCTGGAGAAAAGCGCACTTAGTTAGAGAGTCCATCGAGAGGTTGGGTTTTAAAGGGAAAGGCGTCTGTGTGATTGGATAGAAGGATTAGGACGTTATCTGTAGGGAAGGGAAGGAAAGCTTAAAATCCAGTTCACAGTGTCAGTAGAACTGACAAGGTCATGTTATGTAGGGCTTTAAGCCATGAAATACGCTCTGCAAGGATGACTCGAGAAATCCTAAAATTCTGTCTTTATGGTATACCCTGTGTAGCTTCTAGGTGGTTTAAAAAGTTGGTGAATATTTTAATGCCACGTAAGAAAATAATAGATATGTTTTAATTAACTTTGTTTTATACAAAAATCAATCAATTTTGTAGAGTATTGCATAGTCCCATAGATCCAGAAGCTGCTTATTAACATGACATACAATTTATTAGGTTAATATGCTTATAATAATATCTAATACAATGGTGTGTAATTCCTCTAGTTATTACTTATCAGTTAACTTGTTATGAACTATGAACAGACCGTTAACAGGACACGCAGAAGTAGCTGATGGCAGCACTGTCTTCTGCCCTGTGTCTCCTGTCTCTTGGTTCTCTCTTTTTTCATACTAAGACCTGGCTCCTCGCAGCCTCTGCCAGTTTGGGGATCCCATTTTCCCTACCCAGAAATACAAGAATTGAGCAGGGTTAATGACCCACCTGTCAGTCGTTTGTAGTATTTAGGCTCCAGATTTCCACTGATGCCAACTTTTTATACTAGGACATGATCTGAGACCTCCCAACCACAACCTTTTATCTCCAGGTTAATTTTTGATAAAGAAAAGGCTTCCATTCCACATGTTGAAGAAACCATCCTGTGCCCAACCCCTACAGCCTTCAAAAGATTTCGGGCTTGCTTCTAAAGACCTTGATTTAATCCTCGGATCTGGTTGGCAGAGCAGTCTTTGTCCTGGACGTGCTCTGCTTGTTCTGACAAGGAGCTTGCGGTCTGTGAAACGCCCTGTTGGCGTGGCTCAAAGCAGATTCAGCAGCTGGAGTTTGGTGGCTGGCAGGATACGATTCCATCTGGACCGAGGGGATCCAGGTCTAAATGGATGGTAGGATGCTCATAAGATCGGTTTGTAGGACCATTGTGGTGGACGTAAGCATGAGACAAGGAAAAAAAGACTGCAGAGAAGGGAATCAAAGGAGATATTGTGCTTTATTTAGAAGAAAAGCTCTCTTGGTACAGCACCGTGAGTTAAGAACATACATGAAGGTTTGTATGTGTGTGTATAAGCATGTAAGAGATTAGGAGCTGACAATACTACCCATCGCCATGGGATGGGGGAGCATCCCCTCTGCGGATGTTTAGCAGTATGTCCTCGATTTCTTGGGGAAAACTGGGAGATAGAGTTGGTTCTTGTGGCGATGCTAATGATTTCGGGGCAGCGGGCTCAGTGCCATGTCGCGTGGGACCTTGAGCTACCGCACGAGGCTTCCTCCTACTCCCTCTCCTCTCCCAGGGCGAGCTGCGGAGAGCATTAGTCTGATTTGGTTAGATAGAGGAGGCGAAGAAGTGGGTTCTGTCTGGAGCAGGAAGGAAATTGAACATGAAATTGCAGGAAATTGGTCGTGGGAATAGCACCTACAATTCAAGCTACCAAAAGGCTCTTGCTCAACGCTTCATGCCGAATGTAGGCACGCCAACCTCAGGCAAAGTTCCCAGTGGGAGCTGTACCTCTTAGAAAACCTGGGCTAATTAAAGGTTTTGATAACCTTCGCATAAACATCAAGTTGGCAGTTTTTCTGAAATGCTCGGATGTCACACAGACAACCTCAGTAAAAACAGTGCTCATAAAAACCTCAGTCTGCCTCATAACCGAGCGCTCAGACTTCTGAGCTCTGAATTTTTTTGATAAACGAGATTTGGGGGTTTTTTGTCAATACGAGAATTACCTTAGGAAACATGAATTTCAGAACAAAAGGCTTATTTTTAAAAACCAGCCGGGCACTTTTGTGTTTGTTCCAACTGGGAACAGACGAGGACACGTACCCATTCATATTTCGGAACTGACTTCGGTGTCTGCGTTTGTCCCCTTTAACGGGTTGGATAGGAAGCGTATGATTGTGCAGTTTCCTGAGTAGGAATGTTTTTCTGAGCTGACTCCAAAGGGATGTTCCAGGGTTGTTAACTGTGATTTTTCAGCAGCGTGAAATCCCCTGAAATTGTTTATACCAGCAATATCTGCTTAACGTGCCTAATCAATCTGTCTCTGAGGTGAAGCTGTGTGCTTCGCTGATCGTAGCGCTATGATAGTATATCTTGCTTATTTTTACTCTAAATTATGATAGGGTTTGAAATGAACCCTGAATTTGATTTATCAACAGCCATGATGCTAATTCAGCAATGAAGTCATGGTGTTCTGAGACTAAATATTAGCACTAATGAGAAAACACAGCTTCCATATTTTGTAATTTTGAGTTTCCACTACATATGGACAGCTTCTAAAGTTGCGTGTAATTTAATCATGTAATCATTAAGTAGGCGAGTATTTACACATAAATCAGTTTACCTGGATTATAGAGTTACCGGTAAATGTGAAACCAGATGACGTTCAACTGCCGGAGAATATTCGTTCTTCGGTTTGGTTTTGTAGAAGGAAAATGCATCTAATGCAAGCCAGCGGTGGTTGCCCCATCGCATTTTCCATCGGGATGAATGGAGCATGTCTTTAGTTTTAATAAAACAGTGTGTTCCTCCTCTTTGAAAACAGAAACAGCAGAGGTGAAGACATACAAACTGCAGTGTCTCAACATTGAAAGGCCACGGTACCCAAGCCGAGAGCGCTGAAACAGCCTGGTTCTCAGAAAGTGAATCACTTCTGTCCACATCACCTCTGTCTACATCACTTCTGTCTCTGAGCTCCAGGTTTTAGGTTCTTGCCAAAGCAGTTACTTGTCTGAGGATTCTGTGACAGTTCTTGTCCTTATACCGTTCTCCTTTCAAGGAAAAAGACAAAGTGCGCTCCATCCCACCACGGACTTTGCCCCGGGAACTGTGCTGGGACTGTCAGTCCTTCCTTATGTTACACTTCTGTCCCCTCGCTGATAATTCTGCTACCAAGAGTCCCTTAGACATCCACGGCCTTTCATGTTTCTCAAGATAGAATTTCCTTCTCTGCAGGATAACGAATGGTGGGAGATCTTTCTTCGAAATTGAGCATCAAGAAAAAACTCACAATATTTCCAACGTGAAATAGATCCGTTCTGAAAACCTGTGTTTCCAAAATTTGATTTAACAGTTTACCGGGAAATTATTTCAACCCAGGCCTGGTCCTGGTTCAGCATTAGATCTTGCTGAACTGCAAGTGGTCCCGAGTGAGAGTTAATCTCTGCCTGATCCTCAGCTAGTCTTGACCGCAATAAGTCTGTTGCTGTGAGCACGGGAGAAAATAATTCAGCAGGAATATGAAGAACTGGCTATTCTGGTAAACTCTCCTGCATTACCTGATGGTGTCATACTTTAGAGTTCATATCGGGCCTGAATTTCAGGTTGTCTGAAGCCCCCTGTTAGGAGGCAGTGCAAGCAATTAAGAGTGTATGAGGGTGTTTAATGTACTGTGAGAGACAGCAGAGAGAGAAAAGTATTTTAGAAATAAAGTCACTTGATATTCACTTAGGCCCCAATCCGATATTCCTTAAACCTCACTAGGTTCGGTTGCTACGCGGTAAGGCTTCACCTCCATTGATATACTTTTTCAAGTTCCAGAATAAGGATTTTTGTTGATATTTTGGTAAAAATCTAGGTTTTAACGGCTGCACGCATGAGAAGCAGAAGTCCGACCTGAATTCTTATAATTTAATTTTTTTAGTAGAACTTTCTTTGGGTAATCATCGTCAGAAACGTGTAGAACAAGTTAGCTAATTTACCTCCCAATATTTCTGCTGATAAAATTCAGTGCAGTGTAAAAAAAAAAAAAAAATTAAGAAGTCAAACTCCCTGAATTGGAATGTGGATGTGTGTATTTGCATGTTAGAATGGCTGAGGGTTTAACTGAACACCGTTGCTGAACGTCAGAGGAAAAGTCGGCAGGGAATGCTGAGAAATACCTTTTTAATGCAGGTCAGAATTCCACAGAATTTCAGGTAAACTCAAGTTAGTCCAGCTTGTTTTGAAGGGAGATGTTATTCGGCAGCGAAGGCTGGTGAGCTGGCAACCTCTCCAGTTCAATTGGTCTGCGAAAGGGAAGATTTGCATTCTTAAATTCCCACCGCTAAATCTTTTATCTTCCTCCTGTAGCTGGGGATTTATGTAAATTTTGCTTGTAATAGAACCTTTGTGTGAAGTGTGTGCCTGCTAAGATGCAATGTTTATTACGTTTAGAGTGAAGATCTACAGAGGTGTGGGCTTCAGAAGCCGAGGCTAGCTAACTAATCCAACTCATTAGCCCAAAACCCATGTGAACCCTTACAGTGCTTGTAAGACAATAAGCTCATTGCATAACAGAGTCATTGCTTTCTTCAGAGCACGGATTCGTTCATTGACACTAATCAACTGGCTGCAACACTGGATAGGCAGGATCCTCTCTTATTGTAAGGCATTAGAGCAGAAGACAGTTCTACTTGGTGCCTTACACAGGCTAAAACCAAAATGTCCACCACGTGCACATCTGCGACTGCGGAGTGCTGGGCCCCCAACAGCAGAAGGACAAGGAGCTGTTGGAGCGGGGCCAGAGCGGGGCATGGAGATGCTGGGAGGGCTGGAGCCCCTCTGCTGTGGGGACAGGCTGAGAGAGCTGGGGGGGTTCAGCCTGGAGAAGAGAAGGCTCCGGGGAGACCTTGGAGCCCCTGCCAGTCCCTAAAGGGGCTCCAGGAAAGCTGGGGAGGGACTCTGGAGCAGGGAGGGGAGCCATGGGACGAGGGGGAAGGGTTTTACACTGACAGAGGGGAGATTGAGATGGGATCTGGGGAAGAAATTGTTTGCTGTGAGGGGGGTGAGCCCCTGGCCCAGGTTGCCCAGAGAAGCTGTGGCTGCCCCATCCCTGGAGGGGTTCAAGGCCAGGTTGGCCGGGGCTTGGAACAACCTGGGCTGGTGGGAGGTGTCCCTGCCCAGGGCAGGGGGGATGGAACTAGATGATCTTTAAGGTCCCTGGTTCTTTTAGGTTGCTGGTCTTTTAGGTTCCTGGTTGGAACCTAAACCATTCTGTGATTCTATAATCCTCCTGTTGATTTATTTTTTTCATACTGCAAAAGGTTTTAATTCTTCAAGTAAGTAGTAGGCAGTGTCATTTTTAGAAATTAAAATAGAAGTTATCCAGAAAATGCGGCAAACAGACACATCCGTCATCTCCTGTTAAACATCTTGGCATTCTGTGTCCCACCCCTGAGCTCCACGAGCTGCGCCGGACCGTGCTGATGTGGAGCATCACCAGGAGTGAGCACACGAAGCCAAGAACTGAATCAGATGTTATGACAGATTATATGAAAGAAAGAGCTTTATTTTGTATCTGTTTTGTTTCCATGTGAGCAGTCTTTATCTTCATTTACAATTGAACCTCTTCCAAGACTAAATTTACGGAGTTCTGTAGCACAAATGGCTGTGGTTAGTGGCAGCGGAGTGGCACGGAGGAGGCAGCGAAGGACACTGTGGTAGAGGAGCCCAGTTCTCTTCTTGGTTCTACCTTTGATTTGCTGGCAGGCAAATTCTCAGCCCAACTCCCACATTCCAGCCGGTGAAAAAGGTGTCTTCCATGGAAAAAGCCTGGAGATAGAGATGAAAAAATAAGTCCCAGAGTGTGTATTTAATTACTGAGGTATTTGGTGACCTCTTTGGATTTTTTTTGCTCCTGTCATCTGCTTTCCGTCTTTCGGAGCCCCATGGCAGCTGAAGGGTCCCAGCCTAGGTTGGAGTTGAATTGGTTTAGTCCCTGCAGAAACAGTCTTTGCCTCAAAGAGCTCTGGTCTCCAAGGGCAAGCAGGGGCAGGACTTAATCTTCTCATTTTCCAGCTCATAAAATGACTTGTCCAAGGTCACATCTCTCAGTATCTCAGATATTAGTTCCATGCCAATATTGAAACAAAATAGAAGTTACTTCAGAACCTGAAGGAAAAATACTTACAAGATTAATTTTCAACAGCTTAGAATATTCTTGAATATGTTTTATCTATCTCCGAATGAGAAAAAATATGATAGTATCACTTTGCCATCAGTATTTTCCATCCTTTTGACTTGCATCGAACTGAGTGGTGGTACAATTGCCCGCGTTGGCCGCAGTTCCTACAGTCAAGGCCGTGTCCTGACAAAGCTTTGGTGGGGTTGGGTTTCATGTACCGTCATTTCACTGTAAATGAAAACGGATCCCTCGTGTCTTTCTGAAAATGCCACGTTATGTATAAGAGTAGTTTTGGGCAAGGAAAGGACACTCCATTTTGGGGGGACAGACCTCTGGAGGCTTTCACATTGATCAGGGAGGTTCTTTTTTAGTTGTTCATATGGTTGTTACCTCAATTCTAGTGGCATCACAGGAACTAAATTGTGGGGGGGTGGGATTGTTGGTATTTTTTCATTCAGTCTTTACATGGAAGTACTTCAATGTTAATGCTTCTGACAGTCATTTGACATTATTTATTTTATTTTAAAAAAAAAAAAACAAACACCCTTGATGGGATTTGGGACCCGAAAGAGGGAGAGAAAGAGGAATACAAAAGTCTGGCCTGAGAACAGGGAGGTGCAAATCCACTGTTGGGCTTCATTATCCCAGAAATATTTTCTACAAATTACTTCCTTAATCCCATGGGTTGCCTGGCATACCTATTTTATTTTCTTTTTTACACTGATAAGGAACATTCATCTTCCCTCCCCACACAATGGCACAGTGACCCTTATTAATATCATTTCAGACATAATGCCAACCTGACTTTTACGTGAAAACGAGCGAGAGCTTCCATAAAACAGCTGAGAAACAGTCGCAAAGGAAGCGTGTTTATCCACCGTTCAGGGATGTTGTTGAGATCCTGATCCTTTTGACTCCAGTTTGGAGAAGGGGAGAAAACAAGCAAATGAAGCTGCCCCCAGGACGCGGGTGGTTAATGTACTGAGTATTATCGCCGTAAAGCCGGGACCTCAATCTCTCAACTCTCCAGAACACAAACAGTCCTTGGCTTTTATAGAATCATAAAGAGCCGCCTTAAAGGCTGAGGACAAATTCAAGTCCTGATACGAATTGGCACAGATATTACTGAATCCGAAGGGAGTTATAGTTTCTTGCACTGTGGCTGAATTTGATCCACAAGTGAACACAGTTGTCCCATCAAATTCTACCGAGCAGCTTGTCGCCTGCGTTCCTGCCATTCAACTGTCACGTAAAATGACGTTTTCAGCTGAATTCCAGCTACTGGAAGAGTTTTGGAATCCCTCCAGCGTTCTGCAGAGAAGCAGGGGGAGGAATCTAACCGCTGAGGAGATCCAAATGCAGGAGGAACTCTAACCCTGCAAAACTTATAATTAGTCTTAATGCCTTTGCTTTTTTCATACCTTTTTGAATGAAGTTTGCTATGCAATGGAAATTTGTGATAGATTTGCTCCGTAGTCTTCACTTCAAGTTCGGCACAGAAAATAAAAAGGCATTTGTTACAAGATTGAATTTAATGTAGGCTATTTCCAGCTATAACGAGCTCAGGTTTTCTAGCAGCATCTCTTGCCTGTGTCTCCTGCAGCGTGTGGGGTTTTTTTTCCCGAAGAGCATATTTCTTTCTACTTGATCCGCTCATCTCTTGCAGATGATAAAATTATCTGCAAAGATTTGTATCTGATGTTGTGCTGTAAATCATATTTAGTTGTAGGATTAACATTTGCAAGCATAGAACACTTATTGGCGGCGGAGAAGGTTTCTTCTGGGGCTGGCCGTTTCTGAGTATTTACATGAAGGAGAGAGATGGGATTCAGGAAAGATCTTGCAGACTTTTCAAATATGTGAAGATTTTTACAAGGTGTGGATCTGCTCCGGCCCAGCGAGCCATCAGTTGAGGCTCTTTGATGGTGTTTCTCTTGCTAAGATAAAGAACCCAGGAAATCGTGACCTTGGGCAAGCTGCTTTGTTGCAGAAGAAATAAACAGGCGTTCCAGCTGTGCTGAAAGCTCCCCATGCTGGCACTCAGGTTTTCCAGTCCTTTGACATGCTCAGGCTGGTCTCAGCTTTGTAGAAATGATCAGCGCTGGAAGAAGGGCCAGTTTTTAAGAGGTTTGTATTAATCAGTAGCTTCCAGTTCCGCCTTCATAGCCAGATTGTCCAAAAGAGGTCAAAACTCAGCACGAGAAACCATTTTGAAAATGTGCACCTAAACATAGTCGCCCAAATGGATAGTAGCCCCTTCTAATCCGGCTTCACTGAGCTGCAAAGGGCAGAGCGAGGCAGCGGTTAGGTAGGCTTTCTGCAGATGTAACGTCCATCCACAAGCAGGAACCCACTGGTTAACATGAGTGTAGGCAGTCCTCTTCAACATCTCCACGTGCTACAGACAACCTAGAAGCATCAAAGGTTTGTCTTGCCGCAAGAACTGTGTGGAGCAGAGCAATAGGACAAGGGGGAACAGTTTGACACTGAAAGAGGGGAGATTTAGATGAGATATTGGGAAGAACTTGTTTGCTGTGAGGGTGGTGAGCCCCTGGCCCAGGTTGCCCAGAGAAGCTGTGGCTGCCCCATCCCTGGAGGGGTTCAAGGCCAGGTTGGCCGGGGCTTGGAGCAACCTGGGCTGGTGGGAGGTGTCCCTGCCCAGGGCAGGGGGGTTGGAACTGGATGATCTTGAAGGTCCCTTCCAACTCTAACCGTTCTACGATTCTATGAATGCGAGCACCCAATGGGTTTGAGGCTGCGTTGCGACAGATGATGTACGTGGTGTGTACAAGGTGATGTACAAGATGCATGACTAAGCCCATTATTTACATGTTTCTCTCTCTTGATCTCTTTCTCTGGTGCAGGTTCCTCACCACATGAAGACTTTACCCTACTACAGTTACGACCAACCAGTGATCGGATACTGCCAAGCTCATAAGCCTCTCCATGTAAATAAGGGGTACGATACCATGTCCCGGGAGCAGGCTGAGACGACCAACCTGGAACTCAGTCGAGACCACAGCTTCATAGCTACAATCGCGCGTTCGGCTGCTCCAGCCATTTACATTGAGAGAATACCAAACTAACGATGGCGACAGCTTCTTCAGGGGCGGAGTGGGGAGTTCTTCTGAGGGACCTTTCATCTCGGAAGAGACCAAGGCAAGAAACTAAAATCTGCCATTCCAGTTGCAAATGTTCCAACACAGACAAAGGGAAGGGGATTAAGCAAACTCCGCAGACTGTGGAAATGAGAACTTCAGGATTTTCTTTGCTTTAAACTTTCAAACAAATTCCTCAATGTAAATATTAAAGAGAGATTGTCAAGTTCTTATTAAAAAAAAAAAAATAGATTTCACTCTAGCTACATAAAGGGATGGATTAAGAGTTTTGTTTGTATATTTGATTTTTCTACATTGCACGGTTCCAGGGAAGGAGAACCACAGGTAAAAAATAAAAGGGGTAGGGGAGGGGAAGGGTTTGGGTGGGGTGGGTCAGCCATGTTTCCTTATTGAGTGTTTATTACTCTTCAAAGATTTGTTTAATATTTTTGTTCTTTTTAAAGAAACAAAAGATAGATATATTTTTTCTTTTTTCCTTTTTTTTTGTTGGTTTTTTGTTTTGTTTTGTTTTTTAGTGGTCAAGCGCTAATATTTCAAACTTCAGACATGGGCATTAAAGCTTATGTTGAACCAAAAGGACATTGGCAATTGATGCAGCAGAAACAAAGAAACTTGGGTGCATGTACATTTAAGACACAGGCTGTACACTACGGAGGGTGCTTTTGATTTTTACTATCTTCATTGTGCTTCATTGTTGACACTATAATTACTTTTCGGGCTCTAAAAAAAACGGGGAAAACACGCAACGGAGTTAAACGACTCTCGTATTTACAGTCCAGCGGTGCTTGTTAAGCAAAATTAATGGACGTTGGGGAACCAAAATGGAAGTGCTGTGCTTGAAATGGATCAGAAGGAAAATCTTTTAAAGCAAGAGTATTTGGTGAAACTCACTGGCTGACACAATTTCTAAAACACAGGAGAATGTGTAACATTGGGTTTTTGTTTTTTTAATTAATTATTATGATCAGTTAGTTTTTGTGTAGTTTTTATCAATAAAATGACAACAACAACAAAAAAAAGTGGTGGAAAAAATAAACATATTATTTTGTGGTTGGGACACCACAGACAAGTTACTGTTTGAATGATTTCTCTGGCTGTGTGACACGGTGACTCGATGGACCAAGGGACGAAGCTTTGTCCTCTTTCACCTCTATCTCGCCCCTTAGAAGGAGCTCAAGGAATTGTTTTGAGGTTTAAGAAACCAGAGTCTCGGGAAGCTCATTTTATTTGGCTTGTCTAAGAAAAGGTTACGAGGCGATTAGGTCAGAACACTTATATGGGCCGGGGCGGGGGGGACGAGGGGGAAGAAACCTTCTTTTTTCCCTAAAATTTTTCTTTTTTTCTTCTGTCAGAAGAAGCATTGTCAGATGCAAACCGTGAGCTGAAGATAAACCAGTTCAGATTAGAACATAAGGTATAAATTTTTAACAACAATAATACAGCAACGGGGTTTAGGACGTAATGAATTTCACGATTGTTTCAAGTATCTATATGGGGTGTTTTTATGACATTTACACATGGCCACAAAGTAGGGGCTTAATGAATTTCTAGAAGTGCTGAGTCTTGTATCAGATGTATGACATTATATTTTCCTCTGTGTTTCTCGCCTGAAAAACTGATGTATTTTTCTCTGAAAGGAAAGGAGGAATGTGGATGTACGCGTTCTGTGCGCTAGGCAGCTTGCAGGGAAACATGGACGTGCAAAGTCAACTTGATGCCTCGAAGGTACCGTATTTAGAATTAAGCGTTAGACAGGAAATGAAAGGAAAATGGAGCGAAAGGCTAGGGGATGAGTTTACAGCCAGCTCTATTAGACATCTTGATGTCTGTCAGCTTTAGCACGCTACAGGCAGAGGGAGAAAGCTGCTCGAAACACCACTTTCCTTCAAATTGAGTTTCAAACATTGACCCACAGTCTATTGAGCCGAAAATGGAAGAACTCCCATTGATTCCGGTGGGCTCCGTATCAGCGGTAGAACACATTGCAATAGGCATGAGAAGAGTAACGGCATTCCCATGCTCTTAAAAGATGAGGATGGTCACGTTTTTGTGATAAGGTTCGTTAAAGACAGTTGTGTAATTCTGGTTCGGTTTTTAAGAGGGCGGTTACGGATCTGCCAACCTGATACTAACAAAAGCAGAGTGGGAAATGTCGAGCGGGAATACGTATTGTCTTTTTATATGTTTTTTTTTTCCTTAAGCCCCCAGCTGCTGGGCTCACGTGAGTATCGGAGAAGAGCTGTTTATTTTTTTAATTCTATTTATAGTCTTCATCAATGCCGTTTTCCCACACGCCCTGGGAGAAGCAACTTTGTAAGTACTGTAAGATCAAACAAACTGCCTTTTTTAATTTCCCGATTTCAAAATCTCTTTTAAGTTTAGCAGTGTTTTGAGGGACGTTTGGAACTGGCATTAGACTCAGATTGCAGGTTTTCTTTGCAATTGTTGGGAATTGTGCTGCCCAAGATGAACAAAATACACTACCGTGTGCGCGATCTGCTGGATAAATTCATGCTTTTCTGTCTGAAATGTGCTGGGTTTCTGCTGTTTATACGCTGATGCCAGTTTGGGCAAGAACCCCATAACTTTTCTTTGTATTCTTGACAATTAAAGAGGTCATGTTCCGAGAATGTTTTGAAGACGTGAAGTTATACCTCGCTTAAGCGCTGAAGGTCGTGAAGAGCTAAATATTTCTGTCGTGGATGCTGTAGATCAAAGCAGAAGTCATTGCGGTATGTACTGAGCTCCCTGGAACAGTGTCGGTTGCGGTGAGCAAACAAAAAGGGCTCGATTCCAGCCTCTCTGGGACTCTAGATGTAACAGAAATTGAAACTTCAACTACCGTGGCTGCAATTAAAGGCAAAGAAATCTGATAAAAAAACTTGCTCTTCAACTGTGATGTAAAAAATACAGAACTGTAATACTTCCATTTCCAGTCTTTTGTTATTTCCTATTTGTTTTCTTTTGTTTTTCAAGTGTCAGTTCCTGGAATCATGTGATTCTATTACAACTTCAGCTTAAAAATATGCCCAAACTCTTCTTAGGGAAGGTCTTTCTACTCCTCTTCATGCGGTTCTTGTGAGGGAAGTGACTGCTCTGGAAGGGAGGATGGAGCGACCCACTGGGTGTCCAGGTAAGACCCAAGAATTACAAACTAATGATTCCCTAATGATTCCTCCCTTAATAAAAAGGCCCTGAACATTTGGTTGTGATGGCATCTTTACGGGCCTTGCGCAGTGTCCGAGTGCCACCGAGCTCCCAAAGAAGGAGCCGTCTTGCTGCGAGGGCTCACGGTTGTGCAGAATACAGACAAACAAGGAAAAAAAAAAACCAAACCTGTCTGACCTTCAGACCGAAGCTGTTGAACTTTGTGCTCCGCAAAAGACAACAACTGATGTGACCAAATAACAGGTTCTGGAAGACTTTGGGAAAAATTGACTGCTGCCTGTCTCTCCAGCTAATAATTGTCTTGCAAATGTCAGTAGGGCACTGAAATTACACTGTGCTGATAACGCTGTGGGTAGGATCTGCAACCGGGGAAAAAGAGTCTGTAAAAGCCCTCCGCCACTCGGAATTATTTCCAAGGCTGGCAATGTTTTGCTCTGAGATTTAGAAATCTTTTGGAATAAGCTGCCCTTTTCCATAATGAATTGGAAGTGTTCTGAAGATTGATAAACACAATTTTATCTTCAATCCCCATTGGAAAAAACCCCTGAAGGATTTTGGCACGTTGTACGTGGGAAATTGAGATATTTTTAAACTGCGTGAAGATTTAAGGGTCTAACGTACGACATAGCGAAGGGAATTAATTTTTGGGTGGTTTCAGCAATTGGGCTCCTTCAGATGTCACTACTCGCTTTTTTTAAAGCTATACAAAGGAAAAAGGGGGTTTGATACAGCTATAGGTGCATCAAGCTGGAACCGCGCCTTAAATTAAGAAAAAGAAATTACCTGTCTGATATTATTGCCCCTGCGCAATTGGAATGCCTTCCTCATAACATTGATTGCAATAAAGAAGGCTCTGACAGAGTTTGTTAAGTTGGGGCTTATGAGAAGGCAAGAATTAATATCTCCCCTTGCTCCCCAGAAAAGAGGAGGCAAGACAGATTTCAGGGACACACAACGTGTTCCCCAGTGCCCTGCGAGAGCAGAAAGTGTTGTTCTTGATCACCATAGTCCTGCTCATCCCTGGAAAGATGAGATTTGATTATCCTTATTTTAGCAAGTGTAATTGTCAGTGGCAAATGAGCGTAAACCAGCCCTTTCCTTAAGCATCCAACCAACCTAGCGCCATACCGGTAAAAGAGTTAAAGAGAAGGGCGTAAGTAGATAGGCCAAATGCAGAATAAGGAAACCCAAAAGCGCAGCAGTTTGGGGTCCTAAATGGAACAGCAGAACCAAATATACCTTCGTTTGTTTCTCCTGCAGTTACTCCACTAGTACTTAATGCCCGTTATTTGCTTTGATGCCCTGGTGACTGGCGCTTTAATAATATGTAGGCAGGTTAAAGTAAATTAGTCTACAGAAGAGAATTATATCAGTCATTACTGGAGTCAAGGGATACATTATACCTTTGTCGTTACTGTGCTGAGACGCGTTCTAGTACGGCAAAAATAAAACTACATGCGAGGCAGGCAGATCCCAGGGTTCTCTCCGACAAAGTCGGTGCCAAGCAGCCCTCCAGTGCTAGCTCAGCACTTCTGAGGTCTTCAGTGAGCTGCAGAGACGGATGGGAACATTACCTGCTCGCTCCGAAGACACGATGAGCTTCAGTGGCTGTAAGGTACATCACCCTAGGCCATTGTTTAGGTGACTTTAAAAATTAAGTGAGAAATACATACGTAATTTCTTGTTTGTTTTTGTTGCGTGATTGAATTATAGGTAAGACAGGTTTTCTAAAGAGCAACAAATGAGCTGCTAAATGCATTCATGCTTCTTAGTAATTTTTGGACTTTTTTTCTCTAGGAAGTATCCAAAGTTGGGCAGCAAAGGAAGAGAGTCGTTCCAAACTCAGTAGCAGCTGAAAAGTTGTGCATCTGCGAGGCAGCCTTGAGTAACTCAGGAGTTAGTGCCCCTCAGGGAGACAAGGTGCCAGTGATCAGCTGCCACCTGGCCAGGTAGTAGATCTTATTCCTGTTGTGTTCCTGTGGACACGATGGCGAAAGGGCTTGTGGTTGGTGAAGCAATGGCCTTTAAGATGGCTCATTGCATTAGTGACTGCAGGAGCTCCAGAGAGACCCGCTGTCCCGGCGGTGTGGAGTTGGGTCGTTCTGACTCTGCTCCTGCTTTACGATATGAATCACGGAATCGTACGGTGGGAAGGGACCTCTGGAGATCATCCCCTCCAACCCCCTGCCAGCGCAGGGTCACCCAGAGCAGGTGGCACAGGGACGCCTCCAGGCGGGTTTGGGATGTCTCCAGCGACGGAGACTCCCCCACCTCTCTGGGCAGCCTGTTTCCTTCCTAACTGTTAGTACGTCTCGTTTAAATTGGGAATTTTTCAGGATAGAGCCCGCATCTTATGCCCAGCATTTAGCACCAGGTTGGTGCAACTTGCGCTGTTGGTGCGAGTGGAACAGAAATAAATAATAAAGTCAAAAAAGCCCTCTGTGTCGTCCCCCTTCCCTGCCACCCCCCTGGTGATATTTTGTGTATTAAAAAGGCAAGCAAAAATCAATTTGATAACGCAAAAACTATGGTAGCTTGTGACTTTCAATCAGTGCTTTGGACTCCCCAGTGATCTGAAGCACTCTTGTTTGCTAAAAGTGTGTTCTTGGAACAGCAGGAATTCAGGGATCTTTGATAGGCTGATGAAGAAGAAAAAAGAAAGCATTTTCCTCCAAAGTCCTCCTGGGATTTAGAGTTGAAAAAGAGAGCAGGGTAGCGTATACAGTGATGTTAGTGTTCTGCTGGAAAAAAAGATACGTGTCCCAAGAATTTAGAGCAAAATAAGTCACCATCGTATGACTTGCTTTATTCAGGCTGGATTTTCAGGGAAAGATTGAACTTAACTGCATTTGGACGCTGCATTCATTAAAAACAAGAGGGCTGGCCAAATTAAATCATAGAATCGTAGGAAAACATGGGTTGGGAAGGTCCTCTGAAGGTCGTCTGGATCAGCTTCCTGCTGAACACAGAGTTAACTTCAGAGTGAAATGGGGTTGCTCCCCGTATGCCTTTTCTGGCTGCCCGGCGCCTTACGTGAGAAATTCCTGTGGTTTCAGCGGCCACCGGCTCGCAGGCTGGGCGAGCTCTGCTGGCCTGCCTTCTGCAGGAGGCTCCGCAAGCTGAGCACAGAAGCGTTTCTCATCTTAAAACCTTGGGATTTGTGATTTCATCTAGATATGTGTGTACCTACAGGACATTTTTGAGGTTATGGCAGACACGAAGAAAGCTTGACTGATTTAGGTGTATTTCTCATGTATTCTCTGAAGCTGGACAAGTTGGGCATTTAAGAGACGTAGCAAGAAAATGAATCACACCTTGTTTAATATTTGTGTTTACCCGACACGTGACCCCAGACCTGGATCCAGGGTCCATAGTTCTAGCAAAGAATGTAAAAAAAGAAAAAAAAGGTAATCTTTGCCTGAAGAACTTTTTATCTGAGGATCATTCAAGGGAAAGCAGCTGGATGCAGACATACAGAGCGCATGAACAGGATATTCCCTGTAAGAAGTGTTAGAAATAGGAATGTTTGGTACTTAGCGGTTCGTTAAAAAGAAGATAGTGCAAACCCCAAGCACTCTGAACGATATCAAGAAGTTTTTTTTCCTCTTAAAGTCAGGTGGAAGAGCCTATAGATAATGTACGTTTATGGGGAACTCCAAAGCTTCAAGGCAGGCAGGGCAGGAAGAACAAACATCCTTGGCTGATAATAAGAAGAGAGATGGAGTAGAGACTAGAATCAAGGAATAATCAGAGGCAAGGCTTGTATTTCCTACTGCTACACCCCAAGCGTGGGGCCAAATTCCCTTTACATTTCCTTGTATTGGGCAAAGGAATCGACGTTTCTATTAGCGGTAGTTGACAGTACGCAGGTTGTAATTTATAAACAGCGTACTCAAACATTGCAGTATTTGCGATGTATTTATATCATATTATGTAGGATAAATTGTTGGCAAACATTCATAAAGTATTTATTGGACATGCCACTGTTTGTTCAATGATTTATAAATCAATGCTGTAAAGTGTAAAGTGGTGGCAGAGTTTGAGATAAATTCTTTGCAAAATATTTGCTGTGCATCAATAATTCCGATATTAATTAGTTTACAGTTTATCTGCAAGTGCCTTGGGAACGATTTACAGGTCACTAGCCCAAGTGGCAGAGGGCTTGCAGCCAGGTTACGTGCCCGAGCTGGTGGTTGTTCACATTTGGAGCTCAGTCTAGAACTGAATCTGGCCCTGTTTTGTGCAGCTTCACTGAAAGACCACCGTAGGAGGGTTTGGGGAGCAACAGCAAATGGAAGCAGCTGGAGATGCTGGGGAAGACGGCATAACCCTGAGTGCCTTCATCAACAATTAGCTTAAGTTCAGCAGCCTGCTTGCAGCAGTGACCAACCCCGTCTCTGCCATAAGTGTTTTCTGTTTTTCCAGTTGAACCCGCCACGTTCTCCACCTTCAAATTCGAGACGATGTCTTCCTCTCTGTCATCCCGTGGTTGTCAGTCTGTTCCCTTTCCATGCAGACTGACTTCTTAGAAACTTTGTTAAGGTGATGCGTTTCTCATTATTTGGCTAGTGTTTGAGACCATAAAGATTTACAAGTTTTCCGGCACTTTTCACTTAAGGGGGGGAAAAAGAAATAGATATTTTAGCAGAAACTGGGATTCTCACTTCACTGACAAGGTCCTAATAGCCAAGGTGACTACTCTGTCCCCTCCTCTGCTCTCCCTGCAAAGCATTAAATGACTTGGCAAAGCATTAAATGACTTGAAAGAGCTGGAAAGACTTAGGGTGAATCCCTCAAGGTTAAAATAACAGAGGTGCTAAGCCTCCGAGGTTTTTTTTAAGCCTGTCCTGTGCTTTCTAGAGCACCTAAGCGGTATTAGAAAATATTCTGTAAAAACAGTGGATTATTAATACACGTTTGAAAGACAGCCTGCAGTTAACTTGTTGCCTTTGCAAAGGGTTTTCACGTTGATTAAAGCCCCCCAGGCGCATTTGCAGCAGCCAGAAGGTGACACAGCTGTGGGGAGGGCTGGGGTAGTTTTAGTGGTTGAATCCCTTCACCTGGAGGTCGTCCCACGCTCCTCGCTCTGCCTGGGGCTTTGGTTACCCCAGTCTCGTTCAGTTGCTCTGTGGGGTTTCAGAAGAGCAGATCGCAGCCATGAGCTTCCTTCTGCACACTTAGAAGTAAGTACACAAAGCGTTTTACTCTTAAAATACACCAAAATAAGGAGGCCTTAGTCTTTGAAGAACTGAAATTGCACCTGTTGAGATGCAAATATGTGCTGGTTTATATTTATCTATGCAAATAAGTTTTGAAGTAGTGCTTGAAATTCATTCCGGTCCGGTAGATCAGCGTGTCGTCGTCTTTTTGCTTAAACTCACTGAGGTTGAAAATGTAGTTGGTTTTAGAACTGTCGAAATTAAAATAACTTGTGTTAATAGAGTGTTTGTGCATCTCTATCTAATTGTGTGCTTGTTTACGTGGATAAAGCAGCCTTCTTAAGGTGTGAGAAGTTATTGTTAAATAAGGGTGGAGTTAGCTTTTTTTGATGGGTGACCTCTCTGAGGTGGTAGACGTGTTTAGATACATGTTAATGCCCCAGTGAAGATGGATAAATGGAATAGAACCTTAACTGCTATCAACAAGAAGATACTAGAGTACATAGCTACATACCTAGATGCTTTAATATCTTTTCATTGATGGCGGTTAATTGATATGTTTTATTCAGAATCTCTAGAGTTTTTGGTGAATAATTGCAGCACGCTGACGTGGCTCTGAGTAAAGGCAACCTAGTTGGGAAATTTCAGGTCGGATTTGCGTAGCTCTGTTTTGTTCCGACTTTCCCTTTGAAAACAGACTTCTGGAGAACGGCTCTGTAGAGGTAAAAGTGCGTTTGAGCTAAATGGGGCCATCTAAATGCATTACGGCTTATTGTGCTTGCGCTTCCTTCGCTACATTACTACTAAGAAGAACCTTTAGGCGACTGAATGAAGTGGGGAGAGCAGCCTGCGAGACCGGTGTGATTGGTGTGCATTACCAGGCTCCTGCTGGCAATAACCATCGAAAGAAAATGTTGAGTGATAGCCCTGGATAGCGTGCCCGGGAAATGTCAGGTATTTCAGGCAAGGAAAATGAGTTTGAAATCTGGATGCAGTAAGAGGTGAAGCCTCAGGAAGCGCCGCAGGGAGCCGTCCCTTTATTGTGAGCATCCCTGACCTCTCCGCAGGTCTTAGATTATTAGTATAATACCTTTAGGCTTATCGATTGAAAAGCAGTGTCCGCTACCTTTTGACAGATGTTCTGTGGCACATCTGGCTTTCCTCTCGCGTTGTCTCTTGTATCTGTTAGGTGATAAGCTCAGCTGGGCAAAGCCTGGCTGTTTCAGCGTATGTTTTTGGTGGAGCGCTGTGTGTGCTGTCAGACTTTGATAAATAATGTAAATGACAGAGGGTTAAGACAGGTCGATAGAGATGTAGATGAGCTGGTAGAAGTCTGTGCTGTGGCGTCTGGAAGTTCAGAGTTAAATTAACTGATGTACGTGATAGAAAGGGGCGCTTGTTAGAGCTGCACAGAACAGAGTCTGTGTGAGCTTCTTGGTAAGGTTTTGGTTGCGCGGTTCCAGAGACCTTGCATTCAGATTGCTACGCACAGTAAATTTCTATCTGTAGTTTAATAAGGACATGAAAATATACGCAAGGCCTGAACTTGGCAAGAAGATGTGGCATGCATCAGGTTATTATGGCTGTTACGGAGAAGAAGGCAATGCTCCGCTGGTGCCCGAGAAGAAATCTCTCCCTGGCTCTTTCTGCAGGCTGTTTTGGGAGTAAAGTCAAAGGAGGGATGTGAGATTTCACCCCAGCAGGAACCTTATGTGGTGCTTCTGCTCCTCTTTCATGTACAAAGCTGATTTTAGGTAGCAGGCAAGGCAGAGCTTGCTGTGCGGGGCAGGAATGGGCCTGGGGCTGGTGGGGAGTGGGGGGTGGGGGAGTGTTTAAATGCGAAGTCATGTTTTCAACAGTTGTTATGCTTGCCAGGTGAGTAAAATCCTGGTACAGAGACCAGCAGGTGTTTTGTATTAGCCTTCCACAGATGCGTGTGATTCCACAGGTAACAACGCAGGTGGGTCTTGAAACTTAATCATGTCAATCTTTACCAGTGGCTAAAATACCCTTTTTTGTTAGTAGCTGGGATGGATTATGTGATGGGAAAAGGTAGAAAGCAACTGTGATCCGTGCTATCAGGTAAACTCCTCTTATCCTCCCCCTCTTTCTGCTATAGACTGAATCCATCAAGTCTGTAAGTGCTTTTTTTTTTTTTTTTTTTCCCCTCTGAGTTCTGCCTTTGAGGCTGCCTCTTCAGCACTCTCTGCCTCAGTTTCCCTTAGGTAACTGCCACCCTGCGTTAAATCCCTGTGGAAAGCATACATGGAAAACATCAAAAGCTTTTACCTCCTGCTGGCGTTAACAGAGCACGCAGGATTTTAGCAGATTTTCAGCCGCAGTCTCAAACTGTGTGCAGAAAAGCCTTTAAGAAATGCAGGTTGGTTACACCAGTGGGCAGAGATTGTCTTTAAATTCAAATTCTTTATATTTTAATAAACTGAGCAGGGGCTCGGGAGTGCTTTGAGGGAGGCTGGGGTGGCACAGGGAACCCCAGGAGAGCTTGTGAGCTCCTCGCCCTGGCGCTCTGGTCTCTATTTGTCATCTCGGCCGTGTAACGGTTTGGTGGTTGGCTGGGAGGGTAGGGAAGGCTGGCACGCAGGCGATGAATATTTATGTTGAAATATTAGTGGTGGTTATCGTGTAAATAACAACAGCACGGTTGAATTCTTCCCAACAAAACCCATCTATATTCCTGTTAAGGTTTGTAAATATTATAAAAGCCTTTTCGACTGCATCGGGTAAGCTGACTGCTTAATCCGTGAAGATTATCCAATACTTGTTTATACCAAATTTTCTTGGTGTATTCTTTGAAGTCATTGATTTTTTTTGGCCGTAGTAGGAGTGGTGTTACTAAATTAAAAAGGCTGCCGGCCCACTGAGAAAGTTTCTGAACTGGCAAGAAATGAAGTTTTGGAAAAGAGAACAAGTCCCTTTTTGAACAAGGAAAAGAAAAAAGTAGTTTATTGGGGTTTTTTTTGGTTTGGTTTTTTTTTTTTTTTTGTAGAGAGAAGTGGAACATGATGAGCATCGGCTTTTAAAAACCGTAAACAGCACCTTGTCAATTAAGAAAAATAGTTTTTGCTTTTGTATAGATTAAGCTGCAGTATTTTAGGCTTCGTATGTGGAATTGAGGTTTTCAGTAGAGGTTTCAGCCTTCTAAAAGATATCAATATTTCAAAAGCTCAAGGAAGTTGGTTTACAAACTGTTCAGTTGTATTAAATAATGTATATATACTTGTGAAGAAAACAAAAAATCAATAGCTATTGCAGGTTTAGCTCTGAAAGAATCCTAAGAAAATGTCAACAGCGTTTTTCTGTGCTATTTTGACAGTGCCCTTCAAATGGTTTGGGCTTTCTTTTGGAATGATTTTCCAGTATCAGCTTTTACTTTGCAGCAAGCTTTATGCTGAACGTTCTTGGAGGCGCCTGAACTCGTGTATTTTTATCCTCAGTGATGAGTTTACAGAGACCTTTAAACGTTTCTCAGAAAAGTGGCAAAGAAGTGATGGGTAATGAAATGTATTGCCCTCTTCGTGCAACGGGGAGCCAAAACCCCTGCAGTTCCCTTATGTTGTCTTTGTTTGAACGAGGGATGCTGGTTCCCCATAAATGCGTGTGCCAGGGACTGGTTCCGCATGGTCCCTGGTGCTTAGGATGGGTGTGCTAATACAGTATTTCCTCTACTTGGCTACTTATTTCCATTGTAGAACAAAAATGCTCCTTTCCTGTTTGACTTCTAAAGTGGATTCCAAGTAGGAAGAGAGAACTTAGGTACGCGCTTAGCCTGGGAATGTTTGGTGTACGCGGGCGGCGCAGGCAGGTAGTGTTTGTAGCTCGTGCTTCTCTAACTTCGTGCCAGACTATCCAAAAGGTTAAGCGATAGGTTTAAACAGGTTTACAAACTCGCCTTTGTCCAACCTACATCGTTTGGTTGGACAGCTAGTGAGGTCTTAGGCTGCAGGACGGTGGAGCCTGTGGTGACTGCTTCGCTTCGGGATTACAGTGCTTACAGATGCATTTGCCTCTACGAAAACAGAGATTATTTCAGAAAGAGTGGCTAACATTGAATATGTTATTCAATAATCTATTCAATAAACTTGTTAAAGGTCCTCTGACCTTTTGAGTTTGAAGGGCAGCTGTAACTTTTCACATTGATCCATAATAGATGCGTTTTTTAGAAAAATGAGTTTATAAATGAGCAAGGGTTTCACCTGTGACCGTCTGTAGTCTACGTTAAGGTTATATCTGTGTGCCTGAAAGTTTTACGTGGAAGCTATCAAATTCCAGATTGCAATGCAGATACTGGTGCTGAATATCAGGAGTGCTCTTGGCGAAATTAGTTGGAGCGTGTAAAAAGTCAAGCACTACTTGTGGTGAGCAAGGGCATCCTCACCTTACTCCAGGGGGGGATAGATATGGTATCCCTAAAAGTAACGTCTTTGCAGGCTCTTCGGCGGCTTTGTTGGTACTTTAAATTGCTTCCTTCTGGCATCAGTGTGATTAATACAGACCTACAAGTTTCAAAAGCCGTGTCTTGTTTGATGTAGGCCATCAGTTGAAGTATATGGGTTAATAAAGACAGGACAGCTGATGGCTCATGTGTTTGGGCGTAGCATGGCAGCTTCTTGGTGGCAGTATTCATGTTAGTAGCCCCTTGCCTCTCGGTTTATTGCCTCACCATACGTGTTTGTGTGGCTAGTTGGTAAATCCATCTACAAATAGATCGGATGGCAAAATGGTCGTGAATGGGAGGGAGCAGATGCTGTTTGAGGGGGAATAGAAAACCGGGGCAGCGTAACCTGGCATAACTAACACCACAGCTGAATAATTCAGCTTTAATATCGATAACTGCCTTCCTGCCGTGTGAATTCAAACAAGAAAATGATGGGGAGTTTCAGCTGCTTTGCTGCCCGTTAATGCCTAATATCACTGGATGAAAAATGAAGTTGACATAAACCGGTAGTTTCCAAATGATTTGTAAGTATCTAGTCTAATGACTGAGTTAGAGCTTTGTAAATATTTGCAAATAGGGAGGTGGAATTAGCTTGTGTAATGCATGCAAGCAATGTAATTTTCAAGTTACTTATCAATGTAAACATTAATTTAAACCTGATGCTGACGCTGGTTTACATAACTTCACTTTCTGGGAAGGCGGCGAGATGTACAATGTGCATGCGTCTTCAGTGAGGTCTGAGCACAGGCATCGCCGTTGCAGTTTGAGGCTTAAGATTTTCTGTCCGCCTTTGTGGAACCCCCCCCTTGACTCGCGTGAGCCTGGGTGTGGGAATAATACATCCATAGGTTGCTCAAAAGTGATTGGAACACGGCGGTGTAACCTGTCGGAGAGTGCTTTAAACAAGAGCTGGAGAAACCTGGGTTCTCTTCTCCGTCCGCTTTGATCTGTGTGCGCTCCCTAGTTCTCTGTGCTTTATCTGCGCTGCAAAGAGTTCGCAGTTCAACCGCACAAGAAAGGCAAGGACCTCTTCTGGTTTGTACGTATAGTGCCTCACGTAGTTCACCACGTTGCCTGGAGTCTTTAGGCATTGCTGTCGTACAAATAACATTAACCGTTTTATCTTAATAGTTTGTTTTGCTAGGCAGAACTCCGTTCTTTCAGAAATACTAAATCAGACTCTCGCATCCCAGTGGAAAAAGGCTTGACACGTTATTCCAAATATTTTTTTTTTCCTTGTAGAGCGTGTGCTTTTTCTCTGAGTACAGAAAGAAATCTTTCGCAAAGCAAATCTTTTTGTCGCTTTCTGTTTTTCTCCGTTATTGTTTAGCAGATCACAATCTTATACATAATGTATATGTGACTGAAATATTCAAGGTAGTTAACATTTACCATTGTTGCCAAGGGAAGTAATTCTCTTCCGAAGATACAACTTTAATATAAAAGAGTAATAGCTGATATTACAGTGCTCAGATACAAAAACTGATAATGGAACCCTGTTGATATTTAATATCAGCTGGATTCAATGAATCTTGCATTACGATACTTTTTGAAGGTTGGATTTGTGGTTCTGTGATGAATAGCTAGAATAATTACATCCATATAAAATATAGTGCCCGAGAACGGCATGTCATGAAAATGCACCTCTGATAGGCTGCTTTTCATTTTTAATAAAATCGAAGAAATTTTATATTTCTGGAATGTGACTTAAATTTAACTTAATCTGGCAGAGAAGTTCAGTTTATCCAGAAGTTATTAATGCAGAAGAACAGAAGGGGTTTTTTTGGATAGCTGCTTAAATCAACGTTCCTTTTTTGTATCTCAGTTAATATCCTCCAGGGAAAGAGGAAAAAATTGCTCCCATCAAAATACGTTATCGTTTGGATACCGGAATTTGAAGTCTTTCTGATTGAGCCTTACAGGGAGAGGTGAATTATCTCGTGTTGCTGTACACCGTAGACACCACCACACCATTTCTCCCCTTATTCCTTGCTAAGTTCCCCGTAGCTTTTGTTTTACGGAAGTAACTGGCGTACCGGTGTTATGCTGAATCTCAGCCCTGATTAAACTTTACTCAATGCGAGTGCATCAAAACCTGCGGAAGGTGTTCTCCCCAGCCCTCGCCACGTGGGTGGACTTCGTGGTGTTCACACAGCAGCCAGGTATGAGGTGAAGGCTTTGATGTCCTTCTGGTTGGGACAGGAGCGGGCTTGGGCAAAAAGAAAAACAGAGCCAGGGAAGGGAGGAAAATAACCTTCATTTTCAAGGTTTTTGCAGTTAACGTGAGAAGCGGAGGGCTTTAGCGTTCCCACATGAGAAGGCAGGAGGGCAGGAAGGCATCCGTCTGCCTGTAACAGAAGGGAGAGCCGGGGGAAGAAAGCCCATCTCAGGGGACCAGCTGCTGCAGGAAGGCTCTTGAGAAAGAAAGCAGGCATCGGCGTTAAACATCTGTGCCGCGTATAAACCAAGGTGGGAAGGGGGAAAGGGACTGGCAGTGAATCAAGATGAAGCCACCGCTCTGGGATAAACAACTGTCCCTTTTTGTGCCCCCTTTTATGTCCGTTTCTTAGTACAAGTGAGCGAAGCAGCAGGGGCAGCGGTGAAGAAGGGATGCGAGCGAGCTGAGCATCAGGTGGTAGAACGTGCTGGCGAAAGAAATGTTTCTGAGAGCAACAGGGCTGCAGCAGAAGATTGCTTGCAGGCTGCCAGCCGGTGTGTTGTTGAAGGCTGAAGTTCTTGCCACAGGCTTTGCAGCAGGTTTCTGAAAACATTCTGGAAATGAGCTCTGCAACATGCTTTTCTGCTTGTCTGATCTAAGAAATCTATTCCTTCTCAGGACCGTATGTTTTTTTCCCCCTTCCAAACAGCCAAGGATGTTTCCCCTTTGCTATTTCATCAAAGCTGGAAGAGGTCATTTGTCCCCATCTTCAGATGTGAGACCGTTCCTTGATCTTCAAGGAATCTCCCTTGAGTTGATGCTCATAAAGGTGTATGAGAGAGGTTCTCAGCAGGATTTTAGGAGCAGAGCAGTGGACTGCTCCCCGTTGCTGTTTGATCAGCAAGTCTCCGTCTATTTCCCTAAAGTATTGGGGCAACAAGTGGTTGGGTCTTTGTAGTTTTAACAGCACCTTTTGTCTAGGGACATTGAACTTACTCAGAGCTTTGAAGTGCCTCTCCATAGTCCAGCTCCATTGAGGTGAAACTGAGAAGGGCCCAATACCCTCTAAAACTGCCTCTACTGAGACCTTCAGGTATGATGTCCCTTGACGCCCAGTTCTCTGTGTAAACTCAATGCCGTGAGTCTTCGCTGCTGAGATGGTTTCTGCCCAGGATATATTGAGTACCCCACGTTTTTTTGGAGCAGAGATGAGTGTGTTGGTTGCTCAAGTCGTGTTGCCTGTAGGGCAGGTCTGTTTGAACGGCTGCACGTGCCTCTCCCCCACCCAACTCCTATTTTGCTTCCTCCTGGCACACAGTGATCTCCTTGTAAGGCGATGAATGCATCCAAGTGCTTGTTTATTCTGGCAGATTCTTTCCCAGGCCCTTGCAAGATCAGCACGGGATGACCAGGCAGGATTTTTTGTTTTCTTTCCCTAGTCAGGTTTGCATTTCACATTGAGGAGCTGGTTATATCTTTTATTTTTGTTTCCTGTGTTCGACAGAGAGACAGGAGGGAAAAATCTTTTTTGTCACTCCCCTGGTCTCACACTTCTCCAGATGAGATGTTTGGCTTGCATCGCGCCGGTGTCAGAGCCTCAGTGGAGTAGATGCTGTAGCAAAAACATTGCGGAGTGGAGCTGGGTGCTCTTTCCGGAGGAGGGAAACTGTGCTCATCACAGATTACTGCAGTGGCACTTTGATTCCTCCTGGATTGTCACAATGACTCCTTCTTTTGCTCTCCTGGATGAGTCAAACAGAAATGGAAAGACCTGACTTGCTGCAGAGCATCCATAGCCTACCCTGGCTTGCTGCATCGGCTGCTCCATGTTAAGCTGGTGGTTTCCCACTAGCACTAGTGAATGTTGAATTCACATTCCATAAATTCATGGGCTGAGAAGCAGGGCATGGGACTCTCACAAAGCGTCAGCCACGCTTCTTGTGACAGTATTATCCCAATGAAAAAGCCTAAATTATTTTTCAGAAATCATTACAGCACTTGGGAGCTTTACCAGGGAGCTACACATACTGAAACTCCGCTGTATTTTGCAAATTGAAAGTGGCTTCTAAGCCACATAGGTGGGCTTGGAAACTATTGTTCTTTGTTTTTGGGGGTTTTCTTGTTTGTTTTGTTGTTTTTTTGTTTTTTTTTTTTTTTTTTTTTTTTTTTTTTTTATTAAAGTCTGTAGCTGTGTCTGCAGGTACAGATGGTCGTTTACCAGGAGGCGAAGGGTCATGTGCTTTGTCCAGCTGGTACTCGCTACAAGATGTGCGCTGAAGTTGTGTGATGCGGTAGCAGGTCCGCAAACATGTGCGCTTCCCAGTCGGAAGGAATTTAGCGAATCATCCATCTGTGATAAGAGCAGAGGATGAACCCTTACCTCACCATACCATCAGTTTTCCAATTGGGAAAACCAGCCACCGTTTCTGGGTGTGCGTAGCCCCATTTTGTCTGAGCTTTTATGGAGCCGCTGCACAGCCCTGAAGGTGGTCTCAAATCCTTTAATTGGAGAGGGGGTGCTGCTTCTCTTTCTTTTCTGTCTCCTGTAGAAGTTTTGGAGATTCTTCAGCACTTCTTAAGAGAGAAAACCTTGAAGTTTTCTCCCATTGCTAATTGTATGGGCAAGAGGGGAATAAGAAATTAGCTATTTCAGATTTGTCAATTTTAAAATGCTATTAAGCTGCTCCAGTTTAATTTTGGTTAAGAGCCGTTTCATTATTAATGCAGAGAGGAAGTCATGCCTAACGACCCTTGGGACATGCCAAAGTGCTTTAAGATCAGTTTGGGTAGTCAGAGATGTGTGAGTAATAAAACGTCTGCTCTGTGAAGGGCCTTTGCCCACCCTTGGCAAGGGAAGCTGGCAAGGTGGTCCCTGCCATGTCCCTTCCTGATCGCTCCCAGCCTGGTGCCTCTTTGAAGAGCCCCCTCCCGCTTTCCCTTTTCATCTCTCCTGTCGCTTCTCTGATTTATTTATTTTTTTTCTTTCCCAGCACAGAAACCTCAAAAGTTAAGGCACCACAAGATGCAATATGACATAATCGATACAGTAACTTTTCAAGCTTGCCAAGGCTTGGAATTTTTTTTTTTAAGTGTCTTGCTATCTGTCAGCATGTGCTAATTGAGCCTACGTACCCATATGGCATCTGCTCTCTGGAGGAAAGTGTTTCAATAGTCCTGTAGAGCACAGCAAATAGTGGCTGATGTGTAGGGAAGCATTTGCCTGTGAATATTGTATTCTTGTAGTACAAACTTGGATTAGTATCCGCAAAGCGTATACCTGAGTTCAAGCCAGAGCTTGCTTTAGAGCCTTTGCTGTCATGGCTGTGTTACAGAAGAGCCTTAGGGCGCTGATATTGGGTGGGTTGTGTGAGGTATCACGCAAACTTAGAAATAACTGAAGATCTTCCTCCTGAGGAGGGTGAGGCGGATGACAGTGGGTGATCGCTAACAACCACAAACGCGCGGCCCGTGGAAATGAGGCAGCAGCTCCGTTAAACATGAGGAATGGTGGTGGGACTTCAGCCGTCACCCCCGAGCGAGGGAACGCTCCTCTCGTGGCTCCGTAACAGATGCATCTGCTTCACTTGACTTAAGAAGTAGACCGGGATTTCACATTCATAACCTCTCCGTGTGCCGCTACGCGCGCGCTGCTTGCGTTTCACTGAAATCCTCGAAATAGGGTGCGAGTGCTTGCTGGGTCCTGCGCTGGCTGTCTGCAAAGGGGTGAGTTTCACCCTTCGAATTAATTAAGCATCTGTCACTGTGGGGAAGGTAGGTGCTCTCTCACATTCACAGATGGATAAACAGAAGGAGAATGGGTTGCCTGAAGCCGCGCACTGAGAGGAAGCATAAAAAAAAATAATCGTGTCTTTTGCTTTCCTGAGGAAAGCAGACATACGCAATCCCGTTATGCGTGTCTGTGTGGAACCAGAGCGCCTTTGAACCTGCTGACCAGTTCCAGTCAGATATGACAAGAGTCCTGAAAGGTATGAAATTCCGACAAATTCGTGAAAATGGGTGATGTGGAGCAGAAGGGTGCCTCATGACAAGCGCTGAGCTCGCGGCACTGCGGGTTGGGAGCCGAAGGTTTGGAATCTGTGGCGCTGACAAGCGGTTGTTCTCCATGTCCTGAAGGCCCTGCAGGCCTCAGCGGGCGCTTGCAGCCTCTCAGCACCGGGGGATGCAGGCACAGCTTCCATCGTAGCCCTGTCTGTGGTGGGCAAATGGCTGGAAATGGGGATTGAGTTTTTGTGCCACTTACGATGTGTGACATTGCATAAATCATGGGCTGTTGTGGTACCTGTTTGCTTTGCAGGCCTAATTGACTTACTTGAAATCAATATGGCTGGGGAGGTGAGGGAGAAGAGTTTGTCCTGCCGGCCTAAGGATGAGGGCAGTGACTGTCCCCTGGACTCCACACTGGTGAGGCCCCACCTCAAGTGTGTGTCCACTTTTGGGCCCCTCATTCCAAGAAGGACATTGAGGTGCTGGAGCGTGTCCAGAGAAGGCCAACGGAGCTGGTGAGGGGTCTGGAGCACGAGTCTGGTGAGGAGCGGCTGAGGGAGCTGGGGGTGTTCAGCCTGGAGAAGAGGAGGCTGAGGGGAGACCTTCTCGCTCTCCACAGCTCCCTGAAAGGAGGGGGTAGCCAGGGGGGGTCGGTCTCTTCTCCCAAGGAACAGGCGATGGGACAAGAGGAAAAGGCCTCAAGTTGTGCCAGGGGAGGTTTAGGATGGATATTGGGGAAAATTTCTTCCCGGAAAGGGTTGTCAAGCATTGAAAGAGGCTGCCCAGGGCAGTGGTGGAGTGGCCATCCCTGGAGGGATTTAAAAGCCGGGCAGACGTAGTGCTGAGGGACGTGGGTTAGTGGTGGTTTGGGCAGCGTTGGGGTGACGGTTGGACTTGATGATCTGAAAGGTCTTTTCCAACCTAAATGATTCTATGACTCAATTCAGGTCTGAGCAAAGGCACTGAAACCTGTCTCCTTGCTCTGCGTCATTCCACGCTCTCTATATGCAACCATGTCAAGAGGAAAAAATTAGTATCTGTGACTTAAAAAAACAAAAACATGGCGTATCCATTGACAAATCCAGGAGGAAAGGGATGGTAGCTGCTCCATTTTGTCTGGTAAGGTTCATGATTATCTCAGTATTTTATACATCATATCCCAACATCCAGACACTCCGCAAAGTTGGGGGGTTTTGTGGGTGGGTTTGTGTTTGGTTGTTTTTTTTTTCCTTCGTGCCAGGTCTGTTGCTGACGTATTTTTACGTCACTGGATGCTGTATTAAAGAGTATGGAACATTGGTTATTTTTTGCGTGTATAGGGAAGCTATTTGTGAGTCCAGGGCCTTAAAACTGACTTTTGAGGAATATTGATGACATAACCATACAGATTTGACTCGTAAAATCAAGGGGTTACTCTAAAAAGGAGGGATCGGAGTGGACCTAGGTCTTTACTTCTTCCTTATACTGTACTGGGTAGTGGTGCTTATTGAGTGATACACATAAATTATATGGATGTGTCAAAAGCAACATGTTTGTGTAAGAATTGCTGTACTTCCAGTAAATCAAGCTGTGCCTTCAGTCCTTGAGGTCTGTTTTGCTGAAGAAATGGCACTTACTGAAGTTTGTATAACGATGTGCTTATGTTTGATGCTGTAACTTGAAAGAGTAAGGATTATCGCTGGCTTGTGTTGCCTGAAAAGCTCAGGCTTTTTGTTTGCTAAGCACAATGGAGACCTGTGTGTGAACAGCAGCGTGTACGAACCACCGTGTTTGCTGAGATCCGACATCCGTCTGATCTTTGATGTTGACCGGGGCCAATGCACAAACCTGCAAGAGGCAGGTGAAATGAAATAATCCATCCCACACAGCAGAGCTCGCTGTGACCAGCCTGAGAATAGCTTAACCTCTGAAGGCTAAGGCTTAATAATGTTATTTTATGATAACTTCAGATCTACTCAAAATCCATTTAGTTTTCCTGTGTCCCATTATATTTTTTGCCTTGCCGATTTCTATAAAGGTGAGGTCTGCGCTTGTAGGAATTGTTCAAAATGAATGTACAGGCCTGTTAGTTTTCAGTGTCTTGCAACTGTTAGAGTGGACTGCTGTGGTTTTTAGATGAGGTTTCTGACAGAAGTTGTGGGTTTGCCGTAATCCAATATCTTGTGAAGTGTTTGTATCGTTTGCTGCAAAAATTGAGACAAAAAAAAAACCAAACAGCTGATGGAAAGTACCAGCACATACACATGTAAAATGCACCTAGCAATCTGTTTAACAGATTGTCGTCTGAAAATCTGTTGATCCTCATCTTGGACTAATGAAATCTTTTGACATTCCTGTGACGTAAATGCTGATCTCCCTCAGTCACTTGGAGGGGAGGGTGGAAATAGTCTGTCCACGTGTACGTTTGTACGGTTAGGACCATGCATCCGTATAAAGAGTCTTTGTTTCCCTCCAGGGCTCAATCCTTCTAAAAGGCACTTAACGCTGGTGCTTGCTCGGTGGAGGGCGTTCAGTGCAGCCTTATCCTTTCAGCTTCATCAAGAATACTGATGCCAGGAGGTGCGAGGTCCTCGATTCGAGCCATGCTCTGACTCATGGGACCATGTTGCTGTGATGTGATGACTGTGTTGTGGACTTGGAGGCTGTTGGTCTACCTGCTGCTCTTTCGTTGTCCTGCCACGTTCTGGGATGTACAACGCGCTGCAGTTAAGTTTTCATTTTAGAATCATAGAATCGTTTAAGTTGGAAAAGACCTTTAAGGTCATCAAGACCAACCGTTGGGTGAGCTGCAGCTGTGATGGGACCTAGATGCGTGGCCTTTCCAAAAAAGGAGGTTTGTGTAGAAAAGAGCGAATCTCTTACTGCAGCCAATGGGGCTTTTGTTTAAGGACTATTATTCACACAAGCATGAGGAGCAATCACTGCTTGCTTCTGCAAAGTTGACTCCTCTTCCGTCTTCCATAACACTCAAGCTTTTCTCTCCCCCCTCCCCTGTCTGAATAGCAGAGGAGTTTGCCGAAGCCCTGCCGCTGGCTTCTTCCCCAGCCTGTTTTCTCATGCACGCATGCAATCTCTCTTACATCTGACTTGGGTGCCCTTGACATGGTTTAATCTATATAAATTCTCCCCACAAAGGCAGTCTGATTTGAATACTGTTTCCTGTCTCCTTGCCTTAGCTCTCCTGTGTGCTTTGTAGTAAGCGAAGCCTCACATACCCCAGAAACAACTGTCAGGTTAATTAAGTTATCAGGGACCTGTGTTTTGTCTGCAGGGGATGAGATATGCAGTGTGCTGCATGATTGTTTTCCAATTGTGTAATAAGTAGGCTTGTTTAAAGTTGTCAATTAACTCATTCGGTAGGGCAGGTTTGAACAGACTGGGGTGCAGAAGCACAATTGACCATCTTTCCACGGAAAGGAGCTGCCTGAGACCTGGTGGTGATTTGAAGTGATGCTTCCAGCTGGTGGTGATGGAGGGAAAAACCCCCAGGGCGAACCAGGCACCGTTATTGGCACTGGCGGCTTCCTTCTGCTTGAAACTGAGCTAAGTTTCATCTGTGCAGTTTGCTCTTTTTAAGCGTTACAGCATTTTGCCCAGTTCATGCAACAGGATTGCACTTTTCAGCGGCTGCTGGCTTTAACTGGGGTAAATCTCCGAGGGAGGAGGGAGGCTCTCATGCATCAAGGTGAGCCATGGATTATGGGACTAAGTAAAGAGCCAGGATGAGCATGTAAGGACCAAGATTTCCTTTGTGTTTGGATGTAGGAAAAGCCCTGATCCTCTAAGGGCTGCACACACGAGAACTACCACTGGAGTCAAAGTGGTGAATCATTTGAGTTGACGTTTACTGCCTTAGGCTTGTTGTGTGTATCCTTCAGTGCAAAACAGAGGGGCTGAACACTGCTTATCTCCTCTGTAGCATTTGCTACACCTGACAGGGCATATCCAGATGTGGAACAGCCACGCTTAATGGGATATAGGCAGCTGAAGTGCAGAGATGATAGGGAAAAAAAAAAAAAAATAAGCTCAAGCCCTAGAAACTTTGCTTTGCTCTCTGAAGTTTATTTAGGAAGGAAAATGATCATGACCAGATGTGTGTGGGTGCAGGGAGGAGATGCTGTAGGTTTGCAGAACTGATGGCAAATAGAGAGTGGGCCTAATCAGATTAGAGTAACTTGGATGCCTCTGTGCCAAAGTGGGTGTTTGCTTGCAGATAAAGCTTCACAGTGCTGCCTTGGAAATATCCTGGGACTTCGCATAGGAGCATCCTGACTGCCTTCAATGTGTTGCAGAAAGTTCAGCGGTATCCGCTCGGAGTCTAACATGCTTCGGTTTGGGCACGTCTCCGTTATACAACGGGCTGAATGGCACTTTGATTGAAGCATAGATGTTTGCCTGCCGCTCCGTGTGGGTGGAACGTGGTAGACAGCGATCCCCAGGTGGGGAAGGGGGAGCAAGTGCCTGGGGCAAAGTGAATGTGTTAAACTCGGGTACTAATGTGGAACCGTGGCCTCAGCCTGGCTATAAATTACCACCTTGTAAAGCAATTTCAAATTTTACTGTGTTCTCACTTGTGATATATTTGCTAGGAGCTGTAGGTGTTTCGCCTATGATTACTTGCGCTGTTCTTTGAGTCTTTTCCAGGGTTTGGAGAGGGTATTTGTCTGTCTCCTGTGCGCATGTACGCTGCACGTCGCAGACTTGGAGACCCAAGGAGGTAATTTTCCCAGGAAAGTTGTCTTGTCTTTTGGAAACAAAGCTTTTTTGGGGAAGCCTATTTATGACTTAGAAACTTTTCTTGATAAAAATTTACAGCCTAGTGCAGGAGTCAGGCAGACTCGCTGCAACCAGCCAGTAGTTGTTGGAGTATTCCCCTGGAACTGGGAACAGGTACCCAGTTCCTGCTCTGCTTGCTTCCCACATCCCAGAGAAGAGTTTTAAGTACCAAACTGTCAGATCAGACACGCGGTTGTTCTGACTAAGCTTGTTCTGTCTGGTATATGGATAGGTTTACAAAGGCAGATCCCGCAGCTTTAGGATCAGGGCATTCCCTTGGGAGAGTGGTGATTCAGCTTCACTGTCTTGCACCGTATCAGATAGAAGAGAATTTGAACTTAAATCTCCTATCATTTCAGGTGGCTTCACTAACCACTGAGAGGCTGCATCTTCTGGGTTGGCTGCTTGTTTTTTTTTAAAAAAAAACTCTTTCATAAGGTCTTGTTTTGTTCTGCTGTGCTGTGAAAACAAGTTGCAAACCATGCTTTTTTTTTTTTTTTTATGAGATGTGACTTGTTTTTTTCCAGCCAGCCCACAGGGAAGAGGTTCAGCACCCCGAGGAGTCGAACTGACATCCTTGCTGCCGGAAAGGCAGGCTATCAGTTTCAGTGACAGCTTTGTTTTGCATTTTAGCATCTCTCCAAGGATGACTGACTATCCTAGGAAGAAAGTGTCACCTCATTTGAAGCCTCCTTGTGTGTGGATGCAGGTAGGCGAAAGATGATATCTGAGCTAGCTATGAAGACATACCCTTCGGAAGAAAAATATCTGTTTTAGTCTGTAATCGAGCATGCTGTTTTCCTTTGCTGATGAATTAGGTTACTTAAATATATATATTTTGAAGGGTCTTGCTATTTATTTTGTTTTGGCAAAATCCCTCGTGTTAGGGACTGACTGCATTTGCAGTTGGACTGAAAAATTTTGGAAGGGGAATAGTAACAATAAACAGTCACGGACAGGCCAGGAGAATCAGCCATTTCATGCAGCTTTTCTACTGCAGTTGTTACTGGGACGGCACATCTCATCGCAGCTTTAGAGCAGCCTCATCTAGTCCCACTAGTCATGTCCCGTCATTAATGGCCCTGAAAAACTTCCGAGTTGAATAATGGGAACACAAAAAAAACAGTTTAAACTTTTGCTGTTGAATTTACCATGGCAGACATGTCCCTTAGCTGATTCGGGCCCATATTGCAGTATACTGTGAAGATGTTAGAGTCCCCAGCCATCTACCCTGTCGTCATATTCTGGCTTACTTTAATATGCTAAGCTGAAAAATGGTTGTTTAGGAACTGATTCAGGAGGAGATGAGATGCCCCGGCTCTTCTGAGCTAAAGACTTTAATCCAGCGCCACATGGTGCGGGCAGTGATACAGCTTTAAGCTAGTAAACTGAAAGTTGATTATAGCGTCAGCTGGAGTGTATTTTCTGCCTGCTGTATCTTGGCAATTTGGTGAATCCAAAGGAATAAAGTAAGGCTCAATTCCGTGTTGCTTTTTCTGCTATCTAGTGGGTGACGACAGTGCTGCGTGGGTGTTTAAGACCACTGTTGAACTGGGGTAGTCTGGTGCTAAGGGAGAGGTGCAAGGCAGTGGATTGGGCATACAGTATGGGATATCGCCGTCTGGTCACGGGCGTCTTCCCATCCAGTTTGTTTCTGGGTTTGACAACAAGATTTCTGGCTCTGAGCAGCACACTTGAGCAAGCAGCTCTATCTCTATATTTCATTTCTCGCTCAGTATCTTTCTCCAAGTGCTCTTTGTAACATTTGGGCATAAAAGTAGGAAAAAGTCTTTTTGAAGGTATCTGAAAATGGCCGGAGAGATGGAACCAGTGGAAGTGATGAACTGATGCAGCAGTAACCCTTGCTGTAACAGCTCCTTATAGTATTTATTCAACAAAAAACTTAAAAATTCCACTTTAATGTCAGGGATCTGACCCAGTTGCCACTGAAACCAGTAGATTTTCTTGCTGAGTTTAATAGAGGTTGGGTTAGGATCCAAGTACGTAGGTTCTGCTTAGGAACCCACAATTAGTAGGTAGAACAGAGGGAGCTGGGAAACCAAAGGTTTTAAAGCGTATTGGTACGTAACTGAAAGCATTAATAACATTGTACGGTTTGAATTTATTTATTTATTTTTCCCTAAATATCACTGGGTTTGAAAAAAAGCTTAAGAAATAAGACAGGATCTTTGTTTGGAAATGTGCTGTTAGCTTGAATCCCCAGCTGGATTAAGAGGCCATAGAGACACTGGCGCCAGTAAAGAGAAGCCAGATGCCTGCAAACACTTGAATACGTTCAACAGAGGGTGGTCAAAGCAAACGCCTGCATCCACCACAAAATCTTGCAGCGAGAGGTATCAGTAAAGAATTTTAATCAACAAAATAGCAGCAGCAAAAAACTAAAAGGGCTTGTCAGGTTCACCTGAAGCCCAGAAGAGGTGAGGACCCCCCATTCTGGAGTCGTCTGAAAGAAGAGGTAAATCTAATGACTCGGCTCACCAAGCTCCTGCAGCTCAGAATGGCTGGTGCCAGGAGAAGCAGATGGTTTTATGCTTAATTGTGGCTCAAATTACGCACTTGTGTCCATGATTCAGGCTAAGATTAGGATGGGGTTCAGGGTTTGGCGTATAGAAATCAGAGAGGAACTGGGAGCAAACAATTTCCCTTCCGTTCTCAGATTCACATCACCATCTTCATCTATCTCTGTGCTTTCCAGCTGCTGTGACAGGTTTGTTTGACAGAAAGTATCCTTCAAATCCCAAAGCACATAAAAGCAACTTGTGAGGCAGCAGCAGATGCCTAGATGTTAGTAGCATCTGCTGAAGGCAGGGCAGGGAAGAGGAGCTGGGTAGAGCATGTGTGATGTGGGTGCTCCCAAGATTAGCACGCCCTGCCGAGCATATGGAGAGCTTGAATAGCTTTTCTTGAGCGCTTAGCAAGTGGAGTTCAGATTGGTCCAGATAAATGTGGTGATTCTCCATGCTAAAACAGCAGGGTTTTTGGTTTGGGTTTGTTGGTGGTGGTGTGTTTTGTTTTTTTTTTTTTCCCATGAGGCTAACAGGTCTTGATGGAAGAAGAGTGAGCAGATTTGATCTTGGCTTTCAG
Organism: Chroicocephalus ridibundus; assembly: GCF_963924245.1. Taxonomy (NCBI): domain Eukaryota; kingdom Metazoa; phylum Chordata; class Aves; order Charadriiformes; family Laridae; genus Chroicocephalus; species Chroicocephalus ridibundus. Next base: position 2,438,713 of record NC_086306.1, on the reverse strand, counting down.
TGGTAGGAAGAAAAAAAATGTAACTTAAATGCTTGGCTGCTTGGTTTTGTGTTTTCTGGGGGAAGGGTAGAATCTGTTTAGAAACTACATAGGAAGCCTCAAAGTAAGGATGGCAGATTGATAAAATATTTTAGTTTCTAGGACTTGTTTGAGACGGAGAAGTTCATAAATCTGGGGATTGGTGCCCAGTTCTCCATTGAGGTTCCTCATAGCGTGTCTGGAACCTCTGCTTAAGTAGTGGCAAATACTTTCTCAGTGAATTTTGGGAGGAAACTTGAGAAACATGTGGTTTTATTTATTTTTTTTTTTTCTTGCATTGTTCAATGTAGTTTTTGAAAGCATTTGCCTGTCTATACTTTGGCGTTAGAAAGTCCTTTATATAATCCAAGCAACGTAGATGAAACCCTCTGAAATAGAGGCTGTGCACAAGTTGATTAGCTTGGTCTCCAAAATCCCGTCTGAAGTCAATAAGATATTAATCAGCAGTAGAACTGTAGGAGTGAAAAGATAAACACACACTTCTTCCTGTTTTGCCAGTAGTTTCAGAAGAGGCGCACAGTTGCTTTGGTTCAAAAAGTTTATTTCATTTTAACATAGATTGAAATATTTTTAGCTTTCTTAATGCTCTTTTTTACATTACAACAACAACAAAAAAAATTGAATAATTAAAATTGAAATGTGTAATTTTGAAATATCAAAATAAGATATCGTACAGTTATGTTTCTTTGAATGTCCCAGCCCATTATAGAAATCAAGTTACTGAGATCAGAGTCTCTTTAACCACTGAAATGTGTTTTTCAGTCCCCATTTGGTTCTTCTTCCCATCCGCCTTCTGCACCCAAAAGGATTGAAGGTACATTTTGCTGGAGTCCTTCAGCATGGATAAGATACCATGATTCTTAAAATATTTTCTTTTTTTAAAGGAGGAAAAATATCCTTCTCTCACAGAAGGGAGTAGGAGACTTCCACACCGTTCCCATCTAATTGAAGTTGTCGCTTCAGCCTTGTGCTGGGCTAGGGGAGAACTCACCTTTGTGGATGCCGCTAACATCTGAGGGCTGCCCTGCACTGGGCTCTGTATCACCCACTGAAGTCACCTCCTGCTAATTGGCACTCTTATTACTGTAATGGATAGAAAAGAAATGAACGTGTCACAGGGAATTGCCCCGGGGACAGGTGCCTGCAGAATAGGGGCGTTGGGAGAAGGTGCTGCGTCGCCTCCTTACCTCTTCTGTGAACACAGAGGACTTCTTCCTTCCGTGCTCCGTTCCTACAGCTGTCACTCTGGGATGTAGCGGCAGCACCGGATTCGCTAATGCAAGAAGACAGCTCACACTGAAAGCCAATGCTCTGGAATGGCACCAGCTAAAAGTCAATTTTAGTTTTCCAGCGGAACTAACAAACAGGGTCCTTGGCTACCCAGAAATGCACAGAGCATTACTTGGAAACCTTCTCTGCTTTTTCTCGGCTTCCCTGCCCTGGCTTAACAGAAAAGGTTGAAAACAAATTTAAAATCTTTCCCTTCTGTTCTGTTTCTGTAGGAAGTGCGTGGAGGGGAGGGGTACGCGGAACGATCAGCAGCGTGTGTCGCACAAGGCTTTGCATTGCTGCTTTTTAGTAATATCCTGAGAAATTGCGGAGCGTGGGGTCTGAACCACCGATGTCTCCCTGCCTGTATCCGAGAAACTGCCTGGCACTGGAGGTACTTGCTGAGTTCTTGCTGCTGAAGGCGGTGCCTCTCCCCAGGATCCCGGGGAGAGCTTTGCGAGCTCCCATGAAGCCAATACTATCAAGGGCTTGTGAGCCCTTTCCTTCCATCTAAACCGTGGCCTGAGAGATTAAGTGATTTTTTCCAGAGTCATGGGGTGACAGGGGAAGTAATTGCAAACGGGTCTCTTTATAGAACAAACTCCTCCCATATTCTACAGATTTGTCGCTGTATCTCTTGTGTATACTGACAGCGTATGAAGGGGTTGGTGTCTCCATGTCGTATGGAAATTAAACCTGGGTTTTGAAATGTCTTCCTGAGCTGAAACTGCCCTGTTAGATCCCGTACCTGCTACAATCAGAGTTTGTCTTGACCCAGTGGGAGATTTGTTTCATGTGCCTTCCCAAATAAGCTACAGATCTCTGCACCCAATACTGATAAATAACGCTTTTGTGATGGATTAATTTTACCCTGACAGAGAAATAGGCTTTTGCTAAAGTGGTAGCCGGTGATGGCAACACAGCCCTTATTTCCTTCTTTGCTTAAACCCTTGGGACACGTTTTTTTTTCTTTAAAGTTATGTCATGTTTGCAGAAAGTTTCTACTCCAGCCAGCACACTCTTGGCTGCTTCACGCTGTGCTCTTCAGAGGTAATGCAAGCCCAAAGAAAGTATCGCGTGTGCTCAAACAATATTGGTAATGTTGTCAAGTTCGCTTCTGTCATCTAGCTGCCTCCACCTACGGGAATGCTTCAGTAAGCAGGCAGAAGCAATCTATTAATACACAGCGTGGAAAATTGGTGCCTGTTAACATATCATCTAAATTTAACTCCGAGAGCCGTGTTCGTCTTTGGTATGTAAGTTGGTTGACGTCAGTGGTCTCCTATAAATTAGGAATCAATTTGTCTGGTTTCAGGCCCGGTTTAGGTTTGTACAAATTCAGAGTACTTGTTGAGTATCTGTGTGTGTAATGGACTAAATTAAATAACAGGTAATACGCTCTTCTGTTGGCCTGCGAGTTGTCTGCTCCTACAAATAGTGGAGAGAGCTGAGCTGAAAACGGAGAGGGGACGTGTCACGGTTTGTGTTGGGATGAACTGCCGAGGCCTTTCCTGTTTGGAGACTGTGTGCTCTGTAGTTATCAACTAAAGCTGAGTGTCTGCAGACGTCTTCAATTTGAGAATGAATATGTACTCTGTTCCTTTCTTCTATTTTGAATTGAGATTCTGTTGCAAACCACTCTGGTTCTTACAGAGCTGCGTATTTCAACAGAATGATATTTTCCAGCAACAGAAATTGTTTCCTGAACGTTGTTGACTTGCTCTTAGTGTTTTATGTCTTCTGTCTGTGTCTGTGGAAATGTAAAGACCTCAGAGTCGTGACAAGCCATCCGGCAAGCAGATATGAGATGCTGACCAAATTTCAATTTCCGTATGGTCGGTTATCTTTACTTTTTCCATTAAAATGTGAATACCAAGTAAGGGTTTGTTCATCTCAAAGTGTTCAAGGCCAGGTTGGACTTTGACTTCAGGGGCTTTGAGCAACCTGGTCCAGCGGGAGGTGTCCCTGCAGGGGGTTGGAACGAGATGATCTTTAAGGTTCCTTTTAACTATAACCATTCTGTGATTCTATGATTTTCTATATGTATCTGCCTTGCTAGTAGTTGTAAATGGCTGCAGTCACTGGGCTATGTGTTCCTAACAGGGGGTCAATATAATTTTAAAGCCACATTGTCCTTCCAGTCTTAAGGGCTTGATTTGCCAAATAGCTCAGCACGTTGCTAGCACTTTGCATTTTGTCCGTGAACAATGTTGTCAAAAGCATTTGGTGTCAACGTGCTGAGCTCTGCTGAAAATCTGTTCTTCCACTGGTTGTGGTTACACATTTTTGGAAACAACTATTAGAAAAAATATGTTCCCTGTATTCCAGCAGCCCTAAAACTCCTGCTATCGTAGAGGATGGACACGTTTTCCATTTCCTAGGAGCTTAGTGAAGCTGTTCTTGTTTTGGTTTTGACATAGCAGTAAAAGGCTCTTTGTGGCACCATTGATTCTTTCCTCTCTAAAGAGGCCATTTCTGACCTTTTTTTCCCCCACACTTGCAAATATTTACAGGACTAACAGGATGCTGCTGATGATACTTAATCATTTTTTTTTTCTTTATATATGAAAAGTGATGGGAGCTATAGCAGCCTTTGAAACTTAATTCCATTTGAGAGGAATGAGAGGAACCACTGAGTTTGTAAGTTACTGAGCAACTTCAGGTAAAATTAACAAACACTGTAAATAATTTATCCTGGTCACCTACCCTCTGGCAAAGTATCTATTCATTTTAATGTTGTTTTATGATAGTCCAGAGCTAAGGAGTACAAAAATATACAAGGAATGCATGTTTAGCACATTGGGGGGTTTTCTATGCAGCTTGAGATTCTGAAATGGCCCATTGTGTTTAAGACTATACTTTGTTGAGTTGCAGAGATCCAAGGACCTGAGCTGAGGCTGGAGAGCTGACTGTCATAAGCAGGACAGAAATGCCCGGTGTGAGATGTGTCCCCTCTCAGGGCTGTCTGTAATGCCGGACATGCAGAAAAGAGGAAGAGAAGGGAGGAGAATAGAGAGCAGGGATGTGACTTGCACAGGGCTACCCCACTGACCGCGTAAACAGGAATAAGACAAAGGACTTCTGGTTTCCACACTTAGCTGTGGTTCATGTGATGGTGCTATTTTTTTTTTCCCAATTTTTTTGTAAGCTAGGAGAGCAGAGTAAGCAAAATACCTCCATCCACTGTTTTCCTGGACACTCTCCGACTTGCTGTAGCTTTTCCCCTATTTGCTTCCCTTCCGGAGCCCAGGCCCCTTCCTTCTCCCAGTCTGTGCTCCATCTCTGCCCTGATATTGCTTCTCTTCCACCGTGCAGCTGTCGAAAGCAGCAAGCCCTCGCTTCTACCTCACTAACAAATCAGGCTCTCTACGGGCTCCAAATTCACTTTGCCCTCATCTCATCCTGGGGATGAAAAGCTTTAATGAGAGGGAAGGAGCTCGATGACCTCTATGTGGTGGTTAAGATGGCAAACAGAATCTGCCTATTTAAAGTGCTTTCTCTAATGATCTACAAGTTTTCTACAAGTGTGTTTAAAAAAATCCCAACCAACAAACCCCCCAAAACCGAACAACTTGTCAGTTGCTGCACAGTTTTAGCATAGATTTTTAAGTGCCTTTAAAACCACCTCAAAACTCAGCTTTATTAATTGTGTTGTACATAGGGTTTGTGGATTGGGAGCTTAACTTTAGGCTGGTCTTATTTAAAGACTGTAGCTTTCACGAAAGAGCTTTTGACAAAGTGGAATTTTTCCCTTTCCCGCGCTTTATAAATACACAGTGTAATATATTGTAGATGTAGGGTAACACTTTCAAAACCATTTTGAAGTTTCTTAAATGTTAATATTTTATTATCTTTAAGGGGAATTCAGACAGTTTTGAATACCCCTTTTATATTCTCCTTTTATACAGTGTGTATTTGCATCTGTAGAGAGAAAAGTCATCTTCTGAGGTGGGAGCTACCTAAATCATAGCTGCAGAGTGCTCAGGGCACTCACGGGTCTAGCTGAAGTAGTGCTCTTAAGGAATTTTGGGTAGTCTGCTGTGAAAGCCTGCTCTGTTCTGTGTTGAATCCTAGCTTGTGCCTGAACATCCTTGGACCAAGCAGTTGTGTAAATACGGCCAAACATCACGTACGTGACTGTAGTTAGACATGAGTGAATCGAGTTCTCTGATTCTGATTCCCTGACATTCAAGGCCAGGCTGGATGAGGCTCTGAGCAACCTGATCTAGTTGTGGATGTCCCTGCTGACTGCAGGGGGGTTGCACTAGATGGCCTTTAGAGGTCCCTTCCAACCCAACACATTCTATGATTCTTCGACCTTCTGGAAGTTTAATTCTGACAACCCCATGTCACCTTCTCTGCTGCCTCTGTGGATGCCGTTGTTCACCCGTGTTACACAGTGATTTTTGGGTTTGGGTATAGCCATCTCATACTGCAGTTGGTAATGTTTCACCTGGCCATTTCCTACCAGCAACTATTAGAAGCTGGTTAATCCTCAATCCCTGCTTATCTCGGAATCCTTATAACTAAATTCAACCTAATAAGGTTTTTCTAGTTTAGATAGTGGAGGATCTGCTAATATGTACATCTATATTCCTTTTCATGCTTTTGCATCCTTTGCCAAACCCTTGGTGTTCTTCAGGCTTGTCGTTGATATGATAACATACATACCTAGTTCCAATATGATCAGTCCAACTGTCTCCCTGACGACCCTTGAATTGAGCACTTGTAACACAAGGAGAAGTTAAAAATAGAGCTGTGGCATGGCTACTGCTGCAGATGGTTTCACTCTTGGACGCTGCTAGAAGTGAACGGGTTTTTATCCCCTCCTGTGCTAGTCGTGGAGAGAACTTCTGTTAGAGCACAGACAGCAAAGGTAGCAGCAGATGGACTGACTGTAACTCCTATTTATGAATGAACCTTTCTCCTGCCTCCCTGCTTTCACTATCACTGACCATGGGGAGAGGAGCAAATGCCTCACTATCGCCAAGATTAAAGTTAAACCTCTAAGTAGGATCTTTTTGGTCAAATCTGTATTTCTATACTGGTATAGAATTTTTTTTTCCTCCCCCATTGCCTACTTATTCCCCTCCTGTACTTATATCTAACATTTTTAAATCCATCCCTATTGTGCATGTGGTCTCCGTATCGTGTTGCAAATACAAGCGGTTTTCCACGTTAGAAATCAGTGCCTCGGGTTGTAATCCCTGCTGTGTCAACCCGGGTTCCTTGTCACTTCCAGAGTAGGAGCTCTTGATCCTTCTCATTCGGAGTCTCACTGAAGCTTGCGAGAAGCAAGCGTCTGTGGGCATTAACATTCAACAGAGATGCTGCAGTGACATGAAAAGAATAAAATGACCTCTTGCCTTCCACAAAACCCTGATAAGAGGAGATTCTTTCAGGGGCAGTAAAACCAGTCCCAACACGGAAAAGCTCTGGCTCGCTGGAGGAGATTAATTCATCTTGATGCTTGAGCCCTTTAACAGTGGTCCTCTCGCTGTGTAACCTGTTCTGAATTTTCAGTCTTTACAGGTTTGACACTCCCATGACCTGATTTCCGTAAATGCTGCCCATTTACAATGCAACCGGAGTTTAATAGAAGTATGGGACAGCCTGTGCCTCAAAGGCCGTGTTCAGGCAATGTAAATTCTGCCTGATCTTTTCCAAGTGACAGGGCCTCGGGCTTTGGCAAAGCCTTGAGAAATGTGTTGGTGCTTAAAGAAGGCACCAAGCAGAGAGCTGCCTAGCATGAACTAATAGGAAAGAAGAGGCTGCACTTGGCTTTTAGTGGTTTTTTAGGTGCCTGAATTAATAGCGTGCAAGCATAAAGAGAGATAGGGAAGTTTTTTAGAGGTGGGGGGCAATGTTCATTCCATTACTGCTATGGACTTCAAATCTGATTAGGCACCGTGGACAATTAGTATGCTTTTTGCTACGTCCCAACATGTAGCATCTTTGGATTTGTTTACAAGATTTTTCTTATTTATAGTTTTTGTGCAAAGCTTTGTTGTTGGAGGTCATGATTGTGGGTTGCGCTAACTTTTAGTTCTACCTTTCACTATTTGTATGACAAAGGTTTGTCTTTTCTTCTGGTTGTGGAGTGATAATTCAATTGCAGATAGTTTCAGTGGGCCTTTACTAAAAGGAGTCACTGCAACCCCTGAAAGAAGCGGAGCCAGTTTTATCCTAGAATATTTCTTTCCGCCACGCATCTTTGTGAGCACTAATTTCTATCTCAGGGAGGTTCGGTTTTTTTCTTGGAGCTTTTTCTTAACCTCCTGACCTGCCTCACAAAACTGGGTGCTGTGCAGCTGTTAAAGCCACAATAAATGAAACAGAGCTGAGGTCCAGAACAACCGAGCTTTTCCTTCTGTTACAAGAGTATGTTCAAAGCTACCCAAGAAAGAAGATGTGACTGTCTGACTTGGATGAAAAGACTTGGCAAGGGGCCTTGAAGAGGCCGCTACAGAGAGAACCTAAAAGTCAAGGTTATGAAAGGTAGTCACAGCTCAGAAGTTGGCGCTTCAGAGAGCGAGTGTGTGACACGCCCATCGGTAGACTTTCTATGGTTTTGTACTCGTCCTCAGACTGATCCAGAGAAACTGTGGAGATCCACAACAAGGAGAACCTGGCTGACCTTGGGAGCCTTGGAGGGCAGAAGATGCACGTGGTGCATACGCTAATGAGACTCACCCTATTGTCAGATCCTTCTCATCAACAGCAGGTGGCATGTGCTCTCGGGGCCCTTGACTAAGGATCAGGTAGCAAAAGAGCAAAGGTTGGTGAGACCATTGTAACTTTGTAGAACTTCTTTTTTTCTTCATCCAAAGTTGCACAGTGAGCTCAAAGCTTTTTGATACCGTAGAGGCTGGATGTTGGATCTGATGCATCGGAAGCAACTTGCTGCCGAGCTAGTTGAAACACTTGGACAACTTGTCTTTAATCCAAAAAACTACAGCTTTCGCTTAAACCTGCATCAGGATGGAATTTCAGATCAAAAAGGAGACCAGCAGTGTCCTCCAGCTGAATTAATGTAGAATTAGGACGTTACAGGGCAGTGGTGTTAATATAAGGCTTAATTATCTTGTAGGTATTGCCTGCTACTGGTCACTGCAACAGCATCCTCTCCAGAAAGACCATAGTCATGCCTTAATGAGAGAGAAAAGGAGCAAGGTACAAGATGTTTATCTCATAGGACAGGTTCACCTTGACTTGGTTTTGCTTTGTGCGTTTTGGTGGAAACACAGCTGTTAAGCATTAATTTTATATTTCGTGTTTGTGCACTCCATTTGTTTGTGCAGCCAGTTGCGCTTTAGCGCAGGTTTTACTTCTCACTGTTGTGTTCCTTGAAGTTCAAGTCTGAGCTTTAGAATTTTTATGAGGTTGTCATGTCACAGCCACTACAGCAACAACCGGAGGAGGAACGGCCTTTGGAGGAAGTGCTGAGATCAGTCCTAAGCACTTGACCAAGGCACTGACAAAGGACGGTGTCAGCAGAAGGTAATATTTTACTAAAATACTTCTTACGACCTCTGTAACAGTCGTCATATTTTGTGGCAGAATTGCCACTAAAATGACTTTTTAAGTCTGAGAGCCAACATACCTCCCTGGTGATGTCTTTTGGATATAAATAGGCTCAGTGAACTCTTAAATGAATAAGGCTGATGATCCCCATAGATGCTTTGCACTTCTCCTGGGTGTAAGATGCTGAGGGGCATAGATTCACACTTGGTTCCTCTTGATTTGCAGGAGCGAGGGGGGCTCAGTTCTAGTTTCGTTTTTATCTGAGCGGTTGATATCGTGCCCTTTGCAAAGGAACGACCACAGACCAGGGGTGAACCTAAGTGCAGGGAAGCATCTGTATGTTAAAATCGCTCAAGGGAATTAACGATGGTCAAAAATCTCACGAAGTCTTGAAACTTGATTCGTGGGAACAGGTATGTAAGGTAGTTTGTTTCTTTTCTTGTGCGTCTCCTGGAAACAACGCGTTTAGGAGCCATTTAGTTAAAAGGCAGCAAAAAACTATGTGACGGTGTTCGGTTTCTTTAAGATTCCTCTGTATTTTCAGTGGCATAGGAGCCCGGTCTGCCAGTGACCATCAGCAGTAAACTTGGAAGGGGGGTATTTAAAAGGCTAGTTTCAGTTTACCTAGGCTATTATTCTAACTTCCTTTACACTGTAAAGTTTGGAGGTGTCCATGTTTCAGTGGTGGGTTACATCGTGTGTAGCTGTGGATATGTAGTCTGGTCTATAAAACAGTAGATGCACTTAGTACATTGTTATGTAAAACTTGGAAGGAAGAAAATTAGTGAGTTGCTAGGCAAAATTCTGCTTTTAGTAAAACCAGTGCTTGGTTCAATTTATGGTTTAAAAAAGTAGATGAAATTGCTCTGGATTTACATTGATGTAACGGTGTAAATTGGTCCATTATTGGTTCTTCCTCATGGACATGGTACTTAAGGAAAAATGACGTAGGTGCAGTTCATGATAACGCTGGTGGAAACGAAGTCTGAGCTGTAGCAGCTCAAATTCAGCCTACAGGTAGGAATGATGATTTGCCACTTATTTCTCTTTCAAACTTAAAAGCATCTGCAGGGTATCCTGCAGTGGTCTTTTAAAACTCATCAGCAGGTTTAAAAAAAAAATAAAGGGAGTTTTGGTGGGTTTTTTTCCCCACAGCATGTTATCCCAATAGTGGAACTTGTCGCCACGGGGTGTTTTGGAGGACAAAATTTCAAATGAGTTCAGAGAGAAAATAAGATATACTTACAAAAGAACAGCCCCTAGGGACCAATAAACAAAGCCGATAATGTGAGGTGGAAAATTTACAAATCGCTATTTCTGTGGAAATTGGAAAGGGATATGAAAAGAAGGGCTCATTAGTTGTCTGTGTTGTCTAGTTGTCTACGTGCATTTATTAAGCATCTGCCAAGATCAGAGGAGTGATCTTGGGATGTCTGGACCGACGGCCCTTCTTCCATTCTGCTGCCGTGACTAGGGGAAGCAAAATGTTTCATGAAGAACAGAAGACAGAGATTGAGCAAAATCCGTGTTTAGGTAATGCTAAATATTTCTCAGGCAAGGGGAAAGGTGCAAGGAAATAATTTTTTAATATTTTTTTTTTATCTGTTGAAGCCAGTGTTAAGTTTTGACTGGGTGAAATGCTGTATTATCTTGGAGCTGAAATGTTCTCATTTTGGGGAATGGAGGTGACTGATCTTTACTTTTTTTTTTTTCTCCAAAACTTTGAGTAAAACCCTTTTTTGTGTATCCTTGAGCTTTCAGTGAGCTGGGAGGGGGAGAAGAGGGTGTGGGAGGGTTTTTTTGCTCTTTGCCCCTTTTTTTTTTTTTTTTTTTTTATTAGGACTCCCTCGGTCCTAATACTGTAGCTCCCTTAATCTTGAGACAGGAGCAGGATCAGAAGATGAGCATAACTATAACACAGCTTCATAAGAAACATGAGCTGGAATGGAGATTTGATTTATTTGTTTCTGTGAGAGTTGCAAGACTGATCTCTCGAGTTCCAAAGTTCCTGGCGTTGTTCCCTCCTACAGCCATCAGCTTTTCACTGTTGCTGAACCAACGTATTTATTTTTATACTTAACGATATCAATGATAATGGAGAATCTATGTCCTTGGAAAATAAGGAGCAAACAGCAAGATTTTGGTTTGCAGGTTTTCCTGGTGGTATTGTTCTGTGCTCCCCTCGTTGCCCGTGCAATTGAATAGTCTTTTAAGCTGACAAGTAGGTTCTGGAAGGATGAAATGATTCCTTTTGTAATAACTTTAATGTGTCCTAATTAGAAATGGAAGTGATACGCCTGTTTTAAAGTGACTTTTCTGCAAAAGATTTACATTAAAAATTAAGGTATTTCATTGTGACGATTTCTTGCTCTTTCTGTCCCTGGTATACTCTGAACGGTGAGATTAAAGCATGGGGATCATCAGAAGTGTCTCCACTTAGTCACCTTCTATGAGGACTGATTTAACTTAATAACTCTCATGTAGCCAACTTGGGTAACGCGATAAATATCTGCTTTACTGAACTACTGTTATTTCAGGCCATTTCTTTTCATTTACCCATCACTCACTTTTACGTTTCAGCTCCTACCAATGTTGCCCTGGAAATGAATTCCCGTTTTGCAGGTCGCTTGCTGCTATTGAAATCATCAGCAAAACTGCTGTTACACCAGGCAGTACAGGATGGGCTCCTCTCGGCGCCCTTCTGATTGTCATTATTCCATCCCTCTTTTCATTACAGCATCTCCACACAGCTTTTTAGTTCCCTTGTAAATAATGAAAATGGAAAAATCTGTGAATTGCTGAGTGCTTTCACCTCCCAGGGAAGCTTCTCAGCGCTATGTAGGATGGGGCCAAGTCTTATCTTAGGGACTGATGTGAATCTGATTCCTATAGTCTGAGCAATCCCAAAAAAATCACAAAATGTAACTAAGAAAGTGTTGTTGGCGTTGTCATCCTCCTTTACTCCCGTCCCTCCTGTACTGATGTTACACAAGGACATAACAAAAGAAATCAACCCTGGCGAGTTTCCGTGTTTCACAAGTCTTGCTATTGTTGGCATCTTTTCCCCTTAAATTTGCTGCTGCTGAAATCCATTGACTGTTGGAGGCAGCCTGAAGTCGTCGTGACTAGGGAAGGCGCTGCTTCAAGTTAAAGAATCGAAAGTAGGGAAATGTATAAAAATGCTTCGTTATCATTTTGGCAATTTTGTGACCTTAAAAATGAGAAAGGAAAGACAGTTGCATACGGCATTCTTGCATTTTCTGAAAAGGACAGCCGTTTTTACCAAGATTTTACCGGAATTGACAGGTTTCCCAAAACAATTCCATGAAATGACATTTTTCTAGAGCAAAAATATTCTATCAAAAGTATTCTGATAGAGATTACTCCTCCTTGGAGCTCACGTGCTCTTCATATGTTAGCCCATTAGTTGTGTATTACATTTGTACTGTCAGAGGACATCACCTGTGGCGTGGTGAGGCTCTGCGGATTAGGTAAAGCTCAAAAGGCAAGAGATAATTTTATAGTCTTTTGTGAGCTTGGGCGATGGAAAGAGGAATTAGTTGGGAATTTCTTTTTATATTTTACAGTCCTCATTTAGAAATCATATTCTTGGCTGGTATAAATATGTTGTGGCTTTATCGATTTCAGTAGAGGAACTCCATGGCCTTCTACCTGAGATGTGGTCGACCTGCTCCTATTTCTGAAACTTCGACGTAATTATTCCCTGTCGTAGTTGAATGAGCAATTCTGTTTAAATTGAAGAATTGCCATCTGTTTGAGGAACAAGTGAATTCTTCAACAGGTGGAGTCTGATGGGAAGCGGATCCCTGCCAATAGGCTCAACTGAGTCGGGTGGATGAAACATTTATTGCATGGGACAGAACCAGCTTGTGAGGTTTGAACATCCTTCTGAGCATTCTGTTTCCTAGTTCAGCCCAGCAATCTGTTCAAAACATGCTAATTTTAGTTCCTATGTGATGGAAGCGAGCCATTTTGTTCATCTTAATTCCAAATTTCACACTTGTGTTATGCGGAAGTTTGGGATTGACCTGTCAAAAATTTCACAGTATGGAAAATATGCGAATTGGTAAGATGCTTTTGGGGGTTGTGAGCTTGGCCTTTCTTTAGTGGTAACTGGGTGGACGTGCACAGCGGTATGTTTTGGTCTATTTTAACGCACGTTGGAACAGAAGGATTGGGATTGGCTTTTAAAGAAGTGCAGAATTGTTTGCATCGACTGCGCTATTTGACAGCAATGGGAATAACTGGGTGACTCGATGGGAATGGCCGTATCATCCTTGAAAGGATCTTTTTTCTCTCATTAGCTGTAGGTGGAGTGAGTAGATGAACCTCACTATGCTGGAGCTGGTGTCTGTGAATACCTCTTACGACGGTGCAGGGGATGCTGTGAAAGCTTAAATGAGCTCGTTGTGAAGAGGTGGGGATGCTCATGAAGCAGTTTGCTGTGTCATCTGAAATGTAGCATGTCCACTGGACAGATATTTCTGCGGGCAGTGGCGAGGAACGTGGGAGGCTGATGGTTTTTTTCAGGTGCAGGCATTTCACGAGGACGCAGTGCATCCTATCGCCTGCCTCCTGCTTCGTCCTGGCATTGACCATGGGCAGCTGTTTGCTGACCTGCTTTTGAGGTGTGACGAGTCTTACTGCTGAAGAGGACTGTGATCACAGGTCTAGCATTTCAGTAGAAAGCTATTCCTAACCAGTAATGATTTCAAAAGGGGAAAAAAAAAAAAGTCCCCCCAAAATACACGTACCTTTTTCCTTCCTCCTCTGCCCACGTGCACGCATTTCCATGCCTGCCGCTGCAGAAGGTGGCACGCATTTCAGTTGCCATGGAGGGGTCATCACGTCAAAGCACATTTTGCATCTGTTCCCCTCTCAGCTAAATAGCATCAGGCTGGAAAGGTAAAATATAAAGGCGGGGGGGGAGTTTGATTTGTATCAAATTGATGCTTCTTGGACCTCTTTGAAATTCCACTGAGGTATAATGGACACCTTTGTGCAAGATAGTCAGAAGGCTCTTCTGACTTGTTGATGGAAGAAACGCTATAATTAGTAAGCCAAAAATTTTAGAAGGCTCAGAAATTTTGAGCAGTGGTTTTTTTTTTTTTCCTGAGCATATGTCTTTCCTTTCCGTTTCTGTGTTGCGTTTTTTCCCTCTAACAGCTTTAGCAATGGATTTCGCAGATGGATCTGGAATTTGCCACAGGAGCTAGGTCGCTTGAAGCTGTTGGGTACTTCCACATTCTTTTATAATCAATGGGACATGACTCATGAAAGGTGGGGGGGGATTGTTTTGCCAGGGCATTGCGTTGAAACGTTGAAACCTGGCTTAAGAACTTTTCTTCAGTGTGGTGCCTAATTAGATTCCCTGAAGATGACTTCAAGTGGCAGGTGACCCAGTAAAGGTCAAATCAATTGAGTAATGAATGCACAGGCTGATAAATTCTTTGAGAGGTACACTGCTCTTCGTAAGATCAAACTTGTTACCCTGACAGCAATTGAACAAATTGAAAATAAATTGAAAATAGAAAAATATGGCAAAATAAGGCTTTCGTTTTAATCGATGGAACAAGTTCTGTAGGAATAGAATTTATTCTTGATTAGTGAAAGTCTATATGGTATTTGAAGCTTTGTAAAATGTTGTATTCCAGGCTGGTGTAAATTTGATGGAAGAATGGCTGAATGCTCTGACCTGCGTGATGTGGTTACTTCGTAATTCTTTCTGGTCTAAAAAAAATAATTTGTCGATTGCTTAGGATCAAGTGTCCTTAAGAACAACAAAAGGTTGTGCATAAGGAAACATTTCATGAATTATTACCTGAAATATTTTTATACCTTATTCCCCAGGAACTGAAACACTACGTATGGCTCAGGTGGCAGTGCAGAGGAATTCCGGTGTAGTTGTTTGCAGCAGGCTTTTTGGGAAGCTCAGTTTACAACCCCTTAAAAAAGAGATACCTGTTTTGAGGATAGGAATAGAGTATTTTTGGGAAACGGAGTAGAATGAAAGCATTTCAGACTGGGTGCTCAAATGTGGAGGCCCCTGAAGTCTTCTGTTTCTGGGATCTTCAGAAAAATTCACCTGTAACTGGAAAGTTAAATGAACTTTTTGGTGAACACTTAATTAATGGACTTCTTCTGGTCGGTGTCCCATTTTGGTATGTTGAGCGTTAACCTATATGGAGTCTGGATCCACGTTACTTATAGTCAAAGTACTGGAGCACTGGTTCTCTTTCAAAAAAGTCTTCTTTTAGGTGTGTGGGCTGGGATTCAGCAACTTTTCCAGTCCTTAGGCAAAGATGAGTCTTTCCTTGCATATTTTATACCATGTTCATTTGTTGCTTGTCAGGATTCTTGGGGAAGTTGGCTCTTTCGCTGAAGTGTTGCTGGGTAGTTGGAATCATGACTTTTCAACTTTATTATGTTTCAGGGGGAAAAAGCAGGGTGGATGCAGACAGATGAGATTTATTTGGCTCTTCAAGAGGTTCTGCTGGCTGTGATGGTCAGCATCTGGCTGTGATGGTCAGCATCGGGCTGTGATGGTAGGTCAAGTGTCTATTTTGAAAAGCGTGTCTTTTTTAGTGAACGTGCTTTGTGATCAAAATTGGGATGAGTTATTTTCTTTTCTGAGACCTGACCCTACTGTCACTTGCGTTGGGAACTAAACCCAACTGATTCTGCAGGTGCGGCAGCAGATTTTAACGAGGGCATTTTACGTCTTGCAGGTCACACAGAAATGCCGGGGGTGTGTGTTAGGACTTTCTTTCTTGCTCTTTCGAAGTGGAGGGGTGAGGTGCAGGGAGCCCCCATGAAGCCTTCAGCAATTATCAGTTGCAGCAGAACCTAGGGTCAAAAATGACTGAGAACGGCTGATTTGGATTAGACCTGATGGATGAAAAAGTTTGTCTTTGGGTTAACCTGCCACCCCCCTGGGCCAACAGAAATAACCTGTGATAACTGTATTTCTTGAGCCTGCCTTCATGCCCTCTGCAGCAGCCATGGGGCTGGTGCCGTCCAGACAATTTCCAGGAATACCTGGCACCGCCTGCAGTGCCCAGGTCTCTTCGGGATCTGATGCTCATTATCCATCACCCTTTGTTCTGTCTCCTTTCTCTTCCTTTCTTTCCTTGCCCTGTTTTTCTCTGTGTATGGCACTTCTCTGAGCCATGGCTCTTCTGCACCTTTATCACAAGCTGGGGCTGAGAAGAGCCGGGGCAGAGGGGAGGGAGTGCAGAGAGGAGGAGGCTGTGAGTCAGAACTTAAAGAAAAAGCTGGAATCTGTCCTGGTGATTTGCATGAAACTCTTATTTTTCCACCACATTTACAGAAAGACCTGCTTCTTCTTTTGCCAGTCAGCCGCTTGTAAAAATAGTAGTGAGGGAATCCCGCTGATTCCACCTAAACCTTTGTAATTCATTTGTGGGATTGTGATACGATGCTGTTCCTAATAGCGGCTGAACCCAGAAGAATATATAGCATTTAATCTTTGTTAAAAGCAACGAAATTCTCTGAGAATTTTTTCCCCTCTGTGGTATGCGTTAAGCTACATTAGATCAAGACTTCTTTTAAATGTTTGCTGTAGTGGAGCTAGCAGTTTTCCTTTCATCCCAGCTGAGGCTTTTGTTATTCTGGGCACTGTCTAAACCTGCTCCTGCCCTTAGGAACTTAATTTAATTTTTTTCTTTTTGTCGTCGTAAATATGCAAACAGTATTTTGCCCATGTTAAAAGCAGAAAATGAAGTAGCGACCGACAAAATGATTTGTCGCGTGTCAAGCGACAGCCGTGGCACCTGGTCCTTTAAGCACAACGAGAGACCGGAGTCCTGGGGAGAGCAGCAGCGTGGAGGAGAGAGGAGGTCACGTCAAGGTTTTCTTCTCTGGGTATTTATCAAAGGAGATTTTAAATTTGGAGTTTTATTTCGGTCAGTGGTGTTTTCTGTACAGACATCTACTAAATGGTTTCTTGTATTCTATCAGGAAAATACATTGTTGTCGTTGTCCAAATGATTCTCAACAATCAATATTATCTTTTCTGGGGGGAATAATAATAACACTTTGTGAATGTCTGGAGTTAAAGTGATTTTCAGCGCTTATCTACACTTTGTTTTCTCTCATCCTGAAGTAAATTCATTCACTCTTTACTAGTGTACCAAATTGATCCATAAACATTTCATTACCAGTAAACGTGTTGCTACTTCCATCAAGCAGTTTATTTCAATGATGTTAATTGCATCCAAAGCCGAACGTGGGGATGGCAGATAATGAAACCAAAGCTGCTATTAACAGACAAAAATTGGAAACTGCATTTTCTTCCTGCTTTTTTTTTTTCTTTAAGTAGTTTTTCCACATATCGTAGCAATCTGCTGTGTCACTTTTCAACCCAATGAATCTCGTATAATTTTTTCTGCTAAAACAGCACAGGTCAGCCATAGGAAGGGGGAGTGCTTCCATCCCGAGGAGCTTGGTTTTATGGATTTCCCTCTGGCAGACAAGGAAGAGGAGCTTTGATCTTCCACCTCTCAGGCATGTGTCCTTACTACAAAGGCTTGTATAAAGAGGAGCAATCACCACCACTTCTGCCATATCTTCAAAAGCAAATTATGTCCACTGTGGCGTTGCAAGGAGAGAGCGTGTCTCCGTAGATGCGTGATGGGTTTGCTGTAGGAACTCCCAGGTGGAGAAATGCTTCCTTGTTAAACTTGTTTAAACTTGAACGTCCCTCTCAGACCTGCAGCTCAGAGGGCCTGTGGAGTTGGAAACCTGTCACGACAGCGTTACCTGCTCCACGGAGGAGCTGAGCAGGGGATGGAGGTTCATGGTTGTGGTTTAGAAAACCCATCCTGGTTCTAAATGTGCTGGAGTGACATAGTGGAGGTGCCACCTTAAGGTAGGAAGGAAGGAGGTTGGATAATGCTCAGCCTGCCCTTGAGCTCCACTCTTTTTAGGTGCAGCATTCAGAATTAATCTATGTGGACACTGAGGGTTTGGTCAAGGTCTGAAGACCGCCATAGCAGAAGGTGTTGGGTAGTGCAGCAGATAATTTGCTCGTGGACAGAGTTCCAGGGGGACCTGGTGTAGCAGAGGACTGGGAAGAAGCTCGGCTGTGGCCTGGGGGCAGCAGGTCTGGGCGGGAGCATGCGATGCAGCAGGCTGTGATGGGATTCGTGGGGAACTGGGCCTGCTAATGGCTTTGTAGATTGGAACCAGGACTCTGCACTGAAGGAGAACAACTAGGGAGCTGTGAAGGTACTGGAGCCTTGAGCCAGGAATCAATAACTACCTTTAGAAAGCAAGGTGGTTTTTTTTTTTTAAGGATGGGGAGGGGGCGAGTGTTGCATTCAGCTGGAGTAAATTGTGATAAATTACCCTGGAAGTAACTACTGTATTAGGTATGACATTATTATTAAGGATATGTCTGGATCGGCCAGTTCTCCTTTCTGTTCAAGAGGTAAAGGACAACGTGCATCCTTTTTAGCTGCGTTTTGTATATGCTTATCATTAATGTTCTGCTCCCTTTTATTGTAGGTACTTGGCATTGTCCACATAAGAAATGGCAATTTGCATTATAGAACAGCAATGTCTGTTTTGATTAAGAACAACACTTTCCCCTGCTCTCCTGTTTCCATGAATATTTAAATTAATTAAGCCCAGCAAAGATTTTATTTCAGCTTAATGACTTATAAATGTGACTTCTTATGTCTGTGGAAATGAGTGAAACGCAACAGACACAGCTCTTAATACACCTAATTACTGAATGGATGCATTCCAAGAAGATGGGGCAGCAGGCTTTTCTCCTTAGAAGATGTTACGTCTCTGAGCTTGCGGTGATGGCCTGTAGCTGCACGCGTGTGTTTTCCGTCTGCTTCGCTATTAAATTTAAGATTTAAGATTCTGCTTTGGTATTAAAAGCTCTCATTTTAGAGAGACTAGTCCTAAGGAAGCAACGCGGCCTGTGACAAAAGGTGTTTGACACATTGTGCAGTGCTAATGTAATCCTGAGAGCAGCCAGGGTTGGTTTTGATGCGCTAAATATCACCTTGGTTAGCCGAATGTCAGCTCCTTTGTGCTTTAGGGGACCTGAAGAGATCAGAGATGCTCTAGAGATATTCTTATATTTCAGTAATTTCTGGGAGGGTGGTTGCAGGTGACGATATCAGAGAGAGATTCTGGTTTGTAGCAAATAGGTGGAATTGGATTTGCTCTGGCTTTTGTTGTCAGATAATTAAACATCTAGACCAACTTTCAAAAGGGACCGTGCATCAGAATTGGAGCAAGAGCCTGGGTTGGGAAATTGTTGGATATGCTTGAAAAATCAGACTCTTGAGGCTTCTGTGTTGGGGCGCTTTATTTTTAAAAAAGAACATAGACATAATTATTGTCTGCGTTTGAAGATCTTATTCCTACTTTCTTAGGCATATCTGAACCTCAGATACCAGTATTTTAGAGAAGCTGGTATAAATGGTTGGTAATGTGGATTAAATACCAGGTCTATATAGTCTCTATAAAGTGGTCACACTGGCATCAAAAGAACTGTACCCAAAATCACTGCTTTTAGGAGTAACGCAGTAATCCCATTAGTGAGACTGGGCAATCTTTGTGCCGGATACTGCAAACAAGAGACTTACCTGCCCTGAGGTGTTCACACATGCGCAAGACAACATGGGGAAAATGGTGATGGTGGCTGGTGTCAGAGCTCCTAGGGAGCTAAGGAAAGGAAAGTGTGGAGAGGAGGAACTTGAGAGTAGTATTGAGTGCCTCTTCACGTGTCTTTCAGTCGCTCCGTACAAATTCCTGCTGCTGTTCTTCCCAGGGAAGACCTGAGCAATACCTGGTGGTCACCACCGCGCTGCCATGGTGGGACAGCAAGCAAGAAGAGGTCATGTACCTCTTATTCCTTGGCTGCTATTTGAAAAGCTCGGACAGTTTGTGTTTAGAAAGATGGGTTTGAAAAGAACAGCCTGGAATGATAGAAGTGTTTGTCGTTTGGTGAGAAACTTGTTTCTGTGGAGCAGGTTCAAGGAGCGGGGAGTTCAGGGGAATAGCTTTGAGCCTTTCCTAGAGAAGCTCTTGGGCAGGAGGGTGTACCAGCAGCTGAGACTTCCAGCGTTAAAAAAAAGCACTCAAATTTGGTGAATGAGGCAGGGGAACGAACCTATTGTGCTCTGAATTCTTGAATGTTCCAGACTGTAGTAATGTTTGACTTTTTCACCCTAATCCTTTAAAGTGTTGGTGGGGAAGATGCAGATTCTGTCTTAAGCGGATCGGTCTTGACTCAATTTAAACCCAGCTAAGAGTGCTAAATTGACATGTAAGTAGGTGAGTCAAGTGCTAACAGTCTCTTTCAGAACAAGCTGTAGATGTGTTGTGATTCTAATTTATTTCTTTATAACTCTCCTAATGGAATAAAACGTACAAGAGGGATATAAATACTTGGATGACTAACAAGAAGGCGATGGGATATAGCGTTAAGTGAAGTCTGCATCCCCAGAGGTAAATGACAGTTGAAATTAAGGAAGCTGATGAGATGTTCTCACCTGATGGAAGGTGGTCTCTAGGGGACCACACCGAAGGGAATCGAGAGCGGTGCTCAGCCTCTGAGCTGCTCACGTTTTGATGCTCTCCCCATTTCCGCTACCCATTCTGCTGTGCGTTTTTAGGAACGTTATTTATTGCCTTTTCTTTCCCCTCTTCTGCCCCACCGTGAACTCTGTTCCTGTGGACGCCAAGAATTCCCTCCCCGGATGAAGCACTACCCAGTCTGGGAAGAGAGATGTCGTTTCAGATAGTTCACAGGCAGAAACCTCGGGGCTGCTTCCCAGGGACAGACAGACATCCAGAGCGTGAAGCAAAAAGTAAACTCGGTGCTCTCTGCCACCTGCTCTCTGAAAAGTATAATTCCATAATGAAGTGAGCAATTTGAAACCTAAGAATTTGCCTTGACACCAAGCAGAAAAACGATGGGCTTGGCACGAGCATTGGCTTTTGCCGTGATGAAGGGTCTGATGGACCTTTGGGATTAACTGATGCGTGTAAAATAATGGAACACCTAAGTATCATTTTTAGAGATGATGAGAAAAACATAGATAACCACCCAAAATTGTTCTTTGGGTAAAATAGATTTTTTTATTTCTTTGTGGATGGATGGATTAGGAAATAATTCTTCTGAAGCATTTTCAGTATAAAAAAGTAGAACTTGATATTTTGCCCATATAAAAATCTTTTCAAGAGTCTGACTTTTTATTCAGCTGCTGGTTCTTAAAAATTCTTTATGGTCTCTGGAAGTCGTATGTGCAAAATCCTGTCGTGTCACTGTGAATAGCTGAAATGCTTCCCCCCTTTTTTTTTTTTTTTAATAAGGTATATCTCTTTTTTTGGCTTAAAGGCATGAGGAAGATGAAAAATTGAAATATTATAAGCTTTTGTATGGAGAACTGTCTAATGAGGCAGCTTTATCTACAGCGTTGAGAAGATCGGTCTGCGAATATAGGTTGAAAAAGCCTAAAATATGTCATTATTGCTCATATAGTGTATTTGATCTAGCCAAGAATCTTAATCTTCAGATATCTTACAAGGACTGAGACTGATATATCAGATTGTCTAGCCATAACTTTGTCTGTTACGCTACTATAGTGATGGTCTCTGAGCCATCACTAAGTAAGTTCAATTAACTTATTGAAGTTGTATTCCAGAAATTCAGCAGAAAGTGGGTTTAGGCTGCTCTAGATTTTGTGCTAATCTTAAAGGAGTGCCTTAGATTATGATGAAACAAATGAAGGCTCTTACAATCTTTTTCATATTTTAAATGTGTTTTATTGCCAGTGGGGAATACCACGTCTGAGACTTTATAGACTTTCTCCTAAGATTATCTTGACATGTTTTTAATTGCATTTTGTAATATGTTTTCTATAATAATGGGTGGAGGAAAGGTGAGCAGATGAGATTTTGAGCAGCTATCAGTGAGATTTATGCAGGGGGGGTAGTTGTCATTTAGAGTGCTGTTGTTTGTTTAGAGAATAAAGGAGAAGATAAGAGGGACATTAAAAAAAAAAAAAAGAAAAAAGTGAGTTGGGTTAGAGGGGACAGGAACGTGTTTGTTGTTTTCAGCCAGTGGTCTGTACCATTTCAGCATCCTTCGAGGTCCCATTGAGTCTGCAGTCAGGGAGTTATGCCTACAAACCCCTTTGCCCTTTCATGGCAGCAAACCCAGGGCTGTTGAGAGCAGTGTCCTGCGGAAAGGGTTGGGAGCTGGGAGGTCAGGACACCTGGGCTCTGCTCAAGGCTCTTCCCTTGGCTGGGCTCTGGAAGTGCCGTGGCCTCTCTGCGCCCATTTACATGTCTCTTCCCGTGATTGAGCAACTGCAAATTAATGTGAACTACATGGAAGTATTGTGAAGATTCAGATGAGATATCAGGAAGAAATTTTTCAGTACGAGGGTGGTGAGCCCCTGGCCCAGGTTGCCCAGAGAAGCTGTGGCTGCCCCATCCCTGGAGGGGTTCAAGGCCAGGTTGGCCGGGGCTTGGAGCAACCTGGGCTGGTGGGAGGTGTCCCTGCCCAGGGCAGGGGGGTTGGAACTAGATGCTCTTTAAGGTCGCTCCCAACTCTAACCATTCTGTGATTCTGTGAAGTAGGGCAATGTGAAAAGCATCCCTTACAGAAGAGAGACGGTGTGGCTGAAGCTTCACTGGAGCTGCCCACATAGGTAAACGAGCTCGGTTCCCGTCTTTATATCCGTGCAGCAAGCACAGGCGGCAATATTTCCTTTCCTTGGCACAGCACAGCAGATCATGATGACATTTGTGCTTCCCTCCTCCCAGCTGCAGCGTGGTATTTCCAGGGCTTGGGTTGTGCTGGGGCTGAGCGACGAGAATGTCTTTCCTCTTCCACTCTACAGACATACTGAACTTGAAGGTGGAAAGCAATGGTCATGGGAACTGCTATTAAAAAGCAAGTCCAGTATCTATTGAAGTGGGAAGATTTTTATTTAGCTGAAGTCAACTGAAGTTAAATCAGGCCTTATCAGTATCGAGGCTTTTTATTTATACCTAGTTGTATGCTCGGAGAACTTCTGTCTGAAACTTCCTTGGCTTTTTATTATGAAATGTGATTTCTGTGTCCTTTAGTACTCCGTATCAATGTGAATAGTAGATTTTTTTTTCCTGTTGTTTGGAGGACCTAAAAATACAGCAAAATGTGTTGTTTGGGGTTGACAAAACCCAAATTTATTTATTTTGGGATGTTTCAGTAGTTGTGTTCACAGGCTTGTTTGGCTGTCGGAGCTGTCTTTTAATAGCTTTTAAAGTAGCTATATCTTAGTCCCTCTGTTTGCTCCCCAAGTGCGAGGTATTTGCTCCATATTAGAGAAAACGCATATTCCCTAGAGCAAAGCACTGTGCAAACTCATCAGCTTTGCTATTTAGATTATTGCCTTCTTACACGAATTCTTTACAAGAAACTTGTGTATTATCAGAAGCTCTTGTTCTCTTAGTTAGCACTGTCAAAGGAGAGTGGATGGGCATAATTACCAAGTAGTTCTGGACTGGTGAAGTGGATAATGAAAAGTGCTACTGACATAGTCTTTGCATGCCATTAAAAAAAATTAGGATAATGATTCAACGTCCAGAGTTTCACCTGTACTGTCAGTAGCAGGTCTTTGTTCTGCGATCTTCCTGAATATACGTAGCACTGCCCTGAGTCAGACTTGTTTCAATATCCTCTTTTTGGCAGTGATCAGTGCCTGCAAACATACCCTCTGCTATGCAGCCGTAGAGTAATGTGCCCTCAAAAGATTTCCTCCTGGCATCAATTACAGAATCACAATCACAGAGTGGCCGGGGTGGGAAGGCACCTCTGGAGATCACCCCGTCCAACCCCCTGCCAGCGCAGGGTCACCCAGAGCAGGTGGCACAGGGACGCCTCCAGGCGGGGTTGGGATGTCTCCAGAGACGGAGACTCCCCCACCTCTCTGGGCAGCCTGGGCCAGGGCTCTGCCACCCTCACAGCAAAGAAGTTCCTCCTCGTCTTGAGATGGAACTTCCCACAGTCAAGTTTGTGCCCGTTACCCCTTGTCCTGTCCCCGGGCACCACTGAGAAGAGCCTGGCCCCATCCTCCTGACACCCCCCTTTGAAGTATTTATCAGCGTTGATAAGATCCCCCCTCAGTCGTCTTTTTTCCAGCCTGAAGAGCCCCAAATCCCTCAGCCTTTCCCCATCAGAGAGATGTTCCAGTCCCCTCATCCTCTTGGTGGCCCTTTGCTGTCCCCTCTCCAGCAGTTCCCTGTCCTTCTGGAACCGGGGAGCCCAGAACTGGACCCAGGGCTCCAGATGGGGCCTCCCCAGGGCAGGGCAGAGCAGAGGGGGAGGATGACCTCCCTCCACCTGCTGGCCACGCTCTTCTGGATGCCCCCCAGGATGCCATTGGCCTTCTTGGCCACCAGGGCCCATCGCTGGCTCGTGGTCATCCCATTGTCCACCAGGACTGGCTTGTTCCTTGAAGTGACAAGGGAGTTTATGATTTCTGAAAGCCTTGCTAGGTTGTTTGGGGGTGGCGGGTTTATATGCAACAGTTCTGGGTGGTTTTGTTAGCCCTATAAATGCCCACTTCTTGGGTAACTTTGGCTGAACTCTTGTCCTCAAATGCAGTGGTATTTGCTGTAGTTGACTAAGTGTCGTGTGCTAGTGCCCAGGATATTTTAAAGCAAACCACATTCATCAAAGGGTAAAGGCTATTTCTCAGCCACTTCATAAAGGTCTTAACAGTCTGGACCTGCTGCACTTACCGGGGAAGGTATGACACACTTGATACCTGCTCTCAATTTTGCCTGTTAACTGAAAGAAAACGAAAGGGTTTATTTCAGAAGCAAGCTACTCGCTGCTTTATGCATTTATTTTTTAATGATGCTAAAAATTTCCAGCTTATGTAGTAGCCAGTGGATAGCTTCCACTCTTGGAACATTAAAAATTGAATGAGTATTTGTAAGTGATTTGGTCTGGAGTTAATGACACCTTTGCTGTTGACTGTTGTGGAAATGGATGCCATCAGGTAGGCAATAAAAAAATCGCAAAGTCCAGTAAGAAATCAAGGGTTGCCTCGGAATTGCCTTTAGATAGGACAAGATCTCTCATGTTAATCAACTTAATGTATACCAAGAACTTGATTTATAGACTAGGTGAGACTTTTTTCCCTACACCTTTAAAAACTCAACAGAATTCTTCATTAAATCCTACAAGGAGGTTCAAAACACTTAAAAATGCATGATTAATTTCTCTCCTGTTCTGTAGGGCTTTTACTGAATTGTTCATCCTTGACTAGGATGTCCTGGGAGACTTGTGACAGAATTACTCAGAAAATTTCATATTCAGGGAGTTTTTAGGCTGCATATCTTCTTGCTATGAAACGCCGCTCAGAGAATGATGATAAGGAGGAAAAATTGCACGGGGAGTGTTACGCCGCAAACATCTCTTCCCTGCTAATGGGATTAAATGCATTTTGTAATAGCTGATGAAGATCCATTGCAACCTACCAAGTTCTGAAAATTAGCAAGTGGGTGGATTAATATGACCAAAATATTAAAATCCAGAATATTGCCTTGTGAAACGTCCATTGTTTCAACTACCATAGCTTAGCTGTCCTTATTGAAGCTGCAAATAGATGAGGCTCTGGACCGATCCTTCTTCCCCTGAAATAAGTGTTGGGTTTGACTAATTGCACAGATGATCCGTTTAGCTTAGCGAGCAGGTATTTGCCTGATAATTCCTGTAGCTTCTGTGTTTAGTGGTTTCCAGTGATGGTAATGAATGCAAGCACTAAGCACGTTACTGCTGTGGTCCCATGTGGACATCATACGGGCTCGGATGAGGAAAGGCTGCGTCCTTCCCGTCGCTTCCTAGTGTCGGCACCACGGTGAGCAAGGGGGGGAGAGGTTTGCTTTACAGAAAGGGGCTCTCACCGTGGGGTCAGCTAAATCAGACAGGAGCTTGGAGCCTTTTCTTGTTCACGTATCAAAAGCTGCGTTTAACTAAGACCCAAAAAACAACCCTCAAAAGATAAGTATCTACATGGTGAACTCTTACAGAGACAAAACTCATTCTCTTTCTTCCCAATCGCTAAATCTTGTTGTTGTCCATCTCTGCAGAGCTGCATCCAATGTTCCGCCTGAAGAGCAGATTTATCTCCTAGCGGGTTAGTAATGCTTGTTGTGTCCCTACCAGTCCTCTCCCTATTTTCAGTTCACGGCAGACAGGAGAGATGAAGTGTTTTCAGTCGGGCTGGCCTCTTACAGCTCCCTTGCCTTTGCATAAATCCCAGCTTCTCTCTGTCGCGGTCACTTAAACACACCCAGTATGCACCTGCTTGAAGCGAGTCCACTTTATAAACTGATACACAAGTAGTATGAAAGAATGTATCGGGGAGGCAGTAATCGTCTGCTATTTAATAAAATAGCTTATTTTATTTTTTGGAAGATCTCCTATGTGGTTTCATCACAGTGTTCACCAGTGAGTCCCTTGGATAGGAGGGAAAGGGGGTGATGTTGAGTAGGTCTCCTGGCAGAGGAGAGAGAGATATACGAGTCATTCAAGGGGGCAGTGCAAGCAAGGCATGCCAAATTTTAGCAGCCAGTCAGTCCACTTTGGGAACGGAGGACATTTTTTTTTTTTTTTTTTCTTCCCCTCTCTAATGAGAAAGCAATATATAATATTATGCATAATGACAAGGGCCAAATAAGTATCTGCAGTCGAGCCTAATAAGATTAAAGACTGCAGCAAGAAAGAGCTGTTGTACATGGAGTTCACGTCCATAGCCAAGTACCACAGCATCTATAAAAGATGATGCTTTGTTCATGCAAAACAGTTTGACACTCTGTTATTGAATTTTTATACAGAAAACACTTTGGTCAGGTTTGAATTCTCCAAGGAGGCTTGCAACGTGGTGTTGTGGTGGTGCAGCTGTTCCGAACAGAAAAATCTGCAGAAGGAGAAGCAGCACTGCTTCCACCTTCCCTGCTTTTCTGTCCTTTCCCCCTCACGCTATTTCTTGTGCGTATCGTAGAGATCTGGCGTTTAGTAAACACCACCAGGTCTTTATCAGCATTGAGAGATTTACTGGCCTCCCGTGTAACTCTGTCTGCATATGCTCTTTCCTAACATCTGGAGCTGGCATGCCGTACTCTCTTCAAAGCGGCTGATTTACTTTTATCGGAGAATTATGTATGTATTGTACTTGTACTCCGTTGTAGCAAAAGTAACTTATCTGCTGCGCGCAGATCAGAATGTGATGCTGTTATCTGGACTCTGAATACCTCTTTAACTTCCTTTTGTAGAAAAGTTCTCACATAAACCTCTTTTTCTCAGCACGTACAGTGAGTAAAGTTTACAAGGGAGCCGGTGGCATTTTTCCTTCAGCTTAAAGTCTTGGACTAAATTTGGATCTTGTTTGGAGCAAGGGCTGAATGTCAGAGTAAAGTACTTGGCCAGTTTTAAAAGGCCCAGCCTG
Source organism: Chroicocephalus ridibundus (assembly GCF_963924245.1). Lineage (NCBI taxonomy): Eukaryota > Metazoa > Chordata > Aves > Charadriiformes > Laridae > Chroicocephalus > Chroicocephalus ridibundus. Next base: position 2,411,366 of record NC_086306.1, on the reverse strand, counting down.
CTCACTTGGCTTTCCTTTGTGTCGCGGAGAGGAACAGGAGCAGAAAAAGGTTAGAGAGTAAATTAGACTGACAAGACGGAGATGGTGAGCTTCCTTGATGTATTCATTGCGGATGTTTAAAATACGTTCCCTGTGTAAAACGCAGCACAAGACGCCACTTGCCAAGCTGAGAGCAAGATGAGCGTGTGCCGCTCTGGCGTCTGCTTGGAACCGTGATGTCGAAGCCGCTACACGATAGTGTCAGCCTCCCGAAGTGGAGTATTCGTTCCTCTCAGGTTATGGTGATCTCGAACAACACGCGTGTGGAGATGGAGGTGGTACAAGCCTTCAGGCTTCATCTGAACACGCGTGCAATTACTTATCGGCTTGTTTGTTGGGTTTCTGTTTTGGTTTTTGACAGCTTCAGCATCTGCAGTAATTTGCTTCTGTGGCTCAGATCAAACATTTTAGAAACAGACAGGTCTCTCAAATAGAAGACATCTGCATATCGCGGTGTCAGCACTTTAAAGATCCTTTCTATTCTTTTTGCTAGAAGTCTGTAACGGATTCTGCGACCTGATAAAGGCGGCGAGCTCACGTGCTTACTGTAAGCTTTGCACACTTCAGACTCTGCAAACTTTATTCATTTTCTGGCTTTTATTAGCGGGTTTCCACTGGCTTGCATACACAAGGCTCTATGAAAGGTTATCTCGGTTTCTGTAAATGAAATTCTGGCTTGGATGGGAAGATTTGAGCCAAAAGAGTTGGTGACTGATCTATAAGCATTTCCATCTCAGTATGAATGCTCCAATCTCTCCTTTAGGCAGACCCTAATCTCATGGATCTTCCAGAAGGGCTGAAGATCTTCACGTTTCTGTGGAGTCCTTAGGGGCTGCAGGTACTCGGTATCTCTGAAAATCACCCTGTTTCCACTGAGATTTCTAGCCGCAAACTCGGGTGCCAAATTCGCCAGGGATTTTTTTTGCATGTACTGGCCTTTGCTAGCGGCTCCTTGGCTCTATCCCCTAGATCATGTACCGCTCCTGATAAGTCGTATTTGTCTGCTGTGCTCCAGTGGAGCAAATGGCGCTCTGGATGCTAGTGGAGTGTCTTCTCAAAGTGCCGTAGCTCAGAGGGCTGTCACTTGAATGGCTCTTAAAATTATGTCTGTCTGGGGGAGAATCATTTAAATTCCACAGTTAAACCCCCTGGTGATTGAGAACAAATGAAACTGCTCTGAAGGCTTCAGAAACTTGCTAATGGCTGGAAAGAAGAGGGTCAGGGTCTTGTTGGGAATCGTTTAAAATTCTTCCCTCCCCATTACTCACTCTTTAAGTGACACCTTGGTAGTTGCGCTAGGGTAGTTAAACATATATTGTTAATACCACAAGCTTTTGTAGGTAGGGCTTTTTGCTCCGAAATGAAACAGATTCATTTTCATGCTGGTTAACACCAGTTGTCCAGGCTACTAAATATTCTTAATTCCATAGAAATGGATTCACATAATAGAATCATGGTAATTCACAGTGATCTAGAAGATGTATTGTTGGGGTATCACTCGGCAATCACTCAGAATGATGAGCCTGAAGTCACCCAGCCTGGCTTGGTCCCTGACTTGTGACAGAGCGGCACTGAGTGGCACGTCATTCTGCAGCCTGGCTCGTGCCATAATCTCCTAAAGGCGCAATTCCGCACTCAGCTGAAGAGCTCACCAGCAGTATTTCTGTGCGTGCTCGTAGTTTATTTGAAGAAACCCACTTGGGAACCTCTAGGATTAGAGATCGGAGCAGTCTTTTAGCTGTGGATGACCCAATATTCTGGCTGCTTTGAAGACTTGGGCTGAGATCTTGGCTGCCAGGCCCCTGGGGTACCTGTGAGGTGGGCAGCGCCCTGGAAATGTCAGTAGTGGCTATAAATGTGGCTAATTCAGATGGCATTTACATCTTTTTGTGACGTTCTAGGGACCCTTAGGTGGCCGCAGGGGTGTTTTTACAGCTGTGTGTTGTGGGCAGCCCCTTGCAGACACATCTGCTTGGGTTCCCACTCCACTCTCGCCTTAGCATGGGACGTGCCAGGTTTGCAGATCCCCATTTCTCACCTGAAAGGCTCTCGCCTTCCCCTTCCAGGTGCACAAGAGGCAGGGTGGCTGGGTGCTGCCTGTGGGGGGGTTTGCGGCACGTGGCAGGCGGGAGCTGTGTTCTCCGGAGCGAGTAAATAGGAAGAGGAGGGGGAGGAGATTAGTTCAGGATAAACCCTTGTCTCGGTGATTCCTTGCAAGCTGCGGCTATTGACGTCAGCGGAGCAGTACCGGTTTCCATCTGCCGAGGATCCAGCCCATTAGGAGTGCAGCAAGCCCAATTCTCTGGGTAAAAATAAATTCTGACAGAGAAGCCAGAATCCTCTGCAAATGTGTGTGGATGGAGCCTGGGGAATTCTCACACAAAGCAGGATAGTAACACCTTCGAACAAGCCTGCGCTGTGTTACATCCCTCCAGACCGTGTGCAGCAATCTGTAGGCCTGTGCAGTCTCCTCCTTTCCCCCCCTCTCCTCTTAAACTGGATCTTGTTTTCTTTTTTTCTGGAATGCTGTAGGCGCTTCCCCATCATTTATTATGCAGCTTTGGTCCAGTAATTAGAGGCGCACTGTGTGCTTTAGAATAATCCTCAGAAAACCTGGGGTTAAAGGGGATGGGGGAAGGACATGAGATTACACATGATCATCTCCACTATTCTTTTTTTCCTTTCCCATTTGGGGGCCCAACCAACTGACGTAAAGCAGCACATAAAGCACTGGGAAGGGCGCAGTTTGGAAACGTTATTAATGGCAGGGCAGCTGCATTCAGGGAAAGATCCCCCCGGGACAATGGGCAGCCCAGACTTATGGTTCCCTGGTGTAAATCCAGGAGAAGATTTCATTAAAGGAGACTCATGAGCTGCGAAGGTATCCGTTATCGTTGATGGGGTGGGTACACGCACACATGTGTTTCATTGTTGGATGTAAAGCTGGTCTCGCAGCCTGGTTGGTGTGGGAAAGCCGGCTGGGATGGAGCGTGTGTTCTACCCCGGCGGGCTAGAAGGAAATTTCTTACCCAAGTTCACCCACCAAAGTTCACATTAGGTTGGTGTGACGGGTGAGCAAGTGTTTCCCTCTTGCCCATCCTTGAATATCGTTGCCTCCTTTTCTAATGGAGGATATGGGGATTATTTTTCTCTCTGGAGCTCAACGAGCCATCCAAAGCCTTTCTCTCTGGAGCTGTTACCAGCCATCCAAAGCCTTCCAAGCAGACTGTGGCGGCCAGTCCAGTGCTTTAGTACGGGTTTTCTTCTTCCCCTTCTGGACCTGGACTTTATGTGAAGTCAGGTGTAAAGCATTTAGACTAATGTCTGTGTTCTCCCATTGGAGGAGATCATTTTGTGATCCTTTATACCCTGCTGTGGTACTTCAGGTGTATTTCTGTGCAATGACTGATACTGTTAAGCTATCAAACAAGAATTTGGTACCCAAAATGAGGTTAAAAACGCAGTTTAACTTCTTGAAAACAAAAGCATTTGTCTTTGGGATTTGTATAAATCTTTTCTACTTTTTTTTTTTCTTTTTTAAGAAAATGTGTTTGCTCTCAAATTCGTGCCAAGTCTAGTTCTTTTAAATAAAATGAAAATTTTGGCCGCACCACCACCTTCCCCTGGGTCTGACCGTAGCGCTGGTGGCCTCCAGCAATAGTGGTTTGTGCTGCCGAGCTGGGTCATAGGAAGGAGCATTTGGAAATTGGATGGGAGACCTCCAGGGGACTTCCCAGGGTACGTTGGTAGTTCAGTAAATGCTACTTCTCCAAACTGTTGTTAATCACCTTTATTGCAGCCACAAAGAACAGGTCTCTGTTATGCTAGCTGCTGTAGAAGGAAGAATATGCTGCAGGTACATAGTGAATTCCTTCCAGGTAGGCTCCAGAAAGCTTTTAGAAGCAGGGAAAAGCTACGGTGTGACATAGCACTGCTGTTCAGAGCAGCTCCAAGACGCTGCCAGAACCTACAGGGAAAACGGATTATTGAATTGCTGACAAAAGAGTAAAGGAGCAAGGAAAACTCTCCTATGCAAAATCTAAAAGAGTTTATTTTACCTTTTCTGATATCAAAAAAAAAAAAAAAAAGCTGCATTAACTGCACACATCATATTCCAATTAGATTATGATATTTGGGCTTCCTGAGAGTGCAGCAATGTCCGTAAGAGAGAGATCCTTTGACCAAAGGCTGTAAAACAGCCCGATTAACAGGAGGAGCCGCGGTTCTCTTGTCCTGCAGCCCCGAGACGGCTGAGCTCGTGGGGGCTGCTAGAGCCTTTAGGATGAGCACTGGTCAGTAATGGTACCTGGCACTTGGCCTTCTGGACCTGCAGAGGAATCCCACAGGAAGGGCACGGGCTTAGCTAAGGAAAACATACGACTCGTCTGTGTGTGTGTGTGTGCGTCTCAAACTCAGAATCATCTTTAGACAGTTTTTAATCATAAGTTGCATTTTGCGACAGTATCTCTTGATCTCATCCTGTGACTTGCATCTCTCGGTGTTAGCTGTCTGATGGCATGATGCATCTTCCTTTGTTTAGATTGCCGTGGACTAGTTCCACAGCGTCAGGTGGAAAAGAATGCCTTGATTGTGCCGCTTAACTTTTGTTCCTAATGACTGATGTTCGCTCTTGGCAGAGATGACTGATTTGATTTCCATTTAAATTTGTACGTGCGGCTGAGGACCCAATCATAAAGAATAGCTTTTTAGCTGGTTGGGTTTCTGGGTTTGATCGAAATCAAGATTAAAATTGAGGTGTATGTACGGTAGCGTTAAAATTCTGAAAACTTGTTTTCAAGAGAAGTTTGCTTAAAGTGGTAAAACTGCTTCTGAGACCTGCCGATCGTCAAAGATCTTCATGTAGTCTAAATGGCTTGTGGGTTTTTTGGGCTGGCTCCTTGTTTCAGAACAGGACACGCTGGGAACACGTTTCTGGTTTATCTGTGCGTGTCTTTACATCGCGTGGGGCTCAGGAATCTGGCTTAGATCTGCCAGTGGGATCTGACAGATTCCACCCATGTATTATGTTAACTATAAGTATATATTTATGGTATATTTTTATCCAATGCGTATGCATGTACATGTATGTTGAGAGTTGGCATCTTAAGCAGTAGATTTAACTTCATTTATCTTCATCTATCCATTTTGTTGTTAGATACATTTTGCGTGGGAAACCGTACATATTTTTGAATGGAGGGTTATGAATTTATTCAGAATGGGATTAGGGTTTGAATCCTTTGCTGATTTCTCACTTATTCCCCAAATTCCCTGAGCTATTAGTTTATTTACAAGGCTAATGAATGCCCTATTTTTTTTATCCTATGTCAACAGCGTAGCATTAGTCTCTTTTTTTAAAAAATTAACGATTTGCCTAAAAATCTTTGAATAGCGTCTTGCTCTTCGAATCAGTAAATAATTGGAATAATAACTCAGAGTTGGGGCTGTTACTGTAGTCACCATCATCTCGCTGCTGTGACTTTTGTCCGTGTCCCACCTAGAGCAGCGCTAAGGCAGTACAGTGGCCAGCAGCATTTCTGCAGTGTTTGCAGCGTGTTCCAAACCAGGGAGGACGCTGGCAGACGATATGGAAAAAAAACCTGTGCTGATAAAGCTTTCCTGGCCAGTTGGCAGGAACGGGAGGTCTGTTTAGATAAAAACGCTGCTGGAAGCATAGGCATTTCAGGGCATTTATCTAAACTGGGCCCAAAAGTCTGACACTTTTTGTTTTGTGGCGCGTTTCGCGTTTTGATTCAAGTTCCTATTTTGAAGCCATAGCACACAGCATGGATCAGAACAGGGATTTGTGTTGGGCCAATACTTTAGCCATCAGACAACTGTTAAAATACTGCTCTGAATGTTCAGTTTAAAACAATTAGGCAGCAGGAACAGACCTGGTTTTCGGTTTTTTTCTTTGCAGAGTTGAGAGGAGCTGTTGGGGGTTATTTTAAGCTTTTATTTGTGCACGGTCGCAGACCTACTGCTTGTCTTCAACGCTGTAGACATGCGGAGCAGATACTGGGGTTCAGGAAAGTTTGTCAACTTCGAAAGAAATGTCTTTCCCTTGAGAATGGTTTGAGGGATTGTGCAATGTGCATTTAACGTTCTTATTTTCAAATAATTGGAGCAAGATATACTTGACATCCAAAGTCTAAGAGAATAAAAAGGAATTTCGATTAATGTGACATAGCACTTTTACTGCCTGGAAGCTAGTGGAAACAATAAAGAACTTCAGAGATTTTAATCTTGTTTGTCAAGTAATTTATCACAGTTGTTTTCCTAAATCTCGGAGATAATCAGCATCCATAGCAAATGGAGACTGGATTAAACATGAGCTAGTGTGTTGTTCCGTTAAACTGTCTCTTGTATCACAACATGTCAGGTTTTCACTGGGCACAAGGCAAAGCGACGCGATTTCAGTAGCGTGATGCGATGCAGCGTATCAAACATCGAAGAGCGTGTTTGGAAGTACGGTGTCTTCTAATAATTCTATTAACGAGCGTGTTTGCATTTGCTTCTGCTCGCTCCTGGGTTACCGGGTAGCTGAATCGAGAAATAAGCGCTTGCCTTGACATCTGAATGCTGATGGGAGCTGCTGCAAAGCTCTGGATGCAGGTGATTCTAATTCAGGTGGTCATTATAGAGCAATCACTGCCTTTCTGTAATAGAAATGGCAACTGATTTCCATTATTAAGCATTGCTCAGAAAACTTACGATTTTGCTTGAGAGGTTCTTTTAGCCTGAAAATTGTTACCCTTTTCACTAATTTGAGAAAGATTTGTGGAACTGATCTTTGCGTTTGAAGTTCTTTGGAGCAAAACCTCTTCATGACTTGTTAATACCAGGCACAATTCTGAAGCCACCTGAAGACTCATATCTCACCACCATTACCAGCTGTTGCCGTAAGTTCTAAAGGCTCATTGCCCTCCTAATGTGGTGCTTGAAACCTGAACCGAAGGCAAACACCCTTCTGCGTGCAGCCCTGGAGATGAGACTGCAAGGAATGTAGCTGTTTTTATGTGCAGATCCAAGAAATCAAGCCTTTAGACGGTGTAATCTTCAATAAATGAGGAGGTCTAGATCATCAAACAGGTATTTGGGCTTCAGAAGTGTCACCGCTTGGTGTGTGTCGGGCTCCCTGGTTGAATTGGTGGCATGTTGAACAGCTTGGAAAGGTGTGTAGGAATCTGGATGAACACCTGGACTTAAGTGCAAACACTCATGCATAAGTTAAAACTGGCAGGAATGAATTTTCAATCAGTACTTGAAGTGCTTGCTTCCTTGAATCGGGACCAGATATTGGATTTGGTGGAAAGCACTCATGCTTGGCTGAAGCAGGGAGATCTGTCTCTATTAGTGTGTTCTCCGGTTTTCAGTTCAGGGTGCCTTTGGCTTCTGCGTCAGCTGTATTTTATCACTTTAAAATGCTGTGTAATGCTGCATCAATAAATTCTGTATTAGTGAAATCTGCAAAGAAGCAACAGCCTTATCTTAATTAAGCAAAATATATGACTCCTGCCACAAACCTTACCAGGAGCCAGTCAACCTTGTAACAATCACTTTTTTTTTTTTTTCTTGATACTCCTTTAGGCTTTGGGGTTTTTGCTGTAGAAATTGGTTTTAGGGAAGAAAAGCATGCATCATAGAAGTATGACAAGTGGCAGTGACAGCAGGGAAGCAAGCTGTATTGCTTGATGAAGCAGTAGCTCCTGTGGTCCCTCCTCTTTTAGCCCCTTCTGTACCTTTGAAATATGGACTGTTCCTCACGATCTAACCCCGGTGCCTTCCATCTGCCTCCTTCCAGGGCTGACATCTTGAAGCTAAAAGGGATCTGCTCCTGGGTTTGACTCTTAAATTTTCTGGAGAAGTTTAAGTGACTTAGATCAAATAGATCTATTATCCTACAAATGGTTCTATTATCCTACGAAGATGATCAGAGGGCTGGAGCCCCTCTGCTATGAGGACAGGCTGAGAGAGCTGGGGTTGTTCAGCCTGGAGAAGAGAAGGCTCCGAGGACACGTTAGAGCCCCTTCCAGTCCCTAAAGGGGGCCTACAGGAAGGATGGGGAGGGACTCTGGAGCAGGGAGTGTAACGATAGGACACAGGGTAACGGCTTCAAACTGAAGGAGGGGAGATTTAGATTGGATCTGGGGAAGAAATTGTTTGCTGTGAGGGTGGTGAGCCCCTGGCCCAGGTTGCCCAGAGAAGCTGTGGCTGCCCCATCCCTGGAGGGGTTCAAGGCCAGGTTGGCCGGGGCTTGGAGCAACCTGGGCTGGTGGGAGGTGTCCCTGCCCAGGGCAGGGGGGATGGAACGAGATGATCTTTAAGGTCCCTTCCAACCTAAACCGTGGTACACATTCTTTTTGTTTGGAGTTTGGTTTGGTTTTCTCAACCCAGAAAATGCAGGCAGCTGCCTGATAGTGTATGAAGCGGCAGTGGGGACCCTGAAAATGAGGGATATAAAACCACGTTCCTCCCTGACCCTTGCTGTGTCCCTTGAACTACTTTGGCTGCTTCTTAGGAGTAGTGATCATACTGTCTTAGCTAAATGTTTACCAAGCTGGTGTTACTCTGCATCGCCCAAACATGAAGAGCTGTATTTTTCAGAGGATTTATTCTTTGCTTTCCCTTTTCAGAAGCTGTTGGCTCGCTTTGCAGGGAGCTGCTGCCATGTTCTGCTACGTCAGTGGCTGGGTTTATTTGGAGGTGAATGACCTCTGTCTGTATATAATCAGGAAAGCACTTTCTGTTTTTACCAAATGAAAGGCAATGTATAAACACAAGCTATTACTCAACATAGCGATCTGGGATCATAACTCTCCAGAGAGCGCCTACATCCGCAGTGGTTTTGTGTGGCTGAGGAGCTCCATGCTCCGCCTGGGTTCCTTCACTCGCTTCACACTTGATTTACAGCAGCTGCTTTGCCTCTACCTCTTTCTCTTTAACTTCTTGATTTATATGGGAAGGTTAAATGACTCTGGGTTTAGGTAGGTAAGTGAACACTCTTCTAAATCAGCTGCAGTGCTTGATTTCTGCACTGACCATTTAAAGTCCACTTAGCTCTCTTTGATTGCTTCCTTGCTTAAAGGCAAAGGGGAGGTGGCAGCTGACTCTCCAGTTCCGCTCGGTGAATTTTACTCTTTAAGGTGAATTCCGTGCGTCCTGCCCAGCTAGCTATTTCTATGTCCCCTAAGCATGCTGTAAGATAGGTGACTAAAAGTCAGCCTTCCAGTCCCTGAAGGAGGCCGACAGGAGAGATGGGGAGGGGCTGTTGGCAAGGGCATGGAGCGATAGGCCGAGGGGCAACGGTTTAAACTAGAGCAGGGCAGGTTTAGATGAGCCATTGGGAAGAAGTTCTTTCCACTGAGGGTGGTGAGACACTGGCCCAGGTTGCCCAGAGAGGGGGTGGAGGCCCCATCCCTGGAGACATTCAAGGCCAGGCTGGATGAGGCTCTGAGCAACCTGATCTAGTTGTGGATGTCCCTGCCCGGGGCAGGGGCTGGCACTGGGTGGCCTTTAGAGGTCCCTTCCAACCCAAAACACTCTGTGATTCTCTGACTGAATCAGCCAGAGCCTCCCAGCAAGCCTGGCTGACTTCTCATAGAATGTGTTGGGTTGGAAGGGACCTCTAAAGGCCAACCCCCCTGCCCTGGGCAGGGACACCTCCCACCAGCCCAGGTTGCACCAAGCCCCGGCCAACCTGGCCTTGAACCCCTCCAGGGATGGGGCAGCCACAGCTTCTCTGGGCAACCTGGGCCAGGGGCTCACCCCCCTCACAGCAAACAATTCCTTCCCCGGATCTCATCTCAATCTCCCCTCTCTCAGGCACTGATTGCTGTTTACCGTGGGTAGGACGGAGCCTCTTCTCTGCCTGTGAAGTGGGAGCGCTTCCCTTCTGCAACGGGGGTGTCTCTTACCCAAACGCTTGTTGCAAAGACCATCTGTTTCCAGCTCTTTTTTGATCCTTTTGCTCAGCTTTGAGTAGTGTGCAGGTGTTGTAGTCGGCATGTGGCGTGCTCCCAAAAGAATGGGATGCATCACTACATCGCTTTGTCTTGCTTTTCTGCCCAGGCTCTGCTCCTGGTTCTCTCCTGGGGATTGATGCTGCTTAGTGACAAAAGGCGAGAGGCGACAAGGAATAGGAATGGTTTATTAGCTGATTGAGAAAGAATTCTAGGGCTAGATAGTTATCGCTGAAGATAAAGTTCTTGAACAACAAGCTGGTATTAATGAAAGTGGTGTTAGCTGAATGCATAAGGGAGGACTGAGGAGCTAGAAAGCCTTGTAGCTGGTGGAAGGAAATGGAATAAATAGAAGAGATGTTTTACTTCCAAGTTTCATTCAAGGTTTTTGAAGATGTATTACTAGCAAATCTACAATGAGGATTTTCTCGTGATGCATGGGGTGATGAGTTTTCAAGGATCTACGAGACTTGAGTCAGGAAGGCCTGACCCGGGCTAGGGGAAAAGGCTCTCTCTGTTCTCGATGAAAATATAGATCAACTCTTACAACAGAGCCCAGCAGGGTGGATACTCAGCTCTTGTGTATCCACAGCAGCTCGATTCACAGTAGAGCTTCTACTGGGGGGTCAGTTTATACTGGTGTGCCAGTAGGAACAGAATGAGGCTCCTGGATTTTTATAAAACAATGAGTTTCGTGGTGGAATAGTGTTCAGTCCTCCTCCTCCTCCCAACTCCCACAGACAATCAAATGCTATTACTCACTGCTGCTTTCTGAAATCGGAAAAGTACAGATGGTATCACATTGTTGGGAGGCTACCCCAGATAAACTGTGAAGAAAATTCTTTGTTACTAGTGATTTCTAGCTTAGTTCTTCTACTTTTAAATATGTTTATTCAGTGAAGGAGAAAGAAACCATGGGGCTTTTTCATTTTAATTTAGAAACCTCACTGGCTCTCTGCTGTTGCCATTTAAAACGTAGTTATGGTCAGAAAAATGATGCTATGAAAAATAAATGACCTGGGGAACGCCATAAATTTTGCTTGCTTCTCTCCAAGACTCCCAGATCAAATTTTCCCTGCTTACAGATCCAAAAGACATCCATGCGGATTGCCAGCACTGCAGACTATGTGAAAATTGCATTGGAAACTGTTCTTTCAGCCTTTCTTTGGATCTGTGCTGTGCCTGACTTTCCGCAGCCGGGACCAGCCAGGTTGCTATGGCAGTCAGACCCGAACGTTGGTGGACTGTAGTCTTGCATCCTATTTCTGATAGCAACAAGCACCAGATACTTTTAAAAAGTGTCCAGGAAAGCTGCTCAAAAAGCAACCGTGTGGTACCTTTTGATGTAAGTGGTCTTGTGTAGCTAGAAGTGTCTTTTTGACCTGGAAGCAGCCTGGTTTTCCATCTCCATTGGACTTTGCAAGGAGCTGCCTGTGCTGTTAATTTTATTGAAAAAAAGGCTAACTGAAATGTGCCCATGAGCCTCTCCCACAGGCTGTGTGCGTTCCTGAGAACGCAAACCAGTTTAGCAAAATGGTATGACACGCTTGCAACTACTGTGGGTCCGGCTGATGTAGAGAGAGGTGATTAAGTGCTTTGCTGGAGCAGGAGTTGTGAATGCAGTGCGTAACCGTTCCTGGGGACGGCTGAGAGCCGTGCGCGGTCTGGGTTAACTGGAACTGGAGATGTCTGTTCCTCGTGCGGCTCTCCTGCCCAGACCTCCCACGCCAGCTCTGCAGGGACCCTGTCTGGGTGATTCCTTTTCCGATTGCTGCTTCAGTTTTACATTGGCGTGGACTTTTCGGCAGGAAATCCTAAGGGCACTGCCCCATTGACCTTACAATAGCAATGGGAAAGTCCCTGCCGTCTTCTGTGGCCAGTGCTGTTCTTTAACTGCGTTTGGCTGATATCGTAAAGGGACAGACTGCAACAGGTTTGCCCTCTTTGCGGGGATTTTCCCTTTTTTCATTGCTCAGACTTGACTTTATTGCTGCCAGAGACAATAGACAGTATTAAAGTGAGGAAGCAGGTTTAATGAAGCAGATTTAATGAAAAGCTGGAGGGACGATGTCGCTGCGGCTTGTATGTTGTGACTTTAGTCCAAATAAATAGCCCAAGTAGTGCTTTGTGCCCAGCTAAGAAAGGTATGGTCGGGAAGCCCTGCGAAATGGGCATCTCTGCTTTTACTGAGCTTCTGGCTGACTCAGCATGAAAAAAGCGGCAGCTTTGTCTGCTTTTTATATACCAAACCTCCCCCGTGATACCCCTTCTGCCCCACTCCCAACAGATACAGGATTTAGGGTGAGTTTAATGGTTATGGTCTACTCCAAAAAGAAAATTGTTACGGTTTTCAGCATGAAAGCAAGGAATGAATGTGCAAGAGAGCTGCCATCGCTAGCCAGTTGCACAGGCAGATACAGGGAGAATATAATTCACCAAAGTGACATGAGAAGCCGAGTTATTTTTCCAGAGCAGATCTGCTTTGCCACCAGAGGCCAGGAGCTCAGATGGAGGAAACTGTAATGGCTTCACTTTTTTTTTCTTTTTTCCTTTTTTAATTGCGTTCTGGAGTGTTGTGCCCGGTGACAGGCTGGTGCCCAAAATACGCAGGCTTGGTCCTCCCCCTTGATGTGACAAAAGAATACTGACAGTCAGGTCGGAACACCTCAAATGTTTGGGAGAAGTTTTTTGGTTCCTTTTCCGAGACTGTCTCCTTGTATTATATAGTAGAACATGAAAATTCTTGTTCTATTCATGCGTTAAGAATGGATCACTCTATTTTGTTACCAAATAACAGAGGAGAGTGAAGCAGCTGTGACAACTTAAGCATTGAAAAATCATAAATCATCTTCCCGTTCCCCTGTCCCCCAGAAATTATGAAAAATAAATGTGCAGCCCTTCAGGAGACATTTTTACGCTTTTCATTCTTTATAGCTGGGAGGCCTAAAAATGTGGGGCTTTTGACATCGTCATGTGACTTCAGAATTGGAGATTTTAATAAATAATAAATGCAATTAAAATGGCAAGAGATAACACTAAAGAAGCTTTAAAAATGAAATACTCTCTCAATCCTGTTGCTCCATAGACAGACACAAATACTCATAAGCATCTACTCAATTTGTGATAGAGGTGGCAATAATATGTGGGCTTCAGCTGATAAACGTATCAGGTTTTTACAATAACTGTACTTATTTAATAGTTGGACAGGCAAAAATACCTTTATTTTGTTTAGCTTATTCTGTTCTTCAGTTGCGGGTGTTCTGGGTTAATTAGTATTGGAGCCACAGTATTTGAAAGCTCCTATCTACTAATTTTCTCTTCCAGCAGATAAATCGTATCTTTCTAATTTCTCTCTGGTTTTTTTTCATCCTGTGAACCGTGCTGCAACCATAAAGGATATTCTTGGCCGCAGAGATTTTCTTAATATTGATTTCACTGCTTGCAGGTGGTGTGAAGGCTCCTACGTTCGCAGCTCCTCAAAGCTCAGCTTCCATTACAGGAGGGATGGTTGCTGCTTCTGGGCGATGCGGTTTGCTTTTGCTTTGCTGTTTATTTTCCTCTGGGGGAAAACTCAGTTATGTCGTGTACCAAGAAAACCTCCTGGAATCTTTCTTGCCACTTCTGGTATGTCAAACACAGGATACTTGGCTCAGTGAACACCAGGTCTGACCTACTGCTGTATTTCATCCTTTGCCCCCGCCCAGCTGATGTTTTCAAAACAGCCGTCTGGTTGACTTAGCTCGTGCACACAAACGGACTCATTCAGATGAAGGTATGGGCTGAATTAGAGGTGGAATTATGTTGATTTGCTCCGTTCAGAATTCCCTGAACAACCGTGAACAACCGTTTCAGGATAGCAGCTGTTGTAGACGCCTAAGTTTCACTGCGAGGTGTTACGGAACGGATGTTGGCTCTCTTTGTCTGACCTCTTTATGAAACACAGGGACTCTCCCCACACAAGCTTTTTACTTAATATACCCTCCTTCACCAACCCTTAGAAGTTAACTGTCTTATCATTTCCACATCACTGCAGAATGTAAGAAAAACAGCTTGCGCGCTTTGGTTTGAAGAGATTTTTAACCTTTTTCCTTCAGGTTAGGCCCATTAGCAGGAGTTAATTAGAGTAATTAGGTTAGTTAGCATATTCTCCTTAGTCTTTGCTAAAACTGGGAATTTAAGGACCACAGTAAATAGGCTGAGATTAATGAGAGAGTTCTGCGATTGTTTATTCCCCTATATTCTGGCAAGGTGATCAGTGCCCCATCAGTTCTCCCCTGAATGATTCTTTCTGAGATGACTTTATCATAAATATTGTAAGTAGACACAGACTGTTCTTTGCTGACTTACTTAATGCATTAAACTTTTATCCTTTTCATTATGCCCTCTCTTTGAGACCTTGTGCCCTTAAGGACGTGTTGGTGAAAATAGAAGTATTTTTTCCCCCCTGAGGGAATTACATTGCGCTCGGTCCAAGGAAGATGTTTAAAGATCTTCTATGCCATTGCTTCTGTTTAGTCTTACAGCTTGTCTTTAGCTATTCTGACATCTGCTTTTTGAGCTGTTATGTTTTGGCTACTAGCTATTTTCTCATCTACTCATACTTCAGCCTCTGACACCACTGGACAGCCAGACTGGATGCACTTCAGCTCATATCTTGTCTCAGATAAGGGAGTGTATGCTGGAAAAACTAGATTTTTCTTTTATGCTTTTTTCTGTAGACAATAAGACCTTATTTCACAGAGTCACAGGGTGGCAGGGGTGGGAAGGGACCTCTGAAGATCCCCTCGTCCCACCCCCGGCCAGAGCAGGGTCACCCAGAGCAGGTGGCACAGGGACGCCTCCAGGCGGGTTTGGGATGTCTCCAGAGACGGAGACTCCCCCACCTCTCTGGGCAGCCTGTGCCAGGGCTCTGCCACCCTCACAGCAGAGAAGTTCCTCCTCGTCTTGAGATGGAACTTCCCACGGTCAAGTTTGTGCCCGTTACCCCTTGTCCTGTCCCCGGGCACCACTGAGAAGAGCCTGGCCCCGTCCTCCTGACACCCCCCTTGAAGTATTGATCAGCGTTGATAAGGTCCCCCCTCAGTCGGCTTTTTTCCAGACCGAAGAGCCCCAAATCCCTCAGCCTTTCCCCATCAGAGAGATGTTCCAGTCCCCTCATCCTCTTGGTGGCCCTTTGCTGTCCCCTCTCCAGCCGTTCCCTGTCCTTCTGGAACCGGGGAGCCCAGAACTGGACCCAGGGCTCCAGATGGGGCCTCCCCAGGGCAGGGCAGAGCAGAGGGGGAGGATGACCTCCCTCCACCTGCTGGCCACGCTCTTCTGGATGCCCCCCAGGATGCCATTGGCCTTCTTGGCCACCAGGGCCCATCGCTGGCTCATGGTCATCCCGTTGTCCCCCAGGGCTCCCAGGTCTCTCTCCACAGAGCTGCTCTCCAGCAGGTCACCCCCAACCCGTCCTGGTGCGGGGGGTTATTCCTCCCCAGGTGCAGACCCTACACTCGCCCTTATGTCCCAGCTGCTGTTTCCATATCCAGTATAGCAAGGGAACAGGAAACATTCCCATACCTTCTCTCTAAAGGCTTTTTTTCTTAGTCTGACCTTGAAACGTCTCCCACCTCACTTCTGCATTAGCTCCCTGAGTCTACTTTGCAGTGATACTTGGTGAGACTTCCAGAGCTTACATTCTGCTGATGAGAAAGCCACTGGCCTTCAGCTATCTGTCGATATCTGGCCGGTGGCCATAATCTGGGTTTACTTGGAGTTTGTCAGGATAGTAGCAAGTCACTGAATAACTCCTTTTTGGCAGATTTTTTTTCCTATTTTTTCCATAGCCTGCCTCTCTGTAAGTGATTAAGTACTGGGGGGTTATACGCTTTGTCTGCGTCTTGCCTGGCTCTAGGCAGGGTCTGAGCCAAACACCAAAGTTGGCGTATTCAGATGATCAGTCTTTCATTCCCTAAAAAGCTCTACTTTTAGTATCTGAGCACGTAATTTCTTCTCTTTTTCTTTGCCCCATCCAGAAAGGTGTCACTGTGGGGTGAAAGGTAATTTAAAAAGTGCAGATACTTTTTTTTTTTTTTTAAAAAAAAAAAAAAAAGATGTGAAAAACACCTCTGGTTAAATCTCCAGAGAAATTCGTGATGTGGGAGGCTAGGGTTACTTGAAGTGAATTGGAAAAAGATGCAAAGCTGTGGCTGATAACACTTGCTGATGTGCAGCTCATGCATACCAAAATATGCCCTTAACTACTTTACCTGGTGTTGCTTCGCTGCCCCCAAGTTCATGGCAGCAGGCAAGTGAAACCTGATAATTTAAATTTGCATTGCAGTACGTAGGGAAGGAGTCTGTTCCTTCTTGAAAGATCTTCAGAGTCTAAATGGAAAACCTAGACAAAGCACTAGCTGAAAATGGGATACTGCTTCCATTTTGTAGATCAGTTAAATCATGGGCAAGCTGCAGAGACCTTTTCAAGGCTTAAAGCTGGTAGGTTGCCATCCAGTTTTCAAACTGTCTCCAATTAGCTTGCTGCTTATCACTCTAGAAATCTCTGCCTTGAATAGAAATTGAATGTGCGTCTCCTGATGGCGATTGCGTATTTGAGCTTCTGGACCAGCGTCTTCCACCTTTTACCTGGGTTTTTCCCTACTTGGGTGAGGAATAATCACTTTTCCGTGCTGTAAAAAGACTGCTGATAAATTTGGTGTGCTTGCATACAGACCTGCCGTCCGTCAAGCCTGGCTCCCGAGGTGCTACAGGCACAAGGCTACGATTTGAGAAATTAGCCTCAGAAAGAGGGGACAGACGAGGCAGTAGACTTTATATGTCCTCTCTTTCTTTCCTAACGGACAACTTTGGAAGGGTATCAAGGAAACGCACTACAAAATGCTGGATGTTGTTAATAGGATATTCGTTTACTGACTTTAATCATGACTTTTTGCTTCCCTTTAATCCACTGTTGGCTGCGTGGGAGACTTAACAGTGACAAGACACGGCACAAGGACAGTGAGTGTGGGGACGGGGGTAGTGGATGAAGACGTGTGCGTGTGTACAGCTCTCTGTCGAGACCTGAAATGAAATGTCCTTGGAATGGTCTGGTTGAATGACGTTTTGTGCGAGAGTTGGGCATGGGCAGCCCGACTGCTCACGGGAAGTGCAGAGACGAAGCTTTCGAGTCCCACAAACTTCCCTCTGTTCACTACTCTACCTGTTAAAGACTCACTTTTTTTTTATGTAAATCTCTAATCTGGTTTCTCATTAACTGCTGTATTAGAACATCTGCCAGCTTGCACTGTAGATAGTCTGCCGTATTTATTACTTCCATCACAGAAACATATAAAGATCTGTATTCTGGAAGGACCCTGTGCCAGGTAACGTACAGACATCAGTTCCACACAGCAAAACCCTGGTCTAAGTTTTTCCTCAGAAAGAAATGCCAGCCTAGATCTTGGGAATGTAACTTCAAAGGCTCTCAGAGGAGGAGTAACTGGGTGAAATTTGATGGCTTACGCTGTATAGGAGTTCAGAGGTGATGTTCTTTCCTGGTCTTAAAATGTTGAAACTTCCTGCAGCTCTGCCCCTCGCTACAGCTTGAGTTACTGAAATACAGTCTTAATAGCAAAAATTCTCATGTGTATTTCTTTATATAAAACGATGTCGATTACACGGTGCTTTACGATGCAAAGCAAGTTGGTGGTATTCCCACTTTTAATTGCAGGAAAAATAAGAACAAATGGGGGGATAGCGGGCCTTGCTCAAGGTCATGTGGAGGGTAGAGAACTAAATCCAAGTATTTGAGTCCAGGTTTGCATCTTCCATTGAACCCTTTTTCATCTCCAGAGAAAGCTCAGCTTGATAAAAGATGGAGAGCTGAGGTCATCCCATCGGTAGCCTTTGAAACCATAAGAGAGTGGTGAAACTTTCCCCAAAACTATACAAATATTCAGTGAAAGTGCCAGGAGTTAAATCCAGAAGGAATAATAATTGAGTCAAGGATAAAGGGACAAAGTTAGCAAATCGCAATCGTTATTCAGGGATAATATTTCTTACTGTCCAAAGAGAATATTAAACTACTGCCTAGGAAAAAAAAAAAATCACTAAGCAGAAAAAAGTTATTAAGAAAAGATAATGGAAGGAAGGGAATATTATGCTGATTCTCCAAACAGTTATGAATGAATATAGATACACTGCCTGCGATAAAAGAAATACATTTCCCCAAAGAGAACTGGAAAAAAACAGTCATTGCTAAACACTGATCTGTCTTTCACATACCGAGTACCAAAATAACCCACCTTTTCAAGTTTTCTGTTGATAACTCCTAATGAGAATTTTTGAGTCATGAAAACATTTAGAGATTTCAATCTTGTCGTATAAGAGCAATAAATCAAAAAGATGGGACAGACAGCCGCTTCATGAGAAGTCCCTGAATCAGTCATTTAGCACATTAAAAAAAAAAAAAAGTGCAAAAGAAAAACCTGTCTTCTGTACAGTGTTTATAATAGATCAAATGTTTCTATTTTATAACAGTAATCAACAAAATTGTAGAAGCAGCTCCTTTGCAAAAAGCTCTGGAATTAGAAAATCAAATGGTCTCTTAACACCGCAGTCTGTTTGCCGTAAGTCAATTGACTTGCATTACCGGAATGAATTTTTAAAAAAACAAAAGGACCCTCCACAAAACCACAATTCTCCTTGCAAGTTCAACAGCCCCGCCTTGAAGCCTCGGCACGTAGCGTGTTGCATCTGGTTGACTGTCATGTGTGAAACTCGGGTGACAGCTGGGCTACGGTCCCTTAAACCAAGTAACTGTTTGATGGTGGCAACTGCTGAAAAATAAGCAATGGGAGCACTGAGCTCCTCGGCTGCCTGTCTGCATTTCTGTTGTTCCTCTGGGTCCCCGCCGCGATTGATGTCCACGCGCTGCGTGTAGCGCTAAAAACAGCCGGACAGAGACGTAAAGAGTTGATAATGTTGGGGAGAGTTTGGAAGAGGGAACAGGGCTGTAAAGAGCACTGGGAAAAGGTCATAAGAAAGTCAGGAGGAAGAGTCTTCAGTTGTGGTAGATGCTCCTGTCTGCGGCCTGGATCGCGCTGCCGTCCTCAGAAAGCTTCCTGGTACAAAGTAAGGGTGAAGTTGATCCTTCCAGACATGCCATGGAGCTCCTTGGCGTCTTCCCGACAAGGGACAGCCGCCATTCCTACGAAAGATGTGTGCACAGATGGGAGCAACGTCATGTCGGGGGCGGGGGGAGCGTTGCTCAGATTTTAACCTCTATGGGAAGGTGGGGAAGACCATTCCTCTGCTTCTGCTGAGGTTTGCCAGAACAAAGGAGGGAATAATTTGAGTCTCTCTGCTGCATCTTTGTGATGAGGGAAGATTGGTTGCTGGAGGGTTTGTTTATATGGAAAGAAGGACTCTTCTAATATCCCATCTCAATTATTACCCGCTTTGTTTTGAGATTTGATTAAAAACGAATGGCTTTTGGGGGGATTTGCTGTCTGTTTCTAGCAGATCGACATTGCTTTAGATGCGCCGGCTCGTTGATTTTTTGGAAGGCTTAAAAGTAACTGAGGAGTGCAGAACTCTTCCGAAATTAGTGTCTGTAGCTTAAATATGCGTCTGTGTATGTGCAACTTAAATATTGGATGTGTATGAATGGGCTAGCCCCCTGCAGAATCATGTGGAAACGCGTCTCCTTGCTTCTGCACCAAGATACTCGTGCAAATACAGTGCACGCGTACAGCTCCATAGGTATTAGGCTCGGGGAGGAAGCTACTATATAAAATTCTTCTAAAATAGCGTTGTATTTTAGATTATCTCTGTTCTGCTGTCAGTCTGACACCTGGCTGAGAACAACCACTTCTTAATTTCAGTTTAGGATTAAATCTAGACTCTTATACCAGTGAGTGATGGTAATAAATCATGCCTTGGCTCTAGGGCAGCGCTGTAATGACTTAGACTTGTGGAGTAACAGCAGCTGCTCATCTGTTCTGCCCTCAGGGAATTGAGTGTCACTAGGAAAAAGGCAAAAATGTGTCTGTAATCTCTTTTCCTGACCCCTTTGGACCAACTGGGTAGCTAATTAGCTGGTTCATAGGGTATGGCCCTCAACAGGGTGTAGTAACTGATAGGAAGCTTTCTCTGTTCCCCTGTATTATCTATATAGCTCCGAGCTCTCACTTTCCTTTCTCTTATTTTATTCAGGAAATGTAAAAACTGGTAGTGTCCTGTGGATGAAAACCTTGTATAAAAGAAGAATTACCTTTTTTATTAATTGGTGTAATTCCAATGCAAAGCTCACGTTGATTTTTTCTAATTAATTATTACTTTGGGGGCAATGCTTCTTTACCGTTGAATTCTTGTGGCGAAGCAGGGATCTCTTTCCAAAGATGCCAGCTCAAATGACAGCATTCCCACTGCTTCCCATTAAATGGGGTTGCACAGATTGCTTGCTGCAGGACCATTCGCAAATTTTAGGTTGCAAGGCCAAATGCAGACACTTTGGATGTTGTTATGCTGCTTGTGCAAAGGGTTTTGGATTGCTCAGATAACATTTTGGGATGTGTACTGAGAGACTGATTCCTCAAATACTTCAGAATTCCAATTTAGTTGTTTATTTTCTGGCACCTGAGCTAGTTTTTCATCTGCGTTTTACGATGTGCGTGTTGGTTTTAGTTCAACATAATGTGGTTTTAAGTGTCCTGATGGATGCAAATGAGAGCGTAGGGAAGGGTTAACTGGGAAATGTTTAACTCTCAGCCTGTTGAAAGCACCGGGATGATTTACAGGACATGTGAATTTTAAAATTGGCACCACTCTCTCAGCCTGGTGGGTGGGCTAATCTTCAGCCTGTCGAACAGGCCAGTCATCGAGGCCAAATTTCCTCGGTTTCCAAGTGAGAATGCCATGGCCCAGGACTCCGTATGGTCTTTTTCCTTCTCCGTCTCCTTGATCTCTGCTGGTACGACAGCAAAAACCGTTCCAGGTGGCAGCATTTTTGTATGGGAAACTTCCAACTTCTAACTTAACTAGATGTGTCATAGGTATAATATATTCGTTATTGCAAAGCCTGATTGACGTGATTTCCACCGCTATCACATCCCCATCCATCCTTCAGTGGAGCTATACCAGGAGCGGTGACTTACAGTGATGTGTTGACGTAAGATTGGGAAATGGTTACCTAGGACAATTTCCTCTCCAGCTATTTTTACCTGTACTCTTTTCTGCCTATTTAAAAATTTAGGCTATGCTAACTGCCATAAAAAAGAAATCTGGCAGTTAAAGAAACACGCAGGTCTTCGTTGCGGTAAGAATGAAGGGAGCTCGGTAACTTTGGCTGAGTTTGAATTACGCTTCTTTGTATTGCTTTAAATGAACGTGTGCTGTGGATGGACGTGCAGGAAAAAAAATAAAGCGATGGCGTTTAAAAAAGGAAAGGCTTAAAATTCCTATGTGCCGGAGTTGCCTCTTTGGTACAGTCTGTAGTAACTTGTGTTTTGAATGCCCCAAGGCAAAATATGGTGTGGTTGGTCTTGTGTTTGTGTCAGAGATCCCACAAAAGAGGATTATTGTATGACTCTACTGTCTCTCCGTATATTGATGAGCCGCTGTTGGGTTAGGTGTTTAATTAGCATTCGCCATCACAGACTTGTGCAAGCAGAAAGATGCCTTGATGTTGGTTGACGCATGGCAGGAATTTGATGCTTCGGTTAGTAATGACCTTTTTCAGTACGCTCCACCTAAAGAAATATCAAAACATAATAAAGCAGATGCTTAGCTGTATAAATGGGATCTAACTTAGCATTAGTTGAGCATCTGGCGCGTTTCCTCCCTGCAACCTGTTGAGAAGCAAACGTTAGGGAGCAATTTATGCTAATCCCTCCTGCTGCCTGCCATAGGCATTTCTAGCCATTCTGTTGGCAAACGAGATGCACGGGGCGAAGTGTCCAGTCGAATTGGCCCGACAGCGAGCGGTAAAGCAGGGATCTTGACTTCATCAGCCAGGATCAGAGTGATCAAAGATGACACTGATGTATGTTGGAAACTCGGTACTGGACCAGGATGGTCTTGGACCAGTGCACAGCAGAATTACTTCAGTGCAGACCTGCGCTCTGGGGTCTCCGTTCTTGTATCGCCTAAATATTGATGAGTGTCGGCGACCTCAGGTTTCACGCGACCCTCTTGTGGGGCATCGTTTGCGGCAATCTTTTCTCTTGCTTTTTTGGATGTGTTGGTAAAGGAGCTTGGGGCAGGGTGGCATTGCAACCCAACCCAAAGCGCTCGGTGGTATGTCTCGATACTAAATGTGCAAATGGGGATTTCGTTCTACTGGTTATCTGGCAGATGCAGAGGGTTGTTATTGCTTTCAGGAATTAAGTAATCCTAAAGGTTAAGCCTGCGGGGTGTTCTCAGCCCTGCAAGAATTAATACGGTGACATTTAACTGCTATTAAAAAAAAGTTTTTTCTTTTTTCCCTCCCACCCCACGCCCCGCCTTGCTTTTTACTGGATAAACTGAGGAGTTTGCTTTGCGTGCTGGCGCAGCAGTGGCTATTAAAAATAAATCAGCAGCTCCCACAACTGTCACTGTCATGTCTTAGGCTAATGCGGAGACAGATTATGGTTATCTCTGTGACCACAGCATGGCAACAGTTGGCACACGCTGACTTTTTAATGGCCGCTATATTAACTCTTCTGTATAGAGTCCTTTCCCCTCCAATACAGAGAGGTGGGACCCTCAGCAGATGCCAACTGGCAGATCTCCACTGAGGATGTGAGTTTTGTATTTTTCACTAATTTAGGATTTTTCACTAGCTTAGATCCCTTGCTCATGGGGAAGTCTCTGCTTGATTCCTCGAACAAAACTGGACCCTGCTGGCAGCTTTGTGCATAAAAACTGGATGCAGTTTCATTGATTTATTGTGTTTCCTAACGTACAGAAGGGAGGGGAAGAATGGAATATAATCAATGGCTATTTTAGAGGGGTGTCCAGACACAGGCATCGTTTTGCTACTCCAGTTAGAGCTGGTTCTGTGCTTTCTGTTAGTTTATTGGACAAGAATGACTTTTTACATGTTTGGCTTTTAAAAAAAAAAAAAAAAAGTCTCTACCTGGTTCATTTGCTTCCTCTTCAAAGTGCTTCATTCAAGTGGGTTTTAAAGAAGTTTCTTTCCTGCCTTTTCTGCAATCCAACTGGCTGAAGTAGAATGCAGCTACCGGGTCAATGCAAGAACATTAGAAATGAGAGAACAACCCTGGGTCTGGGCTTGTTCCAAAGCCCGGTGAAATCTTTTCCCATTGGCTCTACTGGGCTTTGGATGATGACTTTTCTTTTTCTCCGTCTTTTTTCCTCTCTTTTTTCTCCAGAACCATTACATACACATCCTATTAATGTTATTTGTACTTTCTATAAAAATAAGTCCATCCATCAGAGTAAGTAACCACTCTCTCAAATGATGATAACAAAAAATAGCTGAGTTAACACACGTTTTCCTCCCATGTAAGTGGATGACCGTTGTAAGACAGCATAAAAACAGATTAATAGACTTTGCTTACCATAGTTTTCTTACGAACTCCAAAAGATTAATTTTTTAAAATTAAATATTGGGAGCATACAGCCATTTTGAACCCAAGTTATGATCTACTTGTGCAGATTTCCATAGCTAACAATTTTATATCATATTAAAGAGGGTTGGTCTTCCGTTTAAATTAATCGTAAACAGTTTCAATTCTATCAAGTCGTATGTAAAATAAACAAGCTATACAGAACTTAAGGTGGAAATCTGGTGACACTATGCAGTTGCCTTCTTTTGTGGAAGTGCATGTAAGACGTGCAGTTTACCTCTGCAAAAAGATCCAGTCCAACAAAGTGACTCAAACATATGGCTACGTTTTAAAAGAACGAAAAATACCATTGATTTCAGGCCCACCAGCTCTGCAAGGACAATTAAGATTTGAGATGGATCGCTGTTGGCAATGGGGTACCAGAAGGGAAAGTATTAGCAATGTCTTTGTCAGCCCCTTTTTGGCAAATATCTATCTTGCTTTTCTACCATTATTTTTTTTTAAATTGTCATAGCTTATTTCATCTTATTATCTAAATCAAGTCTCTGGAGAGTAGCTTATCCCAGCTTTGATCCATTATGTTGTTTACTCTTGTTTCACAAACCATTAGGGATGCTCGAGGATGTAAAATAAGATATCCATCAGGCTAAATCTTCGGAGCCATTTGCTGCAGATGCAGTCTTGTCCTGGGCACAGCGGCAGGTTTGCCGTGTCCTAATGGAGTCCTTGTTGTGCTGAGAGAGCTCTGCTCTCTGGCCGCCGGCTACTGGGACGTGCTTGATGTGTGAAGCCCATAGCGATCAACGACGTAAGAGCCAGATGTAGCTACGGCGACTGGAAAGAAGTCCTTCATCCTTCAGAAAGGCAACCCTTTGCTATTAACTATTCTGTGTTCCTTCTGACTTCTCGTGGCATCCACTATATCCATCTCCGCCTAAGAACCACATCTGCCTTTGGTGCCTACAATTGACAGGTTGAGGGGGAAGGATTTTACACTGAAAGAGAGGAGATTGAGATGTGAGGAAGCAATTCTTTGCGGCGAGGGTGGTGAGCCCCTGGCCCAGGTTGCCCAGAGAAGCTGTGGCTGCCCTATCCCTGGAGGGGTTCAAGGCCAGGTTGGCCAGGGCTTGGAGCAACCTGGGCTGGTGGGAGGTGTCCCTGCCCAGGGCAGGGGGTGGCACTGGGTGGGCTTTAAGGTCCCTTCCAACCCGAACCATTCTATGAAGCAATAGCCACAAAGCATAATCTAATAATTCAAATGTTGTGAGCGAATGTATGAAATGGGGTTGTCTTGGTTGCTTTTGGAGAGATACATCAGACACAAAAAATGCCAATAATGATTTGTGGCTACAACATCAGCTGGATGGAAATATTTTTACTTAATTTGTAATAGCAATAGCTGATAAACGTTTGTCTTTTTAAGCAGCTTTTTCACTGGGAGCTTGGGTTTATCTCACAAACGGGAAGAAAATAAAGTGTTGATGTGTCCGTTCCTGTTAAATATACACAAGCTGTTATTTGTTCTTGTTTTCCAAGCATCGAGACAGGTTAAGAAATACACAGGAATTAATTTTTTAGTCTTTGTATTTTGTGCATTCAGGTGAGTTTACTCTTCAGTTGCCTTGAAATGACCGAAGGATCAGGGGGCTGGAGAAGATGCGTACTTTCGAATCTGTGCAAGTGAAAGACAAACTGAAGTGTTCATCCTTAGCATAGACAAAGAGGGCTCTCAAGGAATTTTCTGTGCCTGGTATTTTTTGAGGGTCGAGAAGGATTTCGACCCCAGCTCAGCAATCTCTACCGCATTACTCCTGGCCTCATTGAGTATAAGGGGTGGCATCTTTGCCTTGCTCTCTCCAAGCTCTCCGTGAGCCCTCTTCCTCCACAGCAGTTTTGCCTCCTGAGCAATTCCTCTGAGCTTTGCCAAATCTCTGCTTCGGGCTCTGTGGCTTGATTCGGGCCGTCCTTCGGACATATTGGGACACCACTGATAGGTAGCAGCTCCAAATTTGAGTTCTTTCATGCAAGCTTATTCAGAATATACTAAGAAGCAGAAACTATCACAAATACACCTTTATGGGAGGGGTGCGCTTATTAGGTATCTTTTTGTATTCTTTTCCCCTTCTAAAAGCAGAGCGTTATTTAAAGTGTAAGCCCACAAAGCTCTCGTAAGTAACTCGTAAGTGTTGTGAACCAGGGAAGGCCACGGGCTTTAGCTGTTGTGAGAATTTATACGGCATTCGCTAAGCTCCCAAAGTCCTAAGCCAGCTCTTTCCCAAAACATTTGCAACCAAACTGCTCCCTACAGCACTCGTGAATTCAATGACATAAATTGTTAGAAGTGCTATAATGTAATTTGTAAATGATGTTGATTTACTCATTCCAAAGCCTTTTGAAGTAAATAGATTGTGTTAATTTTCTCCAACTAGCTGTACATTCAGAATAACCATTGAAACACTCCATTTAAATATATATTCAATTAAACTAATGATGTTTTAGAACATCCTAAATAACAACACATCGCGAGGACAGCTGTCCATATCCTTTATTTAGGTTTACATATTCCGCACTGCTACACATTTTGCTGGTTTATTTTTCTTAGAAATATTAGGATAAATTATCGACTTTTCTGCATCGCAAACAGCAGCTGCTGCCCCCAGCTCCAGACTGGCAATTAAAGGAGGAGAAAGGCAAGGAAGCAAAGGCCCTAGTTAAAATGAAAAGCTGTTCAGGTGTGACGCTTGGGTGTAAAGCTTCATGCTATCGAGATGGTGTAAAGAGACTCCAGGGTGTAAAGGAGAACTGGGCCCTGTAATATCCAATGTAATTATGCAAATTGATGTACAAAAAAAAAAAAAAAGGCTTTTAATTGGGAATGCTAAACAACATTTTAATAATTCCAGATCATTAATCTGTGTGGGAGTCAAGTTCTATCAGAAGACTTATTACGGGCTAAGAAAAAGAAACGTGCCAGGACCTTTGCTGAACAGTGTGTGCAGGTGTTAGCCTTGTTTCGTATTAAGTATTTTCCAGGAAGGGATTTCCCCACGCAGCCTTGCCATCACGAGTTTTCTTTCTCTGCACTGAAATCAGTTTCTAACGAGTTGTCTTCCCAGTAAATAAATCTCCGAGTAAAACTTAACTTCCAAGGTAATGATTTCTGTTTTGAACCCACTGTGAACTCGCATAAACTCCCAACATCGTTGTCACCTCTTAATTTTAATAATTACTGCTTCTGTTTGCCACTAAGCCTTCTGAGGTTCTTCCATTCAGCGTAGCAATCCACTAATGTTCAGCTTGTTAGGATACGAGACCCCTCATTAACTCAGAGTATTAAATGAAACAGTTGAGTTAGTAACCAAATCGACAAAGAAACAGCTGACTCTCTCTCTGATTAGGGACTTTGTCATCTCGTTCATGGATTAATTATATGGTCCATTATACCGAAATGTGGTTTTGATATTGAGACTAGTTTTGTTCTTGAGTTTTTGTACTTGCCAGCTGCTTTAATGTTCTTTATCTTTCTGTGAGCAAGCTCCAAATTGTAGATTTCTTAACTTGAAGGACAAATTTAGACCGTCGTTTTGAATGTATGTTACTCAAAATGAGTTCAAGGATAAATGTAGACAGGACAATCTTCAGAAGGGTAAGTCTGGTACAGCTCTTCTCTGCTGTGATGTGTCCGCGAAAGCAAACAAACAAACAAGAATACCCAGGAAAATGGGTTTCAATGCTCCGCACACTTCCTAGGAACCAGATGTTCTTCTGCAAAGAAAAGCCATGGAGAGAAAGTAATGATTAACTCTCTTGTAACTGCTCAGGCGGTTAGCCTGCTATATTGAACACGATCCCCAGTCGTTTGCGTTATTTGTATTCTGAAAATTAATTGGGTTGTCATTTTGAAACCCTTATTTCAAACAAACATCTCGATGTGTTGGCATTGTAGAGACGTGGTGAGAAACAGCCCTTGGCACAGGAACGTTATAATCAAAATAGGTAAAAGATAAGAAAGAATCGCAGAAAATTCATGCGTGTTCTGCAGAGGGAAGGGATCCAGAATGTGGAATTAAATGTCTTGGAGGTGAAAGCAGAAGTTACTGGCAGGTCGTGGTTGTAAACCAACGGGGCTGATGGAGAGTTGAGCCAAAGAGGTGAATTCCATTCCAGGAGCGCGAATTGTAAATGTAAATGCATGGCGGTGTGGTTTGCAGCTCCCTGCATGACGACAGCTTTGAAGAGCAGAATTAGGGGTGACAGTACTGAAGAAAAAAAAAGGGAAGTAAATATTTTGACACTAAAAGGAAGATATTGGGAAATTACTGGTTTCAAGGCCTCTGTTTTTACTAACAATTGATTTTGACTAGAGGAAATGGGCAACCCTGTACAGGATGAAATTTGCTCTGAGTGAGGAAACCACTTGGAGTCTCTTTGTGTTCATCTTATTAATTCTCTTTCTGCCTGTGAACTTATAAGCAACGCTTTCTAGAGAGGGTGGAAGAGTCAGCAGAGGGGGGAAAAGTAAAATTCAATAGACTCTGAAAGCCTGCGGGTAAAGAAATTAATTGGGTAGCAGCAAGAGGGATGTTTGAAGGCTTTTCTTCTAGCAGGTAGCAGCCAACAGAGTTCTGGGCTGAAAGCCTCATCCGGCTTTTAATCCAGGAAATTAATGGCAAAACTCTTTGGCTTGAGATGAGAGAATGGAGTTCTGCAAGGGAAAATGCTAGAGATGGATTGCATGATCAAGCTGTGCAGCAACTTCTTTGTTCAAGATTCTTCTGGGTTATAAACGATGTTTTAAAAACCCTCCAGATACAAGTCCCTGGGATGTGTTAAGTAAGCAAAAGACCCAAATACAGCAAGTCCTCTGTGCTCTTCTTGAGTTGACTAGAATGGGATGGTCCTGGTTTACTGTCCTGGCAGACGGAGGTATGTGGACCCTCGTAATTGCATGTTTTCCCGTTGTATCGCTCTTGGTCTGACTCTGGTTTGGGCTCACAGGCTGTATTGGCAGATAAACTGTTGCAGTAAGAGCAGATCAGGAGGTTGGAATAGTTGGTGCCGAAGCTCCGTAACTGCATTATATGCGATTCGGGGGAAGGTCACCTGAGAGAACGTCTAGTCTGGTCTCTTGGGCCAGCCTTTTCACAGCCAACAGGATTTGAGGTTTTGTGGAGTGAAAAGAGTTTGATACTTGCTGGAAGGTATCAGGGCAGTGCTTGCAAGCAAGCTTGGAAGGTCACAGCCCCCTTAAGTGCTGCAAAGTCTTTGAACAGAGCTTCCAGAGCTAAACAGGAAGAAAGCTACTTTGCTTGTGCCAAAACTGCTCTGTGGACTGAACCAACATGCTGTAAATGAAAACAATTGGGAATTGCTTCAAAATCCATTCTGCTGCTCCGAACGAAACTGCTGATGTTGATACAATCAAAAATGTTCTACAGCTTAGGGAAAGCAAAGCGTGATTTGTTTGTTTGCTGTGGGAAGAAAGCCGTGGCATGCCCTGCCCATCTAGACTTGGAGGTAGGATCATGTCAGGGTTGGGTGAATTGTTCTGTTTCCCCTCTCGGAAGGGCCTGTTGCCTCTTGTTGTGTCACTGGGCTCCACTGAAAAGAATCTGGCCCCATCCTCTTGCCACCCACCCTTTAGCTATTGCTGAGCATTGATGAGCACCCCTCTCAGCCCGCTCCCCTCCAGGCTGAACAGCCCCAGGGCTCTCAGCCTTCCCTCAGCACAGAGATGTTCCAGTCCCCTCAGCATCTCCGTAGCCCTTTGCTGTCCCCTCTCCAGCAGTTCCCCGTCCTTCTGGAACCGGGGAGCCCAGAACTGGACCCAGGGCTCCAGATGGGGCCTCCCCAGGGCAGGGCAGGGCAGAGGGGGAGGATGACCTCCCTCCACCTGCTGGCCACGCTCTTCTGGATGCCCCCCAGGATGCCATTGGCCTTCTTGGCCACCAGGGCCCATCGCTGGCTCATGGTCATCCCGTTGTCCCCCAGGGCTCCCAGGTCTCTCTCCACAGAGCTGCTCTCCAGCAGGTCACCCCCAACCTGTGCTGGTGCAGGGGGTTATTCCTCCCCAGGCGCAGGACCCTACACTCGCCCTTGTAGAACTTCATGAGGTTCCTCTCTGCCCAACTCTCCGGCCAGCCCAGGTCTCTCTGGATGGTTTACAGTGTGTCAGCCACATACTGGGGCTCAAGACAGCGCTGGACATCGGTGCTGCGATCTCCTGCCTAGTGCTAGGAAACGAGCAGGAGCAGCTCTCTGTTTTAGAGAGGGGCTTTTTGGGCTAACAGTCTCCCAGGCTATAAAGTACTACAGTAACACTAATGACAGGAGTTGTGTAAGTACCTAAATAAACTCGGCTGGATTTGGGCAGCGAATGAAAACTCAGTTTTTGATGAGGGTTGTGACACTTCAAAGACAGCGATAAGGAACAAGCACTTGAAAATGAGGTATGTGTTTATCTACAGCAGCTGCCTAACTAAGGGAACGGGAAAATTAAATTTGTCCCATAATTATCTTTTATACAAACAGGCAGTGTCCCTCCAGCCAGGCAGCTTCTAAAAAGCCTATAATTATTGCATATAATAACTACCAACATTAATCTTAGCTGTTGCTTGTACGAAAATTATAAATTACTGCACCAAATCCTATTACTGCAAATATTAAAAGTTACTAGACGTTTATTTGAACCTTGATTTTTTTTTTTCCTTGTAACTTTGTGTTAATTTTCTCCGTATTTCAAAACTGCAGCAATCGCTATAGTAGAGGTTTGATAGTTTAAAAAAATTGGGCTAAGATTGGACTAACATGAAAAAAGAAAAGGTCTTGAAGCCAGGGGGGAATGTGAATATATTACTCAGATTTGGCCAGCTCCGGGACTGAGCATTTTTACATATAGGGTGTTTCCCAGCAGTTATTTAGTCTCGCTGCTGTTAGCGAAATACTTGCAGGAGAACATTTGAGCCCATAAACCATCCCATTCTTCCCTTTCGATAGAGCTCAATCCTGCAGGAGTACTTGCTGCTCCCTTGGGAGGCATTTAAACCGGAGGGTAAATGCACTTTAGAGCTTTGCTGGAGCTGTACTGGAGTGCTGAATGCTTGTGGGACTGGGAAGGAGGCAGAATTACGCTCGTAGTTGTTATTTGGTCTTACATATACGGGTGTAATTTCCAAGGCTTCTATTCAAATACTGCTGGAGCAAGGCTGAAACGAGCATTTATCACTTTTATTATTCTCAGATCCCGAGGTGCTTGTGAAGACTTGAACTTTTTGAGGTTCTCACGTGCAAGAGGACCCAGTTATTTCTTGAGGACTTCACAAGACCATCTTTCGCATGCTCGCAGATTGAAGCAGTGACAGACAGGTTAGATAGCCATTGAAGGAAAAATAATATACATTGCGCCCTATTTTCAGATCTTTGCCAAGGGACCAAGATACCTTTTTCCCTTTTGCTATTGTGCTGAAAGCCTGGAGAAAAGTTTGGGTATCCAGTCGCTTAAGTCATTAAGAATTTAAAACGTAAGACGATATTCTTTTTTAGGCTGCGCTGGTAGAGAAATAGACATTTTTGAAATCTTTCTCTAAGGTACTTATAGTATTCTCTCTGTTCTTCCTAAATAATCTCCTACTACCTGTTTTTCCTCTCTAGTTCTCAATTTTTGAAGGCCTCTTTGGGTGTATTTTTTATTTTATTTTTTAATTTAAGTTCAGGTTTTAGCTATTCAGATGCCTCTAATACGTCACACGCAATATAATGAGCCAGCCACCTCCTGCCCTCGCAGTGGGACCTGGACTGCAAAGGCTTTAAAACACTGCAGGACCGTGATGGCCAAGCAGATGCACGAGGCACTTAAATGGAAGGAAAGTGAAAACAAAATAACTGTCTATGAGCAGTTGATGTGGAGTATAAGTTGAGCCAACATCTTTATAAAGAGCATCTTTAAAAACAGAGCAGCATCTTTAAAAACAGATTACCTTTGAACGTGTACAGAGTGAACCCAGCCCCGTAGGTATGAATATCCTGGTGGTGTAAAATCAGAATATGGGTCACGCAACACTGCTGTGAAGGGAGCGGAAGGCGGTGGCTTTGTCAGTTTTGCCCGTACACACATTTTCCTCAGACTCAAGGCTTTATGTTGCTTTGTACCGTTGTCTCCGCGCGTCTCCTGTGCGTGAGCAATCCCAATAGCTGTAAGGCCTCTGCAAAGCTTGTGGTGTGTTTCTGTTTCAGGGTGGCAGCTCTGTTTTGGAACTTTGTTTTGTGTTCTGGGTGAGTGTTGTTCGTGTGATGTTATGGGAAAAGCGGGGGGGACGCTTCTCGGTGACGTTCAGGTCTCTGTGTCTGGGATCAGTCATCTGTGATGCCACTGTTCCTTGCAAGATCCGTTTGTTTGGTGAATGTGCATTCTTTCAAATATTTTTATGCCTTATTATGGAGGGAGAAGCCAAGACATGAAGCGCTCAAGTAGCTGACTTGGGATCACGTGGCAAGAGCTTGGGGACACAAGTGTGGGCCCTGCCCTGCCTCTTCTGGGACAGGGATTTTGTATCCCATACAAACATGCCCTTCTGTATTCTTACTCCCACTTACGTTAGCTGCCGGTTGTTTTCGCAGCGGCTTTTTATAGCATTTTATCCAGTTTTGCCAATAGGGAGAGCACCAAGAGGGAGGGTGTGCGTGTCTAACGGCATTGCCACGCGCGGGACGGTCTGCCTGTGCGCAGGCTCGGGGACGGGCTGCCGACAGGTTGCCTTCGCTGCTGCTTTGGCTTCAGGAGGCTTTTTCTCCCTGAAAGTACATTGCAAGAGTAAGCGATTCGGAATTCTCTCAGAGCCAGTGGAAAGCCTGATTTTAAAACAGCAAGTGATGTTATTCCAGATGTCCCTATTTAGAACTCAGCAATAGCATCTTTCTTCTCTGTGCAGCAACTTCCGTGTCCACTCTGGTTTTCCCTTTGAAAAGAATGAGGGTGGTTCAGTTTAGAGCTCTTCCCCTGGATTGTCAGTCATCAATTTATCTGTATCGATGCGTAAGGAATTTCTGTTGGGACTGAACCCTGCTAACCATGTCCATCTTCTGAGCAGTTAGGACTAATTCTTTTCTTAAAATGGAATCATTTGGACTACATCAAAGGCACCGTATATCTTCTTATATTTAATAATAATCAACTGCTTAAGGCAAAAATTTTTTGCCACTTAGATTGGTTTTAAAGTAAATATGCTCTGTTCCATCCAACGCCAGATTCTGGTCTTGCACAGCTGTGCCGTTGGTGGAACTGCTTATTTCAGTGTAGTTAGTCCAAATTATCTGAAATAATGGCTATCTGGCTAGTGATTTCTGTAGTCCACAGCTCAGGGTGATTGCAGGCAGGATTCCCAAGTCCTGTAGACCTACAGAAATCATTAGTGAAATGGTCACTGAACCAGTTAATGTGTATAACTGCAGAAGGAGAGTCATTTTGACGGGACGAGGGGATATTTAATGTCCCTGAAAAGCAGATACCCACAGCTCTCTTAGAAAGGTGTTCTGTATTTAATTTTCTACATACTTTGTTTTGTTGCGTCACAGCTTTCTGTGCTCTTGATTCAACACAGAGAAAATGAAGAGTCAAATTCTTTCCTCTTTATTTGCATTCTGTGCTTAAAAAGGATGATGATACTCCAGGATATCTCATACCCACAGCAGAGCTGCATCTTTTGCCTTCCTGGAGAGTAATATTCATCCATTAGAACAAAAAGCCACCATGCTGACTTGGTAGCGTTCAGCATGCTTTTTGCTTTAACATGAATTACTCCATAAAGTGCAGCAAAGAATGAGGGTCGTAAGTTTAAACTTTATTCAGAGCCGTAACTCTTTTCCTGCAATGCTATATAACTTCACTAGTCAAGATTAGTCCCTTCTCTGGATGCGGGAGCTGTATGCGTCTGCACGCTTCTCATTTGGGTTTGCAGCCGCTCCCCAGAACACCGTGTCTCACAAAAAACATTAACATGCACCCCCAACCCAGAATATCCAGGCTAGGATGAACTCCTTTCACCTCCTACGTGCGTTTTTGCGCAGCATTAGGAGACGGGGAACTCCTGACTTTATTTGCTTCAGGGCAGCAACAGCTAAGTGGCTCGGGTTGACTAAGATCTCATTCATGTTTTATGGACTTGGTTTTGCCAGGCCACAGAAAGCGGAAGGTTGCAGCGTCCCTTGAGATGTCAGAGGGGGTTTGTTGTATTTTACTGTTGTAGCATCCTTTGGAAGGATGGGATCTCACCATTGCACGTAACCTCCCTTTTCCTTGGCTGATACAAACGATGGCTTTCTCTCAGATTCAATTATTCAATGGCGGGAGGGGGGGAAACCCCAACAATTATTTGTTGGATGAAGATCTGCACTTATTGCTAAGGAAGCATGTCTAATACCAATCAGGATTTATTCCTGGATAGTGTTTTCCCATAGTTCCCTGCCTCCAAGTGTTCGAAGGGGATAGATGGGAAGCTAGGAATAGTTCTGCTGTGTAAGCAAAGAGACTGCACTCTTATTCGGACCAAACTTAATCCTCTTTTGGGTCAGAAATAACTGAATTAAGTTCAACGTGGTTGATCTTTTTTTCCTGCCTCGTACCTAGCGTAGTCATTTAAGCCCGTGCAAAGTTAGTGCTAAGTGAATGTAAAATGCTGCCAAATCACAGGAATAGCTTTTCATCCACTTAGGTGTTACTTCGGACGTGCCTTACTATGTGTGGCTGTGAGTGGTGGAAAATGGGGCCCATTAGGGTTAGTAGGATATATTTCAAACTCTGGAAAGTTTGCAAAGTTTTCAGTCTTAAGGACTTGCGTGAGGCTGAAGGTGCAGTCCATATCCAGTTGTACACAGGGATACTTTTGACTGGAGAAAAGGCAAGCTGAGCTTTGTTTTCAGGTATGATTTACAGTTGCCTTTGAGATCATTCGGCAAGTAACTGGAGCTGGGTTTGAAGCATGCGTTTTGTGGGTGTGTTCAGCAGAGAGAGGCCTATAATCCAGCTGCCACCTTTAAAGAGGCCATTTTTAATGCATTGGTGAGGCCTCACCTTGAGTGCCGTGTCCAGTTTTGGGCCCCTCGCTCCAAGAAGGACCTCGAGGGGCTGGAGCGTGTCCAGAGAAGGGCAACGGAGCTGGTGAGGGCTCTGGAGCACGAGTGTGGTGAGGAGCGGCTGAGGGAGCTGGGGGTGTTCAGCCTGGAGAAGAGGAGGCTGAGGGGAGACCTTCTCGCTCTCCACAGCTCCCTGAAAGGAGGGGGTAGCCAGGGGGGGTCGGGCTCTTCTCCCAAGGAACAGGCAATGGGACAAGAGGAAACGGCCTCAAGTTGCACCAGGGGAGGTTTGGGATGGATATTGGGGAAAATTTCTTCACGGAAAGGGCTGTCAAGCATTGGAAGAGGCTGCCCTGGGCAGTGGTGGAGTCGCCATCCCTGGAGGGATTTAAAAGCCGGGCAGACGTGGTGCTGAGGGACGTGGGTTAGTGGTGGTTTGGGCAGTGTTGGGTTGACGGTTGGACTTGACAATTTTATGATTTAATATTGGGGAGCACTCGTTTTGCTCTTTGTGTAACTACCCAAATCTCTGTAGCCCTTATTCATAAAGGTCATAGTGTTGCACTCTATGCTTCTTTCCTGCATTGAGAATGGATTTTGGAAGTGGAGAGGAAAATTAATCTGGTTGTTGTTGCCTTGTAAATAGAGCAGGCCAGGCCGACGGGTTGGAAGAGCACAGCTCTGCTGAAATGGGCAGGGCTGAGGTCAGCTAGAGATCCATGAGCAATACACGGTGTTGGATGAATAAAGGTTCATGTGTAATCACTAAAGGTTTATTGGATGAATAAGGGGATAATGGTTGTTATTAGACAAGCCTCTGTTGGTAGGAGGCTGGGACCCCGTATGAATTATTGCAGTAATATTTGCATTTCTCCAAAGCCTCAGATACTGTCTTATGTGGAACTGGGAAACACGTTCAGATTGATTTAGAAAGGACTGTGGTGTAAACCAAAGACTGGCTGGAATACGATAAATAACATCTTATCTAACCTCTTTAGCAATGATTTGGACGAGAAATTGCTGTTTCTGAGGAGTCCAAACACGCAGCCTTAATGCAAGACCCTGCACTGAGGATTTTGCTGTCATCCTGAATCTATCTTGTAGCAGGATTTTAGCAAAAGATCTATAGATAATTCTTATCCTGCAGCCAAACAGAGGACCTGTTTATTTTGTTAATGGCACCAGTTACACAGTGTAAGTATCATTTATACCTCGGCCCCGGCGCTTGGGTCAATGGATCAATGTACCTGCAACTATGCAGACATGGGAGATGGAACGTGTTTTCCTGAATTTTTAGGTACCAGCTGAAAAGGCATGGCTTGTTTTTCATCTTGAGGTGGCATCATCCAGGCCCTTAATTTTCGTTTGGTTTACTCCCCTTTGAAATTTTTAAAGGATGATATATTTCACTGACATTTCTCAGCTTTAGCAGCAAAATTTGAAGGAAATTATGAAAAACTTTCGATGAAGTAGGGCAGTCCAATATGGATGTCCATCTTCAAAAGAACGAAAATGTTAATATTTGGAGGACTGGAGAAACTTTTTACTTGATGACAAATCGGTGTTTACAGTTAGATTTTGTCAAAACCAGCCCTTGCTCCGGGGGCAGGGGGGCGCACGCAGTCCCTACAGTTACATCCCCGGATGCAATTCCCAGTCTGACCCCCCCCCTTATCCCTTCACCAAGAGTTCCTGTTGATTTCAGGTGTGAGTAAGTGGCTGCTAATTATAAAATAATACTAATAATCTGTATTTAAGGCTTCTTCTGATCTTACTGATATTCGTGGACTTTTTTGTCTTAATCCTGGCTTTCTCGTACTGATTTGTTTCTGAGTTGACTGCTTGCAGTTCATCATAAATAGTCTTTCTGCTCCGTAAACTCAATTGCTTGTCTAAATTATCTTCCTGGAGCCCCAGTATCTCGTTAAAGACATTAATGTCTTTTAGAAGGCCTTCCAGTGGTTCCATATGGAAACCACAAAGCAGTTGTTACCGTCTGACTCGCTTCACCGCGTCTGTCCCGCATTGATCTGCGATGTCTATATGCTGTCAGGGATATGACTTAGTTTTCCTGCCCTCCTGGCCACTGGGGCGTGTGAGCGCATTAGGCAATGTGATTAACCTTTGGGAGCCATGGCTGCCTCCTCCTCCTCCTCGCTTACCCTCCCCGGAGATTGTGTACAGGGCATTGGAGTCGTGTGTGTTGTTTAATTAAGTTATATAGGGACGGCTGATGTGGCAGTTTCTACCTTTGGTTGCCTCATAAAACCATCTGGTGAACATTTTCTCAATTAGTTGAAGTAAGGTCAGAATTAGTCTCTCCCTTTAATGTTGTTTCAGTCCTAACATTAGTACTATTCAGGTGCAAGGGCATGTTTTTAGTGTCTTTTAAAGTAGTATTTGGTTCAGCCTTTTAATTATCTGATGAAATTGCAGTGTCATCTCC
This sequence comes from Chroicocephalus ridibundus, assembly GCF_963924245.1. Taxonomy (NCBI): domain Eukaryota; kingdom Metazoa; phylum Chordata; class Aves; order Charadriiformes; family Laridae; genus Chroicocephalus; species Chroicocephalus ridibundus. The sequence goes on along the minus strand of NC_086306.1, from coordinate 2,374,299 downwards.
AAGGCCAAATATTATATCGTAAAGGTTTCTGCATAATATATCCAAATGCCTTCTTCAATGAGACTGAATCTGTTCTCATCTTAACTTCACTGACTTTGGTATAATTGTGCTCTTATTCCTGGTTTATGCTGGTGTGAATGAGGTCCTTGTTCTCCTCCGTCAGCTTCTCTGTCCCTTTGGTAATGAGGGATGTTGATGGTGCCTGAGGGCTGGCGGCGAGGCTAGTTCTAACTCCGTAATAGTATGCTAGATGTCCTACATCTTTTCGCCCTGTACTGTCAGCGGAGGGGCTTTAATGGACCTTATGTTGTTGCAGCGTAGTCCCAAAGGTGCTCTCACATCTATTCTGTACTCTGCCCTTGGACGTTCCCAGCTTATTTCTTATTCCTGCTTCAGAGATCCAGTGACTGGAGTAGACGCAAAAGTATTTCATGCAGGTGTCTCGCTCGCTCCCTGGTCCTTTTGCACCTTCTCCCCATCCTCCTGCTTGTGGAAAAGGAGTTGGTCCGTTACGGAAGCACGTTGCTGGCTGTTCCAACAATTAATCTGAGGCTTTTGATCTGGACCTTCCTGCCTTTTATCCCTTGAGCCATGTAGAAGGAGATTGAGGCAAAGCATTTTTCTTAGCTGGATCTGGCAGAACTCTGACACCTGCGAGAAAGAATTAGTTATGCACACGACGTGTTTCCAGGAAAGGGGACAGGCCTATTAAAGGTTTGTACCCTTTGGGAGATTAGCTCCTCGTTTTATTTAATATCGGCTTGTTATACACTGCACAGTGCCACACAGATTAATGGTTATAACAGGTATGTAGATACAGTTAATATCCTCTTGGTTTGTTAATCCGCTTAATACTTGAAGTAAATAAGAAAGTGGCATGGAGTACACTGTGCTCTTAAGGCAGCTCTGGGCCTGGGGTGTTTGTTATTACAAAGGAAAGGAGGAATATCCAAAACAGGGGGATTTTTCCTCCATTCTTTTTGCGGGAGCAGCCATAAGGCGCTCCGGAGTTTTGAAAGCAAAGATCTCTTCCAAGGGCTGAATGAGAAGAGCGGGATCCCTGAAAAGCAGAGAGGGAAGCACCCATTACTGTGGTCGTTGGGAATTTGGGTTGGTTTTGAATGGCAATGTCAAGTCTTTCATTACAAGCTCCAGAACTGAGCCAGGAGCCTCCTGGTTGCAGGTGCAAACGATAACTGAGCAGCGTTGAACTGGGTGGGATAAATGCCAACCCTTTTCACGGTCTGACCTCGCTCGGGTTCGGTCTGTACAGCTGCAGGCCGGTGTTCGCAGATGACAATGACGATAACTGACGCTGTTTCTCTCTCTAGCTGCATGGCGCATTTTTTCTGTGAAGCGTATCAGCTAATAAACAGACTCGTAATGTTGTTGAGACTGCTGTTGCTGCAGGACCTGATAAACAAGGAAGTGTTCCGATATCGGATTCTGCTGTTGTCTCCTTTTTGGACAGGTTTCCAATTCTGTTATTGACCTTAAACTGGCCACTTGGGCAAATGCTATTCTCAGAGTCTTCAGCACCTGCTTTTTGGATTTTCTTCCTAACTCAGGGAAGGGAAACATTGGGATACTGTTGGCTTCATGAAGTTTTAATAAATTTCCAGGTACAACGGCTTGAACCTGCTCTGGCAGGGGATTGGACTAGATGATCTCCAGAGGTGCCTTCCAACCCCTGTCATTCTGTGTGATATGTTCACATTGTTATGAAACGTTTTCTGATACATTCTGGTTTTTAATTGACCAAAATATGTTTGAGACCACCCAAAGAAAGTCCAATTAGCTTGTCAGTAATATTTTATATCCATTGTTAATTTTGAAATTCATCCTCAGAATCTTGAATTAAAATATCTTCATTGTTTCCAAAGAAAATCAGTGTTACGTTCCAGCTCTTGACGGGCTCTGAGGATTGCATTATTCAGCAACCTAAAGACTGGACCTTGGCTGAAGAAATGTATTCCCAGCACTTATTTTGTATGCTAAGTAGTAACTATCTGCCAAGAACGTTACATTTAAGCAAACGAACAGGATCTGGTTTTATGCACCTTTGTCCAGATGCATAAGCATCTACTGAAAAATTAGCAGTGCTTTGAGATGGGAAGGATCATATATTTGGTTTTCCATTGTAGAATTCAATCTGTTGAATACGTACTACTTGAAAAAGCTGCTATTGAGAGTTGGTCACTTTTATTTACTACTGAGAAATTCCAGCAGCGGTCTGCCTGTGTTCTGCGGGTAGTTTCGCATTAAGCATTGCATGGGAGGGCTGTGCAGAAGAGCACGGACGCGGGCAGAGCGGCTTCTCAGCTCTGTGTCCTGCAATCGTTCTTCTGAGCTTAGCAATTCCATCCGGCCACCAGGAGATGAGCGGAGCTTCCCGAAGCGTGATTCAGTGCCTCTAAACAACAGACGAGTTTTATGCTGTTAGCTTTAAGCCAGCATAACCAAATACCAAATTCTGCTATTTTTGGCTACTTTCAGTGATGTCAAATGCAGCTGACTGCTTGTTCCGCTACTGAGATTCCATTGGCTTCAGCTGATTTCAGATTTATACCACCGAGACAGGCGATCATAGCCAATGAATCTACAGAAGACTACACTGGGTTGTAAAAATTTGTGGTTAAGATGCCGACTTGAGAAGCCTGGTTTTAATTCTCTGTCCTGCCATGCATTTCCTGGGTGACTAGCTGTGCAAAACTTCCACGGATGGACCACATCTCATTTTAGGCACTAAAATTGCCCTATGGGGCATCTCCGGCTGGCAGAGACAGGCAGTTCCCGGGACCGATTCATCCCACTGGAATCCAGCCGTTGCCGGGGACTGCCTCTCTGGGTTCTCTCCGCAGGTTTTCCATACAAAATGTGGGACAACTGCATTTCCACCTAGGATGCCTCGGCTAAGTTTCCCATTGAAACTCTGCTCTTGAGTTCGCTGTCTCGAAAAACGGCGTAATAACTATTCTTTATCTTACTGCAGGCACTTGTGGAAGAAATCTATTATGGTTATTAATTTCGCAGTGCACTTTCTGATTTACTTTATTCGTTCAAAGGGAAACAAGTAAACAAGAGAACTCATTAAATAGTTGGAATGTTAAAACTTTGCAGCCAAACCTGACGCTTAACAAGTACATTATGAGTGTTGCATGAGGACTTCATCTTTTATATGGCACCTTGTTTTGAGTGATAATGTAGTGGTATCATTTGATTAAATGTTACTTTCCCTTTTTTCTCCTGGAATGTGCTGCTCCATTTTCTCTAATAAAGGTGTTTTCCACTAAGGCTGCCCTAGCTTTCACACAGGCTGAAATAGTTTCCCTTTCCCAAGGGAAAGAATGTAATTAAGCATTTTGGTTATGTTAGGCTTCATATCAGGGCTGTGCTTTTGCAGGAAAATAATAAACAGATTAGTAACATTGCCAAGAAGAGATTTAGAGTATCATCTCTGATTAAGCTTTTCAAAACCAGCCAGGCAACAATGGAGAGAGGTTAAAGCTGTAGAAAAGCACAGTGGGGAAAAAAAAATGACTAAATGGTTAGTTTGGTTCGGCTTATTCTCTCGCAAAGCGGTTGTTGAAGGCAGCGTCGCAGAAGAGACTGAGGGCTGGGGGTGAGGCCTGCTGGGGTGTGTTCCTTGCTTTGTTACTGGGTTCTGTAAACACTCGGGGAAATGTATTTCCTCTTCTGTCACCTGAAATTTTGGGGAGTACAGGTGATCTTTTTGGTTGTTCTTTTTATAGCATCTCCTGTACGAATCTCGGCTGTCCTCTCTAGGCGGTGCTGTAATATTAATATATGTAGGAGAGCTTGTAGAATCCTACAAAGCAGCCTCAAGACTCTTGCCCCTTCTTGCTGACGTTGCTCCGGTTGGGCTTGAGGCCCTTCAGCGATCACCTTGGGTCGGCTTCGTCCCAAAGCAGGGACTGAGCGCTCAGTGTGGCTTTAAGTAGAATTATGGCTGCAGTGAGGCTTATTTCCTCTCTTGCAGAAAAAAAAACCCACTGTAAACCAAAGCAAAGCAGATTCTTCCGTGTGGGTTTGTGTTGTTCTGCTTCAGCCGGTCTTCCTGTGCATTTTTTTCCCAACGGTGCAGACTGTGTCACCTCCGGGCAGGATTACTGCAACGCGCACCCCTCCAGGCTCTCTTTGGAGAAGACTTGGATGCTTTGGCTGATGCAATGTGTGTTTTCCTGGCCATCTCTGAGTTTGCCTTTTTTTCTTGGACTAAGGTGTGTCCTTGCTTTGTGTCACTAGGAAAGACTATCTGGTACCCAGGTTTTGTTGAGGACTCTCTTCTGATGGGCTGTGGGCAGCTTGCAGCACGGTACCTTCAGCAGATCTGGGAACCTTTTAATGCCCTGACGCTTCCGCGGTGTGCTGCTTTATATCCCACAGGTGCGCAGGCTTTCTCTCTCTTCCTAACAAATTCCAAATACAACTCATGTAGACCCTGAGACATCTCGTTGCCCACTGGAGACTCCTTGCTCTTCCATTCCAGGGTCAGAAGAGGGTCTGGAGAATGGCCCTGTCTGTCTCGTTGCTGAAGAGCAGCAGAGTTGTAGCTCCATGTCAGCCGTGTGAGTACAGGACTTGCCAAATGATCTCAGGGAAGAATTTGGGCCCGTATATGGAATTTTTTAGGTCTGTATGGAAATCTTAGGTGGCTTGTCATCACATTTTACCAGACTCTTCTATAAGATAAATCTCATTAACTGCAGAATTCTTCCTCTCCTACGTCAGGAGGCGCGACTTACCTGCAGGTCCTGTTTTGACTAGTTTGCCTAGTAGCAAATTTCAGTCCAGTTCCCGGCATTTAGGCAAATCCAACAATGGTTTCTTTGATACTAGTATTACTGGAGGAAAAAGGGAAAAAAAAAAAAAAAAGCAGCCCTTAAAGAAATACTCTGGCCTCGTTCTCCCCCAGTTCCCTGCCCTCTCATCTCAAAAGGAATTTCTTGATTCTTCTTTCCAACACAGTTATAAACTTAGCTTAAAGGGAAGGGGAAAAGAGCTTTCTTTCTGCCTTTCTGTGTCTGCTCCCCTGAGTGCTTCTGTTTTCAGTCATTCAGCCTGATCTCTGTGCAGCAGGGCTTCTTGGATGCTGACCACAAAGAAAGGAAAGAAACGCTTTGAGTTGAAGTTACTCGCTAACTTTTTTTTTCCCGTTGCCTCCGAAAATTTCCTAATGGCGGGGGAACATCAGGAGTCCAAGGTTGCAAGCGTGCAGCTTTGACTGTTTCTCGAGGCTTTGAAATCTTGTTTGAAATCACGCAGACTTGTCCACGCGGACCTACTAGTAATTCTAAACCATTTACTGCCAAAGATGGCTCCCCTCGAGGAAGACAGCAGCACCAAGCATGTGCCGTAGGGAAGCTGTAAAGGCCTTTAAGTGGCATTCATGTAGAGGTCATCGGGCTGTATTGTTTTCCACAAACAGAGAAGCCCGTTTGTCCCCACGCCGTGTTAGTGTGTGGGGCTGCCCAGGCAGTGGACGTGGTGGTGGCTGTAGGTGAAAACTGTTCCTTCCCCAAGTGCTCTTTGATACGGGCCTTGCGTTGCACGGGGAATGGTGTGGCAGGGAAGAATTGAATTAATCATATTCATTCCTCATATCCATTGCTGTCTTTTTTTTTTTTTTTTCCTCCCATCTCCATTTCTTTTTTTTCAGTTCTCCTCACTTCTGTAATACTTTCACCTTGCCTTCCTCAGTCTCTTCATTTCCCGGTTTACAAAGCAACAGGGATAATGCAGCCAGGATCAAAATGTCAGACTTGGCGCTCTGACTGGATTTAAAATCAAACAAAAAGATAGTTCTTAGTCTTCCTGTAAGCAAGTTCTTGCAAACAGCCCCTCCCCAGCTTTCTTGTAGGACCCCTTCGGGTACATATGGGCAGATTCAAGGTTTGATATTTCAGGGTGGAGTGCGGGCAGAAGTGAACATTGGGTCGGTGCAATGCTCTAACCTGGTTTTTTTATGTCATCCGTGCTTTAACGGAAGGAGGAAGCGTGTGCATCTGTGAATGACAAAATAGCTTTGGAACATTTGAGGTCACCTCAGCAGAGAATAACTTACAGGAAGACTATATGAGATAATACACCGAACATGTACTGCCGCTGCTATGACTATGTAAGTGAAGATACATAGTCCATTTTTATGTGTGTGCACCGTTTGTCTTCTATTCGAGTTTATAAGCCAGACAGTGAGTTAAATGCTAGACTTGTCTCCACGTTTCCCAGCAGCCTGGCTTTATAAAGAAGATCATCTTCAACGCCCCTCCACCTACCTCACATTTTAGATCTCGCACAGTCCAGGTCAGATATCTGAAAAAGTTGACTTTTTCTCTGGCTTCTTGACAAGCGCTGAGGTAAGGAGTGCGAAATTAGCAATGACTTAATGGTGCTTTGTGACCACTGTTATGTCTTTAGAATTTTAACTCATGGGCTCGTAGGAAGTTTCAGATTAGACCTGTGGATCGGTTAATCCAGCTTCCTCCTCAAACCAGAGCTCATCTTTAAGTTCACTTGGCTTGTCAAAGGTCTCTTCTGGCTGTCTGAAAAATCTTGAAGGACACAGATGCAGTAACTGCGGTGCAGAACCTGTTCTAGAGTTTACCAGCTGGAAATGGTAGAGGAGTCCTTATGATTCAGAGTGCGTTACCTGCCTGCCCTGTGCGGGGGTGTATGTATATACCCGGTTTCACAGTGTCGTGCCCTGAGTAACAGTAATAAAATCCGTGGTTTTGCTATTTGCTTTTGGTGTGCGCTGGCGTCGCTGAGATGGCAATCTGTCCCGACTATTACAGAGGATCAGATTATTGCAAACGTTCTTTTCGTTCCTCTCTCTTCTTTATTTGCTTGCTGACGTTGCCATTTGGCTTCTGTCTTGCTCGAGGATATTCTGGTATAAACCCCCTGTTTCTGTTGCTGGATTGGGGTCAGAAGGTGGTCTGAAGGAACGATTAACTGCAAAGGTGCAGAAGCTGATAAACCCTCATAAAAACCACTTGTAAGAATGAAGCCAAGAATATATATTTAGAAATCCATTTAGGTCTCACCATCTTGCTTAAAATGGAATTGGATAATAATACCTGGCTGGGCAATGCAGTTAATGAAAAGCACCAAATGTAAAAGTTACCAAATGTAAAAGTTGAATTTTTTATGTGAGCTTTGCTTTTCCAGTAAGCTTTTAAAACCCTATTCTCATTTTAAGCAATCTACTGATACATTTAACAAATGTCAAGATGAAATGCTTCAGCAGAGATCAAAAAGACCGGGGGTTTTATTGTACTACTCTTACAGCACTGATAGCCTGTATTGAACTTTCATGCTAAGGATCAATAGCTTTATTTGATCAAATATGGTGAACTATCAAAGCCATCAGGCTCTACCTAAAGGACACTTCAGATTGAGCTGTCTCCCTTGAGAGCGCTCGGACTCTTGAATTTGTGCTTTGATATTTGCTCACGTCCCTGCTTATTTTGAAATTGTTTTTTCATTTGTTCTTTTTTTTTTTTTTTTTTTTTCCCAAATACTTGTATTGTTGTATATTCATGAGTGTTCTCCGTGCCCTGGCCCGGCATGTGGAGATCAAAGCCACTGCTTGCGACCGCGAGGTCAGTGCTGGTCCTGGCAAAGTGTTTGGGTTTATCTCAATGGCGTATTTTGAGCTAATCTCTCGAAACCAAAACTCGGTGGTGTTAGAGGACTTGAAATCGCAAGAAGGGACACAGCAGGGCTGGGAAGTTCAAAGGGACCTGTCTGTTGGGGGTGAGGGGGACAGGAGCCCAGGGTGAGCTCTTGGTGCCCATGGGGGTGGAGGAGGAGGGGGAAAAGGGTGCTTCTCCTCAGGCTGTGAGCTGAACAATTTGCCCCACAAACTCCCCAGTCTTCCCCCTCCCTCCCACCTCCGTGGTGAGTGGTTAAAAGCTCTCAGCTGGTGAACTTCGAATAAACATTTGGTGTTTGTCAGTCGAGCTGCTGAAAGAGGAAAGTGGTGGGAGATGGGTGGAGGTGGCTGGGGGAGAGGAGGAGAGTGAGGACTGGAAGGATGCAGGGAAGGAGAACTAAAAAATACTAGAATTGAGCTTTCAACCATGTTTTGGACCAGCTTGGCTAAAGCAGCATTTTAGTCTGAAGAAAAGGAATGGGAAAAGTTGTAGGAAGCTGAGATGCCGCGGGGAGGGCTGTGGTGCAGGTTCTGGTGGGTGGAGGGGGGTCTGTGAAGCCCTCGGAGCCGCATGTTTCGCTCTGACCATGTGTCCCGAGTCACGTACCTTAAGGCTGCTTCTAGGGGCAAAAACACGCTTTAGCTTCTCTGCTAAGCCAGCTGGCAGGCTGATCTTGTGGAGAACACGTGTGTGCATCCCTGTGGGATGAAGGAGCGGGTGAGTAAAGCTCCTCTGTAGCGATGCAGGGGTCAGAGTAAACAGGCGTCCTTGTGGTGACAGCCTGTAACGTTAATAAAGAAGAAATACCAGAACCTACTCGGCACACGAGACTGAAAGCGGGGTTTTGCTCTGAGAGGGGAATTACAGCTCAAGAGAGGAGGAGAACATTCCTAAGAGTGGTGTTACAAGGAGGAATGTGGCTTTCTTTTCTCCTCCTTGCTGCTTTCTCAGCAGGCGGAATTGTATCAGTGTAATGATATAATCCATTATATGCGGGAGGTTGGGAGCATCGCAGGCTGGGCAGGAAAAATCTCTCCATTAGAGAGTCTTGGGGGTCCGAGAGTCTGAAGATTTGAGGAGATATTTCAGTAGTTCATTAAATTACTCTGTGGTGAACCCAATTCTATTTCACCCGTTGCAGCAGAGCTTGTTCATTTTTGTACCAAACAGAAATTGGCAACCAAATCCCTGGCCTGCTAGCCAGACCTTTCCTGGTGTGAAAAGGTCTTGAATTTGAAGTAGATGCAATACAACCTGAGAAATGCAGCTGTCCTCGCAACAAGTGTGGAGCAGTCCGGCTTTCCCCAAACACCACCGTGAAGTGACTGCTGTTCTCCAGGCCGTTTTTAAGCCATTCCCGCAATACCATGAACGGAGACATTCATGCGGTTTTCCAAACATGTGCAGAGCTAAATATTTCTGAGCTGTGGGTTCCGGCTGTGCTGTGCTGTGCTCTCAGATCTGAGGAAGCTTGGGGAGCAGAGGTTAACCTCCTCATCTGAGCCACAGACCAGCCTCTTCCTTCTGGTTAGGTGGTTCAGAGAAAGAACAAGCCTGAAGCATGGCTCCATCTTGACTTTTTCTTTTATTTGTGAGTGCTGATGATCCCGGTTACGATTCCTGGCTCGCTGCTTTCTTCATGCTGTTTTGTACTGAAAGACGGGATGGGGGAATGCCACCGTGTGAACAATTTGGTTAAGGATCAGTCTGTGGATCTGTGAAAGTCTTTTCAGCGGTCCCCTTACCAGAAAGTGGCAAGAGGAAAAGGTCTGTGCCTGCTTCTAGTGGAGGAAAAAAATGCTGCCAGTCCTGTTGCCGAGGAGCTGGCTGTTTAAATTAAAGGATAACTTAATCCTCCTTGTTCTTCCTCCCGTTTTTACAACGCAGCTGAGTGTGAAAGTTGGGCGGTTGGTCTGCAGTTCTAACGCCCCGGTCGTAAGGCTGGGCTGACTGCTCCGGTGGCCAACGTGGTGCCCTGCCCAGCCAAGAAGTCTCTTCACTTGGTTCCCACGTGGGTAAGATCTCACTTTATTGTGCAAGGTACTCCTGCGTGAAGTGCAGGAAGGGGTATGAGAACGCTGCTAGAGCCCCGGAGACAACGCCACCTCCTTGAAGGCTGGTGAGGGTATTGATTTCCGAGGACGCTGGGTGTGTAGGGTGCTGTTTCTTACTGTTTCTTACTGTATCATACTGGTGGGCCTATAAATTGGAAGGGAAAAAGGCTCTAAATAACTGGATTCCTGCTTAGGGTGGAGAGAGCATAAGAAATGGAGAGAGAAGTGCTTCCTGGTTATAGCTCAATGGAGCACTAGATTGCAAAAGTGAGTCTCTTATACACATCTGAATAAACTCCATATTTATGACCAGATACGGAAAATTGTAGAAAATCCTGTGAAGGGAGACGATTTCACAGGGGAAAAAAAAAAAAAAAAAAAAAAAACCGGTTTAGTAGTGGAACTCAGGGCTGCTATTCTCTCTTCTGCTGGTTCTTTGGAATTAGGATGTGTGCGAACAGTAATCTTAAACTGTACAAAAAGTGAGTTTCCTACAGATAACTCTTCCCTGCTGTCAGTCTGCAAAGATGTGCTCGGTGCAATAGAAATCCGTGCTGCTTGAGCTCTATCAGTCAGTATTTCCCAATGAGACTTTTTCTCCAGTGTTTTCTACTCCGCGGTGTTGATAGTTCTACCGCGATAAAGTCGCGTGTGAAGTACTCCGGTGGGTTCCCGTACAACCGGGCTGAAAGGTGAAGAGGAATAGTGTAGTTAAAGGGTCTGAAACTTGACCTCTGCCACGCACTCCCGTGTAATTCTGGGCAAGTTATTCAGTCTTTCAGTCACTTCTCCGCAAAATAGGGCCATCTCTCTTTCTGCCGGTCTCGGTTCAGGTAGGTGGATGCTGTTTTGCACGGGAGCTTGTACCTGCTTTGTGCGTACGTGTGATCTTGTACGATGGGACCCGGCTTTTGGGGGATGCTGCTGTGGCTGCGGGAATGATGGGGCGCTGGAAACGGCCTTTGTCTTGCCTCGGTAGCATGTGTGCCGTGGTTCTTGAATGCAGAATCCTCGGGTGGCGATAATATGTTGAGTAAACCAGAAAGGCGAAGGATTGTTCTATGCCAGCTGCCCTGGGAATGACAATAGTTATTTTCTTAAGCAGACTTGCTAATTGTGTGGGGTTATTAAAGCGACTGGATAATGGCTCCTTGCTTTCTCCAGGCTCTTTAGATTTCTGGTCGGTACCTGCTGGTCGGTTTTAGTGCTTTTCTTCGCTTTTAGATGCAGTATAATCTTTATACCTGCATTTGGAGATGCAAGTTGGTCTTACCTGATTACATCCACTGGGAGGGCAAACAATTCAGTAGGTTATTGGTTAAATGTGCCCTAAAATTAGCAACTGTTTAAGAGTGTTCTCGTTTTGTATTGAGAGACAACAGGAAACATGGTAATGTGGAACGGAAAATAGCATAATAGAGCGCACAAGCTGAAATTCACTGCCTTAACTGTCATCACATGGTCTAGGTACCATTTAAAGCCTCAAAATGGGATCTAAATTGCTTATAGGAGCTAGTCTTGTATCTCTTTATAGGGGATAAATTTCATCTTACAGCAATGCCCTTACTGATTGAAATAAATTGCTTTGGGGAGTTGATGTGCCTGGAAGCAAACGTGCTGGTTGGGGGATAACTAATATAACAGAAGATTTCTCTCCTGGTGTATATAGTTTCATTCATACGCTCACAACTACTACAGTAAAAATGTTACGAGTTTGCATATTCAAGCACAGAAGTGCTGAGCAGCCAGAGCTGTGCTTGAAAGTGATGGAAAACCCTGATCCCAACATGTATTACTGTCTATATCACATTCTAGGGCACTGGAAATTAAACACCTGAAGTTAGTGGTCTCCCTTGACCATAAAGGCCCTCTTTCCCTCAGTTTGCTCTTTGTCATTGGGACATTATGTCTTTTATCTCTTAGAGATGCTGTGAAAAATAAATTGTTTCTGAAAAACTCAAAAATAGAGTGCTGAGAGCAATAAAAAACCCAGTGAGGAGCTTAATTGTATCTTCAGGGAAGGTTTAGAGTAATATGCTGTAAATAAGGTGTAGGACCTCTCACTGAACAATAAAGGACATGACAAAGTATCGAATAGCTGTTGGTTAAGTGAGGAGAACCTGCTTTGTACATCATGGACCCTACGTCTGGGGAGAGTAGGGAAGAGATGAAAGAAGGGATGTGATTGTGAAAGATGGAACCGATCTGCATTAGGGCAATGCAGCTAACTTCAGGATGTACTGGACGACGGCAAAGCTAATATTTCCCAGCTTTCAGCTCTTTGTCTCCAAAATTGACTTTTGGGGAGCGTAATCTGTCATAACAACTGTAGCCTTACAGAGTCATAGAATCACAGAGCGGTTTGGGTTGAAGGGACCTTAAAGATCACCCAGTGCCACCCCCTGCCCTGGGCAGGGACACCTCCCACCAGCCCAGGTTGCTCCAAGCCCCGGCCAACCCGGCCTTGAACCCCTCCAGGGATGGGGCAGCCACAGCTTCTCTGGGCAACCTGGGCCAGGGGCTCACCACCCTCACAGCAAACAATTGCTTCCCCAGATCCCATCTCAATCTCCCCTTTTTCAGTTTAAAACCATTCCCCCTTGTCCTATCACTACCCTTCCACATAAAGAGTCCCTCCCCATCTCTCCTGTAGGCCCCCGTTAGGTTCTGACAGGCTGCGCTAAGGTCTCTCCGGAGCCTTCTCCAGGCTGAACCCCCCCAGCTCTCTCAGCCTGTCCTCATAGCAGAGGGGCTCCAGCCCTCGGATCATCTTCATGGCCCTCCGCTGGACCCATTCCAACAGGTCCATGTCCTTCTTATGTTGAGGGCTCCAAAGCATCGGTTCCTTGGGCGAGGATCTCCTTGAGTGTTTTGCTACTCGTTTTTAACCCTGCCCCTTCCAAACCCATAGGTGTAAAGGGGGATCCACTGGTTGGCGGTAGCATGTCATTATCTGATAAGTCGAGCAGGCACTAGAGGGAGATAGAGTTCTCTTCAGGTTTGAAACTCAAAGCATGGGGTTAACATGGACTGTGAGAACCTACCACACTTGTCGTTAGCTGACTAAGCTGCTTGATGTACTTTGGTGTGTATAGTAAGAATGTAATCCATCAAGAAATAGGAGATAATGACGTAAATGACACTGTGTGGATAGCTTGTTGTTGTGTGTTGCAAATGGAAGACGATGGCATTTCTTTGAGAAGTGTTGTGAAGAGGAGAAATAGTGCTGGAAGGTCCAAATCTTGCATCTGTCTTACAACAACTGTATTAAGGCGTTTTCCCCCAAAAGGCTTTCCCCTGTACAGCTGAATGTGACAAAGTTATACTCAAAGGTGACAAATAGATTTTGACTAGTGAAGGCTCTTTACTGCCTTTCCTGATTGACGTTATCATCCCCTTGTAAATAAGTGGGAATGTTTTAATGGACTGCCAGTTGCAGTAATGTTCTGAATTTCTTCCTTGGTCTCTGTTTTTCAGGAGCTGTGCAGCAAGATCGTCCAAGCAATTTTAACATATGTGGCTTCTCCATTACCAGGAAGACACAGTGCTGCGAACTTGGGGGAACTGGTAGAGGTTGCTTCACGCTACGATACAGGCTTTTCTTACTCAAGCATAATTACCTCTATCTCGATAAGGAATGAGAAGAGCCCAGTAAGAACTTCTGCCCAGTTCAGTGTTGTCACTCTCTTTTGACCGAGCCTATGAAAAGGATCTGTCTTCCTGACTGATCTCACACTGTCACATCTTCATGCTCCTGACCAGTTCTGTTAAGCGATGGAATGTATAAGCCCTCAGTAGCCACGGAGACGTGTTTCAGTGTTGACTGTTGCGGTACCTGCTCTGTTCCTAGTCAGTACCTTGACAACCAACTCTTACTAAGAAGAAGAAGCCTGAAAGACGTGTAAAGGCCAGCTTGCAGGTTCCCCTTCCCAGCAGATGAACTGGTTTGTTGGCTGGAAGATGTCGTTTCCTTATTTATGAGGGGAAGTGGCCACTATTGCACCAAACAAAGGGGCAAACTGGAGCCCGCAAGCATTATTTTCTTTAAATAGGACTAGATTCGGTCTTCTGACAAGGGGGCAGTCCAGATGCCTCTGAAAATCTCCTTATTTTGCTCTGAGGGTGCTGAAGGTGGCAGGAGCATCATTGCCTCAGCTGGAATGGAAGCTCCAGAACTCTTGCAGAGATACCATGAGGTTACAACTGGCAAGACGCCTTGGTGGCTATAGCATTGCCTCCTCCATCGGACATCCGGCAGTCACTCTGCAATGTCCTGCCTGTGTCCTGAATGATTCTGGGCCAGCTGAGCTTACGAGAAGGACAACTCACGGCAGTAAGTGTATGGCTTTACAGTTATTTGTGAATTTGTTGTTGTTGTTTTTTTCCTGTGTGAAATTATGCCTACATGGATATGTCTCTTTAATGAGAAGAAAAAAGATACTTAGTTGATGTTTAATGAATGAATGTCCGTACATACGTAGATTTAAAGTGTGATGGAAGTGCTCAGTGATACGGTGAGATCCCTCTACGTCTTGAGTCAAGAAAGTCCCGTACTGATCTCATTGGTGCCTATTTAACTCCCAAAGTTTGCTTTGACTTAGCACATTTAAAGAGGCATTTAATGTGGAGCGTTTAGCTTGTGTATGGAAACATCATTTTTGGATCCAGTGCTTACTAAGATAAAATAGTAATACCTGGTGAAAAAAATGAAGGTTTTAGCTGCTTGTTTGGTCTTGTCCAGTTTCCACCATAACTGAATTACAGAATCACAGAAATGTTGAGATTGGAAAGGACCTCTCGAGATGACCTAGCTCAGTCCCCCTTGCTCAAGCAGGGTCAGCTACACCAGTTTGCCTGGGAATGTGTCCAGTCAATATGTCCCTGGATGGAGATTTCACAACCACGCTGGACAACCTATTTCAATGTTCAACCACCCTCACGGTAAAAAAGTGTTTTCTTATGTTGAGATGGATTTAATCATCATCATTTGAGAATGCAGAGGAGACATTGGACTCTGTGTAGAGTTGAGACCACAGATAGCTTAACTGTGCACTTGCAGTAGCTTAGACTAGAGTGACCTTTGCCTCTGGGAAAATTATTTTTGCCAGTTAATTCAGGATAGATTTGATCTTCTGTCCTGGTTTGAGGGCCCAAACCGTATCTTTCATCTTCGGCCGCATCTCTCAGGTAGTGAGGACCTGGTGTGGACACTTAATTCTGGACAGATCTGCAGCTGGGTGTGGGATTTCTCTTACAGAAGATTTTTGGACACTATGTTGTAAACATAAAATTATAATGGACCTTCACTGTAGCAATGTAGAGTAACGTTGTCCTGGTAAGGATGACAGTGTGAGGTAGAGGACAAAGTAAATTAAACTGGTTTATAGCTGTGATAAACTACGGGTTTGGCAGAGTAAAATTTTGTTTGATAACGTAGGCATTTACTGACTTAGTTGACGTGTTGACTGTGGTGCTTTTGCTCTGTTATTCTACTGGCCTGCACGTTTTACTAAATTCAAAATACACTCATGGCTTTAGTGACAACTGGATCGAACAAACTGGTCCCTACAAATGTCCCGGTCATTGCTGCTAGTCTTGATGCTGAGCTGAAGGCACCCTGTTGGCCGTTGGAAGGTTTGTTGATGGATTTTTGGTTGTTTGTGTTCATCAATCCCCCCCCCTTCAGAGAAGGGGACAATGATAGTATCCAGCTAATGGCAAGGGCATACAAACCTGAAGAGAATTAGATCGTGTATTGGGGATGGAAGACGTGCTAATGCGAAAATAAATACCAAAGCTGGGGTGTGTAGTCGCAGATTGTGCGCACACATGTATGTTGTTGGTTGGTTGTTTTTTAAGGGAGTGTAAATCACAACATTCAATGCCTTTATAGGTACTTTGATGGACCGAGAACACACAAATGTCATTTCCAAAATTTCATCTAGCTCCTACTTCTGAAAAATTTAATATCCTAAAGCTCGCTTGCTTGCTTTAGTCCCTGAAAATGTGGTAGCTCTACTGGTAATATTTTTTTCCCCCACTTAACTGAGGAGGAGGGCTGATTTCGGGATATTTAATAAAAAGAAAATGGCATTTCAGTCTTTCATAATGTAACACTGCATAGAGCTATCACTTATCTGTTAACTGAAAACAACCTGGTATAAACCACACAGAATATAGAAGCTGCAGATGGAAAATTCTTCTTGCTTCAACCCACTTCCTTTTGTTGCATCAGCAAGAGAAGTATTTATATAGAAGATACAGTTCTCGCGGTGAGTGACAGATTACCATCTTTGCCCATGCACGTGACTCTTAATATATCTTCAGATATATTCTATTGAGTATGTGGGTGTCAAAATACAGCAAAATAATACATAGTTCTTCCAAGCAGCTCTACTTTGAGAAAGCTTATTGGTGTTGTCAGTTGTTACATGATGAGATGCACAAACTGCAGAGTGTGTATCCACTCTTCTTGAAACTAGAAGGGAACCGATATTCAATATTCCATGTGAGTTACAGTCATGATTGTCAGATGAAAGTAACATCCTGTCAGTTCTAATTTGCTGCTATTTTCCTGAAATTTTAAAGGGATGAATCCTTCAACATTCCTATTCAGGTGTCAGGCTTGCATCATGATGCGTTCAACCTGTTCCCTTTTGACATCCATCCTGGTAAGTGTAGCCCAAAAATACGCATCACTAAATGTTACGGAACATTCCTAATACATACCAGTAAAACCGGCAAATGGAAAGGATCGTAACTCCTAGAACTACTGAGCTGATTCTGTTCTTTGTTTGGCTTCACTTCTGTGTTTCTGTCAGAATACACGATAAATAAAAAGCCGAACTTGAGGTTGACAGTCTCAGTTACTTTTAATTAGGTTTAAATTCTGCATGATTGAAGTCAATAGTTGAAAATTGTCTTCGTGCCTGTGGTAGACGGTCATGAATTTGATTACTGGGAGACAATCTTACTAAATACAGGCTAGGTTGTTGTTTGCTGTGAATTATAGGTCTCTACTGAAGTAAATGGAGTTGGCGTATAGACACTGGAGGTGATTCTTCCATTTTGAGTATTTTTGGGGGGGTGTGTATCTTTTTTCATACATTGGTCCAAGCAAGTTAGCGATTTGGAAGCTGACATGCTAAATACAATAACTGAAGAGGGTGTGCAGAAGTTCCAAAAAGATGAAAAGTGTGTTAGCTCAGAAACTGGAGTAGGGTTAATTTTGCCATTCTTGCATGTATTTAATATTAAAAATGAAATGCAAGTAAGTTAAACTTTGCAAAGTGAGTTCAAAACATCAGTGTGGTGATATAGTGATCAAACACTTTGACTTTTCTGGTCTCTACTATCAAGTCCTTATCCTGCCCATCTTTTCTGAAAAGTAACTTCTGCAATTCCCATTTTAATGTGTGAACTCTACTGGCACAGAACTTGCCTATCGGTTGCCCATCGTAGGTCTCTTCTTGATCTCTGACTAGGAATTTCTCAGACCAAGGATGCTGCTTTCAGCAGGATCTAATTAGCCTTTGGCAGTGGTCGGTATCTATGAATATGTAACAGCACCAGTTCTTGGGTTTGGTCCTCAGACCTGCGAAACATCATACGTTGGCCCCACCAAAATCAGTGGAAGTTCAGTGCTGGGTCACCTGCGTTTGTGTCTGTCCTGAAGTGTCAAAGGCTGTTTGTGGTTACAGGGGTTACCGCAGTTTGAGATGTCCCAACCTCCAGAGGCTTGCGAAGACCCTGTAATAGAATCATAGAATCGTTGAGGTTGGAAGGGACCTTTAAGATCACCAAGTCCAACCATCAGCCCAACACTGCTAAGTCCACCACTAACCCATGTCCCTCAGCACCACGTCTACGCATCTTTTAAATCCCTCCGGGGATGGCGATTCTACCACTGCCCTGGGCAGCCTCTTCCAATGCTGGATAAAAGCAGTTGTGTGAGGACACAGAACTGCTGGAATGGGTCCAGCGGAGGGCCACAGAGATGATCCGAGGGCTGGAGCCCCTCTGCTGTGGGGACAGGCTGAGAGAGCTGGGGGGGTTCAGCCTGGAGAAGAGAAGGCTCCGGGGAGACCTTGGAGCCCCTTCCAGTCCCTAAAGGGGCTCCAGGAAAGCTGGGGAGGGACTCTGGAGCAGGGAGGGGAGCCATGGGACGAGGGGGAAGGGTTTTACACTGACAGAGGGGAGATTGAGATGAGATCTGGGGAAGAAATTGTTTGCTGTGAGGGGGGTGAGCCCCTGGCCCAGGTTGCCCAGAGAAGCTGTGGCTGCCCCATCCCTGGAGGGGTTCAAGGCCAGGTTGGCCGGGGCTTGGAGCAACCTGGGCTGGTGGGAGGTGTCCCTGCCCAGGGCAGGGGGTGCCACTGGGTGGGCTTTAAGGTCCCTTCCAACCCAAACCATTCTGTGATTCTCTGCCTCAGTACATGGTTAGGCAACTTAAATAGATTTATTGTTTTTTACCGAAGTTAAGCGGCTTCTCACTAAACTGTTTAAGTAGCACTTTGAGGACACCGCTGCTGTCGCGGTGTGCAATGGCAATAAGCAACAGGGGACAGGAACAGCATAAGCTGCTCCAGGAGTATTTTTCAAGATGCTCTCTCTCAAAACAAATCTTGATGTAGGCACCAAAGCACCATTGTATTGCTTCTGAAGTGGCCTGGATTACTACGGGCGTATATTTGGCTGCTTACATTCCCTCCAATTTATTTCCTTGCAAGTTGCAAAACTACAGAACAGATGTTTCAAATAGAATACTAAGATCTGAAAAGAATAACAACATAAGCAGAAGGCGCTCACTGATGCCAGTAAATTCTTCATCGCTGTGGCTTATTCATAAACATGAGCAGATAAGTATTCAAGGGGAAGAAAGGACTAATTTTTAAGTGATTGAGGCAAAATTTCTTCACACAAAATATCTTACACGGCGCTGCTAGGCAAATCGAGTGATAAAGGTAAAGTGTTGTTTGAGAGAGGAGTTGACACAAATTTAATGGAAATAGAGAGATCCCAAACACCCAGCCAACATTTTTGTTATTTAAACAGAGAGGCATTTAGGCTGATCCGTACAGCATTTCCTAGGGTTAATAATGGTAAGTCACGGTTTCCTTCAGCTCTCCGCCAGGTTTGTGCATAGGACAGGGCTCCAGTTCCAGAAACTCGTTAAATGGCTGCTGCCCTCCTCCCGCCCCAACGCGGCAGGAGGAGTAAGGCAAAAAAAGCCATCGGGAAGCAGGAAGGATGTGGATGGCAGAAAACAGTAGCGGATGTGGGCATGGATTTGGGATTATAACTAATGGGAATCATCCAAGTGTGAGGCCTGATGCCACTTTCGAGTGGAATTAGCTGTAAATCGGGCAGCATGGTTATATTGGGTTAATTTCAGATTATTAAGCTTCTATCAGAAGGGTCCTTTTTTTTTTTTTTTTTTTACCTCCTCTTCTGAAGATGATGTAGGAGGGCAGGCTGTGCAGTAGTACGTAAAGGAACCAGATCTTTATAGGGGAGCATATTTACTGTTAAAGCCTTTTTAACGTGGGGATTTGTGTGCTGTAATGTCTGAGGGCAGAGCAAAGGGTTGTCAAGCATTGGAAGAGGCTGCCCAGGGCAGTGGTGGAGTCGCCATCCCTGGAGGGATTTAAAAGCCGGGCAGACGCGGTGCTGAGGGACGTGGGGTAGTGGGGGTTTGGGCGGTGTTGGGGTGATGGTTGGGCTCGATGATCTGAAAGGTGCCTTCCAACCTCAACAATTCTACAATTCTATGAAATATGTGTCAGAAGGGTTTTGCTGGGTGGAGCAGCCACGGCATCAAAGACGTTGCCCCCAAAATGCTCCAGCAGAGGTAAAAGGAAGCATTGCCGATCTCCGTTTTTACGGAGGGGCAGTATGGATCCGCAGCAAGTGACTTGGCCGTGGTGTTGTCTTGATGTCTCTGGCAGAGCTGTGAGTTGGGAAAACTGGTTTCAGGTGCCACCCCGGTGTGTGAAACGAGAATGTTCTTCCTCGCTCCTAATCAGATGGCAATTACAAGAGTAGAGCAGGAAAAGGCAAACTGGAACAGCGTGCCAAACCTATGCATAGATTTGTTAGCAATTTCCTTTCTTATTTAACGGCATAAATAATCAAACGTGAATATTGGAAAAGCTGAGATATTTCCCTTGGGATCTAGACCTGCCTTGCATGTTTAAAATATTTATATATTTGAGCTGTCAATTTTTCTAACTCTATGAAGGCTGGAACAACTATAGGATCTACAGATGAAAGATGGTACTTGAAAAGGAAAAGAAAGCAGTGTGTTAGGCCCATTTAATTTAAACGTGCTGTATTAAATCTAAAGTGCTGTCTCCGCTGTGTCCATGCAGTTTGGCTCCTTATTAGTATTACTAAGAAAGAAAAGATATTTGAAAGCAGGCATGGTTTGAGATTAAGGTAATTTAAGCGAGCGCGGTGGTTTAGAATACCAAGGCACTTTTGTGCTGAACTCATTGTGCTTGGAGGCGAGGAGGGAGGCTGGAGATGTGACAGCTTTGAAATGGTGGCTGAGCCGCCCCGACTCCCGTCTCTCCCGGGAACAGTGGGGAGAGGAGGTACCTGGTGGCGCGGGGAGGAAGGGAGGATGAAGAGGACGAAGGGCAGCACAGAGGGTTTGCCCTGAGACTGCCGTAAGTAGGTCAGCCCAGCGCAGTCCCGCTCCCGGTGTTTGCCCCAGGCGCGTTGGCGGAGCGCTGCTGAGCTCTGCGAGTCGCAAACTCGGTTCTTGTCCCTGCGAAAAGCCGAGGGGCTGCCGCCAGAGCTGTCGGGGGCTTACGCACGTTGCACAACAGCTCTGAAAAACTCATCAGGGAGGAGAATCTTTTTTTACTTATCGGCAGATAACAGGGGAAGATGCAATTGTGTGAAGGGTTTTGAAGTCACCTCCTTCTGGCAGAAAACAGCACTGCTGTATTAACCCTGATGACAGAGGGTCCTTGTTAAAGGACTCTGGCCTTTGTTAAAGGCTAGGATTAAAAAAACACCCTGAGATCGCCTTCGATTTTGTTTCTTGGGGGAGGTTTTTCGTTGTTTTTGTGTTTGTGGAGGACCTTTCATTATGGGGTACTGGCCTGTGATTGCAATTTTGACGTGACAGTTTAATAAAAGCAACAAGAGCTCATTTGGTGATTTAATAAAATCTCAGAGCCTGGGTGTTATGAAGGTGAGAGTACAGAATAATCCACCCAGCTGCTGAGGGCTGGGAGAGCGTTTCTCCTCTGTTCCTCCAGCCTTCCCGAGATTTTACAGTAACTCCTGGGCTTAATGTTTCCCTCAGGCAGAAGAAAGGGAGCCTAAACGTGAATATAATTGAATCTTTTAGATCTTTATGTATTTGATTACTGAGGGAAAACCAAGTAGATTTGGGTAATACGATGCCCCCGCGCAGGGATCTTTGCCATTCTTACAGGCACTTTGTTTATTTTGTTTCCTTTTTCATTTAAGGCATTTTCGGAGCAGGCTAACGAGAAGTTGACGACAGCCGAGTGAGGATCTTGCTCGTTTTTAGCCGGGCCTTGCTGTAGCAGCAATGTCACGGGGAAGAAAACAACCCTGTATTTGCAGTCGTATTTCTATTTGGATTCTAAAATGGATGCTGAACAAGCCGCAGCATTTGTTCCCGTCGTATTTGCAATCCCCGTAGAAAACCTCAGGGAGCTCAGCAGCTCCTTTTCTCTGCCGCTGCTCTCGTCTGTCATTTGAGCTGTACCGAGGGGAAGAGACCATGGAGAAGACGAATTTAATCAGCGAAGCTTCCAGAGACCGGTATTAGCAACACCACCATTCGCGATTGGTTATTGTTTCTTCAGGTGGAAATATACCCAGCATTAGATAATGCTCTTTCAATAATTGCCTATTACAGAGGTGTTTTAAGTTAATGAAGAACTAGTTTGGGGTTCATTTTCAGAAGGGTTTGGTTTTCTTTCTCTGCTAGCGTCTGAGTGCTGCCCATTAAGTGCATCTACGGAGCGCTTCATGGCAAGAAAATTGTTTGATGGGACCATCCTGTGTAATGAGGTCTTTCAGCAATTTATTCCGTAAAAGATGTTAGCACCAAAAATTAGAACTCTGGGCAGGCTCGTGGGCAGGTGTGAAAACCTGTCGAGTCTCCCCCCGTAGACAAAAACCTATTTCCCATGGAAAATTTTCCTTGAGGATATGTTTTTGTGACTGTATGAAATGGAAGCCAAATGATGCACATTCAGAAAAGGTCATTGAAGTGTAAGTTATTTGACAAGATAAATTAAAATTTACCCTTACCCTGCTTGACACAAGCTAAAAAGTGGGATTTGAGGTCTAGTGGGTTATTTTAATTCAGAGAACAAACTGGTTCTGAGGTCAGATACCCCAATTTGTTACAGTATTCCCTGAACTCCTGTTTCCCTCGGCGCGGGAGGAATCACGCAGCAGGGGATGGTTTCTTTGTTCACTTCTCCAGGCCTTTTTTTAGCCAGGATTTTACCTTAAAACAGCTTCTTCTTCCTCTTCTCCCCAGAAAACAGTCTCTTTGATTGACACTGACGGGGTTTTCCTAGGGCCATGGGCTTTCTTACTGTTAGCCTAAAATGAATTCCATTGTTCGCATACGTCTGATGTTCCATTTGGGATTGTGTGCCCTGGTGTTTTAACTGCCCAAAACAAAAGACGGGGCTTGGTCCCATCTCGTCTGAATGGAAAACAGCCCTGAAAACTTTCCGGTCAGTGGAGTTTTTTCTGTGCTCCAGCCCAATAAAGATCTATCCCCCCCTGTTCGGACAATATGGCAACGCTGTGTATTTCTGCCGTGCTCCTTGTGCTTGAGTCGTAATGCTTAATTCGCATTATTTTATCTTATTTTATTTTTATTTATTTTTATTTTACTTCTTTTTTTAATTTTTTATTGTATTATTTTATTGTTTTAATTTATTGTTTTAATTTATTATTTATTTTATTGTTTTTATATTTTGCTTTATTCTTTTTACATTTTATTTTATTTTATCTTTTCAATTCTTATCCCCTTTTCCCCTCTCAGATCATCTCTCTCTCTCTCCACCTGGTCGGCCCTGAAAAGCGGAAACTAAAAGTTAAGTCCCTGCCTCAAGATTGTTCTGTATTCACACCAATCCAGCAGCTGGAGAATAAAGGCAGCGAATCCCGCAGAACCAGCAGCGCTGATTGCAGCCGCCTTTGTTGCCTTTAAGCGCGGTTCAAAGCGGTGGGAGGACAAGGTAGAAGCAAACGTAGGACGTTTCTGGGAGTTAATGGTTACGCTGGACTGTCTTGAGAGATGCCTAGGCGGTATCCTTGAGAGAAGCTGTTAAAGAAATGTCTGGCGATACCTTGTTGATGTGACACGATGCAGAGCAAAAGCAAAAATGTGCCTGTTTTGTAGAAAAGGCAGACTGAGAGAGACCGGCCGCTCTCAGTTTTGAAGGACACGACACTTCAAGTTTCTTTATTCTTGTTAGACAAAAGAGGGCATAATTAGACTCCCGGCAGGCTTCTGTCTTAACGAAATCAAGGGGGAGTTTCTTTATATGTCAGGTTAGCGACAGTGTCTCCTGTAGCTATAAACCTACTCAAGTGTTTCCAAGACCTGGCTGGTGCACGAGCTTGCTGCGAGCTTTGTGTATCCACAGCGAGAGGCCCGTCGCGCGAACGGTAACATCCATTTGCTGTTATTATGCCGTTGTCATCTGGGGTTTTTTTTGTCTATTATCGCTCCAGCCATGTTTTGAAATAAGCACTCCCCTCCCACGGATCTGCTGCTTTGCGATGCGCGTTTGGAGATTGCTGGGGCTGCATATCAATGGGCGTTAGGAGGAAACCAGAGAAGTCCTGGGATTTTTGTGAGCCAATCCCATCATCTGGCTTTTTGTGAGCTTGGAAAGTTGTCAGTCAGCGCAGAAAAAATGTTGGCGAGCCCGGCCGTTCCCTTGCTGCTGAAGGGGTTTCTGGAAGGACAGCTGAAGTCATGCGGTGAATCCTTAAACAAGTCGATAATGTGGAGGAAAATGGTGCAGTCAAGGGGAGGTTCCTCCTCGGTTTTTGGGGGGACAACTTTGTTTTGTGGGCTGCTGCTTTTAGGACAAGGGGCAAAGCAGTGAAGGATGCCAAAACCCACTTTCTAGGAATCCAGGCAGTGTTTTCATCAGGTTAATACCCTCAGCACTCCTTTAAGATGGTGCAGAGAAGCACGTGTCTACCGTCTTACCAACCCTGGCAGTTAAATAACCTGAATAAGTAAAGTTCTGTGAGGAAGATGTAGTTTTGAGGTCAACTGTTAGGTACGAGGTCTGTTGGGCGGGAAGGTCAGGTATTGCCTGCAGGAGGTGGGGCAGCATCACTTCTGGATCTGGGTGGTTGAAGGTTTTGAGGTTCTGTTGAGGCCACTGGTAGGGTTTCTGTGTCTGGGGTACGAAATTAGACTCGTAAGCGACGTTTGTGAGAAATACTGGTGCACTGTTCTGCTATAAGGTGGCATGTCTAAACAGCAAGACGGCAGTTGCGTTGGCAATGCTACGCAGGATCAGCATGAACCTGTGGCAAAAGAAAGAAAAATGGTGCTTTCTGTTACGCGCTATGTTAATAAACTGTCTTCAGGAGAGACCTGGGATATCTCCTTCTTGGTGGGAGCCCAGGACCTCGCCAAAGCACGGCGGAGAGCTGGAGGCAGCGCAGAGAATCTGCGGGAGCTTTAGTGCCTCCAGTCATTCTGCTCCGCCATAAACCCACTTTCGAATGGTTTAATGCACAATTTGTAAAATGGTCTGGTGAACTAATTGAAGTGAACTTGCCACAAATTCTAGCTGCAGACAGGTCGTAGAAGGCAGATGGAATGTGGAGCTTTGTTCCGAACCTGACATAATGGCCACAGTGCTAATGATTTCATGGGTCTGTATCCACAGGAGACTTCTTTGGAGAAGAACGCTTGATCACTTCTACAATACGAACAAAATGGATGTAGAAAAGGAGGTTCTTATTTTTCTTTTTTTTTTTTTTTTTTTGTTTTGCTACTTTTTGGAATTATGTTTTCTTTGTCAGGGAATTTTTTAGACAGAAAGAAAGAAATCAAAACCTAACAGAAAAATAAAATACCAAGGAGAGTGTGACTTGCAGCTGAACAAACAAATCTGACACTGATGATAAGCGTTGTTGTTCAGAAGTCACATAAATGCGAGGAAGACACGGCCATGCATTTTGAGACAGAAACCTCTGGTGTTGGGTACTAAGGAACGCAGGATGGAAAGCTCAGAGTCGTTGCAGAAGAGCAGGTGCAGCAGTTTTTTGAGCTCACCTTTTACTTCTGTAGTGTTAGGGATGGCAGAATCCTAGAATCACAGAACGGTTTGGGTTGGAAGAGACCTTAAAGATCATCCTGTCCCACACCCTGCCCTGGGCAGGGACACCTCCCACCAGCCCAGGTTGCTCCAAGCCCCAGCCAACCTGGCCTTGAACCCCTCCAGGGATGGGGCAGCCACAGCTTCTCTGGGCAACCTGGGCCAGGGGCTCACCGCCCTCACAGCAAACAATTTCTTCCCCAGATCTCATCTCAATCTCCCCTCTGTCAGTGTAAAACCTTTCCCCCTCGTCCCGTGGCTCCCCTCCCTGCTCCAGAGTCCCTCCCCAGCTTTCCTGGAGCCCCTTTAGGGCCTGGAAGGGGCTCCAAGGTCTCCCCGGAGCCTTCTCTTCTCCAGGCTGAACCCCCCCAGGTCTCTCAGCCTGTCCCCCCAGCAGAGGGGCTCCAGCGCTCTAATTGTCTTCGGGGCCTCCTCTGCCCCCACTCCAACAGGTCCATGTCCTTCTTGTGCCTTCTTTTTTGTAATCGTTTCTGCTGATTTTGAGATGTTTCGTGCAGCCCAGAATCTGGGCCAGCGCATTCCAGCAACTTCGGTGTCTTCACTTTATTGCAGGAGCGTTTCAAGCCTTCGGCTGAAGTCAAAGCCCTGCGCTAATGAGGTGTTGCCAGCTCTTATCGTTATATTGTCTTTTTCAAAGTCTCTTCTGCTAAGATAAGCAGCCTTACACAAGGATCCCTGTTTTTACATAGACTGTACTTTTGCCTGCAGTGTCTAGACCTGAGAGGGGGGGAAAAAGCCTGAAAAGCTTGAATGTTAGAAGGCAAATTTAAGAATATATGGCAATATATCTTCTGATGTTGTCTTGTGTTTTAACTTTATCCCTTATTAAAGGGGAGTTAGGGCTGGTAATAACATGGGAGGCCAGTCTTTCCTGGAAGGTCTTGGAAATACCCAGGACACAAACGAGGGAGTGGGACTGTCCTGGCTTAGTGCCAGGACTTTTCCTCCCCTCTGCATCAGGGTTACAAGTTTTTGGGTTTGAGAGGTCTGTTTCGGTCACAGGTTCATCAGAGTTCTTCCCTTTGGAGTCACATGTATTCCTGTTGACTACTATGCATGATAGTGGGAGCTCGGGGAGCAAATCTTGCCCGTACCTCCTATCTTGGTAGCTTTTCTCTTCCTACCACTCTGATTATAGCAAGAATTTAGGGAGCAGTATCTGGAGAGTGGCATTATTGCGTGGGCAATTGCCATGCACCTTTGAGGTTAAAAAGTTTGACTTGCATCCTAAAGACAAGGGTAAAAGAGATTAGCTAATATATGTTAGATTAGGTAATGTATATGACTGTGCTAATGTCAGAGAGGACCCTCGGAAGCGACGAAATACGTCTGCAGAGGCACTACATCAAGTATGTGTTAAAATACATTTTACAGGATATTTTTCTTCAGTTTCCACAGTGGATTGTTCTAATTTTCTTCCTTCTGCTAAAATATAATATGGGCCAAAACCTTAGTTGACATTAAATGGTGCAGATCTGGTAAATGCATTGGAACAATTGACCTCTTTGACTTGAGTGTTTTGGAGGATAAAGCAGTGAAATTAATTGAAAAATAAGAGAAGGAGAAAATGAGAGGAAGGACAGGGCATTTCTTGGAATCTTTTAAGCAGATTCAATCCCGGCAGTGACAATTCAGGCCAGTCGAACCAGTTCCTCTAAATTGGTCCTGTCCTGTTTACAGGAGGGTATGGTTTACGCTGATATTTTCCGGTGTGTTATCCTTTGCTTTTTGTTTAAAATGTTCGTATTGTTGCGTAGAACATGAAATTTATCTCTGCAGCTGCACCGGGTTAAATCCTAGTCTAAATCTTTAAGTGCTACCTTGACCACCGATTATGCGGCATGGAAGTGGTATCAACATAGACGGTGGGTGTTAAGTAGTGCCCACATAAAATAAAACCGAAAAGTAGCTTTGCGTCGTGTTCCAATGTTTAAGACATTAATTTCCATAGTGAGTAGTTCTAGAGAACACCCATCTGAGATGCCTCCAAGCGAGTGGGGTGTCTTCAACATCGTGTTGATGCAAAAATGAGGCTAATGTAATGTGTGTTGTTAGGTATCGGAATCGCTAGTTCTGTCCATCTTGTTGGCCTCAGCTAGATGTTTATATCGGGTACCTGGCAAATGTTTTGGCACAATCGGCTTGAAATGTTTCAGTGGCTCTCATTTGGAGATTTCTGCTATTGACTCCTTCCCTGAAAATTGTCTTTTGTAAGAGGAACCAAAAAAATCGTACTCTCGTCCCATTCGTGAGTATATTGTTATAATAGTTTTCTTTCAGTAAGGTGTTTGGCATGGAAAATTCTTAACTTTCTGATTCCAGCGCTCTGAGGTCTCTGAGAAATTTGAATTCTAGCCTCGCGTCCTTTCTTATTTACCATGGATCACGCTGATGATTGATGAATTGCAAACACTGAATAGCGTATGTTCTCTGGGACTCATTAAAACTTGGGACCAAGGTCCTGTTTTTATTTACCTCGTCTCTAAAATCGACAGTGCTTTAAATAAAATCTGATGAGAGGATTGCCAGCACCATTGAGCGTTCTGTCATCCCAAATGAACGGAAATTGCGATTGTTGTGTTATTTTCCATCGAAGAAAAATTAGGTCCGTGTCCTAAATGAAACTTCATACTTGATGCACCTTTTTTTTTTTTAACTTGTGCCCCCTCTCTGATGTTGTGTCTGTCGCACGTTAACGTCGCCGAGATACGCTACGCCGTTACAGCAGTTTGCAATCAGTTCATTTTTCAAAGTCTTGTCAGACTTTTAGCTCATCAGTATTCATGTAGGTGTAATCGCACCTGCAAAATTTGAATTACCACGTTGATAAGTCTGTGACAGAAATGGACTGTGACTGAATCTGGTACAAAATTGATAAGCCCCGGTGGGGAAGAATTGGATAAAAGGGAGACACCTGCTAATACACACTTGTTTTGAACCGGGCGGATATAAAACATGTCTCCTTGACATCCCCGTTCCTGAGGCATCATTCAGAGACCATTTACATCAAGAAAGGGACCCTCTGGGTGTCTAGTTATGGACCAAATTGTTGTCTCCATCACCCTGATGAGGTTTGGCCTCTGCCAAGAGGTTTTTGGGGATGATTTAGGGGCTTCGAGGCACCGGCAAGGACGTCACTGGTTATGTGTGAAGATAGCTTGGATTTTCCCTTAGGAAAATCTTCCCTTCTTTAGACTCCTGCTTTAAATAAATGAAGAGTCTCAGCAATCCTGAGCAATGTGCAACCTCACTGATAAGTATAGGATTTATTTTGTGAGCTCATTGAAACACGTGGAAATACAGAGCCTTTCCGTTACTTCAAATGCATACTGCGAAGTCTCACAGTTATAACTGCATCAATTATTAAAAAAACCTTTCGACCTACACAAGTTGTTTAAGGACATAAAATATATGTAGCTCTGACCTAAGCTGTTAGCTGTTTGCAACAGGGGTTATTTTTTTCATTGTTGTGAATGTTTAAGCCTAAAGAAATTAAGATTAGTACCATTATAAAAAAAGGTTGTAATTTTTAATGCCCGGGTGTCTTCCAGCTCCCAATGATGGGCGCAAATAGTGTTTTCCTGTTGCATCTCAAACACAATGAACTATGCACAAAGGACCCCCAGGTATACCTATTATTGCTAATTATATACTTTGTGTTTAATGAAAGGGTCCTGTCTCCTGTCAGAGGGTTTAATGAAATGTTAATTTTTGCTACTAATCAACTTGAAACATAATAGCAGCAGCTCGCTAACGAATCAGTGAACTTTGTGTTTGCCCTGTGCCGTTCTGGAAGATTTCCAGGTTCTTCCTAGTACAATTCATCTCCCTTGCAGGCTGCAGGAAAGGAGCGGCTCAGCCGAACGCGTGTAAATCCATCACAATTCAAGCAGCGTGTAACCAATTAAATACTTACCCTCGTTTTATTTTAGCTTTAGAAATGCGTTTTATCATCGCGGGTTTTCTTCTAACCAGCCCTGCAAAGGTTATGACGTACTCTTGAATTCTCTCCTGATAAATAAAGATGATTAAACGCTCTGCCAAATATCACAACTCACCTACCTAAATCCCGCCTCTCACAAGTCACACCATCTTTCTGAACCCTGCTTAATACTCGGAGTTCTTGTGGTCCCCAGAATCTTAGAATCACAGAATGCGTTGGGTTGGAAGGGACCTCCAAAGGCCATCTAGTGCAACCCCCCTGCAGTCAGCAGGGACATCCACAACTAGATCAGGTTGCTCAGAGCCTCATCCAGCCTGGCCTTGAATGTCTCCAGGGATGGGGCCTCCACCCCCTCTCTGCGCAACCTCTTCCCGGTTGAGATCTTTGAAAATATTAATGCAAAAATCTGTGTGTTTCAAGGAAGCTGCAGTACCTTTTGCAGTCCGTATAAAACCCCCTTGCGATTTAGTGAACAAAAAAAACGTTTGCTTAGAAGCAGAGTGGCTGTGTTCATGCGTTTCAGCCGAATTCAGACACATTACCTGCGAGTTAATACTTGTTTTCAGGACCCTTTGAAACCACTGAAGTAGAATCAATGTTATTTGGGGAGGGAAGGGTGGAGGAAGAAAAAGAATTGTTCGGTTGCTTTGGTTTCTTTCCTCCATAACTTCGGATGTTACATTTCTTTTTGGATTGCTGAAGCGGCTTAGGCATTTTTTCTTAACTAAACATTTTGTAAGTCTGTCTAATTGAAGGTTTTCTGCATGCTTATGGATCAAACTCGAAGCATCAGCCAGTTGATTTTTTTTAATCTTTCATAAGCTGGGTGGTTCAGGGTTTCCTAAAGATGTTGTGTTTGGATGCTGTAGACACTGTCTGGAGCTCTGACTGTACGCAGGATCCCCACAGCCCCCTGCTGTATGTGAAAGGAGAGGCAGGCTTCAATTCTACACCGGATTTACACCAAGAAATCACGCGGTAACCCTATATCAGATTAGTGCTTATTTCTCAGCAGAGCTGCAGATTGCTTTTTGCGCCGTACGCAAGAAGAGTTCCCTGCTCCAAGGAACTCGTCAGCAAGTGACGTAGTCGTTCCCCGGTGACAAGTAAGCAATAGCGAGCAGCTAGGCTGGGAATTATGCTACCAGGCAAAAATTCTAGCATCGTGGGACGTACATCACGTGAAATAATTGTTGATTATGGGAGAAAGCCAGATGAGTTGGAAGCACAGATACACCAAAAGCCTGTAAATATTAACGATGTACGGGTTAACTATCCCAGATACCGCTAAACAGCAGTCTCTTGCCATTGGTGTTTCCAGCCAATTATTCTTTGTTTCCAACAATGTGTTCCGTTTAACATGTTTTTCATTGATTATACATACTGCTTTTCAAAATCTGAATGGCTAAGTGGAATTTTCAGCCGGCAGACCTGGCTTGCTCTCTATTGACTGACATTTCAACCGATCTCTGGTGGAAGACTGAAATAAAAAGGATGGAAGACTAAAATAAAATCTTGCCCATGCAGCTCTTCAAAATGTAGTGCACGCACAGGTTGGTCGGTTTTTCAAAGCTTATTTTTCCGAATAACGTGCACATTCCTGTACCTTTGAGGTGCAAACTCTTGCAGTGTTTTGCTCAGTACCCTTTTTTCTAGAGTCAGAATCTCACCCGCTCGTGTTCAGGGTTTTTTTTTTTCTTGTTTGAGCGGATGCTGAGATTTGCGTCCTTCTGGCAGCCGAGAGAAGCTCGAAAATACAGCCCCTCGTATCCTGAGAGCTCAGAGGGATTGCACGTAGGCACGTCTTCGTAGTTGAAGTCTTTGGTGAGCGTGTTTCCCAGGGGCTTTGAAAATTTGTCCATGTAGTCTGGAGGAGTCTTTCTTTGAAGTACTTTCAAGCTTGTAGGCAAGAGCTGAGTTTGACCGAGTCCTACACTTGAAGGTGGAATTTAAGGCGTTTTTTGAAGCTGTGGCTTCTCCCTTTCGCCGCGCTTCAAGTTTGTGAATGGAGTATGTCTATTTGTTTTGAAAGCAACTATTACTTTTAGTACTCTTTTTTTTTTCTCTTGGACCCTTAATAAGTCATTAGACTTGGAAACAGAATGCCCAGAAGTACAGGTGAGGTTTATTTAATCCAGTCCTCTATGTCTGCGCGTGTGTTATCTCTGCCAACCAAGCACACAGAGATAGAATAAAATTGTGAAGGTGACAGTAGAAGATATCGCGTAGCTGAAGTAGGTGAATTTAAGGCAAGGAGTCAGGAAGGGGGACGGAAAACTCGGGTTAAAAGGAAAATTGAAGCCCTAGAGATAATGATTGACTGACCTGACATTATTTGAGAGAGTACCAAAAACTGTAAGAAGTTGAGAAATTGAATTGATGACCTGGAAAATAAGCTCAGATTAAGAAATATCATGGTGATGGGGTTGCTGTAGGCCCGAAGATGAGTGAAGCCGAGGTACTGCTTGGTTTTTTTCCATCTGTCCTCCTTTTCTGCGAGCGCGTTATGAAGGAGGCTCAAGGTTGGCTAATTCTGAACTCTCTGATGTGTCGAGCTGCCTTCTATCTCTGTAGGAGGACATGGGGTGATAAAGGAACATCGGCATGAGTGTTGCTGGTGGCATGTGTGATTGAAAACAAAAATTGCATTGTTTTATTTATTGTTTCCTAATTAGCATGTAAATACAAGGCTGTTGTCTATGGGGAAGATATGATTGTGCTATAGAAACCAGGCCTGTCCTTCAGTGTTAGGAAATCATGTTTATTCAGGCAAAGCTGAAAAATATATGCCAGACATCTGCTCCACGATGTATTTCCTGGCTGTTTGTTGGGAGGCTGGTGTCTTAGCTGGCATCGCGTTTGGCCCGATCTTCACCTACTGTTCTAACGCTTGTTTGGAAAGAGGGAGTAGGAAGCAAACACGTTTTTGAGACATCTTTTGCTTCGTGTCGTCCATGACCCGTCCGGGGTCATGGAATTTTTTTATGAACTCGGTGCGGTGTTGGCCTCAGGAGCCAACGGAGGCACGTACCATGCTTTATCATCAGTTTCTCAACATCTCCTTGGTTTGCTCCTCACTTCACCTTGAAAGTGAGAATGGTACCAAGAGGCAAGTCCTACATTAGCTGTAGAGGTAACAGTCTCTGCAAAAAATAAATCATCGAGGCCTATTTTCCTGTCATTTTAAGGCTGAGTGTTACAGGGACATCTTGGTGTAAATGGAAAACAACCTCATTATCTGTTATCATGCTCATCCTTTTCATACTCTGTCCCATTTCTAATATTCTCTGGGTTCAAATAATTGGACAAACAAGAATTTGCCCCCTTGATGTGAGCTTTGAGCTTTTTGTCTTGTCCTCACTTTTCTCTCTCCGGCTGCTTCAGTCATTTCACTTTCAAGTTTGGAGTGCAGTAGAGTGTTTGCCGGGGAAAATTGAGGCTCGACTCTTTGGCTCTTTATCATTTCTTGCGGATCTCGCATTGATTCGCTGAACGTCTTTGAGCATCTCACAGAGTCTGTTTTCGGTAATGCTCCTGTGACTATAAAAACCAGACCAGTCGTTCTGCCCTAGAAAGCAATTTAAGATTTAATTAATACTTGAGGGCCACACTGCTTCAGTGAAATTAACAGTAAGGTCTGCTAATTTCGGTAGGTAAGTGTCCTACATTTGCTACTGATTAAAACACCAATTTGATATTAAAAAAAAAAAAAAAAGGAAGAAAGAAAAGAAGGAATCCAGAGCTAAACTGGTGACTAAACAGCCTTTCGTATTCCTTGGATCTCTTTTATAGTTAGCATTAAATGCAAATTGGCGGAGCCACAGAAACAGAAATAGGTAATGAGAAACGGGATATATTTTCTTCCCTCTCACCTAAAAATACCTGGAGGGGGGGAGGGTTTTCTGTGGAATGATTAAATGTGTTCATCAAGGTAATAATAGTTAAGGAAAGATGGGGAAAACGGTGCCGGAATGAAACGGGTGTCAGTATTTGTGTGGCTTCTGTGTGAAAGCAGTATTTATTACCAGTTGTGGTTTTTTTTCCTTTTAAGTTTATTTGATTTTCAGAACACATTTAAAAATCACAACTGGATGTTTGCCCCTGCCATGCTGCTTGTGTTCGGAAGTTCTGTGTTCTTGCTAAATAGATTTCACAGTGCCGAATTTGCTTCTGTGAAAGGGGTTTTTTTCGCTTTTTGGAGAATCCCACCCTCTCCCCGCTCCGTGCCCCGAGGGCAGCTGGACGGTGTGTGGTGCGGGAGGGCTGCGGCTCGTCACGAGGGACCGAGAGCGCGTCTCCAGCGCTGAGGTTTTATGAGGTTTTGATTACAAGCCTATACTCGTAATGGATTTTTCCAAAATCGGTCCTCGAAAATTCCCACTGCGATATCCATGGCCGCGTTTTCAGGTTGCTGGATTTTGGCTTGGGCTGAGTTTCATCTTTATTTGTTTTTTAATTTGGCCATTTTAATGCCTGACCGGGGGAATTGGCTTCTTTAATTATGCATTACTCAAAATGTACAAGACGGGCTATTTCTAATTGTCTCATTTCTCCTGAATAACCCGCTTATCTTGTTCTGACCCAGTTTCGTGGTTGCTGTGTGGAATCAAGGCTGAAGCATCGGGAGAAGAAACGTCGCCGCCTTTTCCCTTTGGCACTTACGGCCACCTCCGCACCGCGTTTTCTCCCTGGCCATAAATCAGGATGTGAACTTCCTATAAAGATTACTTTAAAAACAATCTGAAATATGACATATTTATGGGATCATGACCATATTGCGCTGATATGAGAAGGAGTTAGTTTCCTTCGTAAATGAGAGTGGGTTCTCCTTTCAGTAGAGTATGCTCCATGATGTATGGAATAAAGCAGGCCGGTAATTTGGTTAAGATGATTTATACGAGCCGTACATATAACTATTTTTCCCCTTTGTCTTATGGTGCGGTGCCAGGAAGGCTGTAAACAAATCGTTGACCTTTCTATGAGTGTGTAACCACTGACCTGAGGGCTCCTGGCTGCGATTGATCCTGTGTTTTCCTGGCAGCGCGGAGGATGCGTGGAGGGGAGGAGGAGGCGAGTGCCTTTGTGCCCGTACTGTTCTCTGCGTACGTGGGGGCTGTTTGCATCTTGTTCCTCCCATTCAGCCCTCTCCACTGCTGGTGAGACCCACCTGTCCTTTTCAAGTGAATGGCCTGGGTGTTATTAAGGGCAAGTCAACTTCCAATTCAGAGAGAAAAGCTTTATTGCCTAAAAGAGGTGGTTACTGTCTCGTTAATAACACTTCTCATTTCATGTGTGGCCTTGAAGCACTTTACAAAGTAATATGAATATCGTAATTGCCAGATTGCGTAAAGTGACTTGTCTGCGGTGACCCAGCAAATCCAATCATGGAACAAACCCAAGGTTCTGCCTACGGCAGCGGGGACTCGGTCGTTCTCGCGGGCTGGCCGGTAGCAGATTGTCCTCATCCGGCAGTGCGGCGAGGTGCCGGGGCTGGTGCTGTCGGTGATGGTGGCGTGTAAAAGCAGAATGGAAATCTGTTTGTGACCCTGAAATGAAAAGGTGGAGTGGCAACAAATACCCAGCCTCTGTTTTCAGAGGGACTCAAAGCACGACCTGAACTCAGTGGGAATTTCAAGTGCTCGGGAGCTATGAAAGTGAGCCTGCTGCGTCGCAGAGGTGCCATAAACATATTTGAGCACAATATTGGAAAATAATATTGGGAGGGGGGTGCTTTTCTCCCTCTTTCTTCACGCTTGCCGTCTCTTTAATTAAATCACCCACAAGCAGAGCAGATTCGCTCAGCCCAGGAGAGTCACATGGAGAATAGCTGGGAAGAGATGTCCGTGTGTGCTGCTGCCTCTCCCTGCGTGACCCTTCACGCGGCTCTGCCTTTGAAACTGGGCCGTGTACCTCTGCAGGGTCATGAGCATTGTCCCCACTGTAGTGAAGAATCGAGGACTTCTAATCTTTTAATTTTTTTAGGCTTATCCTGCTGCTAAGAAAGGGCCGTGAGGGAACCACGGAGAGCTAAGAATCTTCTGACAACTTCTGTGTGATCGCTTTTGTGGACTCCGTGCAGTCTGTCCTTTGTAGTGTCCACAGCACAGACGCTGTCGTGTGTCTGTTTTGAAGGAATAAAACTTATTCCGTGGTGGTCACAAGCGGTTGCTGATTGTACGAGCGGTGGTGGGGAGAGACCAAGCAGCTCTAGGACATGCGCTTGGTGTGTTGGCCGCACCAAGAAGGTTGTCACCGGCAGCTCTCTTCTGCTTGGTTGGTCGCCTGCGATAAACTGATCCCTGTGATGATATAAGTTCTTTTTCTCTTTGCTTGAACTCTCATGTGGCATTCTCTCCCCTCGCCCTATGCGTTTCCCTTAGTGCCACCGCAG
This sequence comes from Chroicocephalus ridibundus, assembly GCF_963924245.1. NCBI lineage: Eukaryota > Metazoa > Chordata > Aves > Charadriiformes > Laridae > Chroicocephalus > Chroicocephalus ridibundus. The sequence continues at coordinate 2,338,852 of NC_086306.1, read as the reverse complement.
CAGGGTGGATGTTACTGGCATAATCCCACTGCCGATGGCACCGGTCTAGGTCACACCGGGCGTATGTTCAGCTGGGATTAATTAGCGAAACTCCCTTGAACGATAAAGCCATTGATTAGTCCACCATCTTAAATTGAGTACTGCGACCTACCCCGTGTGATAATCTGGCCCGTCTAGTTTGTGAAATCGTTTGTATGTGTTTACGTTCGTTCTCCAAGTCGGAGTCTTACACATGTATTTCAAATACTACGAGACTTGTAGACACATCGCCAGCTCATTTCAAAAACCTCCTTGTAGCTTTCTCCTCACCCATCGTATTTCTAAATTACTTGCACATAATTTATTTAATACCTATACATTTTTTTCCCATAATTAAAGCGTGTAACGTGAGTTATCTACTTTCAGGAATTATTTATCTCTTTTATTCATAGCCATTCACAAAAACCTTCCTCCTTAGCCTAGTTTCTCCTTCAGTCTTAAAGGTTAACTGCAATTATGAATTTGTTTCCAACCCACTGTATCGGGAAATTAATTCTAAAACATATATTATCTTCCTAATAGACATTGACCACTGCAGGTTTGTGGGATAAATTATTTTCTCGACTTTCTTTGCTGTAATTAATCTCTGTTTAGGTGTCGGAGTGGGGTGCGTGGAGGGTGAGGAGACCTGTAAACACCCAAATCCCACTTCTTTGGGCTGGGCAGGAGGCTGGAAGCTCCACGGCTGACGGGGGAGCGCTTTCATGGGGTTTGGCTGCCCAGCCATCGCCTCTCGGAACCAAAAAGGATGCAGGAGACTTGTTGGAACTGGCTCAGACATTCCGTACCTCTGAGAACGGTTGACTTCTGAGTGATTGGTCAATTTTATTGGACGGGATTGACAGAGAGTGAGATTGCATGAGCCTTTTTCTATTAATAGATCAGTCTAAACAAATTAACTATTAAAGATACTGATTGAATATCCTATTGGCAGGAAAGGCTGGAAAAATCCGGGAGTTAAGGCGTTCAGTGACCACTTTTGCCGCTGGCTGCCTGTGAGACCATGTGCAATTAAATATATTTTTTAAGAATGTGGGACTTAACTGTGTGGAGTCACCAAGAGTCTGAGAGTACGTCTTAACAGTGGTTCTGAAAACCTTCCTTGCAACATCCTCCAGATCCCAGAAAACTGAAGTGCCCAGGCTTCGAAAGACACGTGTGATTCTGTGCTGTTTGGGAAACCTTGCCTTCTGCACCGTAGTGATTCCTCAGGCAGCGGCGAAGGCTAAATATGTGAAAATCTGTCCTTAAAACGGCGAGCTAACTTTTAACTTTTAGTTACGGTGCTTCCTGGTTGTTGGTGTGTTTCCTCCTAGGAGACTGTTTTTTGTTGTTTGTCTTGCATCGAGAAGCATGCATTAGAAAGAGCAATAAGGGCAAATGCCGTGTTGAAATCAGAAAGGCCAAGGTACTGAAGACGTTTCTGCATTGAAATCAGCGGAAGTAAATGTAGTCCTGTCAAGATAATTAGTATGATGAGTAAAAGTGACCTTTATAGCAGGGAACATAATTGCATTGTCATGGCCCATTATTTGACCTTCTATAAACCATCCTTCAATACTGCTAATGAGTACTTCTGTGTATGCGTGTTGACAGCCGGGGCATTGTTGGGAAATAAGCGGCACCTAGAAACCAAGCAAAATATTAAGTACGCGGTACGCTTATTATTTACAAAAGATCCCTATTAATGCAGTTCCTCCACGGTGTAGTAATTGGTGAGAGAGTTCCAGGGCTTGTTCCCCCAGTCTCGCTTGCGGGCCCGAAGGTTTCTTCCTCGTAACATCCTGAAGCCGGTTATTTTAGTATGTGCTACTGAGATCTTAAAAAAAGCAAGAAAGAGGAAAAAAAAAAGCAAGCCCTTAGCCTTCATGTTTTTCAAATTAAAAGGAAGCCAGCGAGACTTAGCCGCACACTCCTGCCTGAAGGATTGGCATTGTGATCTTATTTTTTTCAAGCGTATGAGTTAATGGTTTGTTCATGGACTTTGAGTAATGGTTGTAATTTACCTCAAGCCATGAATGTTGATGCCTTCTTTCTCAAATTCATGAAAGAAGCCTCTCATTTGGGTTTGTTTGTTTTTTTTTCTGATGCTTCGTGTTCGGAGATACTCCTTTATTCAGACCAGAAGGAACCATTTTGATAATTTGATAATCACTTCTGCATCCTGTGAAACAGGGACTGGCAAACCCTCTCTCCCGAACATCTGCCTTGCACGTACTTAATGTCACTGAGAGCTCGCGAATGTATTTTAGAAAGAAATAAAGCCTTGATTTAGGACTCCGAGCGACAGAGGATTTACCATTTTCCTAACTACGCTATATGAGTCGTTGATTGCTTTCGGAAACCTTGTGTCTTTTAGCTAAATTTATGTAGCGTGGTCTTCCAGGCTTTGGCTTTTCTTCTATTTAACTGGGGGGTCTCGGCGATTGCGGTAGATCTCTCATCAGAGATTCTGCTACCTCAGAAGCGGCAGCTATTTCGGTGTCTCCTCAACTGTAAGAACTTTTGCCGCTCTAACTTGCGTGTATTTCGGTATAAAATAAGCTCTATCTATAGGTCTGGAAAACATCTTTTTTGGGGGGGTGGCGTTTTTTAATATTTATATTCATATTTTTGTGTCTATATATTTGAAGGCTGTTTTGCTGCATCCCTTCACACACAGCTGTGTTCAACTTTTCCGTATGAATCGCGTTTTCAGTCCTTTTAATGATTCTCGTGGCCTTCTCTGAATCTAGTCAGCTGGCCAATAACTTTTTCCAGCTGGTGCCGAAAGATTAACGCACTGCTCCCAAGTCTTGTGAAAGGTGAGGCAAATGTCTTCCTTTAAATAAGTCCTTATAAACGATGATCAAGTCACCAATTAGACTCTTCCTGAATAAAGATTGAGCTTCTCATCTGTCTGTAGGAAAATGGTTAGATGGTCAAGCCCTGAGCTTTCCATAGGCACAGCTGGCAGTGGCTGCCTCGATGTCAAAAATCGTTCCCGATTCTGAATTTTGGTGTCAAAAAACGTGTAATTAGAAACAACCCTCTCCATCTCCCATTTTAGGCACAACCATGTTAGGTGGCTTATGTTTCGTTATGAACTAAGAAGCAAAATAATACGGCCGGTATAGGCACTTGCCAAACATTGTATTTATCCTGCAAAGCATTAAAATTTAGTGGCTGTTAGATCTGTCTTGCCAGTGCAGTTATGGCTGGTGTATGTACCAGCCTTCTGTTCTCAAAACCTGCTGAATCCAATTATTGTCAGCAGTTGTCTTCTGTCTGGACTGTGTGTCACAAGCACCGCTCTTTCTGCGTGGTCACTCGAAGGGACTGAGAAGGGGAAATCAGAGGAGTAATTAGAATATGTTGAACAGAGGTTGCTGGAATTCCTACCCGTCTGTTGGCAGGTTGTCTTGGTTTTATTCAGGCAGTTTTCATAACTCTGACTCTTCTGATTTACTTCATGCGTTTCAAAATTAGTTGATGACTGTGCTGTTGATGAAAAGATCTGCATAGCCTTTGTGCCTACAGATGAAGCCAACCCTTACTCTCATTATAGGGGTTAACAAGACAAAAAATGTTGTGTTAAGATACACAACAGAAATTCAGGAGATGTGACTTTGGTCCCCGACTCTGCCGCAAGGTCAATGGCTGTATTGCTGAATTTTTTTGTGCTTTATGCAACCCCTGGAGGACCTGGAGAAGTGGTCCTCTCGCTTGCCTGTCTTGTCTAGGATCGCTCCTAGATTGCAGTTGCTTTTGGTCTTTCCACCTGTAGAAAACCTGAACATCTTAATACTGTTTCTAGTTATCCAAATCTTGATGACTTTGAATAATACTGAATTAATTCCCAACCATTTCCAACTGGGTTTGTATCTTTCTTTGTCGAGAGCGCCTCTTATTTATTTGTCGGCACGTTCGTAGAGCAACCATTCCACTTCTGTCATTGTTCTAACAAACTGAAACATTTTAAGCATTCCAATTATTAAGTGTTTTCTTCCATTTCCTCTTTTTTCTTCCCCTCAAGCAGCGGGAGTGCGTTTGACTGATTTCATAACTTCGAGTTTTCCAGTATATTATACTGCTATAGAGAGCTTTGCATTTTTCCTGGCTACCACCATTGGGAAGAACGTTTTGTGCTCAGTATTTCAGCATTTGCAGAATTTACGTGGTGGAGGACATCACGTAGGGGATACAAAAAAAAATGCAAGTTCTCCCAAGTCTTTACGTGTGTTTTATAGCTCCTAAAATGGAGGATTCTGGTATGGTGCTAAGCATTTTTGCAGAGCACAGAAGGCTGTTTCCACCGAGGAGGCAGATAGAGGATGCTGGAATATCTAACTTTCATTGAGGTCAATGGCACCTGGGATTCTTAAAATCTTTGTGGGTTTGGGGTTAGGTAATTTACGCGGGGGAGGAGTAAGGTAGGGCTCAATATTGCCGACTTATTTCCTGCATTACATCTGTTTCTTGTATTACACTCTTTATTGACTCCTTTTTAAGGACTTTGCATACGAGCCTAATTATACCCTTCTTGTTGACTGCATCCCCACAGGAGGAGAAACTCTCTCTGCTTCTGCAGAGTCTACCAGTGCTCAATCCTAAACGGAATGTCTGGATAGGACCACAATAGGAATGTTTACAGCCCATGCTACCCCCAAAGTTGTGGTTTTCTAGTCCTGCTCATTTAGAGCAAGCCTGTTCCATCTGAAAAAGACAATAACGTGGGTGTCGAAAACCTGTCTGTGTTCTTTTTTAGCATCAGGTGGCCCGGAAAAGTCATTAATTTTTTAGTGGTACCTGGGATTGTGTGGGTGGTGTACTGGGAATTTCAGTTTTCTCGCCTTGCATTGAAAGTGAAAGCTGGCATTTAAAATGTATTCTAACACATTCAACAGTTTTCCCTGTGCAATCAGAGTTATTAATTATTGAGCCTATTTTCAGAAAAGTGGTTTTTAATGGCAATTTATAGGGATGGTAAATGATTTTGATTTCCTAGCTGTAGAGGATGCCAAAAGATAGGTTGCTCAAGGCGGTGAATATTCAGGGTAATGAGGCCCTAGGGGATAAAGAGCAACAGTCTGAGCACCCTCGCTATGAATTGGAAAACACAGAGGACATGCCTGTCGAGAGAGGGGCCAATTTTGATTTATTTGCCGTCTTGCGGCTACTCTGCTGACAGAGCAGCAGCAATATTCTGCATTGATCATACGGAAGTTACCGAGAAACAGTCAGGAAAACTCATTCCTCGCGCTCGGTGAACTCTAGCTGTCTATAAACGTTGCCTTTCTGGCGTTCGGGCTTCTGTCAATCGCTGTATTGATGCCATTTTACTAACAAAGTTCCTGTAAAATGTGCTGCAACTCTGACAGATTGGAAGGGATTAGATCCTCTGCCATCGCCAATTTAACGTGTAACCAGCACTTTCAGTGAGGTTTCCATACTAACAAACTAACATGAATGCATAATGGCTTATTTTTTACCTGTTTGGTGTTTTTATTTGTATTGGGCGATTATTGCTTCACGAGGCAATGAATTCGAACAGGAAAATCAATGTACGTGCCTTTGCAGGAAGGTGCAGGGGTGTCCGGAGGAGAATAACAAGGGCCAACAGCACCGTTTGATCTGGTGCCCTTGGACAAGAAGACTCTCCTGTGCAGGAGGAGAAGGCTCAGTCTGGAGGCACAACTGAAAATACCCGTCCTGTGTTACAGGAGGAAGCTGTTACAGAAGGGGTAGAAGCCCTGTGGTTTATCTGAACCACTGACATCAGCAGGCTGCAGCTAAGAATTATTTTAAATTGCCTAGTGTGAGGATATGGGAGTTCTCCCCACGGTTAGCGCTAGCCCTGAGGGAGGAGAGGATGGATTCTCGCCCCAGTCACCAACTGGTGTTGCTGAAAATCATACACCCTTAGACTGAAAGTTGTTTTGAAACAAGGAGTCTTTTTTTTTTTTTCTAGAGTTCTCAGCCCAGCAGGGCCTCTATTATTGCAATAATTATGTCAGCAGTTCCTTGTTCGGTTTGATATCATTCTAGTGACGTGAGAGTCCTGCCATGCTCATTTGCCTTCTACGTTTATATGCCTTTTCTTTGCGGATTAAAAACTTCCCGGATTCCTTGGCTACGTTGGTGAGCCTGTATTGCTTAAGTGACTTGTGAAGCACAAGTGAATACAACCCAGTGCAATCTGAGTGGTTTCCCGAGTCAGCTAAAGGAAATAAACTGCTAAACCCAAGAAAAAAGAAGAAGAAGAAGAAAAAAAAAACCATTTAAATTGTCAAGCAGGATGTGTCGTGAGAAACTTGCTCATCCAAAGAGGGGAAGACAACATTGAAGCGGAGCTGAAGACTAGTTTAGGTAGAATTAGAAGTCCTTGATTCCAGTTATGTTCGTATCATTAACGCGTAGCGACTTTGAGCGTCATGATTTCTAATAATTGCTGTCCTCTTCCCAGTCACGGTGATAGCAAGAGAGATCGCTGCTGAGACCGTGCAGGATCACTCCGCTGGATAAACTGGATTAGTGGCTCTGGGACTAGCTGTGGTGTAGGGATCAAAAATAAAACCCCCCAAAAAATCCTTGGAGGTCTCCAGGCTGCATCCCATTATTAAAATGACTCCGGAGCTGGGATGGCACCGGAAGTCAAGGAGATGGAGTTTGACCGAAATAAAAGGCAGAAAGGCAAGACATACCCCTCGCAGGCTTTGCTCTTGGGTTCTGCGAGGAAGAACGTTGAGTGTCAGCGCTCGGCGCTCTGCTCCGCACCGCGGGCTCTCATGCCGGCAGTGCTTCGTTAGGGAGCGCAACATGAGACTTCTCGTTAGTGGTGAGAGGCTCCTGGTGCTGCCGCTTCAAAGGGTCTGAGGGTTGTGTGATACCTCGGGGAACTGGATTTGTGGCATCTGGATCATATAGAGAGAAGCCTCTATTTTGTAGCACACAATGCCCCTGCTAACAAAATTTTTGTTTGCTTGGGTTTTTTTTTTGTTTTTTGTGGTTTGTTTTTTTTTTTATGGAGCAGCTTGGGTTTGGAAATCATCTTTTTCTACTGGCAGCTGCGGGTTTTGTGTTTCTCTCTTTCTCCAGGTAAAATGTGCAACACTGATAATAACGGGTTTTCCTTTGTCATCAGACTTCCAGGATTGAAAGCAAAACAGGCTTTTATTTTTCAGGGATATTGCTATTTCTGAAGATCGGGTGGAGAGAAAAGGGGTGGAAATACCCCTTGCAACAAAAGTATTAAGGAGTTCAATTTATTAAGTTAATCAACATACTGCTAAAGGAAACTTGATCGCAGTCCATCCCCACAGGGAGAAGCTATGTGATTATAAAGGGCTTCTTATTCCGAGAGATAATGAAATAACAATTTCTGATAGCTGGCAGTTGTCTAGGAAGAAGTCCCATCTTGTGGTAGAAATCAGGTGCAAACTTACAAGCCAGTGAGTATTTGGAGGAATTGCTATGGTTGGAGTTTATCCATCGCATGAAAGATGCAACAAAAACCTGTGCCCAGGCTGTAGCCAATTTGTTTCCTATTTTGGCAAAAATCTTCATGTACTGACGAGAGCAGAAGGAACCCGGAGATGTTCTTGGGGAGAGACTCTTGATCAGGGAGTGCAATGAGAGGACGAGGGGGAATGCTTTCAAACTGGAACAGGGGAGATTGAATGAGATGTGAGGAAGAAATTGTTTGCTGTGAGGGGGGTGAGCCCCTGGCCCAGGTTGCCCAGAGAAGCTGTGGCTGCCCCGTCCCTGGAGGGGTTCAAGGCCAGGTTGGCCGGGGCTTGGAGCAACCTGGGCTGGTGGGAGGTGTCCCTGCCCAGGGCAGGGGGTGGCACTGGGTGGGCTTTAAGGTCCCTTCTGACCCAAACCGTTCTGTGATTCTATGTACGTGCTGTTGCTGTCTCTGTCACTGACCTGCTGAGTGACCTTCTGCCTTTGCTGTGCTCCCCTGCCTCAGTTTCCCCATTTTACACTGACATTTGCAAGAGTGTTACGGTCTGCTGATGCACTATATGTCCTGTTACACGCACTAATACATTCTGCACTATCTGCAAGATCATTGTTATTGTCATATCTGGCATCATTGACTTGCGTGCTTGCTTTCAAGCTGTGTTTTCGACAGTTTAGCAGCGAAGTTCTGCTACCGCATTTCCTCCTGGACTTATCAGGGATGCCTCATTACCATGAATCTTGAACTCTCACCGCTGCCGAGTTTCGCTATGTACATTGCCACTGTGACCCACTTTCCTTTCTTAGATAAAAGCTGCCCACAAAGCATCATCGTTTTCATTCTCTTCTCCACCCCCACATATTCTCCTTCCAAAACACTTTATTCCTCTCAATGAATTCTTGTGCGTGATTGTTGCCATAACTTACTGATCTGCTTTAAAAAAATTTTCTAAAAGCCTTCAATTGAGATTTCAGAAGAATGAAAGTCGTAATGAGAAAAAAAGAAACCATAAAGCAGAAGTTAATGGATGCAGACACACAACCCCAGGTCTCTCTGCAGGTTCTGGAACATTAACTAATGTGGAGATAAAGAGGCGTGCTGTTGCTGTTTTCTTTTTTAAAGCTGCTGTTCTACTGAGTTTCGCTTGGGAACCGGCCATGAAGGGAAGCCCAGGCTGCCTGGGTTTGGAAATCCAAGCACTAGCAGCAAGGTTTAGAAATCCAGGAGCTCTGGGTGGCTGAAGAACTTGCTTCAACTTCGGTGCTCGTCTCCCTTCTTAGCTAATTAACCTGCCCATAGCCCCGGCGAGAGGAGAGGGGACGAGAAGTGCTGTCCCCCACCTTCTCCTCCCCTTTCAGCAGGGCTCAGACGCCCCCACACAAACTGGTCCTACCCATCGCAGCAAACTGCTGCGTCTACACAGCGCTATTAGCTTGAGTCCCACAAGCAGCATCATTATGGTACTTTGCCTGGGATAATTATCGTCTTAACATGGGTAATTAGGCTGGTTGCCACACTGTGCTGACTCAGCTATGCTGTGCTTGCCGGTGGATCATGCTCAGCTCGGAGCTAACGTGAGTATCTGTGCTGCAGAGAGGCATCACGGGGTAAAGCATTTGATGGCTTGGAGCAGGTTGATGAGTAGGTCACCGTTAGGAAATGCCACCCAGAGGACTCCTGCCGTGGAGGCAGCTTGTACTGTATTGTCCTGTTCAGGTTGTCCCTAAAATCAGGATAATCTGGGCAGACCTTATGGGTACTGAATTATTTTTCGTGTTTATAACATTAATTGCAGGTGGCTACTTCTGTGGCTAAGGCGACCGATTCTGAACATCTGGGTCCGTTTCTGATGCCTACCGTGGATTTTGTAGCCTTGACAAAAATACCAGAATCTCTTTATCTCAGTCTCTGTTTCACTGATTTTGGAGAGCAATAACTCTGCCTTGTCTATATTTTTTTCTTACTATGCTGTTGGAGACTGGGGTTTCCCTGGTATCGGTTCATTTTATTTTTCTGAGAACGGTCCAGAGTCTGCGAAACTTTGCGGTTAGGATTTTACTTGGCCTCGTGTCAAAACCCATACACTGATTTTACACGGGAAGATTCTCGTTAGGCAGGAGGTGATAAAGCAAATTGGAGTTTGGCAAGGGTTCTGGGGCTGTTAAATGCCATCGGATCTCTTAATGATCGCGAGTGCTCAGACGGCCCGTGTTGCGCCCCATCCAAAAACGAAACGGCAGTAGGGGTTGTGCGTGCAGATTGGACGACATCTGGTACTAACTATCGGGTACTAACTTCCTCAAGAGTCAATGAAAATCTTCCTGCCACCTAAGTACACACACATACATATTTCGGCCCCAACCCTTCTGTACATGTGGATGTCTCTGGGCCTTTCTAGAGGTTCCTTCAAGCTCGCGGTTTGCAGCCCACATCCAGTTAGGCATGGTAGGAATTTCAGCATTTAGCGGTGTTTGGGAGACAGTCGAGTAGCTGGTACCTCTGTACCTATTAACCTCTTTCCTTTCACAGCTGGAGGCCCCCTTTCCTTTCTGGTTAAGAACTTACTCATGGTCAGAAATGCTTGTGTTCTGCAGAGGTGACCTGGTTCTACCCGTCATTAATAAGAGTTCAGAGTTACCAGCTTTTGGCTGCATGTGTCGGACAATGACAAGGAATTAATCGCAGCTAGAGGAAGTAGACAGCTGGCACCATCAGCTGGAAAGGGAACATTTTCTGAATGGTTCATTTAGATTTCACCTCTGCGCCCCGCACTCGGGTTGGATTCTCAGCTGGTGTCAGTGAATTCAGTTCTGCCCATCTAAGGGGACGGTGTGGGGAGCATCCGGCCCTCCGTTACTGTCTCTCCAGTGAAATGCAGTCAGCGTTCCAGCTAGATTTTTGTGTCTGTTTCATCCTGATTTTTTTTCTTTTTCCCCGGCCTCACAGTAGGAAGAGCTCTCTTGGACTTGACAAAGTCTCACCAAAGGGGAAGAATAACAAAGGGAAGTGACTGGGGACTCTGGGTCCACTGGGATTGAGCAAGTGCAGTTTGCTCAGGAGCTCAGCTCGTATCTCACGGACCTGCCAGCAAAGAAAAGTGCCCTTCACAGAATGATGGAATCGCTTAGGTTGGAAAAGACCTTTGAAATCATTGAGTCCAGCCGTTAACCCAGCACTGCCAAGTCCACCACTAAGCCATGTCCCTCAGCCACCACGTCTACACGTCTTACAGCTGATCTCGTGAGGTTTTAAAGTTACATCCTTTAATAAACCTGCTATTACAAAGTCACCTCCTTGATATCTAAATTAATCAATGGGTTGGTTTACGTGGGACGCTCAGGAAAATGTGAATTTAAGTTGACCTACTTTAGCTTGACCAAAGTTAAATTATATTGAACTTCTATGTAGACCCCCTAACTCAGAATTAAGTACTCTTAATTTCCTTGTGGAATTGTTTTGATTTTCAAATGCTTTGTTGCTGGTTGTAGCTGCAGTACTTTCTGTGCTTGCACAGGCACGTGCCCCCCTACCCTTTAGCCCTGAAGTCCAGCTCCATCGGAGGTGAGAACACGCAGGGCAGCCTGAACGGAGATTTTACGGGCTGCAGGTACCTGCGCGTGTGGAAGGAGACTTGCTTTGGCCTTCATTTTTCCTCAGGCAGAGACAGCACTACGAGAAAGCAAATTCCTAGGCTTTATAGAGAGTTTAAGGAAGCTTTTCCCCTCTTCTGCCCGCCTGAATCTTGCGAATAGGAAGGAAACTGGGCTGGGGGCCTCCTGCTTCGTAACATTTCTGCCAGTGATGCCAGAGTTAAAAATACAAACTGCCAGGCTGGCTCTCCACCGCTTTCACGAGGTTGGGCACTTGTTTTGCACGTGAAATCTCTACCTGAGGTGAAAAGCAGGGAGAAATGGGATGCACAATACACCTCTAAAATCTTGCCGTTCCTTAATCCTCTAACCTAATTTGCTGCCGCTTTTAATATAACCTCCGCGTTGGCAGCCACGCGAGCAAGGCTGAATGCTAGAGGAAAAACTCCCTTCTGAGTGCAATGCTTTTCTAGATTTCCTGCTTTTGAAAACTCAATAGAAAAGCGAAGGGCTAAGAAGATTTCTTTAATGTAGGGGAGACTTTTCCAACAGAGAGATAAACGGGTCTCACTTCTCCCGTTCTCTGCCACAAATCAGAAACAACTGCCCCGGAGCTAATGATGTGCTAGCAATATACCCGTACGAAAGGGGGATTTTGGCGCTTGGGTTTTTTTGCCCTTTTTTTTTTTTTTAATGCATGCAAATGTTTTAGGCTCTGGCAGGTTTTAACCCTCTCGGTTCAGCTGTGTTTGAGGTGCGTCGTGGCAGGTTTGCGTGTGAAACCTGTATGTGGAGAACGTTCTGGGATCACAGACCTGCTTTTTAAATACTAAGGATAAAATCTGGACGTGGTGTGAGAGAGTCAGTCCTTTGGTGGTGGATGGGTGCTGATTTACACCAGGCTCACCTCGCAGCTGGCAGGGAGAAATTATGGGCGCTCCTTCTCATTTTCTGACAAAGCACCTTTGTATTCCTTTGGCGAAATAGGGAGGTCTTTGCCTGCCGTTTATCTCCCGCGGGAGACTGCTGTGAAGTACCTTTGTAGAAATGAGAGTCGGAAAGAGCCAGTCGCTTGCTTTCTCCTACCATGAAGTAACGATTTCTGCTTGTTAATTTTGTCTTTGATTGCGGGGAGTGGCTGCTGGTGCCGTTTCCTGACCAATTCTGTTAAATAAATTAATGACAAAATACTCATTTGTATTGTGTCCCCAAAGTCCAAATCTGGAAACACCCGCAGGTGCTACTGAGGTCTCGGAAATCCGGGTTCCTCTAGAGCTTTCACTCAATAACTGGCGTCCCTGTTCTTGTCCTAAAGAAAGGCGAGAGAGAGGATTTACTCTGTTGCTGACATTAGTCGGTGGCATCTATTTAAAAGAAAGTATAATAAACGTGTGGGATTTTGTGATGCGGGAAGCTACTATGGGATATTAGATTTCCTTACCCAATGGATTAGACGGAGGACACATGGCGGTTTCTGCCCCTTTGAAGGACGCCCAGTGTTCGTGTTTTGGAACCCTCATCCTGTAACTCCACATGTTCTCTACTCTGAATAATTTTTCTAACATTGGTTGTGCTCCTGTGTTTTGTGATATCTGAAAGAAACTATTTTTGCCTTAATACTTTATTAAGGGATATAGAGGAATTTTCATTCTGTTTTCTCTAGGGTTTATTTTATCATGCTTTTCCTCTGTTACTAGATATTTTCCTCCGTTCTAAGATAAACAGTAGCAATCTTTTCAATATCTGCAGCGTTGGCGTTAAAAAAAAAAAAAAAAGACTTTAAATCATCCTATAAAATGTAATAGAAAACGTTGACTGTGCTATATAATTCTGCTGGAGAGCTTCTAAAACCCTATAGAAAGGTTATCATTTTCTATAACAAATACAGACTTTTAATGTACTTTCTACAAAATCCTATTGGGCTTCGCTCCTATTAAATTCTATAGGACTGAAGATGCCCCTACGGATTATTTTGATAACAGCAAGAGACCATTTTGCTGGGTCATGTATCTTTAGCTGGGCTGTTTTCAAGCTTGCTTTTTTGCAATTATCCGGTAAAACTTTATCACCCTTCTTTAATTTCTCAGCTGTCTTTCCCATTCTGAAAAATGCTGATGAGATCTCTCTTTCTGAATTTCAGATTATAAGGCTGTCAGAAGTGTAAATCTTTTATAGGTGATGATTTGGCTTTCCAATAAATCAGCACTTTTTGAAGTCCCTTAGAACCTTTTGGGCCAGGTTGATAAAACGTTGTCGGTTTTGTACCAGTGCGTCGCTTCTGCATTGGCTGCTCTTGTCTTTCTGCTGCGGAAATGGGCAAAAAACCCCACAACCATCTGCCGGCAATTTGTTTTCTTTTGTATCCCTGTGTGGTGGCCTGAAGGATCCCTATCATGGGGAGGTGTCGTAGGTGGGGAAGGAAATGCTATGGATTGATGCTTGTTATTTCTCCCTGCTGTGGTGCAAGTGCTGGTTAGTCCCTTCTCTTCTAGTAGCGAAGGGCTTGGTCTACCCTTCTTCTCAAGCTCCAAAGTGCCCCAAGCTGTGGAAACGGGGGCAAGATCCATTTAGAGCCCTTTAGATCCACCTTAAACGCTCTTGGCTCATTCCTTTAACAGTATCGCCCTCTTCCTCTATAAAGGGAGCTAAGGTTCTTTGCTCAAATTCACCGAGTTTCACCTAAATTAGGTGCCTGAAGTACCCAGGACGTGCAAACCTTCTGCAGTGATCGCAGCTCAGAGGGAGCGGCGGCTCTGCCTAGGCTCACGCGGCACGACATCTTTTCAAATGAACCGAACATCAGGACATAATGGGCCTCGCTGGCAGTCCTCTGTGTGCCATATGTTGAGTGCAGCTGGTGTGTGGCACCATCGCTGAAGCAGGTAATTTACTGCAGGAAGAAGAAACAGACTGCGCGTGCCAATTTATCAAGGTTAAAAACAGCGGCGATGGAGACACCATGGAAAAGGATGGCGTAGAAGGATCTGGACGATTTCTTCTGAGAGGGAATAATTCTATAGCAATTCCTCCCGCCGTTCTGTGGGGCCCTGATTTCTCCCCTCAAGGAGGAAGGCAATGACTGCACTACACAAGCCTGTAGGATTCCAGTACATCTACCGGAGATGGGAACTCCGTCTGATGCTCCAGCCCTTGGCATCGTCGCCGGTTGTTTGTTTTTATTTTGCAGGGACCTGCGCATAAAAGAGATGAGAGATATCTGAATGTGTGAACTTGAAAGGGAGGAGGCAGGTTTGGATCGGATCATAGTCTTACCTTGGGAAACAAAAGCGTGATGCGCCGATAAGATGCAGCACTGTGAGGCTGGGAAGACTCATGTTCCTTCTGTAATTCCTCATGTTAATGTTTCCCTTATTTACCCAGTGGATTTAGTTTGCAGGTTCATTCGAGCGGGGACTGTCTCTTTCCACGTGGGTGTGTTTAGCCCAGGGGGGCCCCGGTCTTTCCTGCGACGTCTATGCTCCATTGAAGACCAGATTTTATTACAATTGCGCGAAATAATGGATTTCATCAAACATCCAGCTTTGCGAGGATGCTCTTTATTCTCTAATTTCCACAGCAGTCAGTCCTGCTTTTTATCCTCATGTTGCCGTGTTGAAGTCGAAAAGCAGCGGTTGACCTGGATGTAAAATATAAGAAGCAGCGACAGATTCCCTGAATGAGCATGTCTGACACCTTTCGAGAAGTAAACACGTCTGACGCATGCTTACCTTTTGTTCCCTGGGTAGTCTGAAATATTCGGAACACCTCACATTGCTATTAAGGCGCCAGCAATAATGTTGAGCAACGTCGCATAATTAGTATAAATCTGAGTGGAGTACGTTAGGGGAGAAGAATCATCATTTCTCAGAAATATCATTAAAAAAAATCTTATTTCATGCAATATTCTCATCCACAGTAGCATGCCTAGCTCATTTTGGCACGTTGGAAATGAATCATTGGCTCTGATTGTCTAGTCTGGGAATTCCCATACATCAACATCCTTTGAAGGAATTGCAAGAAACACAAGAAAGCAAAATGAACTTTCAGACACCCGTATTCAACGCTCCGCGGCTAACTCAGATGAGATGAGGGATTTTGTTTCCCTGGCCAGACCCTGGGATTTTTTCCTATTATTAAAGAGAACCGAACAACAGCCTCGCACAATATATGTCCGGAACTTTCATAAAGCCTGATTTTTATCTTCCCAGATAATCTGACTTCTTCATTAGGAGCTATGTGGCTATTTGGGGCTGGTGCCCAAAGGGGGAACATTCACCACTGAAAAGAACAAACCCGCGTGGTCTGAAAGAGAAAGTTTGTTAGTTAGTCCTTTTATTGGCTTATCTACACTGATGGCAACAAAGTGTTTTTCAGAGACAGGACTCCCTTTCCACCCCCACCCCACCCCCCCCCCCCGCTTTAAGTCAAGCCAAAGCACAGCGTCTGTGAGCTAATATCCTGAATTGAGGTAAAATTGATTCCATAACCCTTAGGGGGAAAACAAAAAAATGACTTTCACAAGGGTAAGAGGAAGCAACTTAACAAGAACAGGTAGACAACAGTACCGTGCCTTCCCTCCCCAAATAGAACTGCTGGATTCTCTGGGTTCAAGTTAATATGATTAACTTCATCTAGGAGAATGTGCATCGTTTGACAACTAAGATGAGAGGCCCCGTAATGGCTCTTCTAATCTAAAAACAAAGATGGAGCTCAAAGTTGAGGCCTCCGGCAGAGATTAGCTACCAAAGGCATCAGGACGGAGCCCACAGCGAGTTGTTTAATTCCACCCCCGACGCTCATCCCCTTTATCCCAATGGTTCGAGCTTCCTTCTGAAACAGCCATTTTGTTCCTTCCTTCAAGACAGTTTGGGTTCTTTTATTCCCCTTTTCTCCCCCACTAACTAAATCACATTGGACATTTCACGCTGAACACACTGTGATAGTCTCTAAAATATCAAATGCTTTATCCCGAGGAGCCCCCTAGGAGTTGCTTTTTTTAATGGATTAACTATGACAGGGACTGCACTCCCACAGTTTTTAAAATATACAATAAGTATATTACATACTTTTAAAGCTATAAATAAGATTTATACACAACCCATGGGGATTTTCCATTAAAACTTCATAAATCACATTGTACATTATCCTTTTTAATCCTCAGCCTTGCAGTGTTAGTCACCAGAAAATATATTTAACCCTGTATAAAATTCATGATAAGCATGTATAAAGAATGTTAACGAGAGCTTTTACGCACTCTGTATTTTCTTACCCGAATGGTGTTGGGTTTTTTTTTCCCCTGGCAATTGTTTGCAATAGTGGCGGTTATCTCTTGGCCCCGCTCTAAAAATTGAAAGCCCAGGTGTTCTGCCTAGAATAGGTCCAGGTCAGCTCAGCAGAATAAGCTTTTCCGGCGTTTTCTTCTCTTTATCTAGAGGGATAAAGTGGTTGGTGCGAGGAGAAGGTGACTTCTGGATTCCACGTCTCGTTCCCTCTCGCCCTGTTGATGAAGCTCTTCCTTTCTAGTGAACGGCAGAAGACGAGGACACTAACCTAACGGTGTCCTCTTGAACTGCCTTCGGCTATTTGGCCTGACTAATGTGTCCCAGAATTCAGAAAAAGGAAGACTGCCCTTGTCTCTGCCCCCTCGGTGGTGGTGTTCCATAAGGGCTATTTAATTTGCTTTTATACCTTCTTAATATTTCGGCAACAGAAGAAAAAGGAGGCTTTATGCAGTAGGATCTTGTCACTTGAACCAAAAAAGCTCTGGTATCTCCATGTCCTCCTCTTTTTGGTTCCGGAGAAGGGAGGGCGTATACGTATGTATGAAAGGCTGCTCCTACCCCTAAAGCTTTCGTTACGTTGCAGATTCTCCAAAGTTGTGGTGCCGACACCGAGAAAGCGTGTCTGTGTAAGAACCAAATCATGCTTGGGATTTTCAGTTTATATAGGTGATTGTCGGCTTAAAGCTGTAAAGGACTCAGTTAGATGAGGAGTCATTAAGATGC
Source organism: Chroicocephalus ridibundus (assembly GCF_963924245.1). Lineage (NCBI taxonomy): Eukaryota > Metazoa > Chordata > Aves > Charadriiformes > Laridae > Chroicocephalus > Chroicocephalus ridibundus. The sequence continues at coordinate 2,321,774 of NC_086306.1, read as the reverse complement.
AGCTGTTAGTACGTGGAGGGTGTTTTTTTTAACTGACATATGTGGGTTTTCCTCTGTTGACTAGAAGTTGAAGGGGATGTGTTTATTCCCATCATATATACACATAATTTTAAATTCACAGCAATTTCTCTCAGATAAAACTGGAATTGCCTGTGCCCTGGTGTCGCTTTCATCAGACAAACTGAAAGCAATGGATCCTAATGAGGTGCTCTAAGAGATCTGTTGTTATCTCTATGATTATGGAGACATTAAGTGAACCTGGGTTTTGTCTTTTCAACAGCTGAGCAGATGTATTTTGCCATTACTGACATAAAACAGAACAGAATGATCGAGCTTTCACTCTGGACTGTGGATACCCTGTGAAGGGAGCTATTTGTCCTTATTTTAAAAGGTCTTCACAGCTTGGTCCTGCTTATGCTGTCATCTCTTATGCTCTGCCCAGTCATCCATCCACGCCCTTCCCAACCCACAGGCCAGCCTTTCTCCGCAGCCCGGTTTCTCCATAAATGCTTTTGCCATCTCTGCAAAGACAAGTTGGAGTGATCTAAAAATCCTCTCTACCGTCTTGGCCCAGAAACACTCACAGCAGTCCCTCTGCTCTGCGCTGGGGAGACCCCCCTGCTGCGCTGCCTCCAGCGCTGGGGCACCAACAGCAGAAGGACACGGAGCTGTTGGAGTGGGGCCAGAGGAGGCCCCGGAGATTCTGGGAGGGCTGGAGCCCCTCTGCTGTGAGGACAGGCTGAGAGAGTTGGGGGGGTTCAGCCTGGAGAAGAGAAGGCTCCGGGGAGACCTTGGAGCCCCTTCTGGTCCCTAAAGGGGCTACAGGGGAGATGGGGAGGGAGTCTGGATCGGTGTGTGTAGTGACAGGACAAGGAGGAATGGTTCTAAACTGAAAGAGGGGAGATGTAGAGTAGATATTAGGAAGAAATTGTTTGCTGTGAGGGTGGTGAGCCCCTGGCCCAGGTTGCCCAGAGAAGCTGTGGCTGCCCCATCCCTGGAGGGGTTCAAGGCCAGGTTGGCCGGGGCTTGGAGCAACCTGGGCTGGTGGGAGGTGTCCCTGCCCAGGGCAGGGGGATGGAACTAGATGAGCTTTAAGGTTCCTTCCAGCTCTAACCTGGATTCTTCCTTCTGATCTCTCTCGATGGCTCTGTGACCCTGCCTGGTTCATTGTTCTCACATCTGTAATCCCACAGCGGGCAAGGAAGAATCTGGCCCAACTTTGCACCACTCTGATGTCAAGCGGCTCAGAAAACGCCGAGAGATCGGCACGCACAGCTGTAGCCATAGCTTGCGTTGGCCTGCCCGAGCTCGCTTTGAACTCCCTACCCACGACACCGATAACAGCACATCCCGAGCTCATACAGGAGTCCTTATCGGAGCTCTCAGCTCCTTGATGCCTACCAAGCTCGCTTTGAACAAGTCTGGCTGAGATGCCGGTATGTTCTAGATAGCTGTACTTGCTCAGCCAGTGGATGAGAAGTAAAATTAGGCCCCTTCAGGCTTTGCTGCTTTGAAGTGTGGTATTGCAGTCCATGATTCTCACCACAAAACTCCAAAGCCTGGCCAGAATTGGGAAATCTATTTCTTCACACGGTGTGTCGCTATTTTCCTCAATGACACTGGCAACCATTCTTCTACGGCTAGAGCTGGTGGCTTGAGGGCCTTTTTTTGGGTTGACCTTTTTGTGCGTCGGTAAAGGGGATGAAGCTGTAGTGAGAATCTAAGTGGGTCTGATGGCAGAGCCGCTGGCTGGCTGCGTCTGCTTGGAACACTGAAAACTGTTCTCTGTTGGTACCTTGTCCTTCTCACCCCAACTATCTGTCGAGTGGGTTTAGCTGTTGGCTCCTCTTCTCGTGCATTTAGGCTGTAAGCTCTTTAGATGCAGGACCATCTCTTCCCACGTGGAAGGTTGTGTCCAAAGTAGATGCGGTCGTAGTCTTTCAGTGAAACCTGGTCACCTGCAACGTGATAGAGGAGCAAATGCGCCGCTTCGGTGTGTTTAATGGTGTTCAGGAGGATGCCGTACAGAAAATAATGACAATGTTCTTGAACACCAGGATGCTTTTAAAACACTGGAACATGCAGTGCAGCTGCCTCCCCACCAGGAGCCACTGGCAATCTGACTTAATTAACAGATCCCTCCACGTTTTACAGCAGGGAGGTTGTTTTGTAGAAAAGCATCCTCCGTAGTGCTGGGAAGAGTGGTGCCTCAGCACCGCGGAGACAAGCGGCAATCTGGATTTTGCTTTAGAGGCTTTTAGAAACAAGCGGCTCTGATTAGCTTATTGCCGGCCCAGCCAAAATAGTAATTCATCAGGCTTGGAAAGCTCTGTTAAGGAGGAAGACAGGAGGAGCTGCTTGTTTTCCAGGTGTGCTGGAGGACAGGCAGTTATCTCATAGCAGAGTATGGGCAGCCTAGATGCCCCGGTGATGGGTGGGGTAGCTCCTGCCCTGATTTAGATGGCAGGGATGGACTTGCATGATTATCCGCAGCTGAATGGCAACTCCTGTTTTGACTGGTTCTGTCGGGAAAGCACGCCTCTATCTGATCATGTAAATGAATTTTTTTTTTCTCACCACCTGCAAATGAGATCGAGATTATAAGAGTGAAGTTCATTAAGAACTAAAGAGTAGAACGATGCTAATAAGGACTATGCCAATACCTGTCCGAGGCAACCTGCAGTCTGAAGGTGAGATGCAGTCTAGAGATGAAAGAAGCAGCAGAGTTGTTGAGCGATGGGTTTTTTTTACTTGAAAGTGGGAAGCTAAGCTAGGTATAGAACCTGTTTGTGCCTTTGTTTTAGGTAGGAACTCATGCACCAATCTACAGCGCTTGCTTAATCAACGTGACAGTAGTCTGGGGATGGGTATCCAAAATTACAGCACGAGAAGTTCCTGGCCGGGGGGGCTTGTTGAGTGTCTGATTGTGCTCCCGTCATAGGGTGAGGGATGGGATTCCAGTGCAAGGTAGGAGACAGCAGAGCAAAAGAGAAGGTGACACTGGGAGATGTTGGGCTACAACTCAGTACCTATTAACCCAGAAGACATCTGGTTTTATTGAAGAAAAAAGTGACCGCTCTTCCTTACCGTTACGGAGCTGTATGTCAGTTCTTGCTCAAAGGTGAGAAGGTCGCATAGAAGAATCGTTGGCAGCTGGGAGTGTCATGGGAAGGTAGCCAGTTGATATCACCCTGGGTGAACCACTTGAGAAGTACTGGCATGCGTGCGATGGCATCTGCTTATGCAGCCCATCAAAAGGTGCCAGATGCTGTCTGTGCAATAATAGCTTCTCTGGTTTGGCATTTGTGTCCTACAATTTACAGCTCTGCCTCATAAACGTTGGGAGGGGACAATCCCATGCTGCTGAGCAGAAACTCAGCTTGGCTAGGTGATCTCTCTCTGATCCCAGGTAAACCCTCTCCCCATCTGCGGTGCAACTCGAGATCTCTGGAGCTTCCTGACATCCCTTCCACGTCTTCAGGATTGTCACGACCTCAGTGCATTGGACCAATTTGTTTAAGTTTTGGGGGAATTATCTTTTGTAGATCTTGCACGTAGGAAAGTGGGTTGATTTACAGGACAGCTTGGGTGAACTCTGCCCTTGTCGTCTCCTTCTGCCTCTGTCATCTTTGGGTTTAGTGGCAAGTTTGAAGAGATCCATCACTGCTTAAAGAGGGACAAACGTCGCAACGCTGTGTAATGGTACCTGACGTGGGGGTTTGGTTCCCTTTGCGAAGGGCGAGTCAGTGATTTGCCCGCTCTTTTCTTTCCTGCACTTCAAGAGTAAATACAGCTGAAAAATATAAATGTGCATAAGATGAAAAAGAACAGAGCCCACATCAAAATGCTTCATTAAGCATCCATTTTAAAGACCAGGAGGACAGAGGTACAGAGATAGATCCATGAGGATAAAATAGGTTGTTCATCGTGGACTTTTTTTTTGGTTTACCCTATGAAAGAAAAAGGGTATTTGCCATACATAAAATGTGTGGGTGTTGTTTCCTCTCAAAGAGTGTAGGGCAAAACCACTTGGTTTTATATACCAACATTCCAAAGGTCAGAAAGTTCAGGAGTGAGGGTAATATTTGAATGTACTGGTCAGATTTTGGTGACGCGCGGTGCAACAGTAATATTTTCCCTTTGGGATCTGATGCAGGAAACTAATATGGCTAATGAAGGACTTAGAGGGCTAATAAGACCTAAATCAGGCTTCCCAGCCTTTTAATTACACTGCATAATTATTGGAGATTTGCCATCATCTTTTTAATCTGGTTGATTAATAGGTAGCTTCGCCAATCCACACAGCAACCTATTTACGCTTCACTGGTGATTGACTATCAGTTGAAAAATTAGAGAGGCATTGGCTAAGGAGAAAAAGAATCTCGGTCGCTTGTTCGTGTGAAGCCCATTTATCGTGTGTGTCAAACCGCGGCAGAGGTTGAGTTTGGCTTCTTGCTTTTAAGAGCTCAGGAGGTGATCGGTCTGTCCTCCCCGGCTCTTCAGAGGGGATCCAAGACAAGACAGAAGGGGCAAGAGGTCAGAGGGAGAGGCAGTAGTTGTCCTGGGCATGGGGAATGGAGCTACTGCCCCCATTTAGGAACGACGCCCAAAGGCAGATGGACGCTGGTTGGGTGGGATGAGAGGACGGAGGACGGGAGCGCTGCTGCCTCTCCGAGTGTATTGGTGGTGCTAAGGGAGGAACTGCTGGCCCTTTCGCTTCTCTGCCTGTCTTCTCCCCGCCTTCAAATCCATGCCTGCCCCACTGAAGACCCTACGTTTCAGGCTTTTGCAGGTCTGGGGTTTAGCTGGCGTTTAGGCAAGTCACTTAGGGGGCACGTGAGCTTGTCCGTAGTGCTAAGGACGGCGAAGGACTTCCTTTAAACGAGCCTCTGCAGAGCATCCTGCTGCTCTGGGTGGATGTCTGGGGGGTCCTAGCGGGTCCCTCCCCTGCTCCTTGCCCACAGCATACACGTGACTGAAAAATGAATTGGAAATTTTTTTTTTTTTTTTACTCTTTCCAATGACCGATTTTTCCTATTATTTTTACATAAATGTATACGTCGTTCGGAAGAATTCAGAGCGGGTATTGAACAAACCTGCTTTTTTATGATTCAAGTGGTTATGAGTGGTAGGAGGAGAGAATGCTTTTGTTTTCCTATGAGAGTTCCGATGTGTTATTAGATGCAAAGCCCATTTAAAATCTGTATCTTGCCAGCAGTAGAACTCGCTACTCCTTGTGCCTGGTCCTTGGCTAATACATGCTTTGATATTTCTGCTGAATTCGTTTGAGCTAGGCTGCTCTGAGCACATCTGACCCATCTTTTTTTAATGGTACTGCCTGATTTCTTATTTGTATATATATTGCATTCCACTTTGAAGTCACACGTGTTTTAAATGGTTATGTATGCCGTTTAGGGATTGCGAGAGACTAGCGCATTGTGATCAAAGAGATTAGGATTTTAATACCTTCTCCACCTGTATCCCTCTTTGAACAAAGCGTGCCAAGGTAATTACATCTTGGAAACATATTTTTGTGCTGAATAATTCAGTTGAAGCGGAACGTTTTCTCCGTGCAATGTGCTGAGCCTGGATCTCGGTGGGACTGGAGTGACGCTTTTGGCCTTGGGTTGGCCTTTGCATGTGAACAGAATTCAGCCTCTCCGCTGCAAGGAGCAGCCGCGTTTCGTGAGCGCGTTTCGTTTTTCTCCGGTGGATTAGTCTCTTCCATCTTTCTTCTTCACTCTGGGAGCTGGAAGTCTGCGACACAAGCTCCGCCTTCCGTTCTGCGATAAGCCTGGTAAACCACTCAGCATTATTTTTGACGACTTGTTCATGCAAGCTGTTCTGGAGCAAGAACTTCAGCGCGGATATGTTTTAAAACATTGCCGCTATGCATATTCACATATGCCATTTTAAAATTCCCCTCCCCGAGACGTTTTTGGCAGCCAAAAGCCAACCACTGACATGTTTGTAGGAAGCAAACACAAGATGTGGGCACACGGGCAGGAGCGAAATGGCAGTGTGGAAGGATGAAAAGTTCCTTTTGCGTTTTCTCATTAGAGCTGGCCATGTCTAGAGCAGCTCTAGATATCTCCAGAGCTCTAGAGATCAACAGCTAACGATCTTGGTCGCCAATAAGACCAAAGGTTTCACATAGTCGTTTCATGGTCATTTTAACTACTTCTTTGGGATATTTTCAGGGATTTTTGTTTGTGTCTCATCTTCTGACACTCGTCAGGGTGCACGTCCTCCACTAATTGTATATTTAGTTAGTGCCATGTAGTTCAGCTCGGTGATGCTGGTTGACGTTAGTTGGGTGATAGACAGGGTAGAGGCGGCGGCGCCCTGATCCGCAGAGCTCCCTATCAAGCAAGGCGTTTATTTTTTATTTTTTTTTTTTTCCAAGAGTGGTTTAGATTTGCGGTTCTGGGTCCTGGCTCAATCCCTAGTTTTAACAGCACTTTGGATAACAGGTAAGACTTGAGATGCTCTGTTCAAATGGAACCAAAACTCCAAATAAATATAATTGGCCTCCATAATAAAAATGCCTATCAAGTGTCAGCCAGAAATTATTTTCTTTTGTTTTTTTTTTCATGTCTGGATTATAAACCTTGGACGTAAGAGGTTGTAGCAGAACTGCTGACAGGCTCTTAGCTGTAGTGGCGCAAGAACAACAGCGTAATATAGTGTGACAGAGAAATAGATTTTTCCATGTGCAGGATGCGTATGTTGGTAGAATAGGTTGGACCAAAATTACCACACAAAATTGATTAGATCATCACGTAATGAGAACCATAATTTTAGCGGCGGCTTTTTGACATGATCTTGACAACATAATTAACCTGGGAGATGTTGAGGCAATGAAAATAGAAAAGAAACCGATGTAATTATTGTCAATAAAATATAAAAAATGTTACAGAATAATAAAAAGCTTAATCTTTTGACTTTCCTTGCCTATTATTGTAATTGCACCTTTCAGACCATTGCCCCAAACCCCATTGCTCTCCTAAATTTGAAACCTTTTTTGAAGAAGCATATTCTGTATATTGCTTTGCATGTTCAGAATTGCAGGCAGGCTAATCAGTGGATTTTTACCACGCCTAGTTAAATTACACAGCTGTTTGGAGAATTAAGTAATGTATATTATTAAGGAAAAGGTGAAATTAGGTAAGCAATGCTCAGTGAAGAGGAAATTATATCACTCGTAACCGATGGTCTTAATGGAAATGTGTCCGTAAAGTTGCGGTATGACTTGAATTACCACTTCTGGCATCTGAAATATGCAGCTTTTAATTACCCTGATTTAAATCAGATAGCGGATTCACGCATATTGTATTTTTATTATTGTTATTTATCTTTGCCCAGCATTGTAATTTTAGAGAGTGTTTTCATAAGCCTGCCTTCTGTCTGAATGAATACCTATTAGTGGTTTCTAAACATACTATACATAGGGTGTTTGTTGTACAGAAAGTTGGACAAATGACTGTGCCAAATGTCTGGTTTCACCTTCCTTCCCTCCACGTGGGCATTTTCTCCTCTGGGACAGCTTTTAGCCCTGAAGGGACTCCATGGGGAGGGACAGATACTACTGATGCTTCTCTGTTAGCACTACAACCTCTTAAGTCATTGACGCCAAGCAAAGAAGGGAATTAGCAACACCCTCCATCTGTTCTGGGCAGCTCTGATGGAAAAGAATGCAGAAGGTACAGATGAGTAGCACAGGATTGTTGTGTGGTCCATGCAAAGTTCTGGATTCAGAGAGGTTTGGCATCAGTTTTTCAAAGGCTTTCCCAAGGGACCTGAGTTCTTTGGCATTTTCAGCTCTCAGATGTGGAGTAAACACTAAGACAGCATTGAGATCTACCACGTCCATGGTAGGTAGACCTACCATCCATGGATAAGCCCCATCACTTTAGCCTATAGAAGGGATGAATTGCATTTCAGTCCTACAAATTCCTCCTTTTGTACACAAAAAGGGACACAAAAAACCAAACCTCTTTGTGCCATGCTGACTCATCCTTAAAATCACAGCCCTTGCACTGGTTAGGAACTTCACTGGGGATAGACACCTCTGGAGTAGGAACAATGAAACCTCCTCCTTAGCCTTTAGCAGCTGGGAGGAGCTTGGATGACATGAGCCTGGATCGGTGAGGTAGATTCGTGGTGGATCTCCTGACCTGTTCCCGTATATCACATTGATTATAGAGGATCTTCCTCTCTTTCCGATCCCACCCCTGCTCCCTGGTGTTCTCGATGGCCTTTGGGGAAGGAGGCAGGAAGCTCTAATGCAGTTCTGGCTGTGATTTGGTAGAGAATATCGTGTTTAACCTGTAAGAACAACCAGCTGTCAGCAGACCTCGCTGTACCTGAAGTTGTAACGCAGACTTAATCAGCCTGAAAAGTGCTGCTAGCACAATGTATGCCACCTCTGCAGCCTATAAATAATGGTGAATGACGAGGGAGGCTAGCTATGTTTTAATCATAAGGGCGAAGTTAACCCCTGCATGGAGGAACCGGCGTAAGGGTGGATTGCAGAAGAGGGTTTCTTAGGTTGCCTTTGCTCTGGTTCTTTTCACGGTGGCAGGATGCTCTAAACACCCTTTTCGCACCTCTCTCTGCCTTTTGTCTGAGCACCTCAAAGCTCTCCACAGTAGGAATCGCTTAGGGCTCAGAACATCCCCAGCGGGTGGACAAGGGACATCAATTCGGTTGCTGCTGAGTGGAGAAAGCCCAGCTGCCCAGAAGAACTCTGTGGGCAGCAGTTGGAAGGACCAGGGACCGGGATACTGCCGCAGGAGCATTTTGGCTGACGAATGCTCTGTGCGGTTGGTCTCGGTCGTGGCAGTCAGGCAGGAGGATGCCGGGGCGAGTGTGAATGGGGGGGTGAGTACGTGGATTTACGTGGTTGAATTTGTGGGGGTTGTGGTGAGCCCCCGGCTCTGTACCAGGGCAATGCCAGGCCGTGTCCCCTGTCCAGGAGCATCAAGAGTGTAATAGAAAATAGCTAAATGGGTGGGGAAAGCTGTGATCAGCGCTAATGACTGACAAAAATAGTGTCTGTATCTACTTTATGCGTATTTTTTTAACCATCTTGTTGCTTCCCATGCTCCGCCACCTGCAAAAGGCGGTTGCTCAGGTTGAGAACGTTTGGTGGAAAAGGCTGCCCCGTGGCCAGAGCGTTTTAGAGCATCTCACACAACAGGACCCAACTTCTTGCTACCATTGGGCTTGCTTAATAAAAATCGGTGGGTGATGAGGCGGCGTGTGATGCCATTGGCAGATGACGTGCTTTGGCTGTGAAAGATAAGGAATCGTTGGCTTTTAAAGACATGAAATTGGGAAAAGAAAACGAAGCTGTTGTGAAACGTGCTCTTCTGTGTGTCCTTCCATTTTGCCGTGAAGGATCTGACCTTCCTCCTTTTCTTCCAGTGTTTGTTGTATGAGTCCAGAAGGAAAAGCAGGGCTTCTCCTTTTGATTTCTAAGGAAAGCTATGTGCCCCCATGGTTCCGTTTAATCTCCAGTCTTTTTCTAGCCGAGTGGGGGGAGGTAAGCTTGGTGGGGACAGAGGACAACAGAAACCATCCCACACCCTCGCTGAAGGGATGGGATGAAGGATCCAATTACTCCCCCTGTTTTTGCAATCCTGCGACTTCAGTCTCTCGTGCTGGGATCCAGCCTCTCCGCCTTTGACAGCGGCAGCAGGAGAAATAGGCACCTGGGGAGCTGGAAATAGAGCTTAAAGCTGAATTTTATACGCGTTAGCAGGAATGATAAGGTGAGGGGGTGGAAGGAAGACATCACAGAGCCTCTCACTCTGTATTGACATTGTACCTGATCTTACCATCCAAAAGGTGGTTATGGAGAGAAGGATTTAATATAAATATGTGAGAAATATACACATATATGGATTTCCACGTGGGTATGAATACGTGCGTATCTTTTGGGTGGGTGAGCTGCGTATATTATTATTAGGGGGAGTGATCTATAAATATTTTTTGTAGTCTATCTGCATCCATTTTGCAGTCCATAAATCAGATTTTCGGCGATGTGCAATACAGCTGAATATTCGAGATAAATGCAACTTTCGGGCAATGATTTCTAAATCAAAACGAAGCATTTAAAATTCACTGGCAGCTTTTATAAATCAGTGACCCAAGATGTAAAACCCCAAGCACCGGGATGTGTGTATTTTTAATTTCACCTTGTAAATCACAGTGGTAGGAAGCGACAGAGGGAGAAAGATTGTGTTTCTTAAATGTTTATTTGTAGAGGTGCCCTGTGCAGAGAAACACAAGGAGAAAGGCTGCATCGTTCCATCAGCTGAGCTTGAATTTAACTAGGAGAAGCTTTGCGGCGACGCTGTGGTACCCGAGCCTGCTTAAATTGTTTTATTTTTACTTTTTCTATGCTGTTTCCAGCTTGCAAAATACGGTTCAGTAGTGGTTCAACACGCCCAGTGTTTTTGTGTTTGAAAAGGGAAAATGTTCATGAGATCCCAGGTCTGCTTGGGTTCAGCGCAGACGCCTGTGGAGAGAAACGCAGCCCCAGCTCTTCGCTCGCCCAATTAACGCCGCGAAGGCGCAGCTTTCCCTGGGCTGCGGGAGCTCACGGGGCGCGGGGAGTTGTTTTGCGAAAAAGCAATCATTCATCCCTGTGTCTGGGATTAGCACAAGGTTTTAGGTGTACCTGTGCGCCACAGGAGGTCTTAAGGCCAAAAACTTATCGGGACTTGTGGGGTTTCTTTCTCATCCCAAAGATAAATGGCTTGGCTGGCATCATGCATTGGTTTTTCCGTGGCAAAACTTCATCATTTCCGTGGCAAAACTGTGTCTAGTTCTGGGCTCCCCAGTTCCAGAAGGACAGGGAACTGCTGGAGAGGGGACAGCAAAGGGCCACCAAGAGGATGAGGGGACTGGAACATCTCTCCGATGGGGAAAGGCTGAGGGATTTGGGGCTCCTCAGTCTGGAAAAAAGACGACTGAGGGGGGACGTTATCAACGCTGATCAATACTTCAAGGAGGGGTGTCAGGAGGACGGGGCCAGGATCTTCTCAGTGGTGCCCGGGGACAGGACAAGGGGTAACGGGCACAAACTTGACCATGGGAAGTTCCATCTCAAGACGAGGAGGAACTTCTGTGCTGTGAGGGTGGCAGAGCCCTGGCACAGGCTGCCCAGAGAGGTGGGGGAGTCTCCGTCTCTGGAGACATCCCAAACCCGCCTGGAGGCGTCCCTGTGCCACCTGCTCTGGGGGACCCTGCTCTGGCCGGGGGTGGGACGAGGGGATTTCCAGAGGTCCCTTCCCACCCCGGCCACTCTGGGATTGTGTGATCCCACCAGTCTACATGGGAGCAGGATTAGGTACTTTTCAAACACACTTTACCTTCTGCAAGCAATATTCCAAATCGATGTTTAGCAGTTTAAACAGATGAGATGAGCAAACAAAAGACAAATCGGTGTCACTACGAGGAATCGAGCAAATAGATGCCATGATCAGCATTGGAAGAACTGGGCCAAAATTCTTCTTGTGTAACCAATATTTAGGCATAGAATATGGAAATTTAAGCTTAAGTTGAATCATAGCAAAGCTCTGTTATAAAATAGTTACTATATATTTCTGAATAGCAGCCTAACTAGATGTATACTGAGATTGGCAGCTGCCTGCCTTGCATATGCTGGGGAAAATTCAAAAGGTTTTGGAGGTTCATTTCAGATATTCGAGTTTGTCCTTGGCTTATTTGAAGTGTGAGAACTTTTGAGGTGTATAAAACTGAGCTGTAAATTTAACAGCAGACACATTTTGTCAGAAGATGCTGCAGTTTCCACCTCTTCCTTCGTTTGGAACTAATTGGCACAAAGAAATGACCAAAGGTGAAAAGAAGGCATTTTACACAAACACAAAGATAACGTTAAAAGTCCATTTCAGTTTTGGTTCGACTTCTGAGCCTGGGAATGGATTCATTTAGCTTGGCCTTAATACTGAGCAACTCCACAGCATGTCACACTAGGGGAGCTAATAACTCCTTTTTATCCTAAATTCTATTAATTTAGCATGAGGCAGAGTCCAGCTGACGTTGGGCAGGGGCTTTTGTCTTGAAATATGTTAGGCTCAATTATCCTTGAATAAAAACAACAGCGATGGGACACGACCAGCCTGTTACCCCACACTGGCCTCTAACTTTGGGTGGTGACTTTATTTTAGCATGTCTGGCTCCATAGAGAAGTAGCTGGTGGACTTTTTTTGGTTCAGGTTGCCTCCTGGAAATAACGTGGGTTCCCAGAACGTTAGCAGAAGGGTGAAAGCAAATGGTCTTTTATGCACGGGGGTCTTTATAAGAGCTTCAGAGTAGTTGCTTATTAAGTGGGATATCTAATAAGAAAGAGTGATGCAATCCTTGTAAGCCCAGTTGCTGGTGGCTAGGAGGTGACCAGGAGAGTCTACGTGGAGACGCTTAGTTCATGTGCGGTGTCTTGTCCCAGCGTGCCGTGATAATATGGGGCTGGATGGGCCCTTTGACCCAATATAGCCAGTTTAATAGCTCACTAAAGCACTAAACTTAAAGTAGCTGTGGCTGCTTTAGGGTAGGGTAGTAATATTACCACTTCAACGTTGTCTATCCTAATTTTGAGCAAGTCCGCCCCGTGATGGGGGATATCCAGATGGTGTCTTTTACACCTCCTCTTCACCAGCTTGGGTGTATCTTAGCACATTCTCCCTCATCGGCTTCCCTGCCTTCGACGAGACTCAAACCCTGTTTTTTCTGTGTTTAGGTCTTGCCGGTGCAGATGGGCGAGATGTGCTCTGAAAGGCCAAAAGATGGCAATTAGTACTATTTAAAATTCATGACCATGGTGATTAAGTGGAGCAAAGGAGGCAACGGGAGAGGGGAAAAATATCCGCTGCCTAAATAATCGGGTTGGGTTTTAACCATCTCTGATTAAGTATATTTCGTTTTTAATGTTGTCAAGAGGCAGATAAAGGTCAAGGTGGAAAACGAGGGGACTTATTTATTGTGTTGTAGTCCACATACATTAGTGGCTAATAAAGGATACTGGAAAATTGGGAAGTGAAATTTCTTGCTGATTACAGGCCCTGGCATTACTGTTAAAAGCAATGAACTTCAGGTTATGAAATCCGAATGGTTGCGTTTCCTGGTTTGTTCGCCGTTAGCAACGAGCTCTGTTGCTGCTATCAGAGCTGTGATATCCTGAGGCCCTAAGCAACAAGTAGCGCTGACCGAACCCTGGGCCGGAGGCACCACTGACGAGCTCATGATGGAAAACTACTTCTGTCTCTTGCACTAGTGAGAATATCGCGTCTCGAAAGGTGGTGGGATTTCTTCCAAGTCATGAGAGAGTATCTGTGGAAGAAATGGAGATTCAATTTATGTTCCCTAAGCTTTTCTCGAGTTCTTTCTTTTACACAAGGCCATTTTGTCATCTTAAACTTCCCTGCTGAGAGCCTTCCAGCCTCCCTCGTTTCAGGGTGAATTCAAATGGGGACTGAATTAGCGAGGGAAGAACTGGAAACCTCAGTCAACTTGAGCTCCTGAAGGGGAACATGTTCAACAAATGTCCATCTCTCTGCCCAGCCTTATGCGACAAGGAGAGCTGCTGGCTGTCTCTGGAGAGCACGAAATAGTGCGTTTTGTAATACATATGCTAGAGGAGGAGGTGTATATAAAACCTTTGTGCAGCTCACTGGTGTTGGTGTGGCCAGAGGAATGTCCTGCAGGCAGATGCACCTACGGGGTAGATTAAATTGACAGAAAGCAGAGCCAGAGATTTTGAATTCTCTCTTACTGCACTGACAGGCCAACCGCATCCTGGGCTGTATCAAAAGAAGCGTGGCCAGCAGATCCAGAGAGGGGATTCTGCCCCTCTACTCTGCTCTCGTGAGACCCCACCTGCAGTGCTGTGTCCAGCTCTGGAACCCTCAGCACAAGAAGGACACGGAGCTGTTGGAGCGGGGCCAGAGGAGGCCACGGAGATGATCCGAGGGCTGGAGCCCCTCTGCTGTGAGGACAGGCTGAGAGAGTTGGGGGGGTTCAGCCTGGAGAAGGGAAGGCTCCGGGGAGACCTTGCAGCCCCTTCCAGTATCCAGAGAAGGCCTACAAGAAAGCTGGGGAGGGGCTGTTTGCAAGGGCATGGAGCCATAGGCCGAGGGGCAGTGGTTTAAACTAGAGCAGGGCAGGTTTAGATGAGCCATTGGGAAGAAGTTCTTTCCACTGAGGGTGGTGAGACACTGGCCCAGGTTGCCCAGAGAGGGGGTGGAGGCCCCATCCCTGGAGACATTCAAGGCCAGGCTGGATGAGGCTCTGAGCGACCTGATCTAGTTGTGGATGTCCCTGCTGACTGCAGGGGGGTTGGACTAGCTGGCCTTTAGAGGTCCCTTCCAACCCAACACACTCTGTGATTCTACGACATTAGTGCCGACTGACGTACACGTGAGGAAAACAAAACGCAAGCAGTCCCAGAAGGCAGGGATCCTGTATTTGCCGGGTCCCCAGGGCTCTGCAGGTGTTTCGCAGCAAGCTGGCTCCGTCGACTGCTCTCTGCAGCAGCCAGGCATGAGCAGAGTGCTCCGCAGTGCCTGCGGATGCCCAACTAAATCCAGGAGGTGCTGCCTGGCCGGCCGTTTCTCATGGGCTGTTTCTTCCCTCTGCGCGTGGCCTTTGGCCCCTGCTGAGGTCCTGCAGGCGCAGACGTGGCCAGTTGTTCGTAAAATCTAGTAGGAAGGTGCCAACCCTGTTACCTTACGCTGAAAACCATCCGACAGCGTTATCAGACCTGAATGCTCACAAATCTGGAATGGGGTATGCTGAAACAAAAGGCAGCAAAGGAAGAGGAATGCCCTGGTTTTTGAGTTTTTAGGGCAGGTTATGTTTTCAGCCTTTTTTCTGCAGACTTAGTGGCTATCATTTATCTAAAAGCAAAAAGAGGGGGTGGGATCCTCAACGATACTTTGTTAGGCATCAAAGCATGGCCGCGTTGAATTGGCAAAGCTACTGAATTTTAGGAGGTCTCAGGAGGCAATCAAGAATAGCGTGGTGGCCTTTGCCCCCTGACAGCTCAGTACGCCTTCAGAGTCTCCGCAGCCAGGGCTGAAGTTGTACAGCAACTGAGAAAGCTTCTCCCAGGGGTCCATCTCTGATCCCTTTGCTTGTCCTTTGTCCTGTTCTAAAGCTGCACCACTGAAGTTTCCTCTCTTCAACAAAGAAATGCCGAATTAGGAAGAAAGATTTGCAAAAGCCGTTAATCAAACTGAAGGTCAAGGGGCTGAGGGTCACGCACCCTTTCGGTGGGTGGGAGGGAGAGCCCTGTTGTAAGGGCTGGATGGGGGTTTGCCGGCTCTGGGCAGCTGGCAAATGCAGCACTTTGTACGGCTGAGGCAGCCAAAAGACACCGCTCTTTGCACAACGGCTCCTGGAGAAGGGCACACGGAAAGGGAACAGGAACTTTTCTGAGGACAGCATCCGTGTGCTCAGCAGTGGTGGTGGAGCATGGTCTGGAGCAGCTGTTCCTCATCATCAGAGACCTTGATGCAGACTGGGTTCAGTTTTGGGCCCCTCACTCCAAGAAGGACCTTGAGGGGCTGGAGCGTGTCCAGAGAAGGGCAATGGAGCTGGTGAGGGCTCTGGAGCACGAGTCTGGTGAGGAGCAGCTGAGGAAGCTGGGGGTGTTCAGCCTGGAGAAGAGGAGGCTGAGGGGAGACCTTCTCGCTCTCCACAGCTCCCTGAAAGGAGGGGGTAGCCAGGGGGGGTCGGTCTCTTCTCCCAAGGAACAGGCGATGGGACAAGAGGAAACGGCCTCAAGTCGTGCCAGGGGAGGTTTAGGATGGATATTTGGAAAATTTTTTACACTGAAAGGGCTGTCAAGCATCGGGAGAGGCTGCCCAGGGCAGTGGTGGAGTGGCCATCCCTGGAGGGATTTAAAAGCCGGGCAGACGTAGTGCTGAGGGACGTGGGTTCGTGGTGGTTTGGGCAGTGTTGGGTTGGTGATTGGACTTGATGATGTGAAAGGTCCCTTCCAACCTCGACAATTCTATGATTCTTGGGCTGTGGGGAGTGCCTGGTGCCCCGCGCTGAGGCGGGGACAGGGCAGAGATGACGTCCATGCCAGCAGGAGGTGCACAGTAGTGGAGGGTCTGTTTTGCCGTGTAAAGGAGCTGCAGGAGGAACTCCGCAGGCTGTGCGGCATCAGAGGTGATGGCAAGGAGAGTGATCAGATCTTTGAGACCTTGCACTTTGCGACTTGCCTGAAGGCCCGGCTGTACTGGAGGCGGTGCAGGCAGAATCCACACCTCACCAGTAGGGAAATGGAGATGATGACAACTGGAAGCTTGTGACTTCGAGCAGCAGAAGATTTTTTTATTCTTTACTGTGTGGGTGGTTGAATACTGCAAGACGTTGCCCAGGTAGGTTTTGTGGAATCTCCATCCTTGGAGATACTCAGAACCCAGTCAGACAAGATGGTGAGCACCCGCCTGTAGCTGGCCCTGCTTTGAGTAGGGGGTTGAATTTAGATGGTCTCTGATGGTGCCTTTCCAACCTCAGCCGTTCTGCGTGATTCTGTGTGTGAAATGGTGAAGTTACTGCAGGGTTCAGTGATATTAGCCAATTAAAGATGGCTCAGAACTCTTTTATGCATTATACGTCGCGGATTAGATTATCGGAGGCAGGTTGCCCTGCTATGCTAAAAGAGTACAGGCATTGAGGAGAAAGCAAATAATTTTTATCAGCTTCATTTCTGCAATAAATTTCCTGTGATTTTTTTTTTTTTTTCTTGCTGGCAGGGTGGGGGCTTCGTTTGAAGCAGAGGTCGACTTGGAATGGTGAGTAATGCTTGTCCTTTGTGGATTTTGTTTTTTATACAGATTACAAAGGAGGAGGAAAGAAAGAAATGCATCTGGGCTTATATCCAATTGGATTACTGTCAACCACATCCAGCTGAGAAGGGAAGAGACAGATGTATTGATGGTCACTGAAATGAGATGGAACAAAAGACGACAACCTGAGCAGGGAAGAAAAGGTACTCTTTTAAAATGGTTGTGTTTGGATGGTGCATTATTCTGGTCTTTCAGAACTTCCTGTACGCCAAGTAATCCCCCTCCTTTTTTTTTTTTTTTCCCCTTTTGCCTCAAGGACTTTCATTATTTATTTTTTTTTTAATCAAAATTCAGCTGTACTCCTTTCTTCTTGCTGTTCTTCATCACAAGAAAGTGGCACATTTTTAGACCTTTGCAACCAGCAAAAGCCTGCTGCTCTCCCCCTTTCTGTGATCTGGAAGCCGGGGGTTTTCGGTTGTGTTGAAGAAAAGGCCTCTCGGTTACTTCCATTTGTCTGTTGCGTTACGTTTTCTGTGTGTACTTTGCCTTTTGGATATTTTTTCTGCCGTTGTGCGGTCTGAGCTCGCATACTAGAGCGAAAACGCGATTTTTCCTCCCTGCAGCGTGCTCAATGGGTCACCAGTCACAGGAAATTTTGACTGTTGGCTGACTTAGCTGCCTAGACACAAACGGAGGTAGGTCCAGCTGGCAACGTGGTGCCTGAGGGTCTTCATACAGCCCAAGCCTACCTGTATGACGTTCGGTTAAAATCACTTTGGTCCAGACGATCACAAGTATTTTGGTACCTAATTTCTATCGTGATAGCAGGAACCAGTTGACTAAAAACCTTTAGGATCTGTCAGAAGTCCTTCCTTGTTTTGCTGTAGAGATCTTCCAGAAAAGTATGTCTTCTGGGATGAGATGGACTTGATTTTTCCAACTATCTATTCGTATTTCTCTCTGTCCCTTCGTGGAACAACCACCCATCCCAGTACAGCGAAAACACATCTCCCAAACTCCAACCACGTAGGTACAGGCTTGATTTTAGCTCTAATCTGATGTCCCTTTGATTTGAGTGGATCGTGAGGACACATCAAAGTACTTCAGTCAATAAGGGTCTTAGTCTACTGTGGTTTTAACTGTTGGCTGGATATTAGTCTTTGCCTTGATTTACCTAATTTTGTGTAACGAAGGAATTGATGCCTTCCTTCCCGATTAAGGCTCAGGGTTTTACGTATGGAAGTCTCTCGACTGCAAGGTGCTGTACAGAAGTGTAAAGTATTATTATCGTTTCTCTAAAGCATGTTGTCCATAACTCACAGCAAATATAGTTTATGAAACATGTTAGCTATGCAGTTTTCATTTTTCATCCTTATTTATTAATGCCTTTTCAGAGCACTTTAGATAAGTATTTGGAAACCTAGTTATAGGAAAGTCGTATTTTGCACATTTCACTTTAACTGGGAAGAACATTGTTTTCTGATTTTAATCATAAAAATGAAATGCTCCTAATAGAGCGGAGAAACCCAATTTCCTCAAGAAGCATTTGCAGGCTGATCTGGCTCAGATATTCCCGCGATCACAGGAGAGTAATATCTTGGGCATGAGAAAATGTTCTGCAGTATACCTGAAACAAATACAGCTGTACTGGACAATTATGCGTTTAGCATCATTGACTTTCAACTAGATGGCCCAGATACTCTTTACTGTCCATTGTCAATTATTAACCTTCACAGCTACAGTGCTTTTTAATTCCGAGCGTGGGGTATGCGGCAGATGGAGCGCAGCCAAAGGCGGCAGCTGAAAAACGTACCACGTAGAGCACTGTGGCACCTACAGGATTTCGCCACGACTCTGCCTTCAATTCAATATTCGCAACTTGCTCCTTGCCTCCTCTTCCTCCCCCTAGTTATTTACCCGCGTGAGCAGTCTCGTGACTCGGAGGGGACAAACGGCGTTAGCGCTTTTGAGAGGCAGAGCTTGGTGATGAACTTACGCCGTAGCACCGTAACGAAGTCTTACCGCTTCAGTCCTTGGCTAGGACCGCTCCTAAATATACAATAAGCACCGCTGGGTGCAGCGGGGTGCTCAGTCTGGGTTTACAGTGCAGCAGAACTGCTGAGACCGGAATTTATTCTCCACCGCTCTGGAAGGATGAGCTGGTGGAGGCAAGCAGTGCTCGTAATGAAGAGCACCGGTTTCTCATTTTTTCTCCTGGATTCAATTCTTTTGTTCTCCTCGGCGTTTGTCATTCCTGGCCTCGTGTTGTGATGTTTGCGCCAGACCCTGGGTTGGCATCGTCCCGCACGAGTCAGCGTAGCTACGCTGATTTACACCAGCAGTCGCCTGGGCCCTTTGTGTATGAAAACACGCTGCAAATAGAGGGGATGCCGTTTAATGAAGGGTCAGGCACGAGCGCATCCGCTTCTTGCGTGTTTCTTAGGGGTTTAGACTGAAATTCAGCGATACCCATCATTACATTTCTTTGACCTATTCTCTGACCATTATGTTTGTACCTGCAATCAACTTGCCACTGCATTAACTCAAAGTTAACCTCGCTTTACTGGATATTGCTATGTGAACCATAAATAGATAGGAGGTACGGAGACAGCACAAGAGCCCCCTGTGGCGCTAAGCAGCGGGTTGTTCCGTTTATAGATTGTCGGCAGCGGAGATTTTTTTTTTTTATTTTATTTTTTTCCCTTTTCTCTCCCCCCACCCCTTCTTCACAAATCTCAACTAACATCGCTTGATTTTTCAATATGTATGCAAACAAATCACAGCAAGTGATTTCATGGTCAGTGCTAACGGAGTTTGTTGGGAGCTGCGCGGCAGCACGTTTGGAGAGCAGGGGGATCAAACATAAAATTATATTGGCAACTCGTAGCCGTGACTGCTAAAGGATTAGGAAGCTCCCGTGAGGCCTGGGAGCTGGCATTCTGGGATCAGAAGCAAACAGAAAGCACCGCAGGCAATGCTTCCAAAAAGGCCTAAGTCACTTCAGGAGCCTTTGACTTTCAATTAGAGCTGGGGAAGGTTTTCCACCTGTGATTTTTTCTGTTTTTTTCTGGGAAAGAACGCAAGTTTGCAGGCACTGAGATACCTCTTGAATTCATCTCCGTGTGACTGAATTTTTCTGGTGGGGTTGTTTTGAGGTGGGTGTTTTATCTGGGTGACAATCTAACTGCTCGTGAAAACTTTCCACTGATGTCCTTTTCAATTGCCCGGCCTCATTCTTTTTTTCTGTTTGCTTTTCTCACCTTGGGAGGGTCCAGTTCCTCCACGTGCATTCGGAGCCCTCCTGTATTGGGGTTTTTTCCTGATAAATTTGCTATGGTTTGGGATGCCCCGGTGTTCTGTTGGTGGACTGTGTGTTACCGAGCAGAAGTCGTCATGTCTCTTCCCAAATGTTTAGCTTTGAAAACAGGAGCATTTTCTAAGTTGCCGGGGTTTTTTTTATTCCTTTCCAGAAGTCTCACTGCAGGATACTAGGCAGGGTCCATCTGGCTCCAGTTTGGGACTGTTTTTCCCTATTTTTAGGTTCTACTTTTGCATCTGTCATTGACATTTTCATACTTGGCTCGTGAGCTCTTTAAGATGGGAATTGGCCACTGCCACTGGTTTGTTTGTATGCTGCCTACCGTGAGGGTTTCTTATCGATCAGTCTTAACACATTCTTCCAACAAAATTATTATTACCAATTATGATGATTAGATCCGCGTGCGCCCGGGTATCTTTCGCAAAAAATTGGATTATTTCAATCTATCGTAAAGAACTCTGAGATTAAAATAAAACGGTGATTTGTCACTGCAGGGTATTAGTATTTCCATCTATATTGGCATACATCTTTTGCAATGTTCACAGAAATTGCATTCAATCTCTCTCCCGTGCAAGCGTAAGTGCTAATGAAGCAAGCATATGTTCAACTATGGGATGGGATCTTGTTGGAGTACTATACTGAGAAGATGAAATTTGGCTAAAAGTAGCACAGAGCATAGTCATTTTGTGCGCGTTTAGCGCAGTAAATATTTATCCTCTGCGTTTAAAGGAACAAAATCCCAAAGAAAGGGAAGATGCACGTCCTCGATATGTGCTGGGACGGCATTTTGATGCTGGCTTTGGTTCCATCGCGTGCTGATCCCTCCTGCCTTTTGTATCTGCTTGTAAAATAGCCATTTTGTGTGGCTTCAGTCACGCAATTCCATGTTGGTGTTCCTTTTTCATGCTGCTGTTTTTCCCTCAAACCTTCCCAATCACAACTAGACTGCAGTTTGTGTTTGTGTCATACAAACTCCAGTCCCTTGGGTTTCATTTTTCTGCCCGAAAATAATATCAGAAGCAATAGTTCACTTTTAAAATGCTTGCGGGGTATTTGTCTTATTGCATACGATTAAAAGAAAGCAGCATAGTTGACTTGGCGAAGTGAATCTGCTCGTGCCCGAGCTCTTTATAGACAACTAAAGTTATGTATCGAGTTGACAGCAAGTCATCTTAAAATCTCCATATGCAGGGTGCAACTTCAGCACTATATAAAATGAGGAGATTGATTTAAACCAGCCGATAATTCCTTACTCCGAGGGCAGTGATTTTTCTGGCGTTTTTCTCTTCCAGGAGGCTGTGGAGGCAAACAGTATTGCGGGTTCAGACGGGGATCACACAAATTCATAGACAGTGGGTGCACAAACGAGGGCTGGAAGAGCAGCTCTTGGATGCTCTGGAAATGGGAGAGGAACAGACCAAAGAAGTGGCTTGATTTGGAATTCCTGCCTGAATAGCATCTTATTGCCACTCAGAGGCGGAACTGGTCACTTCTACAGGATCAGGACTCAGAGCCTGGAGGGTGTTTTGGAAGCTTTTATATATCTCAGTGTAAATAATTTGATAGATCTCCGTAAATGTTTTTTTTTGAAAAAAATGCACATATGAAATTGTTGGAAAAATTGTCATAGAAGCAAATACTCACTTGAATGAAACGGTGGTGATTTATTTGGGAGGGGGTGATTTGATTCTAAAGTGAAAATAATGAACTCGCTTCTCCCCAAAACGGCCATTTAAGGTATGTGTTACGATAGCTATTGTGCTCTGTAAAGCCATTGAAGTGATGACTTTCAGATTGTAAAAGTTTCCATTGTCGTACATAGCAGCAGACAGCGAAGATGATGGTGTAAGGCAGAACGCACACCACACGGGGAAGGAGGGTCCCGGAAAAATAAAAAAGGGAGGGCGGCACTGGGACCCCTAAAAAAGGCAGATGTTTAAAATGGCGAAGAGAAAGGCGATAGTGATCCTGTGATATTCTCGCCCAGGAATTACTGAAAACGCTGGGTTGGGTTCTCTTTCCAGCTTGGAAAGACCCGAACTCCCAAGTTGGGTGTTGGTGGGCAGCGGAGGCCGAAGGAGCAGGAGGAAGAGGAGGCGTTCGCGCCGTGGCCGGGACACCCTGCCGGGGAGGGACAATCCCTGGTTCCGGCACGTTCTTCACATTATTTCTGCTTTCTGTCACTCGACAGCTTGCACAGAAGGCTGAGTCATGCTTCCTCTCGCAGCTTCTTTTTCCCTGGCAGGATATAAAAAACACCAAACACATTACCATAAACTAGTCGTGGGAACCAGTACGGCAATTCTTACGTATCCAGCGCTGGGTAACGCACATTTTCCAGCTGAACGTCACTCAGTGCTAATGCACGTGAGATGGAGAAGGCTAATTTGACATAATCATGACTTTTTGAAGATCTCATTGATATTATTTAATACACAAGCTAAATATATTATTTTTTTGTCTTTACCAGCGTTCGAAGAATAATAAAAAGGGGTAAGTTCTAGGTGTGTTACAGAAGGAATTATTTACTATGCCATGGTGACATGCATTAAATGTTAACAGACAATATCTTGCAAGATTTACTGTAGGAATCTCGCTGCTTCTCCATTTTGAGCTGGTGAGTAAAAATGAGAATTATTGCTAGGTATGATGAACAGCAACGGTATCTTGTGATAAGTTTGGCCATAACTCAACTTTTACTGCAGGTCACCACCGCAATGATAATGCGGAGGAAATTAATCTCTGGCCCTGGTTAAATGAATGCAAGCATGAAAAGACTAGCACAAAGGTGCCCAGCACTCACATGAGGATCGACCATTAATAAACGTATTTAAAAGGAGATTCTATAGCCAAGAAATGCTGCGCACATCATCTTTAGCTCAGGTACGGGCAGAAGGTGCAGAACTTAACTCCTGCCTAAGACCCCAATAGTCTAATCCCCAGAAAATTCGCGTTGATCACGGAGAGGACGGAGAAGACCCCAAAGTCCCACGAAGTCTCGGCTCTGGATGAAGTCAAGCCATGGAAATCTGTAGAAAGTCCCAGGAAATTGTCAGCTTAGACAATGAAGTCAACATGGTGGAAGAAGGGGTTATAGCGCTCCTTGAGAGATGGGGGATTAGTCTTAGGCGCGTATTTTAGTGAGTCAGGCTCCTGCTCCGAAGGGCGTCTCTCTTTTCCCTGAATGTAAGGAATTACAGAGGGTCTGGGTGGCTGTTTGCCTGACCGTGTTAGGCTTTTAAAGCGGAGTGGTACGAGCGGTCTGTTAAGTGATATGTCTGAGTTTGCCAAAAAATATGCCATGTCCAGGTTCTGAGTCCAATTCTTGTGAATAATCGTCCGATAACTTCAGACCATCCTCCTCTTCCCACGTGTTACCTCTGGACCGAATCGAGGAGATTGGCTCCCCTAAACAAATACGACCAAGGCTTGTCTAAGACTTGCGAGATTGGGTTGCTGCTCCAGTTTGGAAAACTTTGCTGCAACATCCTGTTTTTTTCAGGTTTTACAGCACAACCCACTGAGATAAAGTGACTCTCATTCCATGTTCCGCCACCGGGCCAAATTCCTTTTCTGTTTATTCATGCCCGCAGATAGGATGCAAAATTAATTTTTATATGTGCTCATCTCCTCGATATTCTCTGTTCTTTTTTTTTTTTTCCTTCATTCTTCTGTGTTTGTAATGTTTCTGAATGAGCAGCAAAATCAACCAGGGCATCATTTAATCTTTTTTTTTTTTTTTTCCTTTTTTTCGAAAATAGAAATTAGCATGCTTCTCCACGGTTTGCAGGCAGGCATTCCGCCACTTGAAATTTGTTTTGAAAGAAATAGTTCCGGGGATCGTGTATAATGAGGTTCCCAAACATGCCCATCTTCTGCAAACCAAGGAACCATGATACTGTGATTGGCATATCATCAGCTAGCGACGATGCAGTTTTTATCAGCCAAGTGTGCAGGAGATGGTTCCTTAGGTGGAAATGTACTTGTTCGCCTGAGACAGATTTTATGGACCGTGAAAAATCCAAGTTAGGTTTTTCAGGAGAAGGTGGAGGGGAGAAAGAGAAAGCAACCGTCAATAATTCTCGTCATAGTCTTTTTTTGTATAGCACTAAATACCGCCTGTGAAATGTCAAAAAGAGAACTTGGCCATAAAATGGACTGTTGTTTGTGGAGAATAATTTTTTTTTTTCTGGCCCTTCATCGGAGCTCAGAAGTGGTTTCATTTCAAGCTTTGCCACTGAGTAAATTCAGGACTGGGAGTAAATCTTGGTCTCTCTTGGCTCCATCTGTACAATGCAAATCATGGCGGGTTTGGGGGTGTTATGGATGTATTAAATTACCACGTTGCGTGGAGCAAGGACTTCCTCTTATTTCACAGATGATTCAGTTCAGAAAGAAAGGGGGAGTCCTGATCTGACTTGGAAGGGGTGAACTTTGTGGAGGAGGGGTCTTCCGAGTGGTGTTCTGAAGAACAGATTTTTTTTGAAGGCAGAGGATATGTTGAATACGTTAGAGAATCACCATCGTGTTTTTTCCCCCTAGTAAATATTATCAATTGAAATAGTTAATCCAGACCAAAAGGATCTCAGATACTAAGGAATTATCAAGTTTTCCCTGCTACAAATATTCTCTCTGAAACCTGTCGTCTTTAAAGTCTTGGATAAATTTAGCAAGGAAGAACTGTGCCTGAAATGATGTTCTTCTCTTTTTCCCGTACATCAAGAAGCACAAATATAACTGTAGCTGCTTACAGGCGATCAAATATAGTAATAATTAGTGTTTAAGTGCTAATTTACATTTATAGACAGTCATTATGTAGGTCTGTTCCTGAAAGTGGGGCAAGAAGCGTGGGAGGGGAGTACAGCTGAGGCAAATCGAGCCTGGTGGATTGCGCAGGAGTTGCACAAGGTCACGCTGCCTGACATGGGTGTGAAATGCCCCCCTGAAATCGGATATTCCCAGAAATCCCTGCTGGTTGGGAATAGGGCCGAGGGCTGGGTTTTGGCGAGCGCTGAGCACGGCGTAGCTGCCGCTGGGGGATGCTCAGAGGCGCGATCCCAAGCGCTGGAGCCAGGCTTTTCACCTTACCGGGGTTAAGAAATATTCGGAAACTTCTCTGATTCAGCCTAGAGGAAATTAAAATCTCGATTCATCCGATGTAGCGTATTTCCTTTGAAGTTCGGGGTCTTTATTTGCTTCTAAGCTGTTTTCAGAGTGCAGTTCTGTACCCGGTTCTTCCCTATACCAACTTTTGGGGGCTGCCAGGTGTCGGGTGGTCAACCGACATTTCCATTTAAATTAAACACTATGAACTCGCTCATTTGAGGTTTCTGTCCCTCGAGTGACTGTTGGTTTGCTTTACCTGTTCCGCTTGGAGCCCTCACAGGGGTTTGCAGTGAATTGACGGAGACCAGTGGGGTCTGAGCTCTACCTTGGCGCTGTCACACGACTCTTTGTGACTTCACCTGCGCCTCTCCATCCCCCTTTGAGTCCTGTCAAGCGAGGAGAATCCTTTTTCACACTATTTAGCTCTCTTATTTATTTTTTGGAATAGGGACTATTAGTTTGTGTGTTATCCCAGCTGAGGTTTCTAACTCCAGGAATGCACGGACTGACAGCGAAAGCAGCCTGGAGTTGCCAAGTGGTCAAAATGAAGCTATAAAAAAGCCCTAAGATCCTTTTCCGTGTCCCGTGGGAAGCGACAGCACAGTGGGTGACCGAGACCGTTGTTGTAATACGGTCTCTTGGCGCTCCAACAATCGGGGTGAGCGGCGCAGTGACAGCGTGTCCGACTGAGAGCAAAGAGCAAGTGGGGTCAGGACCAACGCGAGCTGATTTTCCAGCGTTGCGGCCAGCACGGCTCTCCATGGAAAGGGCAAGCCGAGGTCGGCATGGTCAGACTGCGCTTTGAACAAATCACAAGCCAGTAAAAGGCTTTGAGAATGGAAAGCTGGGTTTCAGGCACGTTGGTAAAGACAGCCACTCATGTCCTCTTTAATGGGCTTCTCGAGACTACCCATCTCGTAAAGATCACCTGTGAAATGTCTTCTTTAGCTTATTGCTTTATTTTCTGCCTGTGGTACTCATTTTTCCTGGCACCGAGTCTTTCCTGAGAGTTATTATCTGAATTACTGTGGGTCACAGCTGTAAACCAGCCGTCTGTCTGGATGCTCTCGGGGTAAAAGGGCCCCTGTCCCACCAACAGGGCCTCCATCACAGGAGGCTCCACACAGCTGGATCCTGGTGGGCCCTCAGCAGTCATTAGCTGAGAACAGAAACAGCTGAGCGCTTAAAGAAGGAAAATAAGAGCAGGGATGATTTTCTGGCCGCTAATGCAGGAGGCTCTCCTGGCCCAGAGGACCCATGAGCTCCTGTGGAAAACTCAATGGAGTCCAAGCTCATCAGAAAGCGTCCTTGGACTCAAGTGGGACAAAAGAGGTTCTCAGCTACTGTGGAGGTACCCCTAGGCACTCCCAGAGGCAGAAGGTATTAAAAGTTTCTTAGCTTATTTCCTTTTTTATTGGTTTTCTGCATTCATGTGTTGCAAAGCAAAAGTGTTCAGGGGACTAACCTAAATCCGAGACGCCGTTGTGAGCTTTCCTGCAGGTGTCTTCCATGATGGTGGGTAAGTCATTTAGTTCTTTTCTTGCAAGCCCTAAACGAGGGATGAAAATACTCCCCTTTTCGCAGGAGGAGTTGCATCTTGTGGTTGTGATGACCCAGAGGAGTATCTTAAAGTCTTACTTGTTCGTTAGGAGCAATCCAGGACAGATATAACGGATGCAGATATAACTGATGATACATAACGATACCATGTCCTTCCCTTCCCTCCTCCATTTGAGGGACTGTACGTAATGAATGCACGAGAAAACGGGAGGTAGTCTTGCACCTAAAACCTGAGGAGCTGTTAATATACTTGAAACGAAATGGGTGGCCTCAAGTAAGAGATAGGTAAAGGCTGCCTCGGAAATGCTTTATGGCATTGTATGAATACTTTAAGAGCTCTTCAGAACATAATCAGCGTGACAGGGCTTTCTGGAGATCTCTTTTTCAGAGGCATTTGTCATGAACCTCAGAATAATGCATGATGCACTCGAAGAACAAAGGGAGTTATCTCCTGAGCTTCAAAGGGAGAGGGTTTTACAATTACAGGGGCTCGTGGGGCAGTCCATAGGCAGATTGCAGCGTCCGTGAGTGCCTGATTGACTCTTCTCTCCCAGGTTTCTTGTTCAAGAACCTGTTGAGAAAAGAAGAATTGTATAGAGAGCCACGCTGAGACTCCGACGAGGACTGAGATGAGTTAGGTTCCCCCCTTTCCTTTTCGGTGCACGCTCTCCCCCTTTGCAAACCTGCTGGCTTTTACTGCCTCCTCCTCCGATGAAAATTTCAGCAGCCCTGGGCAAGGGGGAGTAGCAGGGGATAAATATTACAAAGGGATCGTTTGAGCTCTTGTACGGATTGTGATGCCCTGATGAAACAAGACTTGAGGATTAGTCCAGGAGACTCCTAAACATGCTTTTTTTTTTCTTAATTAAGTTTGTACACTATGGGCTAATGCACGCGTAGGCAGACATTGCAGGCAATGTTACAGCAGAAGCAGAGACATAAATGGGGACTGAAAAAACCTCTGTAACGTTTTAAAAGGAAATTGAGAGATTTGTGTTTAAATTTTTTAAAAGCTCGGGTCCCACGTTTGTAGGCGCCTTGTGCCCAGGTGCAGATAGGTACTGGTGGTTCTTACAAGCCCCGAAACCCATCTTCTGCTGATTTCGCCATCTGCAGTCGTGCAGGTGAAGCTGTACTGAACATCAAACGGCTCCCAGCTGGATACCTGGTGCTCGCTGCCGTTGGTTTCAGGCCAGATCGCCTCTACCCAAGCTGTGTAGGGCGACCACAATCCAGCAGGGACAGCGAGAGCCGAATAGAAGGCTTGCACCCTGAAATATGGGGCCAGAGCCTCGGCACGCGAGGCTTGGCAGAGGCACCGTTGACTACGGTCATCGTCCTCTGAAGCCTGGTTGAAGTCGGTGCAGCTACTACCGATGAGCGCGATCCAGTGTTTGGCCAGTCAGAGCGAACCTGTTTGCTTTGCAGTGAGCCAGCGCAGGGGCTGTGCCGGGAGAGCCCTTGCACCAGCTTCTGTAGCTTTGGAAAAGGAAACGACATCAGTACTTACAGGGGAAATCTATGGGAAACGGCTGAGGATCTTAGGAAAGGGACGCTCTAGAGACTTTTTAATTTCTTTAATTTTACTAAGGGAAAATGTTGAACTGATTTTTCTTGCAGATTCTTTTTAAAATCATGTTTGTTTTCCGCATTCAAAGATAAGCCCAACCGGCTACCAAAAATTGCTTTATTTCTCTTCTGGACTAGCAATAAACCTAGCTATTATCACCCTGACTTTCCCCATTTGGCACCAATACAAACCATGTCATTATCTAAATACCTCTCCTCTCCCTTTTCCTCTCTGTCCTGTTTGTATCTATACTTTGTTAAAGACTTTATTTATTTTTTTTTCTTCATGCTAATAGCTTTGCAGAGTCCTCTGGAGGTCAACCTTCCCTGCTGTGCTCAGGAAGAGCAGTGGCTCTCCTTGCACCGCAGAAAAATGACCTCGGTAAAAGCCGCTCATCCAGGAACAAAAAGTGGTGAATCTGGGAAACTGTGTAGTCTCTTTTGTAGTGTTTTCCTTAGAGCATGGAGGGAGTTTTAATTTGCTTGACACCGTTATCTTTGTGATGTGTCATTTGAACTTAAATAAGGGGGGGGGGAATGATAAAATGATCCAGAAATTCTAGTTCGGAACCTGGGGAGAGGCAGAAGGAGATGAGGAATCCTTTGTCAAGGCGACTCGGAGGCAAGGCTGTCTCAGTGCGGGGAGAAAGCTGGTGGAAGTAAGTGCTGGAGCTGGAAATGGTGCCCAGATCCTCTCGCTCCCCCATCAACATCCCGCTCTCTGGGCTGTGTTGGCTTTTCAGGGCCAAGGCCAATGGTGTGAGGTTCAACAAGGGCAAGGGCCGGGTCCTGCACTTGGGTCACACCAACCCCATGAACGCTACAGGGGGAAGAGTGGCTGGAGAGCTGACAAGGACCTGGGGGTGTTGGTCAACAGCCGTCTGGATATGAGCCAGCAGTGTGCCCAGGTGGCCAAGAAGGCCCACAGCATCCTGGCCTGCGTCAGGAACAGTGTGGCCAGCAGGCCTGGGGCAGTGATTGTCCCCTTGTACTCGGCACTGGTGAGGTCCCTCCTCGAGTGCTGTGTCCAGTTTTGGGCCCCTCACTCCAAGAAGGACATTGAGGGGCTGGAGCGTGTCCAGAGAAGGGCAACGGAGCTGGTGAGGGCTCTGGAGCACGAGTCTGGTGAGGAGCGGCTGAGGGAGCTGGGGGTGTTCAGCCTGGAGAAGAGGAGGCTGAGGGGAGACCTTCTCGCTCTCCACAGCTCCCTGAAAGGAGGGGGTAGCCGGGGGGGGTCGGTCTCTTCTCCCAAGGAACAGGCGGTGGGACAAGAGGAAACGGCCTCCAGTTGCGCCAGGGGAGGTTCAGGATGGATATTGGGGAAAATTTCTTTGCGGAAAGGGTTGTCAAGCATTGGAAGAGGCTGCCCAGGGCAGTGGTGGAGTCGCCATCCCTGGAGGGATTTAAAAGCCAGGCAGACGTGGTGCTGAGGGACGTGGGGTAGTGGGGGTTTGGGCGGTGTTGGGTTGGTGGTTGGACTTGATGATCTGAAAGGTCCCTTCCAACCTACACCGTTCTGTGATTCGGTATTCACGAGCTGCGGCTCAGTCCACGCCATACCTGACCAGCGACGGGAGTCACGGTCCCGTTTCTCTATCAGCCTCGCCCGTGTCTGCATAAAACCTTACGACGTGAAATAAAGCGAACCAAGGCCCTGCATAGCCCCGGGAAGGCTATTTATTAACCATCGCACTGTGTGCGCCATCCATGTATAGCGTACACACTGTATGTAATTAAAAGTCTCGGAGCTGTAGCGCTGGGTGATTAATGCCTTAGGTAGGCCCTTCGTTCCTACTACTAATAGGAAGCGACTTGCTGGAAACCACGAGTGGGGCTCGCGTACCTCAGGAGTAATAAAGGTTGCTCTAGGCATATTGCATGATTCCTTGACTCATTAATTATAGCTGCCCAAAGTGGAAAGTTTGTAATTAAACATATAGTTTACTCTTCTACTTTTGGATGAAGTAAATTAAGGTAATTAGATTTCTTTTCGATTGAGCGTGTGGAGCCGTTTGACAAAGTGCACAGGTGCGTGGGACAAGGCGGTTACTCTGCGAGGGATTTTGTCTCGGGCTCATCCGAGATCCAGCATGGAATGATATCATGCTTATAATCAAACTCATTCTGTTTAATTACCTTTAGAGGCGGGTTTTGACTCTTAAAAAGGAGAGGTATAGAGCGAATAGGCAGCTTCGCTTGTTCGGCAGGCCCTTCTGTTGGGACAAAGCCAGCCCCATTTCCTTTACCCATAAATTGAGCTGTAGGTAAGAGTTTTTCAACTGAAAATATCAGAACACGCAATTAAAAAAAAAAAAAAATCCATTCAGGCGTTCCAGCGCAGGCGTGTGTAGTTGAAAGACCAAGCAGTATATGTTATTATCGCCTGTTCCCCGCTCGCAGCCCCTGTGGTGATATCTGAACGTTCGCCATCTCTGCGTATGGCAGGAAAGCTTTAGCTCAGCTTTACGGGGAAACTGAGGCACACGGGCTTCAGTCGTGTCAAGTTTGCACAGGAAATTTTAGCGAGGAATTGATCCTGAATCCTAGGCTAGTGCCCTTAACTTCGGGCAACTCTTTGTACCCACCGAGATGAGCGTTTGTTGATTTGAATAAAACAAGAACAGAGCGAGTAACTGGAAATCCCGTGAATTGCAACCCCCTCCTTTTCATTGTGGCTTTTCCCATTGCTTTTGTACGCGTGAACCTGCAGCAAACAAGGCCGCGCCGCCGGCGGCTTGGCTGGGTGGGTTTGCTTTGGAATTGGTGTCATGAAATGAACAAGCGCTTTTGTGTCCCTTTCCCTTATCAACACGGAGTCCCCCTTTCTTTCACGTGCATTTAATTCAGCACAGACTGATAACAGAGACACGGGTATTTTTTGTGCTTTTTTTTTTTGTTGTTTACCCACACGCACACGTGTCGAGGTCCCTCCGCGTGGAATTGTGTGGCTCGTCCTGTGAATTGTTCTGAGCCGCAGAACGAAAGCACAGAGCTGTTTGCGCAGGGTCGCGGCGGCTGGCGAAGGACAGAAATAAACCATGGGGCCCTCGGTAGCTCCCGTCTCCTGGTGGGTCTGGGCCTCCCTGCCATCGCCAAGAGCTTTTATGCGTGCGTTGTCTGGGCCTCGGAGGGCTCCAGCGTTTCTGCGCTGGGCGCGATGGAGTCGATAGAAGTCAGACTCATTAATCCTGGCCTGCGGCAAGTCTTCGTGGCTGAGAACAGTACGGAATGTCTCCTAATGACTCGAGTAGGGATAGTATGGAAATCAAGGAGTCGGAGTACTTAGACTTCATGAACGTGTGTGGTGGTTTATTTAGTCTCGCCTCCCCCCCCAGCCCCCCCATTGGTTTTTGTTCCCTGTTGTAGGCAGATATGAGGTGTGTATTGATTACGCAGAGAGCACTAATGGCATTTGTTTCTTTGCAGAATTAATCTTGACATATACATAATAATGAGTTTGCCAGGCTCTGCCTTTAGTGAGCTTTTCCAGGCCCTGTTTGCAACTCTGTGAGGGTCTTTTTTTTTCTTTTTTTTTTTTTTTCCAGGGAGACCTTTGAGCCCCTTCCAGGCCCTAAAGGTGCTCCAGGAAAGCTGTGGAGGGACTCTGGATCAGGGAGGGGAGCCACGGGACGAGGGGGAAGGGTTTTACACTGACAGAGGGGAGACTGAGATGAGATCTGGGGAAGAAATTGTTTGCTGTGAGGGCGGTGAGCCCCTGGCCCAGGTTGCCCAGAGAAGCTGTGGCTGCCCCATCCCTGGAGGGGTTCAAGGCCAGGTTGGGTGGGATTTAAGGTCCCTTCCAACCTAAACCATTCCATGATTCTTTTCTGCGCCTTATTTTCATGAACACCAAAGATAAAGCCCATTGAGCGGGATTATTCAAGTGGCGCTTCAGAGCGTGCGTTGCTCCACACCCGTCTCTGGGAGCCCCCCCCAAATGGGGCCAAGGGGAGCTGGTGCAGTCGTCTCCCATTGTGACGAGGATTTTAACTCTGCCAGTGCCAACCATCGCTCCTACAGCACAGTCGCAATGCCCCGAGGTGCCTACACTGGTGGCTGCCTCTCCGCCGCTGGAAGGGTGACAGATTCCTCCCCGCTTCCAGGCCTTCGTGACTCCAGCGTTCCCCGGCTTTGGCTAACACAAGCAGTCATCATCTACTTTGTGAGAGCGCATTTCGCTCTTCCTCCCACTGCATCTGCCCTAAGCGCCTTCTGGTAGTTGGCTGGTACAGGAGGCCAGAGCCGAAAACATCGCATTTGTCCTCGGGATGGTGCCAGCAAAGCCCCACTGTTGCGGTACAAAGGCGCAGGCAGTGACGTGGGCTGGAGCATCCATCAAAAGCGCTGTTCCGATACCTGTCCTCGCGGAGTGGAAATCAAAGGCACTCTCTTTATCTGAAGGTCTCTGAAAGGGCTCTGAAACATCGATTTCTGTTTGAAAGCAAAGCGGGAGTGTCACTTTGGCTTTGTGCATGAACCTTATCTCAGTTTCCTCGTTGAGCAGAAAAAAAAAACCGAAAACCCAGCTCCCTATATTTTATTTTATTTCCTTGAGGCAGGGAAGGAGAGCAGGTTTGTTGCAGTTGGTTTGTCTCGGAGCATTGGAGCTAGACAAGGAGGCCCTTATGTTGTTTTGCCCGATATCGCTAGCACTGAGTTTTTTTCCATTTCATATCTTGGCACACACGGTCCGCTGTCACCATCCTCCTGCTGTCCCCTCCTGTGTGCTCCTCTTTGCTGCTCCGGCTCCCGCCTCTCTCCTTTACTGGCCAGCCCGGGCATTCCTCTTATTTCAGGGATTCTCTTGAACCAAGAGCTGGCATCAGTGTTTATTCTTTATTTAGTCTTTACTCCCAGCCAGTAGCTGGGCTGGGAATTGTGGATTTTGAACCGCTCTCAACTTTCTTGCCTCTAGGCCAGGTTATTTCACTGAAAACACTCAGACACTGGCTGGAGATGCTAAAATAAGACCTGGTTCAAGAAACACCGAATCAGCAAAAGGGATCCCACTGATTTCAACGAGGTTTCTTTGCATGGCGTAGGCAACGTTGCTCCTCCATGAGTTTGTATTTTCTTTCTGACGTAATTCAAGACACGGTCTTTAATCTGGGAAGTCCCGTGTGCTGGCAGTCTTGGAAGGGTATTTGGATTCTTCCACTTGGTCCCGACGATGGTCAATCTGAGAGTGATGCCTGTTGGAATCAGCGTTCAGTCTGAGAGGCGTAATTAGCTTAATTGATCTTAGTTGGTGTTGAAAGGTGGTAAGCGGGAAATGGGAAGATTTTCCTAGCGGTGTATTTGCGCAGGCAGGTTAGGAGCGACAAACACCTTATGAACTCAAATACCTCACTGGGTCGCGTGCAGAAGGAGAATTGAAAGGAGCAGGAGAAAGTGTTTGAGCTTTGGGAAGAAAGAAGTAGGTTTTCAGATCACATCTAGCAGGAGAACGGAGAAATCCCCCCAGCAGCCGAAGGACAGACCTTTGCCGGCACACTGAGGTCCCGATTTGCTGCAAAACCCACGGCAAACCTTGCAGCAAATGTGCGACCATCAGACGAGCTACGTGATCACGCTTCGTCCCGCTACGGCAGAGAGATGATTAAATGGGTTTTTTCAGCCTGGCTTTTGAGAGAAGCCTTGTACAGCTGACTGCTGTGTCAAGCTGTCAGGCGAACTGTGGCTTTTGAAGGCGTCTGCGCAAGGGCTGCCATCCACCCTGCAAAAACCAGAGGGGTTTTTTTTTGTAACTGTGGCCTGTGCGGGAAATGATGGTCGAACAGTCAATTACTGTGTAGGTCCGTAGCACTTTCAGTTTTACTAGCAGAATCGCAGAATGGTTTGGTTTGGAAGGGACCTTAAAGATCATTTAGTTCCACCCCCCCTGCCCTGGGCAGGGACACCTCCCACCAGCCCAGGTTGCTCCAAGCCCCGGCCAACCTGGCCTTGAACACCTCCAGGGATGGGGCATCGTCCTGGTTTTGGCTGGGAAAGGGTTAATTTTCTTCCTGGTGATGGCTGGGACAGGAATGTCAATGATACCTGTTGGGGTCAGTTGTTGCCAGGTGGTGGGCATCACAGAGGGGATACAAAAAACAGGAGTTCTCCAAGTCTTTACATGTGTTTTATAGCTGCTAAAATGAAGGACTTGGAATCATAGAATGGTTTGGGTGGGAAGGGACCTTAAATCACACCCAGTGCCACCCCCTGCCCTGGGCAGGGACACCTCCCACCAGCCCAGCTTGCTCCAAGCCCCGGCCAACCTGGCCTTGAACCCCTCCAGGGATGGGGCAGCCACAGCTTCTCTGGGCAACCTGTTCCCGTCCCTCACCGCCCTCACAGCAAACAATTTCTTCTTCGTATTTCCCCTCCTTCAGCTCTCTGCAGCTTCTCTAACACGAGGGAGTTGTGCGGAATGAGGGAGCCCAGGGCTGATGTCTGTGTGTCAGTGTATTACGAGATTTCGGTACCAAATAGAAGCAAGGCTGCTTGCCTAGCCCAAGAAAAGATTGACTGTCGTTGGCCATATGCCTTCCAGCTTCCTATCAGGCTCTGTATGCGGATGCACCGAGTAGCTTCTTTATTTAAAGGACATCTGGAAGTGAAACTGAAGTAGAGCAGGATGAAAAATTTTCCAAATATGAAGGGAAGGTCGTCGCATGAAAAGCTAAATGTCACATTTGTTGCTCAGCTTAGTAGTATTACATTGGGAAAAAATGTAGCCCTTCAGTTCGGCCGCTGGAAATCAGCTGAAGTCAAACAGAAGTCCTTGAGTGCAAACATACAGATCAGAATTAAATTTCCTTCTAACTCCTGGGTAATAGAGTTCTGTCAGAGCCAGGAGTCAATTAAGTGGATAAATACGCACATAGTTCGCTAACACTTAGCATTTCAGTGGTATTTTGCTGAAGTAAGCACTTAATGTGATTATTGTGTTTCAGCCTGATTTAAGATGACAAGCTTTGCATTCCCTAAATATTAATTAGCCCTGAATTTCTATTTATTTAAACTCTGAGGCAGCAAGTGGGTAGTTGTGTGATTTACCTCTACCTCCTGGCACTTATCTCATCTGGGACGGTGGAAATGCAATTCTAAACAATTAGCCTTCGTGCCTGTCAGCATAAAGGATGAAGAATAAAGCTTGGTTTGTTTGTTTGGGGGAGCGATCGTCCTACAGAGCCCATCTACAAGCGAGTGCAGGAATCTGCTTGTTTGGTTGAGGTCTTTTGATACCTAATCAGGGAAAAGCAATAGATTTTTAATGGATTTTTTCGTTTGTTTGGTTCCCTGCCCCAGGCCTAGGCGGTTCCCCCAGGGCTGGCCTTTAGGGACGACACCAAAGGCAGACCGTGCCGTGTTGCTTGTGTTGTGCGACTGGTGTCTCCAGCAGTAAATACCTTCGCTGAGTATATTACCTGGAAGGTTTTTAATAATATTACAGGAAAGGGAATGAGAGAGAGGGATCCGCAGCAGTCCACTGCTGCTGGGATGAGCGCTGCCTGCCTTGCACGGGCGGATTGCAGAAGAAATCGGTTTCCACAAGAGGAGACTATAGAGACGGAACGTTTTCCACGTCAGACCCTTTCAGAGCACCTTGGGGTTGTCTGAATTCCTTTGACGTCTCTGAAATCCTCGCCCTGCAGTACCTAAGAACTCCCGGGCCAGCTGTGAAAACATGTCATCCAGCTCACCGGTGGCACAGAGGAAAGATGGGTATTTAAAACTTCAAATGGGCTGAGATTAAAAGACTCCGGGCACCCAAAGCTCTTTTTGGATCTCCTGGGAATTTGTGTACTCAGCAGCAAAAATAGAGATATTTTTATCGAGCAGCAGCGACCGGAGCCTTGCGAATCTCCCTCCGGGACTCCTGCTCCATTTCTCCAGTCCAATTATGGCCCTCGTTGCGCTCTCTTTGCTATTACTCTATCTGTAATGAGGGGATGGTTGAAGTATTTCAGCTGTAATGGACGAATGGCCACTAATTTGCCTTGCAACGTGCCTTTCCCTTTTAAATGCTTCCTCTCTTTTAGACCTTGAGAAGCTGAAATCCTTGTATTTCCACGGAAGAAGTTGTTTGTAATCCTAGCAAAAGTATGTCACCAAGTGGTCGTCCGTCTTGCCGCCGTGCATCGGATCATCTTCTGTTTTGGAGCCTTATTTTTAGATCTGTACTTTTTGAATGTGTTATTGGCCACCAGTCAGAGAACAGCGGGGTTAATGTAGCGCTTGGTGGAGCTCGCCCATCTGTTCCAGTTCCCATCCAGCCATGGAGTTTTACGAGAGCTCTCTAGGAGGGTTTTGAGTTATCCAATTTGTAGTATTCTCTAATATAATCAGCTTGGTAGCACTTGAAAAGCTCGCCCTGCCAAACAGGAGGGTATAAAATTTGCTACGAGACAAAAGCGCTTGGAAATCTGAGATGGTTTTTTGCATTTTCAGGAATTATGTTTATTTCAATTCATATTGAAATCAGAGACTGGAACAGATGGAGTGATCGTACAGTAAGATGAGATTAGCCGAGGCTTTGACGCTCTATCTAATGAGGAATTAGAAGGCAGACGCTACTGATTGGGTTTTTCTTTGGGGTCTATTTATGTTTTATTTGCCCTGTTATTTCTGTCAACAGTGACACATCCATAAACAGTCGGACCCAGTCCTATGGACAAGACAGATCATCGAGACTTATTAAATTGTATATATGCCATCTCCTGAAATTCACAGGCCAAATACACCCTCTATTTTATGGAGCCGTGTGAGTGTTGGTAGAAAGCAGATATTTTATGTTGATAGGCTTTGGGAGACGCGTTGGGGTGGGGGTTGGAAGTCAAGAATGAGAGGAGGCCACAAGCTTTTTTGGCTGAGCTTTTCCTTAGTCTGCAGTCGAAGTGATCTTAACCGATCTCTGCATCAGGATCCTCCTTCCTTCAGGGTTGCCTTTCTAAGGGTGGGCTTGATCCAGCAGCATTGGCAGTGATGTGAATATTTGCACTGATTCCACGTGGACCGAGGTTTTTGCACGTGGTTGCAAAGCGTGAACTGCTCGAACGGATGTTATGCAGAATCTGTGGGCAAAGAGTTTCCGTTTTAGTTCATGATGTCAGTCTTTTCTCAGTTTCCATCAGCGTTGAAGTCGCAGAATTAAAGGAAATACAGTAATTGAGACCATTCCACACTAATACATATGGGCAGCCATTTGGAAATGGAGATGTTATTACAGAAACCTAATTAAATCATTGTTCACCACTTTACCCCCCCGGCTATGAAATAGCCATGAAGCGTGGTGACTTTTCTCCAAGCAGCCACCATGAAATCGGCACAAATTTTCCATCAAAAATGGACAACTGTGAAGATTAAACCAAAGGGCGCTGGAGGCGTTAGATCTGTGCTGCCTAATTAAGTGTATTTGTCTTGTGGAGTGGGAGGTTTGGGGTTTTTTTCCCTCCGTTAAGCAGCACCCAGCCTGGACCTTAGACATCCTATGGAGGAAAAAAAAGTCGAAGGAAAGGGTTCCTCTTCTCATTAAAGTTGTAGGGAGTTAAAGCCATTCAGGTACTGGACTTTTCCTTGGAGACGAGCAAAGCTGGTTTGGAAAAGTTCACGTTTGCTTTCATCCTAACACACCCCTGTTGGAGGTCAGCTAACAAAAACTAAAGAGGTATGAGGAACATCTGGAAAGGGATACAGTCACAGGTATAAATAAAAGAGAGAGAGAGACGGGGTTAGAAAGCTTCTGAGAAATGGCATCAAACACAGAATCCCAGAGTGGCCGGGGTGGGAAGGGACCTCTGGAGATCACCCCGTCCAACCCCCGGCCAGAGCAGGGTCCCCCAGAGCAGGTGGCACAGGGACGCCTCCAGGCGGGGTTGGGATGTCTCCAGAGACGGAGACTCCCCCACCTCTCTGGGCAGCCTGTGCCAGGGCTCTGCCACCCTCACAGCAAAGAAGTTCCTCCTCGTCTTGAGATGGAACTTCCCATGGTCAAGTTTGTGCCTGTTACCCCTTGTCCTGTTGCCTGGCAGGAGATGATGTGAAGGGTCCCTTTCAACCTAGACGATTCTGTGATTCTGTGAAGGGGCCGTAGTGAAATGTGTGGTTATGCTTGTCTGCGTATCTCTACAGAAATTGCCATCAAAGCCCTGAGCAAATGCCAGTTAACTGAAAGAAATTTAAATACAAGTTCCATCTTAGGTAATTCCGAGATTCCTATTTTCTGGTCTTAAAATTAAGAAAAAGCTCTTTTAGTCAATGGTATAAATGGGAATCGTGTCAACCCAAGGCTGTAGAAGGCGAATTCCCCACGTTGCCGCTAGCTGGTGCCTCCTTGGCTTCCTTCCTCACCACGACGCCTGCTGGCAGAGTCCGGTCCTGGGCTGGGCTGCGTGTTCCAAAGCCTTCTCTTGAGTTGAAGGTTTCGCATTTGCAGCATGGAAAAATATTGAAGGCACTTTCCTTAGGAATGTGTGTAACGACATGAGTCCCGCTGCAATTAATGAATATACTGATGGGACTGAGTGAACGAGACGCATCCAGAAAGACTGAGCGCGTAGGGCTCTCACGGCAGTGAAGCAGTCTCCCCCGCCGCCTCTAAAATCTGATTTGGTTTTGTGTAGTGCACCTGCCGTCTATCATTTTCATTGTTTCCTGGATTTTTTTCTGCGACGCCTGCTGCTCCTCTGCAGGTTTGGTTAGGAACCGTCGGTCCCTGGCAGCTGGCCCCTGGGAATAGCTGGTGCAGGGGAGAGACCGGTTGCGTTCTCTTCTCCGCCTCCCTTCCTCTCTGTCAAGTGTCTTCGCTGCTGGATGACTAATGGGCCCAGAGATCCAGTAAAACAGACTGCTCTGCGCCCTGCCAAACATTGCTGAAGAGCTCAGGATCTCCTGTTTTCCCCCCTTTTTCCCCCTTCCCCTTTCTCCGACTTCCTTGCTGGGCAGTTTTCTACCTGGTAGAGGCTGATGGGAATCGCTCAGCGGAGGGAAGAACTGTCCTGGCATAAT
Source organism: Chroicocephalus ridibundus (assembly GCF_963924245.1). Taxonomy (NCBI): domain Eukaryota; kingdom Metazoa; phylum Chordata; class Aves; order Charadriiformes; family Laridae; genus Chroicocephalus; species Chroicocephalus ridibundus. Next base: position 2,282,402 of record NC_086306.1, on the reverse strand, counting down.
AGAAGGGAACGGAAAAGGATGATTTTGTGTTTCTTTTCTTTCTAATTTACTGACAACCGTGGCAGCTAGGGCTGGCAGTTGAATCACCTCCCTGAGACTCTGTGTTTAAATTATATTTGTATTCTTTTCCATTAATGCTGTCCAAGACAGGGGAGGAGACTTTCAAAGTTCAACAAATGGAGTAAGAGACCCAGGAGCCCCTGATTTGCAGTGGGAAATGAGCATTTAAATGGTCCTTTGTGCCTTTGAAAAGCTTCTCTGTTAAGGTTAGCTTCATGGTGGAAGAAGCCCTAGCGTGGTTTAGTCCCCGCTACCTTTATTAGAAGAAGAAAATCCTTCTAAAGGTAACTTGATGGTGGTTTATCGCTGTCCGTGCGGGGAGGATGTTTCTGATCATAGCAGACTATTTAATCTGTCTGACAAAAGCATAGCAAGACCCAAGAGTGGGAACCTGAAAGCAGCCAAGTTCAGGCTAGACGTGAAATTTATATTTTAAACAGTCGGAGTGTGGTTAACCCTGGAAATAACTTGACGGATTCTCTGTCGCTGAGCTGTATTGATGCTGGCTGATGCAGCTTGCACGGGGATACCAGATCCCGCAAACGGCATCACACTGATTATTCCAAACCGATGCTGGAGTCTGGTGGCTATGGGGCTACTGGGACAGAGGCTGGATCTTCCACACAGATACGTGCTGTCCTTTGGGACGTATCGGCTTTTTTAGAGCTAATTAAGCTGTGTCTGAGACAGCACTTCATTGCTCCGTCAGCTGGTTAAAGCTGAGGTCCGGAGCTGGAGATCAAAAAGAAGTTGTAGGCACGACTTGAGAGTTTCTTGCTGGGGTTCTGTGCTGGCTGTTATAAACACTAGAAAAGGGGGTATTATGACCTGATTATTTTTTTTTTACATTTCTATGTGCCTCTTTAAAACCCACGTTGTTCTTTTTTGATGCCCTAAAGAAGCAGCTAAATTTCCTTGAAATCCCTCCCGTGCTGAAGTCTCCACGTGGCAGTTCAAATCCACCCGTGCGTGTTACTCTCTGCGCGTCGAGGGCATAATGCCGTCCTGATCTCTTCCCTCTGCCTGCGGCCTTTCTCTGGGGACCTCTGTTCTGAAAAGTCACCTTATTTGGCTGCATATGATACTTGAAGCTTGCAACCGCCGTGGCCCAGTCAGTAGCACTGTGTTATTTCAAGGACGAGGGGCAGCTGAAGCTGGCCCCTTGACTTGTTTGAGACACTCTGCTGGCGTTTCACCGACGTCCTTGTTCTTCAGTAGAAACTTATCACCGAGCGACTCGAGTTTAATTGAATTCACGTCAAAGCAATAGTAGTGGCTGGCTCAGCCTGTCCCAGCATTGCCACCGAGGGTTTATTTATTTATTTTCATTTTCACAGCTACCAAAGCCTTAACTACGGCTTATCTGATACTGCGTCAATGGGGAAGATGATAGGGTCTTCTGAAAGAGAAACTGAAGTCAGGTGCCCACAAGGAAATTCTTGCTACAGTCACCTGCTCGTTGGCAGCCTCAGCGGAAAGCTGCGAACGTCATAAGCAGAATTCAAATAAAACATATACAGAGCTTGGTTCTTGCTTCTAGCAGCAAATCAGAGTAGTCTTCCACGTGGGCTTCTCCCAGATGGTGAAAACTGCCACTAAAGCTAACAAAGCTACACTAGAGTCTTCCGCTTGAGTCGGCGTGGAGTTACCTGGTGGAGGTTTTGTAGATTGGGCTCCTCCAGGAACCTTAGAGAGGATGGCTACCGTATCAGTCCCGTTGTAGGCTGTAGCCATGGTTGGGCGGCTCTGCTCTCTGCCTTCTGTCTCCCATACCCCTGCTCATTAGTCTGTCTTCTTTTTTTTTATTCCCATCGGTTCGAGGACAAACATGTTCCTGAGCCCTCCTGCTCACTGGAGCCAACAGTTGAGGCCCTTTACCTAAGGTTTCCGTCTGCTTTTCAGTGATGCTGGCATCACTGATGGTTCCAGAGTGGTGCCACCTTGATGCAGATGCTACAAGAGGAGCAGCTGAGAGGTGCTAGAGAGGTGAGAATAGGTGGAAGGAGTGATAATGAAAAAAAAAAAAAAAAAAAAAAAGAAGATTAGGACATTGTAAGCCTGAAAGTGAGTTCCTGACCTGCTCTGTGGAGTCATGAAGACAGAGTCCCTCCCTGGCTGCACGTTCAGGAGCCTGAACTGAGAGGGTGGACTTTTTGAAAATGCAAGGGGTCATATCGAAACCGGATCTCGCTGCTCTCTCTGTCTCCATTTATCACTGTAAAGTTGGCAAGAGATAGTGGACAATCTCTTAATTTCTGAGATCACGGTTCATGCCAGCGCTTGGCTCCTGACCACCGACATCCCTAAGCCATTATTATTCTCCTTGAGGCCCTGAATGAAGTACTTGAGGACGCATTTCGCTTTAACCACATGAATACTCCCATTGAAATGACTCAGAACCATGGCCTTCAAGTTAAGAGCAGTAAATCAGTGCTACCAGGGATCATTTTTTTTCTTAATGTTTCATACTTTTCTCAAATATTGACCAAACTCAACAAATTCTATGTCTTAAAGTGCAATGCTATGGAACACCCCTGAAAAGAAATAATGTTTGGCTCTCTTCCTGGTTTTCTTCAAGTATTGTTTGCTTCAGATGTTTTTATCGCTGTGTGTTTTGTTGGGTTGGTTTGTGGGGTTTTTTTGGTGTAGCCGTATAAAATTGTCAGCGTCTATTAATGCATTTTGCGTGGCTGGCCTCAGGCCAGCAAATGTAGAGGAACAAGGTTCTGGTCCCTCCCAGGTTCACATCTTTAAATTTGCGAGGAGGAACAAACCCTCCAAGGAAACGGTGCGGAATCAACACAAGAGGTCCTTGGGTGCAACAGATTGCCTTGGGCTGTTTACTGTAGCAAATATATTTGTACAAGCACATCCTGGCGGTCGGTTCTCTGTGAACACCGCAGCAGCAAAAGGGGAAGAAACCATTTGCAAGTCCTCAAATGCGCCCTGCTCAAGCACCTGGTTTTCTTTTGAAAGACAAAGGGGCACGATAGGTCATTGGGCTGCTGCAGGTAAGTAGAAGGCATGTTACCAGTTGATCAAGGCTATGTTTCGTATCTCCACCATCAAGACGGCTCACAGGCAGCAGGTAGACAGGAAAGTCAGGGAGAAGCTGGATGTCGGTAGCCCTAATGCTTTGGGAATGTTTGCAGGATCAGGGCCGCCATTTGGCTGTTCGTTGGGTAGCGTTGGAAAGGATGAATTTCCTAAGGAGTGAGGACCCTTGTGATCCTGAGCCGTGAAATGTTGAAGATTAGCTTATCTTAAGGTAGCTGAGCAGCTTGGTTCAGAAAAGTCACCTTCAAAATCAAGACAGTGTAAGGGAAATGAAGGCAGGGAGCTCAGGGAAGGGACAATTCTGCTGTCATGCTTGGTGTGTGGTGTCAAGACGTGACACCTTGACAGAGCACCAGAAGAGGCTGCCCAGACAGGGTGTGGAGTTTCCTTCGCTGGAGATACTCAAAACCCGCCTGGACGCATTCCTGTCCAACTGCTCTGGGTGACCCTGCTCTGGCAGGGGGTTGGACGAGATGATCTGCAGAGGTCCCTTCCAACCCCTGCCATTCTGGGATTCTGTGCCCATTCTGTGATCTTTGCGGTGACGTAGGTGCGGTGCGTCTTTCCTCCTTTCAGAACTTTCTCTCCCAGCTTGGTCATCTAAACCCCTCCGAACTCTGCCAGACTTTGAGGGTTGAGCGAGAAGCTGGTGTTCCATGAAACCCGTGTGAAACTTAGTGGGGTGCCAAGAGAGAAAGCAAGACCCAGCATCAGTTGCGTTTGCCTGACAGAAGATTCTCGGTGGGCTTTTATTAATAATACTGCTTTGTACCACTTGATATCTTTCATCCAAGGATATGCAAATATTAATTGATTGAGAAACTCCCTGCACTCAACTTGATGGCATTTCCTTGTTTGTTTTGGTATAATGCAATAACTTCTGAATGTCACATCTCATCAGTACAAAACCCGGGGTCAGGGGGGGATGTTCTATCCAGCAATAAGCAGAGCCCTGATATTTTGAAGACAGAAATGTTGGCCTGGAAATGCCAAAACGGAGAGGACAGAAGGGAATGGAGCACCCAGAGTAACGGTGGGGAAGGAATAAAATTCAACAAGGGCGAGTGTAGGGTGCTGCACCTGGGGAGGAATAACCCCCTGCACCAGCACAGGCTGGGGGTGACCTGCTGGAGAGCAGCTCTGTGGAGAGAGACCTGGGAGTCCTGGGGGACAACGGGATGACCATGAGCCAGCGATGGGCCCTGGTGGCCAGGAAGGCCAATGGCATCCTGGGGGGCATCCAGAAGAGCGTGGCCAGCAGGTGGAGGGAGGTCATCCTCCCCCTCTGCTCTGCCCTGCCCTGGGGAGGCCCCATCTGGAGCCCTGGGTCCAGTTCTGGGCTCCCCGGTTCCAGAAGAATAGGGAACTGCTGGAGAGGGGACAGCAAAGGGCCACCAAGAGGATGAGGGGACTGGAACATCTCTCTGATGGGGAAAGGCTGAGGGATTTGGGGCTCTTCAGCCTGGAAAAAAGACGACTGAGGGGGGACCTTATCAACGCTGATCAATACTTCAAGGGGGGGTGTCAGGAGGACGGGGCCAGGCTCTTCTCAGTGGTGCCCAGGGACAGGACAAGGGGTAACGGGCACAAACTTGACCGTGGGAAGTTCCATCTCAAGAGGAGGAGGAACTTCTTTGCTGTGAGGGTGGCAGAGCCCTGGCACAGGCTGCCCAGAGAGGTGGGGGAGTCTCCGTCTCTGGAGACATCCCAACCCCGCCTGGAGGCGTCCCTGTGCCACCTGCTCTGGGTGACCCTGCTCTGGCCGGGGGTTGGACGGGGTGATCTCCAGAGGTCCCTTCCCACCCCTGCCACTGTGTAATAGTCACAAGGGTAGAGAGAAGCCAGGGGAAGCTGTTATACTGAGGATGATGAAGGAACAGACAGATCCCTTGGTATGGGGTGGCAACTGTGCTGACAAAAGCAACGCAAGCAGGTAAAACGATGGGAAAAAAAAAAAAATTGAAGTTTTTATGGAAAGTCCGTGGCAGCACTGGGAAGAGAGCTGAAATGTTCTCATCTAGGTCCCCCATATTTTAAGCAGAAGACCAGCCTTTTTGGGCCGCTCACAGCTGGTCTGAGCTGGCATTGTGCAGGAAGCTATGTCAACTTACGCTAGCTGCGGATCTAGCCTTGGATATCTTGATTGGAATCTATGGTGGTAATTATTCATGCTCACCATTTGTATTTTGGGACTAATTAACTATTCCAGGTTCCTGTAAAGAATATTGTCAACTATTTAATGGCTCATTGAGTTTAGCAGGATTTCTAGCTTCCCTTTTTACAATTTCAACAGAATAGTTATTGTGATTTGTGTCTTGGAGTAACAGCTAGTGAGCTGTGAGCAGACCGTGCGTATTATGATGTTAGTTCTACCCTTTGACAAATAGGTTTTAATTGGCTTTACATGTATTCTGCTTGATGATACGAGGCATCCGGAGATAGGAGATGCGATACTAGAGTTTGTCTCAAAAGATATAAAAGCGGTGCCTTGGCGCTAACGCGAGTTCCACAGACGCTTTTCAGCTTTAGACGATGAGGATGAATATTTAAAATTAACTCCTGTAGGTGTTAGTCCGTTGGTCTTGCATCCGCCTTCGTAAAGGCGTTTGAGCCTAATTCTGAAGCCCGGGTCTTTCAGCCTAATTTTGCACTAACGAAAGAACTTTAGGTTTCTGACTAGCTCAGCGCGTTGGCTGTTGAATACTTCTGAAAATGGCTGTTTGTCCAGCGAAAATTGTGTACTGTTCTGAACACGTAGTCCTGATTTTGCTTGCAAGGTTTTTAAAAACGTGGCCTGGAGTACTCCTGAAATTATGAATTGTCCAAGTAAGCCTTTGTAACCCACTTCTCTGCATTTTCATACGGAAATGCATTTGTTGTGATCTCCAAACCGCATTTCTCAAGGCCACAGCTTGAGCATAGCACCCTACTAGAGAGAATCCCCGAGTCCTTAATTGCCACCTCTGGTTTAGTCGATGGAGAAGGCAGCTTCATCTTCTGGGCTGGGGCTTTTTAGATTGAACCCGTGCCCTTGCATTTCCTCAGGAAGAACGCGGGAGACGGGCGCGCCTGAGAAGCAAGAGCAGCGTTTTGCTGGGCTTATGTCCTTGTCCTTACTCACGCTTTCATGTACTTCTGGGGTGTGGATCCAGAGATGCTCATAGCTGAGGCTGACCAGGACAAGAGGAAGAAGCAACAAGTGACTGTTTGGAGATTCATTCTCTTTACAGAAGGTTTTAGACGTGTTGCCACCCGCACATAGTTAAGAGGGCAAATTTTGACACCTTGCCAAAGGTGGAGCTCCATCCTCGTGTGGCTCCGTTACCACCATTTCCTTGCCCGCGTAGCTTCATGTTGTGCCATGTGATAATCAAACCATCCAGGAATGGGGGCGATGGGACAGTCCCTATTTGCGTTTTGCGTAGACGCTGTTGTCGTGGTTTTCATCTGCCCGAAGAATGGATGGGGAGGATCTCAAGCGTTTGTAAAATACTGGAGTTAAAACCAACTGAACCTTTAGCTCAACTTTAATTTAGTATTTCAAGAGCCCGTGGACAAAGACTGCAAGCTCCTCTCACGTGGAGCTGACGTGGGATGGTGACCATTTGAGGTTGTTGTCAGGCTGAAAGGAATGAAGGCCAATTACCCACGGGCAAAGTTCTGTCTCAAATTCTCTGAATCATCCGCTCACCTGAACAAGGGGAGAAAATAGAGCCCTTTTGTTTGCTTTGGAGATAACCATATCGTCTGTTATTCTTGCAAAAGAAGTAAACACCAAAACACATGAGGACTTGAGCAGGAACTATATTGAGGACACCGGTCAGGGAATTGAAAGCTTGCGCGTCTGCAGATTGTCAGTGTTACCAGGGGACAGCAAAGGCTGGGAATCAGGTGTGTGAGAGGCAGAGAAGGGCTATCAAAAGGAATTCATACTAATTTTTCCTAATACACGATTCCTGGAATATTTTCTAGCGCCTGTCTCATCACCGTGTATTGCGTATAAAGAAGCTGCACCCAACTGAAAGAAACATTTTCTTTGGCTCCGCGAGATTTCATCTAAGATAGGTGTGTAGCCTTAAATAATTCAGTGTCATCCGCGTCCGTGATGTGTGTTAACCGCATTCAGATGAGTCTTTATGGAAAACAGACTCGATCAAATAAAAAAAAAAAAAAAAAAAGAAACCAAACAATCTCCCGAAGTAGTCTTTTGGCAATAGGTCTCCTAAATCTTTTACAGCCTTCTCTCATGCTAAACAGCGAAGCCAATTTGCAAATTCCGAAGCGAAGGGCGGCCTGTGCTGGCTTGTAGGCCACAGGGGTATGACCCAGCTTGTCAGCAGTTTCCTTGTTGCACAATCTGCACCTATCACCTATGAGATAATAAAGAAATCCTGCTGGGAGGGGGGAAAAAAAAAAAAAAACAAACCCAACCCTAATGGAAATATTTTTATTGATGTTTTGGCTTTGCTGAAGGGAAAGATCAGCCAAGGTGGAGGTGGGCAGTTTATTTGACTGAAGAGGCAGGGAGGGATGCCCCGATCACGTTTTACAAGTTTGTATTCTGCGCGGGGATTGGAGTCGCTCTTCTGCAATTCAAAAATTGTAGAACCAAGACTTTGAATCGGGATTTACTTTTGGCTGTGTGCTCTCTCTTACGCCCACAATAACGGTATCCCCGTGCTTCACTTAAACACCAGAGGAGTTCAGATAATTCAACAAGTAAGCACAATAGCTTAAAAACAGGAGATATACCTCATTATTCTGCTGATAAAGGGTTAACACTTATTTTCCATATCTACCAAAAAAATGCCCAAATCCTCAAGCAAAAGTGTGTCCCGTGCAATCTGTATTGCAGATCCCTTGTCCAGGCTGCAGATTTACTGCCTGTCTTAAACCAGTGCCGGGGTTTATTCCACAGAAGGACCTCCTGGGCGTAAGGACAATCTCTCCCTCTTTTCAGTCCCCGCCAGGAATAGGCAGGTTTCAGGTTTAGTTTTATTTATTTTTCCTGTTCTTTTTTTTTTTTTATTTCCTTCCTTTCTTATTTTCGCCCGCCTCCCCTGCTGCCCATTGTGAAGCTGTCGAGTCAGATCCTCGGCAGAGGCGTTCCTTCGGTAGGAGCTGCGCTGACTCGCTTTCTGCTGTGCCACTAGAGGATGTAAAAAGCTAATAAAGACCAGTTTCCCCAGAATATTTAAAAGCCTCTCCACCCCAAAGGCATAGAACCCTGGGGTGGGGACCTTTCTGGCCCCTTCCAGCTGGCCAGAACTTGACCCTTCACGTCTTCCCTTGTCTTCTTTTCATCCGCTGCCACGTCCTTTGCTTTCTTTCAGCGAGTGAGCAGGTCTGGATCCCCAAAAACTCAATAATTTGGGTTGTGTGATGGCTTATATATGAACTAAGCTTTTCAGTTTTGGCTTCGTTGATAAGTCTCAGTGTGTATTTGCTTTAAAAGCTCTCCCAAATATTAACCACCGTTATTAGAAAATCACAGCTCTCACCCATGGAGATTGTATTCGTTCCCTTCCCCTTGCCCCAGGTGTGCAGTTTGACTCTAATAATGTCAGAATCATGAGTTTTTAAAGCACAGTAAATTTTTTTTTTCTGGTTGAATTCAATGGACATCACGGAGCTGAGAGAAGAAAATACAATCCATCTTCTGTGAAATGAACTCAGTCATCCTTCAGTTTATTGAGTGAGAGGGAATACGAAACAAATCCACAAATGTCAAAAGCAGTCTACGAGGGATCATTCCATTTCTTTTTCCATTTGTTTCCTTGATTAAAATGATTTTTAACCGATTCCTCTCTTAATTTAATATGACAAAATATAATTCACTTGAATATCCTCCCGAACCCCCCCTGCCAATGTTTGTGCTTGGCCAAATTTGCAGGAAATAGGGTGGCAACGGGGAGGGACGTTGCTGAATCATGGGCTCGTGCACATCAATGATCTCTTTACTATAACTGTAAAAATGTGATGAGAAAAATTCTAGCCCCATTAAATTCAGTGGCGGATTCCTACTGATTTGAATGGGCTGGCAAAGTACCCCAGTGGTGAGCGACTGGTATTTCTTCCGAGATGGAAAATGTGGTCAGGAGCACAAGTCTTGTGCTCAGGAGCGGCTGAGGGAGCTGGGGGTGTTCAGCCTGGAGAAGAGGAGGCTGAGGGGAGACCTTCTCGCTCTCCACAGCTCCCTGAAAGGAGGGGGTAGCCAGGGGGGGTCGCTCTCTTCTCCCAAGGAACAGGCAATGGGACAAGAGGAAACGGCCTCAAGTTGCATGAGAAGACATTTAGGATGGATATTAGGAAATATTTCTTCATGGAAAGGGTTGTCAAGCATTGGAAGAGGCTGCCCAGGGCAGTGGTGGAGTCGCCATCCCTGGAGGGATTTAAAAGCCGGGCAGACGCGGTGCTGAGGGACGTGGGGTAGTGGTGGTTTGGGTGGTGTTGGGGTGACAGTTGGACTTGATGACCTTAAAGATCCCTTCCAACCTAGTTGATTCTATGATTCTATGAAAAGACTAGGTCTTTTAGCAATATTTTTCTGCCTATGAGCTTATTCTGCTGGCTGCAAACGGGCCTTTTGGCAAGCACTGGACTGGCAATTTCTGTGCTAAAATTTAATCCCATAGATTGTGCTCGGTAGACCCCTCTCTGCAATCCTGCACATTGAATAATTCACACACCTCAACAGAACCCCTCTGCAGCCAGGTTCTGCCTTCCGAGCTCTCCGCCGTTCATGGGGTCCTTCTGAAACTCCCGGGACCATACTCACCATGTAAATAAGGTTGGTTGCACTGGAATGTGTGATTAATTTGGGTATGAGTCGGAGCAGCTCCATAAGAACATAGCGAACAAGACCAGCAATCCATCCAGCTCGTCGTTGCCGCACTGTAGGAACAGGGAAGTATGTGTAGTTCCCCAGTCGCAAACCTTTCCAGTTGGATCATACAGTCTTTTCCGTTTCCTGATGGAATAAATATCTTTATGTAGGAGGCAGAAGTCTTTCCAGCATTCCACAAGCATGATGAGTGACTCTTAGCAGTCACCTGGGGCTAGAAACTGTGATTCCGCTCTCCCGAGAAACCCCTGCAATGGTTTGCCCAGCGTCATCCGGGGAGACTGGGGCAGAAAGAGGATTACAATCCAGATTGCCCAACCCAATTTTGTGCTGTATCCGCAGCGAGGTCCTAATTCCCTAAAAGCTTCTAAATGGGAGGATTGCTGAGGTCTTTCTGTTTTTCTGAGTAGCTGTGGCTATTCTTTGAACTCTGGCGCATAATAGAAATGAGTAATGGAGTCGAGCCTACAATGAAAATGAAGATTGTGAAGAGCTATCTTTGTGAAGCAGTACAAGATTATTTAGGAAAAAGGTTTTTTTCCCCTCTACTAAGGCCATTGTTGTTATATCAAATCTAATATCCTGAAGTGAAAAGAAAGTCTTAAAAAGTTGAAATAGAGGAGTAATGAATTAAGAGCCACCAGACATTGTTAGTTTAATATTACATTTTAAAGAGCTGAATTTAAGTGAGAGATAATTTAACTAAGGCACCATTAGTAATTTTTCCTGCGTTAATTTGAGAGCCAGACCTGAAACAGGAGTAAATCTGTGCATCTGCGGAGGTTCATACTAGCAGAGGAGCCGAGCAGTTGAGCAGCCTGGTCTAGTGAGAGGGGTCCCTGCCCATGGCGGTGGGGTGGGAAGGAGATGATCTTGAAGGTCCCTTCCAACCCAAACCCTTCTGGGATTCAGAGGTGGAGCCGGGTGAGCAGCCCTGGAGACTCGGTTTTCCCTGCGCCTGAGCAGCCGGCCCCGTGATGGAAGTGCCCGTGTCCCTTCGCTCTCCCTCTTCCCGACCACCACCCAGACCTGCCGCTGGCAACGCTCTGGGATGTGCCACGGCATCCCTGGCAATTCCGTGCAATCCCCACAGCCAGCGCAGGAGGGTAAATTAATGCTTAATTAAAAGCTGACATAGGAAGGGAAATTAAATTAATGTCCTAATTAATGCTGCGGGTTTAGTCCAAATAGGAAACTTAATGATTCTCCAGCACTACACTTACCTCTGAGCAGTGATGAATTTCGGCTCATTTGGCCCCAATCCTGGAAAACATCCTCATTAAAAAAATGTATCGAAGCCCACGCTTGATTCTGTTCCTGACATGCTTAATTGCTGGCCTGGATAGGCACGGAGTTAAGTGTTTGATTAAATAAGGTGGAGCTATTGGGAAAATTTTGCATAATGGTCCCCAATTTGCTAAGCTGGTTTGACTCTTTAAAAAATGTCACTTAACATCCCCTATTAGAATGAGGCGTTTAGAAGATACGGTTTAGCGATGGCTTTTGTCGGAGTTAGGTTGGTGGTTGGACTAGATGATCTCAAAGGTCCCTGCCACCATAGGTGATTCTGTGGTTAGTCAGTGTTGTGGTGTTTCTCTTATTGCAGTAGTTTTCGTGGCGTGGGTATTTTTGTAAACGTCGCTTCTTTATGTTCAAGAGGAATCGAAAGTCTACTAGAGCAGCAAGTTTTCCGTGAAGGAAAACGGGACCAGGAGAAGTATTTGAAGGATTGAGACGACGTCTACACCCTACCAGGGTTCATTTCCGTTAACAAATCTTGGTTTATTCGTGACAAAGGCTTCCCTTTGACAGGCGTGTGGTGTACAACAACGTGTCAACCTGAAAATGCTTAGATATTTAGGTTGCTCCACTGGTTGGAAAATGAGCTTTGTGGAATGGCTTTTGGACCTACCCTATAGCCCGAGCTGTCTGCACCCTCCGGAGGGAGAGGAGGGGAGGCAGAGGTGGGCTCCGATAACACAGGTAGTGGCAGATGAATTGCTGAAAGGTCTATTTTTGGCATCAAGGGCCATGTTCTTCTTTATCAAGGGCTTGATAAATACCGCGGAGGATGAAATGCTCCGGCCTACGCCACGCAGGTTGCATGAGAAGACCTATAATATCGCCTTGTGACCTTAGATTTTGTGAATTGCTGGATTCAGCACAAGAGGCATTAGCATCAGCATTGGAATACTCGTTTTATCAGTCATATGAGTCAGTCCGGCAGAGAAGCGAGCAAAATTGTTTCCCTGCCTTCCTACCCTTAAAGCTCTCTTGGTTCATTTCCTTCCTTCCTAGATTAGGGAAGCTGCAGGTTGAATTGATTGCGGCCGCTCCCAGAACTTATGTGCATCACTTAAACCGTCCCAATTAAGTGCGTTGTGCACTCGGATGGAAAGTCACCGTCAGTAGGTCGGTGTTAACCCTCCCCGGCGCTATCGGGCGGTCAAACCAGGGACTAAGTTCTGTAACTGCAAGGAAATGTTTGTAATTGGAACTGCTGAAGAAGCACCCGTTCTTGCCTTTTCCCCCAACTGCTTCTTTCTACCCAACACGCGCGGCTGCCCAATGCTGGAAAATAACCAAATTGGGGAAAAAAACCCAATTAAAAATCCAAAGGAGGTGCTTAAGCACACAACAAACTGTGATCCCCCTTTCCTATGATGTACCAAACCAGTTAACCTCCGCTCTTTTCACGATGTGAGGTGCCCCGTGAGTCAAATTCCCGGTTGCCGCTGACGGCAGAGGGAAGGAATGCCGTATTCCCAGCGGGGCTGGCGTCGGAGTCACCGCACCTACTTGTTTCATTTCTCGGCGTTCCTATCGCGTGCGTCCTGGCAGGAGTCGAAGTTGGGCAGAAGAGCTCGTGAGGTCATGGGAGGGAGGAGAAAAGGGTGTGTTTCAAAAAAATAAAACCACATTATTGCTATTTCGTGTATGGTTTGCCTGTGTAGTTTTATTCAGAGTCCTCATGTGCCGGAAGCCAAACCTGCATAAAAAAAGCTGAGAGGCTCGTCTAACCTCATGGTTCCTGCAGCTTTAAAAAAAAAAAAAAAAAAAAAAAAAGATGTTTTAATAATTACGAAGAAAAAACGCCACGAGCCTGAGAAGTCATCGCAGTAGGTGGCATTGAGTCTCTTTGAATAAGATTCCTATTGAAATCAATGAGAGTTTTGCGAGTGGTGCTGCTCAGTTGTTATTGATGAGCGACTGAGAGACGATCCTTGTGTTTTTCAGCAGCAGCATCTCCCTCCTCGTCTACACGGTTTTTCTCTCGCCAGTCCCCTTTCGCATCCTTTTAGCTTCAAAAGAAAATCGCTACTGGAAGTTTAAGGGCGCGGACTCATTTTGTAAGCATCAGCCTGGGGCAAGGTCCGTGCGTTTCTTCGGCCTTGTTCGGATCCCAGTTTGAACGTTTAGGGAGGATAAAAACAGTGTGGGCATCTCCTTTTGTGTGGGCTGGGGGGAGTTTCCCTCTCCAGAAACCCCCTCTGTCCTCTCACACGAAAAGAAAGTTCCTATAAGCCGGTTTGAGGTCGTGCGTCGCGCGGAATTTGCACCCAGGGCGTAATCCAGCCCCCCCGGCAAACGAGCGCGTGGGGAGCGGTGCGGGTACCCGGCAGCAGGGCAGGGGTGTGGAGGGGGGGAAAACCATCCCATTCTGAATCCAGCTCACGATGCCTGGGTGTCTGCAGTGTAGGAGCATTTCTCATCCGGATACTCTGGCTCTAAATGTTAAATGTTTTTTTTTATTAGCAGCTCTTCTATTGTGCGCACTGAAAGATGAGTCACTGCCCTTCAGAGCCGAGCTGGGAATCAATAGACCTCTGTGAATTAGATAATGCGCTAAAATATGGATATCTCCAAAGGCATGGGGATTGTGATGGTGACTAATGGGTTAGTGGAAATATACAGTGCAAACAGCCCAAGCAGACAGCAATCTTTCCGGAACCTTCTCTGAGACCCAGTCCACTCGCAGTGGTTAAGCATCTCGCGCTCCGTGGTCGGGCGGCAGATGAGAGGATGTGGGGAAATTGAGCTCCCGGGCCCTGACGTGCAGAAAATGAATCGTCTGCAAGATTTTCCTCTTAATGACAGAAACCGCCTCGGGATTGTTTGCCGGGGAAACCGGCTGCAGAGGCTGCACCCTGAAGCCTGATTAGAGAGGCCGAGGTGGGTGGGAGATGATTATTCCCCTTTCCTCAGGGCTGGCGAGACTCATCCGCAGCACTGTGTTGAGTCCTGTACTTCCCAGTACGAGAGACACGGACACACTGGAGCAAACGGGCCACCGAGATGACTGAGGCTGGGGGTGGTTGACCTTCCCTTGGGCTGAGGTGATCTCCAGAAGGTTCCCTCAACCCTTCTGCGTGATTCAGTGAAAATCCCGTCCTGGCTCAGTAACCCTTACGCAGTGCGCTCAGGAAAATTTGAAAATCTGTTAAGGCAGAATAGATTCAAGCTTTGCGTTAATTATCCAGAAATAGTCTCACGGTTGCCTGTGATGTTCTTTCCCCTCTCCAAATGGTGCATGAGCAGCCTCCAAATCTTTATTGCAGTTGTCCATTTTATCTAATGAACCTTGCTAGCTTCTGAAAATAATTAGTCAATGAGCTCCCTAAAACCGCGTTAGATGCAAGTAATGCGAGCTCCCAGATCAGGCTCGTATACAGCAGTGAAGTTTGCGTTGGGGATTTTTATTGTTGTTCCTCTAAACGGGGAGGGATAGCCTCAGGCGGATCTGAAAATTGCATCTCCAGCCAGTTGGGGGAAGCAAACGTCAGAAATAATCGTCAACAAAATAAATTTTCCCTCTTGGCACGTGGGGCTCTGGGTTTCTCCACGCCAGGTGCTAACTCCCTCTGCCCCCCAGACTCCCACTCCGGACTGGGAAGAGAAACAAGAGTCGTAAAATCCAACTAGACGTGTTTGGAGATAAAAGGCCAGATTGAATCCCTCGCGTGGCTCTACGGCAGAGAGAGGCAAAGCTGGAACGCAAAGATTCATGGCTGGTGGTTGTACGCCACTGTAAGCCAGCGGATCACGTTCAAATCACCGAGCAGAACCTGAAAAAAAACCCCAACGTGGGGATTTATGTAGCCATTATCTGCCTCCAGTCTTTTGCGGAGCGCGTCGCCTCAGTGTGCTTTTCCTCCGAAAAAACCATCTGACGTAGGCAAAAGTTTTCATCCCGGTGTAGAGATGAGAGAGGCTCTGCTGAAGGCCAGCGACAGCCACGTGTTTATGGATGGTTTGAAGAGTTCCCCGGGTTGACAGAGGAAGATCTTGGCGTGGCAGTAACCAAACCTGAACTCTTTCAAGTCCCAGGCTCCTGTATTAATCATCCAGGCGTAGTTCTGAGACATTTCGTGGGTAATATTGGTATAAAGATGTAAAAACCACCAGGTCTAGCCCATAGAAAGGACGCTAAGCTTTATTGCAGTGATGGGAGAGTTACAGCCACGCAGGACCATCCGGGTATCAACTCCAGATGTTTTATTTTGCAAGTGTTTTGATAGGGCAGCTGTTAATTTTATTGTTTTTGTTTTAAAAGGTAAGGTTTTGTCTGGCTAGAGGGGAGCTCTTAGGGACCAAGGCACTACTTTTAACGTCTTCCCCATCTCACGGGCCTTCAAAGTTCTGTGCGTTTCAAAGATGATGAAGTTAATTCATCATCTCGCTCAGCAGCAAGGAAAATACGCTGGATGTGAGAGCGGGAGCGGCTGGGGGGTGAGTGACAGCTGGGAAGGGAAGGATGCTGTATGGATTTGTGACAGTCCTGGTTGTCTCTTGCGGTTGATTGCGTGCAGCGGAACCCTTCCTGCCACGTCCCTTTCCGCGTGAATGAACTCGATCGCGCGGAGAAGAACAGGAAAGAAAACAATTTTGCTTTCTTAATTAAGTAGTTACGGCAACGCTGAGCAAAAATGCATAAGTGACTTGACTACCTTTGTTACCAAAGGCCGGAAAAATAGGATAATTAATTATATTTTACTTATCCACTGGTTGCCTCGGGGGAATAAGAGGCAATTATCACGCAGGCTGTGATATATGTCTGTATATGGCTAGCTGACAGGTATACTTAATGCTTGAGGTCTTTGACCTAAAGCCAGCTGATATTGATTTAGATTTTCTGTAGATCAGATCCTCTTCCTGGAAAAAATCTGCAGATTAAATAGTGACTTAAAAAAAAAAATTACTCAAGGTTTACACGAGTGTAAATGTGAGAAAAGACTTCAGCCCCCCAAAGACCTGTCTTGTAACAGAGCGAAGAAAGCCCGTGTTTTCTTTGTCTTTTCCTTAAAATGAGTCACCAACCCTGCTGTATTTTGATATTTTTTTTTTAATTCCTGATGCTGCTGAAGTCGGTCGCCTCTCATGCGGCTTGTTTCATGGAAACGGGATCCGTGCTGAGATGCATCCCCCACCTTTCTGAGCAGAAATTTCGGGGGAAATGTCTATTTTCACGTGACACGTGAGTCGCGGTTTGTGCCGGGGAGCGCGTGCAGCAGGTGTGGCTGATCCCTCACTAGTTCGCGGAAGGGCAGCAGTGACCTTGCGCAGAGGCCGACGTTTTCCCAGGAGTGTTAAATTCCTCCATTCGGCATCAAGGATCAGGGCGACTAAATCCAAATAAATCCAGAGCAACCGCGCTGAAGTCTCGGGAGGCTTTACAGTAGCTGGCGTGGGAGTAGAATTTGGTCCAGAAGAGTTATTTTTGCTTAGACAAAAAACAGTCTCTGCTGGAGAGTGAGCTCAATATAAACGTTAGCTTTCTTCTGTGACAGAAACTTCGTTTTATTTGGGGGGAAAAAAAAAAAATATGGGGTATGCAAATTCTGCTTGTAGCTGCTTTGGTGTAAACTGGGAGTAACTCATTGACTTTCAAATCCTTGCTCATTTAGAAATATTCTTAACCCGGTTTCCGTGCGTTAAACCGCGAGCTATTCTTCCCTCAGATGAAATGCAAATCCAGAAGACGACAAGGATTTTTACAGCAACCCAAGGAATTTAGGAAGCCAAATCCCATTGACACCCAATAGAATTTAGGCATGTAAACTTCCTTTACGTCTGTGAAAATCCTAATCTATGATTTTTAAAAAAAAAAAAAAAAAAAAAAGTGCTGACAGTTTCTTTGACTTCCTGAACATCTTTTAGAGAGTGTTTTATATGATTGAGTGCTGAAGAGCTGTCATAAACCTTTTCATTTAGCAGGATCCCCAGATAGATAGCGCGAGGAGTTTGCAATAACAGAGGCGAATGAGAAACAGAGGATTTGCTCTTCTGCCTCCAAACGTTGCTCCCCAAATCCCATGTCCTGCTCTCAGAAATGGAAAGCGTCTTAATTATTCAGGGGAAGAAGGATGCCCTCCCGTAAGTTGTTGGATAATTACGCTGTGCCTGCAGTACCCTGAAGTACTTCACTGGTTTCTGTGCCTTTGAGGCAGCCGAAATGTTGGAGTGCTTTTAGATCTGCGAGTCGTTTCGGGGCGGGGGCAAGGAGACCCGCTGCTAGGGAGGAGGAATATCGGGGCCCACGCAGCCAAAACATCTCCCCGTGCCTGTAAAACTAACCAGGCCGCGTAAGGTAGGGTTGGTGTTGCGGATTTCATGGAATCGTAGAATCGTTTCGGTTGGAAGGGACCTTTAAGATCATCAAGTCCAACCATCAACGTGTCCCTCAGCACCGCATCTGCCCGGCTTTTAAATCCCTCCAGGGATGGCGACTCCACCACTGCCCTGGGCAGCCTGTTCTGATGCTTGACAACCCTTTCCTTGAAGAAATTTTCCCCAATAGCCATCCTAAACCTCCCCTGGAATGATTTGAGGCCATTTCCTCTTGTCAGCTGGTCAAAAGCTAGTCGCCATCTCACCCAGCTTCAATTAGATGTCTTTCTCTTAGAAGGAGGAATCCCAGCCCCGGGGCTTCATTCTTGGAGCTGAGAACCCTCCTCCCGCCTTTGGGGGGTGTAAGAGGATCCACAGTTTGGAAAGAGGGGGAGTTTGGACTTTTCATGGGCACAACATTGTCTAGCAAACCTCGAGTCGTTCCGGAAAACAACACGCCAAGCGTTACGCCGAGAAGTTGTCTGACAACACGCGGTGTTGAAGCTCACACAGGCTGGCGAAGTTACCGATGCTCTAACGCGTTAAAAATACCCGTGTAAAAGGGGTAAAAGGATACTCGGGCGTAAGGGCCTGATCCTGCAAAGTGTCGGATGCTACTTTTGGTCCCTCTGGTCACTGGGAGAGGCGCTGGCCCAGCGCCGGGCAGGATGGATGTGCCAAAGCTGCGGGCACGGAGCAGCGTGTGAGAAGTCACACCATGGGAAGGCTGAAGTGCTTATAACGGATCTTTCCAACAGTGAAAACTGTCTTCTTTTATTTTTTTTCCCCCTGCTCCTGCGTTTAGCTAGCACCTGTCAAAGGAGATTAGAAGAGGGAAGATGACATGGAATTAAGAAAAAAGATTTCTAGTGGCCAGAGACGGTGATAAAGCCCACTGTGCTACTGCCTGGTGCGTCGGACGGCTTTCTGCGTCAGAGACCTGCCTTATTAGTCATGGGGAAAAACAAAAAAAACCCAAACCAAACAAAAAAACCAACAACAGCTGTAAAATTGTGTAGGTTCTGCTGCTGGGTACTGCGGGTATTTTCTTCCACAAAGCAAATGCAGATATTTCAAGTAAGTTGATATCGAAAGCGACATGCCATTTTTTAGCTACCTAATTTAAGATGCTTTAAGACAACCTGGTACGGAGACGGTGAATGCTTATTGCTTCCTCGCAACCAGCCCCTTCGGCAGCGTCTCAAATTCAGCATCCAGGAGGACTTTTTGACAACTTGGCCAAATCCTTTGCACCGGCGTTTGTTATGTTGCAGATCAGCGTGAGCGGAGCCGTTATTGGAACATGTAAGATATTGGAGTAGCGTAGGCGCAGGCACCTCTGGCCGTCCCTTTCTGAACAGTTCTCTTGTGATATCTCAAGCCGGGTCTGAAGTCTTTCAGGCCATAATCTTGGCACGGTTTGGGAAGTAGGAGTTACCATTTTTATCCCTACACGAGATCGCTGGATATCGCGTTAGTAGGAGTTACCGTTTTTATCCCTGCACGTCCAGATGAAGCCGGAAGACGAAGCTTCCAGGTGAAGCTGGAAGACCTTCCAACGCAATTTGAGAGTCCCAGCTTAGCAGTGTTGTCGCAGATTTTTATGCCTTTTTTTTTTTTTATGACCAGGCAAAAAGGCTGAGACCTTTGTTAATGGGATGCGCTAACGTTGCCTGTGGCCCCTTAGATGAGAAGAAGGGCTGCGCTTTAGGTTTTAGTTTGGTGTTTCGGTTTCTATATTCGATTTTTTTCGTTGTATAGCTTTTGTCGTTAAGAGAAAATAACTCCATCCCTGCCTTTGAATAATTTTGGAGGTACAGGGTGTGTTTTGAAATGCATGATAAGAAGCCCGGATCTCCTTTTAGAGTTACTGTCATCTGAGTATAGATCATTCGTGCTTCTGGAGACATCTTTAATTTACTGTTTTTCTTTTTAACTACCTGGAAATTACTTCCTTTGGAAACAGCCCTCTTTTTTGCCCAAGTAAAAAAATATTTTCCGTGAACTAGCTTTTCCTTTTTTTTTCTTTATTCTTTAAGGTTTCATAGTTTTCATGCCAGCGAAACCACGCACTTGAAATTCTTATCCCAAGGTTCGCAGTTGATTTTCATGGCAGATACAAGCAGCGATGCCTGCACTGATCTCAGACATGGTTTATTTTTATTCTTATATATCAGCAGCTATTTGTCACGCTACCTTGCAATGTGGGACTCACATTTATATGGTTTGGGGAGATGTAACTCATTTTCTGTTTAATCCACTGTCTGTCAAAGGGAGAGATTTAAGATAGAATACTGTGGGCTTTCTGACATAGTTCACAATTTTTTTTTTTATATGTGTATTTATTCTCCGTGCACATTCTGTCATTTGTTAGGTTGAGCGCAAAAGAAAGTTGGTTTTCCAATAGGTTGTAATTTGAGGAAAAACTCTCGGTGTGGAATGGACTGTAGACTGTGATTCTGCCAGGATTCTGGAATATTCAGAATGTCCTAGCGAACAGATTGCGCCCTCGCTCCGGTTCTGCTGTGAGGAGTCTCGGCAAGTTACTCCCCTCTTGGTTGAAAGAAAGAAAAAACCCTAATGTTGATGCTCTTCCTGGCAAAGTGCTTTGGGATCCACAGAGCAGAAGTTTGGTTCCTGTGCAGAACCAGCAGGTTCTGGTAGCGTGGCATCAGCGGGAGGTGAGGTGGACGTGGGCGTGGAGAGATGAGGTGGCTGCAGGACGGTGACAAGTGAGAACGACGGCTAAAATCGTAGAATCATAGAATGGGTCAGGTTAGAAGGGACCTTAAAGATCATCCAAAATCCTGGATCCCCAGGCTATGCTTGCTCCTCAGAAGGAGTAGATGCTGCTACTGGGTGCCAAAGTGGATCACACAATATCCTGAGCTGGAGGGGATCAGGGATCCTTGGAAACATTCAAGGTCAGGTTGGACGGGGCTTCGAGCAACCTGGTCTAGTTGAAGATGTCCCTGCTCATGGCAGGGGGGTTGGAGTAGGTGGCTTTTAGAGGTCCCTTCCAACCAAACCATTCCATGGTTCTATGCTGTCGATCTCTTGTCGCATGGAGCAGCAAGGAAAGCTCGCGTTCAGACAGCGTGTTCCACACACCGCCCAGCAGCTCTGCGTCTTCACCTCGTGGTGTCTGGCACCCGCCGAGAGGGAGACGTTCCTGTCCTGGAAAGCTCAGGCTGGAAGCGGCAGGAGGAGGAAGGGAGGTGGAGAAGCTCCCTGGCAGTTGGCATCGGTGCTCAGAGGTGGAGTTGAGAAGAGGCCCTGGCCCCAGGCTGGCACCCTGGCTCGCCCAAGCTGTCACCATCCTGCACCCCGCCGGGGGAGGCACGGCAGACGCGCTGGGATGACTCACACCCCTCCGACATGACGAAAAGCGAGGGACGGCATCCTGCCTAAAAAAAAACCAAAAAATTTAAAAAAATTACTCTAGATCTTTCTCAAAAAATAATACATATGAGTGTAGGTGTAATTCTTTCATCAAAATAAAAAGCCTTCAGAAGGCAGTTGGGGGGTGTCAGCTGGAGAAGGACTCACCTCTACAGCCCAAACGGTCGTACAGGGAGCTGGAAGAGGACTTGGGGGTCCTGGTGGATGAAAAGCTGGACATGAGCCAGCAATGTGCGCGTGCAGCCCAGAAGGCCAGTCACATCCTGGGCTGCATCAAAAGAAGCGTGGCCAGCAGATCCAGAGAGGGGATTCTGCCCCTCTACTCCGCTCTCGTGAGACCCCACCTGCAGTGCTGTGTCCAGCTCTGGAGCCCTCAGCACAAGAAGGACACGGAGCTGTTGGAGCGGGGCCAGAGGAGGCCACGAAGATGATCCAAGGGCTGGAGCCCCTCTGCTGTGAGGACAGGCTGAGAGAGCTGGGGGGGTTCAGCCTGGAGAAGAGAAGGCTCCGGGGAGACCTTGGAGCCCCTTCCAGTCCCTAAAGGAGGCCTACAAGAAAGCTGGGGAGGGGCTGTTTGCAAGGGCATGGAGCCATAGGACGAGAGGTAACAGTTTAAACTAGAGCAGGGCAGGTTTAGATGAGCCGTTGGGAAGAAGTTCTTTCCACTGAGGGTGGTGAGACACTGGCCCAGGTTGCCCAGAGAGGGGGTGGAGGCCCCATCCCTGGAGACATTCAAGGCCAGGCTGGAAGAGGCTCTGAGCGACCTGATCTAGTTGTGGATGTCCCTGCTGACTGCAGGGGGTTGGTCTAGATGGCCTTTAGAGGTCCCTTCCAACCCAACACATCCTGTGATTCTATGATTTGCTGTGACTGAGAAGGTCCTGCGATAGCTGGGGGGTATTTTAGGCAGTCTCCTTCTGTCTGATGTCTATCTCCAAATAGGACTTTTGTCTTTCTGGAGTAAAGTTTGAAAAACAAAAAATGTCCTTCTTGCTTGGGGCGACAACAGACTTGCAGTCTCCTGAAAGAGAATTTGGCCTGGGAAATAGTCCTTCCTGAGGGCTGCTTGGCATGACACGGAATGGAAACGCGCTCTCTAGTGCGATCGGCGGGGGGGGTTGCAAATGAGCACAGATCTCCGTGGAGATACGGATCTGCTGGGCATATGGTGCAAGGGGTGTAATACACAGCAAGAGTGAAGGAGGAAACTCTCTTGGTCCCCGAGTGTTACAATCGGAGGATGAAATTTAATCAGATGCAGAACTCAGAGCATCTCTTAGCTCTGGTGTGGAGGGCAAGCCAGGTCCAGGCCTCCTCCCTGGTCAACGTGGCTCAGTGGATGCAGCTAAGCCGTGGTAAATTATTCATGAACCTCAGCCCTTAAAGCTACCGTGTGAGGTTAGCGCAGGAAAATAAATATCTAGGAATGAATGTTGCGTTATTGCTTTTTCCTTGAGATTCTGGTTCCGTATCGCCTGACGGCAGCCTATAAATTTGAAGGCTCCAAACACCACAAAAGGCAACTTTCAGGCCAGAGAGCGTACAGAGCACTGATGAGCTGACAGTAAACAAAAGAATTAGGTTGTATTACCAGGAAGATCTCAAAGAAGTGAGGTCTGAAATAGCCTCCCTTGAGATTTGGGCCAGACAGTGATATAAAGAATGCTCCTGAGAGCATTCTCTCATTGTCAGGAGGATAGACTGTAGAAAGTCAGCTCTGAGAGATCTTCTCCATCATTTCTATGAGTCGGTATGGTTAGGTGCTGTCAAAAGTACGTCAGAGGAGCATTTCTTTTGGATTAGACACTTGTTATCAGTCTGGAGTACGGGGCAATTGATGATGCGAATTCATTGATGCACTGGACAAGGTACATGAAGGCTGAGAACATTTGTCAGTCTTGGATGAGCCTCTTCCCAGACAAAACTCCGGCACCCTTGTCACTTTAAGGGAGTTTATTACTTCTTAGTGAAAAGCGAGGGAAGAAATATAACAGATGAAAGGAGAGGCATTGCAAACCCAGCTGCATAAACCGGGTGAAAAGGGAACAGACGAACTTCGACGCTGTGGCTTGAAGTCGTTTGTGCTGTGCGTGCACAGGGAGCTCACGGGGTTCTTGCGTCGCTCCATGCCCTTATCAACCTCTCCCGGATTTCTGAAACTCCAGCATGGCCGATCTGAAACGCTGTCATAATTATTCAGTGTTATTTATTTACCTTTTGGTACCGTCTCGAGAACCGGCGAGGCCTCGGCCCCTGGTAGAAGTGGTGTAGGAAACCAGGAGGGAGCAACTTCCACAGATGGACACAGGATGGGCAGCGCAGCTGCCTTCAGAGCCAGATTTCCCTTTGCTTTACAGGTGCAGATTTTAATCCGAAGGCCTGGTTCTCTGCGGCATGAACCCGTGGTGGTAGCTAGTAACACTCTTTCTGCCTTTGGACTTCGCCTCTGACTTCTGCGATCTTAATTTGAGTCAGGCAAAATCTGGGTTTAGACTTTGGAAAAGCTGGGGATTTTTAATTCTTTAGGTTTGGCGCTACAGTAGCTGTTGACTGTTCGGCGAAAGAAATGCCTGTGACAGTACACGTGACCCTTTGGCTTTTGCGCCCTCCGTAATTAGTCCTTTTGATTCTTAACCTGAGACTAGTTGTTTGTGAAAGTCAGGATCTGCCACAGCAGAACTCCGCAACTGAGAGCGGTTCAGAAGGTTACTGCTGTGCCTGCGTGAATGAACCAGCCGAAGAGCAGGTGGAATAATAATTGGAAAACACCAGCATTAAATAAATAAAACCCAATAGCAATAATGACATCGCCTGGAAGAGAAAGCCTATTAGTAGTAAGGAGGAAGGGAAGTGACTTTGCTGTTAAGGCATTAAAATGGGGTTTGGGGTTCTGTGTCTTGGTTCTCCGCACTCCGGCATGAGGTTAAGCTGATCCTGAATAGCTGAAGAGTTGTGGCTGCCCCATCCCTGGAGGGGTTCAAGGCCAGGTTGGACGGGGCTTGGAGCAACCTGGGCCGGTGGGAGGTGTCCCTGCCCAGGGCAGGGGGGTGGCACTGGGTGATCATTAAGGTCCCTTCCAACCCGAACCATTCTATGGTTCTATGAATCTCCTGCCTCTGTTCCCTATCGCTTAGGTAGAACACCAGGCCTTTTTTTGGTAGAAAGTATTGACTCTTTAGTTGTGCTCTTTGCGACATTTCCTTACAACATGTGTAGGCGACGAACCTGGAGATGGTCATGCAGACCATAAGTGCTCTGCAGACATTGCCTACCTCGTGGCCGGTATGTCCCAGAAGTAGGTAACTCTTAGCGACGTTCCCAGTGACCGCTATCACTGGTGTGTTAGAGCTCGGACCCCCAAAGCCTGCTCAGTTGACTTCTCTCGCCGACAACATTTTTAGGTTTAGGCTGCGGCTTCAATGTCTAAACCACGTTTAATGTTGAGACTGACACATCCGATGCTTGGGAAGGGCTGGGAGCACGCGCCCTGTCAGGGGCTCAGCTGTCAAGCGTTAACTCCTCACCCTGCGCTTAGTCACTTGTCACTATCTGCCCATATTTTTGTCAATGTTTCCAAGGGAAAAAGAGACAAAAACCTGGATGGGAGTTTGGGGAGTCTTCTCAGACCTTGACTTAGAGAACTTGACTAGATCCTTTGAGTGATCTAAATGGGGCACCTGCATTTGATGCTGGAAGTCGAGGGGAGCTGGGAGGTGGGCCAGGAAAAAGTCCCCTGTGGGAAGCTGTGCAAGGCAGAGCAGCCTTTGGTCCTGCACCCGGCCGCTCCTTGCTGCCAGCAGGAGACGGAGCCGTCGCGGGAACGTAGCTCCTTTGGTTTGGGAAGGTGCCCTGGTGCAGACGCTGGGAGGGAACCGACGGAGCGGGAGGAAGGCAACAGGTTGTCGGATTTGTAGAACTTGAAGGAAGAGAAACTTTCAGGGAGTGCTCCTAGGTAGGAAATCTCATGTTGGAGTTTGTAAGGAAGATCTAAATGAGCGCAAGGATCACAATGTGTAGGCTACAGTAAGGTTTGGACAATGGGGAAGGTAAAGGAGAAGGGTCACCAGAGGGGAAGAGAGATGAAACTGGTGTTGGAGGTTGTCTGACCTTCAGTCCTGCCGTGCAGCAAGGAAGTGTTTCAGGGGAGGGATGGGATAATTCAGGGCCAGGAGGTGGAGCACTGAGCGCTAATCAGGGCTTTTCCATTGGCAGTCTCTGGGACTGTGAGCAAGGCAGGGACATGCTGACCCCCAGCAGTACCCGGTGTGGCGATAGAAGGTAGGATTGGAGCTTTGCTGCCTTTGAAAATGGGAATAAAAATAATACCTTCTTTCTTCACACAGCTGTTATCAACCTTAATTCACGCGTGTTTGCACAAGGCTTGGAAGAGAAGTAGCAAGTCTTATGAAAAACCCAGTGAATCCAGTGCCTGCGCTCTATCCAGCGGGGCGTCAGGACTAACCCAAATAAATCTGATGATTCCACAGTTGGCTTTGGCTGCAGAGGCTGAAGGTAAAAGTTATTGAAAGCTAAAACTGTGATTTTTAGGCATGTATGGAGCTGGTGGAGCATATTAATTCAGCTGTGAAATGGAGAAATAGGATAGCTATCTCTCCAGACTTCCGTAAGTGACATGCATCCCTTTTTGGCTGGCACAGTAGGTTTTTGGATGTCATCTGCCATTAAAATCCATTCTTCTCTCGCCCCACGATCTTGATTGTTCTCTCTGATGGGAGTTAGGGATTACAGTTGTATATTCCGCTTGCATCACGTGAACTCTGGAATATACTGGTCCTGGCTTGGTTTCTTTCTTAGCTTCAGAAGAGTTTCACCAGACCCCGCTTCTTACTGGATTTTGCCGTGGACAGAGTGGAAGTACGTGGGTATTTTGGGAGGTGGCGGGACTTGGGACTTCAGCTGTTGAATATCATGCTTGGAAACACAGCGTGGTTATAAAATTGGAGAGGTACAAAGGCAGGTCTGAACAGCAACGAATGGCTCTAAATGGCTCTAAATGGAAAACCAACTGACCTTTTTAATTGTTTCGTTGAGATCTCCTGGAACAGTATCCTAGCAGTTATAAAGCTACGTCATTTAGCTAAATTTTTACCTGAACTTAGAGGAGGGAGGCCCTGGCCTCAGTTGTTTTAATTGACTGGACTTCCTACCGTTCACTTGCAAAGAAGATCCAGGCTCCTTGTCATCGGAATTGTGTTAAAATTGCCAACTCCTAGAGTCAGGAGTGAGTTGGAGGAAGCTCTGACGAGGTTTCAGTGTCACTAACGCTCTGAGGACGTCTCGGGGGGGAACATACGGTTGGCATCTTCCTTGAGCCCCTGCTTCAGCAAGACGCAGCGAGTCACTCCGATGGCGAAGGGCTTGGGCTTTTTTGGGGTTTTATTTTAACGACGAACGTTTCTGAGGGTAAATTTGGGCTACTTGATAGGAATACCAGGGATGCTTGAAATGATGCTTGCCAGATAGGTAGGCCCAGGTGGGTCGGCCTCCTTTCTGCATTTCGAAGGGGGTCAGGAATCGACGGGTCAACTCCAGCTACTTTAAATACCAAACGCCACCCACTTTGAAAGTTTACTGTTGCTTGGGACTGCGATTTTGCAGGCTCTTTCCATGCCTGCTCGCAAAACAGAAGCCTTGATTTTGGGGGAGATAAAAATTAATGTGCTACATCATCTGCTGAAGTGGTAGGATAATTTTGATTTGCAGAAATATCAGGCTCATTATGAGCGCTGTTAGTTAACCATAAAAATCTGAAATTGTGAAACCCGAAAGACATCTGCCTTGTGTCTAGATCTGTCTTTTTATGTTCCATAGACAATACGCTCGTATCGTAGACCTCCAGTTTGTCTCCGGTGCATGCTGTTACCCTCATCTAAATATATGACACAACATATATCTTCAGGGTTAGCTTTGACAAGACAATATTGCACTAATGGTCAAAGGCAAAAGCATTAATACGATAAATAACGTTTCGCGTTCCAGTGCAGCAGCTCGAAGCTTTCAATTCACGTCAGATCCTTGGGGAAGAGCGTACAACAGGGGGGAATGAGGCATTCAGAGGGAAAACCAATTGCCCAAAATCTTTAGCGCAGTCCTGAACTCCTGCCCTGCTCTTAATCGCCAACAGACGTTTTCTTTCCTTGTGGGTAGAGTAGTCTGGATAAGTATAAAATATTAATATTGTCTCGCTCCTTTGAATGTCTCCTGTATGAGTTCTTTAAAGCAGGGATTATCTCTTACCAGGTTTTTCAGCAGCACAAAGTCACGCAGAAGGAATCGTGGGTTGGAAAGGCTGACGTAATAAATATTTGTGACATTCTCAGACGCTGCAGTAATACAAGACCTCTACTTGGAGAAATTGGTACATATTTAAAGCAAGCGCAAATTTACTTCTCAGATGTTTCTGTGCTTCTCTCAGTAGTTTCAGGATCCCCTCCGGACTGGGGGCAGCTCAGAGTAACTCGTTGAGTGCAGCGTGTGCATCCCTGTGCTGCTGTCAGCCGTAAACGCGTCTTTCCTCCTCCTGCTACGGCAAGTGGTGGGTCTGACCCTGAGCCCCCTACTTGAGATTGTCCCTGGGAGGTAAGGGAGGCAACAGCCTTGGCATAATGTTTGGCTAAAGCAATCTGTCGCGTGGCTTTCCTTGGCATTTCGAAGTGCATTAGCCCAGCACTCTTCAGTTTGGCACAGCGGGCAGTGTGGGGAGACAGCCCAGGACCCGTCCTCAGTCTGTGTTTCTACTCCCCATTTATTATGTTCATAGAATCACAGAATGGTTTGGATTGGAAGGGACCTTTAAAGTCCATCCAGTGCCACCCCCTGCCCTGGGCAGGGACACCTCCTACCAGCCCAGGTTGCTCCAAGCCCCGGCCAACCTGGCCTTGAACCCCTCCAGGGATGGGGCAGCCACAGCTTCTCTGGGCAACCGGGGCCAGGGGCTCACCCCCCTCACAGCAAACAATTTCTTCCCCAGATCTCATCCCAATCTCCCCTCTGTCAGTGTAAAACCCTTCCCCCTCGTCCCATGGCTCCCCTCCCTGCTCCAGAGTCCCTCCCCAGCTTTCCTGGAGCCCCTTTAGGGACTGGAAGGGGCTCCAAGGTCTCCCCGGAGTCTTCTCTTCTCCAGGCTGAACCCCCCCAGCTCTCTCAGCCTGTCCCCACAGCAGAGGGGCTCCAGCCCTCTGGTCGGTGGGAACAAGTCTCTGTGCCTCTTTGTGTCTCCATTTCCCCACCGGTGAAGTGATACCCAAGTCCGTCGCAAAGCTTTGTGTGAAAGCCAAGCATTTTGATTGTGAAATCCAGAGATAAGGACAAATTTGAGTGGCGCCTGGTCTGACTTAGGTAGACGTGCATTATTTCAAGAAGCGGGTCTTCCCCTGCACAGCTCTTCTCGGTCTGCAGATCATCAATGGTACGACTGTGCCAGAGCTCGGGCTATCTCTGCATGTGTTGTAGTTTCTTCGTTCACCGCTCTGAAGAGTTTTGATCCAAATTGGTGAAAAATCATCTCCTGCCTTGCAAACTCAGGCACAGTCTACTTAAGATATTTGCCGGATGTCCTCCAGAGTGTAAGTCACAGAGCCACAGACTGACCCCACATCCCTTCTGCCCGCGCTTTCCCCACACCTCAGCCGCAAGGTGGTTCTTCCATGACTTTGTAGAGACATTTATATGATGTGAGTCCTGAAGTGTGTCCTTTACGCAGGCTCCGCTTTCTTCCGCAGCAACTACATTCAGTCCTATCTCAAATCAAGCCCAAAAGCCTTGAGAATTTTGCCAGCACCTCATCTGCCAGAGGTCTTCCTACCCGAATAAATTCGTGTAAACATCCAGAGCACACCAAGGGAAGGATCAAATTAATTGACTTCTTGTAACGAAACATTTTTCGGAATGGGACATCAAAATGATCGTCTGACACAAATCATCTGTTTCCTTTCTCTTTTCCTGCCTCCCCGCCCTTTTTATGGGAGGAAAACCAAAGGCATCCTTTAGGGTGGTATTTACAGTGCCTTTGTCTCCAGCGCGATCGTGACATTTCTTCGCGCGGCAACGCCTCCTGCCTTTCCAAGGACATTAAATTTTCAAGATGTCTCAGAGTCAGCCCAGAGCAAACTAGATCAGAGGGATGCCTGGCTGCAAATATTTCCAGCCCCCCTCCACCCTTAAAGAACTGTGAAAGATTTAGGTGTCTTTAGTCCAAACAGAGGTAGACAATACATTTATTCTCTTCTCTCTGTGCCAATAAAGTCCCAGGGACCAGACTGGAACGGAGGAGAGGCAGATGGAAGGGAAGTGGTGACGAAATGCAGCCGTCCATAGGTCAGCTAAGCTCGAAAACGCGAAACGTTTAATTAATTACATGATAAAACCTCCCCCCTTTCCCCTGAAAATAGGTTTGTAAAAGTCAGGATCGAGGACGTCTACCTTGGGTCTCTACCGCCCTGGAATCTGAACTTCAGACCCTACCTTAAGCCAGCAGTCAGCCGCCTTCCCAACTGTTCTTGGTCGTGTCGTATTTAATGACTTTTATTAGCAATACAGGACTGGTAACGCGATTACTAAAAATGTTTATGGGACAAATTCATTTAGAAAGATAAACCTGCTTGAGGAGTTGGGGCTCTCCCGGGCTAGACTCTCCTAGCTGTAATTATTACTACATAAACAGCAAGTGAGTTTGGATCTCTTTCATTCGAATATTAAGCAATAGCTTTTCTTTTAATCTCTTAACGTTATCCCCAGGCATTTTGGAGGTGGTAGGGAAGATCCTGAGTAATAAAGCACGAATCTAATGCGCTAGCGGGAATGGGAGGTACCTACGCGATGCCAACGTTGCTTTTGTCTCAGCTGTTTAACAATAATGAAACATATAAAAGCTTTCTTTTGACTAACAGTCTGCTGCTGCTCACTCGAGTGAGAGAAGGGATGATCCGCTCTGGACTCTCCTTCTCTCCCTCGTGCTGCTCCGTGTGCCTGTGTGATTCCCCCCGCAAGCACCCCCCAGCACAGAATTGCCCTCAGGCTATGGGATTTTTTTTTATTTATTTATTTTTGGTGGAAAAAACGGCAGCTTTTAACACAGAGTTTATTTCTGCATCGGCCTTTGGAAGGGACAGTTTTCGGGGGTGCCTTTTGGATTCTTAGAGTCACAGAGTGGTTTGGGGTGGAAGGGACCTGAAAGATCATCCCCTTTGAGCTACCCCTTCCGGAATGTTCTTAATGCCTGCATTAACTGCGCTGCTTCTCGTTAGCAATCCTCAGTCAATCAGCGAGGCTGAGGAGGTGTATTTGATGGCTCTGCTTGCTCTAAATATACCGTACCGAGCAGAGCATGGAACCAGAGGATGGTTTGGATTGGAAGAGACCTTAAAGCCCACCCAGTGCCACCCCGTGCCCTGGGCAGGGACACCTCCCACCAGCCCAGGTTGCTCCAAGCCCCGGCCAACCTGGCCTTGAACCCCTCCAGGGATGGGGCAGCCACAGCTTCTCTGGGCAACCTGGGCCAGGGGCTCACCACCCTCACAGCAAACAATTTCTTCCCCAGATCTCATCTCAATCTCCCCTCTTTCAGTGTAAAACCCTTCCCCCTCATCCCATGGCTCCCCTCCCTGCTCCAGAGTCCCTCCCCAGCTTTCCTGGAGCCCCTTTAGGGCCTGGAAGGGGCTCCAAGGTCTCCCCGGAGCCTTCTCTTCTCCAGGCTGAACCCCCCCAGCTCTCTCAGCCTGTCCTCACAGCAGAGGGGCTCCAGCCCCCCCCGCCCCAAGCATCTCCGGGGCCCCCTCTGGGTCTTCCCAGATTATTAGTAATTAGAATTGGGTTGCCGCAGCCAGCTGACCGAGCGCGGGCACGCTGTGCCAGCCCGTCTTTACACCCAGGGCTGTTCACATCTGCGGATGGGAGCCCCTGGGCTGCTCAGTGCCGGGCTCCTGCAGCTCAGCTGCTGGGATGCTGCGCTTCCCGGGCAAGCTCGGGTCAGTGCTGTACGTTCCCATGGGGTTTCTGCCAAAGGATATCTGCTTTCATGGGGAAAATGCTTTAAACTGACTCGGACCTGCCCTAGCAGCTGGTTCGGTGTCTGTGCCTGTGAACGGCCGGGTGACTAAGGGATGGGTCTCCTTGACTTGCTCGGGGCTGTGTCGTGCCAGCACGGAGAGCTGTCAGCTCGGCAGAGCTATTTGCAGATGGATCTTCCGCTGCGTGGCTCGGGTGCCGTGAACTGTGGACAGCGGTGATTCAGAAGCAAGGCGGGGAGAGGACATGCTGGGAATCAAATCTGCCTGACAGGTGAATAGATTTGTGTTTGCAGAGGCCAGCTCAGAGCACAGCAAATGAGCAACTGTCCTTTCAGCTGCTCAGCCGTGGCCAAGGGTAAGCCAGACCTCCTCTGGATCCGGTACCTGGAATCATAGCATGGTTTGGGTTGGAAGGGACCTTAAAGATCATCTAGTCCACCCCCCCTGCCCTGGGCAGGGACAGCCTGGTCCCACTAGACCAGGTTGCTCCAAACCCCGTCCAACCTGGCCTTGAACACCTCCAGGGACGGGATGTCATCCTGGTTTTGGCTGAGAAAGGGTTAATTTTCTTCGTGGTGATGGCTGGGACAGGAATGTCAATGATACCTGTTGGGTTCAGTTGTTGCCAAGTGGTGGGCATCACAGAGGGGATACAAAAAACAGGAGTTCTCCAAGTCTTTACATGTGTTTTATAGCTGCTGAAATGGAGGATTTGGAGTCATAGAATGGTTCGGGTTGGAAGAGACCTTAAAGGTCATCCAGTGCCACCCCGTGCCCTGGGCAGGGACACCTCCCACCAGCCCAGGTTGCTCCAAGCCCCGGCCAACCTGGCCTTGAACCCCTCCAGGGATGGGGCAGCCACAGCTTCTCTGGGCAACCTGGGCCAGGGGCTCACCCCCCTCACAGCAAACAATTTCTTCCTCACATCTCATCTCAATCTCTTCCAGTTTAAAACCGTTCTCCCTCCTTCTATGGCTTCACTCCCTGCATCCAAAATCTGACTCCAAGGCTCACCAAGACAGCGTCTAGGATTAGGAGTTGAACACCTCCAAGGTTGGGGCATCTACAACTTCCCTGGGCAACCTGTTGGAGAGCGAGAGGCTGGAACGGATGATGTTGGCTGGAAAGCGCGTGTGCGGCCGTCTGTCGTAGCCGTGTGCCGAGGGAGCGGGTCGGCACGGGCACAGGCTGGGTCGCCTGGGTCACCTCCGATGCAGGGGCAACCCAATCTTTGTGTATTTGTGTTTGAGAAAGAAAAATCTCCGCTTTCCAAGAGCTGGCGAGGGGTTATGTTGCTTTAGAACCGAGGGGAACCTATTTTATCGGTGTTGAATGCGTTGCTCAAGAGAAGGTTTTGCCTACTTCCCTATTTGCTTTCCCCCAGAAGGGGCAGAGCTATGGGAAGCTCTCGGATACCCTCTGAGGACTTTGTTGTTGTGGTTGATTTCGTGCAGAAAACAGTCAAAAACTATAGCAATGAGGCAGCGTAAAACCCCAAGATAGGTATTAATTGTTCCTGTGCAGGAATGTAATAGCAACCAGGTTCGGCGTTATTGATCCTCATGGAGTTTGACGCAGTCAGAGGCAATTTGGGGAGGGGGGGGGACGACGGAATTTGGGAAATGAATTAAATATAACTTTCTTTTAATAGGAATTTATGGGTCATTTAGGGCTTAATGATCTCTATCCAGAGCTCTTGGCTTTTGGAACCCTGAGGAGGAAAACAGAGGCAGGGAAACGGCCCAGCTTGTTGGTCGGGGAGAAGGAACAAGTGCTCCAAGGATGTCAAAGCGTGTGTTGGGAAACGGGCTTCAGCAAAGCAAAGGTGGACGAGGGCTGGAGGAAGAGGACGCAACCGGAATTCCGTTCGGTTGGGTCCCAACAGGGAAAAACCAGTGAAGGCCCCTGAGGTTAAGCAGTGATGTTAAAAGCAAAGAATTTATATTCATTTTGGGACACTTCTCTAGGAACTACGAGCAGCCTTGTGGGGTGGGAGGCGTCTGCCTAGAGTAGCTCTACGGAGCTAGAGGTGAGGCAGGAATACCAAGTGTGGAATGACGCCAAAGATTTCAGCTCCCAAGAAATGGCTTTTTACATCTCCGGTCTCCGGGGAGAAAGGAAAGAGAAATGAGAAAGGCGGGAGGGGAATCGGCAGAGACAGATGGATTTCAACCGCGCTCGTTCTCCGCTTTCTCCCAGAGAAAATGGGGGTGGAACGGTGCCAACGGCAAAGCTCAGGTGACTCTTGCTGCTGCCAGGAGAGACCTCGAGCACACACAGGCAGGACGTAGTCTCATATTAGAAGTTCTCTAAATATAAAGGGAGAGGGAATTATGTATATTTTTCACGAGGAGGACCTGGGTGTTGTGGAGTGGGATAAACGGGAGCATGCGGGAAGAGGAGCTTCTTTCCAAGATTAGGGTCAGGAACAGGGAGGAAACCGAAAGCCGTCGGAGGTTTGTCAGCATTTTTGGATAGAAATTAAAATCAGTAGCGTCAGTGCTTCGTTGGGATGTTTTACCAGTCCTGCTGCTTTGGTGGTGGTAATATTCTTAATTCAAATATTGGAGACTTAAGGGTCAGAAATCCAAAGCTAAAATCCAGTGTTTTGTTTTCTGTCACCTGGGTTGATTTGACCATTCTGTTACTCTTCCTCTTATTGCAGTTTCATAGAATCACGGAACGTGTTGGGTCGGAAGGGACCTTTAAACCCCTCCCTGCAGTGAGCAGGTTTGACCCGTGAATTATATTTTTAATAATTTTTCACTTTGCTGTACGCTGGAACGTAGAAAGAAGCAAAACTCCGTATCAGAAAACAACGGTTATGGAGGGAACTTTTTAATCGAGCTCTTAATATCTGTACCGCTGGCTCTGACCGCTGCCACCTCCTCCTACACGGGAACAGAAGGTATAAAATGCGCGCCAAAATTCTTGCCCAGCGCTATTATGAATATTATAATTAAAAGAGATTATGGAGACTTGACGGGGTGGAACTGGCAGAGAAGTTTGTCACTACGACCTTCGTATGCCCCTTTTAAAACCATTAATTGGGTG
This sequence comes from Chroicocephalus ridibundus, assembly GCF_963924245.1. Taxonomy (NCBI): domain Eukaryota; kingdom Metazoa; phylum Chordata; class Aves; order Charadriiformes; family Laridae; genus Chroicocephalus; species Chroicocephalus ridibundus. Next base: position 2,248,349 of record NC_086306.1, on the reverse strand, counting down.
TCTTTTATTAATAGCGCGGCCTTTTTCAGAAACATATAGCTGAAGAGATGTAATATCCTGCTTGGTGTTCCCGACGCGGCCGTCTAGTGCATGTTGGTATGGGAAGGCTGGAAAATTATTTTCTTTGAGAGAACGGTTCACTATTGTATTATTCTTCTTATTTTTTTTGCTGCGGGCACTGTATCTCCCACGATGCGACGCGGGTGCAACGAGTGACCCCTTTCCCCCCCCCCCCCCCCTTTAGATTTATACTTTTTCCGAAGTGTGATGTTAAGGATGAATTCCCGTTCCTGGAGCTCGGGGTTTCTCGGGAGCGGCAGAGGAGCTGATTGCGGAGCGGGGAGCTGGGCATTACCCAGCGCCTGGCGATTTGTTTGCGGGGCTGTTTATTGCTCCTGCTCTCCTCAAACACCGCCGCGCCTCCTTTCCTGCCGCTTCAGCTTCTCCTCCGCTTTCTAAAAATAGGAGATAACAGACCAGGGAACAAGTGTGTCAAGGGATTCTTTTCTTTTTTTTTCTTTTTTTTCCCCCCCTCTAGTTTCTCTAAAGAAATATTGTTTCTTAATTAATCATTTATCCACTTCATTAGCTATTGTCGGCAGCGGAATAAGAAATAGGGCTGCTAAGGTGATGCACGTTTGTATTTATTTTGTTTTCTGGGGAGGTAGAGAGCGTTTAAACAAGCAGATGTGTTAGAGACACTAAAAGCAGAGTTTTCCAAGAGGTTTGTTCCCCCGCTGCCGTGTCACCAGCTCTCTGGAGCAGGTCCGGATGATGCCCCAGCCTCCGACCTGGCCCCGAGGAACCCTCTGGAAGAGCGTTTCTCCTCCTTTTCCCACCTCCCGCGTCGTCCTGACTGCGCGTACGGAGAGAGCCCGGCAGAATGCAGCTTCCCTCTTTTGGGGGCAAATCCCGGTGAGGCTAAAATTGATGCGGAAATGACATCTCGGACTTAAAGCTAAACAGCCTGGCATCGAAAGGTGCTCTGGGCATGTCATTGGAGGTTTGCTCTGTATCGAGGGGGGGGTTAAAAGGTTTTTCAGAGCCGTATAGCTTTCTTTTCATTAGCAATTACTTAATCCATGATTAAGAAGTGTTAGGAGCACACTGCAGGCGCGAATAACCTGGAAAAGACACAGTCCTAAGTAGCCTCTTGAGTTACTGGAATAAAGATGGATTGGCCACGTGTTAACTCTTTATAATCCGTATCTTTTCGAGACTTTATCTCCCATTTCCTTCAGAATGAGCTACACCCCAAGGGATCACTGCCACTTTTTGAATAATATGGAAGGAAAAGGTGGAAACAGGGAAATGAGCTGAGCGTTTGTTAGGCTTCCTATGGCCTCGGGTAGAGATAAATGAGGGACGTGCTCCATCCAGGGTGAGCTCTGCGGTGGATATCCCCGCTGCGGGATCTCGGGAATTGAGTGAAGCAGGAGGTGCTCAGCTCAGACCAGTTACTGCCTGTGTTTCAGGGGAAATTGGGACTGTATAAGGGCAGAAGCTGCGACGTGCTGGTTTTCCTCTCGGTGGGAATGATTAAATAACCAAGGAGGAGGGAGAGACCTTTCACAACTCTGTTTAGTGTGATCCATCAAGCCGGCAGCGTGGGAATGGCCCAGCAGGGACGTTTATTTCTCCTGCTCAGGGTTTATCCTTTATAAACTCTGTAGTTCTCAACTGGGGGACCCCAGTAAACTTCATTTTAATCAGTTCACCCACTGCTGCTCACATCTGGAACCTGAGGAATCTGCGTTGCTGAGGGTGTGTTGGTTGCTCGGAGTGGGCAGCTGAGGAGCAGATGGAGGGTTTGCTCAGGGACCTGGCTGGGGAGGAACAGAGCAGGCGGCGTCGGTCGGGACCGGGGATGCTTGTCCCGCTGGGCACTGCTGGCCTATAAATCGCTGTCGCTCGGTAATCTTCATCTCCCGCAGAGGGATCCTCATCTCCCGCAGAGGGATCTTCATCTCCCACAGAGGGGCTGAACAGCTGCTCCTTCTCCGCTCTCCTTCTGCCTATGGGCAATATCCAGGCGTGATTTCTTTACTCCTGCGTGCCATAGGATCACAGAATGGTTAGAGACGGAAGGGAGCTTTAAGACCATCCTGTTCCACCCCTTCCCCTGGGCAGGGACACCTCCCACCAGCCCAGGTTGCTCCAAGCCCCGGCCAACCTGGCCTTGAACCCCTCCAGGGATGGGGCAGCCACAGCTTCTCTGGGCAACCTGGGCCAGGGGCTCACCCCCCTCACAGCAAACAATTTCTTCCCCAGATCTCATCTCAGTCTCCCCTCTGTCAGTGTAAAACCCTTCCCCCTCGTCCCATGGCTCCCCTCCCTGCTCCAGAGTCCCTCCCCAGCTTTCCTGGAGCCCCTTTAGGGACTGGCAGGGGCTCCAAGGTCTCCCCGGAGCCTTCTCTTCTCCAGGCTGAACCCCCCCAGCTCTCTCAGCCTGTCCCCACAGCAGAGGGGCTCCAGCCCTCGGATCAACCACGTTCATCTGGATCTAAGGTCTAACGGGCTGTGGGTGGAAAACCCTCCCAGCAAGAGTCACGGATCGTAGTTGTGGCAATTCCATTTCTCTGTTGGCTACTAATCACCTGTCAGATGCTAACGGGGCTGTTGCTGCTCTCCTAGCCCCAGCTGGCAGCCGGGCCGGTCCACAGCGGACCTCTGACCCTCTGCACCAACTAGCCTTGACAATAGCTCGTATTCGTACAGTCACCTCTTGCCTTCTCTCTGTTAAATGAATAAACATCTCTTCCTGTTATTAATTCATCCCCTTTCTTTTTTATTTTCCGCTGCTGTCACTCTGTCAGTCTGTTCCGTGGCAGAGACAGACATGAAATTCATTTGACTTAAATAGAAATGCAAAGATAAGATGGCCCAAAGGAAAAGCTCCGGCAAAACAGGGGAAGAAATGAAAGAAAATGAACCTCTAATGCAGAGAGTCCATTCAGGGATTATTTTTTTTTATACATTTTCTTTAATGATTGTCTAGTTTCATAATGTTTCATGCAAATAAGACGGACATGGCACAAACGAAACATGGACTACCTTTTTATTCATTCATCAGTGGCAATTACTCTTTGCTCCATATATTCCAGGCTTATATCTAATGACAATAGCTGAACACACTGAATTGATTATAATCAATTAGGAACCCTTTTTACCTAAATAGAGAATTCTTATTCATGACGGTTTTTTTCTAATCTCAAAAGTCCTTACTTAAAATTCAAAACCAAGAAACTTTGACCCAGAAGAATGTAGGACGTGTTTAAAAAAAAAAATCAAACCCATAAAACCCAGAGAGGCGACTTAAAGCAAACCAAATAATTGAGCAATTTAGTCATCAGGCTGCCCGTCAGTCTTTGCTCTTACCCTCGCACTTTCCAGCTTTGTGGAGGATGCATCGTTCAGGAAAAGAGGGACATTTCTTCGCTTGAAGAGAAAGCACTGGTGACAGCGGTGCTCCTTGGAAAGGCCTTGGCAGAATCCATCGCCCCTAAAGGAAAGCTGGGGAGGGACTCGGGATCAGGGAGGGGAGCCACGGGACGAGGGGGAAGGGATTTACACTGACAAAGGGGAGATTGGGATGAGATCTGGGGAAGAAATTGTTTGCTGTGAGGGGGGTGAGCCCCTGGCGCAGGTTGCCCAGAGAAGCTGTGGCTGCCCCATCCCTGGAGGGGTTCAAGGCCAGGTTGGCCGGGGCTTGGAGCAACCTGGGCTGGTGGGAGGTGTCCCTGCCCAGGGCAGGGGGTGTGTGGAACTAGGTCATCTTTAAGGTCCCTTCCAATCCAAACCAGTCTGTGATTCTATGAAATTTAAAAACTGACGTTAATCTGGATCTTCCCTGACGCTGTTCCCATACCCCAGAGCGCAGCAGCAGCGAGGAGCAAACTCTTTCTGAGACGAGCTTGGGAACGGACACCCCAAAGGATTTAATTATTTCCCCGGCTCTGAAGCTTGACAATTTCCAGTGCGACTCCGGCTGCTCGTGTATGGGGTTCAGTCGGGATTGCTGGCGTGCAGCCGGAGCAAGAAAGTGTATGGATTAATTATAGCCCTGGCCACCTGCTTCACCTAGCGCAGGCTCTCTGTCCTGGTGACGATGGAAGGGAAGTGGGCTGGTAGAACACCGCTTTCACCGGCCTCAGAAATTCGGAATGCTCTGCTCGATATTCTGCAAAATAGATCGGAAGCTCAGAAGTAAATTTTGCTCGTTAAAATCCACGTACGTTTCTGGAAGGGAGTAGGGAAGAAGTGATTAGATCCCACTCAGCCTCTTCTAGCTCCCTGTCCCTTGGGTGTGATGAGTTACGGAAGGAGAGCAGGATGCTTTGGGGTAGGACAGAGGTGGGAGGTGACCACAGTTCAGGGGAATTTGCATTTTTTTCAGGGCATTTCCAAGTGAAGTGAAGCCATCTGTCACCGGCGGTTTCTCTTACCGAGGTATTTTGTCTCGCTGTCATCCTCCTCCTCTGGCTCTGGCTTGTTGTAGGTTAAAGGACTGAAGTGACGCTTTGGGATGAAGCTTTGATTGCCTGCTTCGTGTCTTCTCAAAGCTTTTTTATCAGGACAGGGAGTTTCTCTATGCCTTAGCTTCCCATTCTGAAGGGAAAGGGGTATAATAGTTCTTATTCCTTTCTCTGTCCTTTGTCTTTTGTATAATTTAAGTTGTAAGCTCCTCGGGGTGATGACGGTCCTGCCTGTGCCAGTACGGAGCGCTTACAAATGCGCCGTAATCTCGTCCTGGGCTTCTAAACCCTGCTGCAATGGAAATAACATAGTGACGAAGAGGCTGGAAAGTACTTGGGATTCAGCAGTGCCCTCTGCAAGCCGCGGGCTCCGTATCACGCCACGGGGAACAAATCAATCCCAGAGCAAGAAGTAAGGAAATAAGGAGACTCATCCAGTTCCGCCTCCGAGGGCAGAAAACAGCAATGGAGACAGTCCTCTTGCTCTCCTGAACACGGGACAACACCGTTGTTTTTCATGGCAAATTAAATAAGGTTCATTTTCCTTCCAATGTTTGTTTCCCTGGCTGTGTAAGGCCTTTCTCGGTCTCTCTCGGACAAATTCAACCTCTGTCGGTGTTACCAGGGCTGGGTGAGCCATCAGCAAAGCTGTTCTCAGGATGGTGGCTGCTCTCCGCTTTCTTGATTCTGTTGTAATTATCTGGGCTCTTTCGTGAATGCACGAGTCCTCAGCACGGGAAGGACGCGGAGCTGTCGGAGCGGGGCCAGAGGAGGGACACAGAGATGCTGGGAGGGCTGGAGCCCCTCTGCTGTGAGGACAGGCTGAGAGAGCTGGGGGGGTTCAGCCTGGAGAAGAGAAGGCTCCGCGGAGACCTTGGAGCCCCTGCCAGTCCCTAAAGGGGCTCCAGGAAAGCTGGGGAGGGACTCTGGAGCAGGGAGGGGAGCCATGGGACGAGGGGGAAGGGTTTTACACTGACAGAGGGGAGATTGGGATGAGATCTGGGGAAGAAATTGTTTGCTGTGAGGGGGGTGAGCCCCTGGCCCAGGCTGCCCAGAGAAGCTGTGGCTGCCCCATCCCTGGAGGGGTTCAAGGCCAGGTTGGCCGGGGCTTGGAGCAACCTGGGCTGGTGGGAGGTGTCCCTGCCCAGGGCAGGGGGTGGCACTGGGTGGCCTTTAAGGTCTCTTCCAACCTGAACCATTCTACAATTTACAGATGATGTTTTCCTTGGGACTACCGAGCAGGAGCAGGTACCAGAGAGACGATGCTGCGATGGCAGCGTGATGCGATGATGGATTCCTTAAAAGACAGGTAGAAAATCTGGAGAAGGACCTGAAGGGTCTGATCCTTCTCCCGCCTGCAAAACATCTGCCTTGTTGTAAGATGCGGATCCTTTTTCTCGCAGTCCTTGGATTGAAAAGGGAATCTTGCAATGTTTGCTCGCGCGTCGCTTGTTGTGGAATACGTACCGCACTGACAGTGAGAAAATCACTCCTGAATGCTTCGGTGCTTTCTTCCCCGTAGATTTTAATTTTCTTGTCCAGTCTCCGCCGTTTACAGCCATTTAAAATGGGGTTTAACAGAAGACAAATCACGATTGTACAAACGCTGGGCTAAAAAGCGCAATTTCTCTGTTATAATGCGAATTGCAAGTGGTCATTTCTTTCCATGCGCATGAATCACAAGACGTTTGGCCTGTTTTGAAGAGGGTAAAGAAGAAAGATGCTGGAGTCTGGCGTCTGAAATGAAATTTAATTAAGCTTTCTGCTTCTTTATGGCGGCCTGGAGTTTGTTTAGCCTATCCTGGTATCCGAAAAATCATTATTAGACCAATAATTTCTGATGAACACATTCTAGGAAGTGGTGTCACTTATAACTGCGTAGGACTTTGTTATTTCAGTCTATTACCTGTAAATGAGTTATTCAGGAACAAGGAGTTCAATTGATAAAAGGCAAAAAAATCAATAGGTAAGATTGTTGAGATTAATTCGGAGTTCATAATGGATTTTCCCCCCCCTTGAGGTTTCCAAAACCTGTTGTAGGCTATCTGTCTTAGGCCTCAATTTAAGTTTCTTGGAGCCAAATTTGTGACCGAACTCAAGCGAAACTTTTGTAAATCCTTGTTGCTGTGTTAAGATAGTTAATAATTTCATAATTACAGCCATTGGGGATAAACGAGGAGAGCTATAAAAACACACTGGACTTTCTTTAGCAGAAATTGCGGGATGTTTCCTGGAGGCGGTGCATTAATGAATGAAGGGATAATTTAATATTACATTATCACGTGTGTGTCAGAGATCAGGACGCCGTTGTGCAGGCTGCTGTACCAGCTTAAGGAGAGTCATTCCATCGGAGAGATTTTTGCCTAAATAGAGAAGAAAAAGGGAATATTATTCTCTGTTTTTAACTGGGGACGAGGAAGCTAAATCCTTTCCCAAGGGGGTGCCATGGCGGATTGAAAATTGGAGCCTCCAGCATCCCAGCCAAGAGCCGGGCAGCTGCCGGAGCGGGGTTATTTCGGTGCTGGGGCACAGCAGGTACCGGGATTAGGCTGCAGTTCTGACCTCCTGCATCCAGGCACCGCCGCCTTAACAGCGAATGGGCAAAAAAGAGCTTCGTTGTACCCGGGTCGTTTAGATCTGACATGGAGAGGACTAGGAAAACACTGGTTCCAGAGGATGTTTTGGTGGAAGTTATGGAGGGAACGGTGGAAGATGGCAGGATGTAATTTCTAGGTGCTGAAACCGAGACCGTGGCTCATTAGAGAGTTGGAGCAATTACCCAACTGTAAGTAATATGTATATATTTGCTGTAAGTAAATATATATTATAGCAACCTTCCAGTATCTGAAGGGGGCCTACGGGAAAGACGGAGAAGGACTTTTTATAAGGGCATGTAGTGATAGGACGAGGGGGAATAGCTTCAAACTGACAGAGGGGAGATTGAGATGAGATCTGGGGAAGAAATTGTTTGCTGTGAGGGTGGTGAGCCCCTGGCCCAGGTTGCCCAGAGAAGCTGTGGCTGCCCCATCCCTGGAGGGGTTCAAGGCCAGGTTGGCCGGGGCTTGGAGCAACCTGGGCTGGTGGGGGGTCTCCCTGCCCAGGGCAGGGGGTGGCACTGGGTGCGCTTTAAGGTCCCTTCTGCCTCAAACCGTTCTGTGATTCTATGTAACGTGCAAAATTTCTTTTGAAATCCATTTTCTACTAAGATGTGTGAAGTCAGGTGGGCAGAGGAGCCTTACCAGGCTTAGCCTTGGATGTAAACGTGTCCCTCCTCTCCGACACCCTTGGCACTCTGAAACCCAGCACGCGTCTTGCCAGCCTTCCTCCCATCGCCCTCTCTGACTGACTCCTTGCTGAGCAGTCTCTAAATTCTGGTAAAACGAAAGCTGGAGAAGTGTTGAGCGTCCTTGAGGAGTCCTTGTTCAGTCTTTTCACGTGACCAGAACAGGTCCCTCAGGATGTTTGGAAAAAGTGTTGCTGACTCTAGTCTTCTCCTGCTGGCGTTTCACACCAGTAACACCCAAGTTTCTCATTTCCTTTTACCTTTTTCTGCTGAACCAGCGTTGCCTGGCTCTCCATCCACCCACCTTTCGTTGTCGCTGGTCAGAAGCTTAGAGCCGTCATCTGCATCTCCAAGCCCATCAGTTAATTTCTGTTTTAATCAAGGGATCATATCTTTCTCTTCGGGCCCATCAATCACCTCTGGCTCTTTGTGAAGCTGCAGTCATCCATCCTTCACCTGCCTCATTACTCGGAGGAAGGTTGTGGGCAGGGAGGTTGCCTCCAGCCAGCAGGACCTCTATATTTCTTCCTTTCTTCCTCTCTTTCTTCAGGGGACTCGGATGGCTTGGGATGAGCTTCTTTCTTCTGCAGCTGTAGCTCATTCCCGCTCAGGCTGGGCAGGGATCTCCATGAACTAGGGTATTGCACAATATTGTCCGGCATCAAACAGGCTTTAGCAGCGGCTCTGCCTCTGCAACAGGGAAGGATTTAATATAGGATTTTCATGTTAAATCCTTCATAGGAAGGATTTCAACATACAAGAAGCCCACTCCGAACAGGCAGCATCATCCATCAGATCTCAACTGTAATTAATTAAGCATTTAGTAGACCTGATGAAATGGGAAACGATGTCCCAAGTTGAACGGCCGTCATCGCGGTCGCTTGTTAGTGTCCTGCTGCTGGTGGAGGGGGGGAAGATGAAGCATCACCGTAGAGTTTCCATGCACGTAAATCCCCCTCTAGGGTTGAGGAGAGCATGACCAGATGCTGCCAAATGTCTTGATGGGGCTGGCAGCCCCAGTGTCATGGTCTGACTGGGATGTAGGAAGAAAACACGACAGAGAGGTGTCACTGTGTCCCACCTGAACCTCTCAAAAGCAGGGGTGATGCTGCACCTGGAGCTCTCCTGGCCACAGAAATGCGCGTAGAACCTGCTGGAGAAGAGGGGGGTTGACGAACACGGCTGTGCGAGCGGAGCGAAGAAGCAAATACGACAAGTGTGGCGAGGCGTATTTCTCATTAAATAGAGCAACTGGAACCACAGCGACTGGAAAAGGGAGCTCATTTATCATCTCTTGTGGGTGACACTGTGTTTTATTACCTCTGGGGCTGTAGGTAAACTTCTGTCTTACTGGGTAACACGAGGAATCGGAGCGTTGTAGTTGCCAGGGTTTCGGCTCCGGTTTTAATATTTCCCGTCTGCTCCGTTGTCGCTCCGGTTAATTGTGCTGGGTGATTTTGGGCATCGCCACCCCAGCCTGTGGAGAGGGAGCCCTCGGTGCCTCCGTCCCCAGGACCTCCGGGGGCTTAATATTTGGTTCTTGACACTCCGCAGCGTGGAACCTGCTCTCCCCACCTTCCCTTTTCTCTTCCCTTCAGCCCAGCCCTACGGAAAGTGATTTTTCAGCGCTAATACTAGGCCTTAGCTGACATCTGCAAGACAGTGACAACAGCTGCTGTATCGTGTATTTATTTCTTTTACAGATAGCAGCGGTTACAAATTTAGGCCCTTTCAGTAAAGTTCCTGACGGTAATTGTCCCATTAAATTTGTGTGCGGGTTTTATATCGAAAAGTTATCATTTGATGACTAAACATTCCACTAACATCTCATTTGTATCAGTGGCTGGGGTGGGCAGGCGTGAGTATGCCGCGTGGCTGCAGAGCCTGTGAAAACTGGTCGAAGAGAATGAACTGCTGCTGAAATATCTAATATTTTGGTTTCATTTTTGCTGCTGGGCAGGTCACAGCCCTGTGTGTCCTTCAGGTGTGGGAAGCTACCGCAGGGCTGGCCGCAATCCTCTGCTGTGGAGGCTCCAGCTGACTCAAAAGCTGCCCAAAAGCCTGGGAGCCCTTTGGGGCTCAGCGCTGGTGTCCGTTCCATTGCGTCATTTTATTGTGCTCGATAAGGGGACAAAGTAGACACAGTGACTACTATATCACAAGGAAGCTAATGCCTGTGGTGGTTTCTAGCCAGCCTTTAACTGCCACACACGAGGTGAAATGCTGGGATCCTGGGTCCAATTTTGAGGCCAGCTTGAGGTCCGTGATGGAGCATTAGAATCATAGAATCATGGCATGGTTTGGGTGGGAAGGGACCTTAAAGCCCACCCAGTGCCACCCCCTGCCCTGGGCAGGGACACCTCCCACCAGCCCAGGTTGCTCCAAGCCCCGGCCAACCTGCCCTTGAACCCCTCCAGGGATGGGGCAGCCACAGCTTCTCTGGGCAACCTGGGCCAGGGGCTCACCACCCTCACAGCAAACAATTTCTTCCTAATATCTAATTAAATCTCCCCTCTTTCAGTGTAAAACCCTTCCCCCTCGTCCCATGGCTCCCCTCCCTGCTCCAGAGTCCCTCCCCAGCTTTCCTGGAGCCCCTTTAGGGACTGGCAGGGGCTCCAAGGTCTCCCCGGAGCCTTCTCTTCTCCACACTGAACCCCCCCCAGCTCTCTCAGCCTGTCCCCACAGCAGAGGGGCTCCAGCCCTCCCAGCATCTCTGTGTCCCTCCTCTGGCCCCGCTCCAACAGCTCCGTGTCCTTCTGATATTGGTGGTCCCAGCGCTGGAGGCAGCGCTGCAGGGGGGTCTCACTATGAGTTCTTCGCTCGTGGGTTCCTCTCTAAGGTCCAACCTTTGTTAACGTTCAAGTTGACAATTCTCTAAAGAGGAACTCATGCCTGGTACTTTCCCCTCCATTTTGCACCCGTCGTGCTGCCGTGTGAGCGGGGTGGGTGCCTCACGGCACTGGCCCTTGGGGGATGATGGGGTTCCAAGTGACCGGATAAATGGGGGTGATACATCTCCATGGCTCAATTCACCTGTTTTTTTCAGCTTCCTGGTGAGGGCGCGTTACAAAGGCAGAACAGGGTCTTCGTGCATCGGCTGCAGCCCGCTCCGAAGTGGAAAATTGTAGATGATGATGATAAATCTTATGAGGAAAAATGTCAAACACTGGTGACCTTTCTAGTTAAAACGTTGCTACTCCTAAGCGTCATGTGGAAGGGAATCACTCTTTGCATGGGATGTAAAAACTCGCAGCTGTGAGAAAGCAACACAACCCAGGCAGAAAACTCTATTTTAGCATTCAGGGTGATGAAGCACGAGTCAGTTCTGCTGATACGAAATGCCTGCCCAAAAGAGTTACGCGAGCCAGGTGATAATCGCCGTGGGAGATGAATTTTAAAGCGCCGGGACGTCACGTATGAAGAGTGGGTGGACTATTCGTTAAGCCCCGGTTTTATTGCGGGGACAGAACTTGTCCACGTAGTTGATAGGAGAAGAGAAAACGTGGTGCGATGGATAACAGGGTAATTATCCATACTGTTGCTCTACTGTTATTACAGCAGGTCACAGGAGGACATAACAGCCCGGGTACCGTAAAGGTGATATTTCCAATTTTAATGGCTTGATTTTGCTCTCTAGACTGAGGCCAAAGATGGTTTTTAATCTTTGTAAACAGTTTTGGTGTATAGACTAGTTTAATCTTCCTTTTTTTTTTTTTTTTTTTAAGGAAATGTATACTCTAGATTAGGTATGAAAATAAACAATTTTTTTGTTCTTTATTATCACGTCGCTGCAGCCAATACCTAAGTCATTGGGAGCAGTTACAAAAAGCTGGATTTCTTCCTTGACGGGCTCAGGCTACATTCAACATTGAGGCTCGAACGGAGCTTATATAATTTAAAAATATTATGTGAATAAAATGTGCGAGTGGCTTTCTCTCTAAGCTATCAGTTTGCCAGTCTCAGTTGGAGAGAGTGTAAATTATTTTTACAGATTATGTGCCTTTATAGTGTAACAAAAGGTGTAGGGGAGAGGCTGAAGAAGAATTTTTCTTTTTTCTTTTCTTTTTTTTTTTTTTTTTTGCCGTCTCTTTCTTCCCTTGAAGGTTTTGCTGAATCCAGCCAGGAATAAAGACTTGGGTGTTAGAGCAGAGGGGGAACCGGGAAGTATAAAAGAGCTTGAACTGCCGTTCTGCAAATCCCTTATCCACCACCTCGCCTGGCAGGTGGGGTTTGGGGTTTTTTTTCGGAGTTTGGGCTGTTGTGCCCAAGTCCAGATCATTTTCAGCCTTTCTACTCCAGCAGCTTGCGAGAGAAGGAGGGAAAAAAAAAAAAAGGCAAAAAAAAAAAAGCCCTTTTCATTTTCCACTGTCTCTTGTTCGACTCAATAACTGCCTTCGCCCCGACCCCCCTCCAGTGGCTGCAGGAAGCCCAGGAAACGCTTTTTGTTCTAGGAATGTTTTTTTTAAATGGAAGCTAAACGCCATTACCAAAGGCAAATTGTGTACTAGCGTTTAAATAAATGTAGGCAGGAAAAGCATATTTTCCCCTTGAGGAAAGAGTGAAAACACGTGATGCTTCCCCTCGTTTCCCTTCTAATACTCTGTCTCTCGGTAATAAATATATTGTCCTTTCCCTACACGGTTGCTTTGCTCGGCTTCGCCACATCCGACCTGGCTTCGTGGCCTCTTCCCGTTGCTGTATCTGTGTCGTCTTCCACGCAGCTTTGCTCTCCAGCCGTATTTCCCCCTGTTTAGCGTCTCTGAAAGAGCCTGAAACCTCTTAAACCTCTTGGCGACCGGCCTTTGCACGGAGCTGTGCGATGGAAACGGCTTGTGGCTGGTGGCCTGTTGGCTACTGGTAGAGCCGGGAGCCCGTAGCCGTATGCGTTGGGCTTCGTTTGACCCGCTGCGTGCCAGGAGATGGGAAAACTCCTCTGCCGTGGCCTCAGGTTTCCCTTGCTGGAAATGAGGAGTAATGATAATTTGAGTACTCCAGGAGAAAATCAATATTTAATGGCCAAGCCTAAGACCTTTAGAGCCCGCGAACCTCTCTGAACTGGGACTTGGGCATGGAAATAGCGCAATAGCCAGCACCATCCACGGCCTCTAGATAGTCCAGGGATATTGCGGTGGTGTCGGCTGGGATTTAGACGCACCTTCTTGCCCACAGAGGGAAATACGTTGTCAGTGAGTTCCCTCTTAATTTGCATTCTTCCAATCTAATCAAACCTTTGTAAACACCAGCTCTCCGAAAATAATAATCAACAGCAAGAGCCGCATTGGCAGGCTAAGGGAAGGTGAATTAAGATGCTTTTCTTTCTCCTATGCTAATCTTTTCCTAATTATGTTTTATTAATATTATGATGCAGACGCACCCGTTCTTGTTTTCACTCATCTTGTCCGTAGTTAAAATCAAATTGCAAATGAATGAGCTGTATATTTGACTTAATCACTTAAGCCTCTGACTTTCATCGTTTTCATAAGCAACCCCTACAGTCGTACCAGAATTGGGTACATTTCATTTTTTTATTTCTTTTTTTTTTTTTTCCCCTGTTTTTGAAGTATTCTCGCATGATTATTCTATGGGTGACATTGACATTTTGTTATGATAAATTGGCTGAGTCATTATCATCAGGAGACAGTTGGGTTTTCGTATATTTATAATAAGGTGCTTTTCATTCTGGAATGGGGGAGGGGGGAAAGCAACCCCTTTTTGTTTTAAACAGCCTAATATTGCAGCTTTTATGTCAGAATTGCCACAGAATAATGTTATATTCTTCCCTTTTGATTCTCGAGGGATGCTTTGAAAGGCCTAATCAAAAAGAAATTGGAGTCTTGAGCTTGGTTGTTCTCTCTAGATGAGCGAGGTTTTGAAGTTGAACAGTTGATAATCCGGGCTGTTCCCGGCTTGCGGAGACCGCGATACCTAACGCGGGCCATTATTTTTATGGGAAAGTATGGCAGGACGCCGTACAGTTCCCTTCGCTTCCATTCTGGAAAAGAGAGCTGCTTCTGGTAAACAAGCAACGCTTTGGAGGGTGAAATGAAGGTGTAAGGTGTTCAGCTGCCAGGTTTCCAAGATGAAATCTGCAAATCTTTCCCAATCGTAGAATGGTTTAGGTTGGAAGGGACCTTAAAGATCATCTAGTTCCAACCCCCCTGCCTGAGGGTGCCCTCAATCCCAACATCCGTGTCGCCATCAAAGATGTTAAACAGCATCGGTCCCAGTACCGCCCCCTGAGGAACACCACTTGTCACTGGTCACCACTTGGGCATCGAGCCGTTGACCGCAACTCTTTGAGCATGGCCATCCAGGCAAACTGTTTGAGTGTGGCCTTATCCACCGAGTGGTCCATCGATCGAATCCACATCTCTCCAATTTAGAGATGAGGATGTTGTGCGGGACAGTGTCAAATGCTTTGCCCAAGTCCAGGTAGATGATGTTGGTTGCTCTTCCCTCATCCACCAGTGCTGTAACGCCATTGTAGAAGGCCACCAGATTTGTCAGGCACGACTTGCCCTTGGTGAAGCCGTGTTGGCCGTCACCAATCACCTCCTTATTTTCCATGTGCCTTAGCAGAGTTTCCTGGAAGATCTGCTCCATGATCTTGCTGGGCACAGAGATGGGACTGACCCACCTGTGGTTCCCCGGCTCTTCCTTCTCCAGTCAGTGGGAACTTCACCAATCTCCAAGGCAAACGGAGTGCGATACTGGGTTATTTAACGTATAAGCTGTTGACCCGAACGTGTACGTTTTGGGTGGGCTGATGCTGGCTGGCCCTTCGCAGGGTACCGTTGTGGCTGTAACACTATGTTTTGGTTTGTTTACGCGTTATTGTTCAGGTGCGGCAATGGAGTGGGGGGAAAAAAAAAAATTGTAAAAGAAATGTAAATGTGCGTCACGCTGAATTTAGAAGCTTTTGCTCAAGATCTGTTTTGATGGAAGTGCCAAATTGTATCAGCTTAGTTTATTTCAGGTGGCTCTTGCAAATCCTCCCGCTGGCTTGTCCATCTGTTGATGCTGATGGGGTTTTTTTTTTATTATTTTCTGGGTTTTTTTATGGAGAAATGAGGATACCCTTCACCGCTACGGACAATTTTGAAAATATTGCTGATGTTCTGTAGCTTATCAAAGAAATGTCAGGCCGTGAGTTTGTTTCTTTCCCAGAAGAAACGAAATAATGCCCCGAGAAGAGAAAATATTTCTTGGTTGACAGAAACTATTTAAATACATAATTATCACTGGGAGGGAGTCATTAAGATGATACTTTTTTTTTTTTCACTCTGATGAATGTATTGAATTATTAGTTGCATCAGAACCATTTCTAGATCTAGCTTAAAGACAGATATGCAAATAAGACGTGGTGGCACACACTCAGGCTAACGTCCCCTCCCTGCAGTCGTGCGATGATGAAAGGGCTCAGTTCTGATCCCGCGGCTCCTAAGAACGGGAGAAAATTCATAATTACCCAGATACTTGTCCTGGATTTTCCCCGGTATTACCGAGATGAGCCCGTGGCCCTGTGTTCGTTGGGGGGTGAAATTCAGTTTTGCCAGGAGGGACGGGTTCAAGGCCCGCGCGCGCTGAAGCGCCACTCGGCAGTTGAGGAGAAAGGCGAGGTCCTGCGGAAAGCGCGGATTTAAGGGCTTGAGTGGAGCTGAAGAGGCCGAGGGGCCTCCTGCCAAGGACCCTGCCCTCACCCCGATGGCGAGGAGGAGCGTGTCTCCGCCGCAGAGCGCTCCCCGGAGCTTTCCTCGGCGCTCCCCTCCGCTCCACAGACCTGGCATTTGCAGAAGAGTCAAGGAGAGGAGCGAGCTGCTCGGAATGGAGCCACTCTTCGAGGAAGATTTATTCATGGCCGAGGAGCGAGGACTCGCATTAGCGTAGAAAGAAAAGGACCGACGTTAAGAAGATGCTGCCACAGTAAAGGCCGTGTTAAAACGAGGCGTGTGGGGCCTGTTTCTCATCTGGCACTAATGGCCATAATCGTCAGGTTGCACGAGTTGACCTGGAATATTTTTGCGCAAACAAATTGCTCTCTTCATCCTCGCTTGCTGCGCGTTTTCCTTTCTCTTATCCAGATTTATTTTTATTTTTTTTCTTTCAGATCCAGCTTTTATCTAATTACGGAGCTCTCTGTTTTCTATCCGCACTAAACCGTGGTCACAAAAAGATAGAGGAGTCGCTAACAAAGTTAGAGAGGCAGGGACTCAAAGAGATATTTAATGGGATTGTACTCCGGAAAGTGCCCCAGAGAAGGTGTATATTGCAATAAATGGCCGACATTCTTGATTAAATTGCCTCCATTGATGGAATGAAGTGTGCGTCTCTTGCCAGAAAACTTGATTTTTCTCCTGCTACGCACAATATATTTGCTTTCAAAGATGCAAATACTTTCGGGAGGAGCAATTGAATATGCAGCCTGTCACACGGGTGTAGGGACATTCGCAGGCTGAACACCGTGATCTATCGCGTAACATGTTGGAACTGGGAGCCCGTTCCTGTTACTCATTAATCTTGAAGTGCTGAGAAGAGATGCCCTATGTAGTGTGACAAAGTGCCTCAGACACGTAAAGAGCAGTAATTAGAGTCGCTCCTGGCTTTCCAGCTATTCCCTTGGCACTTCCCTGCACGCTCCAGCTCTCCACGAACATTTTCCCCGTGCTCCCGTAGCTGATAGAGCAAATGACCTGCTGATTTGGATCGGACGCGTCTCGGCTATTTTCTTAAAAAAGCTGCACGCGCAGTTCCAGTTGGTTTCAAGTAACAATTAAATGTGCGTAGAAAAAGATTTTCTTGAAGAAAAAAAAAATCATCGTGGGGCCTGCAATGTGTGTTTTTCAACCAACTTTTCAGTGGGCAGGTTTCAATATTGTCGTCGCTCATCTTAATTGCAATTATTCTTGATTGTAGACGACTTCTTGGGTTTATTGATAGTAAGAGTGAGTCACTCCTAGGCCAGAAATGACTGCCGGCTGTAAAACAGTTGATGGATGTTCAGGGCCAGCGTAAGATGATTTGGTCTCAGTCCAGTTCCCAGTAGACCTGTACCCACAATACAAAAATAGGACATTATTAAATGGCCATTGAATTGATGGAGTCAGAACAAAGACTCAGCAGGCCATTAATCTGCGCCGGGATGCGGGATGCTCGGGTGGGCAGGGTACCACCTCTCCCTTGGACCGCGTCACGGGCTGCTCTCCCCCTCCGTAAAAATGCGGATTGCTGCCCTTTCGGGGGGAGCAGCCGGATGATCTTCTAAAGGTTGTGATGTCTGCTGGTCACGGAGGAAGCTGTGAAAACCTGGCCTAGTTGTGGATGTCCCTGCTCACTGCAGGGGGGTTGGACTTAGATGGCCTTTAGAGGACCGTCCAACCCAACACATTCTGTGATTCTATGATTCTGTGATTCTAAAATAGTTAGTTCTCTATTTCTCGTTACCCTGATAGTTGGTGCTTTTGATCACTCGATGGCCACACACCCGTGTCTCTGCCCAGGTTGTCGTTTTGCCGTATAGTGTCATATCCTGCTATAGAAACGGGAAGGGACGTCTTCCCTGAGAGAGATCAGGTACTTCCTTACTTTCTGGCTGTGCTTGAGAGTATTGGAGCTGGGCTGAAAAAGATGGACGTTGGTGTTCATTTTCCTAAATTCAAAACTTCATGATTTATCAAATGCAGACAAGCACTTAAAGATTAGGCAGCTCCCATGGCGGAGAGGAAACTCTACTGAGGAGATTTCACAGAAACCTTAATTGCGTGTTGCTCAGCATTGTCAGTTTGACACGTTGACATTTGGAGATATTGAGCACCTCTTTTTACAGCGCAGTGAAGCCCTAACAGTGACAATCAATTATGCTGGTAGTAGTCGTCTTCCACTGTTGTAGCGTGAACATCTCCTCTGTAAATTAAAGCAGAAACTCTATTACTGAGCAGCCGAAGAGGGCTCGCGTCTTCTTCTGAAGGCACATGTTCTTCTTTGTACGCACATCGCAGGGACATGGGGGCAACTGCCTTATTTTTGTCCATTCGGTTCCGGCTAAGGCTGTTCAGGGGCTGAGAGCCCGGTTGCGCGCGATTACAGCTGAACAAGTTCTCCTTCATCTTTAGCAAAGCCTCCGAGGGAAAGCGGAGATGAAAATAAAAACCTGGTGAGAATAAAGGTCACCAGGAGAGCCAGGGAATGAGGATGAAAAGCCTCGAGAGAAAACAATTGGAAACAGCTCTCCAGGTGGCGGAGAGGAGAGGAGGGAGCTTTGTGCCCGCAGCCTCTACTAATAAGCTGCCTGAAAGGAAACGCAGCAGTGCTGGTGAGGAGTCTTTGCTCTCTTGCTTTCAGATCAAAGCGGTGGGCTGCTGGGCACCGGGCAGTGGGACGGCAGCGGAGGACGCGTGATGGAAACATCTGTTTGTGCAGAAAGTCATAAGACGCAGGGAAGGGTGAGAGAAGCGTTACCGATTTAATTTTATTACGCTGTTATTGATTTTTCCATTGTATTGGGAAGTGCCAGATGGTTTTTGTTTTTCATTTCGTTTTTATCTCATTCAGATAATAATGAAAAGTCTTTGAAGGATGGGGAGAGTGAGAATCACCAGGCCAGTCCTTGTCTCTTGGGCTCTGCCAGGCGTTGCAGAGGAAGGTGGGGTGGGAGAAGCTCAGCTGGTGTGCGATAAAGCAACCTCTCGTGAAAGCGTCATAGAACCATAGAATCATAGAACGGTTAGAGTCGGAAGGGACTTTAATGATTATCTCGTTCCACGCCCCTGCCCTGGGCAGGGACACCTCCCACTAGACTAGGTTGCTCAAAGTCCCGTCCAACCTGGCCTTGGGTTGGTATTTCTTCGTGGCAAGGGAGCACTTTCGGGCCTAAACCGCCAGGTTTTGTATCCCACTGAGCTGAACTAAGTACCACTGTGGTTACCCCAGGCCACGTTCATCTTTTCCCCACGTATCCAAGAACTGGAAGCATGTTTGGGTCTAGGGGTAGCAGTATGGACTTTTGTGGGAAAACGGAGGAGCTTTGCTTTTAGTCGAGAAGGCCTGATGCACCAAATGAAAAACTTGAAATGCCAGTGTGTTCATCCTGAGGTGGGAACCTGGATGTGAAACCTCAGAGCTCAGTCCAAGTGCGGGCAGCGGATCTGCGTTCTGTGTCTACGGTGGGCTGAGCCCAAAACACCCGTTTGTGACACCTCATAGAATCACAGAATGGTTTGGGTTGAACGAACCTTAAAGATCACCCAGTGCCACCCCCTGCCCTGGGCAGGGACACCTCCCACCAGCCCAGGTTGCTCCAAGCCCCGGCCAACCTGGCCTTGAACCCCTCCAGGGATGGGGCAGCCACAGCTTCTCTGGGCAACCTGGGCCAGGGGCTCACCCCCCTCACAGCAAACAATTTCTTCCCCAGATCTCGTCTCAATCTCCCCTCTTTCAGTTTGAAGCCATTGCCCCTCGTCCTGTCACCACGTCCCCTTGTAGAAAGTCCCTCTCCAGCTTTCCTGTAGGCGCCCACCCTCTCAACCGTGGGAGACTCAAGCTGACTCCCACCAGGGCTGCCAGGAGCCCTTGGTGGCCTCAGACAGGTCCCCGCTGGCCCAGAGCACGAGCCTTCCCGTGGGGGCACATCCCTCCTCGCGTCCCACATCTCCCTCACCCAGGAGCTGGGTCTCCCTACGGGTCTCCGGGCGATAGCTGCCAGCCGCTGTTTTGTTGTCTGTTTACTCTTTTCTCATCTCTGACATTCATGTATATTTATGTGAAGCTCCAAAATAGCCAAGAGCACTTTAATCAGAGGACTATCTGCAACCTAATCAGGGATAATACTAATCAGGAAGTTCAGAGCATGCTTTAACACTTACCGCAGGAGTGGAAAGTTTACTCCCGACTCCAAAACGGAGTTTGGCGATGCGACTTTTGCGTTTGCCCCAGTTACCAGAAGAGAAAAACAAAGATTTAGTGTTTACATCTGGCGTTTTAAAGCTTCACGGCAGGAGCAACGAGTGCTGGATGTGTCCTAAGAGCCGGTGTTGTCATGAGGAAATGATGCAAACAGCGCCATGCTCGTTTAGATCCAACGGCTCTGGTGGTTCCAGCCGTAGGGATCTCTCTTTTCAAGCCATCTCTCAAAATCCCATCTTTTTTTTTTCCGTCACGTGGCCTGGGTTGAGTACCAGCCAGCTTGCAGGAGGATGGTTTTAATGCAGAAAAGCTGGTGTGCCCCTTCTGTGTAAGTTTGGTTTGGTTTTTTTTTTCAAATCACTGACTTTGCAATCTTGATAACTAGGATTTTCCGACAGAGATTGTATTCGAAAGGGAGGGGGGGAGAAAAAAGCTCTGATATAAATAACAGTAAAACTTTTTAAGGTTTAGCAAACTTAAAAATTCGAGCTCGTGAGGGGTTTAGACCTGCCAGGCGATATTGTACGTCTGTTTAACATGATGCCCTTTCTGGAGTTGAGATTTTTCTTTTTTTTATTCTCACTCAGACGCAGAGTTTGGCAGAGAATCCTTTTACATGTTTCACATGAAAGTCTTTGCCTCCTGAAGTCTTCTCAGGTAGAATTGACAAAAGCTCGCATTATCTGCCCCGTTTTTCAATTGCAGCTTTACGGGCTAAGGAGCCACAATGCTACTGGATTATATCTTTAATGCAGATTTTCCACTAAGGTTTTATTTTTAAAGCGTTCATCTTTAGAAGTACGTGGATTTAAAAATAAATAAATCGTGTCTTAGCTCGCAATCCTGCTTCAACTGAAGCCAAAGGAAGCGGCATTAGGCAATAATTTCTATCTCGTTAGCGTGCGTCTCTGCTTGCTCGATGTCTTTTGTCCCTTTCCCTTGGACAATAAGAAGCCATGGGCCTGAACAGAGTCTAGTTGGAGGTTGGTGACGAGTGGTGCTCCCCAGGGGTCAGTACTGGGTCCAGTCCTCTTCGATATATTCATCAATGACCTGGATGAAGGGGCAGAGTGTCCCCTCGGCAGGTTTGCTGGTGACACAGAGCTGGGGGGGGTGGCTGACACCCCAGAGGGCTGTGCCGCCATCCAGAGAGACCTGGACAGGTGGAGAGTTGGGTGGGGAGAAACCTTATGGAATTCAACAAGGGCGAGTGCAGGGTGCTGCCCCTGGGGAGGAATAACCCCCCGCACCAGCACAGGTTGGGGGTGACCTGCTGGAGAGCAGCTCTGTGGAGAGAGACCTGGGAGTCCTGGGGGACAACGGGATGACCACGGGCCAGCGATGGGCCCTGGTGGCCAAGAAGGCCAATGGCATCCTGGGGGGCATCCAGAAGAGCGTGGCCAGCAGGTGGAGGGAGGTCATCCTCCCCCTCTGCTCTGCCCTGCCCTGGGGAGGCCCCATCTGGAGCCCTGGGTCCAGTTCTGGGCTCCCCGGTTCCAGAAGGACGGGGAACAGCTGGAGAGGGGACAGCAAAGGGCCACCAAGAGGATGAGGGGACTGGAACATCTCTCTGATGGGGAAAGGCTGAGGGACTTGGGGCTCTTCGGTCTGGAAAAAAGACGACTGAGGGGGGATCTTATCAACG
Organism: Chroicocephalus ridibundus; assembly: GCF_963924245.1. Classification (NCBI taxonomy): domain Eukaryota; kingdom Metazoa; phylum Chordata; class Aves; order Charadriiformes; family Laridae; genus Chroicocephalus; species Chroicocephalus ridibundus. The sequence continues at coordinate 2,227,048 of NC_086306.1, read as the reverse complement.
CTGATCAATACTTCAAGGGGGGGTGTCAGGAGGACGGGGCCAGGCTCTTCTCAGTGGTGCCCGGGGACAGGACAAGGGGTAATGGATACAAACTGGACCATGGGAAGTTCCATCTCAAGACGAGGAGGAGCTTCTTTGCTGTGAGGGTGGCAGAGCCCTGGCCCAGGCTGCCCAGAGAGGTGGGGGAGTCTCCGTCTCTGGAGACATCCCAACCCCGCCTGGAGGCGTCCCTGTGCCACCTGCTCTGGGTGACCCTGCTCTGGCCGGGGGTTGGACGGGGTGATCTCCAGAGGTCCCTTCCCACCCCCGCCAGTCTGTGATCCCCTGCGGTGCTAGTCTTGTGGATGGATCTCTGGAGCCGTGTTTGCTTTGGGATGCACAAACATGGTGCTGACCTATAGAGGTGGGATGCTTTTCCCCTCTCCCCTCTTGGGAATGGCCCTTCTCGAGCTGAAGTAGTAAATTAGGTGTTTGTTTTACAAATAGTGAACGTGGTGTTGAAGCCGAGTGATTAAGGTGGCTCAGTGCATGAATCCAGTTTGGTGTCCGTGTCGTACCGTCTATGATCGTGGCCATCCTAGTGTCCAGCTCGAGTCCCAGCTATCCCTTTGCCAGGGAGGAGGGATTTTCCCCAAGTTCTGCAGAACACCAAAGGCTTCTTGTTTGCCGTCACCGGGTGCCCAGCGGTTGATTTCTTCTCAAATTCAGCTGGTGACAAACGTAACGTCTGGCAAAATAGTTCTCGCCATGGACTGACCTCAGTCAAACCACACCGTTGTCTCTGGCTGGAGCAGCCCCCGAGCCGCGATAAACCTCCCACCGTCACAAACACCTCTTCAGAAGGGTGGTGGAGGCCCCATCCCTGGAGATGTTCAAGGCCAGGCTGGATGAGGCTCTGAGCGACCTGATCTAGTTGTGGATGTCCCTGCTGACTGCAGGGGGGTTGCACTAGATGGCCTTTAGAGGTCCCTTCCAACCCCAACACATCCTGTGATTCTAAATTGGTGGGTTTGGGTTTGCAAGGGGCAGGTGGGCCGTATAAACACAAAAAAACGAGTTTGGCGACGAGCGCTGATCCTCTCGGGTCATTGTCCCGTCTTCCTCTTGCTTCACTGCCGCTGCTGCTGTACGCACAAATTCAAGGCAGCAGTTGTGGTAGATTTAAAGCCGTTGCAGTTCTGATGAGCCCATAGTTTATAGCCCTCACAAAACGATTTTTTTTCCCCCGTTGTTTTAATCGCTAGCACAAAATAATTACATCCTTTTTCTTTTTTTTTCTTTTTTTTCCTCCTGCGAAGCAACAAAATGACAAAGCATCAAAATAAAAATTTGTGTGATCTTCTTCAAAGAGCAAGCAAAATTGGGTTTGCAAAATAAAATAAAGGAATCAATCCCTTTCCGTACACAAAGACGAGGTTTAAGTAATTCTTGAAGCGGGAGATGTTTTAGGATCAGAGAAGTGGCTGTAATCAAAATGCTGGAAGAAAATGGGATTCGTTCAGAAAACTAAGTACCTCATTAAAAATCAATCCCTTTTCTCCTCATTCAGATGGTGTATTGATGATAATACTTTAGCAGATCTCTTTATAGTTACGTTTCCTTGAGGCGGGGTGGGGGGGGAAGCCATCTCTACGTGCAACGTAAAATTCGGCAACTTGACAGAGTTGGGCACCTCCCCCGGCGGTTGCATGGGAAGGTTGGTTATACAAGGAATTTGTCTCGATTGAGGGGGGGGGGAAAGGTTTATTATTCAAATTCCATTTCCTGCTTGCCAGCGTGCGAGCTCTCTCCGTTTGCAAGCGGGCGGCTCCCTGGAGTCTCCGCGCTCATCAATTATTTGTCTTCTTTCACCCAGCAAAGCTCAGCCAGCAGAGGTGCTTCGGAGTTCGTTAGCGATATCGTGGTCCTCCTTTCTCCCTGAAAAAGCCTCTGAGCGTAAGCTCAGTGCGATTCGAGATTCTGGTGTATATCTGCACCTGAGTGAGACGTCACATTGTGCCTCTGAATATCAATAGGAGGGGGGCTGACTCTCTCGTCTCACCATCCCAGCAGTGCTCCATCCTCCTGTACTGGATCCAGGTGCGTTGGTGTATGCGGTGTGGGTGTTTGCTCTGCTCTTCTGCACAGCGGGCACCTTCTTTGATCGCGTTTTTAATCTCAAGAGAGATTATTCTAGAGAATAATCTAGAGAGTGGAGCGGAGAGGAACCCCATGAAGGTCAACAAGGGCGAGTGCAGGGTGCTGCCCCTGGGGAGGAATAACCCCCCGCACCAGGACAGGTTGGGGGTGACCTGCTGGAGAGCAGCTCTGTGGAGAGAGACCTGGGAGTCCTGGGGGACAACGGGGTGACCACGAGCCAGCGATGGGCCCTGGTGGCCAAGAAGGCCAATGGCATCCTGGGGGGCATCCAGAAGAGCGTGGCCAGCAGGTGGAGGGAGGTCATCCTCCCCCTCTGCTCTGCCCTGCCCTGGGGAGGCCCCATCTGGAGCCCTGGGTCCAGTTCTGGGCTCCCCAGTTCCAGAAGGACGGGGAACTGCTGGAGAGGGGACAGTGGAGACTACGGAGATGCTGAGGAGCTGGAGCGTCTCTGTGCTGAGGGAAGGCTGAGAGCCCTGGGGCTCTTCAGCCTGGAGAAGAGCAGGCTGAGAGGGGAGCTCATTGGTATCTAAAGGGCAGGTGGCCAGAGGATGGGGCCAGGCTCTTCTCAGTGGTGCCCGGGGACAGGACAAGGGGTAACGGGCACAAACTTGACCATGGGAAGTTCCATCTCAAGACGAGGAGGAACTTCTTTGCTGTGAGGGTGGCAGAGCCCTGGCACAGGCTGCCCAGAGAGGTGGGGGAGTCTCCGTCTCTGGAGACATCCCAACCCCGCCTGGAGGCGTCCCTGTGCCACCTGCTCTGGGTGACCCTGCTCTGGCAGGGGGTTGGAGGAGATGATCTCCAGAGGGCCCTTCCAGCCCTGACCACTCTGGGATTCCTTTAAGTGTCAGTAAGAATGCAGTTTGGTTGCAGTTCCCTCAGTGGAAACCATTCTGCCGAAGCTGTCTCGCGCTTTTTGGGACGGGCAGCGCTGTCACCGCACCCGCAGCGCGCCCCGCCGCAGGCAATTTCATCTGACTGCATCCTCTGGAGCACGTTTTTGATACCCAGAAAAAAATGCAAATGCGGCAGAGCTCCCCACTGCCCTGCTCAAGAAGCCTTGGCAGGCGCCGATTTTTATAAGACACAGGTGCTAATTACTGGGAAACGGTTTCCTGAGAGATACCAGTCCCCTAAGGGGAAGTGTTGGGGGAGGCATTATTTTCCATCTCATCTATTAAATTTAGAAGCTAGGATGGCTGCCACCTGGGAGACCCCTGTGATTCTTGACTTATGCAGGCACACTGATTTCCACCGCTACCTTCTCTCCGCTCTCCGCCCACTGCATTGTCTCCCTTTATATGTCAGCTGCGTCTTACCAAAACTGTAGACTTTTATTTTATTATTTTATTCTTTAATACCCCGGAGCCCCCGGGAGCCCTGGCCAAGATCAGATTTTTGATATGACGAACTGCACTGAGAAGGACAAAGTCCCCAGGACATGCGAATAGGCAGCCAGGTAGGAAAGAGCAAGAACGAAGACAAGTCTAGTACCTTGAAATAACACCTAATATCTGAAAATAATGGCTGGGGTGTACACAACGTAAGGCTGTGAGCTGCCCGGAGAAGGGACTGCTCCGTGGGTGGGGTGCAGTCGGCAGGTAACAAAAAAGGACACTTCACGGGGAATTTTAGTCTCAGACCTGAGTCATCTCCAGCCTTCTCGATCTTGGTATAAAAAAAAAAAAAAAAAAAAAAAACGATAAAAAAAAAAGAAGTTACTGTCTAGTTCTTCTTCCCAAACGTTGCTCCTCACAAGATACAGAAGTTTTGTAAGGCTCTTGAATTTACTTTATTGCAATGAGTACTTGAAAGAAAGGTAGAGGCTGAAAGGAGACCTTCTCGCTCTCCACAGCTCCCTGACAGGAGGGCGTAGCCAGGGGGGGTCGGTCTCTTCTCCCAAGGAACAGGCGATGGGACAAGAGGAAAAGGCCTCAAGTCGCACCAGGGGAGGTTTAGGATGGATATTGGGGAAAATTTCTTTGCGGAAAGGGTTGTCAAGCATCGGGAGAGGCTGCCCAGGGCAGTGGTGGAGTCGCCATCCCTGGAGGGATTTAAAAGCCGGGCAGACGCGGTGCTGAGGGACGTGGGTTAGTGGGGGTTTGGGCGGTGTTGCGTTGATGGTTGGACTCGATGATCTGAAAGGTCCCTTCCAACCAAAATGGTTCTCTGATTCTAAGCAATGGTGGATAAAACTTTGTGGGGAGAAGTCAATTGATGTGAAGAACCTTATTGTGATGGTCAGGGTCGTGTTTGGTGATGATCCAAGCTGTGTACATCTGCCGCTCAAACACAGCACCCTTGAGACAGGACAGTGCCACTGCAGAGGAGCTGGACCTTGGGGCTGCCATTGAAGGAGCAGCACCCTTTTCAGTGACTCAGTGCTTCAGGGGACAGGCCACCATCGCTGAGCCTCTGTAAAGCTTGCTCCGAGCAAGTGATATTCCTGAGGAACCCTCCTAGGCACCACGACACTGATCATCTGTCTGTCCTGTTGTCTGTCGCCTGTACCTACCCATAAGCTCACCCAGCCCAAGCTGTTTCTGCCCAAGGTGGCCACAGAAGAGACATGTGCTCCATGACACTGTAGACTGTCCAGTTCTGGGCTCCCCGGTTCCAGAAGGACAGGGAACTGCTGGAGAGGGGACAGCAAAGGGCCACCAAGATGACGAGGGGACTGGAACATCTCTCTGATGAAGAAAGGCTGAGGGACTTGAGTCTTTTCAGTCTGCAAAAAACTTGACCATGGGAAGTTCCATCTCAAGACGAGGAGGAACTTCTTTGCTGTGAGGGTGGCAGAGCCCTGGCACAGGCTGCCCAGAGAGGTGGGGGAGTCTCCGTCTCTGGAGACATCCCAACCCCGCCTGGAGGCGTCCCTGTGCCACCTGCTCTGGGTGACCCTGCTCTGGCCGGGGGTTGGACGGGGTGATCTCCAGAGGTCCCTTCCAACCCTACGATTTTGTGATTCTGTAGAGCCCCGATAGACCTCTAACGGCCGGGTGGCGGCTTCGGCTCAGTCTATCACCCTGCCGTTGGTTTCAGTCGGCGTCACGTTGGACACTAAGTCTTTGCGATGTGTTTTACTTCTCACTTCCCAGCTCCCCGCCTTTTTTTTTTTTTTTTTTTTTTTGCTTTTTTGGTTTAATGCAGGCCTTTCCACGTTACTTTAACAAAGTTTTATGTCTTTTAATTTTCTTTTATTACTTTGTAGCCGATTTCCAACTGCTTCACGAGACAAGTCAATGAGACAGAGCTCCTTATAAACCTGCATCCATCAATGCCTTGTTTTACTCTCTTTCATCTCTAACTACTCTCCAATCACTTGGACAACTGATGCTTCTGAGCTTGCAATTAGACCCATGCTTTCTGCTTCTGATGAAGGAAGATTAATTAAATCAGTGCTTTTCAAGACTAGAACAAATGCGGGAACATTTTCGGCAATTTTCTCCTTGCTTTAAACCTGTAGCCTATTAATTTAAGACACCTGGCACAGAACTAACGTTTTGCCCTGATAGAAAACAATAAACTGAGATTTATACACTGGAGCCTTCTGGAAAGACTTCTTTTTCCTTTCCCAAAATGCAAATTACGGAATAAAACGACAGGAGATCAGGGGAAAAGTTTATAACCTTTCATCCGAAGAGTAAGACAGACTTCTACAATGAACCTTCCGTTTTTTAACCACACCTAAAAGAGAGAGAGGATAACAGCGATACACCGGTATCGTTATTTGTCTCACGGAGCATTCAGACTGCTCTATCGTGTGAAATTCCCCGTTGTGCCAGTGCCGTGGGCGTCCATGTGCGCGTTGAAGAGCATATCTCAGAGAGGCTGGAGCCTAAATAAACGAGACGAAATGGGTGCGATTCCTGTTGTGTAGGCAAAGAACCGGAGTCAGGGCAGGATTTTAGATCTAGAGCATGGGAAACCTGGCTAAGAGGCAACAAGTCAGAGGCGAGTGAGCGCTGGTGTGCTGCAGAACAGGATCCTGAGGCTCTCTATACCTTAAATTTTCCTTCACGAGGGTGGTAGGCACCTCGGTCTTGATCCCTCGAGACAGTGGGTGCTGTCTCTTCTCCCGTCCTCTTCGCTAGAGCCTGTTACTCGTCTGCTCCTGCGCTCAGGCTTTGAGGCCAATAAATAAATTTGAGCGCAATTCTGCCCAGGGCGACTTCCCCACCGTGGGCTCCGTTGCGATCGCTACAGGCAACACCAAACCCTCCCCTCTTTAAGTCCTGGAGAGACTTTTCCAGTTCGTTTGCACCTCTGGTGGCAGCGGGTTTTAAGTAACTTTGGGGGATTTTCCAGAGGCCGATTCCCCTCTGCTGGGTCTGAGAGCAGCTCGCGCCTGTTCGTATGTCGTGCTTCTCCAAGACAGGTTTTTCTGGGGAGAAGAGGAGATCAGTTGATCTTTTTTTACAGTCTATTTCTGTGAAGGAACATCAGAGATAACAAAAGACTAATTATTTTCCTACATTGGCAGTTGCTAAGATTGAAGTTCTAGACACCGCAATTACCTTGTGACAGGTATTCTCCATTTTTACTAATTACAGGATATTTAAGACCTTTGTGTTCAGGGTTGGTTGTCCGTGTCCCAACTGCTGATATCATGTGAACTTCTTCGTTTCTGTGGTCACTGCTGGGCATTCGGTGAGGCTCTGCTGTAGCCAAAAAGAAAAGTGCGACTTAAAAAATCCGGATGGGAGTCGTCCTGTCGGATGGAATTCACCCGAGTGGGGTCCAGTAGATTTTCCTGTGCGTTGTTAAGTCGTTTAGATGTGAAAGACCTAAATCCTCCTGTTCTCCTCATGTTTCTGTTGGCTGGTGTTCATGAACCGGCCGGAGCCGGGTGTTCGATGAGACGGTTTTGGCTGTTGGGTTTGGGTGGCAAATTCGAGCAATGCTTTTAGGAGATACGTCTGTCTCTGCGCCTCTGCGTCCATCTGATAACCGTGGCTGGGTGGTTCCTCAGTAGATGTAATTGTATTTTTAATGATCGTACATGCGGAAATATATTCCCGACATCTTCTGTGTAAGTACCAGTGACCGGGCACCTGTACTGAAGAGTACCGCAGGTCATTTTCATTGATTTAAGTATCTTATAAACGACGCAATAAGCCACGTATACTGCACAAACCCTCATGAGACATTCGCTCTCTAGTTCCCAAAAGCTTTCCCATGCCCTTTCAGCACTAGCACTTCGTTATCGATCTCTTGGTTGGTGTGGGTGCAGTTTACGCAGTTCTGTGGAATTTACACCCGTTGCCACCGCCGGTCCCCTCGCTGGTTTGTTGGTATCAGCCAGAGTTGCGTTTCGGGAGCTCGGGAACAGCTTTGGGCGCTGGTTTGCCAGTCTTAAAACGGGCAGAGTCTCTGGTGGCATCTGCTGTCCACCCGTAACCTGCTCGTTGCAAGGGTTGGCTCCAAACACCGCTCTGATGGTGGCCCACGTGCCGTTTTTGCTGGCCCAGCCCGCCTTTGCATGGCAGAAACCTGTGGAAAATAACGTCCTTTCTTTTTGGGAGCGGGCAAGATGTTAAGCGTATTTGTCGACGTCAGGTGTTGCGTTTCCAGAGACACAGACGGCATGCGAATCCCTGCAATTTCAGAGGGTTTGTTGAAGCCTTCCCTACTTGTCCACACTGCAGGAACCGTTTGCAGAAGATTTAGGGCTGCTTTCTTCGCAGAGAAAGCTACAAGAAGAAGGAAAGAAAAAAAAAAAAAAAAAAAAGGCAAGCCAAACGTGTGTCGGTTCCAAGGCAACGTGCTATTTTATTACCGTCAGCAAATTTTCCCCGGGTCTGCGTTCCAGCTCCCCGCCACAGTCGGTGAGATCTGACAGCGCTGAGCACAAAGACAACTGGGTTTTTAAGCTGTGATTTTTTTTTTTTTTTTAATTTATTTATTTGTACCTGTGTTACGAGGCATGGAGAGCGCTGGTGAAATACTACATGCACATACGTCCTTTATCTGGGATGCTTGGAGACGTTCGGGTTCCTCGCAGTGATCTTTGATTAGCTGGAAGCAGAAGAGTTCCCCAGATCTTAGTTAATTGAAACACTCATCAAGTAACTACATTCATAAATGAGTCGTTTATAACAAAGACAGCAAGGAAAGGGAGCTTGGCAGGAGTAACGGCGAGAATTGCTAATACGTACCTGGGCTCCTCCAAGCGCGCAACACGCACGGACACGCATCAGAAATTCCCCGGCGCCGCGAAAATAAGAGCAGTGGTAGCAGATGGATCAACGCAGCTAATAGGATGTGATCCGGTTTTCAGTTTGGTGGCAATCTTGGAAAATTCAGTAGCGTATCAAAAGTCTCTGATAATCGATACCAGTCCGTCGGGCCCAGATGTTGCCACTTGAAGGCACTTGGCTCATGGCGGGAAGACCCTACAGAGCTTGAGTAGGCTGCCCTCCGATTTTAGTCGTTTACACCTCTAAGCATTAAAATATTAATTTCAGCCTTTGATTCTTTGCCTCTTCTGTATCCTTTGTAATCTCTCCAAGGTCAGAAGGTGCCTCTTATTCTGGGTACGTGCGGTGTTTATCATCGGAAGACCTGCGCCATGAAGTCTGCCTTCGCGTTGCTGCAGTCTAAATATAGACATAACGAAGCGTGTCAGGGTTGTAAACCATCGTTAGCTGTAAGCAAAATGTTTTCCAGTCCACAGATGAAAGCGCTTCTCAGTGCAAGGCATTGCTGTTACTGGAAGTTACTTCTTGTTGGGCTTTATTGGATTTTTTTTACAATAATTTTGAATATCTTCTCTGTTTTTCTGTCTAATGTTTCACGTGGTGTACCCAGACACGTAGATAACACACACACTAACTCTTGCCACAGTTTGTGATTTAGAAAATAGTGTAATGTTATTCAGTATTTTCCATAAAAAACCTTCTCTCTGGAGTCTTGCACTGCACCGCCCATGCGAAATGCTGAGGTTTCTTTTAAAATTACATCAATGTTGCAGCTGAAAAAAACCCCACGTGCTAATCAAAGGTCAGGACCAGTTTGTATCTGTGGATCTCAAGAAGTTTGGGAAAGACTTTTCGTGTTGGGGGGGGCTGAGGCATCAGTGGGCAAAATGGTTCGTGTATGATTACTGTATGTGACTACATAATTTGGTTTTCCCTTCTTGGCACCAGAAGCGTTGGCCGTGTTGGTTCCATCCTTGGTGGGCTCCTCTTTTGCTTTCCTATCGAGGGAGCCGCACGCTGTCGGGGCAGCCCCCGGTGTCAGCACAAGCTGGGGATGGAGGGAGGGATGGAGAAGGATTGCGGAGAAGGACTTGGGGGTGTTGGTGGATGAGAAGCTCAACACGACCTGGCAACGTGCGCTGGCAGCTCAGAAACCCCCCGCAGCTTGGGCTGCCTCCCCAGCAGCGTGAGCAGTGGGGCACGGGGAGACCCCCCTGCAGCGCTGCCTCCAGCGCTGGGGCACCAACAGCAGAAGGACACGGAGCGGGGACGGAGGAGGCCCCGGAGATGCTGGGAGGGCTGGAGCCCCTCTGCTGTGGGGACAGGCTGAGAGAGCTGGGGGGGTTCAGCCTGGAGAAGAGAAGGCTCCGGGGAGACATTGGAGCCCCTTCCAGTCCCTAAAGGGGGCCTACAAGCTGGGGAGGGGCTGTTTGCAAGGGCATGGAGCCATAGGCCAAGGGGCAACGGTTTAAACTAGAGCAGGGCAGGTTTAGATGAGCCATTGGGAAGAAGTTCTTTCCACTGAGGGTGGTGAGACACTGGCCCAGGTTGCCCAGAGAGGGGGTGGAGGCCCCATCCCTGGAGACATTCAAGGCCAGGCTGGATGAGGCTCTGAGCGACCTGATCTAGTTGTGGATGTCCCTGCTGACTGCAGGGGGGTTGCACTAGAGAGCCGGGGGGTGGTGTTAGCCCCCTAATTTGGCAGGTTAGACTCAACGCTGGAGTTTAACGACAATTTTAATCTCTCTCACGCTCTGATGCGGAAATATTAAGGCTTTGATCAAGGCTTTTCTGTCTTTCAGCTCTTTCTCAGGCCCGGCGCAGAGCCGATTCTCTCCTAATGAACCAGGGGACCCGAGCGTTTAGGACATCAAAACTAGGCAAATTTCCTTTTTCTTTCATTTTTAAGCCCTCCAGTCCGCGGTTTAAACCTGCCCTTTTTGTGCTTCTTCACGGTTCTTGTTGTGAACGAATAAAGCAATTAGGGATATTGGGTTCGTAAGGCTAATAATAATTAATGCATTGATTGAAAACAAGAAATGATGCAATTGGAGCAGAAGAGAAACCCGAACCCTTTTCTACAGGAGGCTGTTTCCTGGGAGGTTTCCTCCCGTTACAGAAATATTTACTTGCAATCAGAAAAACATTTCTTTCTAGTGGAAGAATAAAAAAATCATTTTCTCCGCTGCCTAATGGGCAGAGGCATATGTTTTTAATAAACATATGGGAGGATATTTTTTCCGCAGTCAGGAGTTAGTATTCAGGAGCTTCGCAATGCTTATAAATCTCCACGCTTTTTTCTTTCTTTTTATTTAATTAAGGCAATTTTCAGTCCGCGTCCTCCGAAGTCCTAGTGGTTTCACTGCATCTTTCCGCAATCGTTCAGGCTGTGTGACTGTTGTCAGCGGCTCGGCTTTAATTAGGATGGGGTTCCCCTGCCCTGCGGAATTTCCCTCTTTCCCCATCGTGGCAGGGTTTTTCATTTGCGATTTTTTTTTCGGACGGGACCTTTGGTGGAGGGAACCCGCTGTGGGCTTTCAAACTCCGTTGTCTTCCCGTGATGTCCTTGCCCCCGCTGTAAGAGCGCCATCGTGAAAAGAGTTACATCCTTGGGATCCCGTTCTCTTCCATGTTGTCGTGGTTTTCCAGAGGGATTTTTTGAGGCTCTGATCCTCGGTCAATGGCTTTATAAACAGCTTTTGCACCAGTTGGCTCAGCATCATAAGGCAATAGGACAGTATTTGCTTTACAAATGCAGAACCAAATGATGGTTTTTGCTGTAAAGACTGAGCAGCCTACCATCTTGTAGCATCTTTCCACCTCCCCGCGTCCCTTCCCCGTCCCCCCGTGTCCCTTCCCCACCTCCCAGCTTCTCTCTTCCATCTCCCCACGTCCCTCCTCCATCTCCCCGCATCTCTCCTCCGTCTCCCAGCTTCCATTCTCCATCTGCCCGTGTCCCTTCTCCATCTCCCAGCTTCCCTTCTCCATCTCTCACTTTTTCTTCTCCATCTCCTTGCGTTCCTTCTCCATCGCCCCGCGTCCCTCCTCCATCTCCCTGCATCCCTTCTCCATCTCCCACCTTCTCTTCTCCATCTCCTCACATCCCTCCTTCCTCTCCCAGCTTCTCTCCTCCGTCTCCCTGTGTCCCTTCCCCATCTCCTGCCATCCCCTCCCTGTCTCCTGCATCCCTTCCTCATCTCCCAGCTTCTCTCCTCCATCTCCCCGTGTCCCTTCCCATGTCCCTCCTCCCATCTCCCCACTTTTATTCCCCATCTCCCAGCTTCTCTTCTCCATCTCCCCACATCCCTCCTCCATCTCCCCGCGTCCCTTCTCCATCTCCCACCTTCTCTCCTCCATCTCCCCGTGTCCCTTCCCCGCCTCCCCGCATCCCTTCCCCACTTCCACACATCCCTCCTCCATCTCCCCGCATCCCTCCTCCATCTCCCCGCGTCCCTCCTCCATCTCCTCACGTCCCTCCTCCATCTCCTCACGTCCCTCCTCCATCTCCCACCTTCTCTTCTCTGTCTCCCCATGTCCCTTCCCCACCTCCCAGTGTCCCTTCCCCACCTCCTCGTGTCCCTCCTCTGTCTCCCAACGTCCCTTCCCCACCTCCCCGCATCCTTTAGCCTCCGATGGACTGAGGTGCCCGTAAGCAGCCTCTGGCCGGGCTGGAGGGAGATGCTGGGATGGGTGGATGGGATCCTGCTCTCCCTTTCCCTCCTCATTCCTTTTTATTCCCAGCACAGCGGCGTTATTAGCAATGAAGTTTTCATACTTTACAGTGAGCCCAGCCAGGTCACGATGTGTTATAAATCTTTGACAAGTCAAGCGCTGCTTCTTGCTGGGTACAGTATATGCTTGGCCCCATTAAGAATAATGGCATGAATAACCATAAGCCATTAATTTTGACGAGATCAGGCCCGTATCACCTTAAAAAGAGCGCACTGGTACCATGGGAGACGTTTGGCTATTTCCGCCGTTCACTCCCTTAATGAATAAAACTCGGAAAGTAGCAGCAATTTGTCTGGCGGACACGCGAGAAACTTCATCCCGGTGGGAGGGGAAACACCGAGAAATTCCTGCCGGTGCTCCGTGGGTTTATTTCCTGCAATAATAAGGAATAAAAAGCCCCGCTTTCTCATTTGAGAGGAATCCACCAAGATGCCCAGGTTTTGGGGGTCTTACTCGATGGAGAGGCAGCCGGAACCCACTGCCCAACACCGAGACGTTAGAAGTATTTCCCTCTTTGGGAAATACTGGGAAATTTCCCTCCTTGGGAATTAATTCCCTCCTTCTCATTCTCTGTTGGCCAGCACCTTGCTTTTACCTGCCTGGGATTTTGGGTGCTTGTAGCTATTTTTTCAGATTTCCCTTTGAAAAAAAAGATCCCTTTTGTATTTTTTTTTCTCCGCGAGAAAAAAAAAAAAAAAAAAAGAGAGAAAGGCCGGGAAGGTTTGTTCCCTTGGCTCTCGAATGCTTGGAGTGAAAAAAAATAAAAAACTAAAAAAAAAAAAGGAAAATGAAAGGTGGAGGGAGGGCAGGAGGAGAGTTGCTGTCAGAGTCCTACATGTCGAGAGCGTTCTTTGTAAGGCCGCGGGTATCGGAGCTGCCGCTGTCGTTTAGAGCACGGCATTGTTTTGTTTAAAAGCAGCATCTTTCCTCATTATTTTAAGCATTCCTGCGGAAGGCTGCTGCGCCTTCGGCCGGCTACGCCGAGTTCCTCGTCAAAGTCAACACCGTTGTGCCGGCACCGAGGGGAAACGATGTGCAATTATGAGCTTTTCTCATCCCCTCTCTTCTCGTTTCCAGTGCTCCTCTGGGATCCGCGGCGGGGAATTAGGAGGGCAGGAATGGCAAAAAAGTATATTCTGTGGGATGGGAACGGAGCCTTTATGCCTGATTTGGAGGGTGATGGATGCCGCTGTAGCGGGCGCGTGGGTGCCTCCGTCTATGACATGGGTAAGGCCGGTGGGATGAGGATGCCTGACCTCGTCCCGCCGGGTCTGGGGCTTTTTGGAGGGAACCTGCTTCTCCCTGCGTGCGTAACTGTGCCCCCTACACCTTCTTTTCCAGAGGGCCGCGTCCCTGGGAAGCTTCCGAACCGTCCCGTCTCGTGGTTGTTCCAAAGGACTCACGAATACGTTGGCCCTTGGTGTAGAGGTAAGCAGGAGGCAGGCGAACCGACCGCCTGCCTTTTCTCTTCTTGTTTTCATTTCTGCACAAGGTAAAGGCAAAAATGCCCAAATATTTGGGGTATGGCTCATGCCTTTTATGTTTTCCCACAAACGGCGTTTCCCGTGGTTCAGGAGCCAGGCTTTAAGGCAAAGGGGAAAGGACGGAAAGGTTTTAACCAACGTAATTATTTCCTAACGAGCCTGTGGTTTCTGGGTTTGGGGATTCGTTTATTCCTGTTATTCTCGCCTGTGGATGGGGCGGTGGGGGTTTTGGCGCGGTGGCCTGCTGCTCGCTTCTTCGGCGCTGCCAGAAACTCGCCGGGGTTCCAGGGATTTTTCCCCTTGGGGTATTTGTCAGGCCCCGAGCAGCCCGTCTCGGATCAGACAGAAGTCGGCGCTTTCCCTCTGGCGTGGCTGCTGTCCAAGCATTTCAATACGGAATTTCCGCTAATTTGCAGAACGGTACCGTTAATTACCTGGAAGATCGACTTAGAGCTACCCCTTCCGTAACGTTCTTAATGCCTGCATTAACGACGCTGCTGCTCATTTGCAATTCTCGGTCGCTCACTGAAGTTAAGGTGATGTAGTCGATGCCGTCTGCTTGCTCTAAACATACCGTACCATGCAGAGCACGGCATACAGTCATGGAATCATTGAACGGTTCAGGTTGGAAGGGACCTTAAAGCCCATCTCGTTCCACCCCCTGCCCTGGGCAGGGACACCTCCCACCAGCCCAGGTTGCTCCAAGCCCCGGCCAACCTGGCCTTGAACCCCTCCAGGGATGGGGCAGCCACAGCTTCTCTGGGCAACCTGGGCCAGGGGCTCACCCCCCTCACAGCAAACAATTTCTTCCCAATATCTCATCTCAATCTCCCCTCTCAGTTTGAAGCCATTCCTCCTCATCCCATGGCTCCCCTCCCTGATCCCAAGTCCCTCCCCAGCTTTCCTGCTCCTGTTCTTAATTTTTCCATTGAACTAACAACTCAGCTTTGATCAGAGCATCCTTAGAGGACAGGAATTATTGTATTCCACCTTGTGCACAACAGATCCCTGATGGCCCAGCACGGGCAGTTGGATGCTCTCCATCGGCCGGGCTTTCTCCTGGCCCCCAGAACTGGGACTGACGACTTACAGAAAGAGTAAATCTTCCTCCTGTCTTACGCTTGGCCACAAAGAATCATAGAATGTGTTGGGTTGGAAGGGACCTTTAAAGGCCATCTAGTCCAACCCCCCTGCCAAGAGCTGCAGCCGGTTTCCTCACCAGAATTTGGAGCCTGAGACAAGCTCCCCCCTCGCTGCCGGAGCCCTGGGAGGAGGGAGCAGCGGCACCCATCCGGCTCCTCTTCGGTGCCCGCAGCAGGCAGCCTGTCACTCGCACCATCTCGGTACTTGCTCGGCATAATTTCCATCAGGTGAAGAGTAAGAAGATGGTTGTGCTTCGTCAGAAGACCGGCTATTCATCATGAGAGCTTCTGACAGCGGGACGCGGTTCGATTTGTTCCCCTAGGGCAGCTGCCAGCACGCTCCTCTCTAGGCAGCAGGAAGAAGAAAGAAAATTCAATTACTTGGTAGTTTCCCATCTACACACTCCTCCTTAAAATGATCGATGTAAAGTTGTGTCCACTGCGGGCGAGGAGCTGATGGTCTGGGATGGGGCAAGAAGTGGGGCGAGAGCTCCGGGTGACAATCCCGGGTGACGTTCAGCATCCAGCCCTGCTCTTCCGAGCTTTGTCAAAGCTGCTGACGGTGGCAAAGGCACCCGGCCGGCGCGGTTTATCACGGTCAACCCAGAGCCGGTTGTTTCAATGCCTCGTTGTCAGGTTGGTTCAAATGTTGTCACTGTTGTCGCTGGTTCAAATGGAAAGGCACAACACGACCGAAGCCAGGCCGTATACAGGTGCCAAAAAAAAAAGAAGAAAAAAAACAGGTGACAACTGACCTGGACTTCTCAATAACCCGAGGGACATCCTTGTCTGTGCTCCAAGTTGAGAAAACCCATCGAAGGTCAGCACGCGGGTCAGGATTTCAGCCAGCTGCCCGAGGAGAATTTCCTCTGGCTTCTCCCTGACAAGAGACAGGGGTACAAAAAAAACGTACAGCGACTTCTCTTCGAGCAATAGCCGTGGAAAATATTGTTCATCAGAGCTATAAAGGTTACCTCGGTAGAGAAATGATGTCTGCAGCTTTTTGGCTTGATATTCCTGCGGGCGATGGGTTTGCGAGGCCGTTGAAGGCAAGGAGGAAGAGCTGGCGATGGGCAAGGGGCGATGCAGGGCATGAATTGAGCCCTGGGGAGGCCCCATCTGGAGCCCTGGGTCCAGTTCTGGGCTCCCCGGTTCCAGAAGGACAGGGAACGGCTGGAGAGGGGACAGCAAAGGGCCACCAAGAGGATGAGGGGACGGGAACATCTCTCTGATGGGGAAAGGCTGAGGGATTTGGGGCTCTCCAGTCTGGAAAAAAGCCAACTGAGGGGGGATCTTATCAACGCTGATCAATACTTCAAGGGGGGTGTCAGGAGGACGGGGCCAGGCTCTTCTCAGTGGTGCCCGGGGACAGGACAAGGGGTAACGGGCACAAACTTGACCGTGGGAAGTTCCATCTCAAGACGGGGAGGAACTTCTTTGCTGTGAGGGTGGCAGAGCCCTGGCCCAGGCTGCCCAGAGAGGTGGGGGAGTCTCCGTCTCTGGAGACATCCCAACCCCGCCTGGAGGCGTCCCTGTGCCACCTGCTCTGGGTGACCCTGCTCTGGCCGGGGGTTGGACGGGGTGATCTCCAGAGGTCCCTTCCCACCCCGGCCGCTCTGGGATTCTGTGATCGTCATTTTTCATCGGTTTTGGGGCTGCGTGGGGTGGATACAGGTTTGTAAAGCCATCCGGCGATGTGTTAAGATATTAAATACCATCGTTGTGCCGCACAAAACCAGCCACGTGCCAGCCTGGGGACGCAGAAAGTGCCGACGCTCCGCGCGAGATGAGCAAAGCGGAAGGATGAAGTGGGGGTGAAGCGACTATCGCAAGTCCTGACGCTCCCGTGTCTTGCTGCTGGCCATCACCAGATGATGAGAAGAAGGTCAGGCCTTGAAATAGTTTACTCTACAATAACCAGGTGACAGGGAGAGTTTCCCAATGCTGCCGGTTTCTCGGTCATTGCTGTAGAAGGCCAGGGAGTCTCGGCTGGGAGCAGATCCCTCTGCGTGCTCAGCCCGTGAATCCTCTTCCGTATTTCTAGGCTCAAAGCTCTGGGATTCGTAAGGGCACCCGATATTCTCTGCCGCTCGCCCGCTTCCACCTCTTCAAATAAATCGGTTCCAGCCCCCAAAAAAATCCAAGTGAGTGCTGGGAAAGGAGACTGGCGAACAACTGACAGAACAAACAAGATTCTTATTTAGTTTGGAGCTTGTTAGGTTACATTTGCATAGCTACAATGTCAGCTTCGTTATTCATGAGCATAAACTGCAGTGACCCCCCACCTCCCCCCCTTGCAAACACCGGCTCCCAGAGTCCCAAGATTAGACGTCTTTCTTGCTGCTTTAAGCAATTTCTCTTTAAAAGGAGCACGGCGGAGTGACAGCCTGATTTTTTATTCATGTGTGGGTCTTTCCCAAGGCATAACGTTTACCACAGTACATCAAAATCCGGCTTGCAGGTCGGGGGGAGAAACAGCAAATGGTGGTTAAGAGGAGTTGAACGGTCACGTCCCTCCCCTGGTCCTGTCCTTTCTCGCCCAACATGGGGCAGGACATCCCCCGTCACACAGCGGCTCCTCTCCCACCGGGTGACACAGGTTTTACCCTGGGTGACATGGAAAAACGTCCCCAGGAGGGCCTGGTGCCCCAGGCAACGCATCCGATATCTACAGCTCCCTGAAAGGAGGGGGTAGCCAGGGGGGGTTGGTCTCTTCTCCCAAGGAACAGGCGATGGGACAAGAGGAAAAGGCCTCGAGTTGTGCCAGGGGAGGTTTAGGATGGATATTGGGGAAAATTCCTTCATGGAAAGGGTTGTCAAGCATTGGAAGAGGCTGCCCAGGGCAGTGGTGGAGTCGCCATCCCTGGAGGGATTTAAAAGCCGGCAGACGCGGTGCTGGGGGACAAGGGGTAGTGGGGGTTTGGGCGGTGTTGGGTTGGTGGTTGGACTTGATGATCTGAAAGGTCCCTTCCAACCGAGGTGATTCTATGATTTGGGTTTTTGTCTCCAAACAGGGGGTCTGGAGAGCCCATCCCATGGCAGACGTTCCTGCTGGGAGAGGGGGAAACGTACGGCCCTTTGGAGGACAGACTGACCGCTCAAAAAGATCCTGTTCACGGGGAGAAACAGGCTGGAGTCGAGAGGATAAAGGCAGGTGGGTGCAGAGATACTCAACGGGGGAAATACCCGGCCAGGCAGCGGTAGGGCAGAACGGGACTGGAGCCCGCAGAATAACCCAACGCCAAAAAAAGTAGCAGAAAAATGAATGCGGAAGGATTTGAAGTAGAACATTGTTTGTAAGACATGGGATTCAGGGCCACCATGTATTTGGAAAGACGTCGGCAGACTGGGGAGCATGGGAGGGACCGGGACGGAGAAGGCAGCGAGGCCACAGCAGAAGGACAGATCACGGCTTGAAATACCTCCACGTGTTGCAAAGCCAACGATCAGACACCGTAGTCACTAAGGCAATGAGGGTCTTGGCTTAATTTGCAATTAGGGGAGCTGCATTCCTACTTTAGGAAGATCCTCCTGGGAAAAGACGCTGAAGCCCTTTCACGGGAGTCTCGGACAAACATCTCTGGAGGCTGGGCCAGGGCAGGAGGAGCAGCAAAACCATCTCGGGGTCCATAAACACCAGGAGGAATGAGGGTCAGAACAGCTCCCTCTATCAGCACGTGGATTAGGCAATTAAAAAGATATTTTTGAAGGAGCCTCGCGTTGTTTTGGGACGGCGTTAGCGCTTTTAGCAGCAGGAGCCAGGGGGGGATCAGACGCCGTCCTGGGAAGCGCTCACAATCGCGCAGCCGTTTGCTCTCGGTGTGAGGCACTCTCCCGCTCTCTTACCCGCAGAAAAAAAATGTAATCAACACAAATGGTACTAGGGGAAAACAATTAAACATCTCAAAAATGCTGGAGATTGCATTTAGGGCGCGACAGGCACAAAAGAGAGATGCTGAAAAGGGAGCGTTTCCCGTTGGCAAAAGCGGGACCGTGGTAGGACGCGAATTGCTGGGTATCGACCTTTCTTTGCCATTTGGCAGTGAATAGAGGCAGGAATGCGCCAGCCCTGCTTCTCCCTGCGCCGTCACCCCTCTGTGCCCCTTCGCAACTCGCAGAGGAGGGACCGAGGGGGTGAAATGCGGCGGCAGAGCCTTGGCACTGTCCTCGTGCCCGCCTTGTGCCCGGGTCTCATTGACGGCTACTTCCCTCCCTGAGAAACCGCACAGCGAAAGCAAATTTAAACTGAAAAACAGTAGAGGCTTAAGGGGAGTTATTTCTTGCGGGACTGGCTCAGATTTGCTCTGAATTTGGGCCGGTCGCAGCCACTCCGAGCTCCCCTGTGTAGGGGGTAAAACACTGTCACACGGGGGTGGAGGGAAACCGCGGCGTCTGTGGTGCCTGATGGCCAAGTTATCGACCTGAATCATAAAATGGTTTGGGTGGGAAGAGACCTTAAAGCCCACCCAGTGCCACCCCCTGCCCTGGGCAGGGACACCTCCCACCAGCCCAGGTTGCTCCAAGCCCCGGCCAACCTGGCCTTGAACCCCTCCAGGGATGGGGCATCGTCCTGGTTTCGGCTGGGAAAGGGTTAATTTTCTTCCTGGTGATGGCTGGGACAGGAATGTCAATGGTACCTGTTGGGGTCAGTTGTTGCCAAGTGGTGGGCATCACAGAGGGGATACAAAAAACGGGAGTTCTCCAAGTCTTTACATGTGTTTTATAGCTGCTAAAATGGAGGATTTGGAATCACAGAATGGTTCGAGTTGGAAGGGACCTTAAAGCCCACCCAGTGCCACCCCCTGCCCTGGGCAGGGACACCTCCCACCAGCCCAGGTTGCTCCAAGCCCCGGCCAACCTGGCCTTGAACCCCTCCAGGGATGGGGCATCGTCCTGGTTTCAGCTGGGAGAGGGTTAATTTTGCTTCTGGTGATGGCTGGGACAGGAATGGCAGGAATGCTTGTTGGGTTCAGTTGTTACTAAGCGATGTTTACACTTTTGAAGGACTTTTTCCAGCTTCCCGTAGAAGCCCAGAGAGAAGGATGGAATGGCCAGTGGAATAGCCCGTACCACAGACGTGATGTCTCGGTGGAGAAATGGGGGTTGGCCGGGGGCAGGAATCGGTGATCGCTGCTCGGGACGGTGCCAGTTCACCTGGCGGTGAGTGACCTGTGTCATTATTATTAATATTTTTGCATTTCTATTAAACTGTCTTTATCTCAACCCACAGGGTGGGGGGTTTCCTTCTTTTTTTCTGTCCTTTTTTTTCCCTCCCTCTTCTCCCCATCCTTCTGGGAGGGGGGTTAAACCACGACAGGCAACCACAGCTTCTCTGGGCAACTTGGGCCGAGGTCTCACCACCCTCCCAGGGAAGAATTTCTTCCTCAGATCTAATGAAAACTTCTCTTTTATTATCATATTAATCAAAGGGAATATATTCCGGAGATACGGGCGGTCACTTGTTATGAACAGAAACTTGCCTTAAAGCCTCTTTCTTTCTGCTCCAGCAGAAGGAATTCCAGGCTGGACCTGTCGCCTTGGCCAGGGCTGACCCACCGCTTCCCTTCCCTCTCGCCTGGTCCGTACGTGCCATCTGGTGGCAAACCGGAGGAAAGAAAACACGATTAAAATGACCTTAGTCAAGACAAAACTCTATTAAAAAACACTTTTTTAGAGATTTAGGTGAGATGTGAGGAAGGAATTGTTTGCTGTGAGGGGGGTGAGCCCCTGGCCCAGGTTGCCCAGAGAAGCTGTGGCTGCCCCATCCCTGGAGGGGTTCAAGGCCAGGTTGGCCGGGGCTTGGAGCAATCTGGGCTGGTGGGAGGTGTCCCTGCCCAGGGCAGGGGGTGGCACTGGGTGGGCTTTAAGGTCCCTTCCAACCCAAACCCATTTTATAATTCTGTAAAGGGAAGGGGCTGGACGAGTGGTCATCACAAATTTGGGGGCTTCCAGGAGAACGGGCTCTGCCCAGCAGCAATCCTTCGCAGCCCTGGTTCCATCCTCCATCACGGGCGTTGGATCATTACGACTCTGATTGCTGGGAAAGATTTTTCCAGGGAGTAGTAATTTGTCTCTATAAAGATACTCTTGAGTTCTTGTTCTAAGAGTGGAAGACTAAGACAACCTGCAAGGCCTAGATTCTAAAGCTGCCCCTTTTTCTTTGCTTTCAATTGCCAGTTTTTCCTTGGGCTTTTCCTCCTTTTCTCTGGGCTTTTCCCCCTTTTCCCTGGGCTTTTACCCGGGCTTTTCCCCCTTAACTTCATATTTTTCCCCTTTGCCATCCCCTCAGTGGATAAATGAACTCAAGAGAAAGAGGAGAAACAATCAAAACTGGAAATCAAAGCCAACGGCCAGAAAAGGCCCTTATATTTTCTGTCTCTGAATAATTTATTTTGCTTTCCGATACAGGAAGAAAACAGGGAAATGGGTAGGGGGGGACTTGGGGTGTTTCTCTGTAAAATACGTTTATCAAATGTTAATTATAATGCCGTAATATTTAAGCTCAGAACGATGCAGGGGGTGTTTCAGCGCCCAGCGAAAGCTGGTTGCCAGCACCCAAGCGCCTTTCTGAAAAACACGGCGACACAAAAGAGAGAGAGAGAAAAACGCAATATATTCTTATCCACTGGGAAATGACCGGGACTACAAGGAGAAGGGACGTGCTGAGACGAAGATGTCACCAGGCTGCGCTTCGCCCCCCCCGTGATGGCAGAGCGCAAGGCCGCGCGTCGCTTATTCCTTATTTATAGGTATTAAATAAGACTCGGCTAGAACATAGCTCTTGTGCTGACCCTCTGCAGATGGGTGAATTGCACCCTAAAGCAAATCGAGGAAACTCGTGTTATTCATCAGCCGCTGTTAAGGGGGCGATGGCGGGCTGAGACGTTGCCCGTCTTGACTGAAGAGCAGCCGCTGGCCTGGGTGACTTCTCTTTGCGTAATTATACTGGAAATTCCATCCCACTGAATCTATTTACATTTCTAAATAAGAAAAAAAAAATACGTATATACATGTAAGGCCTTTTTTCCCAAAGCTTTCCATGCCGGATTCTGTGATTTTCATGTAGTCAGGAGTAGGGTTGGTTGCGAAACAACGGAAAAAAAGAAAGTTACGATTCGCGTTTGTCTCGTTTGGCAGCAGAAGGGAACCGGGCGCTTCTCCTGGGGTTTTTTAGGATGTTGAGATGGGATGAAACAGGCTCCTGCCCTCCCCAGGGGGGATTCGGCCTTTGTGGGCTTGATCCTAGTCCTGTAAATCCTTGGGAAGGAGAAGGTGGAGTCTCCTGGGTGGCATTTCCAAGGAGCACCTTGGGATGTGTGGGTGCGAGGGGAGCAGCTCCCAGTACGTGACGCTGAAAAGAGACAGATCCTTGGGGAGACCTTCCAAGACCTCCCAAATGCTTGGGGAGACCTTCCAAGACCGGCTTGGCTTGGCTCTATAATTTATTGATGACTTCAAGCACTAAAACAGTAACGAGGATCCAGAGAAAGTCTTCTGATAATAAAAACAGCACTCAGGAGAAACCATTAGATCAGAGAAATGGCCTTAAAAACTTGGGTATGAATACAAAAACTTAAGAATATGGATAAAAATGTATAGTCTATTATTTTGGAGCAACATGGTCTAGTGGGAGGTGTCCCTGCCCAGGGCAGGGGGGTTGGAACAAGGTGATCTTGAAGGTCCCTTCCAACCCAAACCATTCTGTGACAGCGCTGGCACCACCGCAGCTGGGTTTAAACTTGACCCTGGATAAATTTCCTAATGGAAAGTAGGAAAAGCCGTCAGCGCAGACAAGTGCGTGGGGAAGCGAGGGTCGGTCTCGCGAGGCCCTTTCTAGAGCAGTCTCCCGATTTTAACTTGATACCTCAACTTTTTTCTAGGTGTCATCTTCTCTTTTAATTAAATGCAGAGCGTTACCCTGCAGCACAGTCGCCCTGCAGTCCGAGCCCCGCTGTCACCGGAGGCGGACGCTTGGCAGCGGCGTTCGCTGAAAGGACAGGAGGCAACAAATTGAAATCTTGAGATACAGGGACTCCATTTACACACGAGAGAAAGGTTTGGGTTTTTTTTAAAAAAAAAAAAAAAGCAAGCTATCAGACACCGCAAGGGGATGTCCAGGGCGGTTGCGGTGTCTCTAGAGAAGTTGAGGTGTCTCTGTCCTTGGCAATACTCAAAACCCAACAGGACACTGAGGGGTTGGACTGGGGTTGAACTGTTTCACGATTTAGCAGCAAAACCTCCCATCGGGGAGGTAACGAAGATGACCCGAGGGCTGGAGCCCCTCTGCTGTGAGGACAGGCTGAGAGAGCTGGGGGGGTTCAGCCTGGAGAAGAGAAGGCTCCGGGGAGACCTTGGAGCCCCTTCCAGTCCCTGAAGGGGTCTACAGGAAAGCTGGGGAGGGGCTGTTGGCAAGGGCACGTAGCCATAGGATGAGGGGCAATGGTTTAAACTAGAGCAGGGCAGGTTTAGATGAGCCATTGGGAAGAAGTTCTTTCCACGGAGGGTGGTGAGACACTGGCCCAGGTTGCCCAGAGAGGGGGTGGAGGCCCCATCCCTGGAGACATTCAAGGCCAGGCTGGATGAGGCTCTGAGGGACCTGATCTAGTTGTGGATGTCCCTGCTGACTGCAGGGGGGTTGCACTAGATGGCCTTTGGAGGTCCCTTCCAACCCAACACATCCTGTGATTCCATGATCTCCGCATCCCCCTTCCCGGTTCTCCTTTAAGGCCCAGAGCGAGCGGCAGCAGAGGGCCATCGCCTGCATCAGCGTCTGCAGCTGCGAAACGCAGTTCTCTGCAGCCCTCTAGTGCTTATTAAATTCGTAGAAAAAGCCAAGTTTGCAGCAGCCACGGGGGAAAAAAGGGGCCAGGAGAGCTGAGGGCAGCGGTGGGTGCAGAGCCCAGCCCCACCGAGGAAGGTGCAGGAGGAGGTTTGGGCTGGGGGCTCTCCCGGCCTCTCCCCAAGCAGGCAGGGACGCTGCCGGTTCTGCGTTACTGTCTCCAGCAAAACACTTTTCGGTGCCTCCTTTCACCGCTGCCAGAATCCCAATTGTCGTCCTGCCCCTTGTCCCCGCGGCTGAGAGGACGCGCATCTCCTGGCGAGGTGGAGCGTCTTCCCCAGCAGCTCACCCTACCGTCGGTATTTCAGGTAGTTATTTTCCTGGGGAAGACAAGGTAACTATTTAAACATTGCTCTCCCTTGCAACACTAATTTGTGATAGAGGGCTTTTATTTGCTAACAGGACAGAGCCACCAGCTGGTATTTACCTGAAGAGCGTTGATGTTTACACGGGCTCCCGATCCGCAGGCACCGTTCCCACCAGAGAAGCTGCACGAGTCTACGGAAAGAGCTCGTTGCCCACCCCGAGGGTAGGTTGGTTTTGCCGTGCCAACATCTGGTGTGGATATGAATTAATAACTCCATCCCTCGGAGCGGCACTGGGGAGATTCATTCTAAGTCGTCCCCCCCCACCACCAATGGATGTCCCCTCTCCGGCTCCCTTTTTCCACGCCTTCAACCTTCCTTTCTGCGAGCGCACGCTGTAGTTCCCCGCGTCCTACAAAACCCCATTGCCGGGAGGCCCCATAAGGGAACGGATCAGGAAAAAAGTAGAAGTTCCGAGTCCCTTTCCTGACAGCTTTTGCCCATTCCTGTTAGGATCACGCTGTATCACCTCGGTGACAAAAACCACACCTGGAGCCAAGCTGGGCGACTTTTTCTGCATCTCTCTCACTTCTGTCCAAAACACTCCTCCCGTTTTCATTAAAAATCAAGCCCTTTTGCCAAATAACAGCTACCCAAAAAAAAAAAAAAAAATAAAAGTTAATTAAATGAAGTAGAGTTGCTTTCCGGGAGCGCTCTGATAAAATCCTGAAAAGCTTCTTTACGATGGGATTTCTCCCACAAATCTCCCCTTCAACAAAAGAAGTCGTCTGCGTGTAAAATACTTTGAACGATTCATTCTCTGGAGCTCCAGAGACGGACGTTCTGATACCAACTACGCTGAGACCGGTTGACGGTGCCTTATAGCTATGGGATTAAACTCTTCCCCTTCCCCAGGCCGAAGGTCCAGCTCCTCCCGGCATGGCCCGTTGCGATTTCCACTGTTCAAACGGAATAGGATTCCTTTCAGCCGAGTCGCGTGATCTTTGACTCCATGCTTTTGCCGTTAAGGATCTGAAAAGCCGCAGCGTGAAGTTTTATCCCCGGCAGGAGCTGCTGGAGCCAGGACTCCAGGATGCTCCGGCTTCGCCAGCGCTTGGGTTGGGACCTGCGTGTTGGTGGAACCAGCAGAAGAAGGTCCACGAACAACCACCGATGGCTTTACAGGGACCAAGTCTTTGCAAGGACTTGGTTTGAAGAACCCACACCAACTTAGAATGGTTCTGGTTGGAATGGACCTTAAAGATCATCTAATTCCAACCCCCAAACTTATTGCGGTGTAGACAATTATTCTCTCATCCCATGACCCACTTGGGAAGGGGAATTGGGGGGGGAAACAAGGAAACCCCAGGGTTGAAATGTAGCTTTAGTAGGATAAGACTAGATAATTGACTTTATTAATGCTGAAGAACCAATGTTGATCCCCACACCAAGATAAAATACCCCGGGAACATTCCCAGCCCGTTTCCCCCCCGCAGGGAACAGCCCCTGCGGGAGGAAGGGAAGGGCTCAGGGCTCCGGCACCGGGGCCAGGAGTTCTCATCCCAGAGAGAAAACTCCTCAAACTCCCTCGTTTCCCTGGAAGGGGCCGTTCCTGGGATGAAATAATCCTGGGGGGCCGGCGCCCGGCTCTCGCTCCTCCTCGTTCCGTCCCCGCGCCTGGTGGGGGGCTGGAAAACACCCAGACCTTGAACCCCCCCCTCCAGAGCTGGCTGGAAAGGGAACAGTGGCACCAGCTCAGGCACCACAGTCCCCTAAAAGGGCTGTTTTCCCAATATTAGAAGAGAAATTAGTCCGGTGTCGCTCAAACCAGGACAACTTAGAGACAGAAGTAAAAAAAAAAAAAAAGCAGGTAAAAAGCAGCTAGCTGGGGGTACGTCCGTGAAACTTAGGATTTGGTCCATAAATTGAGAAGTGCTTTGGGATTTAGGTCGAAGAGGTAGAAATCCCTCTCGCTAGAAGAGGAGTCTCAGCTATTCTCCTTCACCACCTGCCCAGGCTGAAGCTGCCTTTAAAGAAACAACCTGAACAACCTTGTCATTTCAATTTTCCACCCATTTTTCTGTGCCGCCTGTTCTCCGGAGCTGGGAAGTTTCATTTTCCCAGCACGAACTGCCCGAGGCTGCTAGTCCCGATCAGGGTTGGCTCAGCCACATCAAAGGCAACGGGAGACATCAGAGGGGAGCAGAAAGTCCCATCCCGGTGGGACGCCGTGGGTTCCGGAGCATCCCTTGGCTTCGGGAGGCAGGGTCGGGTTGGCAAAGTTATGATTGCCCAAGATGAAACAAGCGGAATGCTGGTGTGTCTCCGAGGTGGTGTCGGAGCGGCACGGGCGTATTGGAGAATCACAGGGAGACCCTCGTCGAGGTGGAACAGGATGGCGTTTCTCGAATGGTTGCGTCTCTTCCAACAAGCAAGAGGAAGACGAGGGTGCGGTGACGGCCTTGGCAATCCTTGCGTCATGGTGTCATAGAAAAGGGATATGAGTAAAGAAACCGAGAATGTTAAAAGGCTCCATTTTTGTGATTTATTTTTTTTTTTTCCCTGGTGTTGCTCCCCGAGCTACCTCAGATGCATTGTAAACAAGTTTTCGCTTGCCTCCGGAAGCCAAAAATTTAGAGTTTGCCCCCGCTGCCCAGACGTAACCCAGGAGGGGGTCCCCCGGGCTGGGCTGTCCTCGAAGAGGACTGGTGTTCGCACGAAGTCATCTCAAAGCCAATTACGCCGTAGACATTGGGAAGGGAGGGCTGTCGGAAACTCAAATAACCAAATGAGGGAGGGGCGGATGCCTCTGGAAAATCTGCATCCCTCTTTCTCCCAGCTGGGTCTTTCCAGAGCCCACTGCCGGCAGCAGCGGCGTTTCCCTCTGGTTTAAACTGGGGAGGGAGCTGGCTTTGAAGCCTTCGCTTTCGTAGGAAGCGAACTTCAGCTTCTGGATTCCCGGTGACATTTGCAGCGAGATGGTGCTCATAGCGTGTTTTTTTTTCCAAGGTCCTTCGCTCCGTTTGTTCAGACGCTTCACACCCCTGGGAAACGTGATAATGCCGAGCAGTGGGTGGAAGGAATGGCACAAACGTATCCCTTCGGGAGACGGGAGCTTTCAGAACGGCTCTGCGTGTGAGGACGACTCCCTCCGTGACCAGCTTCCACCCCGCTGGCACCGGAGTCCCTGCGCACACCGAGCTTTTCTCCGGGGAAGCGGCGAGGAGCAGCACGAGGCACCGCTGGGCTTTGCCCCAGCTCCGCGGCCAACAAAGTTGAGTCTGGAGACGGTTTCTCTGAATTCCTAATAACAAAGGGAAAAATCAGGCTTTGCCTTTCCACTCTTGCCCAGCGAAGACTTCTCTGTTACGGTAATACGGGAATATTACCGCTCTCTAGGCTAAAAAAGCCAAAGTGGTAAAACCTGCAGCATGAAGAGCGGTGCAGCGTTCATCACCTCGCCAGAAAAGTCAATTAACGCTTACTTTGATTGAGCCAGCGATGGGCCCTGGTGGCCAAAAAGGCCAGTGGCATCCTGGGGGGCATCCAGAAGAGCGTGGCCACCAGGTGGAGGGAGGTCATCCTCCCCCTCTGCTCTGCCCTGCCCTGGGGAGGCCCCATCTGGAGCCCTGGGTCCAGTTCTGGGCTCCCCGGTTCCAGAAGGACAGGGAACGGCTGGAGAGGGGACAGCAAAGGGCCACCAAGAGGACGAGGGGACTGGAACATCTCTCTGATGGGGAAAGGCTGAGGGATTTGGGGCTCTTCAGGCTGGAAAAAAGACGACTGAGGGGGGATCTTATCAATGCTGATCAATACTTCAAGGGGGGTGTCAGGAGGACGGGGCCAGGCTCTTCTCAGTGGTGCCCGGGGACAGGACAAGGGGTAACGGGCACAAACTTGACCGTGGGAAGTTCCATCTCAAGACGAGGAGGAACTTCTTTGCTGTGAGGGTGGCAGAGCCCTGGCCCAGGCTGCCCAGAGAGGTGGGGGAGTCTCCGTCTCTGGAGACATTCCAGACCATTCTATGGTTCTATGAAATGTTGTTTCTCGGGGACCCCACACGGTGTTTCCCAAGAGGGGTCAACGCCTTGGGGGGGGAGGGGGCTGAGCTCTGGCAAAGAGCCCGGGCTGTGTCAGTCCCGATCCCCCCCCGGAGCTCACGGAATTTCTTTGTCCTTTATCTTTTCATTAGGAATGCCAAAGCCGCCAGCGCCTGAGCGTTGGAGGGGAATGGAAACGCTTTTCTGCTGGGGCTGCGGAGCGCGAGGCGACGGGGCTGGCGGAGGAGAGCGAGCCGAGGAGCCGGAGGGACCCACCTGGGGATAACGCGGGATAACGACTCCTTCCCAACCCTCGGCACGGGGCAGATGTACCGGCCCATATTAGAACAGATTAAAAAAAAACAAATCAAAAGTTGATCGCGGCTGGATCTTCTGGGCTTAGTCGTGATTATTAACTGATAGGAATTGGACCCCGGCTCTGGGGGATGGTTTGTAGGAATGGCGGAAAGGAGTGAAACAAAAAAAGCCGAGGGGGATTTTCTATTTCTGCTCCAAGGGAATTCAAGTTTTCCCCGTTGTGCCCTGCACGGCTGCTGAAGAACTGTGACAACCTGGCCCATTCTCCCCAAAAAGAGAAGAAGAGAAGGCTCGGGGGAGACCTTGGAGCCCCTTCCAGTCCCTAAAGGGGCTCCAGGAAAGCTGGGGAGGGACTCTGGAGCAGGGAGGGGAGCCGTGGGATGAGGGGGAAGGGTTTTACACTGACAGAGGGGAGATTGAGATGAGATCTGGGGAAGAAATTGTTTGCTGTGAGGGCGGTGAGCCCCTGGCCCAGGTTGCCCAGAGAAGCTGTGGCTGCCCCATCCCTGGAGGGGTTCAAGGCCAGGTTGGCCGGGGCTTGGAGCAACCTGGGCTGGTGGGAGGTGTCCCTGGGTGGAACGAGATGGTCTTTAAGGTCCCTCGAACTCTAAACATTCTGAGATTCCATGGAAGAGTCGCCGTGTGGGATCTGCAGACCCCCCTTGCGCGGGGCGAGGGGTCAGTCCTGAGCTGCAGACGACAAAAGTGGCATTGGGAGAAGGTGGGAAGCGCTTGTTGTGATGGGAAAGGGAATTCTCGGTCATCCCACTGCGTGTGGCCGAGTTGGTTCCCCCCCCATCTCAGGGCCGGTCACTAATCCAGAAGACGAAATTGCCGTCCTACACGGGCAATTTTCTCAATTTAATCTAAATAGGAAATCCTGGGGAGCCCTGCCAGCGCCTCTGCACTTTTAAAGCAAGTTGGAGGAGCAAAGCAACAACACAACAAAAAAAAAAAAAGAAAAATAAAATAAATAAAGATGGTATTGCATTATTCATGCAGGAAAACAATTCCTTACGACGCTCCCCGGGGGTCCATCCCACCTCTTCCATCCCCGGCGATTTGTAGGTATTAGGAGAGATTCTCGTGTTGTTTTAAATCGGGGCCGAGACGAATCGTTCGGCTCCTCGCTGTAATTATTCCCTTTCCGCACAAGGCTCGTTCCTCGAAAAAAAGGGACCGAAAGCTTTTAGTCGAGCTGGATTTCATTCAACGAATTTTTCTTGGCCGAAGAGGAAAGTTGCGGGGGGGGGGGGAGGGGGGGGGGGGGGGAAATACTTGCAAATGTCAAAACATTCCAAGCCGACAATTAAAAATATGCGGGTTTGGCAACGCTCCAGGGTTTCAGGCGGAGCTTTAGGAGCGGAGCGCTTTGATTGAAAGCGGTGGGTTGTTGTTTTTTTGTTTGGTCGTGTGTGCGTGTGTCCCCCCACCCCCACCCCCAACCTCCTTGGAAACGGCCCCAAAGCGAAACTGGGGGAAGGTGATGGGAGGACAGAACCTGAGGGTGACGTTGGGTGCCAGCGTGGCCTCTCTCCGGGCTTTCCCCCTTCCCGGACAATCCAAAACCCGCCTGTTTTGTTTCAAGCCTGTACTTAAAAAGCTTGAAATCCTCTTCCGGAGCCCTTTTTATTGCGCGGTTCAGCTGTTGAACCGTGATTCCCTCCCCCCCGGTTACGCGCGTTGGCGGGGTTGTGCTCGAGGAAGGTGAGGATTCCTTCCTCGACGTGGCTGTCAACAGGGACGTAGCCGGGGAGAAGGTCTCGTTCCCGATGTCACTTCACTGTCTGCGTCGGAAATCTCAAAAAAGTTTGCTTTTTAATTTAATTGAGAGGCAGAAGCGGCCCCTCGGAGCCCGATCCCTGCCCGGCCCGCGCTGCTCCTCGTCTGCCGGAAGCTGCCCCGTGGCCGCTTGCGCGGAGTTAATCTTCAAACGGGATGGGATGAACCGCAGAGGATGGTGACAGGAGGGTCCCCAGGTCACAGCCGGGGACATGCTGCAGGTGCTGGTGGGCCACAGTTGCTGCTGCTCCGTGCCTCAGTTTCCCCATCTGTGCAGGAGATCAGCTCTGGCCCTTTGTGGAGATGGCCATCCTTGGTTCCTGCTGCTCGGAGGTGTGACGTGGGGTGGGAAAAGCCCGTTGGTGCCAGGAGATGGCACCATCCTCCCAGCCGGGGCTGCCCAGCTCCGGGAGAGCCCCGTGCCAGGGTTCCCTGCGGATGGGCGAGGGCTGGCACGGCTCTTTGCCCTGGCATTTCTGCAGTGGGTGGCGGCCTATGGTGGCCTAAGCACCACACCATCCCTCCTTGGGGGTGCAAAGCCCACCTAGACCCTCTAAAAACCTTATAGACCCCATAAAAGCTCTTCTTCCCCACTGAACTTCCCATCCCTGGAGGGGTTCAAGGGCAGGTTGGCCGGGGCTTGGAGCAACCTGGGCTGGTGGGAGGTGTCCCTGCCCAGGGCAGGGGGTGGCACTGGGTGGTCTCAGGGCAACCTGGGCCAGGATCATGGAATCATGGAATGGTTTGGGTGGGAAGGGACCTTAAAGCCCCCCCAGTGCCACCCCCTGCCCTGGGCAGGGACACCTCCCACCAGCCCAGGTTGCTCCAAGCCCCGGCCAACCTGCCCTTGAACCCCTCCAGGGATGGGGCAGCCACAGCTTCTCTGGGCAACCTGGGCCAGGGGCTCACCCCCCTCACAGCAAACAATTTCTTCCCCAGATCTCATCTCAATCTCCCCTCTGTCAGTGTCAAACCCTTCCCCCTCGTCCCATGGCTCCCCTCCCTGATCCAGAGTCCCTCCCCACGTCTCCTGGAGCCCCTTGAGGGACTGGAAGGGGCTCCAAGGTCTCCCCGGCGCCTTCTCTTCTCCAGGCTGAACCCCCCCAGCTCTCTCAGCCTGTCCCCACAGCAGAGGGGCTCCAGCCCTCCCAGCATCTCCGGGGCCTCCTCCGGCCCCGCTCCGACAGCTCCGTGTCCTTCTGGCGCCGGGGACGGGAGAAGGTTGATTTGTGGGTGCAGCAGGTGCAGGACAACCCTTCCAAAACCACCAGGGTATGTGGTTTGGGGGTGCGGGAGCTCTCCCCGCGCCGACACCGGCCGTGCCGGGATGTCTCCCCACTCCCTGAGCCGGAGATTTTTCCGCCGGGCTCCTGCCGGCGCTGGCAACCGGCCGCCGCCTCTTCAAAGGCCTTTCTTGTTCGGCGGCCGGGCCCCCGTGGAGCCCCGAAGAAGGGCCCCTTTCACGGCCCAGCCTTTCCTAGACAGAAATTGTCATTATTTTTTTTTTTTTATTTTATTTTTTTTTATTTTTTCAAACACAGCTCCCCTTCTCCCGGCCGGCCGCCTCTCGCCTGCCCTGACGTCAGGCCGCCTTTGTGATGGCGGGCGGCGTTTTCTGCTCCCGCTTCTCCTCGGCGGGGTCTCAGCGGGGGCCAGGGGGGGGCGCCGGGGGCTCCCACCGAGCCCGGGGGGGCTCCACCATCCGCCGGGGGGCTGGTGGCCCCGGGGGCCAGCAGAGAGACTGGGGGATGCGGCCAACTTTGTTACCCAGTTTCTCAGTGGGATGGGAGAAGAAAAGGATATTTATTTTACTTTACTTATTTCACTTTATCTTGCTTTATTTTACTTTACTTCATTTTATTTTATTTTGTTTTGTTTTGTTTTGTTTTGTTTTGTTTTTCCTTTTCTTTTTCTCTTTTTCGTT
This sequence comes from Chroicocephalus ridibundus, assembly GCF_963924245.1. Classification (NCBI taxonomy): domain Eukaryota; kingdom Metazoa; phylum Chordata; class Aves; order Charadriiformes; family Laridae; genus Chroicocephalus; species Chroicocephalus ridibundus. Next base: position 2,195,143 of record NC_086306.1, on the reverse strand, counting down.
TTTTTCTTTTTCTTTTTTCCTTTTTTCCTTTTCCTTTTTTCTTTTTCTTTTTTCTTTTCCTTTTCCTTTTTCTTTTCCTTTTTCTATTTTTTCTTTTTCTTTTTTCTTTTCCTTTTTCTTTTCCTTTTTCTATTCTTTCTTTTTCTTTTTTCTTTTTCTTTTTTCTTTTTCTTTTTCTTTTTTCCTTTTTTCCTTTTCCTTTTTTCTTTTTCTGTTTTCTTTTCCTTTTTCTTTTCCTTCTTCTATTTCTTCTTTCTTTTTCTTTTTTCTTTTTTCTTTCTCTGTTTTCTTTTTCCTTTTCCTTTTTTCTTTTTCTTTTTCTTTTTCTTTTTATGTTTTCTTTTTTCTTTCTTTTTTCTTTTTTCTTTCTTTTGCTTTTTCCTCTTCTTTTTCCTCTTCTTTTTCTTTTCTATATTAATCTATTTTATTATTTAGTTATAATATTTTATTTTACTTTATATTTTTTATTTTTGCTTTTAATTATTTTTTTTTTTGGTTGGTTTCCTTGACTTGTTTTTTTATTCCATTGTTGTTTTGGCTATTTCATTTTATTTTATGCTTTGTGGTACTGCCTGGGCGCGTTGAGGCCGTCGGCCGGGGAGCTCCGCAGGGCGGCCACACGCCGTGGTGCGGGGGCTGGTGTCCCCACATCTCTGTGTCCCAGGAGGGCCCAGCTCCGGAGCGTCCCCGGGGGGACGGTGAATGGCTCCCGGCACCTTTTCTGTGCGAGGCCCCCGGGCAGCCCCAGGCCGGGCGTCGCCGGGTGTTTTCCTGGGGCAGCTGTTGTGCAAGAGGCGCGCGGGTGGCGTCACCCGGCCCAGGCGCCGTGTCAGGGCTCCGGAAACCGTTGCAACACAAACCCCGAGAGAGAAACCGGCCCCAGAAAACTCCTGCCCTTCTCCCGGCCCCAGCTCCCCGCCGTGCGTCAGCCGCGGCCTCCGCGCCCCGGGGACCGGGCAGCTCCTGGGCTGCCATGGTGGAGCACGGTGCAAGCTCCATCCGTCCATTCATCCATCCGTCTGTCTGTCCATCCATCCATCCATATATCTGTTCATCCATACAGCTGTCCAGCTGTCCAACCATACATCCATCTGTTTGTCCATCCATATATCTGTCCGTCCATCCTTATATCCATCTGTCCATCCATCCGTGTGTCCGTCCGTCCATCCATCCATCCATCCATCCATCCATCCATCCTTCTGTCCATCCATCCAAACATCTGTCTGTCCATCCATATATCTGTCCATCCATCCGTATATCCATCTGTCCATCCATCCGTCTGTCCATCCATCCATCCATCCATCCATCCATCCATCCATCCTTCTGTCCATCCATCCAAACATCTGTCTGTCCATCCATATATCTGTCCATCCATCCGTATATCCATCTGTCCATCCATCCGTCTGTCCATCCATCTGTCCATCCATCCATCCTTCTGTCCGTCCATCCATATATCCATCCATGTGTCCATCCATGTGTCCGTCCATCCATCCAGATGTCCATCTGTCCAGCCATGTATCCATCTATCCATACATCCATCCATTTGTCCGTCCGTCCGTCCCCACACGCAGCCGTGGCGGGTGACTCCCATCTCCTCCCGCGCTGCTCCTGCCGCCGGCTGTTTCCCGGCTCGGCGGGGGCCGGGGGCCGAGCAGAGATGGGCTCGGTGCTCTCACACCGGGGTGGCCCGTGGGCAAAGTCCCCGCGGCGGCCTTGGATGTTTGCCCAGCGCCACACGGAGCCGCCGGCAGCTCTGTGGCCTTGTCACGGGGCTCCTGTCCCCGCGGGGGGGATGACGTTTGCTCCTTAAAATGCGTCTCGGCTGTCTTTCCGTATGGGGACGGAGCAAGGCGGCACCACGGCTCCTCGTCCCGGCCCCACCTTACCCCTTGTGGTGTCACCGGCCCTTTGGTGTCACCCCTGCCAGGTGGCCATCGCGGTCCTCAAGGGGCTGGGACACCGGGGTGGGGGGCTGTCGGACCTTCCCCAGTGCGGAAATCCAAGGCAAAATCCCCACCGAGGGGATCCCCCCACCAGGCCATTGTGGGCTCTTCCCTGCTCCGTTACGCCCCAAATTCGGAACGTTTTTCGTGGGTTTTACACCCGAACCGCGGGCAGGGTGGCGGCGGCGGTGCCGGGGCTGTCGGTCGGGCTGCGGTGCCGACCCCGGCGTTCCGTCCCGCTGGGGAACGCGGGTGCGGGGACATGGGAGGATCCCCGAGGGTTGGGGAGCACCCGTTCCCCGCGGGGTCTCTCCTTCCCTTCCCGCAGGAGCTGCGGCAGCGGGGGACGCCCCGACCTGTTCTACCTGTGTGCCGTTTCCCGGGGCAGGGACGGATTCCTGCCGTTCCTGCCGGGCTGAGTCACTCCCGCCCGTGTCCCTGCGGGCTCCCGCGCCGGCCCCGCACCTCCCAGCCTTTGGGTTTTTTCCTGTGTGTGTGATCCTTCACCTCCATCCCCGCTTCCGAAGGTGGCTCTGAGTCATTCCCGCGGGAGGTGGGGTCCCCTATCGCGCCGGGAGAGACGTGTTTGCTTTCCCACGTTCCCCGGGTGGTGGTGGTGGGGGGGGGGTGTACAAAAAAAAGGGGGTTGCTTTGCCCAAAATAAGGGGCCTCCGCTTGCGGCGATGGGGATCCGGAGGGGAGACGGGGCGCGGGGGTCGGCATTCCCGGCGGCCAGGCGAGCGCGACGTGGCTGGACGGACAAACAAAGCGGAACAAGGAGAAAATCCATCAAGCCGGGGCATGTGCCACCCATTGTGACCTGCCACCGCGCCTTTTGTCCCGGCCGGATTAATGGCCCGGAGACTGAGGGCCTCTGTTCTGCCGCCGGCTGTTTTTCCGACCGGACTTGGGTGATTTTTATTTTTTTTCCCAGCCGGACACCGAGGTCCCTTTGCCCCAGGAGAACGGACGGGGGCCGGCGAGCCGGATGGCTCGGAGATGGTGGTGGGTCCGTGCCTGGTGGTCCCACGGCGCGGCGAGGGTATCCCGAGCATCCCTGCCCCTTCCCGCTGTGTCCTGCAGCCGTCGCGCCCCCAAAATCATGGAATCGTGGAATGATTTGGGTTGGAAGTGACTCTACAGCCCACCTCGTTCCACCCCATGGGTGGGGACACGTCCCACTACACCAGGTTGCTCCAAGCCTTGACCACCACCAAAATCCCCCCTCCCCCCCCCCCCCCGCCCCCAGACACCCTCCTGCCTTTCCCAACTCCGATCCGGCTGGAAAAACTCCGGGAGGAGGGAAATCCCTACGAAAAAAACTGGAAGAAAAAACCCAGAGTTGGGAATTTTTCAGGGCAGGGCAGCGGGGTCGAGCGCTCCGTGTCCCTTGTGGGGGGACCGAGGCCGGGAAAGAGCCGAAACACCCGGAAAACGCTGACGGAGAAAGATAAATATATATATATTTTTTTATATATATATATATAAAAAATATAATCTGGCCATTATTGACTTTATCCCGGGAGGTGCCAGCCTGGAACCGGCCGCGTCGCCGCCGCCAACAAAGCCCTTTTTAGTGGCCAGTGGCTCAAACTGGGGAGGCCAAGTAGGTCCAAAAATTCCTTGTGTTTATAGAGGGGGTTTGCTGGGAAAAACAAAAATTGGGGGGGGGGGGGGGGGGGTGTGTGTTAAAAAAAAAAAAAAAAAAAAGCTTGGGAAGGAGCAAAAACCCCCAAGAAGTTATTTAGGAAAAGCCAAAAAAAAAAAAATTTAAAAAAATTTAAAAAGTGGAATAAGATGTACATTCACGGGGGGAGTCGGGGGGGGGGAAGGCGGGGGGGGGGGGGAAATCCCGGCTATGAAAGAGCCTTTTTAAGCTGGCAGCAAAACAGACCCGGCGGCTGGGAGATAAAGCCAGGAAAAAAAAAAAAACAAAAAAACAAACCAAAACCGCTCCAATAAGGCCCCGTTTTTAGCGGATTTTGGCCCAGAAGGTCAAGGTTCTTTCCCCCCCCCCCCCGTGGAAAAGTGGGACACCACCCCCCCCCCCCGCCAGGCCCTGGCTCCAAATTGGGGCTGGGGGGATTCTCCGTAATTAAATATTCCGCCCCGAAGCAGCCGGTACCTACCCCGGGGCGGAATATTGAATTTATCCCCAATCTTATGTTATTAAGAAAATAAACACTGAGGAGGGGGGGGGGGGAGAATAAAACACACACACACGCCCCCCCCCCCCGGCCCCGGCTGCCGCAGCCTGATTGATTTCTGGGCTGGATGGAGAAGCCAAAAAAACCTCCCGGCGGCAACAATTTGGGGTTTGTGCGAGCCCTGAGGTGGGGGGGTGGCGGGGGGGGGTGGCGGGGGGGTGGGGGGGGTGAGGGAGGGGATGAGTCGGGGGGGTGGGGGGGGCCATGTTTTGCCCTTTGCCGGATTTTTTTTCCCCCCCTCCCAATCTAAAATAAACGGGCGGCCGGAGGCTTCTATGCCGGAGCGCGGGATACAGCCCCCCCCACCCCCAACCCCCCCCCAGCCCCCCCCCCAGCCCCACCACCTTGTTACCCGCTGCTGGGGGGGGGGGGGGCAGGAGATAAATTATGGGAGGGTTTTTTTTTTTTCTTGGGGGGGGGTTGTGGGGGGGTTATGGGTTTTTTTTTCCCCTTTTCCTCCCCCACAAGTCAGAACATTTTACTATCGGAGGAGGCGGAGGGTCCTTGTGTTATTTTAAACCCCCCCCCCAGCCCCCACCCAGCAGAGGGGTCCGAGCCACCGCCCCCCCCCCCCAGCCCCGATAACCCCCAAAATGCAAAAAAATAAATAATATTCCCACCACCCTCCCCATTCGGGGGGGGGTGTGTGTGTGTGTATTTATTCTTTTCTCAGGGTTTTGCCCTAATTCGCTCAATTTGCGATTCACTTCATTATTTTTTTTTGAGGGGGGGGGCGGTGGGGGGGGAACAATTAAATAATTGTTTTCTTGTGGTTTTATAACAGGGAAATGCATGGAAGTGTCCAGCCGGTGCTGGGGGGGGGCGGGGGGTGGGCCTGGGGGGGTCAGGGATGATGGGGGGGGGGGCGCTGGAGGGTTTTGGGGATGCCGGGGGGGGGGGTCAGGGGTGTTGGGGGGCTGTCGGGTGGGTGTCGGGGATGATGGGGGGGGGTGTCGGGGATGTTGGGGGGTGCTGGAGGGTGATGGGGGATGCCGGGGGGGGGTGCCGAGGGGGTGTCAGGGATGAAGGGGGGGTGCTGGGGATGTTGGGGGGGGTGTCGGGGGGGGGTGATGGGGGGGGTGCTGGGGGTGTCGGTGGGTGTTGGGTGGGGGTGCTGGGGATGATGGGGGTGTGCTGGGGGTGTTGGGGGGTGCTGGGGGGTGTCAGGGATGTTGGAGGCTGTTGGGGGGGGTGCTGGGGGGTGTCGTGGGGGTGTCGGAGGGGGGTGTCAGGGATGATGGGGGGGTGCTGAGGATGCTGGGGTGGGGGTCACGGGTGTCGGGGGGTGCTGGGTGGTGTCAGGGGGTGCCAGGGGGTGTCAGGGGGGTGCTGGGGGTGTCAGTGGGTGCTGGGGGGTGTTGGGGGCTGCTGGGGGTGCCGGGAGGTGTCGGAGGGGTGTCGGGGGGGGGGGCTTCGGGGGGTGGCATTGCCCGGTGGCATTCTAGGCAGTGCCCCCCCCCCCCCCCCCAAGTCCCTTTGGGCTTCCAGCCCCACCGGCCCCACTGACCCCCCCGCCCCCCCCCCGGCCGCCCTCCCCCGGTGACTCAGGCCTGGTGCGAAGGAGGAAACTTTTATTTATAAATAAATACCCCCATTATCAGCCCGGGGGGGGGGCAAGAACAGAGGCACACACACCCCCCCACACCCCCACCCCGGTGTTTGTCCTTTGGTTGGGTGGGACGGGACTCGCCGCGGGGGGGGGGGGGGGGGTGTTGGTGGCCCTTTTGGGGACGGTGGGAGTCACACCCCTCCCCCGGGGTCGTTTTTTTGTTTTTTTGTTTTTTTTTTTATGGGGGGGGGGGGGAAGAGGCGGGGATTTGGGGATGGGGGGGGGGGGAAGAGGGGAGATGGGGATGGGGGGGGGGATTTGGGGATGGGGGGGGTGGGAAGAAAGGGGGGGTTGGGAGTGGGGGAGGTGGGAAGGGGGGGATTTGGGGGTGGGGGGTGGGGAAGAGGGGGGGGATTTGTAGATTGGGGGGGGGGGGGGTGGGGGGGGTGGGAAGATCTCCCGGCCCCTTCAAAGCGCTGCTGTGGGTGCGGGGGTGCGATGGTATCACCTGGGAACCGGGAGGCTCCGCTCCCCCCCCCCCGGCGCTGGGAGCAGCCCCCGCACGCCCGGGGTTGGGGGGGGGGGGGGCGGGGGGGGGGGATGCTGGCCGTCCTGGGACCGCACTTGCCCTGCAAGCCCCACCTCAGGAGGCTTCCATCCTCCCGGGGCCACGGGAGGGGCAGTTTTGGCCACCAGCATCTTTTCGGGACCCCCATTGGGACTTGCTGCCCCCCCCCCCCCGCCAATCCCCATGTTGTTTTTACCCCCCCCGCCCCCAAAGGAAACCTGGGTTGGGCCCTGTGGATTTGGGGGTGACAGTCTGGGGGGGGGGGGGGGGTGACAATGGCCGGTGACCCCCGGGGTGAGGAAGGCCGGTGGGGGCCACCAAAGGACGGATGGGGCAACAGGGCCCGGGGAGGGGGGGCACGGCGGGGGGGGGGTGCGACCCACCCCGCAATGAGTCACCCCGCCGGTGTCACCTGCTGGCAGCAAAAGGGTGATGGCACAGGGTGACACCCCCCCACCCCCCCACCCCCAACTCCCCCCCCTTCCCCGAGCCCAAATTTCAACCCCAGCTTCCCCGGGGGGGGGGGGGGGGGGGCAGCGTCCCCCCCCCACTGTCGTGTCCCCCCCGTCACCGGGAGAGGAGCGGAGCCCCGGGTGGGGGGGGCAACGGGGGGGGGGGGGGAGTGTGTGGTGTGTCAGAGCCTCGGGAGTGGGGCAGAACCCCGGCGGGGGGGGGGGGGGGACGGACGAGCGGAGCCACGGGGGGGGTAACAGAGCCCCTGGGGGCGGGGGGGGGTGTCAGAGTCCGGGGAGGGGTAAAGGGAAGCAGTGCACCGAGGTGGGGGGGTCAGAGCCTCCGGACGGGGGGGGTGTCAGAGTCCCGGGGGGGTGGGAAACAGAGCCCCCGGGGGGGTGCCAGAGCCCCGGGGTGGGGGGGGGGGGGAGGACATCAGAGCTCCGGGGGGGTGAAGGCCGGGGCGGGGGTCAGACTCGGGGGGGGGGGGGGGGGTGGTCAGAGTTTGGGGGGGTGAAAGGGATCGGAGCTCTGGGGGGGGGCGTGGGGGGGGGGGTCAAACCCCGAGGGGTGTCGGAGCCGTGGGGGGGTGTCAAAGCCGGGGGGGGGGTGTCTCAGAGCCTGAGGAGGGGAAGGGGATCGGTGTGTCAGAGCCGGGGGGGGCGCTCAGAGCCCGGGGGGTGGGGGTGTGTGTGTGTCAGAACCGGGGGGGGGGGCCGGGGAGGGGGGGGGTGGGGGGGGCGGCCCAGCGCTGTCCCCGCCCCGGGCCCGCAGTGGCTGGCGGCGAGTCCTCGCCCATTTCCGCCGGCGGAGCCCGGCCCGCCCCCCCCCCCACACACCCCCCCCTCCGCCCTCCCCGTCCCTCTCCCCGTCCCCACACCCCCCCCCACGCCCCCCCCCCCCCCCAACCCCAACAGCGCCCCGGTCCCGGCACCGGCAGCGAGCGCCCGGCCCGGCCCCAGCCTCCCGACGGCGCCCCGGGCCCTCCGCCAGCATGCCGGGCCAGGCGGCGGCCGCCATGGCCATGGGTAGGTGCGCGGCGGGGGGGGAGGACCTCGTACCCCGGCGTCCCGGTAGCCCGAGCCCTTGTAGCCCGGTAGCCCGAGCCCCGGTAGCCCGCGATCCCCAGCCCCAATAGCCCGCTATCTCGGGACGTCCGTACTCCGAGCCCCGGTGTCCCGGTACTCCGGCACCCCGAGACCTCGTACCCCGGGCGTCCCGGTAGCCCGGCACCCCGGTAGACCGAGCTCCGCTAGCCCGAGCCCTTGTACTCTGCTACCCCGAGCCCCGGTAGCCCGGCACCCCGGGACTCCGAGCCCCGGTAGCCCAGTATCCCGGGAGTCCGAGCCCCGGTATCCCGGGAGTCCGAGCCCCGGTAGCCTGGGACTCTGAACCCCGGTAGCCCAGTATCCCGGGAGTCCGAGCCCCGGTAGCCTGGGACTCTGAACCCCGGTAGCCCAGTATCCCGGGACCCCGAGCCCTGGTATCCCGGTAGCCCGGGACTCCGAGCCCCGGTAGCCCAAGCCCTTGCTCCCTGGTGCTCCGAGCCCCGGTAGCCCGGGAGCCTGGTACTCCAAGCCCCCGTATCCCAGTACTCTGAACCCCGGTAGCCCGGGACCCCGGTAGTCCAAGCCCCAGTATCCCGAGCCCTTGTTCCCTGGTACTCCGAGCCCCGGTAGCCCAGTATCCCAGGACCCCGAGCCCTAGTATGCCGGTAGCCCGGCACCCCGGTACTCCGAGCCCCGGTAGCCCAAGCCTTTGTATCCTCGTACTCCGAGTCCCGGTATCCCGTTATGCCAGGACCCCTGGACTCCGAGCCCCGGTAGCCCGGGACCCTGGTACTCCAAGCCCCAGTATCCCGAGCCCTTGTTCCCTGGTACTCTGAGCCCCGGTAGCCCAGTATCCCGGTAGCCTGGCACCCCGGTACCCTGAGCCCCAGTATCCCGAGCCCTTGTTCCCTGGTGCTCTGAGCCCCGGTAGCCCAGGACCCCCAGCCCCAGTACCCCAGTATCCTGGGACCTCCGTACTCCGAGCCCAGGTAGCCCGAGCCCCTGTATCCCGGTACTCTGAACCCCGGTAGCCCAGGACCCCGGTACTCCAAGCCCTAGTATCCTGAGCCCTCGTTCCCTGGTGCTCCGAGTCCCGGTAGCTCAGTATCCCGGGACCCCGAGCCCTGCTATCCCAGTAGCCCGGCACCCCAGTACTCCGAGCCCTGGTATCCCAAGCCCTGGTAGTCCGGGACCCCAAGCCCCAGTACCCTGATATCCCGGCACCCCAAGCCCTTGTACCCTGGTGCTCCGAGTCTCAGTAGCCCGGGACTCTGAGCCCCGGTAGCCCAGTGTCCCAGTTCCTTGGGACCCCGTGCCCCAATACCCCGATATCCCGGGACCCCACTACTCTGAGCCCCGGAATCCCGAGCCCTGGCCCCCTGAGCCCTTGTACCCTGGTACTCCGAGCCCCACTAGCCCGGTAGCCTGGGACCCCGAGCCCTGGTAGCCCAGTATCCCGGGACCCCGCACCCTGGTATCCCAGCACCCCAGTATCCCGGTACCCTGGTACTCCAAGACCCAGTATCCTGAGCCCTTGTACCCTGGTACTCCGAGCCCCAGTAGCCCACTATCCCGGGACCTCAAGCCCTGGTAGCCCAGTACCCTGCTATCCCTGTATCCCAGTATCCCGGCACCCCAGTGCTCCAAGCCCTGCTATCCCAAGACCTTGTACCCTGGTAATCCAAGCCCCAGTAGCCCAGGACCCCAAGCCCTCGTATCCCTATATCCCAGGACCCCAAACCCTAGTTCCCTGGTAGTCCAGTCCTCTGAGCCCTGGTAGCCCAGTATCCTGGAACACCGAGCCCTGGTATCCCGGTACTCTGAGCCCTGGTCGCCCAGTATCCCGGGACCCCAAGCCACGATAGCCTGGTAGCCCAGTAGCCTAGTACTATGAGCTCTGGTAGCCTGGTAGCCCAGTAGCCCAGTGCCCTAAGCCCTTGTACCCCAGTATCCTGGTACTCTGAGCCCCGGTATTCCGATCCTCCGAACCCCGGTACTGCCACCATCCTGGGGCGTCCCCAGCCGGGGCAGGGGGGTGACTCTGCTCCCCCAAACCTTCTCAGCCGCCCCGTCCCGTGTCCCACCCACCCCACCCCCCCCAGCATTCCCAAAACGGTTTGTTTTCCAGGGGGCTGGTGTCCGGGGGTGGGGGGGTGTTTGGAGTACGGGGGGGGGTGGGTGTGAATCGGTCGCCTCTCGCTCCGTAAATCCTGCCAAATATTTGGCGCGGGTCCCTCCCCGGCGGTATTGGCGTCGCCCGCTCCTCGCCCGCCGCGACGCGCCTTCCTCCGCTTCCCGAGCGCGGCCTCGGCGGGAGAACCAGCTCCCCCCCGCACCCACCCCCCCCCCCTTTAATTAAGGGCAGAGTTAATTAGCCAGAGCAGTTTGGCGATGAAAAAGAGGGGAGGTTAACGGGGCGCGAGGCTGGGTGATGCGGGATGCATCCGGATGCGCTTCCCAGCCTGGAGCTTTGGTGGGAGGCGGGAGAGCCCGGGGACGCGGGTGCTGCCGTGGGACCGGGGGTGGGGGGGGTCACACCGGGGGTGATGCGGGGGCAACGTTGGGGGACCTTGGTTGGGGTGGGGTTGGGTCGTGCGTCCCCCCCACCATCCCCCTGTGTCCCCCCCCATGCCCTCCCCGCCGTGCCCCCGGCAGCACCGGTACTGCTGCGCCTGCCGCGGTGCAGCCGGGGCTTGGGGGGGGGGGTCAGGGAAGGAGACCCCCCCACAAACACACACACACACTCCGGCCCTGCTCCGGCATGGCCGCGCCGAGGTGCCACCTCGCTCCGCTCCGAGCATCCCTCGGGACGTCGCTCCGCAGGCCTGTCCCTCCTCAGTGGGTGGATGGGGATGGATGAGGAAGGGGATGGGGATGAGGATGAGGATGGATGGGGAGGGGGGGTGAGGATGGATGGGGATAGGGATGAGGAAGGATGGGGAGGGGCGTGGGGATGAGGAAGGATGGGGATGGATGGGCAGGGAATGGGGATGAGGAGGAGAATAGATGGAGATGAGGAGGGATGGGGATGGGGATGACGGTGAAGATGGAGGGGCGTGAGGATGGGGATGGGGATGAGGATGGATGAAGATGAGGATGGGGGGCAGCAGTCAGGCTGAACCCGGCCAAACACCAACTTCCAAACAAAACGGGAGGCGCCGAGGCAGGATTTGATCTTTCGGGTTTGGGGAGAGAAAAAGGCGGAGCGGGGGGCTGGGATTAGGTGGCCAAAAATGGCGGGAGGGTGGCCGAGGGACACAGCCCTGCTTGGAGGCGGGGGGGGGATGGGGGGTGTGCAGTTTGGCCGGTCGAGACCCCGATCCCCCCCCGGTTGGCTCCAGGGGAGCTCCCGGAGCCCTCGGCCAGTGTCGGAGAGGTGGGAGGTGGAGCAGAGACTGGGGACCAGGAGATGGCCCGGGGTGGCTTCCTGGAGCCCGGCTCCTCCGGCCAAAGTGGCTTCAAGGTGAGGGGGGGGCCCGGCAGGAGGATGGACGAAGCGGAATTCCGGGAGGGGATGACACAGGGATGAGCCGGTTCCTCGGGACGCGGAGGCGCGACGTTCGGTGGGGGCAGGAGGACGAAGGCGTCTTCCAGCGACGGAGCCGCCGGCAGCAGCCGAAAAATGCCAAAGCTGGGGGGAGAGTTTGGCGGGGGTGGTGGTGGGTGCCTTAAATTGAATTCCCATGGGAATGGGATCCCCGGGGGCCGGCTGGGTCTTGGAGAGGTAAGGAGAGAGGGGGTGTCGGTGTCTCTCTCCCGCGGCCTTTCCGCATGATTTGACTCAAACCCGCCGAGGAAAAGTGGGTCAGACCCAGCCGAGGGGCCGCGGCCGCGTCTGCCTGCGCACCCCCGGCTCCGGCTGCCCTGGAAAGCCGCTTGGCCTGGGGGGGGGGGTCTGCTCCCACCCCCCCCCCCACCCCCCCCAGAGCAAAGGGGGGTGTTCTCAGCCTGCCTGCACCTGCGCCCCCCCCCGGATTGGGGGATGCAGGGGTGGGTTTGCCCGTAATGGGGTATTTTTGCCCGGGATGGGGTGGTTTTCCCCATAATGGGGTATTTTTCCCTCTATGGGGTGTTTTTGCCTGAAATGGTATGGTTTTTGCCCCGTAGCGGGGTAGTTTTGCCCGTAACGGCGTGTTTTTCCCCGTAATGGGTGGTTTTCCCCATAATGGGGTGGTTTTGCCCGTAACGGAGGATTTTTGCCTGTAACGGGGTGGGTTTTGCCCCATAGCGGGGTGGTTTTGCCCGTAATGGGGTATTTCTGCCCTGGACGGGGTGGTTTTCCCCGTAATGGGATATTTTTCCCTGTATGGGCTATTTTTGCCTGAAATGGTGTGGGTTTGCCCATAACGGGGCGTTTTTGCCCATAATGGGGCGTTTTTGCCCATGATGGAGTGCGTTTTGCCCCATAGCAGGGTGGTTTTGCCTGTAACGGCGCGTTTTTGCCCGTAATGGGGTATTTTTGCCCAGGACGGGGTAGTTTTTCCCGTAATGGGGTATTTTTCCCTGGGTGGGGTGTTTTTGCCTGAAACGGTGTGGGTTTGCCCGTGACGGGGCGGTTTTTGCCCCGTAGCGGCGTGTTTTTTGCCCGTAACGGTGTGGTTTTGACCATAACAGGGTGGTTTTGCACTGTAAGGGTGTGGTTTTGCCCGTAACGGGGTATTTTTGCCCGTAACAGGGTGTGTTTGCCCTTAAGGGGGTATTTTTGCCCGTAACGGGGTATTTTTGCCCGTACGGGGTGGTTTTGCCCACCGTGCCCGGGCGTTGCGCCCCGGGGTCGGGGGGGGTGTGCATCCTGCGTGTCGCTGGGGGGACACGGGACAGGACCTGGACCCGGGGGGGGTGGGGACGGGGCGGGGGGGCTGGCTCGTCCCTGGGGAGAGCAGCGATGGCGGTGCCCCGCGCTGGTGGGCAGCGTTCGGGGGCTGGAAAACCCCACGTTTCGCGTGACGGCAAAGGGCCGGCGTCGCCGCCGGAGCAAATAACGCGCGATAACAGAGTTTCCAGCGGTTCGCGGTTCCATCCTGGCTCTAACCTTTCCCCCCCCCCACGGCCACCCCCCCGGCACAGCGCGGTGGCGGTTTCTTCTTCAAACCCGTGGCGGTTTGGTGACGCCGTGTCTCTGGCCTCTCCGCAGGTGTGCTGCTCGCCGCGTGCCACGCGTTGGAGAACACCACGGCAGCCGGGAGCGGTGAGTTTGCCAACGGGGTGGGGGGGGTGGGGGGGGGGGGAAAGCCAGCACAATTCCGGGGTGGGGGGTGTGTGTGTGTGTGTGTTTTTTTGGGGCGACGGCGCTGCCGACCTGCGGCAAAAACGCGGGCGCGGATAAACCATCCTCACCCCACGCGCGCATCCCATCGCCCAGGGTCGGGAGGGGGATCCTGACCCCCGCGGGGGGGCTCTATCCCCAAAGGAAAATTGGGAAAAACACACACACACACACACACGAATCCTGGCGTGCGGCGAAGCCGGGTCTCGGTGCCTGACGCCGGCTCGCGGCCCGTAAATCGCCTCATTCATAAAAGCGGCACAATGGGCTGCGGCAGCCGGGGGCCCTTCGTCCCCGTGTCCTGTCCCCCCCGCCAGCCCCGGCACGGCGTGGCACGGGGGGCTCTGCCACCCATGGGAAGGGCCGTTTGGAGGCAGGAATGGGGGGGGGGGGGGGAAACCCCCACATTTGGGGGTTGGAAAAATGGGTGGTTGAAGGGCACGGTTTGGGAAGGGCTGAAGGAACCGGTGGTGCCGCGGCGCCGGCGGCTTCGGAGCAAAACCGGGGATGCTCGGAGGCGTCTTTCCCGAGGGATGCGTGTCCGGCCGGGGGGGCTGGAGGAGAGGGGGTGCCCTGGGGGGGTGTGGTGCCGGTTGGGGATGGGATGGGGATGGGGTCCGTGCGGGCGGTGGCAGCGCGGGGCTGCTGCGGGAGGAGGAGGAGGAGGAGGAGGAGGCGGCTGCAATGTGGCCGGCAGCTGCGAGGACGCCGGGGCTTAATGCGAGCCAGGACGTGCCGGGAGCCAGCGGTGGCAAGGGGACACGCCGATGGCGGCGATGGCAAGGGGACGCAGTGGCAAGGAGATGCGCTGCTGGCGGTCATGGCAAGGGGACGCAGTGGCAGTGGCGAGGGGATGCGCTGCTGGCGGTGGTGGCAAGGGGACACGGCGGTGGTAGCAAGGGGACACAGTGCCAGCGGCTGTGGCAAGGGGGCATGGTGACGATGGCAAGGGGACACGCTGCTGGTGCTGGTGGCAAGGGGACATGGTGATGACGGCAAGGGGACACGCTGCTGGCGGTCATGGCAAGGGGACATGGCAGCGGTGGCAAGGGGACGCGGCACGGTGGCAGTGGCAAGGGGGACGCACTGCCAGCAGCGGTGGCAAGGGGACATGGTGGTGGCGGTGGCAAGGGAATATGGTGACAATGGCAAGGGGACACAGTGGCAGTGGGAAGGAGTCACGCTGCTGGTGGTGGTGGCGAGGGGACACGGTGGGTGGTGGCAAGGGGGGACACGGTGGCAGTGGTGGTGGCAAGGGGACATGATGGCAGTGGCAAGGGGATGCGGTGGCGGTGACAAAGGGACACACTGCTGGTGGTAGTGTCAAGGGGACAAGGTAGCGGGGGCGGTGGCAAGGGGACACGGTGGCAGTGGCAAGGGGTCATGCTGCTGGCAGTGGTGGCAAGGGGACACGGTGGTGGCAGTGGTGGCACGGGGACATGGTGACGATGGCAAGGGGACAGGATGATGGTGGTAAGGGGACATGCTGGTGGTGGTGGTGGCAAGGGGACACGATGGTGGTGGCAAGGGGACACGGTGATGACGGGAAGGGACACAGCGATGACGGCAAGGGACACAGCGCCAGCGGTGGTGGCAAGGGGACATGGTGACGATGGCAAGAGGACACGGTGGTGGTGGCAAGGGGACACGGTGATGACGGCAAGGGACACAGCGCCAGCGGTGGTGGCAAGGGGACACAGTGACGATGGCAAGGGGACACAGTGGTGGTGGCAAGGGGACACGCTGCTGGCGTCGATGGCAAGGGGACGTGGTGGCAAGGGGACACGCTGCCGGGTGCAGCCCTGCTGGCACCGTCCCCACCGGCGCCGCGGGGACGCGTTTGCGGCTCCGCTTTGCGGGTGAAAACCCCAAAAAGGGTTATTTTGGCGGGTGCCGGGGGCAGGGGTTTCCCCTCCGGCTGGTTCCCGGCGGCGCCATTTCTCACCGGGAACCCCAAATCCCACCTTTCCGAGGGTTTGTCTCCATCCCGCATCCCCAAACTTCTCCCTGCCGCCGGGGACACGGAGCCAGCGGCGCATCCCCGTCGTCCCCGCTCCGGCTTCTCCTGGCTTCGCCTCCCCGGAGACCCGGAAGCATTCGGGCAGAGACGTGGGTTTAATTACCCCCGGCCCTGCCATAAATCCCCGGCGGCAGGAAACTTGAGGTGGCTTTGAAACGACAGCGATCGGATGTGCTCGAGAGCCGGGCCTGATCCCAAAGCAGGATATTTGTTTTCCGTCTCCGCTTGCGGCAGGATAATTTGAACCAGGGCGGGATGTAATGGGAAACAGCATCCCGGCGAAACGGCCGGTGTTTAACTCTCTCCTCCTCCGTTTTAAAGCTTTAAGCTCTTTAGGAAATTCCTCCGGTGCCGGGGAGGCTTATTCCCAGCCTTCGGTATTCCTATATTCCTTTTTCAGTATTCCTGTATTCCTATTTCATATTCCTAGATTCCTTTTTCAGTATTCCTATATTCCTATTTCATACTCCTGTATTCCTTTTTCACTATTCTGGTATTCCTATATTCCTATTTTGTATTCCTATATTCCTATTTTGTATTCCTATATTCCTATTTTGGTATTCCTAGATTCCTTTTTCAGTATTCCTATATCCCTATTTCATATTCCTGTATTCCTATATTCCTATTTTGGTATTCCTACATTCCTTTTTCAGTATTCCTATATCCCTATTTCATATTCCTGTATTCCTATATTCCTATTTTGGTATTCCTACATTCCTTTTTCAGTATTCCTATATCCCTATTTCATATTCCTGTATTCCTACATTCCTATTTTGGTATTCCTACATTCCTTTTTCAGTATTCCTATATCCCTATTTCATATTCCTGTATTCCTATATTCCTATTTTGGTATTCCTAGATTCCTTTTTCAGTATTCCTATATTCCTATTTCAGTATTCCTGTATTCCTATTTCATATCCCTATTCCTGTATTCCTATATTCCTGTTCCTATATTCCTATTTCATATTCCTATATTCCTATATTCCTGTTTTGGTATTCCTATATTCCTATATTCCTTTTTCAGTATTCCTATGTTCCTGTTTTGGTATTCCTATGTTCCTATTCCTATATTCCTATTTCAGTAGGATCCATCCGGGCTCCTCCGGGTGGTCCCACCCGGGATGCAGCTGCTGGGCCGCATCCCACCCGGGAATCCCAAAAAAAACCCCCTTTCCAGCCCCAAAACCTCACTGAACCTCGCCCTCAGCAGCACCCTGGGGAGGGGAGAGGAGGGGAGGGGGGCTGCCCCCCTCCAAAAAAGTTCCCCCCCCGCCCCCCAAAATGGGATTTTCTCCTTATTTTTTTTTTTTCCACCCCCCCGGGCAGGTGCGGGCGCGCCGGTGGCGGCGGCGGTGAGGTCCCACTTCGACGACTGCCCCGACTCCCACAGCCAGTTCTGCTTCCACGGCACCTGCCGCTTCCTGGTGCAGGAGGACAAGCCGGCTTGCGTGTAAGTGCCGGAAAAACGCCGGCCGCTCCGGAGGGTTCTCCCCGCGGTTCTCCCTCCCCCGGGGAACCACCCCCCCACACCCCCGCTCCCCCCCAGCCCCGAAAGGGGAGTTCAAGCTGGGTTGCTGGGCTGCGAGCGCGCGGCACGGTCCTCTGGGTGATGTCCTTCACCCTGGTCCTTCAGCCGATGTCCTTGTCCTCCACCCCTGGTCCTCGGGCTGATGTCCTTCTCCACCCCGGTCGTGGGACCCATGTCCTTCTCGCCATCCCTGATCCTCAGACAATGTCCTTCTCCTCCACCCTGGTCCTGGGGCCAATGTCCTGGGGCCGATGTCCTCCTCCACCCTGGTCCTGGGGCCGATGTCCTTCTCCCCCAACCCTCGTCCTCAGGCGGATGCCCTTCTTCCCCCAACCCTGGTCCTTGGGTCAATGGTCTTCTCCCACCTTTGGTCCTTGGGCCAATGTCCTGGGGCCGATGTCCTCCTCCACCCCAGTCGTGGGACCCATGTCCTTCTCCCCCAACCCTAGTCCTCGGGCCGATGCCTTTCTTCCCCCAACCCTGGTCCTTGGGTCAATGGTCTTCTCCCACCCTTGGTCCTTGGGCTGATGTCCTTCTCCTCCACCCTGGTCCTTGGGGCGATGTCCTTCTCCTCCACCCTGGTCCTTGGGGCGATGTCCTTCTCCTCCACCCTGGTCCCTGGGGCGATGTCCTTTTCCCCACACCTGGTCCTGGGGCCAATGTCATTCTCCTCCCCTCCCTGGTCCTTGGGCCGATGTCCTTCTCCCCAGAACCCTCGTCCTTGGGCCGATGTCCTTCTCCCCAGAACCCTGGTCCTTGGGCTGATGGCCTTCTCCTCCACCCCTGGCCCTGGGGCCAATGTCCTCCCATCCCTGGTCCTTGGGGCAATGCCCTTCTCCCAACCCTGGGCCTGGGGCTGATGTCCGTCTCCTCCACCCCTGGTCCTTGGATTGATGTCCTTCTCCTCCATCCCTGTTCTTGGGGCCAATGTCCTTCTCTTCCACCCCTGGTCCTCAGCCAATGTCCTTCTCATCCACCCCTGGTCCTTGGGCCGATGTCCTTCTCCTCCACCCCTGATCCTTGGGCTGATGCTGTTCTTCACCCTTGGTCCTTTGGGCTGATGTTGATGCTCTTGTGTCCCCCCCCACCCCTGTTCCTCGGGTGATGCTGATGCCCTGCTGTGTGTCCTGTCCCCCCCCCCCACCCCCGCTGCAGGTGCCACTCTGGGTACGTGGGGACGCGGTGCGAGCACGCCGACCTGCTGGCCGTGGTGGCCGCCAACCAGAAGAAGCAGACCATCACCGCCTTGCTGGTGGTGGCGGTGGTGGCCTCCGTCCTGCTCATCGGCGTCTGCGTGCTCATACAGTAAGTACGGGCTGCCGGGGCCGGGGGGGGGGACCTCAGCCCCCTTCCCACCCCCTGTGGGGCAGGATTTGTCCCGAGGAGACGGGGGGGGGGGGACGGGACTGAGACACCCCCCACCCCCCCCCAACCCCTGATTGTCCCCTCCCTCTTGCAGCTGCTGCCGGCTGCGGAAGCGATGTCAGTGGTGCCGGACGCCCATGGGTGCCCCGGAAAAACCGGGGGGGCTCCTGAAAAGCGGCACCTCCTGCTGTCACGCCGAGACGGGTAAGGGGACGGGGGGCCACCGCGCCGCCACGCCGGCCACCGGCGTCTAAACCGCGTCCCCTTCCCCGCGGGGGGCTGACCGAGAAGGTGTGTGTATGTGGGGGGGGCCCCCGTTGCCGCCGCCCCCCCACCCAGGACACCCGCGCTGGGGCCCAGCATCTCTCCTCCGCTTTTCCTCTATTTTATTTTATTTTTATTTTCTCTTTTGGTTTTTTTGGTTTTTTTTTTTCCTTATTTCCCACCCCCCCCGCCCCCCACGGAAGACGGCGAGCGGGGGGCTCCCTCTGCCCCCCCACCCCCCCACCCCAAACCCCGGCCACCTGCGGCTTCGCTTTGGGTTTATTTTGGGGTTGTTTTTTTTTTTTTTTTTCTTCCTTTTTCTTCCGTTTTTTAATTTTAATTTTTTTTTTTTTTTTCTTTTAACCGAAGCCAGAACTCCCCCCACCCTCCCCTTTCCCCCCACCCCCCCGCCCCCCGATTCCCGCAGGATGGGGCTTTATTTTTCTATAGAGACAGAAACGCCGGCGCCGGCCCGGCCCGCGTCGCCTTTGGGGACAAATAGGAGCTTTTTATTAATAATAAAATAAACCTTAATCTCTAGAAAAAAAACCTCCTTTCCCCCCCCGGCGCAGCGTTAATCCTCTCCGTAGCCTTTATCATAACCCACCCAAAGCTTTTTTTTTTTGTTTTTTTTTTTTTTTGGGGGGGGGGTGTATTTTTTTTGGGGGGGGGGTGTCGATTTTTTTTTTTTTTTTTTTTTTTAAAAAAAGTCATGGTTACTCTCGTGTCTTCTGTATATGTTGCACTGAAAGTTAATATTTAATGTTTTAATTTATTGCGTGTGGTTAAATTAATGTTCGATTTCTAGAATACGTTCTCGTGATCGGCTGTTTGTTTCTTCCCCCCCCCCCGCCCCCCCCCAGTACCTGGATTATAGTTATTTAAGTGATATAAAGGACACTTTTTTTCAGAAAATTTCTCTCTCGAGGCTTTTTTTTCTTTGGGGTTTTTTTTTGGGGGGTGGGGGGGCGGGGGGGGGACGGACGTGGCCGGGGGGGGGGATATTTGGCAAGGAGCCGCTGCGTCCTGGGGGGAGCAGCCGCAGGGTGCAGGACTGATACCTCGGTGATGGGCTCGGCCCCCGTTTTCCCCCATTTCCAGCCCAAACGGGGATGCCCCGATACCCCGGTGATGGGCTCAGCCCCGTTTCTCCACATTTCCAGCCCGAACGGGGGTGCCTTGACACCTCGGTGATGGGCGCAGCCCCATTCCCCCCTGTTTCCAGCCCAAATGGGGGTGCCCTGACACCCCGGTGATGGGCTCAGCCCCGTTTCTCCATGTTTCCAGCCCAAAAGGGGGTGCCCTGATACCCCAGTGATGTGCTCAGCCCCATTCCCCGTTGTTTCCAGCCCAAATGGGGGTACCCTGACACCCCGGTGATGGGCTCAGCCCCATTTCTCCATGTTTCCAGCCCAAAAAGCACAGTGCCGATACCCTGGTGATGGACTCAGCCCCATTTTTCCACATTTCCAGCCCGAAAGGGAGTGCCCTGACACCCTGGTGATGGGCTCAGCCCCGTTTCTCCATGTTTCCAACCCAAACGGCAAAGCACCGACACCCCGGTGATGGGCTCAGCCCCGTTTCTCCACGTTTCCAGCCCAAATGGGGGTGCCGTGACACCCTGGTGATGGGCTCAGCCCCGTTTCTCCATGTTTCC
Organism: Chroicocephalus ridibundus; assembly: GCF_963924245.1. Classification (NCBI taxonomy): domain Eukaryota; kingdom Metazoa; phylum Chordata; class Aves; order Charadriiformes; family Laridae; genus Chroicocephalus; species Chroicocephalus ridibundus. Next base: position 2,175,274 of record NC_086306.1, on the reverse strand, counting down.
AACCCAAACGGCAAAGCACCGACCCCCGGGTGATGGGCTCATCCCCATTTCTCCATGTTTCCAGCCCAAAAAACACAGCACCGATACCCTGGTGATGGGCTCAGCCCCATTTTTCCGCTTTTCCAGCCCAAAAGGGGGTGCCCTGACACCCCGGTGATGGGCTCAGCCCCGTTTCTCCACATTTCCAGCCCGAATGGGGGTGCCTTGACACCTCGGTGATGGGCTCAGCCCCATTCCCCCCTGTTTCCAGCCCAAATGGGGGTGCCCTGACACCCCAGTGATGGGCTCAGCCCCGTTTCTCCATGTTTCCAACCCAAACGGCAAAGCACCGACACCCCGGTGATGGCTCAGCCCCGTTTCCCCACATTTCCAGCCCAAATGGGGGCACCCTGACACCCCAGTGATGGGCTTGGCCTCGTTTTTCCCTGTTTCCAGCCCAAACGGGGGTGCCCCGATACCATGATGATGGCCTCAGCCCGTTTCTCCACATTTCCAGCCCGAACGGGGGTACCCTGACACCCCAGTGATGGGCTCAGCCCCATTTCTCCATGTTTCCAGCCCAAAAAGCACAGCGCCGATACCCTGGTGATGGGCTCAGCCCCATTTTTCCACATTTCCAGCCCGAAAGGGGGTGCCCTGACACCCCGGTGATGGGCTCAGCCCCGTTTCCCCACATTTCCAGCCCAAACCATGACACCTGGGGGGGTGGGGGGCAGATGGGGTTGATCCCTTTCCCACTGGTGCCCCCCCCCCCCAGGGCGAGACCCCCCATTGTGGGAGTATGTGCGTGGGGGGCACCAACAACCCCAGCCAGGCCATGTCCCACCCCCCAGCTCTGTGTCCCCCCCCCCAGCCAATTTGAGGACAAACACCTCCATTCCACTGGGGGCGGGGTGGGGGGGTTTAATCCCTTTTTTTTTCTTTTTTAATACTTTGCCCCCAAAGCCCCCACCCTGCCCCAAAGGGTGGCACCTCCCTTGGCACTGAGCCCCCCCCCCCCCCCCCACGGGGGAGCAGGGGGTGCCGGGGCGGTGTGCGTGCCGCGCATGGTGGTGGTGGGGGGCGGGGGGGGGGTGCGTGTGCTCCCACCCTTTCCTCCGCCACCCCCACCGCCGGCCCAGCTGCTGCGCAGGTGCCGCAGCGGATACGGCCTCGTGGGGGCTGGGGGGGGGGGCCAGCAGGCAATGCCGGTGCTCCCCCCGCCTCCCCCTCGGAGACACAGGCCTCACCCTGCCCTATGAGCCCCCCCACCCCGGTGTGGGGTCAGGGCAACCGGGCCCGGCCTCAGTGTGCCCAGCTGGGAAATGGGCTGAAGCGGGTGCGGGATGGCGCTGGGGGGGGGTTGGTCAGGGCACCCCCGGCCCAGCCTCGGTGTGCCCAGCTGGGAAATGGGCTGAGGCGGGTGCGGGATGGCGCCGGGGGGCATGGGGGGGGGACAGCGGGGGTCTCCGGATCAGCCCACAGCAAAACGCTGTGGCTGCTGCAAAACGTGGCCGGATCTTGCCCCACAGGGACCCACGGGGGCTACGGGCACAGGGCGGGGGCGGGGGGCACTGCTGGCCCTCCCTGGACCCCCCCAGCTCTTTGATTTGGAAGATGCAGGTTCTTCGCTGCGGGGTATAAACGCAGCAGGTTTTCGGGGGGGGGGGGGGGGGAGGTGTGGGGTGGGGGCAAGCCCAACCCCCCCCGCCATGGTCAGGGCTGGGGACACGTCCCTGAACGGGGCCATGTTTTGGGGGGGGGGGGGGGCGATGGGTGACGCCATATGGGACCCAGAGCATTTTGGGGGGTGGGGGGGTGGGTCGCATGTGTTGCTTCGCCCACTGTTGGGGGGCAGCCGGGGCTCTGGCTCCCTCCTGCACCCTCTGGAATTTTCCGTGCCGGTGTCACACCGGTGCCGGGACCAGGCTGGCGGCACGTGCCCACCGCATGGGTGGCACGTGCCGGGACGGGGCAGGAGCTGGCCGTGCCACGGGGCGGGGGGGGGGGGGGGGGGGGGGCTGCAGTGACACACGGTGCTGCCAGCATGGCAGCGAGGCGCAGGCGCTGCATGGCAGCCTGGGCATTGCGGCGCGGCGTGGCGCAGGCACTGCGGCGCGGCGCGGGCGGCGCGTGGCCGTGCAGGCGCTGCATCACGGTGCGGGCATCGCAGCCCGGTGCAGGCGCTGCATGGCAGCGTGGGCGCCACATCCCGGCGCGGGCTTGCGGCGCGGCGCGGCACAGCGCGGGCGTTGCAGTGCAGGGATGGCATGGCAGTGCATCACAATGCAGGCGTCGCCTGGCCGTGCAGGCGCTGCATCGCGGTGTGGGCACTGCATCGTGGTGTGGGGACTGCAACCCAGTGCAGGCGCTGCATGGCAGCGTGGCAGTGCATGGCAGTAATTGCATGGCCGTGTGGGTTATCGCACCGTGCTGCAAGTATTGCATCCTGGAGCAGGCGTTGCACGGCCATGTGGGCATTGCAGGGCAGGAATTGCACGGCAGCGCGGCATTGCATCACCGTGCAGCGTGGCATTGCACTGCAGGCACTGCATGGCACTGCGGGCACTGCATGGCAGTGTGGGCATTGCACGGCAGGCATTGCGTGGCAACGTGGGCGTCGCATTGTGGTGTGAGTATTGCACCCCGGTGCGGGCGTTGGAGGGCAGTGTGGGCGCTGCATCGCTGCATGGGCACTGCATCCTGAGGCAGGTGTTGCATGGCAATGCGGGCATTGCATCGCGGTGCGAGTATTGCAACCCGGCGCAGGTGCTGCACGGCAGCGTGGGCATCACATCGTGGTGCATGGGCACTGCATCACCGTGCAGGTGCGACGCAGCAGCGCGGCATTGCGCTGCAGGAGCTGCATGGCAGCCTGGGCGTTGCATCGCTGCATGGGCACTGCGTAGCGGTGCAGGCGTCGCCTGGCAGCGCGGCAGTGCGTGGCAGTAATTGCATGGCAGCGCGGGTTATCGCACCGTGGCGCAAGTATCGCGTCGTGGCGCAGGCGCTGCATGGCAGCGCGGGCAGCGCATGGCAGGAACCGCATGGCAGCGCGGGAATTGGGTGGCAGTAACTGCATGGCAGCGCGGGCAGTGCACTGCAGTAACCGCATGGCAGCGCGGGAATTGGGTGGCAGTAACTGCATGGCAGCGCGGGCAGTGCACTGCAGTAACCGCATGGCAGCGCGGGCATTGGGTGGCAGTAACTGCATGGCAGCCTGGGCAGTGCACTGCAGTAACCGCATGGCAGCGCGGGCATTGGGTGGCAGTAACTGCATGGCAGCCTGGGCAGTGCACTGCAGTAACCGCATGGCAGCGCGGGCATTGGGTGGCAGTAACTGCATGGCAGCCTGGGCAGTGCACTGCAGTAACCGCATGGCAGTGCGGGCATTGGGTGGCAGTAACTGCATGGCAGCGCGGGCAGTGCACTGCAGTAACCGCATGACAGCGTGGGAATTGGGTGGCAGTAACCGCATGGCAGCGCGGGCATTGGGTGGCAGTAACTGCATGGCAGCGCGGGCAGTGCACTGCAGTAACCGCATGGCAGCGCGGGAATTGGGTGGCAGTAACTGCATGGCAGCGCGGGCAGTGCACTGCAGTAACCGCATGGCAGCGCGGGCATTGGGTGGCAGTAACTGCATGGCAGCCTGGGCAGTGCACTGCAGTAACCGCGTGGCAGCGTGGGAATTGCGTGGCAGTAACTGCATAGCAGTGCGGGCAGTGCACTGCAGTAACTGCATGACAGCGCGGGAATTGGGTGGCGGTAACTGCATGGCAGCGCGGGCAGTGCACTGCAGTAACTGCATGGCAGCGCGGGCATTGGGTGGCAGTAACTGCATGGCAGCGCAGGCAGTGCACTGCAGTAACTGCATGGCAGCGTGGGAATTGCGTGGCAGTAACTGCATGGCAGCGTGGGCAGTGCACTGCAGTAACTGCATGGCAGCGTGGGCAGTGCACTGCAGTAACCGCGTGGCAGCGTGGGAATTGCGTGGCAGTAACTGCATGGCAGCGCGGGCAGTGCACTGCAGTAGCTGCATGGCAGCGCGGGAATTGGGTGGCAGTAACAGCATGGCAGCACGGGCAGTGCACTGCAGTAACCGCATGGCAGCGCGGGCAGTGCACTGCAGTAACTGCATGACAGCGCGGGCATTGGGTGGCAGTAACCGCATGGCAGCGCGGGCAGTGCACTGCAGTAACCGCATGGCAGCGCGGGCAGTGCACTGCAGTAGCTGCATGGCAGCGCGGGAATTGGGTGGCAGTAACAGCATGGCAGCGCGGGCAGTGCACTGCAGTAACCGCATGGCAGCGCGGGCAGTGCACTGCAGGCCACTGCACGACACCCCGGGCCATGGCGGCGGGGTTGGGGGGGCCGCAGCCGTTGCCCAGCCCAGGCCGTGCCCCGGTCCCCGTGTGTCCCCCCCGGGCCCTGCCGGTCCCGCCCCCGCCCCGCCCCGCCCCGCCCCGTCCCGCGATGGCGGCGGCGGCGCAGGCCCGGGTGCAGGCGGCGGTGGAGGGCGCGGTGCAGGCGCTGGAGCGGGACCGCATCCGCGCCATGCAGGTACCGGGCGAGGGGGGGGGCCACGGGGCCGGGGTGGGGGGGGCACGGGGCGGGGCCCAGCGGCCGCCCCCTCCCCCCCCCCCATCCCCGCAACTCGGGACCCACCGCCCCCCCCCCCACCCCGGCAGCGCGCGCCCGCCGGGCCCCACGTGCGCGCGGCGCTGGGACCTGCCCCCCCCCGCCCCGGTCCCGCGCGAGACCGCGGCCCCCCCCCGCGCCCCTGCGGAACCCCCCGGGCCCTCAGACACCCCCCGTCCGTGTCCTCAGAACCCCCCCGTGGCCTGCGACCCCCCCGTGGCCTGTGCCCCCCCCATGGCCTGTGTCCCCCCATGGCCCGAGACCCCCTGCAATGGCCTGTGTCCCCCCATGGCCTGCACACACCCCCCGCCCCGTGCCCTCAGACCCCCCCGCCATGGCCTGTGCCCCCCCCATGGCCTGTGTCCCTCCATGGTCTGAGACCCCCCCCCCCATGGCCTGTGCCCCCCCCATGGCCTGTGTCCCCCCATGGCCCGAGACCCCCCGCCATGGCCTGTGCCCCCCCCATGGCCTGTGTCCCTCCATGGTCTGAGACCCCCCGCCATGGCCTGTGTCCCCCTCATGGCCTGCACACACACACCCCCCGCCATGGCCTGAGACCCCCCGCCATGGCCTGTGCCCCCCCCATGGCCTGCACAGACCCCTCCCCATGCCCTGAGACCCCCCCCCCTCCATGGCCTGTGTCCCCCCATAGCCTGAGACCCCCCCCATGGCCTGTGCCCCCCCCCATGGCGTGCGCACACACACCCCCCTGTGCCCTCAGACACCCCCCCCATGGCCTGTGCCCCCCCATAGCCTGAGACCCCCCCATGGCCTGCGCCCCCCCAGTGCATACTCTGTGCCCCCCATTCCCTGTGTCCCCCCCCATGTTCCCTGTGCCCCCATTGCCTTGTGTGACCCCGTGCCCTGTGCCCCCCCCCGCCACTGCACAACCTGTGCCCCCCCCCATATTCCCTGTGTCCCCCCCAGTGCATACCCTGTGCCCCCCCATGCCCCGTCCCCCCCATATTCCCTGGGCCCCCCATTCCCTGGACCCCCCCCCATGCCCTGGGCCCCCCCATATGCCCTGTCTCCCCCCCCATTCCCTGTGCCCCCCCATTGCATTCCCTGTGCCCCCCCATGCTCTGTGTCCCCCCCTATTAGCTGGGCCCCCCATTGTCCTGGCCGCCCCCCATGTTCCCTGTCCCCCCCATATTCCCTGTGCCCTCCTGTGCCCCCCCCATGCCCCGTCCCCCCCATATTCCCCGTGCCTCCCCCATTCCCTGTCCCCCCCATATTCCCTGTGCCCCCCCATTCCCTGTGCCCCCCCATGCTCTGTACCCCCATATTCCCTGTGCCCCCCCATTGCCCTGTGCCCCCCTAGTGCATGCCCCATCCCCCCCATACCCTGTGTCCCCCCATATTCCCTGTGCCCCCCCATATTCCCCGTGCCCCCCCATTCCTTTTGCCCCCCCATATTTCCTGTGCCCCCATTCCCTTTGCCCCCCATATTCCCTGTGCCCCCCCATATTCCCTGTGCCCCCCATTCCCTTTGCCCCCCATATTCCCTGTGCCCCCCCCATATTCCTTGTGCCCCCCCATTCCCTGTGCCCTCCCATGCTCTGTCCCCCCATATTCCCTGTGCCCCCCCATATTCCCCGTGCCCCCCATTCCCTTTGCCCCCCATATTCCCTGTGCCCCCCCATATTCCTTGTGCCCCCCCATTCCCTGTGCCCTCCCATGCTCTGTCCCCCCCATATTCCCTGTGCCCCCCCATTGCCCTGTGTCCTCCCCATATTCCCTTTGTCCCCCCATATTCCCTTTGTCCCCCCATATTCCCTGTGTCCCCCCATATTTCCTGTGCCTTCCCCCCATTCCCTGTGCCCCCCATTCCCTGTGCCCCCCCATATTCCCCGTGCTCCCCATTCCCTTTGCCCCCCATATTCCCTGTGCCCCCCCATATTCCCCGTGCCCCCCATTCCCTTTGTCCCCCCATATTCCCCGTGCCCCCCTATATTCCCCGTGCCCCCCATTCCCTTTGCCCCCCATATTCCCCCTGCCCCCCCATATTCCCCGTGCCCCCCATATTCACTGTGCCCCCCCATATTCCCCGTGCCCCCCATTCCCTTTGCCCCCCCATATTCCCCGCGCCCCCCCCATTCCCTGTGCCCCCCTCCCCACCAGTGCATACCCCATGCCCCCCCACGTTGCCCCCCCCCCAGCGCATACCCCATGCCCGCCCCCCCCCCCCCCCCCCGCCCCAGCCTCGCTGCGCAGCCGCCCCCTCTCAGGCTGCTCCCCCAACCTCCGAGGGGCGCTGGGTGCCGGTGGGTGCCCCCCCCCCCCCCATTAACACCCCCCCCCCAAACAGGGCGCCATGTTCCGGTGCAGCGCCCGCTGCTGCGAGGACGGGGCGGCCTCCATGCAGGAGGTGCAGCGCTGCCTGGAGCGTTGCCACGCGCCGCTGGCCCGCGCCCAGGCCCTCGTCACCGCCGAGCTGGAGCGCTTCCAGGTGACGCCGCGGGGACGCGGTGAGGTGGGGGGGACACACACGACACCCCGTGATGCCCCAACCCCTTGACACACACACCTTCCGCCCCCCCAAAATCCCCGCAGGACCGCCTGAGCCGCTGCACGCTGCACTGCAACGACGAGGCGACGGACGCGCTGGCGGCGGGGGCCGCCGAAGGGCGGGTGCGGGGCCAGCTGGAAGCCTGCCTGGCCACCTGCGGGGACGACCACCTCCGCCTGGTGCCCGCCATGGCCAAGAAGATGGAGGACGGGCTGGCCGCCCTCCAGCAGTAGTTGGGGGGGCGCCGGGGTTTGGGGGGGGAATGGGGACACACGCTCCCCCCCCCCCTTCCCCCCCGCCTCCCCACACCACTCGCGACGCGCTCATTAAAGGCGAGGTGCCACGCTGCCGTCGCCTGCGGGTGCTGCAGGGGGCAGGGGGGGTGTGGGGGGTGATCTATGGGGCGATGGATGTGGCTATGTAGGGGGTGATGTATGGGGCGATGTAGGGGGTGATGTATGGGGCGATGTAGGGGTGACGTATGGGGCGATGTACATGGCTATGTAGGGGGTGATGTATGGGGCGATGTAGGGGGTAATGTATGGGGCGATGTAGGGGGTGATGTATGGGGCGATGTACATGGCTATGTAGGGGGTGATCTATGGGGCGATGTAGGGGTGACGTATGGGGCGATGTACATGGCTATGTAGGGGGTGATCTATGGGGCGATGTAGGGGTGACGTATGGGGCGATGTACATGGCTATGTCGGGGGTGATACATGGGGCGATGCTTGGGGTGATGCATGGGGAGATGGGGGGGGATCTATGGGGCTGCGTAGGGGGTGATGCACAGGGCAGTGCTTGGGGTGATGGCTGGGGAGACGTAGAGGGGGATGTGTGTAATCTATGGGGTGATGTGTGGGGCAAGGTGTAGGGAGATGTAGGGGGTGATACACGGGGCGATGCTTGAGGTGATGTATGGGGAGATGTGGGGGGAATCTATGGGGCGATGTATAGGGCTATGTAGGGGGTGATATACAGGGCGGTGCTTGGGGTGATGTATGGGGGGATCTATGGGGCGATATAGGGGTGATCTACGTGGCGATGTATGGGGTGATGTATAGGGAGATGGGGGATCTGTGGGGCAATGTATGGGGCGAGGTATGGGGAGGTGTAGGGGATGATCTATGGGGCGATGTATGGGGCTGTGTAGGGGGTCATGGATGGGGTGATATACAGGGCAGTGCTTGGGGTGATGTATGGGGAGAGGTAGGGGGGGATCTATGGGGCGACGTACAGGGCTGTGTGATGTATGGGGTGGTATATGGGGCGATGCTCGATGGGGCAAGGTATGGGAAGATGTAGGGGGTGATGTATGTAATCTGTGGGGTGAGGTATGGGGTAATGTATGGGGCAATGTACAGGGCTTCATATGGGGTGATGTAGGGGGTGATGTATGGGGCATGTACAAGGCGATGTATGGGCAGGTGTAGGGGGCGATGTAGGAGGTGATGTATGTGATCTATAGGGCGATGTACCGGGCAATGTATGGGGTGGGCTTTCTATGGGGTGATGCGTGGGGCGATGCTGGTGGGGCGAGCCCGGTGCGGGGCGCTGCAGAGGGCGCGTGGGAGGTGGGGGGGGCCGGCCCCTGCCCACGGGCCGTGTGTTGGGGCGACGACGTGTGCGAGATGTGGGGCGCCCCCCATGCGCAGGGAGGCGCCGTGGGGCCGTACCGCCGCGTGTAGCCCCGCGCCGCTTCTCGGGGAATTACGGTACCGCCCCCCCCCCCCCCCCCCCCCCCCCCCCCCCCCCCAGCCCGGCGCGGCGCTGATTGGCTGCCGGGGATGGTGGGCGCAAGGGGCGCCGGGAAGGGGAGTGAGGCGGGGGGGGCGGAGGGGGGAGCGTGGCTCCTATTGGCTGGCGGCGAGGGGGCGCGGTGACGTAGTGGCGCGGCGCGAGCGGCGGCGTGAGGGGGTCGAGGAGACGCCATGAGCAAAGCGCACCCGCCCGAGCTGAAGAAGTGAGGCCGCGGCGGGGACGGGGCCGCCGCCGGGGACGGGAAGGGGGGGAGGTGCTGGGACGGGCTGGGGGGGGACCGGGGGAAACCCGGGGAAACCCACCGCCCGGGCCCGCCATCCCCCACCGGCCGCCGGTGTCCCGGCGTGCACCGCGGGCGGCGCGGTGTCATGGCGGCGGGGAGGGTGGGTGGGTGGGTGTATGTGTGTGATGGGGGCTCTGCTGCTTCCCCGCCCCGTGCTGACCCGCCGCCGCTATCTCTCGTTGCAGGTTCATGGACAAGAAGCTGTCGTGTGAGTGCCGCCCGCCCGCCGCTCAGCCTGAGTGGGCTTTGAGGCGGGGAGACACCCCCCCACCACCACCCCGCGGCCTCCCCTTCCCCTTTACACCCCCGCCCCGCGCCGCCTTGCCTTTAGCCCTCCCGCCGCCCCCGCTTTATCCGTCGTCTCCCCTTCCCCTTTATCCCCCACCACCGTCTCCCCTTCTCTCACCCCCCAATTTACGCCCCTGCCGCCTCCCGTTCCCCTTTTGTCACCTCCCTTTACCCACCCCCGCTGTCTCCCCTTCTCCTTTAAACCTCCCCTTTACCTCCCCGCCACCTCCCCTTCCCGTTTTCTCATCCCCCCTTTACCCCGGCCGTCTCCCCTTCCCCCACCTTTACCCCCCCCCCCCCGCCATCTGCACTTCTCCCACCCCCTGGCCTCCCCTTTACCCCCCCCCCATCTCCCCTTCCTTCTCTCAACCCCCCCTTTACTCCCACCGTCTCCCCTTCTCTCACCCCCCGCTTTACTCCCACTGTCTCTCCTTCCCCTTTTCTCACCCCCCCTTTACCCCCCCCCCCCATCTCCCCTTCTCTCACCCCCTCTTTACCTCCCCGCCACCTCCCCTTCCCTTTTACGCCCCCCACCCCCCTTGCTGCCCCCTGCACTTCCCTCTGCCCCTTCTTTTTTCACCGCCTCCTCTTCCCCCGCTGCCCCGGGGGGTGCCGGCTGCCTGGGCTCATCCTTCTGCTTGGTGGGGACCAGAGCACCAAGAGCAGGCCCTGATGAATTCAGGCTCTAAAAGCCATTAATTAGATCAATTTTAATTTAATAATTGCTTTCTTAAACCTTTAGAACAGCCTTAATAGACTCATGGAATGGTTTGGGTTGGAAGGGACCTCAAAGCCCAACCAGTCCCCCCCCACCCTTCGCAGGGACACGTCCCACCAGCCCAGGCTGCTCCAAGCCCCGTCCAACCTGGCCTTGAACACCTCAAACCCTTCCCAGCCCTTAGGATGTGATGCTCTAATTGCTCCCAATTAACAAAAGATCCCTGTGTCCCCACTTATTATCAAAGCCGCGGTCCGGGCAAGGAAAAAGGGGTCTGCGATTCCGTTCGTAAAAGGTTTTTGCCTTTCTTGCAGTGAAGTTAAACGGCGGCCGCCACGTCCAGGGCATCCTGCGGGGCTTTGATCCCTTCATGAACCTCGTCATCGATGAGTGCGTGGAGATGGCGCCCGGCGGGCAGCAGAACAACATCGGCATGGTGGTGAGTGCCGCCTGCCGTGCCAGACCACGTTAATTTAAATAAATAAATGCCTTTTAACAACACGGAACAACCCGTGGGGTTTAAGGGCTAAAATCGGTCCCTCTGTGTCTTTGCGAGGGGGAGTTAATGTCACTTTTTGGCGCAGCAAAAGCGAGACTGTTGTTTTTTATGTGTTTATGTCCTTAAAAAACTGACACCAGCTTTTTTAAGGCCATAACGCCGGGGGCGGGGGGGGGAACACACGCACGCTGGCGGTAACTATGTGCTGCTCTTCACTTTCACTTTTCAGGTCATCCGAGGAAACAGCATCATTATGCTGGAAGCCTTGGAACGAGTATAACCCCAGAGAACCCCCCTCGTTACCGGCCCTGACGAACCCCATCCCACCCTTCATTTACTCCTTGAATCCACCCCGAAGTATCCCCGAGTGTAAACTTATATTGTTTTGGGTTTGTTTTTATTCTTTTCTTTTTTCTTAAATAAATTTTGTAATGGTTGATTTCACTTGTGTCACTCCTTGAGTTTTTTGGGGGCGGTTGGTTGTTAATTACGCTCCCGACAGCTTTAAAACTCCCCCGGGGGCCTCTCAGGAGGCTTAATTTGTTGAAGCGGGTGCTAAATTAGCGCTAATTTGGGTGGTTTTTTCCCTTAAACACCTCATAAAGAACGAGCTACTGAGCTGCGTTGTGGTGTTTTGATGGTTATTTGTTATTAATTGTCGAGAAAATGGTAAAACTCCCCTCTGAAGAGCGAGGAAGGGTAATTTTGCCCAGCTGGGCTGCCTGAAATGAGGAATTTTTTTAGGAAATAATGATTTTATTTTTTTTTTAACTCTTATTTCCGCATCTGGCGCGGGAAAGCGTGCGGGGGGCTGGACAGGCTGGATGCGGCTTTGGGATTTTTCTCCAAAGCGGGAGCTTGGTAGAAATTGGCCGTTTCGGTTCGCTTTTTTTGAGGCAAACTCCCTTATTGACGGGGACGGTCGCGTTTGTCACCGGGTTTTTAATCTAAAGAGGCACCGGTAAGGATCCCAAAACCGGGAAAAAGCGAGTTTTGGGACAGAGCTAAAACGTTGGGGTTTTTTGGTTTTTTTTGGTTTTTTTTTTTTAAGAAAATGTGATTATCGCTCCCTGCGAGCGATGCCTGCGGCAGTGCCAAGCCTCGGTCAGCCGCCGGGGAGCACAAATCCGGAGCTCTTTGGATTTTCTGCGAGGATAACGCAGATTCTAAGTACAATAACACCTTTTTTTGGGTTTTTTGGTTTGTTTTTTTTTTTTTAGCTTTTCTTGCTGTTGTGGCGCAGCGAGGCCACGGCTGGACACAAGCCCAGCGGGAGGGTTGGGCCCCGGCTGCAAATAACAACCATCGTCCACCAGCTTATTTTCCAACCACTGTGTTAATTTTATTATTATTAAACCTTAATTTTTATCTTCGGACAGGGTTGAGGTATTGCAGCGGCATTAGATACAGTCAAGGGACGCAGTATTTTCCTGAAAAGGGATTTTTCCCTACCCAAAACTAGGGGCTGCCCCGCTGTGGGGTCAGGGCGTTTAAATTATTAGTGTTTCTAGCAGTGGTTTTGCTTATTTACCACCCGTTTTGGCAACTCCAGTGCTCCCAGTTCCACCCAAACCGTAAACTCCAGTACTCATTCTGGAAGCAAATTAAGGCGGCAGCCCCGATTTCCACGGCACCGATCCCACCCTGAGGAATAACTACTCGATAAATCCTATGGAAAAGGGCTAAGGCAGAGATTTACAATCAATAAATTGATTTTTTTCTTTTTTTTTTCCCCCCCCTTGCCTGAGACGCGCCCAGTGAGGGAAGGCGATGCGCAGGGGTTAATCACAGTGACGCGGATCCTGAGTTTGGCAGAGTCCCGACCCCGGAGGGCGTCAATACGGCATTTAAAATATCTTTTTTAATCTCCGATTAGGGACAGGTGGAGGAATTTGACGGAAGAGTTTGCTCGAGGAAGGCCCAGCTCGCTTGGGAAAGCTTCCTCGGCTGGGTGTCCCCTTGTGGGGGGCGAAACGGTTCCTCGTTCGTTAGCTTTAATTACGGCGCTCTCCGCCGAGCTCAGAGCTCGGTTTTCAGCTTCTCGTGCAAATCCTCCTGGTCGATGCTGTCGGCGTTGCCGTGCCAGCGGTGGTAGGCGAGCAGGGCGGCGTTCTTGGCGGCGATGGCGCTCATCTCCATGGCGCTGGCGGCTCGCTCCAGCCCGTTCAGGTAGTAGAGGTTGTCGTGGAGGACGACGGGAGGACATTTCTCCGGGGGGCTGTAGCGGGGGTACGCCAACCACTTCTTCGCTTTGACGGAGTCGTAGGAGGAGAAAAGCAAATCCAGCTGCTCTTTGGTCAGCACCTCCTTCGAAAACACCTTCCAGACGGCCGACGGCGAGGGCGACGTGCCGTCGGCGCCGCCGCCTTCCACCGGAGACACCACCCCCAGGCTGTTGATGAAGAGTTTGGGGTTCTCCGTGGTGAAAATAGCGCCCAGGTGAAAAGCGGACGGGTCCCGGTAACCGAAGAAAGAGGCGTTTAATCGGCCGTGGACGAAGGTGGCGACGGTCTGGTGGTAGGGATTGGGGAAGTCCGGGATGGGAGGGTGGAAGTTTTTGAAGGCGATGTTGGCCATTTGGCGGCCCAGCGGAGCCGCGATGAGGACGATGTCGTAGGTCTCCCCCGTCAGCCCCGACGTGGTGTTGTAGGTGACGTGGTAGAGCTTCACCGGGTCCCCTGGGGGGAGAAGAGCGGGAGGAGAGCTCGGTTATCCCCCTCCTTTGTCCCGCGGAGAAACGCCAAGCTTCGAAAATAGCTGTTTTGGCGAATTGCCGCCAGCTGAAGTAGCTTTAGAAACTGGTCGCAGCTTATCGGCGGGAGGGCTGCGACTGGGGGCTTTGAGCGCGGCCCCGTTTTCATCTCAAACGACGGCGGGATCTCTGCCGAGCGGTGACGGAGCCCGCCGTTGGACGAGCAGGACGCCGGAACGCGCCCTTTGCCCTCCCCACCCGAGGGAAAGCGAAACCCCCAACTCACCGGCGGGGCCGGGTCTGGTTTTGGGCTCGATTGACAAAACCGTGCCAGGGATGACGTCGGCTTTGGCGGCGTAGAGAAGGCCGGTGCAGACGAGTTTGTTCCCCCCTTTTACCGACCAAAGACCCGATTCCACCCCTGCCAGGGAAACAGCGCCTACGAGGAAACCGCCGTTATCAGAGCGGCTCATCCGGCGTCGTTCCGCAGGGGAGCGTTTTCAGGGAAAGCGGAGAATTTGGGGGGGGGAATGGGGAGGTTCATGGAGAAAACGCTCACCTACGAAGCTGTTGATGTTGACCCCTTGCCCGTAATTGACTCTCATGGCCGGACAAACCACCTCGTTGATGAATTTCTGGGAGAAGCCGGCTCTCTGCATGGCCTCGTCGATGGTTTGGTTGAGCATGCGGGTGAAGTCGGTCCCTCCCAGGGCGTGAAGCAGGCGCTCGTTACTGCTGAAGGCGTAGTCGTGCGTCTGGTAGCGATAGATCCTTTAACACGGAGACGAGAAATTAGCGTTCGCCTGCCGTTAATTATCTCTGTCGCCCTCGGAAGGCACGGAGGGTCTCGCAGCGCGCGCGGCTCCCCGGAGCCCTGTCTGGGAGCAGCGGGGACCGAGTGGTACTTGACTGAGGAAATCTGGACCTTCGTTATTCATTTAGCGTTCTTTCCTAATGAAAGCACTTTGTGCAGGGTTACGAACCAAATTCCCTTTAGCACCGCTGCCAAACCGATGGCCTGTATCAGGGACGGTGTGGCCAGCAGGCCTGGGGCATTGACCGTCCCCCCGTACGCGGCACCGGTGAGGCCCCACCTCGAACAGTGTGTTCATTTTGGGGCCCCTCACTCCAAGAAGGACCTCGAGGGGCTGGAGCGTGTCCAGAGAAGGGCAACGGAGCTGGTGAGGGCTCTGGAGCATGAGTCCGGTGAGGAGCGGCTGAGGGAGCTGGGGGTGTTCAGCCTGGAGAAGAGGAGGCTGAGGGGAGACCTTCTCGCTCTCCACAGCTCCCTGAAAGGAGGGGGTAGCCAGGGGGGGTCGGTCTCTTCTCCCAAGGAACAGGCGATGGGACAAGAGGAAACGGCCTCCAGTTGCACGAGGAGACGTTTAGGATGGATATTGGGGAAAATTTCTTTGCGGAAAGGGTTGTCAAGCATTGGAAGAGGCTGCCCAGGGCAGTGGTGGAGTCGCCATCCCTGGAGGGACTTAAAAGCCGGGCAGACGCGGTGCTGAGGGACGTGGGGTGGTGGGGGTTTGAGCGGTGTTGGGTTGATGGTTGGGCTCGATGATCATGGAATGGTTTGGGTTGGAAGGAACCTTAAAGTCCACCCAGTGGCACCCCCTGCCCTGGGCAGGGACACCTCCCACCAGCCCAGGTTGCTCCAAGCCCCGGCCAACCTGACCTTGAACCCCTCCAGGGATGGGGCAGCCACAGCTTCTCTGGGCAACCTGGGCCAGGGGCTCACCCCCCTCACAGCAAACGATTCCTTCCCGAGATCTCATCTCAATCTCCCCTCTTTTGGTTTAAAACCGTTCCCCCTCGTCCCATGGCTCCCCTCCCTGCTCCAGAGTCCCTCCCCAGCTTTCCCGTAGGCCCCCCTCCTCATCTGAAAGCTCTTTCCCACCCTAAACAATTCGATGACGTCCCACATCTAACGCGCGCTTCCACCGCTGCGACGGCGGTACCCGTCTGAAGATGACGGCACTTATCTCAGTCTTTTCCCTTCGGAAAAAAATTGGGGGTAGGCAGGGGAGACGGACACAACCAGGGACTCCTTTCTCAAGGAGATGATTTCACCGATTTTTTTTTTTCTTTTTTTTTTTCTCTTCTTTTTCCCTCCCCCCCCTCCCGCCGTACGTACCGCATGAACTTCTCCAGGACGTCTTCCACCCACATGGCCATGCGCAGGGGGTTGAGGCCGTAGCGCCAGAGGAGCTTGAGGAGGTTGAGGAGGTACCAGCCGCTCTCTTCGAACACCAGCTCTTCCCCGTTATAGATGCCCGCCAGGCCGCCCTGTGCCGGGGCCGCCGCCAGGCCTCCAGGGACCAGGGAGAGGGGGGTGGGGGGCGAAAAAGAAAAAGAAAAAAAAAAGGTAATTTAAGGAAAAGTAGAGCTTTTGTGGAGCTAAACTATATTATAGCTGGAGTTCGATAAGGGCGTTGATAAGGGCGAGCAATTAAAGGTGGGAACCGCAGGACATGAGCTCTTGGGCGGGAGCCAGGGCGTTATTGACGGCGACTTCTGGACCCTTATGATGGGATTAACGCAGCTCCCATGGCGGGGGGGGGCGGGGGGGGGGTGGGGGGGTGTGCGGGGGGGGGGTCCCGTTTCCATCGGGACGGGGGTCTCCTTTTCCCCAGGGGGTTGGGGTACTGCAGGGGGGGGACTGGGGAAGGGTATAGGGGGGATATTGGGGAAGGATGGGGGGGATATTGGGGGGGGGGGATATTGGGGAAGGGGATATTGGGGAAGGATATTGGAGGGGGGCAATATTGGGGGGGAGATGTTGGGGGAGGATGTGGGGGGAGGAAGGGGGGCAAAAGGGGAGCAATCAAGGCTTGCTCTTGATGGGGGGAGGATATCGGGGGAGGATATGCGGGAGGATATTGGGGGGGGCGGTATTGGTGGGGGATGTCAGGGAAGGATGTGGGGGGGTGTTGGGGGGATATGGGGGGAGGAAGGGGGGCGAAAATGGGGCAAAATGGCTTGTTCTCGATGGGGGAGGATATTGGAGGGGGAGCGATATTGGGGGGGATGTCGGGGAAGGATGTGGGGGGGGGTGCTGGGGGGGATATGGGGGGGCCGAAGGGGGGCAATCAAGGCTTGTTTTTGATGGGGGGAGGATATTGGGGGAGAATATGGGGGGGGAATATCGGGGGAGGAAGGGGGACAGCTTGGGGTTCTTGCTGGGGATGTCCATCATCCCCCCCCCCCCGAGCCAGAGAGCTGGAGCCAGAGCATCCCGGGGGGGGGGGAGGGGGGGGAGAGTTGTATGATTTTGGGAGGGGGGGTGTGTGATTTTGGGGGTAGGGATTCCTTTGGGGGTCGGAGAGGAGTTTGCGTGTGATTTTTTTGTACGGGGGGGGGGGGGGGGCGGGATGGCGGGGGTTGTGTGTGTGATTTTGGGGATGGGGGGGGATGCCGGGGGTGTGTGTGTGTGTGTGATTTTTTTTTTTTTTTTTTTTTGTAGGGGGTGGGGGGATGGCAGGGGTTGCGTGTGTGATTTTGGGGGCGGGGGGGTGGTGGTTCCCCACTCACCCAGTTCCGGTGGAGGACGGACCCCCCCGCCTCGTAGCCGGCCCCCTCCACCTCCAGCGTGGCCAGCCGCCCCCCCACCGCCGCCTTCTCCACCACCTCCAGCCGCACGCTCCTCCCGAACTTCTGCCGCAGGAAATAGGCGGCCGCCGCCCCCCCCAGCCCGCCCCCCACCACGGCTGGGGAACGGTAACCCTCCATCAGAGACCCCCCCCCCGCCTTCACAGACACCCCCTCCCCTCACAGAACCCCCCCCCCCCAGCCACCCCACACACAGCCCCCCCCAGACACCTTCCCATTCACCCAGCCCCCCCACCCACACATCCTGCCCCCCCAGACACCCCCCTAGCTCCCCCCCTTCACAGACACCCCCCCACACCCCCTCCCATTCACACAGTCCCCCCTCCCCCAGACACCCCCCCACCCCTTCCCATTCACACAGACAGCCCCCCCTCCCATTCATACAGGCCCCCCCATTCATACGGGCCCCCCCAGACACTCTCCCGTTCCCACAGGCCCCCCACACAGCCCCCCTCCCATTCATACAGCCCCCTCCCCAGTCCCCCCCAAACACCCTCTCATTCACGCAGACACCCCCCGTCACAGCCCCCCCCAGACACCCCCCTCACCCCCTCCCATTCACACAGACCCCCCCCTCACAATCCCTCCCATTCACAAAGACCGCCCCCCTCCCATTGACACAGCCCCCGTCCCATTCACACAGACCCCCCCTCACCCCCTCCCATTCACACAGACCGCCCCCCTCCCTCATAGCCCCCCTCCCATTGACACAGCCCCCCTCCCATTCACACAGACACCCACCCACCCACGGCCCCCCCCAGACACCATACACACACACACACACCCACGCAGCCCCCCCCCCGACACTCTCCCATTCACACAGACAGACCCCCCTCCATTCACAACCCCACCCCACTTCTTCACAGGCCCCCACCCCACGCCATACCGATCCTGGCGGGGCCATCGCGGCGCGCCCGGCGGCCCGGGACGGCGGGGCAGAGCGCGGCGAGGAGCAGGAGGAGGCGGAGGGCCGGCATGGCGGCGGCGGCAGCGGCGGGGCGGGCGGGGCCGTGCCGGCGGCTGCTTCCCGTCGATACAGAGGCCGGAGGGAGCCGGACCGGGGCAGGGCCATAGCGGCGGGCGGCAAAACCAAAACCAACAGCGCCGCTGGTGTAGTGGTATCATGCAAGATTCCCATTCTTGCGACCCGGGTTCGATTCCCGGGCGGCGCACCTCGGTTTTTGAACCCTTTTTCATTCTTTTTTTGTTTGTTTTTGTTTTTATTTTTATTTTTACTTTTTGTTTTTGTTTTTATTTTTATTTCTTGTTTTTATTTTTATTTCTTGTTTTTATTTTTTATTTTTACTTTTTGTTTTTGTTTTTATTTTTATTTCTTGTTTTTATTTTTTATTTTTATTTTTTTTATTTATTTTTATTTTTTATTTCAATATATTTATATTTTTATTTTTATTTACATCATTTTTTATTTTTTATTTCTATATTTTATTTCTATAGTTCTTACTTTTTATTTTTTTAATTTCTATATTTTATTTCTATAGTTCTTACTTTTTATTTTTTTAATTTCTATATTTTATTTCTATAGTTCTTACTTTTTATTTTTTATTTTCTATATTTTTATTTCTATCATTTCTGGTTTTGATTTTTTGTTATTTTTATTTTTAGTTTTTTTTATTATTATTTTAATTTTTTTATTATTATTTTTTCATCCTTATTTCTCTTCTTTTCCCGCCCCGCTCCCGGGACTCACCGGACGAAGCCTCGGCGGTTCCCGGGCCGTGGCGAGGCGCATGCGCAGCCCTCCCCCCCTCCCCCACCCCCCCTTCCCGCTTCCCCGCGGCGCATGCGCGTTACCGCCCC
Source organism: Chroicocephalus ridibundus (assembly GCF_963924245.1). Classification (NCBI taxonomy): domain Eukaryota; kingdom Metazoa; phylum Chordata; class Aves; order Charadriiformes; family Laridae; genus Chroicocephalus; species Chroicocephalus ridibundus. Next base: position 2,156,474 of record NC_086306.1, on the reverse strand, counting down.
CTGCCGGGCGGCCGGGCCCCTTCGCCCGCCGGCCGCCATCTTGCGAGGAACGCCGGGCTCATTGTCCGCCGCTGGGGCTCGGCGGGGCCGGCGCCGCTCGGGCTGCCCGGGCGCTGACGGGGTCGGCGGGGGCCGGCTGGTTCGGCCTGAAGCAGCCGGGGCTGGGTCGGTGGGCGGCGGCGGCAACCATGGAGGATGAAATGCCCAAGACCCTGTGAGTGGGGAGGGGGCGACACCGCCTATTGTTCCCGGCTCCGCGGGGAGGGGCGGCCCGGGCTCCCCTCACGCATCGGCCCCTCAGGCCCGGGCGGCGCGATCGGGCCCTCCGCGACGGGCAACGGCCCCTCAGCCGCCTTCAGTGCCCAGGGGGGACGGCTCCCCGCCGCCGCCGGGCACCCGGCTCCCCTCAGGGCGGGCCGGCCCCGGTAGAGCCCCCGACCGGGGCCGGCCCCGGCCCCTCCGCCCCTGCCCCGCCATTCGTGTCCCGTCCCTCGCTTCCCAGAGCTGTTCGCCGGCTTCCTCCCCTCACCCCCGGCCTTTATCCCTCTCCGCCTCACATTTGGAGGGGCTGGGGAGATGTACACCCCCACTCGGTACTTTCTCCATGTACGTTTTTGGCTGAATTTTGCCGTTTCTGGGTTATATTAGCCCCCGGGGGGGGGGGGGGCTGCCCTGGGCAAACAGCCGGATCCCCGCTGCCACGTTCAACAACTTGATGGAAATAAACGGGGGGGGTTGCCCCTGAAATCGGCGCTTGTCCAAGTGTTTAAAGCACGCTGCGAGCCTGGTCTTTTCCCCCCCGCCCCAACCCCGGGAACTCATCGTAGCTGTAGGGCAGCTCCTGGCCTTGTGAAAATCATCAGTGGGGTGCTTTTAATTACAAGCCGCCTTCCTGGCGGTGTTGGGCCGCTGACACCCGCCGCTGTCAAGAGGCTTTCGGACTTTTCGGCCGTCGCTCCTGCGGCCGGCTCGTGTTTGGAAGAGCCTCCCGCGCCCGTCCTGTTCGCGTCCTTCTCTCCAGGAGTGGGCTTTTTCCCCTGGTTTAGATGAGGGATAACGGCAGGCTCCCGTCTCTCTTTTTTCTCCTCTGCGTAAGCTTTCATCGCTCGTTTTCGGCGCGGGAAGATACGAGGGGGAAACTTTCCAAGGCGAGGGGGGAAGGTTTTGCCCTGGGACGGTGGCTGCGCCTACCCCCAGGGCTGAGAAATGAGTTGCCCGAGTGCAGGAAAACAAGACTTTTTACGTGACTTTCGCCAGCTCCTCCGGGCCAGGCTTTCTTTAGTGGTAAACACTCTGCCTCCCTGTGCATACGATCCCCTTGTCTTTTCTCGGACGTGCATTTTTGGAACTATTCTTGGCGTCTGCAAACACGGGTCAGCCCTCTTGGCGTATTCCTGCGTTGTTTGTTTAGAAAAAAAAAAAAATGTTTTTGCCCCCGTCCCAGTGAAATTGTTGTCTGGAGGCTAGTGGTCTGGGCAGCAGACGGGGGGTGGTGGTGGTGGTGGTGCGTGTGCTCCAGGGCACGAATTACCTGGCCTCGAGCACGTGCGGCTCGTTGCACGAACGCGGCCGGGTTTTTCCGAGCCTTGAGCAACCGTATTTCTCCGGATCGCTCCCGAGCGCCTTTCTCAAAAGTCAGAGGGAGGATTGGGACGCGCTGAATTTCACAGGCGGGAGTTTAGAACGAGCGGCTTGAGGGAAGAAAAAAGCAGCTCGGAGTCAGCTCTTTCTGGCTGGGGTCTGAAGTGTGTGTTAAATATCGGGTGGCGTGAGGATATTTGGGTCTCTGATGGGGAAAGGCTGAGGGATTTGGGGCCTTTTAGTCTGGAAAAAAGCCGACTGAGGGGGGATCTTATCAACGCTGATCAATACTCCAAGGGGGGGTGTCAGGAGGACGGGGCCAGGCTCTTCTCAGTGGTGCCCAGGGACAGGACAAGGGGTAATGGATACAAACTGGACCACGGGAAGTTCCATCTCAAGACGAGGAGGAACTTCTTTGCTGTGAGGGTGGCAGAGCCCTGGCACAGGCTGCCCAGAGAGGTGGGGGAGTCTCCGTCTCTGGAGACATCCCAACCCCGCCTGGAGGCGTCCCTGTGCCACCTGCTCTGGGTGACCCTGCTCTGGCCGGGGGTGGGACGGGGTGATCTCCAGAGGTCCCTTCCCACCCTATGATTCTGTGATTTCTGTAGAAATCCCCTTCTGCGGATACCCCCTCTGGATGGGGCTGACGGTGCTCCCTCCCCTCGGCTGCGCTGTCTTGCCACGGCGTCAGGGGCCACCAAAGCGGCCTCCACCCCACGTGCCTCGTTCTTTAGTTCACGTTTCAGTTGGTTTTCTTTCCACAGATTCCAGGTGATGTTGGGAGCGACTTCTCGGTTTTGCAGTTTCCGCCCGAGCTGTTTTTTAGAAGTGGGGGTCGTTGGAGCCTTTGGAGGCGCGTTGGGAGCTGCGTTCCTGACGTAAATGATTTCCTGGACAGGCAGCTCAGTTTCCCGTGGCCAGTTGCCTTCCTTGAAAGCCGCTCTTCAAGGGCAGAGATTATAAATCTGAAGAGCGGTTACAAGGCAGACAGTGTTTTTTGCACTTTACAAAGATCTCTTGTTTCTATTTTTCTTATGCGTATGCCGATGCTTGCGGAATACGTGGACTTTGGATTTAACTTTGTGTGTCTAAAACCTTGCAGAAGTGCCGATGCTCGATAGTTCGGTGTTACTTTTCAAGAAGCCGCGTGCTGAGCAACGTGCAGCGAATAAACAGAGGTGTCGGCGTCGTTTGCCTTCGGTAGTGTAGTCCTTCATCTGCAAAGAAGCACTGACCGACTCGTTAATGAGAATCCAATTAGCAGGAAAGAGAGGGAAGGGTGCAGGAGACGACAGGACTGCCTCCTCCTGCCGCTTTTGCTGTCCCTGCCTGGCCGGGTCACCTCGGCACTGGTTGTTTCTTGTGTAAGTGGTGCAGGACAAGGTCCGGGAGTGCCGGCCCCGGCCCCCGTGCCGGCTCCGTGGAGACAGGGCTCCGTGGAGAGGTTGGGGTGGTCAAACAGCTCCAGCCTGGCAGGGAGAGAGTACAGCGGGGAGAAGAAACGCGGGGATTGGTGCTTGGCAGGGGGGTTTACGGTGCTGTGTTTTTCCCATCCGTCTCGGCAGGCTTGGGAGTATCGCAGGACTTGGTTGTAGTTTGTCAACTGGCGGATTGGCCAAACCTCTCCGGCCTCGCTGGCTGCAGATGTAGGCGGCGACGGGCAACGAGGTTACGCTGACAAATTGCCCGCTGCTGAATTTGGACGCTGTTAAGCTGTTTTTCGGAGCGAGCGATGTGCTTTACGGTGCTCCCCCTCTTCCCGTTTTTAGCCGTTTCGCAGAACGCTCTCGTTCCGCACGTCGTTAACTGCTTGCGCGGACGCTAAGGGCTGCCCTGGCCGTGTCCGTGCAGCCGAGATTCGGGTTTGCCTTTGCGCGGAAGCGAGTAGCTCAACGTCGTGTATGCGATTGCACATGCTCTCCCTGTATATATGTGTGTGCGATTGATCCTTCGAGGACGCGTTGTAAAACATCTGGCCGGGCAGAGGTTCATGGGGCTGTCAGAGATCGCTTGCCCGCTTTTCCCAGCGAAATCCAGCGTTAAGGTAGGGAATGCTTGGGGAGATTGCCATCTGATTAGCGGGGGGGTGGAAAATCCAGGGGGAGTTCAAAGGTCGGGGTCTGGGCACCCCGTGTATCAGTTACAAATAAACCGTGAATAAACTTAGACCTGGAAGGTGAGAGTCTCCTCGCTTTAGTGCCTTGGCTTATTCATTATCCAAATAACGATAATACTTAAAAAAAAAAAAAAGAGGGAGAAAAAGAAGCGTTGCCAGTTCGAACTCTCGGTTGAACTTGATGCGGGGTGGAATGGCCTGCTGTTATCGAGCCAAAAAATTAATTGTTTTAATGGAAGTGCACTAAACCCTTCTCTGTTTAAGGACACCTCGTCGGGAGTTTTTTTGTCGAGCGAGAGGATGCCGGTGACGATGTGATTCTGGCGAAGCGTGTGTGGATTTTAAAAAAGGAGCACAATTCTGAGTCCTACCTAAAATAGTTGTCCAAACTATTAATACAGAGCTCGCCGGGTCATTTCTGACCGAAAAACAGAGGCTGCGTGTTTGTTTCCCCCATTCTCTCCTCTGCTAAAGCAAATATTGGAGCGTGTCCGTCTCGTCGGGAGGGCCGTTCGCAGCCTTGTGTCAACAGAAGGGACGCGAGGAGTCCCTGGTTTCGCTGCCGTGTTGTTTTCTTACGCCACCTTTGCCGCTCTTGCCCCCCGACGGGGCGGATTTGCTGATTGATTGAGGTGGTTTCGGCGGCGCGATGCGGCCGCGGTTTGCCACGTAACATTCCGTTGCGGGAAGGCGCTGCCCCGCCTTTGGAGCTGAGGTTTCTCTCTGCGCTTTTTTTAAAAATCCCGTGACTTGGGCTTAATAACAACAACAAAACCACCCCACACCGGCGGGTGAAGGACGGGCTTCGTGGCTGAGAATGCCAAAACCCCAAACGGGAGCAGGGGCCTGGGTTCTGTTTGCACCTGAGGAGCCTCATCCTTTCGCGTGGAGGAGGACAGGAGCACGTTCGCCCGGGGCTGTTTTTCTTTTTTAAAAGGAACTGACTAAATATTGTGTAATGCACGTGCTGAAGGCCGGGTTGAGCTACTCGGGCGGCTGGGGAAATGGTGGGTTGGGTGTTGGGGGAACAACTTTGGGCCGTGCTTGCTCGGTTACCGACGAGCAGGCGGGAGCGTCAGGATGGCTTCTGACAGCGTGTTTGATGCCGCAGGTACGTGGGGAACCTGTCAAGAGACGTGACGGAAGCTCTGATCCTCCAGCTGTTCAGCCAGATCGGACCATGCAAAAACTGCAAAATGATAATGGATGTAAGAGCCTTTCGCCGAGGGATTTTCCTGTTTCCCGTTTGGGCCGTACTCGGGTGTTGCGGAATTCCCGCTGGGAATACGGCACAACCGCGTCGTAGGGGTGCAGCAGGGCTGGAGATCGCGGTCGTGGACGAGGGGCATCATTTCTGCCTTGTATCCAGCGTTAAATTTAAGGATGGGTGGATTTGTCAGAGGGAGCGAACAGCTCGATACACGTGTGTGCTGTAGATGAGATTTGAAAAGTTCTTCTTTGTTGTATTTTTACCTTTTTAAAGAAGAACTGAAGCCTCCTGGAGCTGCGTTAGTGTGTAGTTACAGCGTAGAGTAAAAAAGCCTGCACGTTTTGAGACGTTTAGGTGTAACAAATAGAGCCGAGCAGAAAAGCGAGGGTACAGTTCGGAGAGGTTTGTCTCAGCAATCCTGTTTGTTTCTTTTCTCAGACAGCTGGAAACGATCCGTACTGTTTTGTGGAGTTCTACGAGCACCGGCACGCGGCTGCAGCGCTGGCTGCTATGAACGGCCGGAAGATAATGGGTAAGGTAAGCTGTCGTGTCTCCAGGGTGAGTTGGAGTTGAAAATCAGGCTCGCTCAGGTCACGCGGGTGAAATAGCGCTTGAGACCGAGCGGATCCGCTGCAAATATTAGGCACTGCCTTTGGACAGAGGCCTCAGCGTCACACGGCTGAGAAGAAAAGCTGTTGTAGGAAGGATGCCGAGGGCGGGAGGTGGGGATGTAGAACTGGGAGGGTTCGGAGACGTCGGCAATAATGAGTGATTTACCTCTGCCGACCCTATCGGGACAACGTCCCTCTCTCCCCAACCCTGCAGAAAAACCTGTCCAGTCGACCCAAACTCCCAGACCAGTCTGGAACCAGTTGTGTCCAGTTCTGGGCTCCCCGGTTCCAGAAGGACAGGGAACGGCTGGAGAGGGGACAGCAAAGGGCCACCAAGAGGACGAGGGGACTGGAACATCTCTCTGATGGGGAAAGGCTGAGGGATTTGGGGCTCTTCAGTCTGGAAAAAAGCTGACTGAGGGGGGATCTTATCAATGCTGATCAATACTTCAAGGGGGGGTGTCAGGAGGACGGGGCCAGGCTCTTCTCAGTGGTGCCCGGGGACAGGACAAGGGGTAATGGGCACAAACTTGACCGTGGGAAGTTCCATCTCAAGACGAGGAGGAACTTGTTTGCTGTGAGGGTGGCAGAGCCCTGGCACAGGCTGCCCAGAGAGGTGGGGGAGTCTCCGTCTCTGGAGACATCCCAACCCCGCCTGGAGGCGTCCCTGTGCCACCTGCTCTGGGTGACCCTGCTCTGGCCGGGGGTGGGACGGGGTGATCTCCAGAGGTCCCTTCCCACCCCGGCCACTCTGGGATTTTATCTGCTTCCCGTCTTTGCTCTTAACCAGTGGAACACAGTTTGGAAGAGCGAACCCTCTCCCGAGGCGCGTGTCTTAAACTTGAGCTTTCACCCCAGACCGGTGCCCCTGTAGGGTCAGAAATAAGCGCTGGAGGGATCCGAGGTGGGATTTGCTTGTTCTAACGTGAGCGACTCGCCTTTGCAGGAGGTCAAAGTGAACTGGGCGACGACCCCCAGCAGCCAGAAGAAAGACACCAGCAGTAAGTGTCGCTTACGCTTTGAGTACGGGGTTCAATTTGTACAACTCGTTTTTAAACGTCAGCAGTAAGCATCGTACGGTCGTATGCGGTAACGTCTTGATCGTAGTCCTAAGATATTATTTCATGTGTTTGTGTTAATAAACTTAAGAACAAATGTAACCTCTGTCATCAGGTAGTATCGCTGTCAACACACAGCGTGCGCAAGGTAATTGTATCTTCTCCAACATAAAATGAAATCTCTCGAGCGTATTCGCTAACCGCCTGAAGCTCCGTATGGGGGTTTCGTGAAGTTATTTTTGTGAATTTGATGAACTTATTTTTTTTCCGCGAAGACTTCCCTTTCGTTTCCCCCTGGCACCAAAGAGCGAGCTAGCGTCCACTCTTCAGTTCTGGTGCCGTTTGTCACGAGCGCAATTGTAAAAATGAAGCCCCCAGCCCCCTTGTCCCCTGCTGCCGAGGCCAAAGAGTCGGCTCCCTGGGCGGCTGCAGCCTGCGCTCCTTGGCAGGATCCCGACTTTATCCCAAATCGGGTTCCGTCGCTCCCGGCGAGCCCACGGATCGCTGCTGTGCTGGGCGAGCTTCGAATTCCCGCGGGCGAGTGGGGCCGAACGGCCTCAGCGTCCGAGTGGAGTCGAGAGTTTCCTGCCTGCCGTAGTACAAATGAGCCTGGCCATCGCTAGGATGGCGTGGGACGTCTCGTTTCATTTGGTGGGAAACTCCTTAGAGGCAGGACTCGCGTTTTGTCTTTGCTGCGTGGTTTTTTGTGGCTCTGCTGTCAACCGAAGGGATCGCTCTTTCCGTTCCGGTGCCTTCAGTCACAGTTGACTTGCACGCGGATTCACACACGTTGAATTCGCCTGGATTCGCGCGGCGTATTGGCCGGGCAACCAAAACTCTTGGCTTTTGGGACCTCAAAATTCTTTAACAGCAAACTGTTGCCGTGCAGGTTCTTTATTTCGAGGGGTTTTGGTTTTTTTTTGATTTGTTCTTCACGCCCTTACGGTGACACTGCAGTTAGCTTCAAAACACGGCCCGCTCTACGACGAGCGTTACCCTGCCTTTCTCGCAACGGCGAGACGTTTGAGCCGAGGAGATCTTGAATAGCTCGTCGTCTCCTGCCGTGCCCGAGCGTAGCGCTAGCGTCCGGAGAGAGCAGACGTTCCCGTAGTCTTGGCACGTGAAGTAAATGCTTTAAGACTTCGTACGGTAAAATGCCGACCGGTCTTAAAAGCAGTTTGTAAAGTACCAAGCGTAAACGGCGTGTGTCGCTGTAGTATCCTTAAAATCACTGACTCCGTCGCGCTGCCAAGCGAAGGATCTGCTACGCGCAGCAGTAGATTCTGTTCCGTAGTAAACTCCGGCTGTCACGTAGTATTTAATACTAGCTGGAAATCGGTGCTCTGTGAGATTGCTACGCCGTGCGTGCGCGCCTGTCACCATCTTCCAATGGTAAGATCCTTTTTTGTCTCTTTTTTTTTTTTTTTTGTTTTCCCTCCCAAAAGACCATTTCCATGTCTTTGTCGGAGACCTCAGCCCGGAAATTACAACGGAAGATATAAAAGCAGCTTTTGCGCCGTTTGGAAGAATATCGTAAGTAATTTCCTAGGGCAAGTAAACTCAAAAGTTCTCTCTCCTCAATGGAGGCAGCCTTATGTTTCAGTAAGTAAAAAATGAGTCGTGGCAGTGCAGGAAGATACGTTCATCTGATCACGCAGCGGCTCGAGCCCGAACGGTCGGGCGTCGAGCGCGGGGACGCGAAACCCCATTCCTTTCTAGTAGTTTTGTTCCGCTTTCCTAGAAAAATCGCATCCGACTTGCTTTGGTTTTATCCTCCTTGCCTCCTTTGGCAAAGCGACGCTGGTAAAAATTGACTCCTAAAAAGCCGGGGGTTTTGCGTTTCGCTTCTCCCCGTCCCCCCCCGCCCCGTCACCCCCCGCAGCGCTCAGCTCACCGTCACGCTGGGCAGTTTGTGACCGAGTTCCGTTTGCACGTTCCCGTCTTGTCAGCCTTTAGATTTTTTTGGTGAGCCGTGGTGTGCCGGCCACCTGTAGCCAATGGGTTTTTGGTTGTTTTTTTTTTTAAATTCCCATTTCCCCCCAAAAATGAGCCTTTTTAGGTGGTTTTTTTTTTTAGCTCCGGACTCTTGGCGGCACCCGCAGGCCTCGAAGCCTTTGGCCCCTGACCCGAAGGGCTCGGCCGAATCCGCGGGGCGGCTCGGGTCAAGGAGCTGCGCCGGCGTCGCGGCCGAGCGCGTGGCAGGCGGGGAACGGTGCCGGCAGGGCCGTGGATTCAGGGCGGAGCAGAGTAAGGAGCGGTTCGTTCATTCCATCCTCCGAATGTAAACCATTAATTTTCCTTGTAGTGTTGTCTGTACTGGACATTGAAGTTTCTTGATGGTGATGTAAGAGAACGTAGAGTGCTTTGGAGTGTTGTGTAGTGAAGCATTTAATTGAAGTAAGTTTGTTTTTTGTTGTTTTGTTTTTTTTTTCCCCCTCAAGAGTCCAGTGTGTTACTCTCTCAATGCCAGCTTGATTTCCCTCTTAACGATAAGGTTTAAAAAAACCAAAACACCCAAATCCGGGATCGGAACGTGACTCGCTTCAGAACAGCTGTTAACGCTCGACTGCAAATTGTCATCCAGGAAACGCGGGGGGTCGGGCTCCTAAAGGAGAGTCCGTTCGTCCCCCGGCCAAATGTGGTCTGGAGGGAAGGGACGAGGGACGCTAGAGTAGATCCCAGCTGCTGGAATGAGGGGGAAAGGGAGGCCGTAGTAGACGGTGGCGTTGGTGGGACGGCCAGGGAGCTGTGGAAGAGGTTTTCCCCCAGCTGAGTCAGCGCGAGGTGACAGTTCAACCTTTAACAAACCACCCCCCCCAAAAAAAACCCAAACAAAACACCCCCCTCCTGAGCCTGAAGCAAAAAACCAAGTCAGCCGGGGAGGCGGGGGGGAGTATAAAACCCACACGTCGGTCCGTGCCCGTCCTCCCGTCTTTTTCTCGCAGAGCTTTTCGGATGCAGAGCTGTCGCTGCCTGTTGGTGGTGCTGGTGGTGGTGGTGGTGGTGGTGGTGGTGGTGCCGGGGAAGCTCTGGTTTTCGGGGCGCTCGGCTGCCAGAGCCCACGGATGGAAAACGGCTCAAAGTGACCGGCCAAACCCAAACTCAGTCCTTTTCCTCCCGCCAAAGTATTGTCAGATTCAGAATTGGCCCCGGGATGACTCTTTTGGGACAAAACCGAGGGGTTAAATAAAGCCGAAGGGACCTCGATTTGCTGCTTGTTTAAATTGAAGCTGAAAAAATCCTGCTGCTGCCTCTTAAGGGGTCAAACAAAGTTACTTTACTGTACCTGTTCTTCGTCAGTGACTGATTTCTGGAAATGTGGTGCTAATGGAATATTTCCCCTTTTTTTTGGTTTTTTTTTTTAATTTTTTTTTTTTAGTTTCACATTTGTTACTGCTAAACTGAGCTTTTTTTTTTTTTTTTAATGGCACCGAGGTTGAACTCTACTGCATGATTAGCGCATAAGAGATTTGGGGTAATTCTTTCCATCTGGGTGGTTGTTTTTTCCAATCGCTGTCAAAGCACACTTGTCGTTGTGGTTTCCTTCGATGCTTGCTGTACGCATGTTTTCACTTGTTCTCAAGTCTTTATTTTCAAAGTTTTCAGTTGAGGGTAAGTAGAGATGAGTTCTCCCCCCTCTCCCTCTCTAGACTCTTCAGAGCGAACCCATCTAAAGCTTCCCAAAGTGGCTCTTCTCAGGCAATTTGTAACGTACGGCCCAAATTCGGATTGAACCCAAGAAAGAAAAGAGGGGGAAGGGGGCGGGGGGCGGTGGGGGGCTCGAAAAGGGAAAAGCAATCCCATTTCTGCTGGAGCTTTGGGAGAGGTCTTGCCTTCGGTGGTGGTGTCAGCACTCTGGGCTAACGGATGTCGGAATTAGGCTTAGGATCCTTAACGTAAGGCTTAAAAAAAACCCCAACAAACCCCGGGCGTAACGAACCTTCTCTTGGCCGTGACTTTTTTTCGCCAGTCTCGGCACGCTAAACGTTGCACGCTAGTTTTCCCTGAACCCTCTTTATATTACGCAGCCGTTAAGTCCCATCGCATGACTCTCTCGACTGGTTTTCTGTCGTCGTTTCTGTTCTTTTACTGCCTGTTCGTGTTGGGGCGAAGGAGGGGAGGAGAGGGTGGCCCGGACGCGAGAGCGTCTCGATCCTCGGCTAACTTGGTGCGCAAATTGCCTGAGAAACGCCGTAGGCCGGCGTTCCACGAGCGGGGGTTTTAGCTCTTGTTAGCTGGGTTCTCTTTTTTTAACTCTCAATCTCAAATAATAGGGCTCTGGTTATTTTGCAGAGTGTCTCTGAAGAATGGACAGAATTGCCATGGCTAACTACAAGCTACAGTTCACAGTGGACAAACGTTGTAGTTTTCTTATTTACTTTTATCATTTCTTTTTCTTTTTTTTTTTCGCCTTTTTTTCTTTTTTTTTTTTTTTTGATATCTCTCGGAGTTTCCAATCGGTCCTGTAATGATTGCTGTCGTACAAATGCCGTTGTGAATGATGTGTAATATGTAGTTTTAAGACATGAATGTTGCGGTGTTTTCTTTTCTTCAATAATTTCTGAAAATGTCAATCTCTCAAAATTTACAGCTGCCCACAGTCCAAAAAGGGGGTAACGAATTGACCCGGGAAAATTAAAGAATTCGGTTAACAGGCGACGTATGCCTTTTAATTCCTATCTTTTTTTTTTTTTTCATTTTTTTCTTTTTTTCTCTATTTAATATTTTGAATGACGTAGGTAGAATGTGTTGGCAAAGAGCGAGCGTAAAAAAAAAAAAAATTGCATGGTTAAAGAGAGCCGTTCAGCTAATGTTAGTCAGTGCCTTAAGTCCTTCTTTTGAATAGCTGCTTTGACCATGCTTTGTGTCTTAACAGTCTGTAAAAAGCATTTTGAAGCGGGAGCCAACTGTCGTTATTTGTTAGAGCAGCTATTGATTTGCATGTTTACCCCATTTAAGTTTAATTTTGCTACTACCTGGCAAAGCAGTAGTAAAGTTCTGCTTCGAAAAGAAGCCTTTTGCTTTGACTTGTCTTGCTGGTGCCGTAAAAACAGTTGACCTTAGTAAAGGCGAAACGTGCAAATGAGCTGTACGTGTGACTCGAGTTGTCATTTTGGGAAGGGCGGCTTTCCAAGGCGCTAAACTGCCTCTCCTTTCTGCTTTTTAGAGACGCGCGGGTGGTTAAGGACATGGCGACGGGCAAATCGAAAGGATACGGCTTCGTTTCCTTCTTCAATAAATGGGTAAGCTGCGGCACGCTCTCCAGCGGCCCTGAAGGGCGGAGGATGGTTTTCAGCGGGGAAAGAGCGTTGCGGTGTCGGTCCCCGTCTCCGTCCGGCTGCCGGCTGCGCTTTTTCTCTCTGCTTGGTGAAATGCTCTGCTGGTGCTTTAGCGTTCGTAAAGGACGTGGCAGGTAGCCCAGGGGTCAGTGCTGCGTGCGGTCGTGTTCAGCGTGGTCATCAACGACCTGGGTGAGGGGACAGAGCGTCCCCTCGGCAAGTTTAGAGGTGACACAGAGCTGGGGGGGTGGCTGACACCCCAGAGGGCTGTGCCGCCATCCAGAGAGACCTGGACAGGTGGAGAGTTGGGCGGAGAGAAACCTTATGGAATTCAACAAGGGCGAGTGCAGGGTGCTGCCCCTGGGGAGGAATAACCCCCCGCACCAGCACAGGTTGGGGGTGACCTGCTGGAGAGCAGCTCTGTGGAGAGAGACCTGGGAGTCCTGGGGGACAACGGGATGGCCACGAGCCCTGGTGGCCAAGAAGGCCAATGGCATCGTGGGGGGCATCCAGAAGAGCGTGGCCAGCAGGTGGAGGGAGGTCATCCTCCCCCTCTGCTCTGCCCTGCCCTGGGGAGGCCCCATCTGGAGCCCTGGGTCCAGTTCTGGGCTCCCCGGTTCCAGAAGGACAGGGAACTGCTGGAGAGGGGACAGCAAAGGGCCACCAAGAGGATGAGGGGACTGGAACATCTCTCTGATGGGGAAAGGCTGAGGGATTTGGGTCTTTTTAGTCTGGAAAAAAGCCGACGGAGGGGGGATCTTATCAATGCTGATCAATACTTCAAGGGGGGTGTCAGGAGGACGGGGCCAGGCTCTTCTCAGTGGTGCCCGGGGACAGGACAAGGGGTAACGGGCACAAGCTTGACCGTGGGAAGTTCCCTCTCAAGACGAGGAGGAACTTCTTTGCTGTGAGGGTGGCAGAGCCCTGGCACAGGCTGCCCAGAGAGGTGGGGGAGTCTCCGTCTCTGGAGACATCCCAACCCCGCCTGGAGGCGTCCCTGTGCCACCTGCTCTGGGTGACCCTGCCCTGGCCGGGGCTTGGAGGAGATGATCTCCAGAGGTGCCTTCCCACCCCCGCCACTCTGTGAAGTGACATCCGATGAGCGATGTGCGTGACAGAGTGACGATACATCTGGTGTATATCGAGAGGGTCTTAGATGGGCTCAGTGAGGCCTAACGGTGTCCTTCGTTGCCCTAAACCCGCTTCTTTTGAAGCAGGATCTCTCGTGGCACGGTGCCAATGTCAGGCGGGGCGGCTGCGCGGCGATGTCCTTCGCTTGGCTCTGCCGCCGAAGGACGAGATGCCGACGGCGGGGGTTATTTTTTCCCCCTCCCTCTCTCGTGGACAGGACGCGGAGAATGCCATTCAGCAGATGGGCGGGCAGTGGCTCGGCGGAAGGCAAATCCGAACGAACTGGGCGACGAGAAAACCTCCGGCTCCAAAGAGCACGTATGAATGTAGGTTCTCAGTTATTGGCGTCTCTGCAAACCTCCCGGTAAGGAGGGAAGAGAACAGGGCGAGCTGCAAGCCTTGGAGGTTGTGGGAGGAGGGAGAAGCGGGCGCTGAAGGCAAAGACTCTCTCGGACAGTTCGAAACCTCCTGAATTGAGCAGCTGCCGTAGCTGCGGCGACTGTATTATCGCCACGGGGGGGATTCCCACGCTCAGGTGGGAAGTTGCTTTCTCTCCAGGCAGCCAGGACCGCTCTGGCTTTTTCCCTTTGCTCCCTGGCTTTGAAATCTTTTGCTCGTGATAACCCAGCGGGACCGTGTCAAAGAGAGCATTTCAAACTAGGTGTATCAGACCTACTGTCTGCAGTTTGTGCTCGACACCTCGTGCCGACCAGGATTAGAATTTCTCCGTACCGTCTGTCCCCGTCCACTGAACAGCTCTGTAAAAATCTCTTTAAGCAAACGCCAAACAACTCTCTTACGACGATGTGGTCAATCAAAGCAGCCCCAGCAACTGCACCGTCTACTGCGGCGGCGTTACCTCCGGCCTCACAGGTATCGGGGCTTCCGAATCCCCTCGCCTTGAAGGTCTCGCAGTAACGCCGCCGTCGCCTCATTGGTTTTTTTCTTTCCCCCGCTGCAGAACAGCTCATGCGCCAGACCTTTTCTCCCTTCGGGCAGATCATGGAAATTCGAGTCTTCCCGGATAAAGGCTACTCCTTTGTACGGTAGGCTGTCGTGCGGTTTGCGTCTGGAGGAATTTAATGAGAATTCCGGGCTTGGATGCTCTTAGGGTTTGCGGAACCCGCAATTTATTGGGGTTTAGGCGATTATTCTCTCACCCCGTGACCCCTCCCCACCCGGGAAGGGGAATTGGGGAAAACAAGGAAACCCCAGGGTTAAAATAGAAACAGATTTAGTAGGATAAGACTAAATAATGAACATTAGTAACGCTAAAGAGCCAACGTTGATCCCCGCACCGATATAAAATACACCGGGATCATTCCCAGCCCGTTCCCCCCCGCAGGGAACAGCCCCTGCAGGAGGAAGGGAAGGGCTCAGGGCTCCGGCACCGGGGCCAGGAGTTCTCATCCCAGAGAGAAAACTCCTCAAACTCCCTCGTTTCCCTGGAAGGGGCCGTTCCTGGGATGAAATAATCCCGGGGGGCCGGCGCCTGGCTCTCGCTCCTCCTCGTCCCGTCCCCGCGCCTGGTGGGGGGCTGGAAAACACCCAGACCTTGAACCCCCCCCTCCAGAGCTGGCTAGAAAGGGAACAGTGGCACCAGTTTGAGTCCCGGAAAAGGGTTTTTTTCCCAATATTGGACGAGAAATGAGCGCGGTGTCGCCCACGCCAGGACAAGTTGGCGGCGCAGCTGTGTGCGCGGAAGCGGAGGCGATGCGTTACAGCAGCCCCATGTGAGGAGCGAGTTCCGGCTTGTGGCACAAGGATTTGGAAAAACCATTCTCCCGGTCTGAACCGGTGCGGTGCCCTTCGCCGGAAGAGATCACCGTCTCTTCCGCTGGTGCGATTTCACAGTTTTCGAGGCTTTTCCAGAAGCCTCATCTCTTTGTTGACAGCCTCCAGATAATAAAAACTAATCGCAAATCGATTCCTCGCTGCGGAATTTCCCAATGTGTTTAGGGAGAATTAGGATGCCACGACAGGAATGAGTGTCGGTAGCCAAGCGATCCCTGCTGTGGGGGCAAGAGGAGAACGTCTCCGTGGTCCTAAGAGCCCCCAAACCTGTGCTGGGCTAGTGGGGGGCTCGCTGGGGGTTAATTCTGGCTGCTACTTGCCGAGCGAGTCGTTGACGTGGCCACGGCTTCTGTTCCGACAGGTTTAATTCTCACGAGAGCGCGGCGCACGCCATCGTTTCCGTCAACGGAACGACTATCGAAGGACACGTGGTGAAGTGCTACTGGGGCAAGGAGACGCCGGACATGGTCAGCCCCGTCCAGCAGGTCAGAACTTCTCCTCTGCTAACGACGCTGCTAATTAATCTCGACCGGAAACGCACCGAGCGGCTGTAAAACGCGGTGGGAGGCTCGGCGTGGCACCCGTCACCCGCGTTAGGGCTTTATTTCACCAGAGAGTGTTTCTCTGAAGGACGAGCAAAGATTTTAAATCCCTTGGGAGTGTAAAATTCCGGAGAAATTCCCATCCGCGTGGCCGTTTCAGGGTGGATTTACCCAGCAGCCTCATCCGCCCCCCTCAGAGACGGGTGTTTTCGCAAGTTGACAAAAATTGCTGCTTTCTCTGGCCATTTTGGGGCTTAACTCGGGGTGTTTTGGCCGTTGCAGAACCAGATCGGGTACCCGCCGGCGTACGGGCAGTGGGGCCAGTGGTACGGCAACGCCCAGATCGGCCAGTATGTGCCCAACGGCTGGCAGGTCCCCGCCTACGGCATGTACGGCCAAGCGTGGAATCAGCAGGGATTTAAGTGAGTATTTGGACTTTTCCCGCCCCCCTACCCTGGGGGGGAGGCGACAACCCCAACGTAAAAGCTGCTGGTTCGGATTCAGTAGGTTTTCGGGCTTTTATGGAGGTGCCCGGCAGGACGGGGTCTTTCCTGGATGTTTTTTGGTCCCGCTGGAATTGTCTCATCCCTTCGTCCGGGGGCGTCAGGGTGGGATGACGGCGGAGGCAAAGCGCTCCTTGCTCTGAGCCTCTTCTCGTCACCTTTTTCCGAGGAGCTGCGGCGTTAATGCATTCAATGTGTGTTTAATATGTCATCAGCGACCTAGATGGAGAGATGGAGCGTCCCCTCAGCAGGTTTAGAGGTGACACAGAGCTGGGGGGGGTGGCTGACACCCCAGAGGGCTGTGCCGCCATCCAGAGGGACCTGGACAGGTGGAGAGTTGGGCGGGGAGAAACCTTATGGAATCCAACAAGGGCGAGTGCAGGGTGCTGCCCCTGGGGAGGAATAACCCCCCGCACCAGCACAGGTTGGGGGTGACCTGCTGGAGAGCAGCTCTGTGGAGAGAGACCTGGGAGTCCTGGGGGACAGCGGGATGACCACGAGCCAGCGATGGGCCCTGGTGGCCAAGAAGGCCAGTGGCATCCTGGGGGGCATCCAGAAGAGCGTGGCCAGCAGGTGGAGGGAGGTCATCCTCCCCCTCTGCTCTGCCCTGCCCTGGGGAGGCCCCATCTGGAGCCCTGGGTCCAGTTCTGGGCTCCCCGGTTCCAGAAGGACAGGGAACGGCTGGAGAGGGGACAGCAAAGGGCCACCAAGAGGATGAGGGGACTGGAACATCTCTCTGATGGGGAAAGGCTGAGGGATTTGGGGCTTTTCAGTCTGGAGAAGGGAAGACTGAGGGGGGATCTTATCAACGCTGATAAATACTTCAAGGGGGGTGTCAGGAGGACGGGGCCAGGCTCTTCTCAGTGGTGCCCGGGGACAGGACAAGGGGTAACGGGCACAAACTTGACCGTGGGAAGTTCCATCTCAAGACGAGGAGGAACTTCTGTGCTGTGAGGGTGGCAGAGCCCTGGCACAGGCTGCCCAGAGAGGTGGGGGAGTCTCCGTCTCTGGAGACATCCCAACCCCGCCTGGAGGCGTCCCTGTGCCACCTGCTCTGGGTGACCCTGCTCTGGCCGGGGGTGGGACGGGGTGATCTCCAGAGGTCCCTTCCCACCCCGGCCACTCTGGGATTCGGTGAAATCACTGAAATGAGCTTTTTAAAGAAAATACCTTGTTGGGTTTATAAGCTGCTGATGGCATCTCTTGCGAATTGAAGCGCAGTGTTGTGTCCGAGGCTGTTGGCAAAGGCTGAGGGAGAGGAGCGTCGGGCTGCGGGGTTTTAAGGATTTGGAGGGATAACGGAGCTTTTTAGAGCTGGGATCAGCTCGGTTGGTTCTGAGCGTATTCCACCCTTCTGCCCTAAGAAATTGAGCTCGGTGGAGTGACTCCTTGTTACGCTTTGAGGAACCCACAATTTATTGGGGTTTAGGCGATTATTCTCTCACCCCGTGACCCCTCCCCACCCGGGAAGGGGAATTGGGGAAAACAAGGAAACCCCAGGGTTAAAATAGAAGCAGATTTAAGGGAATGAGACTAGATAATGAACATTAATGACGCTAAAGAGCCAATATTGATCCCCACGCCGATATAAAATACCCCGGGATCATTCCCAGCCTGTTTCCCGCCCCCCCCGGGAGGGAACAGCCCCCGCGGGAGGAAGGGAAGGGCTCAGGGCTCCGGCACCGGGGCCAGGAGTTCTCATCCCAGAGAGAAAACTCCTCAAACTCCCTCGTTTCCCCTGGAAGGGGCCGTTCCTGGGATGAAATAATCCCGGGGGGCCGGCGCCCGGCTCTTGCTCCTCCTCGTTCCGTCCCTGCGTCTGGTGGGGGGCTGGAAAACACCCAGACCTTGAACCCCCCCCTCCAGAGCTGGCTGGAAAGGGAACAGTGGCACCAGTTTGAGCCCTGGAAAAGGGGGGGTTTTCCCAATATTAGACAAGAAATGAGCGCGGTGTCGCCCCAAACCAGGACAAGATCACCGCAGGGATTGGGGTTCTTCGTTAATTCTCCCTCGTTACCGCTCCGTTTGCCTAATGAAGTGCTTTATTTCTTCCCCCCACCCACAGCCAGACGCAGTCCTCGGCGGCGTGGCTGGGGGCGAGCTACGGGGTGCAGCCCCCCCAGGGGCAGAATGGCAGCGTGTTGGCGGGGCAGAGCGGGTACCGCGTGGCCGGCTTCGAGGCGCCCTGAGGAGGAGGAGGAGGAGGAGGAGGAGGAGGTGGAAGAAGAGAGGACGCGGGGAGCAACGTCGCCGAGCCGGGATTGATGGGATCAAGCCTCACGTATTTATTTTAAAAAGAAAAAAAAAACAAAAAACAAAAAAAAAAAACACCAAACCCCACACACGCAAACGACGAGGACGACAAACAACAAAAAAGCATTTTTTTTTTAAATCATGAAATTGTCACATTCCCCCCGTTTGGTTTTAAAACAAAAAACAAAAAAACAAAAAAAAAAACAAAAAAAAACAAAAACAAAAAACCAACAAAAATCCAAAAAAAAAAAAAATCACAGGAAATGCTGGATGTCTGCCAACTTCTGCCTTCTTTTTTTCGGTTGTTTTCCCCCCCCCCTTCCCAGCCCCCCCACTCCCCCCCCCCCCCACAGCCCCGTCTCCTTTTTTTAACGTGTTTCCCACGATCCGGGTTTTGTTACTGTTGGTGGGGTTTTGGTCTATTTTTTTTTTAAATTTTATTTTAGTTTTTTGTTTTTTTTTTTTCGGGAAACACGGGGAATTTGCAGGGACTCAACTGCCGCCGGGAAAGCGGGGGCAGCGAATTGCACAACGTCGACCTTTGAATTTCTTTTTTTTTTTTTTTTTTTATTTGCCGTTTTATTCCTCCCCCCCCCAACCTCCCACCCCCCCCACCCACCCCACCCCCCCCCGACTTTTTCTCGCCCAGGGAAGCCGCGCGCCCTTCTCCTCTCTGTATTATAAACCCTTGTATAAAAACGAAACCAAAAAAAAAGGAAAAAAAAAAAAAATAATGAAGAAATAAGAAAGCCCGAAGCGTTGTGAATCCTGGAGCCGCCTTCAGCCTTCGCACCGACAGCCTCTGGGATAAACCCCCGGGGCTTGGTTTGGTTTTTGGTTGTTTTTTTTTGAGGATAAAGTCTGAATTTCCATCATTTTTATTTTTTTTTTTTAAAAATATCTCAAGCTTTGTTTTCTTCAGGGTGGGTTTTGCCTTACGGGAGCGAGGACGTTCCACCCCGGGAGGGTGTAAAATCCTGGTACTTTAAAAAAATTGTGATAAATTCCTCCGCGCCGGCCGGGTTTTGGGGTAATTTTTTTTTTTTCGTTTTTTGTTTTTTTTTTTCATTTTTTTTACCGATTTCTACATTTACGTGTATCGATTCTGTAAAATATTTTAGCAAATTAAGAATTTTGCACAACCGTTAGCCACCTTTGTCCGTTTCCTTATTTAAAGGTAGGACGCCGGGTCCGTCGATGCCTCAAATTTTCATTTTTCTAATTTTTTTTTTAAATTTTTTTTGCATGGCTTGGAATATAAATTTCACCCTCTCGTGCTTTTAATGAATTGTGTAAAACTGCCCCCGATATCCCCGGGTCTGCGTTTCGTCCAGGCCAAAACCCCCCTTTTTTCTGTCCTACCTCTTGACCGACCTTCCAAAAAAAAAGGGGAAAAAATGCAAAAAAATGGGGAAAATTGCAAAAAAAAAAGGGGGGGGGGGGAAATGCCAAAAAAAAAATGCCAAAAAAAAAAAAGGAAAAAAATACCCAAAAGAGAAGCCTGTTGTGTGCTCTCTTTTCTCATGCTGTGGGCCCTCGCCCTCCCCCGGCGGGAGGGAAGCGGCTTTTTGGGGAATTTTGGGTGGAAAAAGGCCGAAATAGGTCAATTCATGCTGCAAATGCGCCGCGGGGTGTGCTGGGAGGTGTAGTCCGCGGAGGCTCCTCCGCGGACTACACCTCCCAGCACTCCCCGCGGCGCCCCACGTGACACCGGCCGACCAATAGAAGCGAGGGGGCGTGGCGCCGCGGCGGAGGCCCTCGCGGCGGTCCCGGGCAGGAGCGGGGGGCGCGCGCCGCAGCGCAGGTAAAAAAAAAAAAAAGGGGAAGGGTGGGGGGGAGCCCCGCGCGCGCGCGGGACAGGAAGTGACATCAGAGGGGCGGGGAGGATGGCGGGGAAACGGCGCGGGGAAAGGGAAGGGGACGGAGGGACGCGGTAGTGGTGGTGGCGGCGGGGATGGGGGGGGGGGAGGCGACGTCACGGTGACGCCACGGTAGTGACGTCAGCGCGGGGGTCGGGGGCGGGCGAGGGGCTGTGGGTGAGGCTGCACGGCGGGGGGCGGGGGGGCTCGGGCCTGCCGCGGAGGCGAACCCCGGCCTGGTCGTGAGGGCCCCAGGCCCCGTTCTGAGGCGACTGAGGCCACGGAGAGGCCCCAGGACCACTCCTGAGGTGACAGTGGTTATGGAGAGGCCCCAGCCCCTGTTCTAAGGCGACAGCAGCCAAGGGGAGGCCTCAGTCCCTGTTCTGAGGTGACAGTAGCCGAAGGAAGGCTCTGTCCTCAGGTGACAGTGGCCATGGGGAGGCCCCAGGCCCTCTCCTGAAGTGACAGTGGTCATGGGGAGGCCCCAGCCCCTGTCCTGAGGCAACAGTAGCTGAGGGAAGGCTCTGTCCTCAGGCAACAGCGGCCGTGGGGAGGCTCCAGGCCCCCTCCTGAGGCGATAGAGGCTGAAGGGAGGCACCAGGCCCCGTTCTGAGGTGACAGTTGCCAAGGGGAGGCTCTGTCCTGAGGTGATCAGGGCCGAGGGGAGGCCCCAGGCCCCATTCTGAGGTGACAGTAGCCAAAGGGAGGCCCCAGTCCCCTCCTGAGGTGACCGAGATCGAGGGGAGGCCCCCTCCCGAGGTGACTGTGGCCAAGGGGAGGCCCTAGGCCCCATCCTGAGGTGACAGTGGCCGAGGGGAGGCTCTGTCCTGAGGCAGCAGTGGCCATGGGGAGGCCCCAGGCCCCCTCCTGAGGTGACAGAGGCCAAAGGGAGGCCCGAGACCCCATTCTGAGGTGATAGTGGCTGAGGGGAGGCCCTGTCCTGAGGTGACAGTGGCCGAGGGGAGGCTCTGTCCTGAGGCGATAGTGGCTGAGGGGAGGCCCTGTCCTGAGGTGACGATGGCTGAGGGGAGGCTCTGTCCTCAGACGACAGCGGCCATGGGGAGGCCCCAGCCTCCCTCCTGAGGTGACAGTGGCCGAGGGGGAGGCTCTGCTCCCGGTGCCCGGCCCAGCCGGGTGCCCCCATCCTGGTCCCACGTCACCCAGCGCCCAGCCTGGCCCTTCACTCCTGCACTGGCCCCCGGGCCCTGCTGGGACCGGGGTGTCCCTGACCCTGCCCCTGTGCTCCCCTCGGTGACGGCCCTTCCGCTCACCCAGGGGGGTGTCGGGGCACTGTCGGCGCAGACCCACCATCCCCCGAGCTGTGCCCTGTCCTTTGCGGTTGGGCCGGGAGCTCCCAGTACGGCCAGTTTATCCAGTATAAATCCCCCCTGAGGTCTGGGACTGGCTTCAGTCACCACGGGGACACCGGGAGCTGGAGCTGCTTTTCAGCGTCCCCGGCCTCTCCTCACACCCACCGCTCGCCTCTGGCGGTGACAATAAACGTCCCTTTGCCTCTGCCCGCTGTCTGCGTCTCTGGGACGCCGGCTCGAAGGCTCGGCCGCATGTGGCTCTTCACGCCGTGCCTGGGTTTGCCCCAAAAAGGGGGGTTTTGGTGGTGGTGGGGAGGCAGGGGCGAGCGGAGGGCTCTGCCGTGGGGTCGAGGGGAGCCAGGCAGCCCCCTCCCAGCCCGCCTGGTGTGAGAGGGAGAGGGACAGGGGAAGGGGGAAATGGGGTTGGCAGGGGAGAAATGTTCATGGACTGTGTCAGGAACGGCGTGGCCAGGACCGGGGCAGTGAGCGTCCCCCCGTACGCGGCACCGGTGAGGCCCCACCTCGAACGGTGTGTTCATTTTGGGGCCCCTCGCTCCAAGGAGGACCTCGAGGGGCTGGAGCGTGTCCAGAGAAGGGCAACGGAGCTGGTGAGGGCTCTGGAGCACGAGTCTGGTGAGGAGCGGCTGAGGGAGCTGGGGGTGTTCAGCCTGGAGAAGAGGAGGCTGAGGGGAGACCTTCTCGCTCTCCACAGCTCCCTGAAAGGAGGGGGTAGCCAGGGGGGGTCGGTCTCTTCTCCGAAGGAACAGGCGATGGGACAAGAGGAAACGGCCTCGAGTTGCAGGAGGAGACGTTTAGGATGGATATTGGGGAAAATTTCTTCCCGGAAAGGGTTATCAGCCATCGGGAGAGGCTGCCCAGGGCAGTGGTGGAGTCGCCATCCCTGGAGGGATTTAAAAGCCGGGCAGACGCGGTGCTGAGGGACGTGGGGTAGTGGGGGTTTGGGCGGTGTTGGGGTGACGGTTGGACGTGACGATCTGAAAGGTCTTTTCCAACCTAAATGATTGTGTCATGCCGTGACCCGGGCAGGATTGTGGGTCCGGCGGCACCGGGGCCACTCGCCGGGAGTCACTCGTGCTCCTCGGCTGCCGACCTGCTGCCAAAAGCCGACCCGGGTGGATCTGGGGGGAATCGCCCCGTTTCTGTCCCGTCCACGCAGGCTTTTCTCTCCCGTCGTCCAAACCTCGGATGGCGGCTGCCGCTCCGGTGTCCCTCCGGGGAGCTGCTCCGCGCGTCCCCTCGCCGCGCGTCCCCCCCCGCCGCGCGTCCCCCCCCGCCATGGCGGCAGGCCACCCAGCTTTATTTACGTGCCATGTCCTTTCAGTCCATCGCTTCCCCCTCTCTCGCTCTGTCCCCTCCGTCTCCGCGGCTGCTGGGGACCGAGGACGGCCACGGCCACCTGCAGAGGGACCCGTGGGTGTCACCAGCCGAGCGCGGCGTCCCCGCTGTCCCTCCCCGGGCTGTTAACTCGCCCCCCGCT
The DNA here is from genome assembly GCF_963924245.1 of Chroicocephalus ridibundus. Classification (NCBI taxonomy): domain Eukaryota; kingdom Metazoa; phylum Chordata; class Aves; order Charadriiformes; family Laridae; genus Chroicocephalus; species Chroicocephalus ridibundus. Next base: position 2,133,729 of record NC_086306.1, on the reverse strand, counting down.
CTCTGCCCTTCCAGGTCTCCCGGAGGATGGAGCCGGCGTCGGTGAGGACCAAAGTCCCCTCCTTCCTGTCGGACCTGGGGAAGGCCACGCTGCGGGGCATCCGGAAATGTCCCCGCTGCGGCACTTACAACGGCACCCGAGGCCTCATCTGCAAGAACAAGACGTGCGGCACCGTCTTCCGCTACGGCGCCCGCAAGCAGCCCGGCGTCGACGCCGTCAAGATCGTCACCGGCTCGGACTTACAGGTTTATTCGGTGCGGCAGAGGGACCGGGGACCGGATTCCCGGTGCTTTGTGGAGCTGGGGGTCTCGGAGACGGCCATCCAGACGGTGGACGGCACCATCATCACGCAGCTCAGCTCCGGCCGCTGCTACCTGCCGGCCTGTCTGAAAGCGGCCACGCAAGGGGTGGTGGAAAACCAGTGCCAGCACGTCAAACTGGCCCTGAACTGCCAGACGGAGGCCACCCCGCTGGCCTTGAAAAGCTCGGTGCTCAACTCCATGCAGGCTTCCCCCGAAACCAAACAAACCATCTGGCAGCTGGCCACCGAGCCCACGGGGCCGCTGGTGCAGCGCGTCACCAAGACCATCCTGGTGGTGAAGTGCAAGGCCAGCCAGAAGCACAGCCTCGGCTACCTGCACGCCTCCTTCGCCCACAAGGTGAACGCCAAGACGCTGACGGACCACAGGTTCTCCTGCTCCTGCCAGGCTCCGAAGCCCGGCAAGGGCGGCCCGGCCGAGGAGGAGGCGCCGTCGCCGCGCTGCATTCACTTCTTGGCCTGCCTCTGCGCCTTCGCCAGCGACGAGAGCCTGGCGCAGGAGTTCGCCGAGTTCCTCGCCTGCGACGCCGGCGGTAGGTGGGGGAAGCGACACGCGGAGGATTTTTTTGGGGGGGGGGGAACCATGTGTGGGGCTGATGCCGCCCACTCCCCTCCTGCTCACCTGCCTCGCTTCACCGGGGCTGCCCTCGCATGTGCTCCCCATCGGGGCCTCGTTAGCTGGGGTTTAATTGCCTGCCCCCTCCCTCTGCAAGGACAGGGCTTCCTGGGGAGCGATTCCTCCTGGGCTGCAGCTCCCTCCTGCCGTGTGGGAGCGGAGCGGGGCGCTCCCTGCGCTCCCCCGGGAGCTGGGACAAAGTGGGGGGGGGCGGCCAGATCCCGATGGGTGCTCGGGGTGAGTCGGGCTCCTCTCCTGGCGGGGGGAGCCGGGTGTTCTCTTCCCTCGGGCCGGAGCAGCGCTGGGGGGAGCCCAGCTCGTTGTGAACCACACCACTCCCCCCGCACCCTCCATGGCAGCAGCCTCTGGGGTTCAGTCCCCCGGGGGGTTGTGTGCCCCGATAGGCGCGCCTGGATAATGCCGCCTTGGTTTTAGGCCCCCAAAGGTGAAAATCCACCCTGAGGAGGGTGCCCTGAGTGAATTCACCTCGATGTTCCCCCCAAGAAGCGTGTCTGGGGGGGCCGGGAGGGCTTTGGGGGCTCTCCGAGGACGTCCGGGGTGTGCTGGGAGGTCTTGGGGCCCAAACGCCGGCGTGGGGAGGGGGACACGAGACCCCCCACGTCCCCCGCGGTGCTGCCGCGCGTGGTTGAGATGCTTTTAAGGACGGAGTCTTGTTTCTCCCAGGGCTGAAAGGGCTGACGGTCCCGCAGCTGGTGGGCAGCCCCGAGTCCCCGGGGCAGGCCGGGGAGGCGGCTGCTGCCAAGGCCAAGAAGAGGAAAAAGGACGTCGCGCCGGGTGAGTGTCTGCGGGGCAGGGAGGGACGCGGGCCGGAGCCGTAAGCCATTGTCCAGCCGGAGGGGCAGCCCCGCCGTGACCCGCCGGGCTCGTGTCCGGCGCCGGCGGTGACTTTCGGAGCGGCTCCAGGTGTTGGGCGCACCCCTGCCCTGGGTCCGGCGGGTCCTTTAAGGATCGTTAGCGATGTTAAGAGCTGTGGTGACAGCCGGCTCTGGGGAGAGAGGGGATTTCCCCGTCCCATCCCGCATGGGGTGCCCGGGGACCCCCGGGACTCGTGCGCCGACGCTCTTTGAACCCATCCCTCAGGGGCGCGGGCGGCCAGCCCCCTCCTGGCGCAGGATGCGGCTCACGGCAACGCCCGGAGAAGCAGCCTGAAGAAGCCGGCCGTCGCCTCCTCGCTGAAGAGACAAGGTAAGCCTCGGCCACGCGCCTCGGGACGCTCGGGGACCGGGCGGACGCTCGCGGCCCTTCGGTTTGTGCCGCCGTGACCCCCGCGGGGGGGACAGCCGAGCCCTCGCCCTCCTTCGCCGGCTCTAGGAGGTGGCAGTCGGGCTCGGGCAGCTTGGTGTTACTGGTAGCCGTGTGTCCGGCGTGGCTCCGGTTGGCCGTAGACGTGGTTGTTGTTAGAGAAGGACGATGCCGGCGTCCTCCCAGGGTGGCTCTTTGGTGGATTTTTGGGCACGGCGAGCTTAAAAAGGTTGGCTTTTGGTAGGGCCGGTGCCGCTGGGGAGGGGGCAGGTGTTGGTCGGTGTCTCCTAATGCCACGAGGTGCTTTCCCGGGCACAATGAGGGGGTGGATGGGGTCAGACACAGTTGCGAGCCGGTTTCCAGTGGTTTTTTGCCAGTGTTTGCAGCGTCTCTGAATGGCCAGAGCTGCCGGGGGGGAGCTTGCTGTGGCCGGAGCCGCTGTGGTTTCTGGTGGCAAATCCCTGCTGGGAAGCACGGCCCGGCCGGGGAGGAGCCGGGAGCCGGGGTCCCCCCGGGGAGGCGGTTGCGGGCACCGGCGTCGTGCCTTGTCTCTGAGCAGGCGGCCGGGTGGTTGTGTGTGTTCCGCCGTGATGTTCGGGGAGGGAAGGGTCAGCCCCATGCCACGGGAACCCGAAAAGCGACTCGGGGCCCTTCAGAGAAAGCCGCTCTCCTGGCTGGTTGCGGTCTGGGGCTGTGCTTTAGTGCTTTTGTTCCTCCCGGCTTTAGCGTTGGCCTAGAAAGGGGTACAAATCCCGTCTCTTTCCCCGTGTTGCTCCCGCAGATGCCCACGCGCGGCCCCGGGGGGTCGCGGCGCTCTGGGCGGGGGGCGAGGAGGCGTCGGGTCCCGCTCCCGGGGCCGGGGGCCACGGAGGCGGCTCCCGGGTGTCGCCGTACGGCGGCGCCGAGAGCAGAGGGGGGTTCGGAAGCGGATTCAAGCGGTGCCGCGTTTCCGGCCCTGGGAGCGAGGTGCCCGGGGCAGCGGCGTCTCGTCCATCGAGCTGACGGACGGGGTCGCGTTCGGTGTCCTGCTGCCTTTCGGGGCTCGGTTTAACGCAGGCAGCTGCGGCTGGCGCCGCTGGGGGAACCGGTGCGGGTAGAACGGGGAATACTGGACCGCAGCGGGCCACGGCAGCGGCCATTCCGGTCGAGCTGCAAGCCCCTCGGCGCACGCCACGAGCGTACCGGGGTCCGGTAGAGAGAAGGCTGCTGGTTTAGGCATCTGGCTCTTCCCTGGAATTCCAGGGCATCCGGGCTCGTCGGGCTAGGAAAGGCTTAATGAAAGCGGCTGGGTTGGATTCTGAAGATGCAGGTTGTTATCCCGTGGGTCTGAGCAGAACCTGAGAGGCTTTAACTCGTGTTTAAGGCTTGAAGGCCTTGGGTTTGGGTTATCCCTAAGTGCCTCGAGGGGGGTGAGGATTATGGGGGAGCGGGGTAACAGGGAGGCGAGTGGCTGGCTGTCGTTATTTCTGAGTTGTTATTTCTGAGTTGTTTCTCCTGCCCCGAGCTGTTGTTTCTCCTGCCCGTCGGGCTTGGCGCTTCACTTGGGTGCGGATTCTGGTTCTAATTCGGATTCCGATTGTGATTTTTCCTGCCCTTTCTCTCGTGCAGGCTGTAACCAGCTGCTGGACGAGGCGCAGGTGACCCTCTCCTTCCAGGACTGGCTGGCCAGCGTCACCGAACGCATCCACCAAACCATGCATTACCAGTTTGAGGGTAAGGCTGGGGGGAGCCTCTCTGCACCGCTCCCCTCCCCTCCCCTCCGTGCACTGTCATCATCTCAGTCGCTCAGCTCTTGGCAGCGTTAAATAACTCTTAGCAGGGAGGGAAGTGGTTTTACCCGCTTCGGACCCAGTATTTTGCCCTGGGGAAGCTTCTCTCCCCTGGGATTTATTTCCTGACTCGGTGGACTCGGCGCTCAGCAGCAGCCGGGCACCGGGGTTTATCCCGGGGAAGGGAGAAATTCCCCGAGAGGTGGTTGATGCTCGAATTCGAGCTCGGGGAGGCAAAGGCGGGTGAGCTGCCCGACTCAGAAGGGCTGGGGGGGGCCGCTTTGCGAAGGCAGGGCCCGAGCGTTCCCTGGGCACGTACGGCCCTGGGCGATGGCTCGTGGCCGCGATACCTGTCGCCTGCCCCACTCCGCTTCTGAGCCGGCAGCGGGGCACGGCTCCGGCCCGGCCTCCAGCCGAGAGGCGGCAGCTTGTGTTGGGTCTGTGAAAATCCTTACTGGGGATGGACTTTGTGTGTCTCTGGGCTGCTGGGAGAGCTGGGCAGCTGCTCCCCTGAAGAGAGGGACCCAAAACAGGGCTGGAGGGGAAGCAGCTCTTTGCAAGCAGCTTAAGCGTGTTGTAAGTTTGTCACCTAAGGCAGAGACACCCATCCTGACGCCCACGATCCCCCCCGTGCCGTGTTCCGTGCGGGGAGCAGGCGAGCACACTGCCGGCAGCGTCGGCCACGAGCTGCTCTTGGCTCTGCTCAGTTCGTGGTTGGAGTCAATGATCTTCGGTGTCTTTTCCAACCTGAATGATTCTGTGGCTCTTAAAGACCATGATATTGTCCCCACGCAGCAGCAGCAATGAGTGACCATGAGGCTGAAGGGGGGCAGCCCCCGCCGGGCCGTGCGTTCACAGACTCCCAGAGTGGCCGGGGTGGGAAGGGCCCTCTGGAGATCACCCCGTCCAACCCCCGGCCAGAGCAGGGTCACCCAGAGCAGGTGGCACAGGGACGCCTCCAGGCGGGTTTGGGATGTCTCCAGAGACGGAGACTCCCCCACCTCTCTGGGCAGCCTGTGCCAGGGCTCTGCCACCCTCACAGCACAGAAGTTCCTCCTCGTCTTGAGATGGAACTTCCCACGGTCAAGTTTGTGCCCGTTACCCCTTGTCCTGTCCCCGGGCACCACTGAGAAGAGCCTGGCCCCGTCCTCCTGACACCCCCCCTTGAAGTATTGATCAGCGTTGATAAGATCCCCCCTCAGTCGGCTTTTTTTCCAGACTGAAGAGCCCCAAATCCCTCAGCCTTTCCCCATCAGAGAGATGTTCCAGTCCCCTCATCCTCTTGGTGGCCCTTTGCTGTCCCCTCTCCAGCCGTTCCCTGTCCTTCTGGAACCGGGGAGCCCAGACCTGGACCCTGCCCAGGGTGAGACAGGGCCATACTGGGACACGTCCAGTTCAGGGCTGCAGAGGCGCTGGAGGGACTGGGGGGGAGCAGAGAGCCAGGGCTGGCGTTGCTTAGGAGGACGATGGAGTGGCTCCAGTTCCAAGGGAGCCCTGAGGCTGGAGGCCCAACTCCCTGCCCCTCACCAGGGGGGGCCGCCCTCTCTGGGGGCAGGGAGCCACGGCAGCAGGGCCACACGCCAGAACCAGAGGCACCAGACTCTAAATTTGAGAAAATACTTTACTGTAAAGGTGATAAAAGTGTGCTCCTGCCGCCCCCCCGCTGGAGGCTGGAGCAGCAGAGACACTCGCCCCTTGAGCAGGAGTTGGGGGGGAGGGCTTTCCCCCAGCCCCCCGCCTCTCCCTCACCCCCCCACCCCTCTCCTCCTTCCTGCCCCCCCAGGGAAGCCGGAGCCGCTGGTGTTCCACATCCCTCAGGCTTTCTTCGACGCGCTGCAGCAGCGGATCTCCAGCGGGAGCGCAAAGAAGAGGCTGCCCAACTCCACCACGGGTGAGACGCCACTGCCCCGCGCACGTGAGAGACCCCCCAGGAGCAGGAGGAAAACCCCAGCAGCCCCCAACGATCCCTCCCTCCCTCCTTCCGCTTTCCAGCAGCTTTTCCCCTCGGGGGCCGGAGCTGAGTGGGACCCCACGCCCGACTCGGGGCAACCCCCTCAGCCCGTGGCAGGGCACAAACCCGGCCCCCGCTGGGGCCGCAGGAACAGACGCAGCCAGGCTTAGAGCCAAAAGACTTTATTCCTTCTGTTACCCCCCCGCCCCCCCAGGGGAAGGTGGCGGCCCCCCGTGCGGGCGAGCGTCCTCACTGCTTTACCTCCTCTCTCCTCCCCGAGCGTGGGGTGTAAATCCAGACTCACCCACCCCCTCGGGGCTCCGGGCACAGTTAAATCCGTCCTGTCGGCGCTGCGGGAGCACGAGTCACTGTCTCTGCAGCGGCGAGGCCTGGGGACCCCCGGCACCGGCCCCCCCCGTGCCCCCCCCCGGCAGCACGAGCCAAAGCAGCTCTCCCGAGGCCGGCACCACTGTTTAAGACCCCATTTAGTCGCTGTTACTCTGGAGCCGAGTCCCAGGGAGAAGCAGCGGCCAAGGGCAGAGCCCGATCCTCAGCAGTTGCCCCCCCAGCCCGGGCCCGTAGCCACAGAGTGGAGCAAGAGCTGAGGCCACCACCAAGGAAAGGGAAGAAACCCCCGCCCCCCCAATGAAAGAGGTGCAGAGTGACCCTTTCTCCCCCCCGCAGCTTTTGTCCGCAAGGACGCCCTCCCCCTGGGCACCTTCTCCAAGTACACGTGGCACATCACCAACGTCCTGCAGGTCAAGCAGATCTTTGACACGCCCGAGGTGAGCCCCCCCAGCGCCGCCCGGCCCCCCCCACCGTCCCCCCGCCCGCTGCCCCCCCCGGCCGCCCCTCACCTGCCCGTCGCCTTCAGCTGCCGCTGGAGATCACGCGCAGCTTCGTGCAGAACCGGGACGGCTCCTACGAGCTCTTCAGGTGTCCCAAGGTGGAGGTGGAGAGCATCGCCGAGGCCTACGGCCCCCTGGAGAAGCAGCCGGCCATCCGGCCCCTGGAGCTCAAGACCTTCCTCAAAGTGGGTAAGTTGGGGGCAAGCTGGGACACCCCCCCCTCACCCCCCCCCGCCGGACCCTCCAGGGCCCAGGATCCCCCCCCCCGGGCCTTTCCCCCGGAGGGCTTCTTCTTCTTCTTCTAAGGGCTGCCTCCTGCCAGCCTGCCCTGGGGGCCCCTTCCCGGGAATTCTTCCAAGTGCTGCGTTCTTCCAGCTATGAGGCCTCCCCCCCCCAGCCAGGGACCAGTCGCCAGGGACCAGTCCCCAGGGACACCCCCCCCCCCAGGGCTAAGGGGGCCCCCTACTCCCCCCTTCCTCCCACCCCCACCGGGGGGGGCCCCGAAGCCCAAAGGGGCCTCCCACTCCCCCCTTCCTCCCACCCCCACCGGGGGGGGCCCCGAAGCCCAAAGGGGCCTCCCCCCTTCCTCCCACCCCCACCCGGGGGGGCCCCCGAAGCCCAAAGGGGCCTCCCCCCTCACACCCCCACCCGGGGGGGGCCCCGAAGCCCAAAGGGGCCTCCCCCCTCACACCCCCACCCGGGGGGGGGCCCCGAAGCCCAAAGGGGCCCCCCCTTCCCCAGACCCCCCCACCCGGGGGAGGGTCCTGCCCCCCCCACCCGAGGGGGTCCCCCCCCACCCCGGGGGGGTCCCTCCCTCCCTCCCCCCCCCCCCCCCCGTGTCCCCAGCTGCCACAGCTCAGTGTCCGTGCCCACCCCCCGCCCAAAAAAAAAAATCTCAAACACTTGAGATAGGTTTCACCACACACTGCAGCCCCCTGCCACCAAAAGAGGCAAGGCCAGGGGGCAAAACCCCCAGCCAGGCACTCACCTCAACCCGAAGCCTCCATTCTCCACTGCTCCTCCTCCCCCTCCTCCAGGCACCTGCAGGGGAAAAACACACAAAAAATAAATATCAAAACCACCCAAAGACAAACAGCCCCCCGGCTACCACCAGCCCCCCCCACCCACAAAAAAAAGAAAAACACTCACCCCACCGCCACCTTACGGCTGCTCCCCCAGGCACCTGCCCCCCAAAACGACACACACCCCAACCCACAAAACACCCGACACAACCCAAACACGCCCCTCCCCCCCAAAAAAAACACCTGAAACACTCACCCCACTGCCACCTTCCAGCTGCTCTCCCAGGCACCTCCAAGACAAGGGACACAGCACACATGCCCCACTACCAACCCCCCTACAAAACAGAAAAAAAAAAAGACAACACACAAAAAGGCCAAAAATACAGACGCCCCCCACAACCCAGGGGGAAAAAAAAACAACACACCACCACTCACACACAAACGACCCACAAAACACACCCCCCCAAAAAAGAAAAAAAAAACGGCAACAAAAAGGCCAGAAAGGCCACAGACCCTCACCCCGCCCGGCACCGCCGGCCCCTGCCACGCAAACAGCCCTGAGCCCCCCCAAAACCCCCCCCCCGAACACACTCGCCCGCCAAGAGCCTCCCGCTGCTCCGCCGGGCGCCTGACGCACAAACACCCCCCCAACAACCTCCCCGGGGGGGACCCCGCTACCGCCCCCCCCCCCCAGGCCAAAGGGCAAACCCAGCCCCGCCAACACCCCATAAATCACTTCATTAACGGCAATTAACAAAAACACAAAACCCAGCACAGAGACTCACCCCGGGAGAAGGCACAGACACCGCCATCACACCGGCCCCCCCCACCGCCGGCAGACACGCGCAGGCCGGGGGGGGCACCGCTACGGGACGCCGCGGGGGGGGGACGCCGGGGGGGGGGAACGCCGACCCGGCCCCAGGAAGGCCGGGGCTCCCCGCGCCGGCACGGCTCGTCACACACACCCCCCCAAAAAAAAACCGCCTCAAACTCCCCCATTTCCCCCCGGGGGGGGGCGGCAAAACACCCGCAGTTTGAACACCCCCCACCCGGCCAGAGCCGCCGGCAAAGGGAACCGCGGCACCGCTGTCAGTCCCAAAAACCCCGGGGGGGTGGGGGGGGGGGAAACAGCCCCCCCCCGCAACTTCCTGGGAAATAAAAGAGCCCCCGAATAACCCAGCCCTCTCTCTCTCTGTGCCCCCCCCCCCGCAGGAAACACCTCCCCGACGCAGAAGGAGCCCACCCCCTTCATCATCGAGTGGATCCCCGACATCCTGCCCCGCGCCCGCATCGGGGAACTGCGCCTCAAATTCCAGTACGGCCACCACAGCGCCCGCCAGCCCCCCGGCCCGCCCCGGCCCCCCCCCCGCCGCGCCCCCCCCCGCCCAGCCCCCCCTCCGCCTCGCCCCGCTGCCCGCCCTCCCCTTCCCCTGACACCCCCCCACACACACACACTGGTTTTAGAGGCGGGGGGGGGGCCCGCACTGCGCCCCACGCACCTGCACGGACAATGGCGCCGCTGCTGCTCCGCCACAAACACCTGGAAAACAATTAAAACAATATTAATAATCCCCCCCCCATCCCCCCCCACACTGGGTGCCCGGAGCCTCCCTGCACCCGCCGCTGAGACGGGGGGGGGGGAACACCCGGGGGACCCCCCCCCCAAGCCCGGGCAGGGGGCAGGACTCACCCCGAGCGTCCTCCAAGGCTGCGGGGGGGCTTCACCCTGCCGGCCTCGGGGGGGCCGAGGCCGCGCTCCGCGGGCAGCGCCGGGCCCCCCCCACACACCGGGGGAGGGGGAAAAGGTCATCCCCCCCCACATCCAAAAAAGAGTGGCTCTGGGGGGGTCCCAACCCACGGCTCCGCTCCGTCCCGGGGGCTCCTCTGAGGCCTGTGGGGGGGGAATAAAAATAAGAATTCGGAAAAAAAAAAAAAAAGTGAGAGAACATAGCAACCCCCCCCGCCCAGCACAGCCCCGGGGGGGGGGGGGGGGGCGGCCATAACCCCCCCCCCGCGGCCTCACCCCGCTCCAGCCCTGCCTCCCCCAGCACAGCCCCCGCCACCGACCTCCCAGCCGGGAATAACGACACTGGGGGCGGGGGGGGGCGGACACCCCCCCAGCCATTCCTTACCCTGGGGGGCTCCCTCCTGCGCCCCCCCCCCCCCCCCAAGCCCGGCGCTCCCAGTCCACACCGGCAGCGGGGCGGGGGGGGAGAGGCCCCAGTAGCTCCCAGTCAGCACCAACGCGCTCCCGGCAGCTCCCAACAGCCCCCCCGCGGCTCCCAGGAGGCTCCCAGTTACTCCCCAGCGGCACCAGCAGGGCCCCCGCAGCTCCCACCACGCACCAGTAAACACCCCCCCGCTCCCAGTAAAGCCCCAGGGGCTCCCAGTCGACTCGCCGCAGGCAGCGCTTGGCCCCCCCGCGGCTCCCAGGAGGCAGCAGGAGGCTCCAGTAGCCCCCCACAGGCAGCGGCGAGCCCCCCCGCCGCTCCCAGGACGCGGCGGCGAGCTCCCAGTTGCTCCCAGTTGACACCAGCAAGCCCCCAGCAGCGCCTAGCGGGCGACCCTGAGCCCCCCCGTCGCTCCCAGTAAGCGCCAGCCGGCTCCCAGCCGCTCCCAGTCGCCACCCGAGACCTCCCAACAGCCCCCAGTGGCTCCCAGCAGCCCCCCCGGCGGTTTAAGAGGCCGCGGGGGGGGGGGCCGTGCCCAGCCCCGCGATGGGGCACAGCTGTGCCCGGGGGGGGGGTCCCGCCCCCCCCAGCTGGGGGCCCTTGGGTCCCCATTGCGCCCGCCCCGCCCCCGGGGGGGGGGGTGTCACCCTTCGTGCCCCCCCCGGCACCCTCTGTGTGTCTGTGGGGGGGGTCACTCCTTGTCTCCCCCCTCCCCGCACCCTCCGGGGGGGTCATTCCTCTGCGTGTGTCCCCCGGCACCCTCCGGGGGGGTCACCCTTTGTCCCCCCCCAGCCCCGCTCCCCGGCACCCTCCGGGGGGGGGGTGTGTGTGTGTGACAGCCTTTGTGCCGCCCCCCCCCCGCCCCGCCCCACGGAGGGGCCGTTGCCAGCCCGGGGGGGCGGGGGCGGCAGACACCGGGACCCCCGAATTGCCGGGGGCTGGGGGGGGGGATGCGGGATGGGGGGTGCGGTAGCCCCGGGGGGGGGGGAATTCGGGGGGGGGGGGGGGGCGCGACCCCCCGGCACGGCCCGTCTGTGTCCCCGTGTCGTGTCCCCCCCAGTGACACCCGCCCCCCCCCGCGCACACGGCAGCAGCGGGCACGGGGAGGGGGGGGGGGGACGCGGTGGGGACATCGCGCACGTCCCCCGGTGCCCCCCCCGGTGCTCCCAGTAACACCCAGTGCCCCTGGGAGCCCGTTTCCCCGGTGCCCCCAGTATCGCCCAGGGCTCCCAGTACCCCCAGTTTCCCCATTATCCCTCAGCAACCCCCAGTCACCCCAGTACCCCCAGGGCTCCCAGTACCCCCCATTACTCCCAGTACCCCCAGTAACCCCCAATTACCCCCAGCACCCACAGTAGCCCCCAGCACCCCCTCAGTGCTCCCCGTATCCCCCGGTGCTCCCGGTGCCCCCGACAACCCCCAGTACACCCAGTACCCCCAGTATCCCTCCCCAGCACCCCCAGTACCTCTCCCAGCATCCCCCAGTGCCCCCACTATCCCCAGTCCTCCCAATACCCCTTCCAATTAACCCCAGGATCCCTCCCCAATACCCCCAGTACCTCTCCCAGTATCCCCCAGTATCCCCCTCCGGTACCTCTGTATCCTTCCCAGTACCCTCAATGTCCCCCCATTACCCCCAGCTCCCCCATTATCCCCAGTATCCCCCAGTATCCCCAGTGTTCCCTGTATCCCCCCATACTCTCCTCACCCCCAGGATCCTCCCCAGTCCTCCCAGTATCCCTCCCAGTACCCCCAGTATGCCTCCCCAGTACCCCCAGTATCTCTTCCAGTGCCCTCAATGTCCCCCATTACCCGCAGGGAATCCCAGTACGCCCAGTACCCCCCGTATCCTCCCCAGTACCCCCAGTATCCCCCCAGTACCTCTCCCAGTACCCCCAGTACCTCTCCCAGTACCCCCAGTATCCCTGCCACCCTTATGTGCCTTATGGGGACACCGCCTACGGGGGACACCAGCTATGGGGGGACACTGGGTATGACACGGGCACTCTGGGGGTGCCTCTGGGGACTATAGGGGCTCTCCCAGTGCCTGTGGGGTCTATAGGGCCCTGCTGGTGCCTATGGGGGCTATAGGGGCTCTCCCAGTGCCTGTGGGGTCTATAGGGCCCTGCGGGTGCCTAGGGGGGCTATAGGGGCTCTCCCAATGCCTGTGGGGTCTATAGGGCTCTGCTGGTACCTATGGGGGCTATAGGGACTCTCACAATGCCTGTGGGCTTTGGGGGCCCTCCTGGTGCCTATGGGGGCTATAGGGGCTCTCCCAGTGCCTGTGGGGCCTACAGGGGGCTATGGGGCCTCTTCTGTGTCCGTATAGAACCCCCTGGTGCCTATGGGGCTATATGGGGCTCTGCTATAGGAGCCTGCGCAGCACTCTAGGTGCCCATAGGGGTGCCTGTGGGGGGCTGTAGGTGCCCATAGGGGCATCTGTGGGGGGCTATAGGTGCCCGTGGGGTGCTACAGGGGCTCGTCTCCCGGCAGGAACCGCGTCCCGGTGAGCGCCGTCGTCTTCCAGGTGTCCGTGGGCTGCTGCCTCGGCTGCTGCCCCGGGATGGCCCACGGCTTCGGCTTCGTGCCCGTCCGGTGGGGCCGGAGCCTGACCCCCTTCCCGGACGCCTGGGACCCCCTGGAGCCTGGGGCCCCTCCTGACCCCTTCCCAGACCCCTGGGTCCCCTTCCTGGATACCAAGTTCCCTCCTGACCCCCTTCCCGGACACCGTGTCCCCTCCTGACCCATTCCCAGATGCCTGGATCCCCTCCTGACCCCATTCCTGGACTCCTGGGCCCCCTCCCGACCCCCTTCCGAGTCACCAGATCCCATCCTGACCCCCTTCCCGGACACCTGGGTCCCCTCCTCACCCCCTTCCTGGACACCTGGGTCCCCTCCTGACCCCATTCCCGGACACTGTGTCCCATCCTCACCCATTCCCAGATGCCTGGGTCCCCTTCCCAGATGTCTGGGCCCCGCCCTGGACTCCTGGATCCCCTCCTGACCCCATTCCCGGACTCCTGGGCCCCCTCCCGACCCCCTTCTGAGCCACCAGATCCCATCCTGACCCCCTTCCTGGACACCAGCTCCCCTCCTGACCCATTCCCAGACCCCTGGGTCCCCTCCTGACCCCATTCCCGGACACTGTGTCCCATCCTGACTCATTCCCAGATGCCTGGGTCCCCTTCCCGGATGTCTGGGCCCCGCCCTGGACTCCTGGGTCCCCTCCTGACCCCATTCCTGGACACCGGGTGCCCTTCCTGGACACCGAATCCCCTCCTGATCCCATTCCCAGGCACCCGGCTCCTTTCCTGAGCCCATTCCCGGACACGGTGTCCCCTCTTGACCCATGCCCGGACACCTGGGTCCCCTTCCCAGACTCCTGGGTCCCCTTCGGATCCCGTTCTGAGCCACCAGGTCCCATCCTGATCCCCTTCCCGGACACCAGGTCCCCTCCTGACCCATTCCCAGACACCTGGGTCCCCTTCCCGGATACCGTTTCCCCTTCTGACCCCATTCCCGGACACTGTGTCCCCTGCTGACCCCCTTCCGAGCCACCAGGCCCCCTCCTGACCCCATCCCTTTACACCTGGATCCCCTTCCTGGACACCAGGCCCCCTCCTGACCCCATTCCCGAACACCCGGGTCCCCGCCTGACCCCATTCCCAGACACCTGGGTCCCCTCCTGACCCCATTCCCAGACACCCGGGTCCCCTCCTGACTCCATTCCTAGACACCTGGGTCCCCTTCCCAGACTCCTGGGTCCCCTCCCGACCCCCTTCCGAGCCACCAGGTCCCCTCCTGACCCCCTTCCCGGACACCAGCTCCCCTTCCCAGACACTGAATCCCCTCCTGACCACATTCCCAGACACCCGGGTCCTTTCCTGACCCCGTTCCCGGACACGTGGGTCCCGTCCTGACCCCTTCCCAGATGCCTGGGTCCCCTTCCTGGATATTTAGGTCCCCCCTGGACTCCTGGTTCCCCTCCTGACCCCATTCCCAGTCTCCTGGGTCCCCTCCTGACCCCGTTCCGAGCCACCAGATCCCCCCCGACCCCCTTCCCGGACACTGAATCCCTCCTGATTCCCGGACACGTGGGTCCCGTCCTGACCCATTCCCAGAAGCCTGCGTCCCCTTCCAGATGTCTGGGGCCCCCCTGGAGCCTGGGTCCCCTCCTGACCCCATTCCCGGACACCTGGCTCCCCTGACCGTGTCCCCCCCCCGCTCCCCACCCCCAGGTTCCAGTGGTGGTTGGTGCCGATGCCCTTCGGCCTCCTCATCCTCATCTACGACGAGATTCCCACATTGGGAGCGCAGAGACACCCGGGAAAGCGAGTGGCAGACGTTCAGCGTCTCGGCCGTCGCCTCCGATGGTACCGAACGCGGCTCCCGACGGGATGACTCCCCTGATCCGAGGCTTGCCCGCGCTCTTTCAAACGATACGGGCTCCAACTCCAGGACCGTTTGCGGGACGCCGTAGCCCCGAGGGGAGGGAGACGGGATCGGCCGGGGGAGAGCCGTGGCCGGGGCGGAAGCGGCACAGGAACGGATTAGGTCTAGCCGAGGGACGGGCCTTATCGGGGAATCGGAGAAATCTCAACTCGCTGCGCGTAGAATAGAACAACGGGAGGATCACGCACACGCCCCCCCCCGCCACGAAACCTCGGGGCGAAGAGAAACCTGTCGCGGCCTGAAGGAGTGAAGGAGGGAATTCCCCGGGAGGCGATGGACGGCCTACGCTCTGCAGCCCTGGAGGAGCTCCGTGGAGCCTGGAAAGAGCAAAGGAAATCATCCCTCAGGGCAACGCGGAAACCAAATGTAGGACGACGGTGCGAACCGTCCCTCAGACGCCGGCTGCCCCCGGCCCCCGCCCCGAGGAGGACCCGATTGATCTCGAATCGGGGAAACTGGCCGCGCCGTTCCCCAGTTGGCGAGCCGGGGGACGGCCGGCGCGTTCGCCTGAGAAGGCTCACGGACGTCAGGAAGGGCGACTTGTGAATTACTTTTCCCCTCGGCCCTTTCAAAACCCCAGTCACGTTTTTAGCGGACGCCGGCGCTCGGCTCTCGGCACTCCGAGCGGACGTCGCGGAGCGCCACGGCGTGGGCGCTGCTGATAAAAACCGGATTTGGGTGACGGGTGGGTTTGGAAACGCTAAGCCACAGCCAACGGCCCAGGTTAAGCGCCGCTTCCCTGGAAACGAAGCTGCTCTCGTGATTTTGGGAACTTTCCCCGTGAACGTCACGGGACTCGATCTTTCAAAGGGACGAGCCCGGGCGGATTCAAAAGGAAGGGAATGGAAATTTGGGCTCCCGACGGTCTCCGTGAAACTTGGACAGCAAGCGCCTGCCTTTCCCCTCTCCGAAGCGGTTGATGTAGCCCCTGGGAGCCGGGGAAGGGATCACCCCGCCGGCAGCCGACCTACGAGAGCACGGGGTCATCATCCCCCGCCCGCTCGCCCTATAATTCCCCGGTGCGGCCGCGCCGTGAGCTCGACAGGAATCATAGAATCATAGAATCCTCCTGTGCCGCTTCCACCCCGGCCACGGCTCTCCCCTGCCGATCCCGTCTCCCTCCCCTCGGGGCTACGGCGTCCCGCAAACGGTCCTGGAGTTGGAGCCCGTATTGTTTGAAAGAGTGCGGCAAGCCTCGGATCGGGGGAGTCATCCCGTCGGGAGCCGCGTTCGGTACCATCGGAGGCGACGGCCGAGACGCTGAACGTCTGTCACGCGCCGGCTGGAGACAGGCAGCCTCCTGCAGAATTTCGGTTCGGTGGTTTCTAGCCGGGGTCTCGATACGCACGGGGTCGCCTCGTTCCACGGGATCCGACCCCCCGGCCCAATACGCCACTCGTCGGGTTAAGGACCGCGGTTCTCTCGGGGCGTCAGGGGTCAAAAAGACCCCGGGCCCCCGGTACCCCTGTGCCTCACCTTAGAATCGTAGAATCATAGAATCCTCACGGTTGGAAAGGACCTTTGAGGTCATCGAGTCCAACCATACGCGCACACGGACAAAAAAACCCAACAAACAAACAAAAAAACCCAACAAACAAACAAAAAAACCCACAACCCCCCCCCCAAAACCTACAGCCTCTGCCACCAGAGCATGCCCTGCAGTGCCACAGCGAGAGGTTTGGGTCTGGAGCCTGGGTCTCCATCAGAGCTCTCCACGAGGCCTCCTCATTTTCAGGATGAAAAAATTTTTCCGGCTCATCTCCGACTCCTTTGTCGGACGCGCCAAGGTCTTTTGGCCGATTTTGCCAGACTGGTGAGTCCCCGGTTCACTCTCCGAGAAGGGGCTGAGATGCGCCTGGTTTCTCGTTCGCTCCCTTTTAGTTGAGAGCTTAAAAGTTTTTCCTGGGTCCGGGGCACCCGACGGCGCCGCGCCGGGGTCGCCGAGTGGCGTTACGCTCCGCGGCTGATTGACTTGGCGGGATTTCGCTTTGCTCCCGCAAGGATTTTATTTTCCCTCCTCCCGTTTTCCCCGTCAAACCTCCGTCCTCCTGGGCTGCGGTCGGCGCCGCCCCTAATACCGCACACGCTGCAGCTTTTCCTTTAGCTACCGGCAGCTTTCGCTCCTTCGCGAGGGTAGTGACGCGACCTGCCGCTGCCGCCGGGTTATGCCGACTACCGTGGGCCCAGGCCATTCCCGGCGGAGCGGGACACGCCTTCTGCTCCTTCGGTCTTTCCAAAATCGGGGAGCAGCCGAGCACAGACATTTCTCGGGCAGTCGCGGCTCGCTGCTGCTCGAACCTCCCCTGGCTTGGAGCCGAGAGGCCGCTTCCCGGCCTCTCCCCGTCCGCAGCCGGACGGAGAACCGGCGTCCCTTCGGCCAACGGGTGGCAGTCGGGCCTTTGCTCCTGCTCGAACCTCTCCCGGCTTAGAGCTGAGACATCGTTTCCCTTAGGACCTTCCGACAGCGAGAAAATCCCGCCCGTGACGCCATTAGGATGCCACGTCCCGCTCCCAGTAAAGCCGGCGGGGGGTGAGGGGCTTCGGATCCGCAAATTCCCAACGGCGCCGACGACGGCGAGATAAATCTCAAGGTCCACCTGGGAACGTTTATCGGCTTCCCCAAATGGTTAGTGTAGGTCTTAACGAGTCCCCGAGGATTGGTTAGGAGTATGACAAACGATGGCAAGTGGTGAGGTGTGCGTCGTGTCGCCGAACAACAGGGATAGGCCAACTGCTGGCAAGCGGGACTTAAGGTCCTACTTAAGGTCGTTACTTCCCAACTCGAACAGTTACTGAACAGTTCTAAGAGAAACTGAGGGATAGAGAAAGGAAAAGGCGGAGAAAAAGCCGGAGAGAAAGAGATCACCGGTCCTGGTTCCAGCGTCTTCTCCAGGGAATCTTCCCAGGCACGGTCTTCTTTCTCGGGAAGAATCTTCCCAGGCACAATCTTCTTCTATTGTTTCGTCTTTGTTCCCCCCCAGGGGCACTTCTTTTCCCCTTTTCTGTTTGCTGAACCAGCACGGCCCACCCCCCTTGCCCAGGACAGCCTCGGCTCAGGTTTCTCCCTTCTCCCAGGTGACGTGTAGCGCCATTCGGGTGGCGAGACGCGTGCCGTCGTCACCCGCGTTTAGCGTCTTCTCCGTAACCTTCATTAGCGCCTGCAGGGGTGGGCGCTTTCACGTGCGTGGCGCGGAGAATGAAGCAAAGGTCGCTCGCGGGACGCGACGGCCTGGAGAACCGAGAACGAGCAAGCTCACCACGCGAGTGGCAGAACCATCCTGGCTTCACACGACAGTTCTCCCGCACTTTCCGGCGCCAGAAGCGTGAAGCCTTATCCGTTCTCTGAAGGCCAGGCCTGCGGTATTTCTTTCCTCGCGAGCGTTCGAGGCGTTCCGTCGAAGGCTTGGAGGGCTCCTGCCCCTCGGCAGGGAATTGACGGTCCCTCCCTCGCGGGGGCCCGTGGGCATCGCGGGGACAGGGGTACGTGGGGCACAGAGCCACCGTGGGGACATGGCCGCACGGGGCAGGAGGACACCACGGGGACACGACGATGGGCATCACGAGGACGGGGACACGTGGGGCACGGGGACACGTGGGGCAGAGGGACACCGCGGGGATGGGGCACACGGGCACTGTGGGGACAGGGGTACGTGTCACCCCCCGGGGGAACCACTCCGACCCCCGCCCCAGCCCCAGGACACCGGGCTTTGCTGGCCACACCGGCCCCGGCCCAGTGCCCCGTTGCCGCACCGGCATCCGAAGATGCCAAATGTCCGGGGCTGGTGCCCCCGGCAAAGCCTTCAGGGGGAGACACCCCGGGCCTGTTCTCACCCCCCCGGGGAACTGCTGCCACCACCGCGCCGGTCGTGGGCCGCCGACTTTCCTGGCCACGGCGACCCCGACCCCGGCCCAAGACCCTGCAACGGTGGCCAAAAGTCCCAAATGCCCGAGGCTGGCCCCCCCGGTGAAGGCTTCGGGGGGGACACCCCGGGCTCCTTCTCACCCCCCGGGGGAACCGCTGCCGCCACGGTGCCATCCGTGGGGCGCCGGCTCTCCTGGCGGTGGGAGCACTTCACCCGGGGGGGTGAGAACGAGCCCGGGGTGTCCCCCCGCAGCGCCTTGGCCATGGGAACCATCCCGGCTACTCGGGGTTTTTGATGCCGGGGCTGGGATGGGGCAACTGGGGGGGCTGCGAGGGGGACTGGAGGGTCACTGGGAGGCAAAATGGGGGGTAACTGCCCTGGGAGGGGGGGGACTGGGGGGGTCGTTAATCCCCGGGGGGCGTCTGTACCCCCCCCGACCCCCTTTTGCCCCTTTGAGGGGTCGTTATTTCCCCTGGGGAGGGTCATTACCCCTCTGAAGCCCCTTCTACCCCCCTGGAGGGGTCGTTATTGCCCCGGGGGGGGTCTTTATCCTCCCTGACTCCCCCTTTTTCCTACTGGGGGGGTCATTATGGCACCTGGGGGGGTCTCTGCTCCTACCAACCCCATCCCTTTTTCCCCTGGTGTGGTCGTTAGTGCCCCCCGGGTGGCTGTTGTTGCCCCCTGGGGGGGTCGTTATGCCCCGGGGGGGGGTTCCTTACCCACCCTGGCGCCCCCTTTTGCCCTCTGGGGGGGTCATTATTACCCCCCAGGTGGCTGTTATTGCCCCCCGGGTGGTCCTTATTCCCTGGGGGGGGTCCTTATCTCCCCTGACCCCCCCTTTTGCCCCTGGGGGGGTCATTATTGCCCCCCGGAGTGGGGGGATGTCGTTATTCCCCTGGGGAGGGTCCTGACACCCTGGGAATCTGGGAAGATCCTTCCCAAGAAAAAAGACCGCACCTGGGAAGACCGTACCCCCACCCCGGTCTGTGTCCCCCCCCTGCCAAATTAACAGCACTTTTAATTAATTGGAAAGAGACCCGGAGTCTTTTATTGGACCCTGGTGTCTGGGGGGGGGGGGCACCCAGGCGTCCTGGGGGGCAGCCCCAGGTGTCCGGGCCCGGCCACTCGCTTCCCGGGTGTCTCCGCGCTCCCAATGTGGGAATCTCGTCGTAGATGAGGATGAGGAGGCCGAAGGGCATCGGCACCCACCACCACTGGAATCTGGGGGGTGGGGAGCGGGGGGGGACACGGTCAGGGGAGCCAGGTGTCCGGGAATGGGGTCAGGAGGGGACCCAGGCTCCAGGGGGGCCCCAGACATCTGGGAAGGGGACCCAGGCTTCTGGGAATGGGTCAGGACGGGACCCACGTGTCCGGGAATGGGGTCAGGAGGGGACCCAGGAGTCCAGGGGGACGCCCAGACATCCGGGAAGGGGACCCCAACCTCTGGGAATGGGGTGAGGAGGGGACCCAGGTGTCCGGGAAGGGGGTCAGGAGGGATTCAGTGTCCGGGAATGGGGTCAGGAGGGGATCTGGTGGCTCGGAAGGGGGTCGGGAGGGGGCCCAGGAGTCTGGGAAGGGGACCCAGGTGTCCAGGAATGGAGTCAGGAGGGGACCCAGGTGTCTGGGAACGGGGTCAGGAGGGGACCCAGGACTCCAGGGGGGGGCCCAGACATCCGAGAAGGGGACCCAGACCTCTGGGAATGGGATCAGGAGGGGACCTGGTGTTCGGGAATGGGGTCAGGAGGGGACCCGGGTGTTCGGGAATGGGGTCAGGAGGGGTCCTGGTGTCCAGGAAGGGGATCCAGGTGTAAAGGGATGGGGTCAGGAGGGGGCCTGGTGGCTCGGAAGGGGGTCAGCAGGGGACACAGTGTCCGGGAATGGGGTCAGAAGGGGAAACGGTATCCGGGAAGGGCACCCAGGTGTCTGGGAATGGGTCAGGAGGGGGCCTGGTGTAGAGGGAGGGGGTCAGGAGGGGACCTGGTGTCCGGGAAGGGGATCAGGATGGGACCTGGTGGCTCAGAACGGGATCCGAAGGGGACCCAGGAGTCTGGGAAGGGGACCCAGGTGTCCGGGAATGGGTCAAGAGGGGACACAGTGTCCGGGAATGGGCTCAGGAAAGGAGCCGGGTGCCTGGGAATGGGATCAGGAGGGGATTCGGTGTCCAGGAAGGGCACCCGGTGTCCAGGAAAGCGGTCAGGAGGGGACCCAGGAGTCCAGGGCGGGGCCCAGACATCCGGGAAGGGGACCCAGGCATCTGGGAATGGGTCAGGATGGGACACAGTGTCCGGGAATGGGGTCAGGAG
Source organism: Chroicocephalus ridibundus (assembly GCF_963924245.1). NCBI lineage: Eukaryota > Metazoa > Chordata > Aves > Charadriiformes > Laridae > Chroicocephalus > Chroicocephalus ridibundus. Next base: position 2,113,152 of record NC_086306.1, on the reverse strand, counting down.
GGGACCCAGGCATCTGGGAATGGGTCAGGAGGGGAGCTGGTGTCCGGGAAGGGGGTCAGGATGGGATCTGGTGGCTCGGAAGGGGGTCGGGAGGGGGCCCAGGAGTCCGGGAATGGGGTCAGGAAGGGACGCAGGCATCTGGGAATGGGTCAGGAGGGGACACGGTGTCCGGGAAGGGGGTCAGGAGGGAACTTGGTATCCAGGAAGGGGACCCAGGGGTCTGGGAAGGGGTCAGGAGGGGCCCCAGGCTCCAGGGGGTCCCAGGCGTCCGGGAAGGGGGTCAGGCTCCGGCCCCACCGGACGGGCACGAAGCCGAAGCCGTGGGCCATCCTGGGGCAGCAGCCGAGGCAGCAGCCCACGGACACCTGGAAGACGACGGCGCTCACCGGGACGCGGTTCCTGCCGGGAGACGAGCCCCTGTAGCACCCCACGGGCACCTATAGCCCCCCATAGATGCCCCTATGGGCACCTACAGCCCCCCATAGGCACCCCTATGGGCACCTAGAGTGCTGCGCAGGCTCCTATAGCAGAGCCCCATATAGCCCCATAGGCACCAGGGGGTTCTATACGGACACAGAAGAGGCCCCATAGCCCCCTGTAGCCCCCATAGGCACTGGGAGAGCCCCTATAGCCCCCATAGGCACCAGGAGGGCCCCCAAAGCCCACAGGCATTGTGAGAGCCCCTATAGCCCCCATAGGTACCACCAGAGCCCTATAGACCCCACAGGCATTGTGAGAGCCCCTATAGCCCCCATAGGCATTGTGAGAGCCCCTATAGACCCCATAGGGTCTATAGACCCCAGCAGAGCCCTATTGCCCCCATAGGCACCAGCAGGGCCCCTATAGCCCCCATAGACACCAGCAGAGCCCTATAGCCCCCACTGGCACCAGCAGGGCCCTATAGACCCCATAAGCACTGAACAAGCCGTTGTAGCCCCTATTGCCCCATAGGCACCAGCAGGGCCCTGTAGCCCCCATAGGCATTGTGAGAGCCCCTATAGCCCCCATAGGCACCAGCAGAGCCCTATAGACCCCACAGGCACTGGTAGAGCCCCTATAGCCCCCAGAGGCACTGGACAAGCCTTTCTAGCCCCTGTAGCCCCCATAGGCACTAGAAGAGCCCTATAGACCCCACAGGCTCTGGACAAGTCTTTATAACCCCTATTGCCCCATTGGCACCAGCAGGGCCCCTATAGCCCCCATAAGCACTGGGAGAGCCCCTATAGCCCCCACAGGCACTGGGAGAGCCCCTATAGCCCCCATAGGCACTGGACAAGCCTTTCTAGCCCCTATAGCCCCCATAGGCACCAGCAGGGCCCCTATAGCCCCCACAGGCACAGGGAGAGCCCCTATAGCCCCCATAGGCACCAGCAGGGCCCCTATAGCCCCCACAGGCACAGGGAGAGCCCCTATAGCCCCCATAGGCACCAGCAGGGCCCTATAGACCCCGTAGGCACTGGGAGAGCCCCTATAGCCCCCATAGGCACCAGCAGGGCCCTATAGACCCCACAGGCACTGGGAGAGCCCCTATAGCCCCCATAGGCACCAGCAGGGCCCTATAGCCCCCACAGGCACTGGACAAGCCCCTATAGCCCCCAGAGGCACCCCCAGAGTGCCCGTGTCATACCCAGTGTCCCCCCATACCTGGTGTCCCCCGTAGGCGGTGTCCCCATAAGGCACATAAGGGTGGCAGGGATACTGGGGGTACTGGGAGAGGTACTGGGGGGATACTGGGGGTACTGGGGAGGATACGGGGGGTACTGGGCATACTGGGATTCCCTGCGGGTAATGGGGGACATTGAGGGCACTGGAAGAGGTACCGGGAGGACTGGTGAGCGATACTGGGGGTACTGGGAGGACTGGGGAGGATCCTGGGGGGGAGGAGGGTATGGGGGGATACAGGGAACACTGGGGATACTGGGGGATACTGGGGATAATGGGGGAGCTGGGGGGGGGGGGATCCTGGGGGTAATGGGGGGACATTGAGGGTACTGGGAAGGATACAGAGGTACCGGTGGGGGATACTGGGGGTACTGGGAGAGGTACTGGGGGTCCTGGGGAGGGATCCTGGGGTTAATTGGGAGGGGTATTGGGAGGACTGGGCGGATAGTGGGGGCACTGGGGGATGCTGGGAGAGGTACTGGGGGTGCTGGGGAGGGATACTGGGGGTACTGGGTGTACTGGGGGTCGTCGGGGGCATCGGGAGCACCGGGGGATACTGGGAGCACTGAGGGGGTGCTGGGGGCTACTGTGGGTGCCGGGGGTGCTGGGGGTAATTGGGGGTTACTGGGGGTTACTGGGGGTACTGGTAGTAATGGGGGGTACTGGGAGCCCTGGGGGTACTGGGGTGACTGGGGGTTGCTGAGGGATAATGGGGAAACTGGGGGTACTGGGAGCCCTGGGCGATACTGGGGGCACCGGGGGAAACGGGCTCCCAGGGGCACTGGGTGTTACTGGGAGCACTGGGGGGGCACCGGGGGACGTGCGCGATGTCCCCACCGCGTCCCCCCCCCCTCCCGTGCCCGCTGCTGCCGTGTGCGCGGGGGGGGCGGGTGTCACTGGGGGGGACACGACACGGGGACACACACGGGCCGTGCCGGGGGTCGCGCCCCCCCCCCCCGATTCCCCCCCCCCGGATCTACCGCACCCCCCATCCCGCATCCCCCCCCCAGCCCCCGGCAATTCGGGGGTCCCGGTGTCTGCCGCCCCCGCCCCCCCGGGCTGGCAACGGGCCCCTCCGTGGGGCGGGGCGGGGGGGGGCGGCACAAAGGCTGTCACACACACCCCCCCCCCCCCCCGGAGGGTGCCGGGGAGCGGGGCTGGGGGGGGGACAAAGGGTGACACCCCCCCCCGGGGGCGGGGCGGGCGCAATCGGGACCCAAGGGCCCCAGCTGGGGGGGCGGGACCACCCCCCCGGGCACAGCTGTGCCCCATCGCGGGGCTGGGCACGGCCCCCCCCCCGCGCCTCTTAAACCCCCGGGGGGGCTGCTGGGAGCCACTGGGGGCTGCTGGGAGGTCTCGGGTGGCGACTGGGAGTTGGTTGGCGCTTACTGGGAGCGACGGGGGGGGGGGGCTCTCTGCTGGCTACCGGGGGATCAGGGTCGCCCGCTAGGCGCTGCTGGGGGCTTGCTGGTGTCAACTGGGAGCAACTGGGAGCTCGCCGCTGCGTCGTGGGAGCAGCGGGGGGGCTCGCCGCTGCCTGTGGAGGGCCGCTGGGAGCCTGCCGGTGGCTACTGGGAGCCTCCTGCTGCCTCCTGGGAGCCGCGGGGGGGCCAAGCGCTGCCTGCGGCGAGTCGAGCGGGAGCCCCTGGGGCTTTACTGGGAGCGGGGGGGTGTTTACTGGTGCGTGGTGGGAGCTGCGGGGGGGCCTGCTGGTGCCGCCGGGGAGTACCTGGGAGCCGCGGGGGGGCTGTTGGGAGCTGCCGGGAGCGTGTGGTGCTGACTGGAGCTACTGGGGCCTCCCCCCCCGCCCCGCCCCGCTGCCGGTGTGGACTGGGAGCGCCGAGCTGGGGGGGTGGGGGGGGCGCAGGAGGGAGCCCCCCAGGGTAAGGAATGGCCTGGGGGGGTGTCCGCCCCCCCCCCGCCCCCAGTGTCGTTATTCCGGGCTGGGAGGTCGGTGGCGGGGGCTGTGCTGGGGGAGGCAGGGCTGGAGCGGGGTGAGGCGGGGGGGGAGTATGGCCGGTATGGCCGCCCCCCCCCGGGGCTGTGCTGGGCGGGGGGGGTTGCTATGTTCTCTCACTCTTTTTTTTTTTTTTCCGAATTATTATTTTTATTCCCCCCCCACAGGCCTCAGAGGAGCCCCCGGGACGGAGCGGAGCCGTGGGTTGGGACCCCCCCAGAGCCACTCTTTTTTGGATGTGGGGGGGGATGACCTTTTCCCCCCTCCCCCGGTGTGTGGGGGGGGCCCGGCGCTGCCCGCGGAGCGCGGCCTCGGCCCCCCGAGGCCGGCAGGGCGAAGCCCCCCCGCGGCCTTGGAGGACGCTCGGGGTGAGTCCTGCCCCCTGCCCGGGCCTGGGGGGGGTCCCCAGGGTGTTCCCCCCCCCCGGCTCAGCGGCGGGTGCAGGGAGGCCTCCGGGCACCCAGCGTGGGGGGGGGGGGGGGTCGGGGGGATTATTAATATTGTTTTAATTGTTTTCCAGGTGTTTGTGGCGGAGCAGCAGCGGCGCCATTGTCCGTGCAGGTGCGTGGGGCGCAGTGCGGGCCCCCCCCCGCCTCCAAAACCCAGTGTGTGTGTGGGGGGGTGTCAGGGGAAGGGGAGGGCGAGCCGGGGCGGGGGGGGGGCACACACACAGAGAGAGAGGGGCTGGGTTATTCCGGGACTCTTTTATTTCACAGGAATTTGCGGGGGGGGTGTGGTTTTTTGGGGGGTTTTTGGGGACTGACAGCGGTGCCGCGGTTCCCTTTGCCGGCGGCTCTGGGGGGGGGGCGGGTTCACACCCCACACCCCCCCCCCCCCCCCCGGATAATGTTGTGCCAGGGAGGGCCCCCTGGGGGGAAATGGGGGAGTTTGAGGCGGTGTTTTTTTGGGGGGGGTGCCGAGCCGTGCCGGCGCGGGGAGCCGTGGCCTTCCTGGGGCCGGGTCGGCGTCCCCCCCCCGGCGTCCCGTAGCGGTGCCCCCCCCGGCCTGCGCGTGTCTGCCGGCGGTGGGGGGGGCCGGTGTGATGGCGGTGTCTGTGCCTTCTGCCGGGGTGAGTCTCTGTGCTGGGTTTTGTGTTTTTGTTAATTGCCGTTAATGAAGTGATTTGTGGGGTGTTGGCGGGGGTTTAGGGTTGCGGCCGCGGGGGGTCCCCGGGGGCGCCTCCAGGCCCGCCCGCCCACCCCCCCCCCCCCCCCCCCCGCGCGGGGCGGGTTTGCCCTTTGGCCTGGGGGGGGGGGGCGGTAGCGGGGTCCCCCCCGGGGAGGTTGTTGGTGGGTGGTTGTTGGGGGGGTGTTTGTGTGTCAGGCGCCCGGCGGAGCAGCGGGAGGCTCCTTGGCGGGCGCGAGTGTGTGCGGGGGGGGGGGGTTTTGGGGGGGCTCAGGCGGGCCCCCGCGGCGGGGTCAGGGCTGTTTGCGTGGCAGGGGCCGGCGGCGCCGGGCGGGGTGAGGGTCTGTGGCCTTTTTGTTGCCGTTTTGGTTTTTTTTTTTGGGGGGGGGGGGCGTGTTTTGTGGGTTGTTTGTGCGTGAGTGGTGGTGTGTTGTTTTTTTTCCCCCTTGGGTTGTGGGGGGCGTCTGTATTTTTGGCCTTTTTGTGTGTTGTTTTTTTTTTTTCCTGTTTTGTAGGGGGGTTGGTAGCGGGGCCCCCCTCGGTGCGGGGTGCGTGTGCCGTGTCCCTTGTCTCGGAGGTGCCTGGGAGGTCCCCGGCGGAGCAGCTGGAAGGTGGCAGTGGGGTGAGCGTTTCAGGTGGTTTTTTGGGGGGGGGGGAGGGGCGCGTTTGGGTTGTGTCGGGTGTTTTGTGGGTCGGGGCGTGTGTGGTTGCCCCCCCCGTCGTTGTGGGGCGAGTGTTTGTGTTGTTTGGGGGGGTCGGCGGAGGGGGCCCCCCTCGGCGTGCCAGGGGAGCCAGCTGGAAGGTGGCGGTGGGGTGAGTGTTTTTTTTTTTTCCTGGGTGGGGGGGGGGGTCGGCGGTAGCCGGGGGGCTGTTTGTCTTTGGTGATGGGAGGAGTGTGGGTGGGTGGTTTTGATATTTATTTTTTGTGTGTTTTTTTCCCCTGCAGGTGCCTGGAGGAGGAGGAGCAGCAGGGGGGGATGGAGGCTCCTGGTTGAGGTGAGTGCCTGGGCGGGGGGGTTTGGCCCCCCCCCCCCCCCCGCCTTTTTTGGTGGCGGGGGGCTGCAGTGTGTGGGGAAACCTATCTCAAGTGTTTGAGATTATTTTTTTTTGGGCGGGGGGGTGGGCATGGACACCGAGCTGTGGCAGCTGGGGACACGGGGGGGGGGGGAGGGAGGGGGGGAGGGGCCCCCCCCGGGGTGGGAGGGACCCCCTCGGGTGGGGGGGGCAGGACCCTCCCCCGGGTGGGGGGGTCTGGGGAAGGGGGGGCCCCTTTGGGCTTCGGGGCCCCCCTGGGTGGGAGTCTGGGGGGGGGAGGCCCCTTATAAGGGAGGCCCCTGCATGGGGGTGTGAGGAAGGGGGGAGTAGGGGGCCCCCTTAGCCCTGGGGAGGGGGGGGGTGTCCCTGGGGACTGGTCCCTGGCTGGGGGGGGGAGGCCTCATAGCTGGAAGAACGCAGCACTTGGAAGAATTCCTGGGAGGGGGCCCCCAGGGCAGGCTGGCAGGAGGCAGCCCTTAGAAGAAGAAGAAGAAGCCCTCCGGGGGGAAGGCCCTGGGGGGGGGATCCTGGGCCCTGGAGGGTCCTGGGGGGGGTGAGGGGGGGGGTGTCCCAGCTTGCCCCCAACTTACCCACTTTGAGGAAGGTCTTGAGCTCCAGGGGCCGGATGGCCGGCTGCTTCTCCAGGGGGCCGTAGGCCTCGGCGATGCTCTCCACCTCCACCTTGGGACACCTGAAGAGCTCGTAGGAGCCGTCCCGGTTCTGCACGAAGCTGCGCGTGATCTCCAGCGGCAGCTGAAGGCGACGGGCAGGTGAGGGGCGGCCGGGGGGGGCAGCGGGTGGGGGGACGGTGGGGGGGCCGGGCGGCGCTGGGGGGGCTCACCTCGGGCGTGTCGAAGATCTGCTTGACCTGCAGGACGTTGGTGATGTGCCACGTGTACTTGGAGAAGGTGCCCAGGGGGAGGGCGTCCTTGCGCACAAAAGCTGCGGGGGGGAGAAAGGGTCACTCTGCACCTCTTTCATTGGGGGGGGGGTTCTCCCCTTTCCTCGGTGGTGGCCTCAGCTCTTGCTCCACTCTGTGGCTACGGGCCCGGGCTGGGGGGGCAACTGCTGAGGATGGGGCTCTGCCCTTGGCCGGCTGCTTCTCCCCGGGACTCGGCTCTGGAGTAACAGCGACTAAATGGGGTCTTAAACAGTGGTGCCGGCCTCGGGAGAGCTGCTTTGGCTCGTGCTGCCGGGGGGCACGGGGGGGGCCGGTGCCGGGGGTCCCCAGGCCTCGCCGCTGCAGAGACAGCGACTCGTGCTCCCGCAGCGCCGACAGGACGGATTTAACTGCGCCCGGAGCCCCGAGGGGGTGGGTGAGTCTGGATTTACACCCCACGCTCGGGGAGGAGAGAGGAGGTAAAGCAGCGAGGACGCTCGCCTGCACGGGGGGCTGCCACCTTCCCCTGGGGGGGGCGGGGGGGTAACAGAAGGAATAAAGTCTTTTGGCTCTAAGCCCGGCTGCGGGGGCCGGGTTTGTGCCCTGCCACGGGCTGAAGGGGGGTGCCCCGAGTCGGGCGTGGGGTCCCACTTAGCTCCGGCCCCCGAGGGGAAAAGCTGCTGGAAAGCGGAAGGAGGGAGGAGGGATCTTTAGGGGCTGCTGGGGTTTTCCTCCTGCTCCTGGGGGGTCTCTCACGTGCGCGGGGCGGCGGCGTCTCACCCGTGGTGGAGTTGGGCAGCCTCTTCTTTGCGCTCCCGCTGGAGATCCGCTGCTGCAGCGCGTCGAAGAAAGCCTGAGGGATGTGGAACACCAGCGGCTCCGGCTTCCCTGGGGGGGCAGGAAGGAGGAGATGGGTGGGGGGGTGAGGGAGAGGCGGGGGGCTGGGGGAAAGGCCCCCCCCTCCAACTCCTGCTCAAGGGGCGAGTGTCTCTGCTGCTCCAGCCTCCAGCGGGGGGGCTGCAGGAGCACACTTTATCACCTTTACCGTAAAGGATTTTCTCAAAGTCAGAGTCTGGTGCCTCTGGTCCTGGCTTGTGGCCCTGCTGCCGTGGCTCCCTGCCCCCAGAGAGGGCAGGGCCCCCCCCTGGAGAGGGGCAGGGAGTTGGGCCTCCAGCCTCAGGGCTCCCTTGGAACTGGAGCCACTCCATCGTCCTCCTAAGCAACGCCAGCCCTGGCTCTGTGCTCCCCCCCAGTCCCTCCAGTGCCTCTGCAGCCCTGAACTGGACCTGTCCCAGTATGGCCCTGTCTCACCCTGGGCAGGGTCCAGGTCTGGGCTCCCCGGTTCCAGAAGGACAGGGAACGGCTGGAGAGGGGACAGCAAAGGGCCACCAAGAGGATGAGGGGACTGGAACATCTCTCTGATGGGGAAAGGCTGAGGGATTTGGGGCTCTTCAGCCTGGAAAAAAGACAACTGAGGGGGGATCTTATCAACGCTGATCAATACTTCAAGGGGGGGTGTCAGGAGGACGGGGCCAGGCTCTTCTCAGTGGTGCCCGGGGACAGGACAAGGGGTAACGGGCACAAACTTGACCGTGGGAAGTTCCATCTCAAGACGAGGAGGAACTTGTTTGCTGTGAGGGTGGCAGAGCCCTGGCACAGGCTGCCCAGAGAGGTGGGGGAGTCTCCGTCTCTGGAGACATCCCAACCCCGCCTGGAGGCGTCCCTGTGCCACCTGCTCTGGGTGACCCTGCTCTGGCCGGGGGTTGGACGGGGTGATCTCCAGAGGGCCCTTCCCACCCCGGCCACTCTGGGAGTCTGTGAGTGCACGGCCCGGGGGGGGCTGCCCCCCTTCAGCCTCATGGTCACTCATTGCTGCTGCTGCTGCGTGGGGACAGTATCATGGTCTTTAAGAGCCACGGAATCATTCAGGTTGGAAAAGACACTGAAGATCATTGACTCCAACCATGAACTGAGCAGAGCCGAGAGCAGCTCGTGGCCGACGCTGCCGGCAGTGTGCTCGCCTGCTCCCCGCACAGAACACGGCGCGGGGGGGATCGTGGGCGGCAGGATGGGTGTCTCTGTCTTTGGAGACAAACTTACACCACTCTTAAGCTGCTTGCAAAGAGCTGCTTCCCCTCCAGCCCTGTTTTGGGGTCCCTCTCTTCAGGGGAGCAGCTGCCCAGCTCTCCCAGCAGCCCAGAGACACACAAAGTCCATCCCCAGTAAGGATTTTCACAGACCCAACACAAGCTGCCGCCTCTCGGCTGGAGGCCGGGCCGGAGCCGTGCCCCGCTGCCGGCTCAGAAGCGGAGTGGGGCAGGCGACAGGTATCGCGGCCACGAGCCATCGCCCAGGGCCGTACGTGCCCAGGGAACGCTCGGGCCCTGCCTTCGCAAAGCAGCCCCCCCCAGCCCTTCTGAGTCGGGCAGCTCACCCGCCTTTGCCTCCCCGAGCTCGAATTCGAGCATCAACCACCTCTCGGGGAATTTCTCCCTTCCCCGGGATAAACCCCGGCGCCCGGCTGCTGCTGAGCACTGAGTCCACCGAGTCAGGAAATAAATCCCAGGGGAGAGAAGCTTCCCCAGGGCAAAATACTGGGTCCGAACCGGGTAAAACCACTTCCCTCCCTGCTAAGAGTTATTTAACGCTGCCAAGAGCTGAGCGACTGAGATGATGACAGTGCACGGAGGGGAGGGGAGGGGTGCAGAGAGGCTCCCCCCAGCCTTACCCTCAAACTGGTAATGCATGGTTTGGTGGATGCGTTCGGTGACGCTGGCCAGCCAGTCCTGGAAGGAGAGGGTCACCTGCGCCTCGTCCAGCAGCTGGTTACAGCCTGCACGAGAGAAAGGGCAGGAAAAATCACAATCGGAATCGGAATTGGAATTAGAACCAGAATCCGCACCCAAGTGAAGCGCCAAGCCCGACGGGCAGGAGAAACAACAACTCGGGGCAGGAGGAACAACTCAGAAATAACAACTCAGAAATAACGACAGCCAGCCACTCGCCTCCCTGTTACCCCGCTCCCCCATAATCCTCACCCCCCTCGAGGCACTTAGGGATAACCCAAACCCAAGGCCTTCAAGCCTTAAACACGAGTTAAAGCCTCTCAGGTTCTGCTCAGACCCACGGGATAACAACCTGCATCTTCAGAATCCAACCCAGCCGCTTTCATTAAGCCTTTCCTAGCCCGACGAGCCCGGATGCCCTGGAATTCCAGGGAAGAGCCAGATGCCTAAACCAGCAGCCTTCTCTCTACCGGACCCCGGTACGCTCGTGGCGTGCGCCGAGGGGCTTGCAGCTCGACAGGAATGGCCGCTGCCGTGGCCCGCTGCGGTCCAGTATTCCCCGTTCTACCCGCACCGGTTGCCCCAGCGGCGCCAGCCGCAGCTGCCTGTGTTAAACTGAGCCCCGAAAGGCAGCAGGACACCGAACGCGACCCCGTCCGTCAGCTCGATGGACGAGACGCCGCTGCCCCGGGCACCTCGCTCCCAGGGCCGGCAAACGCGGCACCGCTTGAATCCGCTTCCGAACCCCCCTCTGCTCTCGGCGCCGCTGTACGGTGACACCCGGGAGCGGGACCCGACGCCTCCTCGCCCCCCGCCCAGAGCGCCGCGACCCCCCGGGGCCGCGCGTGGGCATCTGCGGGAGCAACACGGGGAAAGAGACGGGATTTGTACCCCTTTCTAGGCCAACGCTAAAGCCGGGAGGAACAAAAGCACTAAAGCACAGCCCCAGACCGCAACCAGCCGGGAGAGCGGCTTTCTCTGAAGGGCCCCGAGTTGCTTTTCGGGTTCCCGTGGCATGGGGCTGACCCTTCCCTCTCCGAACATCACGGCGGAACACACACAACCACCCGGCCGCCTGCTCAGAGACAAGGCACAACGCCGGTGCCCGCAACCGCCTCCCCGGGGGGACCCCGGCTCCCGGCTCCTCCCCGGCCGGGCCGTGCTTCCCAGCAGGGATTTGCCCCCAGAAACCACAGCGGCTCCGGCCACAACAAGCTCCCCCCCGGCAGCTCTGGCCATTCAGAGACGCTGCAAACACCGGCAAAAAAAACAATGGAAACCGGCTCGCAACTGTGTCTGACCCCATCCACCCCCTCATTGTGCCCGGGAAAGCACCTCGTGGCATTAGGAGACACCGACCAACACCTGCCCCCTCCCCAGCGGCACCGGCCCTACCAAAAGCCAACCTTTTTAAGCTCGCCGTGCCCAAAAATCCACCAAAGAGCCACCCTGGGAGGACGCCGGCATCGTCCTTCTCTAACAACAACCACGTCTACGGCCAACCGGAGCCACGCCGGACACACGGCTACCAGTAACACCAAGCTGCCCGAGCCCGACTGCCACCTCCTAGAGCCGGCGAAGGAGGGCGAGGGCTCGGCTGTCCCCTCCGCGGGGGTCACGGCGGCACAAACCGAAGGGCCGCGAGCGTCCGCCCGGTCCCCGCGCGTCCCGAGGTGCGTGGCCGAGGCTTACCTTGTCTCTTCAGCGAGGAGGCGACGGCCGGCTTCTTCAGGCTGCTTCTCCTGGCGTTGCCGTGAGCCGCGTCCTGCGCCAGGAGGGGGCTGGCCGCCCGCGCCCCTGAGGGATGGGTTCAAAGAGCGTCGGCGCACGAGTCCCGGGGGTCCCCGGGCACCCCATGCGGGATGGGACGGGGAAATCCCCTCTCTCCCCAGAGCCGGCTGTCACCACAGCTCTTAACATCACTAACGATCCTTAAAGGACCCGCCGGACCCAGGGCAGGGGTGCGCCCAACACCCGGAGCCGCTCCGAAAGCCGCCGCCGGCGCCGGACACGAGCCCGGCGGGTCACGGCGGGGCTGCCCCTCCGGCTGGACAATGGCTTACGGCTCCGGCCCGCGTCCCCCCCTGTCCCGCAGACACTCACCCGGCGTGACGTCCTTTTTCCTCTTCTTGGCCTTGGCAGCAGCCGCCTCCCCGGCCTGCCCCGGGGACTCGGGGCTGCCCACCAGCTGCGGGACCGTCAGCCCTTTCAGCCCTGGGAGAAACAAGACTCCGTCCTTAAAAGCCCCTCAACCACGCGCGGCAGCACCGCGGGGACGTGGGGGTCTCGTGTCCCCCTCCCCACGCCAGCGTTTGGGCCCCAAGACCTCCCAGCACACCCCGGACGTCCTCGGAGAGCCCCCAAAGCCCTCCCGGCCCCCCCAGACACGCTTCTTGGGGGGAACATCGAGGTGAATTCACTCAGGGCACCCTCCTCAGGGTGGATTTTCACCTTTGGGTGCCTAAAACCAAGGCGGCATTATCCAGGCGCGCCTATCGGGGCACACAACCCCCCGGGGCACTGAACCCCAGAGGCTGCTGCCATGGAGGGGGGGGGGGGGAGTGGTGTGGTTCACAACGAGCTGGGCTCCCCCCAGCGCTGCTCCGGCCCGAGGGAAGAGAACACCCGGCTCCCCCCGCCAGGAGAGGAGCCCGACTCACCCCGAGCACCCATCGGGATCTGGCCGCCCCCCCCACTTTGTCCCAGCTCCCGGGGGAGCGCAGGGAGCGCCCCGCTCCGCTCCCACACGGCAGGAGGGAGCTGCAGCCCAGGAGGAATCGCTCCCCAGGAAGCTCTGTCCTTGCAGAGGGAGGGGGCAGGCAATTAAACCCCAGCTAACGAGGCCCTGATGGCGAGCACATGCGAGGGCAGCCCCGGTGAAGCGAGGCAGGTGAGCAGGAGGGGAGTGGGCGGCATCAGCCCCACACATGGTTCCCCCCCCCCAAAAAAATCCTCCGCGTGTCGCTTCCCCCACCTACCGCCGGCGTCGCAGGCGAGGAACTCGGCGAACTCCTGCGCCAGGCTCTCGTCGCTGGCGAAGGCGCAGAGGCAGGCCAAGAAGTGAATGCAGCGCGGCGACGGCGGCTCCTCCTCGGCCGGGCCGCCCTTGCCGGGCTTCGGAGCCTGGCAGGAGCAGGAGAACCTGTGGTCCGTCAGCGTCTTGGCGTTCACCTTGTGGGCGAAGGAGGCGTGCAGGTAGCCGAGGCTGTGCTTCTGGCTGGCCTTGCACTTCACCACCAGGATGGTCTTGGTGACGCGCTGCACCAGCGGCCCCGTGGGCTCGGTGGCCAGCTGCCAGATGGTTTGTTTGGTTTCGGGGGAAGCCTGCATGGAGTTGAGCACCGAGCTTTTCAAGGCCAGCGGGGTGGCCTCCGTCTGGCAGTTCAGGGCCAGTTTGACGTGCTGGCACTGGTTTTCCACCACCCCTTGCGTGGCCGCTTTCAGACAGGCCGGCAGGTAGCAGCGGCCGGAGCTGAGCTGCGTGATGATGGTGCCGTCCACCGTCTGGATGGCCGTCTCCGAGACCCCCAGCTCCACAAAGCACCGGGAATCCGGTCCCCGGTCCCTCTGCCGCACCGAATAAACCTGTAAGTCCGAGCCGGTGACGATCTTGACGGCGTCGACGCCGGGCTGCTTGCGGGCGCCGTAGCGGAAGACGGTGCCGCAGGTCTTGTTCTTGCAGATGAGGCCTCGGGTGCCGTTGTAAGTGCCGCAGCGGGGACATTTCCGGATGCCCCGCAGCGTGGCCTTCCCCAGGTCCGACAGGAAGGAGGGGACTTTGGTCCTCACCGACGCCGGCTCCATCCTCCGGGAGACCTGGAAGGGCAGAGAGCGGGGGGCGAGTTAACAGCCCGGGGAGGGACAGCGGGGACGCCGCGCTCGGCTGGTGACACCCACGGGTCCCTCTGCAGGTGGCGGTGGCCATCCTCGGTCCCCAGCAGCCGCGGAGACGGAGGGGACAGAGCGAGAGAGGGGGAAGCGACGGACTGAAAGGACATGGCACGTAAATAAAGCTGGGTGGCCTGCCGCCATGGCGGGGGGGGACACGCCGTGAGGGGACGCGCAGAGCAGCTCCCCGGAGGGACACCGGAGCGGCAGCCGCCATCCGAGGTTTGGACGACAGGAGAGAAAAGCCTGCGTGGACACGACAGAAATGGGGCGATTCCCCCCAGATCCACCCGGGTCGGCTTTTGGCAGCAGGTCGGCAGCCGAGGAGCACGAGCGACTCCCGGCGAGCGGCCCCGGTGCCGCCGGACCCACAATCCTGCCCGGGTCACGGCATGACACAATCGTTTAGGTTGGAAAAGACCTTTCAGATCGTCACGTCCAACCATCACCCCAACACCGCCCAAACCCCCACCACCCCACGTCCCTCAGCACCACGTCTGCCCGGCTTTTAAATCCCTCCAGGGATGGCGACTCCACCACTGCCCTGGGCAGCCTCTTCCAATGCTTGACAACCCTTTCCGGGAAGAAATTTTCCCCAATATCCATCCTAAACGTCTCCTCCTGCAACTGGAGGCCGTTTCCTCTTGTCCCATCGCCTGTTCCTTGGGAGAAGAGACCGACCCCCCCAGCTACCCCCTCCTTTCAGGGAGCTGTGGAGAGCGAGAAGGTCTCCCCTCAGCCTCCTCTTCTCCAGGCTGAACACCCCCAGCTCCCTCAGCTCCTCCTCACCAGACTCGTGCTCCAGAGCCCTCACCAGCTCCGTTGCCCTTCTCTGGACACGCTCCAGCCCCTCGAGGTCCTCCTCGGAGCGAGGGGCCCCAAAATGAACACACCGTTCGAGGTGGGGCCTCACCGGTGCCGCGTACGGGGGGACGGTCACTGCCCCGGTCCTGGCCACGCCGTTCCTGACACAGTCCATGAACATTTCTCCCCTGCCAACCCCATTTCCCCCTTCCCCTGTCCCTCCCCCTCTCACAGCAGGCGGGCTGGGAGGGGGCTGCCCGGCTCCCCTCGACCCCACGGCAGAGCCCTCCGCTCGCCCCTGCCTCCCCACCACCACCAAAACCCCCCTTTTTGGGGCAAACCCAGGCACGAGGGGCTGCGAGGGGGACTGGGGGGGCATTGGGAGGAGAAATGGGGGGGTAACTGCCCTGGGAGGGGGGGGACTGGGGGTTCGTTAATCCCCGGGGGGCGTCTGTACCCCCCCGACCCCCGTTTTGCCCCTTTGAGGGCTCGTTATTTCCCCCGGGGGAGGGTCATTACCCCTCTGAAGCCCCTTTTGCCCCCTGGAGGGGTCGTTATTGCCCCGGGGGGGTCTTTATCCTCCCTGACTCCCCCTTTTTCCTACTGGGGGGGTCATTATGGCACTTGGGGGGGGGGGTCTTTGCTCCTACCAACCCCATCCCTTTTTCCCCTTGTGAGGTCATTAGTGCCCCCCGGGTGGCTGTTATTCATAGAATCACAGGGTGGGAAGGGACCTCTGGAGATCACCCCATCCAACCCCCGGCCAGAGCAGGGTCACCCAGAGCAGGTGGCACAGGGACGCCTCCAGGCGGGGTTGGGATGTCTCCAGAGACGGAGACTCCCCCACCTCTCTGGGCAGCCTGTGCCAGGGCTCTGCCACCCTCACAGCAAACAAGTTCCTCCTCGTCTTGAGATGGAACTTCCCACGGTCAAGTTTGTGCCCGTTACCCCTTGTCCTGTCCCCGGGCACCACTGAGAAGAGCCTGGCCCCGTCCTCCTGACACCCCCCCTTGAAGTATTTACCAGCATTGATAAGATCCCCCCTGAGTCGGCTTTTTTTCCAGACCGAAGAGCCCCAAATCCCTCAGCCTTTCCCCATCAGAGAGATGTTCCAGTCCCCTCGTCCTCTTGGTGGCCCTTTGCTGTCCCCTCTCCAGCCGTTCCCTGTCCTTCTGGAACCGGGGAGCCCAGAACTGGACCCAGGGCTCCAGATGGGGCCTCCCCAGGGCAGGGCAGAGCAGAGGGGGAGGATGACCTCCCTCCACCTGCTGGCCACGCTCTTCTGGATGCCCCCCAGGATGCCATTGGCCTTCTTGGCCACCAGGGCCCATCGCTGGCTCGTGGTCATCCCGTTGTCCCCCAGGACTCCCAGGTCTCTCTCCACAGAGCTGCTCTCCAGCAGGTCACCCCCAACCTGTCCTGGTGCGGGGGGTTATTCCTCCCCAGGCGCAGCACCCTGCACTCGCCCTTGTTGAATTCCATAAGGTTTCTCCCCGCCCAACTCTCCACCTGTCCAGGTCTCTCTGGATGGCGGCACAGCCCTCTGGGGTGTCAGCCACCCCCCCAGCTCTGTGTCACCTCTAAACCTGCCGAGGGGACGCTCCATCTCTCCATCTAGGTCGCTGATGACATATTAAACACACATTGAATGCATTAACGCCGCAGCTCCTCGGAAAAAGGTGACGAGAAGAGGCTCAGAGCAAGGAGCGCTTTGCCTCCGCCGTCATCCCACCCTGACGCCCCTGGACAAAGGGATGAGACAATTCCAGCGGGACCAAAAAACACCCAGGAAAGACCCCGTCTTGCCGGGCACCTCCATAAAAGCCCGAAAACCTACTGAATCCGAACCAGCAGCTTTTACGTTGGGGTTGTCGCCTCCCCCCCAAGGTAGGGGGGCGGAAAAAGTCCAAATACTCACTTAAATCCCTGCTGATTCCACGCTTGGCCGTACATGCCGTAGGCGGGGACCTGCCAGCCGTTGGGCACATACTGGCCGATCTGGGCGTTGCCGTACCACTGGCCCCACTGCCCGTACGCCGGCGGGTACCCGATCTGGTTCTGCAACGGCCAAAACACCCCGCGTTAAGCCCCAAAATGGCCAGAGAAAGCAGCGATTTTTGTCAACTCGCGAAAACACCCGTCTCTGAGGGGGGCGGACGAGGCTGCTGGGTAAATCCACCCTGAAACGGCCACGCGGATGGGAATTTCTCCGGAATTTTACACTCCCAAGGGATTTAAAATCTTTGCTCGTTCTTCAGAGAAACACTCTCTGGTGAAATAAAGCCCTAACGCGGGTGACGGTTGCCACGCCGAGCCTCCCACCGCGTTTTACAGCCGCTCGGTGCGTTTCCGGCCGAGATTAATTAGCAGCGTCGTTAGCAGAGGAGAAGTTCTGACCTGCTGGACGGGGCTGACCATGTCCGGCGTCTCCTTGCCCCAGTAGCACTTCACCACGTGTCCTTCGATAGTCGTTCCGTTGACGGAAACGATGGCGTGCGCCGCGCTCTCGTGAGAATTAAACTGAGGAGAAATAACTGTGAATTCCAATGCGAATCAACAGGAGCCGTTTATTAAGCACCGATCATCATCTTTTATACCCTGCGTTGTAGCCGTACACGCCACTTGCTTATTTCTGATTAGCCAGTGACACTGTCCCCGCGCTGTGCGTGCAGTTCGTTCACACATCAGGTTGGTTACAAGAATTCGCATAGTAAATTGCTCAGTCATTAGCACGACATGTTTTCTACCTTCTCAGTTCCCGTTTTTCCCATGTACTAATTCCATCTTCTACCGCCTGTTTTGCCCTTAATCCAATCTCTCACAGTAGGGAGGCTGGCTCACGTCACCATTTTCTCTCAGGCACGTTCCCACAATCCCCCCTTTTTCTTCTCGAGCCAGCCAGACCTCGTGCATGGCATTTTTCTATCATGTCAGTCACTTTGCGGAGAACACCCGAGGCCGCCATAATCAATAATAATATAACCAACACTAGCATGAGCCCTTGTTTCAGTAAATCCGATAACCATCCCGTTATACCCCATGAGCTTAACCAATCATCGCAACCGTTTTTAACCGCGTTTAATTTGGACGTGTTATCCTTCAGCTCCCGTAACTGCTTATGAATGGATGACGAGTGGTCGGAAAGGTTCATACAACGCATACCTTCAAAATCTTCGCATCCGTGACCCTGAGCCAACAGCAAAAATCAATCATCACCCCTGTGGTGTCTCCACAAAAGTTCACGAGGGACGTGTTAAATGTTGGGTAGGCTGAATTGAATCCTGCTGTGTTAAAAGAAGCCGAAATACCAAGGGTTCTCAATTTTGTGCTCAGCTACAACTTCCAATCCCAAGGATAAGCCCGACACTGATTCTCAGGGGCATCTTCAAATATCAGTACCCTTGCCCTTCTTTCTGCGCTGTAGATGGCCGAACCTGTTGCTACAGTGACGTACTACCTAGCGACGTTCCCACCAGTCCTCCGGAACCCACCAAACCTCCGGCAGGAGCACTGCGTAACGGCACTGTATGCCACACCTCGACCAATCCTTGTCAATGGCAGACTCCCCTATCTCCTGTCGCTCAGCCAGCTCGTGTTGAGGTGAACCTGACTCTAGGCACTCTGTTGCAATAGCTAAAGGAATTAAACCCGTCACCTTACTTAGTTCTTTATTAAAACACACAGCACACCGGATTTAAAACACACAGCACACCGGAGTTAAAACACACAGCACACCGGGCCGCAGCACGTGGTCTTTCAAACCACCACCGGCCTCAACAACCCTCACAAGGCACAAGGATCCGTGGGTCACAGTTCCACACCTGGGGCACTGCACTTCTTCAGCCCTCACCGTCGTCGTTGGTATCGTGGGGTAACTCATTCAAATCCACAAGAAGGGCCGGAAGGAGGATCCGGGGAACTACAGGCCGGTCAGTCTGACCTCGGTGTCTGGGAAGGTCATGGAACAGATCCTCCTCAGTGCCATTACACGGCACATGCAGGAGAACAGGGTGATCAGGCCCAGTCAGCATGGGTTTGTGAAGGGCAGGTCATGCCTATCAAACCTAATATCCTTCTATGATAAGGTGACCCACTTAGTGGATGAGGGAAAAGCTGTGGATGTTATCTACTTGGATTTTTGCAAAGCTTTTGACACTGTTTCCCACAGCATTCTCCTGGAGAAACTGGCTGCTCATGGCCTGGACAGGTGTCCTCTTCGCTGGGTAAAAAACTGGCTGGATGGCCGTGCCCAGAGAGTGGTGGTAAATGGAGTTAAATCCAGTTGGTGTCCGGTCACAAGTGGTGTCCCCCAGGGCTCGGTGCTGGGGCCGGTTCTCTTTAATATCTTTATCAATGATCTGGATGAGGGGATCGAATGCACCCTCAGTAAGTTCGCAGATGACACTAAACTGGGCGGGCGTGTTGATCTGCTTGAGGGTAGGTTGGCTCTGCAGAGGGATCTGGACAGGCTGGACCGATGGGCTGTGACCAATGGTATGAGGTTCAACAAGGCCAAGTGCCGGGTCCTGCACTTGGGTCACAACAACCCCATGCAGCGCTACAGGATTGGGGCGGAGTGGCTTGAAAGCAGCTCGACAGAAAAGGACTTGGGAGTGTTGGTTGACAGCCGGCTGAATACGAGCCAGCAGTGTGCCCAGGTGGCCAAGAAGGCCAGCAGCATCCTAACCTGTATCAGGAATAGTGTGGTGAGCCGGACTAGGGAAGTGATCATCCCCCTGTACTCGGCACTGGTGAGGCCCCACCTCGAGTACTGCGTTCAGTTTTGGGCCCCTCGCTACAAGAGGGACATTGAGGTGTTGGAGCGTGTCCAGAGAAGGGCTACAAAGCTGGTGAGGGGCCTGGAGGACAAACCTTATGAAGAACGACTGAGGGAGCTGGGGTTGTTTAGCCTGGAGAAGAGGAGGCTGAGGGGAGACCTTATCACCCTCTACAACTGCCTGAAAGGAGGTTGTAGAGAGATGGGGGCTGACCTCTTCTCCCTGGTGACAAGTGATAGGACGAGGGGAAACGGGTTCAAGTTACGTCAGGGGAGGTTTAGATTAGATATTAGGAGACATTTTTTCACTGAAAGGGTTATTAAACATTGGAATAGGCTGCCCAGGGAGGTGGTGGATTCACCATCCCTGGAGGTGTTTAAAAAAAGGGTAGATGGGGCACTGAGGGACATGGTTTAGAAGTGGCTCTTGTCAGGGTAGGCTAAAGGTTGGACTCGATGATCTTAAAGGTCCCTTCCAACCTCAACAATTCTATGATTCTATGATTCTATGAATCCGTCCGCTCAAACCAGGGCTTTATCCGCTTGGCTGGTACCCATCTGGTTCCGGCATCTGTAACGACACAGGCGTATCCTCGACCCCAGGTTGATAGTCTACACGGTCCTTCCCACTTCCCCGTCACACTGTTTTTAACTGCTACCATGCCATTTCCCTGCCTAAAATCTCCCAGGTCTCTCTGCAGGCCTGCGCCGTGCCGCACGCTTGGAGGTACAAGGCAGCGTTGAGGAAGTTGAGGAAGTTGAAGATCGACTGAGATCTACAGGACTCAGCCCTTGCTCTCCCCCTTTTTGTTTTTGAAGCAAATTTTTTAAAGACTGGTTCATGCGTTCCACTACGGCTTGAGCCGTCGGAGAATGTGGTGTGCCGGTCACACGTGTAATGCCCCACAGCTGTAGAAATACCTCTGTTGAACGGGCTACGTACCCTGGGCCATTATCAGTCTTCATCACCCGCGGTACACCGAAGGCCGCGAACGCGCATCGCAAATGCTTTCGTACATGTTTACTGGATTCACCAGGCTGCGCAGTTGCCCAAATTGCAGTTGAACAACAGTCTACACTCAGGTGTATAAATTTCAGTTTTCCAAATTCCGACACATGGGTTACATCGGTCTGCCAGAACTCCAAAGGTCCGTGCCCTCGGGGACTGACGCCTGGGTTGAAGTTAGGTATAAATGGTTGACAATCAGCACACGTTTGCACTCTACCTCGGGCGTCAGACTCCGAGATCCCGCATTGTCTGCGCAGCATTCGTGCAGATTGATGGAAGAACGTATGAGATGCCCGTGCAAACTCATCTGGAGGTGGCGCGGCCCATGCAGGAGCCACAAGTTTATCAGCTCGTCTATTGCCCTCGGCTAAACCTTCTGGGAGCCCCGAATGGCTGCGAATATGGGTGATGAAATAAGGATCGTGCCGTTCATTGAGTAGTAGCAACAATTCATGGAGCAGGGTGAACAGCTGCTCATCTCCGACCTCCTTCGGCAAAGCGCGCTCCATTCGTTGAACGATTCCAACCACATCTAAGGAGTCACGTACGATATTAATACCTCCTTTTGTCCGCCTGCGAAACGCTTCTAGTACAGCACGTAATTCTAGCTTTTGTGTGGACCCTTTACAGTCCGCGATCACAATATCATGCCATTTATTGTCCGTGGACCATGTTATTGCTGCTTTCTGGGTCTTTGGCCGTACGCAGGCCTCTGCTCGTAGATCTGCCACATCTTCCCCTTTTTTGTTTAACACCAGACCATTTATTAACAAGGTCGCCACGACTTGTGCTTCTGCTCGTTGTGACGCTCTTAGCAGGTTGTATACTAAACACAATTAAAAACAGAATCAAAGAGAACTCTGCCAAGGCAATAAATACCCAGATTCCTAAATTTAGCCCAGAGAGCCAATTTCTTTGGATTTACCCACGAGAAATCCTTTTGTAATATTTCAAATACATTGCGGTTCATTAAGTCTCGAATCTTTAGTATTTGAGCTTTTCGCTGATCATGTAAAGGACGAATATTTTGTTGCAAGGACATGCCAAAAGCACCTTGGAGATGGTGTTTAACCATTTCTCAGCCATGTCGCGACGTATTCCAGGGGAGAGATGTAACACAAAGTCTTCGAGAGTTGTACTCCCAATCCCAACACAGAGAAAGCCGGGTTTTTAATGCATTTTGCCGATTCCCTATCCATATTACTGCTGGTTTATACCTTACTCGCGTTCAATTTACCCAATAAGATTGATTACATTCTCGTATACTTGCATTTTGAGCCGAAGCAAACAGACGGACGAGAAGTACAAATCATTACAGAGCTGTCTCGCTCACAACTTCTCTTTGTTGCGGTGTTATCTGTGGTTAGCACGCACCCCGATTGCAGGCGCTTGCAACACACCTTCGGTTGTTCAGGCCATTCAACGCTTCTTACAAAATGTCGCTCTACTGCTGCGGAGGACAAAGACGACATGTTTAGAAAATGTAAAACATGAGTTGCTTTATACACTCCCTCTCGAGGTGTCATACCTACGGGATTCCCCCTTTTTTTTTTAGCAAGCGTGGTTTTTAAAGTATGATGCATCCGCTCCACAACGGCTTGCCCAGTCGGGGAATGAGGAATGCTGGTGACATGTTTCATACCCCGTATCTGTAAAAAAAAAAAAAAAAAGGCCTGTACTTTAGCGGACACATAAGCTGGTTCATTATCAGTTTTTATAGTTCTCGGTACTCCCATGACCGCAAGGCGTTGCAACCAATGTCGAATACCATCACGAGCCTTCTCTCCTGTACGAGCAGTAGCCACAACAAAGTGAGAAAACAGATCGACTGAAACACGTCCCAGTTCCATAATGCGCGTAACATCGGATTGCCAAAGTTCCTCAGGTGTAAGCCCTCGCGGGTTAACCCCCGCAAATGACGGCAGAGGAGCCAGCTGCTGACAATCGGCAGAAATACCCACCCTAACGCAGTCGGGCTCTTTGCGAGTGCATCATCCCACTGTCCTGGCAGGGCGTAAAGTTGAAATTCTTGCAGGAAGGTGTTCGACGCGTCTTGCAGCAGTAGCCGCCTATATCTTATCTTGCAACATGCTGTAATGCCTTCGGAGCTGCTGGGGTTAATGAACATAGAACTTATGGGGGGGGGGAGGTGGGGGCAGACACAGCGCTTCAGGGCATCCCCTGTACCTTCAAAGTGCGCTCGTGTCTCTCTCCCCCTCTCTGACCCGAGACAGCCCCCCTGTATCCTGCACTGCATTGAGTGGAGAAGTACAGGCTGGAGTCGCCGCACGCGTGGCCAGCGCACGCAGCGACTCCCACCAGACTCTCCTGCGCTGGATCGAGTAGAAAAGTACAGGCCGGAGTCGCCGCACGCGTGGCCAGCGTATGCAGCGAGTCTCACCAAACTCATGACGCAGCTCTGCCGACAGCGGCTGTCTGATACGTGACCACATTGTTGTAATCCCTTCTTGTCATCTTCTTCTGTGAAGGTCGGGTTCTCACGGATACACGCGTAGTTTTTAGAGCAACATATTCTACAACTCGTACGAGGGTACGATGCAAAGCGGCATCTACAACTGATGGTATAATGGTTATTAAACACGGCAAACAGCGTACTAAACATAACAGACAAATTCCTTCCACGTAGGCGATGAGTATAATTTGCTTCAACCCACCCCACCCCCAAGTCCATCCAGCAAAGAGATTTCACCCCGTGGCCTCCACAAGTTGCCGGTTCGGTCGGCGCAGTTCCTGCAGCTGGGCATGGACGGATTTGGAGTGGTCACTTAGATTCACACAACACAGTCCTTTAAAATCTTGACAACCAGGTCTGTGAGCTGAAAGCAAAAAATCAGTAGCAGCTCTGTTTTGCAGCGTCGCATATCGAATACTATCTACATCCAGCAATAACTCAGACGTAGCGGTACTAGCAGCATTGTTAAACTTCTCCTTGGCAGCAAGAGAGTCCTTGTTATCACGAATCCTTGGCAGCAAAAGAGTCCTCGTTAGCAAGAGCGCATGCGGACTCCCTGTTCTCGCTGGTGCTGTGCTTTGATCTTCTTCCACAACAGGCCAAGGTTCCCAAGCAGCTGGATAAGGTGTCCCTGAGTCCATCACAGGCTCATGTCATCCAAATGTTTTTCTTGCCAGCACCCGAGACTGAATAACACTTGGTGTGATATCTGTGTTTTCCAGCACCCAGGTGCGAGTCCCTTGCGTGTATTTACAGTCCTCCTCGCCGAGCGTCCGTTGCTTTCCCATATTCCACCCCGTGCTCAAGAGACCGCTTCTGCTGGGGTTCATTTTAGTCTCGCAGGGTGTAACGCAGAGCAATCTACTAAGGCATGCAATAACATAGACACATAGAGGAAAAATCCCAAACCATCTCTCTATGGCACTGCTTTGAATCAGGTGTCCTATTTCTCTTTTTCGGATGCTTTCTCGTAATGCATATTGTAGGAATGTGTCTGAGAGAAAATGGTGACGTGAGCCGGCCTCCCTACTATGAGAGATTAGATTAAGAGCAAAACAGGCGGTAGAAGATGGAATTAGTACATGGGAAAAACGGGGACTGAGAAGGTAGAAAACATGTTGTGCTAATGACTGAGCAATTTACTATGCGAATTCTTGTAACCAATCTGATGTGTGAACGAACTGCACGCACAGCGCGGGGACAGAGACTGTAAGCCAATCCTATAGCTGCCGCTAGCGCGTGCTCTTATTGCCTGGCTATATCTACTCTGTGAAAACTGGAATAAAGGGAGAACGATCATGCTCATATTGAGACTCCATCGTTACTGCGGGTCCGTTTCCCACTCCGACGTCCTCCGACAGGAAAACCTCTTCCGCAGCTCCCTGGCCGTCCCACCAACGCCACTGTCTACTACGGCCTCCCTTTCCCCCTCATTCCAGCAGCTGGGATCTACTCTAGCGTCCCTCGTCCCTTCCCTCCAGACCACGTTTGGCCGGGGGACGAACGGACTCTCCTTTAGGAGCCCGACCCCCCGCGTTTCCTGGATGACAATTTGCAGTCGAGCGTTAACAGCTGTTCTGAAGCGAGTCACGTTCCGATCCCGGATTTGGGTGTTTTGGTTTTTTTAAACCTTATCGTTAAGAGGGAAATCAAGCTGGCATTGAGAGAGTAACACACTGGACTCTTGAGGGGGGAAAAAAAAACAAAACAACAAAAAACAAACTTACTTCAATTAAACGCTTCACTACACAACACTCCAAAGCACTCTACGTTCTCTTACATCACCATCAAGAAACTTCAATGTCCAGTACAGACAACACTACAAGGAAAATTAATGGTTTACATTCGGAGGATGGAATGAACGAACCGCTCCTTACTCTGCTCCGCCCTGAATCCACGGCCCTGCCGGCACCGTTCCCCGCCTGCCACGCGCTCGGCCGCGACGCCGGCGCAGCTCCTTGACCCGAGCCGCCCCGCGGATTCGGCCGAGCCCTTCGGGTCAGGGGCCAAAGGCTTCGAGGCCTGCGGGTGCCGCCAAGAGTCCGGAGCTAAAAAAAAAAAAACACCTAAAAAGGCTCATTTTTGGGGGGAAATGGGAATTAAAAAAAAAAAACAACCAAAAACCCATTGGCTACAGGTGGCCGGCACACCACGGCTCACCAAAAAAATCTAAAGGCTGACAAGACGGGAACGTGCAAACGGAACTCGGTCACAAACTGCCCAGCGTGACGGTGAGCTGAGCGCTGCGGGGGGGGACGGGGCGGGGGGGGACGGGGAGAAGCGAAACGCAAAACCCCCGGGTTTTTAGGAGCCAATTTTTACCAGCGTCGCTTTGCCAAAGGAGGCAAGGAGGATAAAACCAAAGCAAGTCGGATGCGATTTTTCTAGGAAAGCGGAACAAAACTACTAGAAAGGAATGGGGTTTCGCGTCCCCGCGCTCGACGCCCGACCGTTCGGGCTCGAGCCGCTGCGTGATCAGATGAACGTATCTTCCTGCACTGCCACGACTCATTTTTTACTTACTGAAACATAAGGCTGCCTCCATTGAGGAGAGAGAACTTTTGAGTTTACTTGCCCTAGGAAATTACTTACGATATTCTTCCAAACGGCGCAAAAGCTGCTTTTATATCTTCCGTTGTAATTTCTGGGCTGAGGTCTCCGACAAAGACATGGAAATGGTCTTTTGGGAGGGAAAACAAAAAAAAAAAAAAGAGACAAAAAAGGATCTTACCATTGGAAGATGGTGACAGGCGCGCACGCACGGCGTAGCAATCTCACAGAGCACCGATTTCCAGCTAGTATTAAATACTACGTGACAGCCGGAGTTTACTACGGAACAGAATCTACTGCTGCGCGTAGCAGATCCTTCGCTTGGCAGCGCGACGGAGTCAGTGATTTTAAGGATACTACAGCGACACACACCGTTTACGCTTGGTACTTTACAAACTGCTTTTAAGACCGGTCGGCATTTTACCGTACGAAGTCTTAAAGCGTTTACTTCACGTGCCAAGACTACGGGAACGTCTGTTCTCTCCGGACGCTAGCGCTACGCTCGGGCACGGCAGGAGACGACGAGCTATTCAAGATCTCCTCGGCTCAAACGTCTCGCCGTTGCGAGAAAGGCAGGGTAACGCTCGTCGTAGAGCGGGCCGTGTTTTGAAGCTAACCGCAATGTCACCGTAAGGGCGTGAAGAACAAAGCAAAAAAAAAACCAAAACCCCTCGAAATAAAGAACCTGCACGGCAACAGTTTGCTGTTAAAGAATTTTGAGGTCCCAAAAGCCAAGAGTTTTGGTTGCCCGGCCAATACGCCGCGCGAATCCAGGCGAATTCAACGTGTGTGAATCCGCGTGCAAGTCAACTGTGACTGAAGGCACCGGAACGGAAAGAGCGATCCCTTCGGTTGACAGCAGAGCCACAAAAAACCACGCAGCAAAGACAAAACGCGAGTCCTGCCTCTAAGGAGTTTCCCACCAAATGAAACGAGACGTCCCACGCCATCCTAGCGATGGCCAGGCTCATTTGTACTACGGCAGGCAGGAAACTCTCGACTCCACTCGGACGCTGAGGCCGTTCGGCCCCACTCGCCCACGGGAAGTCGAAGCTCGCCCAGCACAGCAGCGATCCGTGGGCTCGCCGGGAGCGACGGAACCCGATTTGGGATAAAGTCGGGATCCTGCCAAGGAGCGCAGCCTGCAGCCGCCCAGGGAGCCGACTCTTTGGCCTCGGCTGCAGGGGACAAGGGGGCTGGGGGCTTCATTTTTACAATTGCGCTCGTGACAAACGGCACCAGAACTGAAGAGTGAACGCTAGCTCGCTCTTTGGTGCCAGGGGGAAACGGAAGGGAAGTCTTCGCGGAAAAAAAATAAGTTCATCAAATTCACAAAAATAACTTCACGAAACCCCCATACGGAGCTTCAGGCGGTTAGCGAATACGCTCGAGAGATTTCATTTTATGTTGGAGAAGATACAATTACCTTGCGCACGCTGTGTGTTGACAGCGATACTACCTGATGACAAAGGCTACATTTGTTCTTAAGTTTATTAACACAAACACATGAAATAATATCTTAGGACTACGATCAAGACGTTACCGCATACGACCGTACGATGCTTACTGCTGACGTTTAAAAACGAGTTGTACAAATTGAACCCCGTACTCAAAGCGTAAGCGACACTTACTGCTGGTGTCTTTCTTCTGGCTGCTGGGGGTCGTCGCCCAGTTCACTTTGACCTCCTGCAAAGGCGAGTCGCTCACGTTAGAACAAGCAAATCCCACCTCGGATCCCTCCAGCGCTTATTTCTGACCCTACAGGGGCACCGGTCTGGGGTGAAAGCTCAGGTTTAAGACACGCGCCTTGGGAGAGGGTTCGCTCTTCCAAACTGTGTTCCACTGGTTAAGAGCAAAGACGGGAAGCAGATAAAATCCCAGAGTGGCCGGGGTGGGAAGGGACCTCTGGAGATCACCCCGTCCAACCCCCGGCCAGAGCAGGGTCACCCAGAGCAGGTGGCACAGGGACGCCTCCAGGCGGGGTTGGGATGTCTCCAGAGACGGAGACTCCCCCACCTCTCTGGGCAGCCTGTGCCAGGGCTCTGCCACCCTCAAAGTGAAATTTTCCTTATTTCCCGAGTTACAGTTTGTGCCCGTTGCCCATGTCCTGTCCCTGGGCACCACTGAGAAGAACTTGGCCCCGTCCTCTGGCCCCCCGCCCTTTAGATATTGACGAGCTCCCCTCTCAGCCTGCTCTTCTCCAGACTGAGGAGCCCCAAATCCCTCAGCCTTTCCCCATCAGAGAGATGTTCCAGTCCCCTCGTCCTCTTGGTGGCCCTTTGCTGTCCCCTCTCCAGCAGTTCCCTGTCCTTCTGGAACCGGGGAGCCCAGAACTGGACCCAGGGCTCCAGATGGGGCCTCCCCAGGGCAGGGCAGAGCAGAGGGGGAGGATGACCTCCCTCCACCTGCTGGCCACGCTCTTCTGGATGCCCCCCAGGATGCCATTGGCCTTCTTGGCCACCAGGGCCCATCGCTGGCTCACGGTCATCCCGTTGTCCCCCAGGACTCCCAGGTCTCTCTCCACAGAGCTGCTCTCCAGCAGGTCACCCCCACCCTGTCCTGGTGCGGGGGGTTATTCCTCCCCAGGGGCAGCACCCTGCACTTGCCCTTGTTGAATTCCATAAGGTTTCTCCCCGCCCAACTCTCCACCTGTCCAGGTCTCTCTGGATGGTGGCACAGCCCTCTGGGGTGTCAGCCACCCCCCCCAGCTCTGTGTCACCAGCAAACCTGCCGAGGGGACACTCTGTCCCTTCATCCAGGTCATTGATGAATATATCGAAGAGGACTGGACCCAGTACTGACCCCCGGGGAGCACCACTCGTCACCAACCTCCAACTAGACTCTGTGCCCCTAATCACAACCCTCTGAGCTCTGTCCCTCAACCAGTTTTCAGTCCACCCCACTGTCCGTTCATCCAACCCACCCTTCCTGAGCTTCCCTGTGAGGCTGCTGTGGGAGACCGTGTCGAACGCCTCGCTTAAGTCAAGGTCGACCACATCTACCGCCCTCCCCTCATCTATCCATCCAGTCACGCCATCATAGAATCATCGAATCTTCATGGTTGGGAAGGACCTTTGAGATCATCGAGTCCAACCCAACAACCTACAATCTCTGCCACCAGAGCACGCCCTGAAGTGCCAAATCCAGACGTTTCTTAAACACCTCCAGGGATGGTGACTCAACCCCCTCCCTGGGCAGGCTGTCCCAGTGCCTGACCACTCTTGCAGTAAAGTAATTCCTCCTGATATCTAACCTAAACCTCCCCTGCCGCAACTTCAGACCATTTCCTCTGGTCCCGTCGTTATTCCCCTGGGAGAAGAGGCCAACACCCCCCTCTCTACACCCTCCTTTCAGGGAGTTGTAGAGGACAATGAGGTCTCCCCTCAGCCTCCTCTTCTCCAAGCTAAACATGCCCAGCTCCCTCAGCCTCTCCTCATATGCCCTGGTCTCCAGAGCCCTCCCCAGCCTGGTCGCTCTCCTCTGGACACGCTCCAGCACCTCAATGTCCCTCTTGTACAGAGGGGCCCAGAACTGAACACAGCACTCGAGGTGAGGCCTCACCAGCGCCGAGTACGGAGGCACCATCACTTCCCTGCTCCTGCTGGCCACGCTGTTCCTGATACAAGCCAGAATGCTGTTGGCCTTCTCGGCCACCTGGGCACGCTGCTGGCTCATGTTAAGCTGGTCGTCCACCAGCACCCCCAGGGCTCTTTCTACCACCCCTGTAGTGCTGCTTGGGGTTGTCGTGACCAAAATGCAGGACCCGGCACTTGGCCTTATTAAACCTCCTACAGTTGGCCTTGGCCCATGGATCCAGCCTGTCCCGGGCCCTCTGGAGAGCCTTCCTACACTCCAGCAGATCAACGCTCCCACCCGATTCGGTGTCACCTGCGAACTTACCGAGGGTGCACTCAATCCCCTCATCCAGATCATTGATATTCAACAAAACCGGCCCCGAAACTGAGGGACGCCGCTGGTGACCGGCCGCCCAGAGGGTTTCGCCCCATTGACCCCAACTCTCCGGGCACGGCCGGCCAGCCAGTTTTTAACCCCGCGGAGAGCGCGCTCCTCCGTGCCACGCGTCGCCAGCTTCTCCGGGAGAATGCTGCGGGGGGGACGGTGTCAAAGGCCTTCCCGAAATCCGGGAGGACAACGGCCGCAGAACCCTACGCCCTGCCCCCGGGAGCGAGGGAAGGGATCACCCCGCCGGCAGCCGACCTACGAGAGCACGGGGTCATCATCCCCCGCCCGCTCGCCCTGTAATTCCCCGGTGCGGCCGCGCCGTGAGCTCGACGGGAAATGGCGACTGCTCCCCAGCGTCTGGATGCCAACGCAGGCTCCTCGACAGCGGCGGTGCCTAAAATAGCGGGAAGAAGCAACGGCAACAAACCCCGTCGTTCCATGGCGACCCCCGAAGGTCTCGAAGCCCGCGCTGGCAGGAGCCCCCTCTCGCCGGGGAGGGTCGCGCGGCAAGAAGCAGCCGAAGTGCTCAGAAAAACCTCCCCCCCCCCCCATCATTTGAATCCCGCCTGAAGAACGCGCGGGTTCGGGACCTCTTGTCAGCCGGAGGAACGGAGAAGCTTATGCGAGGACGGAAGGGTGAAAAAACCCAAAACTTCCGCGCGACGGCCGGGTTTTTATTTTTCTCCGAAGGACACAAACCCCGAAGACCCCCGTCGACAAACGCGGCGGGCGCGCGGGCGGCCACCGACGCTGGCGGGAAGGCCCGTCGGATCGGCGCGGGGTGGATCGCCCCGTCCTTTTCGGTTCTTTCCCCGCTCTCCGTACGTTTTGCGGGTTACAACTGACCGTCGGCGGGGGCGGGGGGGCTCATGTTTTTCAGCGGGCTGATCCTTGCGTCGCTCGCCTGATTTTCCGGACGCTCGGGTTTGTACTTTGCCAGGGAGAGACGGCGCGGGAGAAGTTGGTGTTTTCGCTTTGTGTATAATCCGGCCTCCGTCGGTTGTAAATTCGAAGCCCGGTTTTGGCACGGGAGCCGATACAACGGTTTACGGAATCACATTTGGAACGATACGGACTAAGGGGACGCGCGTCGCCCTCCCTACTTCCGCACCAGAAGAGCCCACGTTTACGATCATCAGTCTCAATCTTCCCCCCCGCCCAAAAAAAGTTAAGACCCCTTTTTCTTGACCGGAAAGAGGGTCGACCACGGAAAAAGTAACAGGGTGTGGATTCTAACGCTCGAGGGCTTTTGCCTCAACTTCCGAGCAATTCCGTTGGGAGAATATTTATGGAACCGAATTTGTTAGCGGCCCTTAACCGCTAGTTCCAGGGAGTCGGATTCCCAGTTCAATTTAGATACGCTTTTGGAGAACTCAACGCACGGGCGCGAGACGTCTCCAAGACGACGCTCCCAAACCGGTTCGCGCGGCACGCGCCGTTGCTTAAAGACCAAGGAGCGCGGGGCACGCGAACTCCGACCTAAGGAGAACGCCGTACCGCCACCCGCAACGCCGCCACCTCCATCAGAAGAAGAGCCCGCGCGAGGACGAAGGAAGTCGCGGCTAAAAACCGGGCAACGGGTCCGATCGCTCCAACCGCAGGATGGGTTCGACGGAGCGAGCCCTGGGCTCGGGGATCCCTTCTCTTTTGCAAACGTTGGGAGTCACGGGGCGGGGAAAGCGGCGGGGACAAATTGGAATTGTTTCGCGGATGGGATTGACGTTCTTAACGGTAGGGATTGCTACGACACGAGGTACAACCACCCGCTTGCTCTCTTTACTCCTATCCGTCCACTCGTGGTCACGTTCCGCCTTGGAATCCTTAGGAGTGATGGGGTGGAAAAGAAAACGCCTTGGAAATATCAGCCTTACAACACCGCGGGATTTAACGCTTCCAGAAGTTATGTGTACGATCTTCTCTTCCTGTCGTTTCTTTCCCCTACGCCCCGTACGCCATGCTCGGATCACAACCGTCCGAGAAAATCCTGGAGCGTCTGAGCCACGGGGTGGTGGAAGGGAGGGACCGTCAATTCACCGGGGGGGCCAGCCCCGGGCATTTGGGACTTTTGGCCACCGTTGCAGGGTCTTGGGCCGGGGTCGGGGTCGCCGTGGCCAGGAAAGTCGGTGGCCCACGACCGGCGCGGTGGTGGCAGCAGTTCCCCGGGGGGGTGAGAACAGGCCCGGGGTGTCTCCCCCTGAAGGCTTTGCCGGGGGCACCAGCCCCGGACATTTGGCATCTTCGGACGCCGGTGCGGCAACGGGGCACTGGGCCGGGGCCGGTGTGGCCAGCAAAGCCCGGTGTCCTGGGGCTGGGGCGGGAGCGGTTCCCCCGGGGGGTGACACGTACCCCTGTCCCCACAGTGCCCGTGTGCCCCATCCCCGCGGTGTCCCTCTGCCCCACGTGTCCCCGTGCCCCACGTGTCCCCGTCCTCGTGATGCCCATCGTCGTGTCCCCGTGGTGTCCTCCTGCCCCGTGCAGCCATGTCCCCACGGTGGCTCTGTGCCCCACGTACCCCTGTCCCCGCGATGCCCACGGGCCCCTGCGAGGGAGGGACCGTCAATTCCCTGCCGAGGGGCAGGAGCCCTCCAAGCCTTCGACGGAACGCCTCGAACGCCGGCGAGGAAAGAAATACCGCAGGCCTGGCCTTCAGAGAACGGATAAGGCTTCACGCTTCTGGCGCCGGAAAGTGCGGGAGAACTGTCGTGTGACGCCAGGATGGTTCTGCCACTCGCGTGGTGAGCTTGCTCGTTCTCGGTTCTCCAGGCCGTCGCGTCCCGCGAGCGACCTTTGCTTCATTCTCCGCGCAACGCACGTGAAAGCGCCCACCCCTGCAGGCGCTAATGAAGGTTACGGAGAACACGCTAAACGCGGGTGACGACGGCACGCGTCTCGCCACCCGAATGGCGCTACACGTCACCTGGGAGAAGGGAGAAACCTGAGCCGAGGCTGTCCTGGGCAAGGGGGGTGGGCCGTGCTGGTTCAGCAAACAGAAAAGGGGAAAAGAAGTGCCCCTGGGGGGGAACAAAGACGAAACAATAGAAGAAGATTGTGCCTGGGAAGATTCTTCCCAAGAAAGAAGACCGTGCCTGGGAAGATTCCCTGGAGAAGACGCTGGAACCAGGACCGGTGATCTCTTTCTCTCCGGCTTTTTCTCCGCCTTTTCCTTTCTCTATCCCTCAGTTTCTCTCTTCTCTTAGAACTGTTCAGTAACTGGTAGAGTTGTGCCCGCGCGTCCCCATCCCCACGATGCCCGTGCGTCCCCCACGTGTCCCTGTCCCCACGACGTCCGCCGGCTCGTCCCCACGGCGTCCCTGTGCCCCACGCGTCCCCATCCCCCCTGGTGCCCCTGTGCCCGCCGTGTCCCTGGCCCCATGGCGCCTCGTCCCCGCGTGCCCCGCACGTCCTCTCCCCGCGTCCCCGTCCCCCGTGAGGCCGCGGAGCCAAAGACGCAGTTTCCGCAGGAGGTGACACCCCCCACCGCCCCCGGGGCCCCTTCCCAGCCCGGCCCAGTTCAACCCAGTCCCGAATCTGAGGAAAAACAAAACCAACAAAAAACAAACAAACAAACAAACAAAAAACGTTTAAATACGACAGCGGTAGAAAAAGTGGCGGCGGGAGGGGACAGCGGGGCTCAGCCCTGCCCGGGGACCGCGGCGGTGGCCTTGTCCTCGTCCTTCGGCCTCGGCCTAGTCCTGGGCCTTTTCCGTGTCCTCGTCCTTGGCCTTGGCCCCATCCTCGTCCTTGGCCTTGGCCCCATCCTCGTCCTTGGCTTTGGCCCCATCCTCGTCCTTGGCTTTGGCCCCATCCTCGTCCTTGGCCTTGGCCCTGGCCCCATCCTTGTCCTTGTCCTTGTCGCTGTCCTTGTCCTTGTCCCCGTCCTGGAAAGCGGGATTGCCGAGGCCCAGCCCCGCGCCCCGCTCCGCGTCCCCCGCCGGCGCCCGCGGGCCGGGTCCTGCGGGGAACGAGAGGAGTCAGGCTGCCATCTTCCCCCCGGGGCCGGGGGACGACGACGACGATGACAACGACACACGCGCACCGGGGCCGCGTCCCCGAGGCCGGGGGCCAGGAAAAGGCCGGGGGCGGGGGGGGCCGTACCCATGTAGCTGAGGAGGACGGGGAGGAAGACGAGGCCGTGGGCCAGCCCCGCCAGCGTGATGATGAGGTTGAGGCGGAAGAAGAAGATCTGGATGAGCTGGGCCTTGGCGAAGGCCAGCACCACCACGCCCGGCAGGTTGGTCATGGCCACCCCGGCCACCACCTGCGATGGGGAGCAGAGGGGTGAGGGACGGTCCCCGAGGGGAGGCCACGTCCCCTCGCCGCCCCCCGCCGTCCCGCTGCCCACCTTGCTGCCCATGTTGACGGTGGCCTCGGCGGCCCGCGCCACCCGGCCGGGCTGGGTGCTGTGGGCGAAGGCGCAGGTGAGGTGGGAGACGAATTCCACCGAGATGCCCACGGCCTGCGGGGAGGCGGCTTGTCACCGCAGGGAGGGGGGGGACACCGCCAGGGCGGCCACCGCGGGGCGGGGCGGGGGGGGGCACGGGGCCCTCTGCCACCCCACACCCCCCACTCGCGCCCGCGCAGCCGCCCCACCTGTCCCTAAATCCCCCTGACACCCTCTCCTGCCCCACGTCCCCGTGACACCCCATGTGCCCCATGGCCCTGTGCCACCCTAGGTCACCGTGCCACCCCACGTGCCCCAAATCCCCATGCCCACCCCACATGGCCCATGTCCCCGTGCCACCCCCCATGGCCCATGTCCCCATGCCACCCCATGAGCCCCAGGTCCCCGTGCCACCCCAAAGGCCCCATGTCCCTCTGACACTCCATGTCCCCGTGCCACCCCATGTGCCCCACGTCCCCATGCCACCCCACATGCCCCAAATCCCCATGCCCACCCCACAGGCCCCATGTCCCTCTGACACTCCACGTCCCCTTGCCACCCCATGTGCCCCATGTCCCCGTGCCACCCCACATGCCCCAGGTCCCCGTGCCACCCCATGTGCCCCATATCCCTATGCCACCCCACGTGCCCCAGGTCCCTCTGACACTCCATGTCCCTTTGCCACCCCATGTGCCCCATGTCCCCGTACGACCCCACAAGCCCCATGTCCCTCTGACACTCCACGTCCCCGTGCCACCCCATGTGCCCCACGTCCCCGTGCCACCCCACATGCCCCAAATCCCCACGCCCACCCCACATGCCCCAGGTCCCTCTGCCACCCCACATGCCCCAAATCGCCATGCCCACCCCACATGTCCCATGTCCCTCTGACACTCTGTGTCCCCTTGCCACCCCATGTGCCCCACGTCCCCGTGCCACCCCACATGCCCCAAATCCCCATGCCCACCCCACATGTCCCATGTCCCTCTGACACTGTGTCCCCTTGCCATCCCATGTGCCCCATGTCCCCATGCCACCCCACATGCTCCATGTCCCCGTGCCACCCCATGAGCCCCAGGTCCCCGTGCCACCCCACAGGCCCCATCTCCCTCTGCTACCCCACATGTCCCATGTCCCTGTGCCACCCCATGTGCCCCATGTCCCCGTATGACCCCACGTGCCCCATGTCCCTCTGACACTCCACGTCCCCTTGCCACCCCATGTGCCCCATGTCCCCGTGCCACCCCACATGCCCCAGGTCCCCGTGCCACCCCACATGCCCCAAGTCCCTGTGCCACCCCCCGTGTCCCATGTCCCCATGCCACCCCATGAGCCCCAGGTCCCCGTGCCACCCC
The DNA here is from genome assembly GCF_963924245.1 of Chroicocephalus ridibundus. NCBI lineage: Eukaryota > Metazoa > Chordata > Aves > Charadriiformes > Laridae > Chroicocephalus > Chroicocephalus ridibundus. Next base: position 2,078,507 of record NC_086306.1, on the reverse strand, counting down.
GCGTGCCCCATGTCCCCGTGCCACCCCACGTGCCCCAAATCGCCATGCCCACCCCACAGGCCCCAGGTCCCCATACCACCCTGTGTGCCCCAGGTCCCCGTGCCACCCCACATGCCCCAAGTCCCTGTGCCACCCCCCATGTCCCATGTCCCCATGCCACCCCATGAGCCCCAGGTCCCCGTGCCACCCCACGTGCCCCAAATCCCCATGCCCACCCCACATGCCCCAGGTCCCCGTGCCACCCCGCGTGCCCCACGTCCCCGTGCCACCCCGCCCGCCCCGCACCGCCACGAGGTTGATGAGGGCCACGGCGTTGTAGGGGATGTCCCAGAGGGCCATGGCGCCCACGGTGTCCAGCAGGATCATGGCGATGGTGAGCAGGGTGGCGGCGCTGGAGCGCAGGTCCATGCCCAGCAGCAGGAAGGAGACGAGGAAGGTGGGCACCAGGCAGAGCGCCAGCGTGAAGACGCCCTCGGCCACCACCGTCAGGTACTGCTCGTAGTACACGTAGGTCACCCTGCAGCCGGGAAACGTCACCGTCGCGCTGGCATCCCGGCACGGCCACCCCACGGCGTCCCCGGGCTGGGCCACCCCCATGCCGGGTGCTCGCCGCTGACCCCCAATAGGGGCAACTGGGGCACCCACAGCACCCCAGGATGGGCACGACTAACTGGGTGCCCACTTCTGACCCCCAACACCCACCTCTGACCCCTAACCAGGCTCTGGGGCACCCACAGCACCCTGGGCTGGGCACCCCTAACCGGGGCACCTACGTCTGACCCCCAACACCCACCTCTGACCCCCAGTAGGGGCACTGGGGCACCCACTTCTGCCCCCCAACACCCATTTCTGACCCCAAATAGGGCACCGGGGCACCCACTTCTGCCCCCCAACACCCATTTCTGACCCCAAATAGGGCACTGGGGCACCCACAGCACCCTGGGCCGGGCACCCCTAAGCAGGGCACCTACGTCTGACCCCCAACACCCACCTCTGACCCCTAACCAGGCTCTGGGGCACCCACAGCACCCCAGGATGGGCACCCCTAACCAGGGCACCCACTACTGCCCCCCAACACCCACCTCTGACCCCTAACCAGGCTCTGAGGCACCCACAGCACCCTGGGATGGGCGCCCCTAACCAGGGCACCCACGTCTGACCCCCAACACCCACCTCTGACCCCTAACCAGGCTCTGGGGCACCCACAGCACCCTGGACCGGGCACCCCTAAACAGGGCACCTACGTCTGACCCCCAACACCCACCTCTGACCCCCAATACAGGCACTGGGGCACCCACTTCTGCCCCCCAACACCCATTTCTGACCCCAAATAGGGCACTGGGGCACCCACAGCACCCTGGGCCGGGCACCCCTAACCAGGGCACCCACGTCTGACCCCCAACACCCACCTCTGACCCCTAACCAGGCTCTGGGGCACCCACAGCACCCTGGACCGGGCACCCCTAAGCAGGGCACCTACGTCTGACCCCCAACACCCACCTCTGACCCCTAACCAGGCTCTGGGGCACCCACAGCACCCTGGACCGGGCACCCCTAAGCAGGGCACCTACGTCTGACCCCCAACACCCACCTCTGACCCCTAACCAGGCTCTGGGGCACCCACAGCACCCCGGGATGGGCACCCCTAACCAGGGCACCCACGTCTGCCCCCCAACACCCACCTCTGACCCCCAATACAGGCACTGGGGCACCCACTTCTGACCCCCAACACCCACCTCTGACCCCTAACCAGGCTCTGGGGCACCCACAGCACCCTGGGCTGGGCACCCCTAACCAGGGCACCCACGTCTGCCCCCCAACACCCATTTCTGACCTCAAATAGGGCACTGGGGCACCCACTTCTGTCCCCCCCAACACCCATTTCTGACCCCTAACCAGGTTGTGGGGCACCCACTCCTGACCCCAAATAGGGTACGGGGGAACCTACAGCACCCGCACCTGGGCACCCACGTCTGACCCCCAACACCCACTCCTGACCCCAAAGAAGGGCACCGGGGCACCCGCAGCACCCCGAGCCGACCACCCCTCCCCGGTCGCCCCCTTCCTCCGGCAGTCGATCTCCTCCCCCGCCACCCAACCCCCCGCCAACCCCAGCCCCACGGCGGTGGGGGGTGTTGGGGGGTGGGGGGGTGGGGGGGGTGTGCTCACGTGTAGGGGAAGACCCTGAAGTCGGGGTGGGTGCCGGGCACGCTGCGCAGGGTGGCGGTGATCTCCTCGGCCAGGGCGCGGGCGGCCCGCAGCGCCGCCGTGTACTCCTGCGAGGTGCGCAGCGGGCGCTGGTAGGCCATGAAGCGGGAGGCTGGCGGACACGGCGGGGGGCGGGGGGGGGGTCAGCACGGCACCCTAGGGTGCCCCCTACCCCCCTACCCCCCCGGCCCTCACCTCAACCCCGTGTCGCCCACCCCACCCTTCTGCTCACCCAGGATGGTGCCGTTGGCGTCCATGCTCAGAGCCGTGTCGTAGGCGCCCAGACCCCTGCGGGGAGGGGGGCGAGGGGTGAGGGGGGGGCACCCCGGGCCATGGGGTGGGTGCTGGGGGCGGGGGGGGGCACCCACGTGCCCGCACGGATGTCCACGCGCACCCCAACATGCCACCAGGGGCCAGCATGGCAGGCAGTCAGTGTAGACCCCATGGCCACCATGGTGGGCACCCGGTAGCCAGCCGATGGCCACCATGGTGGGCACCCAATGTACAACCAGCGGCCACCACGGTGGGCACTCAATGTACACCCAACGGCCACCATGGCGGGCGCCCAATGTATAGCTGACGGCCACCATGGTGGGCACCCAATGGCCACGCAATGGCCGTCATGGGGGGCACCCAAAGTACAACTGATGGCCACCACGGTGGGCACCCAATGTATAGCTGCTGGCCACCGTGGTGGGCAGCCAACGTACAACCGATGGCCACCGTGATGGGCACCCAATAGCCGCACAATGGCCACCATAGCGGGCACCCAAAGTATAGCTGCTGGCTGCCATAGCGGGCACCCAACGTACACCCTATGGCCACCATGGTGGGCACCCAAAGTACACCCAGCGGCCACCATGGTGGGCACCCAATGTATAGCTGATGGCCACCATGGTGGGCAGCCAACGTACAACCAATGGCCACCGTGATGGGCACCCAATAGCCACACAATGGCCGCCATAGTGGGCACCCAACGTACAGCTGCTGGCCGCCATAGTGGGCACCCAACATACATCCTATGGCTACCATGGTGGGCACCCAATGGCCACCCAATGGCCGCCATGGTGGGCACCCAATGTACACCCAATGGCCACCACGGCGGGCACTCAATGTATAGCTGCTGGCCACCATGGTGGGCACCCAACGTACACCCGATGGCCGCCATGGGGGGCACCCAAAGTACACCCAGCGGCCACCATGGCGGGCACCCAACGTACAACTGATGGCCACCACGATGAGCGCTCAACGTACACTCAACGGCCACCCAATGGCCACCACGATGGGGACCCAACATGCAAGCAGTGGCCACGTGCACGCGTGCCCCCCCATTGCCGGTGGCCCCCTATGGGTGCCCCCCCCCCCACCATGGGTGTGGTTCCCCCCCCTCCCCCACCCCGGGTGGCACCTACCCCTTGGCGCACTGCAGGGTGGGGCGGTCGTGGAGGAACCAGGGCAGGAACCGCTCGAACTCCTCCACCGTGGGCCGGCGGGTGGCGTTCAGGCACTGGCCCCCGATGCAGCTGAGGTCACCTGCCGGAGCGGCCGCGTCACCACCCCGCGGCACCCGGGGAGGCACCCAGCGGGCACCGCGGAGGGCCACCCAGTAGATCCCCCCCCACCACCACCACCACCCCGGGAGACCTCAACAGGCACCCGATGGACACCTCATGGCATCCCAATGGGTGGGCACCCAACGTACACCCCACGGGCATCGTGGTGGGCACCCAGCGTACGACCAGTGGCCACCATGGTGGGCACTCAATGTACATCCAGCGGCCACCCAATGGCCACCCTGTTGGGCACCCAACACGCAATCAGTGGCCACCATGGTGGGCACTCAACGTACACCCAATGGCCACCAATGTGGGCACCCAGCATATACCAAATGGCCACCATGGTGGGCACTCAACTTACCCCCGGTGGCCACTGTGGTGGGCACTCAATGTACACCTAATGGCCACCATGGTGGGCACCCAATGTACACCCAATGGCCACTATGGTGGGCACCAATATGGTGGCCACCAATGTGGGCACCCAGTATATACCAAATGGCCACCATGGTGGGCACTCAACTTACCCCCGGTGGCCACCGTGGTGGGCACTCAATGTACACCCAATGGCCACCAATGTGGGCACCAATATGGTGGTCACCAATGTGGGCACCCAGCATATACCAAATGGCCACCATGGTGGGCACTCAACGTACACCCAGTGGCCACCATGGTGGGCACCCAATGTACACCCAATGGCCACCAATGTGGGCACCAATATGGTGGTCACCAATGTGGGCACCCAGCATATACCAAATGGCCACCATGGTGGGCACTCAACGTACACCCAGTGGCCACCATGGTGGGCACCCAATGTACACCCAATGGCCACCAATGTGGGCGCCAATATGGTGGCCACCAATGTGGGCACCCAGCATATACCAAATGGCCACCATGGTGGGCACTCAACGTACACCCAGTGGCCACCATGGTGGGCACCCAGTAAACACCCAATGGCCACCAGGGTGGGCACCCAACGTACAACTGATGGCCACCGTGGTGGGCACTCAATGTACACCCAGTAGCCGCCCAGTGGCCACCATGGTGGGCACCCAGCATACAACTGATGGCCACCGTGGTGGGCACTCAATGTACACCCAGTAGCCGCCCAGTGGCCACCATGGTGGGCACCCAACATGCAACCAGTGGCCATCATGGTGGGCACTCAACGTACACCCAATGGCCACCACGGTGAGCACCCAACATACAACCGATGGCCACCACGGTGGGCACCCAGTGTACAACCAGCGACCACCATGGCGGGCACCCAACAGCCACCACAGTGTAGCCCTCGCGTACCCCGCAATGGCCACCCCGCTGTACCCGCAATGGCCACGCCGGCCCCCCACCCTGCGGTGCCCCCCCCCACCCCCCGGCGTGCCCCACTCACTGCTGGTGGAGGGGCAGAAGGTCCCGCTGAGGTTGCCGTAGCGGTGGACGCGGCAGCAGCGCGCGGTGGGGTTGAGCCAATCCAAGAAGTCATCTAGCCAGGAGGTGGCGGGGATGGCCAGGTAGGACCTAGGGGGGCAACGGGGTGACACCAGTGACCACCCAGCGTACACCCAACGGCCAGCACGGTGGGCACCCAATGGCCACCCAACAGCCACTACAGTGGGCACCCAATGAACACCCAATGGCCACAATGGTGGGCAACCAATGTACACCCAATGGCCACCATGGTGGGCACCCAATGTATAGCTGATGGCCACCACGGTGGGCACCCAACGTACACCCCATGGCCACCATGGTGGGCACCCAATGTATAGTTGGTGGGCACCCAACATACACCCCATGGCCACCATGGTGGGCACCCAGCGTACACCCAATGTCCACCATGGTGGGCACCCAATGTACACCCCATGGCCACCATGGTGGGCACCCAATGTGTAACCGGTGGGCACCCAACTTGTACCAAATGGCCACCATGGTGGGCACCCAACGTACACCCAGTGGCCACCATGGTGGGCACCCAATGTATAGTTGGTGGGCACCCAACATACACCCCATGGCCACCATGGTGGGCACCCAGCGTATAGCTGATGGCCACCACGGTGGGCACCCAACGTACACCCAACAGCCACCACGGTGGGCACCCAACGTACACCCAACAGCCACCACGGTGGGCACCCAATGTGTAACTGGTGGGCACCCAACATATACCCAGTGGCCACCATGGTGGACACCCAACTTGTACCAAACAGCCACCATGGTGGGCACCCAATGTATAGCTGATGGCTACCATGGTGGGCACCCAACGTACACCCAATGTCCACCACGGTGGGCACCCAACATACAACCAACGGCCACCACGGTGGGCACCCAGCGTACACCCAATGTCCACCATGGTGGGCACCCAATGTGTAACTGGTGGGCACCCAACATATACCCAGTGGCCACCATGGTGGACACCCAACGCACACCCAATGGCCACCACGGTGGGCACCCAGCGTACACCCGACGGCCACCACGGTGGGCACCCAGCGTACACCCAACAGCCACCATGGTGGGCACCCAATGTGTAACTGGTGGGCACCCAACATATACCCAGTGGCCACCATGGTGGACACCCAACTTGTACCAAACAGCCACCATGGTGGGCACCCAGTGTATAGCTGATGGCTACCATGGTGGGCACCCAACGTACACCCAACAGCCACCACGGTGGGCACCCAATGTACACCCAATGGCCACCACGGTGGGCACCCAACATACATCCAACGGCCACCACGGTGGGCACCCAGCGTACACCCGATGGCCACCATGGTGGGCACCCAACATACATCCGACGGCCACCACGGTGGGCACCCAACGTACACCCAATGTCCACCATGGTGGGCACCCAACATACATCCAACGGCCACCACGGTGGGCACCCAGCGTACACCCAATGTCCACCATGGTGGGCACCCAATGTGTAACTGGTGGGCACCCAACATATACCCAGTGGCCACCATGGTGGACACCCAACTTGTACCAAACAGCCACCATGGTGGGCACCCAATGTACACCCAACGGCCACCATGGTGGGCACCCAACATACATCCGACGGCCACCACGGTGGGCACCCAGCGTACACCCGACAGCCACCACGGTGGGCACCCAACATACATCCGACGGCCACCACGGTGGGCACCCAACGTACACCCGACGGCCACCATGGTGGGCACCCAACGTACACCCAATGGCCACCACGGTGGGCACCCAGCGTACACCCAATGGCCACCACGGTGGGCACCCAACATACACCCAACGTCCACCATGGTGGGCACCCAACATACATCCAACGGCCACCACGGTGGGCACCCAGCGTACACCCAACAGCCACCACGGTGGGCACCCAACATACATCCGATGGCCACCATGGTGGGCACCCAACGTACACCCAACGGCCACCATGGTGGGCACCCAACATACATCCGACGGCCACCATGGTGGGCACCCAACGTACACCCAACGTCCACCATGGTGGGCACCCAGCGTACACCCAACGGCCACCATGGTGGGCACCCAACATACATCCGACGGCCACCACGGTGGGCACCCAGCATACACCCAATGTCCACCACGGTGGGCACCCAGCGTACACCCAATGTCCACCATGGTGGGCACCCAGCGTACACCCAATGGCCACCACGGTGGGCACCCAACATACATCCAACGGCCACCATGGTGGGCACCCAACGTACACCCAACGTCCACCATGGTGGGCACCCAACATACATCTGACGGCCACCATGGTGGGCACCCAACGTACACCCGACGGCCACCACGGCGGGCAGCCCGTCCCCCTCCCGGTGCCCCGCCCGCACTCACGCGTTGGGGAAGCGGGTGGCGTACTGGATGGTGGTGGTGAGGGACCGGGGGTGGCAGCCGGCGCTGGAGCAGATGCCGTCGGTGCCGGCCGGGGAGGAGAAGTCGTAGCCCCCCGTGGTGACGAAGTAGGTGGGGACGCCCACCACCAGGTACTGGTTGAGGGCGGCGAAGTACTGGAGCATGTAGGAGTCCTGGGGGGGGACGGGGGACACAGCGGGAGGGTGACACACCCCCCCCCGACCACCACCGCGTCAGGATGGGGGACGGCACCCACCCCCCCCACCCCCCAACAGGGGGCGCCCCGAGGGGGTGACGCCGGCCCCACGCGTCCCCCGCGGAAGCGGGTGGCACCTCGCCGGCCCCGTGCGTCACCGGCACGGCGCCGGGGCGGCCGCCATGGGGTCACAGCGGCCCCACGCTGGGCCCACAGGGGTCACACCCCACCGCGGGTCCCCAGAGGGGGTCACGCCAGCCCCACGCTGGCCCCATAGAGGGCTGGGCTGGCCCCATAGGGGTCACATCCCACCTTGGGTCCCCAGAGGGGGTCACACCAACCTACGCTGGCCCCATAGGGGTCACACCCCACCGCGGGTCCCCAGAGGGGGTCACGCCGGCCCCACGCTGGCCCCATAGAGGGCTGGGCTGGCCCCATAGAGGGCCATTGCTGGCCCCATAGGGGTCACACCCCACTGCGGGTCCCCAGAGGGGGCCACGCCAGCCCCACGCTGGCCCCATAGAGGGCTGGGCTGGCCCCACAGGGGTCACACCCCACCGCGGGTCCCCAGAGGGGGCCACGCCAGCCCCATGCTGGCCCCATAGAGGGCTGTGCTGGCCCCATAGGGGTCACACCCCACCGCGGGTCCCCAGAGGGGGTCACGCCAGCCCCACGCTGGCCCCATAGAGGGCTGGGCTGGCCCCACAGGGGTCACACCCCACCGCGGGTCCCCAGAGGGGGCCACGCCAGCCCCACGCTGGCCCCATAGAGGGCTGGGCTGGCCCCATAGAGGGCCATTGCTGGCCCCATAGGGGTCACACCCCACCGCGGGTCCCCAGAGGGGGTCACACCAGCCCCACGCTGGCCCCATAGAGGGCTGGGCTGGCCCCACAGGGGTCACACCCCACTTTGTGTCCCCAGAGGGGGTCACGCCAGCCCCAGAAGTAGCCACGGTAGCCACGCTGTGCCCATAAGGGGCCGTGCTGTCCCCGGGTGTCGTCGTCGTGTCCCCCCCAGCCCCCCCCAACCCTGGGGGCGCCCCACTGCCAGCCCCACCTTGGGCATGGCGAGCTCCTGGTCCAGCCCCACGGGCACCTGCAGCGTGAGGTAGAGCCCGGCGCAGGCCAGGAAGAGGAAGAGCAGCACCTGCGGAGACCCCCCCCCACACCGTCAGGGGACACCCCCCCACACACACACACACCCCCCCCCCGGCCCCCCACATCCCCACACAACACCCCCCAAACCCTCCCGGCCCCCCCACCATGGCCCCGCACCCCGGCGTCACCCAGCCCCACACATCATCCCTCCCCCCCACCCCCCACCTCTCTGCCCCCCCCAGACTCCTTGGCACCCCCAAGGTCCCCCCCAGCCCCCCAAGAGCCCCCCCACGTCCCCAGACCGCCCCCCAAACCCCTCCATAGACACCCCCCCAGCCCCTCTGTACCCCACATCCCCCCATAACCCCCAGCCCCCCTGACACCCCACATCCCCCATTGACCCCCAGCCCCCCAAGACCCCCCCCACACCCCCAGATCCCCCCCAAAGCCCTCCATAGACCCCCCCTACACCCCCCAGGAGCCCCCAGGCCCCCCTCAAAACCCCTCCATAGGCCCCCCCAGACCCCCCCGCAAACCCCTCCAAGACCCCCCCCAGCCCCCCTACACCCCACATCCCCCATTGCCCCCCAGCCCCCCCCGACACCCCCAAGGCCCCCCCCAGCTCCCCAAGACCCCCCACACCCCCAGCTCCCCCCCCAAGCCCTCCATAGACCCCCCCTACACCCCTCAGACCCCCCCCCAAACCCCTCCAAGACCCCCACTGACCCCAGCCCCCCCTACACCCCACATCCCCCATTGACCCCCAGCCCCCCCAAGAGCCCCCACACCCCCAGATCCCCCCCAAACCCCTCCATAGACCCCCCCCTACACCCCCCAGGCCCCCCCCAAACCCCTCCATTGACCCCCCCCAGACCCCCCCGCAAACCCCTCCAAGACCCCCCCCCCAGCCCCCCTCCACCCCACATCCCCCATTGCCCCCCAAGAGCCCCCCAACACCCCCAGATCCCCCCCAAGCCCTCCATAGACCCCCCCTACACCCCCCAGGCCCCCCCCAAAACCCCTCCATAGACCCCCCAGACCCCCCCGCAAACCCCTCCAAGACCCCCCCCCAGCCCCCCTCCACCCTACATCCCCCATTGCCCCCCAAGAGCCCCCCCAACACCCCCAGATCCCCCCCAAACCCCTCCATAGACCCCCCCACACCCCTCAGACCCCCCCCCCAAACCCCTCCAAGACCCCCATTGACCCCAGCCCCCCCTACACCCCACATCCCCCATTGACCCCCAGCCCCCCAAGACCCCCCCACACCCCCAGATCCCACCCAAAGCCCTCCATAGACCCCCCCTACACCCCCCAGGAGCCCCCCAGGCCCCCCCAAACCCCTCCATAGACCCCCCCCAGACCCCCCCGCAAACCCCTCCAAGACCCCCCCCCAGCCCCCCTACACCCCACATCCCCCAGTGCCCCCCAAGAGCCCCCCAACACCCCCAGATCCCCCCCAAAGCCCTCCATAGACCCCCCCTACACCCCCCAGGCCCCCCCCAAAACCCCTCCATAGACCCCCCAGACCCCCCCGCAAACCCCTCCAAGACCCCCCCCCAGCCCCCCTCCACCCCACATCCCCCATTGCCCCCCAAGAGCCCCCCCAACACTCCCAGATCCCCCCCAAAGCCCTCCATAGACCCCCCCTACACCCCTCAGACCCCCCCCAGAACCCCTCCAAGACCCCCATTGACCTCAGCCCCCCCTACACCCCACATCCCCCATTGACCCCCAGCCCCCCAAGACCCCCCCACACCCCCAGATCCCACCCAAAGCCCTCCATAGACCCCCCCCTACATCCCCCAGACCCCCCCCCAAACCCCTCCAAGACCCCCGTTGACCCCAGCCCGCCCCCCCCGTGCCCCCCCCGTGCCCCCCCTCACCACGGCGGGCCGTGCCCGGCGGTGCAGCAGCAGGGGGGTGTAGTAGCGGCGCAGCAGCGGGCGCAGCAGGCCGGTGCCCCCCCCCGCCGGCACCCCCTTTCTCCAGCCCCCAGCAGCAGCACAGGTCCAGGCGGGCGGCCTGCGGGGTGGGGGGGGGGGGTGTGGGGGGGGGGGGAACGACACACCACGGCCTGACGCGGGCCCCCCACCCCCTCCCCGCGACACACAGGCACCCCCCACGGCCACCCCACCCCCCACGGGCACCCCCCACCCCCCATAGACCCCCCCACGGGCACCCCAGCACCCACGGGCACCCCCATGACACACAGACACCCCCCCCCCACAACACATGGGCACCCCCCATGCCCAACAGATGCCCCCCCCCCCGCCCACCCCGCCACCCACGGGCCCCCCAGTGACACACGGACCCCCCCTCACGGCCACCCCAGCACCCACAGACCCCCCCCGTGACGCACGGACCCCCCCATGACACACGGGCACCCTTGTGACACACGGACCCCCCCCCTCCACGGCCACCCCAGCACCCACAGACCCCCCCCGCTATGGCCACCCCCCCCACGGTCACCCCAGCACCCACAGACCCCCCCGCGACACATGGACCCCCCCCTCACGGCCACCCCAGCACCCACAGACCCCCCCCGTGACACACAGACACCCCCCCCCACGGCCACCCCAGCACCCACAGACCCCCCCTGCGACTCACGGCCACCCCCCCGCCCCACGGCCACCCCCCGCCCCCCATAGACCCCCCCCATGGGCACCCCACCACCCATCGACCCCCCCCGCCACACACGGACCCCCCCATGACACACGGGCACCCTCGTGACACACGGACCGCCCCCCCCCCGGCCCCGACCACGGGCACCCCCCACCCTCCATAGACCCCCCCAGGGGCACCCCACGCCCACCCTGGGGACCCCAACGTCGCCCCACACCAACCCCTGACACCCAGGGGCACCCCACGCCCACCCTGTGCCCGCCCCTGGGCACCCACACGCCCACGGGCACCCTCACGCCCACCCTGGGGACCCCATTGTCACCCCACGCCCACCCTGGGGACCCCTGGGCACCCCACGCCCACCCTGGGGACCCTCATGTCCATGGGCACCCCATGCCCACCCCTCGGGCACCCAACACTGCCCCAGGGACCCCAATGTCACCCCACGCCAACCCCTGGCACCCAAGGACACCCCGCGCCCTCCTTGGGGACCCCCTGCCCACCCTGTGCCCACCCTGTGCCCCCCCCCACGCCCCCGGGCACCCCACGCCCACCCTCATTGCCACGGGACCCCCACGGCCACCTCGAGCACCCTCATTCCCGCCGCCACCCCGTGCCCCTCCTGGCCACCCCATGCCCGCTGTGGGTCCCCCTGGGCACCCTTGCCCCCCCCTCGCCGCCTCAGGGTGCCGTGCCCCCCCCCCGGCGCCCGTACCTCCTGCCGGCGGGCATCGAGCGCCAGCAGCGCCACGAACCCCGACATCTGGAGGAGGAAGTCGAAGGCGATGGCCAGGGCGGCCGTCAGGGCGAAGGTGCGGACGGCGGGCATGGAGGAGAGCGCGCCTGCGGGCACCCGCGTCACCACCGCGCCCAGCAACACCCACCGCGCCCCCCGCGCCCACCGCACCCCCTGCGCCCCGCACCCACGGCACCCACCGTGCCCAACACCCACCACACACCCTGCGCCCACTGCGTCCCGCACGCACGGCACCCACCGTGCCCAACACCCACCGCAAACCCTGCGCCCCGCGCCCACGGCATCCCCATGCCCGCAGCACCCACGGCACCCACGGCGCCCACCGCACACCCTGCACCCGCTGCATCCCGCGCCCACGGCACCCACGGCACCCACGTCACCACCGTGCCCACGGCACCCACGGTACCCACAGCACACCCTGCACCCGCTGCATCCCGCGCCCATGGCACCCACTAGGCCCAACACCCACCGCACACCCTGCACCCACCGCACACCCTGCGCCCACTGCGCCCCACGCCCACGGCACCCACATCACCATGCCCGCGGCACCCACGGCGCCCACGGCATACCCTGCACCCGCTGCATCCCGCGCCCATGGCACCCACTGGGCCCAACACCCACTGCACACCCTGCACCCACTGCACACCCTGCGCCCACTGCGCCCCACGCCCACGGCACCCACATCACCACCATGCCCGCGGCACCCACGGCGCCCACGGCACACCCTGCACCCACGGCACCCACCGTGCCCAACACCCACCGCACACCCTGCGCCCACTGCGCCCCGCGCCCACGGCACCCACGGCATCCCCATGCCCGCAGCACCCACGGCACCCACGGCGCCCACCGCACACCCTGCACCTGCTGCATCCCGCGCCCACGGCACCCACGTCACCACCGTGCCCGCGGCACCCACGGTACCCACAGCACACCCTGCACCCGCTGCATCCCGCGCCCATGGCACCCACTAGGCCCAACACCCACCGCACACCCTGCACCCACCGCACACCCTGCGCCCACTGCGCCCCACGCCCACGGCACCCACATCACCATGCCCGCGGCACCCACGGCGCCCACGGCATACCCTGCACCCGCTGCATCCCGCGCCCATGGCACCCACTGGGCCCAACACCCACTGCACACCCTGCACCCACCGCACACCCTGCACCCCGCGCCCACGGCACCCACATCACCACGATGCCCGCGGCACCCACGGCGCCCACCACACACCCTGCACCCGCTGCATCCCGCGCCCATGGCACCCACTAGGCCCAACACCCACCGCACACCCTGCACCCACCGCACACCCTGCGCCCACTGCGCCCCACGCCCACGGCACCCACATCACCATGCCCGCGGCACCCACGGCGCCCACGGCATACCCTGCACCCGCTGCATCCCGCGCCCATGGCACCCACTGGGCCCAACACCCACTGCACACCCTGCACCCACTGCACACCCTGCGCCCCGCGCCCACGGCACCCACATCACCACCATGCCCGCGGCACCCACGGCGCCCACGGCACACCCTGAACCCACGGCACCCACTGTGCCCAACACCCACCGCACACCCTGCGCCCACTGCGCCCCGCGCCCACGGCACCCACGGCACCCACGGCATCCCCATGCCCGCGGCACCCACGGCACCCACGGCGCCCACCGCACACCCTGCACCCGCTGCATCCCGCACCCATGGCACCCACTCCACCCAACACCCGCTGCACCCACACCACCACCGTGCCCGCGGCACCCACAGCACCCACGGCGCCCACCGCACACCCTGCACCCACGGCGCCCGCTGCACCCACTGCATCCAACGCCCAACTGCACCCACTGCGCCCCGCGCCCACGGCACCCATTGCACCCGCCGCACCCCTGTGCCCGCGGCACCCGCGGCACCCACGGCGCCCACTGCATCCCCTGCACCCACTGCACCCGCTACACCCACGGCACCCCCCCCACCCACTGCACCCGCGTCACCGCCGCGCCCACTGCACCCCCCGGGCCCCCCTGTGTCCCTGTGCCCCCCGTGCCCCCCATGTCCCTGTGCCCCCGTGTCCCCCACGTCCCCTGTGTCCCCTCTGTCCCTCTGCCCCCCTGTGCCCCCCAAGTCCCCTGCGCCCCCCATGCCCCTGTGCCCACCCTGTGCCCCCCATGTCCCCCTGCCCCTTATGCCCCCCGTGTCCCCATCACCCCCGTGGCCTCCATGTCCCTGTGCCCCCCATGTTCCCCATATCCTTGCGCCCACCCTGTATCCCCCGTGTCCCCTGTGTCTCCCATGTCCCCTGTGCCCCCCGTGCCCGCTGCGTCCCCTGTGCCCCTCATGCCCCTCGTGCCCCACATGCCCCCCATGTCCCACGTGCCCCCCATGTCCCCCATGTCACCCGCGTCCCCCGTGGCCCCTGCGTCCCCCGTGGCCCCCCTTTCCCCTGTGCTCGCTGTGTCCCCCCGCCCCCGTGTCCCCTGTGCCCCCCGTGTCCCCCGTGCCCCTGTGCCCCCCCGTGCCCCCCGTGCCCCATGTGACCCCCATATCCCCCCTGTCCCCGTGTCCCCTGTGCCCCCCATGCCCCCATGCCCCCTGTGCCCCACATGCCCCCCATGTCCCCCGTGCCCGCTGTGTCCCCCATGTCCCCCTGTGCCCCACATGCCCCCATGCCCCCCGTGCCCCACACGCCCCCCATGTCCCCGTGCCCCCCGTGTCCCCCATGTTCCCTGTGTTCCCCATGCTCCCCCATGTCCTCCATGTCCCCCATGCCCCACATGCCGCCCATGCCCCCCGTGCCCCTGTGCCCCCTGTGTCCCCCCTGCCCCCATGTCCCCCGTGCCCCTGTGCCCCGTGTCCCCCCTGCCCCCATGCCCCCCGTGACCCCTGTGTCCCCCCTGCCCCCATGCCCCCCGTGCCCCCTGTGCCCCACATGCCCCCCGTGTCCCCGTGCCGCCCATGTCCCCATGTCCCCCCTGCCCCCATGTCCCCATGCCCCCATGCCCCCTGTGCCCCACACACCCCCCCATGCCCCCTGTGCCCCACACGCCCCCCGTGCCCCCCGTGTCCCCCATGTTCCCTGTGTTCCCCATGCTCCCCCATGTCCTCCATGTCCCCCGTGCCCCACACGCCCCCCATGCCCCCCGTGCCCCCTGTGTCCCCCCTGCCCCCATGTCCCCCGTGACCCCTGTGCCCCCCGTGCCCCCCGTGCCCCCTGTGCCCCCCCTGCCCCCATGCCCCCCATGCCCCCTGTGCCCCACATGCCCCCCGTGTCCCCGTGCCGCCCATGTCCCCATGTCCCCCCTGCCCCCATGCCCCCATGCCCCCTGTGCCCCACACGCCCCCCATGCCCCCTGTGCCCCACACGCCCCCCATGTCCCCCGTGCCCCCCATGTCCCCCGTGCCCCCCGTGCCCCGCTCACCCAGGAGGAAGCAGACGACCTCGGAGAGGCTGCACAGCAGCATGCTGGGTGCCACCCGCGCCAGCACCCGCCCGATGTGCTGCTCCCGCCGCTCCCCCGGCTCCCGCTGCGACTGCTGCGGGGGGGCAACAGAGGGGGGGTGGACGGGGACGTCACGGGTGCACCCCCCACCCCCAACCTGCCCCACGGGGACCCCAACGCCTACAGGCGTCCCTGTGCCCCACGGCCACCCCCATTGCACACAGGGCACCCCGGGCCCCACGGGGACCCCTGTCACTAAGGGGCCCCCCGTGTGCCCCATAGCCACCCCTGTCCCCAAGGTGCCTCCGCGCCCCACAGGGACCCCTGTCCCCAAGGTATCCCAGTGCCCACGTGCCCCACGGGGACCCCCAGTGTCCCCGTGCCCCATAGGGACGCCTCTGCCCCACAAGGACCCCTGTCCCCAAGGGGTCCCAGTGCCCCTGTGCCCCACAGGGACCCCTCTGCCCCACAAGGACCCCTGTCCCCAAGGTGTCTCCATGCCCTTGTGCCCCACAGGGACCCTTGTGCCCCACAAGGACCCCTGTCCCCAAAGGTGTCCCAGTGCCCCTCTGCCCCACAGGGACCTCTCTGCCCCACAGGGACCCCTGTGCCCCATTGGGGACCCTCAGCCCCAAAGGTGTCCCCGTGCCCCACAGGGACCCCTGTCCCCACATGTGTCCCAGTGCCCCTCTGCCCCACAGGGACCTCTCCGCCCCACAGGGACCCCAGTCCCCACATGTGTCCCCGTGCCCCTCTCCCCCACAGGGACCTCTCCGCCCCACAGGGACCCCAGTCCCCACATGTGTCCCAGTGCCCCTCTGCCCCACAGGGACCTCTCCGCCCCACAGGGACCCCTGTGCCCCATTGGGGACCCTCAGCCCCAAAGGTGTCCCCGTGCCCCACAGGGACCCCAGTCCCCACATGTGTCCCAGTGCCCCTCTGCCCCACAGGGACCTCTCCGCCCCACAGGGACCCCTGTGCCCCATTGGGGACCCTCAGCCCCAAAGGTGTCCCCGTGCCCCACAGGGACCCCTGTCCCCACATGTGTCCCAGTGCCCCTCTGCCCCTCAGGGACCTCTCCGCCCCACAGGGACCCCAGACCCACATGTGTCCCAGTGCCCCTCTGCCCCACAGGGACCTCTCCGCCCCACTGGGGACCCTCAGCCCCAAAGGTGTCCCCGTGCCCCACAGGGACCCCTGTCCCCACATGTGTCCCAGTGCCCCTCTGCCCCACAGGGACCTCTCCGCCCCACAGGGACCCCTGTCCCCACATGTGTCCCAGTGCCCCTCTGCCCCACAGGGACCTCTCCGCCCCACTGGGGACCCTCAGCCCCAAAGGTGTCCCCGTGCCCCACAGGGACCCCTGTCCCCACATGTGTCCCAGTGCCCCTCTGCCCCACAGGGACCTCTCCGCCCCACAGGGACCCCTGTCCCCACATGTGTCCCAGTGCCCCTCTGCCCCACAGAGACCCCCGTTGCCCACAGGGACCCCTGTGCCCCATTGGGGACCCTCAGCCCCAAAGGTGTCCCCGTGCCCCACAGGGACCCCTGTCCCCACGTGTCCCAGTGCCCCTCTGCCCCACAGGGACCTCTCTGCCCCACAGGGACCCCAGTCCCCAAATGCGTCCCAGTGCCCCTCTGCCCCACAGGGACCTCTCCGCCCCACAGGGACCCCTGTGCCCCATTGCGGACCCTCAGCCCCAAAGGTGTCCCCGTGCCCCACAGGGACCCCTGTCCCCACATGTGTCCCACTGCCCCTCTGCCCCACAGGGACCTCTCCGCCCCACAGGGACCCCAGTCCCCAAATGCGTCCCAGTGCTCCCCTGCCCCACAGGGACCCCTGTGCCCCAAGGCGTCCCAGTACCCCCGTGCCCCATAGACACCCCTGTCCCCGAGGCGTCCCCACGCCCACCCCCCCCACCCCCCCGCCCCCCAAGCCCCGTGCCCCCCAACCTGGTACTCCTGCACGAAGATGAAGATGTTGTCGGCTCCCACGGCCAGGACGAGGAAGGGCACGACCTCGAGGATGATGAGGGAGGAAGGCAGCCCCAGCAGCGCCAGCAGCCCCATGGAGGCCAGCACGGCGCCCAGCACCACCGCGATGCCCCCCAGCGCCAGCGTCACCTTCGAGTCCACCTGCCGTGGGGCACGGGGGGGCGGCGGGGGGGGGGGGGACACGACACAGGTCAGCCCATCCCCTCAGCACCCACGGGGGCACCCGTCCCCAAAGGTGTCCCAGTGCCCCACGGAGACCCCCGTTGCCCTTAGGTGCCCCCGTGCCCCATAGGGACCCCTTTCCACGGCCTCTCCGCCCCACAGGGACCCCTGTCCCCAAAGGGGTCCCCAGGCCCCAGTGCCCCATGGGGAACCCCATTGCTCACAGGTGCCCCTGTGCCCCACAGGGACCACTTTCCAGTGTCCCTGTGCCCCACAGAGACCTCTCTGCCCCACAGGGACCCCTCTGCCCCACAAGAACCCCAATCCCCAAGATGTCCCAGTGCCCCACCGGGACCCCCATTGCCCACAGGTGTCCCCGTGCCCCATAGACACCCCTGTCCCCAAAGTGTGTCCCAGTGCCCCTGTGCCCCATAGGGACCCCTCTGCCCCACAAGGACCCCTGTCCCCAAGGTGTGTCCCAGTGCCCCTGTGCCCCATAGGGACCCCTCTGCCCCACAAGGACCCCTGTCCCCAAGGTGTCCCAGTGCCCCCGTGCCCCATAGGGACCCCCATTGCCCACAGGTGTCCCCATGCCCCATAGACACCCCTGTCCCCAAGGTGTCCCAGTGCCCCTGTGCCCCATAGGGACCCTCATGGCCCACAGGTGTCCCCGTGCCCCATAGACACCCCTGTCCCCAAGGTGTCCCAGTGCCCCTGTGCCCCATAGGGACCCTCATGGCCCACAGGTGCCCCCGTGCCCCATAGACACCCCTGTCCCCAAGGCGTCCCAGTGCCCCCATGCGCCATGGGGACCCCTCTGCCCCACAAGGAGCCCTGTCCCCAAAGTGTGTCCCAGTGCCCCCGTGCCCCATAGGGACCCCCATTGCCCACAGGTGTCCCCGTGCCCCATAGACACCCCTGTCCCCAAGGCGTCCCAGTGCCCCCGTGCCCCATAGGGACCCTCATGGCCCACAGGTGTCCCCGTGCCCCATAGACACCCCTGTCCGCAAGGCGTCCCAGTGCCCCCGTGCCCCATAGGGACCCCTCTGCCCCACAAGGACCCCTGTCCCCAAGGTGTCACAGTGCCCCTGTGCCCCATAGGGATCCCCATGGCCCACAGGTGTCCCCGTGCCCCATAGACACTCCTGTCCCCAAAGTGTCCCAGTGCCCCCGTGCCCCACGGGGACCCCCCATTGCCCCGTAGACACCCCTGTCCCCAAGGCGTCCCAGTTGCCCCCGTGCCCCACGGGGACCCTCCTCCCCAAAGGTGTCCCCGTGCCCCACGGGTGCTGCCCCCCCGCCCCTCTCGCCCCCCCCCCGCCCCGCCGTGGGGCCGTACCAGCAGGCGGCGCAGGGTGCGGTACTCCCCCAGCGCCAGCGCGATGTAGAGGAAGACGAGGAGGTAACTGACGGCGAAGACGGGGATGTCCTCCCCCGTGGTGCGGTTGATCTCGTCCTCCAGCGAGCGCTGCCGGCCACGGCGACGGGGTGAGCGGGGGGCGCCACGCCGGGCGCCCCACAGATAGCACCCCAGCCCCACAGCCAGGCACCCCACAGGCAGCCTGCCATGCTGGGTGCCCCATAGATAGCACCCCAGCCCCACAACCCGGCACCCCACAGGCACCCTGCCATGCTGGGTGCCCCACAGATAGCACCCCAGCCCCACAACCTGGCACCCCACGGGCAGCCTGCCATGCTGGGTGCCCCAGAGATAGCACCCCAGCCCCACAGCGCAGCACCCCACAGGCATCCTGCCATGCTGGGACCCCATAGAAAGGACCCCAGCCCCACAACCAGCCACCCCACAGGCACCCTGCCATGCTGGGTGCCCCATAGATAGCACCCCAGCCCCACAGCGCAGCACCCCGCGGGCACCCTGCCATGCTGGGACCCCACAGAAAGGACCGCAGCCCCACAACCAGCCACCCCCACGCGCCCCCTGCCCTGCTGACTGCCGCGTAGATAACACCCCAGCCCCACAGCGCGACACACCCTTGGCTGCTCCCCCCACCCCACCCCACCCCGCCCCACCGCGCCCCATCCCGGACCTCGGCCATGAAGGTGACGGAGAGGTTGGGGCCGTGGGCGCGCTGGAAGTCGCCCACCAGCTGGAGGAAGCGGCTCTCCCAGCTCAGCACCCACTCGTGGCGCGGGTCCCCCCGGGGGAAGTTGTTGAGGGAGTAGGTGACGATCAGCGCCTCCGCCTGCGTGTACTCCGAGCCTGCGGGGAGCCGGAGGGGGGGGGGTTGTGCGTGCGGGGGGGACCCAAAGTGGGTGACACCCCCCCCCCGAGTGACACCCCTGCCCCATTCCCGCGCCCCACACGTACCGGGGTAGCCGCCCAAGGCGATGTAGGGGAAGACGGGGCCGCCGTACTGCGCCATGCAGCTCAGCTCCAGCGCCGTGATGTCCTTGAAGGAGAGCGGGGAGCTGCCGGGGGGCAGGGGTTGTGGGGGGGGGGACACACGCACACACGCACGCACGCACGCACAAAAAGGGGCTGCCCCACGGCGGCTGCCCCCCCACGGAGAGAAGGCCCGGCCCCCACGGCGCAGCACCCCCGCGGGCGGCGGGGTCTGGCTGGGGATCCCGGAGGGGGCAACCGCCGCCCGTCAAGGTACGGCCGCACGGGAGCGCAGCGCCCCATAGAGAGGATCCCAGCCCCACAACCCGGCACCCCACGGGCAGCCTGCCATGGCCAGCGCCCCATAGATAGCACCTCAGCCCCACAGCCCCACAGCCCATGGTCACCGGGCCTTGCTGGGACCCCATAGAAAGGACCCCAGCCCCACAACCAGCCACCCCACAGGCACCCTGCCATGGCCAGTGCCCCATAGATAGCACCCCAGCCCCACAACCCGGCACCCCACAGGCACCCTACCATGCTGGGACCCCATAGAAAGGACCCCAGCCCCACAACCTGGCACCCACGGGCACCCTGCCATGGCCAGTGCCCCATAGATAGCACCCCAGCCCCACAACCCGGCACCCCACAGGCACCATGCCATGCCTAGCACCCCATAGATAGCACCCCAGCCCCACAACCTGGCACCACACGGGCAGCCTGCCATGCTGGGTGCCCCATAGATAACACCCCAGCCCCACAACCCGGCACCCACAGGCACCGGGCCTTGCTGGGACCCCATAGATGGCACCCCAGCCCCACAACCTATCCCCCCATGGGCACCATGCCATGCCCAGCACCCCATAGACAGCACCCCAGCCCCACAACCTGGCACCCCACCGGCACCATGCCTTGCTGGGACCCCATAGATGGCACCCCAGCCCCACAGCGCGGCACCCCACAGGCACCGGGCCTTGCTGGCACCCCATAGACGGCACCCCAGCCCCACAACCTATCCCCCCATGGGCACCCAGCCATGCCCAACACCCCGGGGGCATCACCTTGACCCCATGGGTCATGGCCGGCACCCCACAGATAGCACCCCAGCCCCACAGCGCAGCACCTCAAGGACACCCTCCCATGCCCAGCACCCCACGGGCATCGCCCCAGCCCCACAACCCACTGCCCCACGGCCACCCCGCCTCGCCTGTCACCCCATGGCCACCACGCCGTGCCCGTCCCCCTGTGGGCACCACCCCAGCCCCACAACCCACCGCCCCACGGCCACCATGCCATGCCTGTCACCCCATGGCCACCACGCCGTGCCCCTGTGGGCACCACCCTCACCCCACAACCCACCGCCCCACGGCCACCATGCCATGCCTGTCACTCCATGGCCACCACACCGTGCCCGTGCCCCTGTGGGCATCGCCCCAGCCCCACAACCCACCGCCCCACGGCCACCCCGCCATGCTGGCTGCCCCGCAGATGCCACTGCCACCACGTCACTGTACCATGGCCACCACGCCGTGCCCGTCCCCCTGTGGGCACCACCCTCACCCCACAACCCACCGCCCCATGGCCACCCCGCCACGCTGGCTGCCCCGCAGATGCCGCCGCCGCCACCGCCGCCGCCGCCATCCTCCCCCCGTCCCTCCGGCCCCGGCACTCACTTGACGCAGTAGATGAGGTGGTCGCGCCAGTCGGCGGTGCCCGTCTTCTTGCCGTCGGTCTGGGTGGCCGTCATGGCCAGGCGGGTGGCGTTGTTCTGGAAGTACTGGGTGACGCTGTTGACGCAGCAGTCGGCCAGGGTGGGCTGGTGGGGGTTGAGGGGGGCGTAACAGACGTCCTTCAGCGTCACCTCCTTGCCCGAGGTAGGCGCCCGCACCTTGATGGCCGCCAGCTCCTCCTGCAGCTCCAGCAGGGTCCGCAGCACCTCGGCCGACAGCACCCCGCTGAAATTTTTGGCCCCCAACACCACCGACTCGTAGCCGGTGCCGGGCCGGCCCGGGGCCGTCACGATGATTTGGTTGGTGCGGAAGAAAGGTCCGAAATGGCGGTCGTGAAAGGCTTTTTCTTGCCGGGCCCGACTGCCCGGCGCCGACCACAGCTCCACGGGGTCGGTGGTGAGGCGCAGGGTGACCAAACCGGCCGACAGACCCCCAGCCGCCACCGCCGCCACCAACAGCACCGTCACGGGGTGACCGGCCACCAGCGTGCCCCACCGGCGGAACGCCGAGGCCAGCAGGCGGTGGCCGCCGTCGCCCAACCGCCGCGAGCAGCCGCCGGGCCGCGACGATGACGGCGGCGGCGGCGGCGGCGGCGGCGCAACCCCCTTGGGCGAGCGGCGGCGGCGGTGGTGGCGCCACAGCAAGGCGGCGCCGAAGATGAGGGCGAGGAGGCCGAAGAGCAGCCCGCAGAGCACCAAGGCGCCGTCGGCGGCGCCCAAACGGAAGGGGGGCGGCGGGTCGGGGGGCGGCACCAGCGGCGGGCAGGAGGCGTCGCAGTCCTGGCAGGAACACGGCTGCTGCTCGGCGCTGAGGGCCTGGTCGCACCGCCAGGCCCGGCCGTCCAACGGTTCCAGGCCTTGACCGGGCTGGGTGTCGTTGGGAAGGAGTCGGAAATCGATCTGGAGCGGGGCCAAACCGTTGTTTTTATCCCCTTGGAAATCCAGCCAGCGCTGGGTGGTGCAGAGGCGGGCGCCGTAGCGGCCGCACATGGTGTCGATGGCGTAGCCGCCGGTGGCCGGCAGACGCACGGCCCGGCAGGAATCGAAAGCGGCGTCGGCGAAACGGCGTCGGTAATAACATTGGTATTCCACCACCGCCAAGCGGGTCGAGTTGAGGGGGTCGGCGGGGGGTTTGAGGACGCGGGTGACGTTGGTGAAGAGGCTCTGGTCGGGGCTGCAGATGTTGCGGCAGTAGAGGTTGGCGAAATTGCGGGCGCAAGCCGGGCAGCGGGCCAGGACGGCGCCGGAGAGAGCCACGCTGAGCTGCAGGTCGCTCAGTTGCTTCAAGGAACAGCAGACGCGGGTGGGAGCGTTGTCGTCTCCCGAAGTCACCAGTTCGGGACAGACGGTTCGTAAGAGCCTCAACAAAGGTCCCGTGGCCACCCGGGCCGGAGCGTTGTCCAAACAGGGGACGCCGGAAGGCAGGAGGGAGACGTTCACCTCGGGGTTGCGGCCGCAGTCGCCGTAGAAGGCGCAGAAGCCGGCGCGGTGGATGGGGGTCAGGGTGGCGGCAGCCTGTGGGGGCGGAGACGGGGGGGGGAGAGATGGGGGGTAGCGGCGCCGGCGGTGTCCCCCCGGCTCTGCCACCCCCTGTCCCTCCCAATGTCACCCCACACGGCGTCCCCCCAGCCCTGCCACCCCCAGCCCCTCCCAATGTCACCCCACAGCGTCCCCCCAGCCCTGACACCCCCTGTCCCTCCCAATGTCACCGCACCGGTGTCCCCCCAGCTCTGTCACCCCCCCACTGTCACCCCCAGACTCTCCCAATGTCACCCCACAGTGTCCCCCTGTCCCTGCCACCCCCCTGGCCCTGCCACCCCCAGCCCCTCCCAATGTCACCCCATGGGCACCACGCCGGTGTGTCCCCAGCTCTGCCACCCCCTGTCCCTCCCAATGTCACCACACCGGTGTCCCCCCAGCTCTGTCACCCCCCCACTGTCACCCCCAGACTCTCCCAATGTCACCCCACAGCGTCCCCCCAGCCCTGACACCCCCTGCCCCTCCCAATGTCACCGCACCGGTGTCCCCCCAGCTCTGTCACCCCCCCACTGTCACCCCCAGACTCTCCCAATGTCACCCCACAGTGTCCCCCTGTCCCTGCCACCCCCCCGGCCCTGCCACCCCCAGCCCCTCCCAATGTCACCCCATGGGCACCACGCCGGTGTGTCCCCAGCTCTGCCACCCCCTGTCCCTCCCAATGTCACCACACCGGTGTCCCCCCAGCTCTGTCACCCCCCCACTGTCACCCCCAGACTCTCCCAATGTCACCCCATGCGGTGTCCCCCCAGCTCTGACACTCCCTGTCCCTCCCAATGTCACCCCACAGTGTCCCCCTGACCCTGCCACCCCCAGCCCCTCCCAATGTCACCCCATGGGCACCACGCCGGTGTCCCCCCACCCCTGCCACCCCCTGTCCCTCCCAATGTCACCCCATGGGCGCCGCACCAGTGTCCCCCCAGCTCTGTCACCCCCACCCGGCCCTGCCACCACCCCCAGCCCCTCCCAATGTCACCGTGCCAGTGTCCCCCCGGCCCCGCCACCCCCTGTCCCTCCCAATGTCACCACAATGGACACACTGCTGGTGTCCCCCCCCTCTGCCACCCCCAGCCCCTCCCAATGTCACCGTGCCAGTGTCCCCCCAGCCCTCCCACCCAGAGCCCCTCCTAATGTCCCCCCACCCCTGCCACCCCCAGCCCCTCCCAATGTCACCCCATGGGCGCCGCACCGGTGTCCCCCCGGCTCTGCCACCCCCTGTCCCTCCCAATGTCACCGTGCCAGTGTCCCCCCAGCCCTGCCACCCGGAGCCCCACCTAATGTCACCCCATGGGCACTGCACTGGTGTCCCCCCACCCCTGCCACCCCCTGTCCCTCCCAATGTCACCCCATGGGCACTGCGTTGGTGTCCCCCAGCTCTGTCACCCCCAGCCCTGCCACCCCCTGTCCCTCCCAATGTCACCCCACGGGCACTGCGTTGGTGTCCCCCAGCTCTGTCACCCCCAGCCCTGCCACCCCCTGTTCCTCCCAATGTCACCGTGCCAGTGTCCCCCAGCCCTCCCACCCAGAGCCCCTCCTAATGTCACCCCATGGGCACTGCACTGGTGTCCCCCTACCCCTGCCACCCCCTGTCCCTCCCGACGTCACCCCATGGGCGCCGCACCGGTGTCCCCCCGGCTCTGTCACCCCCAGCCCCTCCAAATGTCACCACAATGGACACGCTGCTGGTGTCCCCCCAGCTCTGTCACCCCCTGTCCCTCCCAATGTCACCCCATGGGCACTGCATTGGTGTCCCCCAGCTCTGTCACCCCCAGCCCTGCCACCCCCTGTTCCTCCCAATGTCACCGTGCCAGTGTCCCCCCACCCCTGCCACCCCCTGTCCCTCCCAACATCACCACAATGGACACGCTGCTGGTGTCCCCCAGCTCTGTCACCCCCAGCCCTGCCACCCCCTGTTCCTCCCAATGTCACCGTGCCAGTGTCCCCCCACCCCTGCCACCCCCTGTCCCTCCCAACGTCACCCCATGGGCACCGCACCGGTGTCCCCCCGGCTCTGTCACCCCCAGCCCCTCCCAATGTCACCACAATGGACACGCTGCTGGTGTCCCCCCGGCCCTGCCACCCCCGGCCCCTCCCAATGTCACCCCCCGGGCGCCACACCGGTGTCCCCCAGCACCCCCGGCCCCCCAGCACCTACCAGTGCCAGGAGGGCACCCAGCACGGCGCCGGCCAGCACCGGGGCACCCGCCATCCTGCGCCCAAACCGGAGAAGCCGAGGGGGAGGTTGGGGGGGAGGGGGGGTGCGTGGTGTGCCACCGCCGCCGCCCGGCACCTATAAGACCCCGAAACCGTCCCCCCGTCCCACCCACCCCCCCCCCCCCCGTCCAGGGCGACGGTCGCCCCACGGCACCCAGGCCAATCAGCCCTCGCCCCGGCCGTAAAGCCCTTGTGATCATTAACCCCCATCGATCGGCCGCCATCGCCGTGCCACGCAGCCCTGCCGGGGAGGTGCCCGCATCGCTTCCGCCCCCCACCCCCCCCAACCCCCCCCCCCAACCAAACCCCGGGAGGCACTTGGTTTTTGGGGCGGGGAGGAAATAAAGCGGTATTTTGGGTGCGATGCCCACCCCGGGGCACCCCGGGCGGCGGAGATGCCGTGCGCCGGGCTGGCAGCGGGAAGGCGGGCATCACGGAGGCGGCGCCGCGCCGAGCCGCCGGGAGCGAGGGCTGGGGGCGGGGGGGCGAGGAAGAAAAACCGGTTGCCCCCCGCCATTAAACACCCCCCCCCCCCCCCGCCGTTAACGGAAGGGGGTAACGGCGTTACCCGCCGTGCCCGCGGCGAGGGCGCCGGTGCCACAACCGGCTGCCGGGCAGGGTTCAGGGCCACGGGGTGGCCTTGGAGCAGGGCTGCGCGTGTGTCGTGTCCCCCCCCCTGCCCCCCGATAAGCCGCCGTCACCCCGATAAACCGGGCGATGACGGGCACCCCCAGGGGCGACGCCTGCCTCGCACGCCACGGGCCGGGGGGGGGACCGGGGGACACAAGGAGCCAACGGGGCGAGCGGGGAGGAGGCGAGCGGGTGCCACCCCGCGCCGCGGGGCTACGGGGGGCAGCGGGGGGGCATCCGAGCCCCCGAAGTTGGCAGCGCCCCCGCCCCCCACCGCGTCCTTGCCCCCGGTTTATGACCCCTGGTACAGCCTTGGCATCGATAAGGGGGGGGCGATAACGCCCTGGCACCTTTGCCCGGCATCAGCGGGAAATGCCGTTTCCCACCCCCCCCGTCACGTAGCCGGAGGGTGCGGTGGTGTTGGCGGAGGGCGGGGGGAGGGGGGGGGGTCACGGCAAAGTGACGTCACGCCACACCGTCCCTTGCCACCTTTATTGGGCACAGCCGCGGGGGGGGGGGACGGCGCGGAGACACCCCGTCCCTCGGCAGAGGTGGGGGCGGTTCGAGGTGGCCGCGGTGCCCCCCCTCCCACAGGGTGGGCACGGTCCGTGGGGTGCCGGGGGCGGGGGGGGGGGCTCAGGAGGGCGGCGCGGTCGGGCGCTTGGGGCGGTGGCGGGCGAACTTGAAGTTCTGCAGCGGGTTGCTGGGGCCGCGGGACTGGAGAGAGAATTGGGGAGGGGGTTGGGGGGGGGGGGGGAAGAAAAGCAACGTCACGAGGGGCAGCGAGAGGGACGCCGGTGGGGGCGGGGGGGGGACACGCACACACACGACACACGCATCCCACCCGCGCCCGTCTCGCACTCACCGTGGAGCCCCCCCGGCGCTTGGCAGGGCCGCGGGGTTGCCGCGGCCACTTGCGTTTCTTGGGGTTGAGATCGGCCACGCCGCGGAGGCTGGGGGGCACTGCGGGCAACGGGGCAGCGGGTAAGAGATGGGGGGGGTCCCCGTCTCCCCGTTCCTTCCCTCCCCCCCCCACCCGCCCCCCAGGGTGCCCTTTCCGCCTCCCCCCCCGGTCCAAAACGGGGCCGGGCCGTACCCAGGTACTCGGGGACGTTGCGGAGGTGAGGTTTGACGATGGCGGGGTGCAGGGGCTTGTCGTGACGCAGGACGTGCAGGTCGCGGGGGTTGTCCTCGAAGTAAACCTGGGCACGAGAGAAACGAGGGGGTGGGAGGTGGGGGGGGGGGGGGCAGCGCCCGGTAAGACATCCCCCCGCCCCCCTCCCCGAGCCAGGACGCGGGGGGGGGGTTACCTTGAGTTTTTCGGAGTTGAGCAGCTCGTCCTTGATCTCCCGCAGCCGGGCTTCCTTCACCGCCTGCTTGGTGACGGAGCGCATGGCGTCCTGGGGGCACACGCCGGGGTTGGCGGGGGGGGTGTCAGAGGTTGCCCACCCCCGCCCACCCCCCCCCCACGGCATTGCCCACCTACCCGGCAGCGGTAGCGCAGTCCCTCGATCTCCTCCATGGAGAACTTGTAGGGCTGCAGCATGGACTCGCCGTTCTCTGGGGACACAGGCGGCGTCACCCCCACCCACGCGTGCGTCGTGTCCGTCCCGTCCCCCGTGTCGTCCCCCCCCCCCCCAAAAGAAACCGTCCCTTGGCACCTGCTGTCCCACCCTCCCGTCCCAGCGGTGTCACACACCTCCTGCCAGCGCGTCCTCGATGCGGGCCAGCGCGTCCCGCTCCTCGGGCAGCGCGAAGGTGAGCGCCGTGCCGGGGTTGTCGGCGCGGGCCGTCCTGCGGGCAGGGAGGGGACACGGAGGTGGGACACCCAAGCGAAAGGGTGCGGGGAGCCACCCCCCCCCCCTCCACCCAGCACCGTCCCCCTGTCCCCAACACCTACCGGCCCACGCGGTGGATGTAGGACTCGACAGAGGGCGGCACGTCGAAGTTGATGACGGCGGCCACGTTCTGGAAGTCGATGCCCCGCGCCACGCTGTACTCCGGGTCCTTGCCCTTGCTGGGGGGGGGGGGGGGGACGGACGACACGACACAGAGGGGGGGACACATGAGATGTTGGGGTGGCCCAGGGACACCCCCCCCACACACACCGGGGACACACGGGACACTCACGGGGAACGCTGGGGAAAAGGGACAGCCCCGGCCGTGGGCGCGAGGACACGCTGGGCAGCGGCAGCCACCGGGGGGGGAGGGGGGGGGGGGGACACGCGGTTACGGAGCGGCACAAGCCACGAGGACAGGGCGAGGAGCCCCCCGCAAAGAAGGGGACACGGTGGGGACAGAGACACACACACACACACCCCCCGCCCCGGCGGGCAAAAGAAACCCCCCAGCCTTGGGGACACGGCGGGCACAGGGAGATCCCCGAGGACAGGGACGTCCCCAGCCTTGGGGACACGGCGGGCATGGGGAACCCTTGGGGACAGGGACGTCCCCAGCCTTGGGGACACAGCGCGAGCACGGGGAACCCTTGGGGATAGGGACGTCCCCGCCCTCGGGGACACAGGAGGGAGATCCCCAAGGACAGGGATGTCCCCAGCCTTAGGGACAGGGACATCCCCAGCCTTGGGGACATGGCAGGCACCGGGAACCCTTGCGGACAGGGACGTCCCTGGCCTCGGGGACACGGCGGGAACAGGGAGACCCCTGGGGACAGGGACGTCCTTGCCCTCGGGGACACGGCGGGAACAGGGAG
Source organism: Chroicocephalus ridibundus (assembly GCF_963924245.1). Taxonomy (NCBI): domain Eukaryota; kingdom Metazoa; phylum Chordata; class Aves; order Charadriiformes; family Laridae; genus Chroicocephalus; species Chroicocephalus ridibundus. Next base: position 2,049,491 of record NC_086306.1, on the reverse strand, counting down.
ATCCCCGAGGACAGGGACGTCCCCAGCCTTGGGGACACAGCGGGCATGGGGAACCCTTGGGGACAGGGACGTCCCCGGCCTCGGGGACACAGCAGGCACAGGGAGATCCCCAAGGACAGGGACGTCCCCAACCTTGGGGACACGGCGGGCATGGGGAACCCTTGGGGACAGGGACGTCTTCACCCTCGGGGACACGGCAGGCACAGGGAGATCCCTGAGGACAGGGATGTCCCCAGCCTTGGGGACATGGCAGGCATGGGGAACCCTTGGGGACAGGGACATCCTCAGCCTTGGGGACAGGGACATCCCCAGCCTTAGGGACAGGGCAGGCACCAGGAACCCTTGGGGACAAGGACGTCCCCAGCCTCGGGGACACGGTGGGCACGGGGAGACCCCTGGGGACAGGGACGTCCCCCGGGTAGGGGGCGTTGGTGGCAACAGGGCCACCCCCAGCAGAAGCCCCCCCACGGCTCTGGGCCACCTTCCCCGGCCCGAGCCCTCGCCGGCCGCACTGGGACACGGCCCCGGTGGCACAGCGTGACCCAGGGGACGGCCGGTGACACCCTCGGGGGACGGCGGGTGGCACCCGGGGCCCTCACCTGGGAGCAGCCCCCTTGCGCTTCTTGCGGGGGGGTTGCCCCGGGGGCACGGCCGGCGCCTCCTCGTCGGTGGCCACGATGTAGTCGTAGATGCCCCGGTTGAACTGGGTGATGACGTGGCACCTGGGGGGACAAGGCGGGGGTTTGTCACCACGGGGCGGGGGGGGGTGGTGTCAGGGGGGTGCGTCCCCAAACCACCACCCCCCCCCCTTCCTCCACGGGCACCCTGCACCCACCGGGGACCCCCAGGGTGTCCTTACCCCCCCCCCGGGGGCATTGCCCCCGGCACCCCCAGGGCACCCCATGGCCCGGGGCACCCCGCAGCTCACCCGGGGCACCCTCGGGCACCCCTTGTCCCCACGGGGACACCCCTTGTCCCCCAGCTCACCCAGCACACCCTTGGGCACCCCTTGTCCCTGGGGGGCACCCCTTGTCCCCTTGGGGCACCCGGGACACCCTTGGGTGCCCCCTGTCCCCTCGGGCACCCCTTGTCCCCATGGGGCACCCAGGACACCCTTGGGCACCCCTTGTCCCCACGGGACACCCCTTGTCCCCAGGGGACACCCTCGGGCACCCCCTGTCCCCTTGGGGCACCCAGGACACCCTTGGGTGCCCCCTGTCCCCTTGGGGCACCCCTTGTCCCTCAGCTCACCTGGGCCACCCTCGGGCACCCCTTGTCCCCATGGGGCACCCTTTGTCCCCAGGAGACACCCTTCGGCACCCCTTGTCCCCTTGGGGCACCCCTTGTCCTGTTGGGGCACCTGGGACACCCTTGGGTGCCCCCTGTCCCCTTGGGGCACCCAAGACACCCTTGGGCACCTCCTGTCCCCTTGGGGCACCCCTTGTCCCTCAGCTCACCTGGGCCACCCTCCGGCACCCTTTGTCCCCATGGGACACCCTCGGGCACCCCCTGTCCCCTTGGGCACCCCCTGTCCCCTTGGGGCACCCGGGACACCCTTGGGCACCCCTTGTCCCCATGGGACACCCTCGGGCACCTCCTGTCCCCTTGGGGCACCCCTTGTCCCTCAGCTCACCTGGGCCACCCTCGGGCACCCCTTGTCCCCATGGGGCACCCTTTGTCCCCAGGAGACACCCTTGGGCACCCCTTGTCCCCTTGGGGCACCCCTTGTCCTGTTGGGGCACCCGGGACACCCTTGGGTGCCCCCTGTCCCCTTGGGGCACCCAAGACACCCCTGGGCACCCCTTGTCCCCATGGGACACCCTCGGGCACCTCCTGTCCCCTTGGGGCACCCCTTGTCCCTCAGCTCACCTGGGCCACCCTCGGGCACCCCTTGTCCCCATGGGGCACCCCTTGTCCCCTTGGGGCACCCGGGACACCCTTGGGCACCCCTTGTCCCCATGGGACACCCTCGGGCACCCCCTGTCCCCTTGGGCACCCCCTGTCCCCTTGGGGCACCCGGGACACCCTTGGGCACCCCTTGTCCCCATGGGACACCCTCGGGCACCTCCTGTCCCCTTGGGGCACCCAGGACACCCCCGGGTGCCCCGTGTCCCCAGGGGACACGCCGCATTCCCCCCCCTCCTCCGCCACCGCTGTCCTCCCTGGGGCGACCCCGTCACCCCTCGAACCCTCCATATGGGGGGGGGGGGGGCACCCTGGGAGTGGGGGGGTGTCGGGGTCGGTGGGGGGGGGTTTACCGGGAGCGAGCGGGCAGCTGGGAGTTGAGGGCGCAGGCGGGAACGCCGAACTGCTCCAGGAAAAGTTTGAGGCGGTAACAGCGGGCCAAAGTGGAGACGAAAAGCAGGGCCCGGCCCCGCAGGAGGCGCAGCTTGAGGAGGGCGCAGAGAAGGAGGAATTTCTCCTCCTCCGTCTCGCAGCGCACCCCGAACTGCCGTAACCGCGAGGCGTCGGGCAAACGGGGTTCCGGCGGGCACAGCGTCACCTTGAGGAGGGGTTGGGGTTGGGGGTGGGGGGGGGTTGGGGGGGGGGGGGTGTCAGCGATGGCGGTGAGGCGGCGGCGGCGGCGGCGGCAGCGGTGACGGCGCGGCAGCCGCAAGGAGTTGGGGGCGGAGGGGAGCGCGGGCAACGCCGCCCGCGCTCGCCCCGGCTCCCTGCGCGCCCCCAGAAACGTCCCGATGACACCACCCCCCCCCCAAACTACCCTCTGACCCCCCCCCAAACCTCCCTGGGACCCCCCCAAAATTCCCTCTGACCCCCCCCAAACCTCCAACCCCCCCAAACTTCCCTCTGATCCCCCCCAAACCTCCGACCCCCCCAAAATTCCCTCTGACCCCTCCCCAAACCTCCCTGGGACCCCCCCAAACTTCCCTCTGACCCCCCCAAACCTCCAACCCCCCCAAACTTCCCTCCGACCCCCCCCCAAACCTCCGTCCAACCCCCCCAAAATTCCCTCTGACTCCCCCAAATCCCCCTCAGACCCCCCCAAACCTCCCTGGGACCCCCCCAAACTTCCCGCAGCCCCCCCCCAAATTCCTCCAACCCCCCTAAAATTCTTTCCGACCCCCCCAAACCTCCCTCCAACCCCCCCAAAAATTCCCTGACCCCCCCCCAAACCTCCCTGGGACCCCCCCAAAATTCCCTCTGACCCCCCCAAGTCTCTCTCAGACCCCCCCAAACCTCCCTGGGACCCCCCCAAATTCCTCTGACCCCCTCAAAACTCCCTCTGACCCCCCCCAAACCTCCCTCCGGCCCCCCCAAAATTCCCTCTGACCCCCCCCCAAACCTCCCTTGAACCACCCCAAAATTCCCTCTGACCCCCCCAAATCCCCCTCAGACCCCCCCAAACCTCCCTGGGACCCCCCCAAACTTCCCGCAGCCCCCCCCCCAAATTCCTCTGACCCCCCTAAAATTCTTTCCGACCCCCCAAACCTCCCTCCAACCCCCCCAATATTCCCTCTAACCCCCCCCAAACCTCCCTCCAACCCCCCCAAAATTCCCTCTGACCCCCCCAAGTCTCTCTCAGACCCCCCCAAACCTCCCTCCGGCCCCCCCAGAATTCCCTCTGACGCCCCCCCAAACCTCCCTTGAACCACCCCAAACTTCCCTCTGACCCCCCCCAAACCTCCCTGGGACCCCCCCAAAATTCCCTCTGACCCCCCCAAACCTCCCTCCAACCCCCCCAGAATTCCCTCTGACCCCCCCCCTCCACCCCCAAACCTCCTCGGACCCCCAAAAACTTCCCTCCGACCCACCCCCCCCCCAAAATTCCCTCCGACCCCCCCCCAAACCTCCCTCCAACCCCCCCAAAAATTCCCTCCGACCCCCCCCCTCCCCCCCCAAACCTCCTCAGACCCCCAAAAACTTCCCTCCGACCCCCCCCCCCCCCCAAATTCCCTCCGACCCCCCCAAAGCCCCCCCCCTCACCGGGTTGTGCAGCACCAGCTCCCTGAGCGCCTCCACCTCGGGGCTGAAGGTGGCCGACACCAGCAGCGCCTGGTAGATCCTGGGCAGGTGGCTGGGGGGGGGCGAGGGGGGGGGGGGGTCAGTGCGGCCCCTGGGGCCCCCCCAGAGCCACCCCCCGGCCCTGCCACCGCCCCCCGTCCGCTCCCGCCCCACAGCCCCCCCCCCCGCCCCCCCAACCCTCACTGTGACCCACAACCCCCAGGCTGTGCCCCCCACGTCCTCCAGCCCCGCTGCGCCCCACAGCGCCCCCACCGCCCCCCAGACCCTCACTGTGCCCCCCATGTCCTCCAGGCCCACTGCGCCCCACAGACCCCCACCGCCCCCCAGACCCTTGGCTGTGCCCCCCATGTCCTCCAGCCCCGCTGCGCCCCACAGCGCCCCCACCGCCCCCCAGACCCTCACTGTGCCCCCCATGTCCTCCAGCCCCACTGCGCCCCCACCGCCCCCCAGACCCTTGGCTGTGCCCCCCATGTCCTCCAGCCCCACTGCACCCCACAGCACTCCCACCGCCCCCCAAACCCTCACTGTGCCCCCCATGTCCTCCAGCCCCACTGCGCCCCACAGCGCTCCCACCGCCCCCCAGACCCTTGGCTGTGCCCCCCATGTCCTCCAGCCCCGCTGCGCCCCACAGCCCACCCCCCCGCCCCCCAAACCCTCACTGTGCCCCCCAACCCCCAGGCTGTGCCCCCCACGTCCTCCAGCCCCACTGCGCCCCACAGCCCCCCCACCGCCCCCCAGACCCTTGGCTGTGCCCCCCATGTCCTCCAGCCCCACTGCGCCCCACAGCCCCCCCCCCCCCGGCCCCCCAAACCCTCACTGTGACCCACAACCCCCAGGCTGTGCCCCCCACGTCCTCCAGCCCCACTGCACCCCACAGCGCCCCCACCGCCCCCCAAACCCTCACTGTGCCCCCCACGTCCTCCAGCCCCGCTGTGCCCCACAGCCCCCCCACCGCCCCCCAGACCCTTGGCTGTGCCCCCACGTCCTGCAGCCCCACTGCGCCCCCACCGCCCCCCAAACCCTCACTGTGCCCCCCATGTCCTCCAGCCCCGCTGCGCCCCACAGCGCTCCCACCGCCCCCCAAACCCTCACCGTGCCCCCCAAAACCTTGCCTGTGCCCCCCACATCCTCCAGCCCCACTGTGCCCCACAGCCCCCCCCCCGCCCCCCAAACCCTCACTGTGACCCCCAACCCCCAGGCTGTGCCCCCCACATCCTCCAGCCCCACTGCGTCCCACAGCCCTGACACCGGCCCCCAAAGCCCTCCCACTGCCCCCCAGACCCTTGGCTGTGCCTCCCATGTGCTCCAGCCCCACTGCGACCCACAGCCCTCGCACCGCCCCCCAAACCCTCACCGTGCCCCCCAGACCCTTGGCTGTGCCCCCCACGTCCTCCACCCCAGCCATGCCCCACACCGTGGCAGCGTCCCCAGACCCCTGGCTGTGCCCCCCACGTCCTCCACCCCAGCCGTGCCCCACACCCTGCCACTGTCCCCAACCCCCTGGCTGTGCCCCCCATGTCCTCCAGCCCCACTGCATCCAACAGCCCCCCCCCCGCCCCCCAAACCCTCACTGTGACCCCCAACCCCCAGGCTGTGCCCCCCACGTCCTCCAGCCCCACTGCGCCCCACAGCGCTCCCACCGCCCCCCAGACCCTCACTGTGCCCCCCACATCCTCCAGCCCAACTGCGCCCCACAGCCCACCCCCCCGCCCCCCAAACCCTCACTGTGACCCCCAACCCCCAGGCTGTGCCCCCCACGTCCTCCAGCCCCACTGCATCCAACAGCCCCCCCCCCGCCCCCCAGACCCTTAGCTGTGCCCCCCATGTCCTCCATCCCCACTGCGCCCCACAGCGCTCCCACCGCCCCCCAGACCCTTGGCTGTGCCCCCCATGTCCTCCAGCCCCGCTGCGCCCCACAGCCCACCCCCCACACCCCAAACCCTCACTGTGACCCCCAACCCCCAGGCTGTGCCCCCCACGTCCTCCAGCCCCGCTGCGCCCCACAGCGCTCCCACCACCCCCCAGACCCTCACTGTGCCCCCCACATCCTCCAGCCCCACTGCGCCCCACAGCCCCCCCACCGCCCCCCAGACCCTCACTGTGCCCCCCATGTCCTCCACCCCAGCCATGCCCCACACCGTGTCAGTGTCCCCAGACCCCTGGCTGTGCCCCCCACGTCCTCCAGCCCCACTGCGCCCCACAGCCCCCCCCCCCCGCCCCCCAGACCCTCACTGTGCCCCCCATGTCCTCCAGCCCCACTGCGCCCCACAGCCCCCCCACCGCCCCCCAAACCCTCACCGTGCCCCCCAGACCCTTGCTGTGCCCCCCACGTCCTCCACCCCAGCCATGCCCCACACCGTGGCAGTGTCCCCAGACCCCTGGCTGTGCCCCCCACGTCCTCCACCCCGGCCGCGCCCCACACCCCTGGCAGCGTCCCCACACCCCTGGCTGTGCCCCCCAAACCCTCAGTGCCCCCAACCCCCTGGCTGTGCCCCCCAACCCCCTGGCTGTGCCCCCCACGTCCTCCACCCCGGCCGCGCCCCACACCCCCGGCAGCGTCCCCAACCCCTTGGCTGTGCCCCCCACATCTCCCAGCCCCATCCGCGCCCCCCCAGCTCCCCGTCCCTCTCCCCCCCCTTGCCGTGGGGCGCCCCCTCACCACAGCAAGGCCTTGATGTCCTCCCCGAAGCCGAAGGAGAGCAGGAGATCGGCCTCATCCAGCACCAGCAGCTCCAGCGAGTGGCGCAGGCTGAGGTTGCGGGCGCCCAGGTGGGCCAGCACCCGTCCCGGCGTGCCCACCACCACGTCCGGCTTCTCCATCAGCACCGGCCTGCCGACACGCGGCGTCACCCCCCCGCCGCACACACCCCCCCACCCACCCACCCGCCCGCCCGCCGTGGGGCTGGGAGAGGTGGCGGGGTGGCGGCGGGGGAGGGGGGGGGTGGGGGTGTCGCTTACCGCTGGGCGGCGAGGTCGGCGTGGGCGCAGAGGTCGGCCACGCGCAGGGCGCGGGCGCAGAAGGCGGCCAGTTCCCGCAGGCTGCGCGTCACCTGCTGCCCCAGCTCCTTGGAGGGCACCAGCACCAGCGCCCGCACCGCCTGGGCCTGCGCCACCTGCGCCCCACGGCGCCCCACGCGCCCCCGGGCACCGTCAGCGTCGTGGCGGGGCCGAGGAGAGAGGCCCCGGCGCCCCACGGAGCCCATGGAGCACGCCCCTGTCCCAATACCCCACCTGCCCCACGGCATCCCCCCCCCGTCCCGACGTCCCACCTGCCCCACGGCATCCCCCTGCTCAATACCCCGCCTGCCCCACAACACCCACCCCTACCCCAATATCCCACCTGCCCCACAGCGTCCCCCTGCTCAATGCCCCACAGTGTTGCCCCCTGCTCCAATACCCCGCGTACCCCACAGCATCCCCCTCCATCCCAATACCCCACCTGCCCCACAGCATCCCCCCTGTCCCAATACCCCACCTGCCCCACGGCATCCCCCCCGCCCCGACGTCCCACCTGCCCCACAGCGTCCCCCTGCTCAACACCCCACCCGCCCCACAACACCCACCCCTGCCCCAATACCCCACCTGCCCCATGGCATCCCCCTGCTCAATGCCCCACAGTGCCCACCCCTGCCCCAATACCCCACCTGCCCCACAGCATCCCCCCTGCCCCGATATCCCACCTGCCCCACAGCATCCCCCTGCTCAATGCCCCACAGTGTTCCCCCCTGCCCCAATACCCTGCGTACCCCACAGCATCCCCCCCCTGTCCCAATACCCCCCCTGCCCCACAGCATCCCCCTGCTCAATACCCCACCTGCCCCACAACACCCACCCCTGCCCTGATATCCCACCTGCCCCACGGCATCCCCCTGTCCCAATACCCCACCTGCCCCACAGCATCCCCCCTGCCCCGATATCCCACCTGCCCCACAGCGTCCCCCCTGCCCCGATATCCCACCTGCCCCACAGCGTCCCCCTGCTCAATGCCCCACAGCATCCCCCCCCTGCCCCAATACCCCACCTGCCCCACAGCAACCCCCCCCCTACCCCAATACCCCGCCTGCCCCACAACACCCACCCCTGCCCCGATACCCCACCTGCTCCACGGCATCCCCCTGTCCCAATACCCTACCTGCCCCACAGCATCCCCCCCTGCCCCACAGCATCCCCCCCGCCCCGATATCCCACCTGCCCCACAGCATCCCCCCGCTCAATGCCCCACAGTGTCCCCCCCTGCCCCACAGCATCCCCCCCGCCCCGATATCCCACCTGCCCCACAGCGTCCCCCTGCTCAATGCCCCACAGTGTCCCCCCCTGCCCCACAGCGTCCCCCTGCTCAATACTCCACCTGCCCCACAGCATCCCCCCACCCTGATGTCCCACCTGCCCCACAGCATCCCCCCGCCCTGACGTCCCACCTGCCCCACAGCGTCCCCCTGCTCAATGCCCCAGAGCGTTCCCCTGCCCCAATACCCCACCTGCCCCACAGCATCCCCCCCGCCCTGACACCCCACCTGCCCCACAGCATCCCTCTGTCCCAATACCCCACCTGCCCCACAGCATCCCCACCCTCCCCGACATCCCCACCTGCCCCATGGCATCCCCCTGTCCCAATACCCCACCTGCCCCACAGCATCCCCCTGCCCCACAGCATCCCCCTGCTCAATACCCCGCAGCGCCCACCCCTGCCCCACAGTGACACCCCCGGACACCACCAGCGCCGCACCGGGGGGTGGGAGAGAGAGGCCCCAGCGCCCCACAGAGCCCACCCCTGCCCTGACAGACCACCTGCCCCACAGCATCCCCCCCCCGCTCTGATACCCCACCTGCCCCACAGCATCACCCTACTCAAGACCCCACCTGCCCCACAGCATTCCCCCCACCCCAATACCCCACATGCCCCACAGCATCTGCCTGCTCAATACCCGACAGCGCCCACCCCTGCCCCACAACAACACCCCCAGGCACCACGGAGCCCACCCCTGCCCTGACAGCCCACCTGCCCCACAGCACCCATGTGACCCACGGCACCCACCCAAGCCCCATACACCAGGGTACTCCCGTGCCCCACAGCACCCCCCCCGCTTGACACCCCCCCGTGCCCCACAACACCCACCCCCCCCGGTTCCCCCCAGTGCCCCCATCCGCCCCGGTGCCCCATACCCCGCTGCACGCCCCATGTGCCCCACGGTACCCCCGCGCCCCACGGTGCCCATCTGTGCCTCACACCACCCACCCCTGCTCGACACCCCGTGTGCCCCACAGCGCCCACCCCACCTGGTCGTCCCCCCCCACCCCGTGCCCCACATCCCCCTCACCTCCTTGGCGCGCAGGAGGTGCTGCAGCAGGGGCAGCCCGTACGCCCCCGTCTTCCCGGAGCCCGTCCTGGCCCGGGCCAAGAGATCGCGGCCCTCCAGTGCCAGGGGAATGGCCTCAGCCTGGATGGCGGTGGGGGTGGCCCAGCCCAGCTCTGCCACCGCCTGCGGGGGGGGGGACCTGTCACCTCGGGGCTCCCTCCCCACTGCCCCCCCCTCCCCGGCACAGGGGGGTACCCACAACCACCCCCCTCCCCGTGGCAGGGGGACCCAGGCCTGTGAAACACCCCCACCCCGAGGTACCCCGGCCCCCCAGGCCCCTCAGGCCCGCCCTCTCCCCACCGAGGGACCCCACGATCCCGGCCCTCCAGGATCTGCCCCCCCCCCACAAAGGGACCCCCATGTCCTGGCCCCCCTCCCCACTGATGGATGCCGGTGTCCCAGCCCCTCATAGCCTCCCCAAAGGGACCCCCATATCCCGGCCCCTCAGGGCCTCCCCCCATCAAGGGACCCCGACGTCCTGGTCCCTCATGGTCACCCCCACCTCCCAAAGGGACCCCCATGTCTCGGCCCCCCTCCCCACCGATGGACCCCGGCCCCCCAGGGCCGCCCTCTCCCCACCGAGGGACCCCACAGTCCCGGCCCTCCAGGATCTGGCCCCCGACAAAGGGACCCCCATGTCTCGGTCCCCCTCCCCTCCGACGGATTCCAGCCTCCCAGGACCTCTCCAAAGGGAGCCCCATATCCCGGCCCCCCTCCTCACCGATGGATTCCAGCCCCTCAGCGCCTCCCCCCTTCAAGGGACCCCTGTTTCCCGGCCCCTCATAGCCTCCTCTCCCTCCCCGAAGGGACCCCCATGGCCCGACCCCTCCCCATCGAAGGATCCCGATGTCCCAGCCCCTCAGGGCCTCCCCAAAAGGACCCCCATGTCTCTTCCCCGCCCCCCCGCCACCATCGATGGACCCCGGTCCCCCAGCCCCTCAGGGCCTCCCCAGAGGGACGCCCGTGTCGCGGCCCCCCTCCCCTCCGAGGGACCTCAGAGCCCCGGCCCCTCAGGGCCTCCCCCCCACACCGAGGGACCGCGGCCTCGGGGCCCCTCTACCCCACTTCCTCGCTCACGGCGAGCCCCCCCCGGGGCTTATCCCCCCAAAAAAACCCGCAGCCCACCCTGATCCCCCCTCCCCGTCCCCGGGCGCACCCGCAGCAGCCGCGGATCCAGCCCCATGTGCTCGAACCCCGCCGCCGCGTTCCCCGCCGCCGCCATCTTGGCCGCCCTTCCTGCGCGCGGCCTCACGGACCACAGAGACTTCCGGTGTTCGCCCAGAGCGCCACCTTCCCCCCCCCCCCGGGAGGACTGGGGTGCCACTCTGCCCCCTAGCGCTGGAGGACCGACAGCACCCGCAGCGCCCCGGGGTCCTTTAAGGGGGGGGACAAGGACCCCACAGCCACGACAGTGGGCACCCCAGGGACCCCCCACCCCAGCTGACAGGCACCCTGTGCCCCCTAGGGACCCCACAGCCAGGCTGGTGGGCACCCCATGCACCCCAGGGCCCCCCTAGCCCACCTGGAGGGCACCGTAGGGACCCCCTGCCCACCCCGGGGACCCCCCACCCAGGCTGGTGGGTGCCCCGTGCACCCCCCTGCCCTTATTGGGGGGGACACTGTGCACCCCAGGGACCACCCACCCAGGCTGGTGGGCACCCCAGGGACCCCCTGCCCTTGTTGGGGGGGACACTGTGCACCCCAGGGACCCCCCACCCAGGCTGGTGGGTGCCCCGTGCACCCCCCTGCCCCTGTTGGGGGGGACATTGTGCACCCCAGGGACCACCCACCCAGGCTGGTGGGCACCCCAGGGACCCCCTGCACTTGTTGGGGGGGACACTGCGCACCCCAGGGACCCCCCACACAGAATGGTGGGCACCCCAGGGACCCCCTGCCCTTGTTGGGGGGGACACTGCGCACCCCAGGGACCCCCCACCCAGGCTGGTGGGTGCCCCGTGCACCCCAGGGACCCCCTGCCCCTCTTTGGGGGGGGGGGACTCTGTGCACCCCAGGGACCCCCCACCCAGGCCGGTGGGCACCCCAGGGACACCCCCCCCCGCCCCGCACTGGCTGGAAGGCACCCAGGGACCCCCGACCCCTTTGGAGGGCACCCCATATGCCCCAGGGACCCCTTCCCCTGACTGGCAGACACCCCCCGCCCCCCCTCGGCTGGTGGGGCACCCCATTCACCCCACCAGGGCCCCCCTGCCCGGCTCGGCGCGGTGCCAGAGCCCCCCCCCCCCCCCCAAAAAAAAAAAAAAGCACCAGCGAGCCCTATCGGACCCCAAAAACCTTTATTTGCCACCCAAACCGCACCCCAGGGCGGATGGACAGGGAGCCCGGGGAAGAGGGGGGCGGGAGGGGGGTGGGGGGGGCGTTACACCAGTTTTTTGGCTTCGAAGAAGCTCTTGAGGTGCCTCATCTGCCAGATGCCGGTGAGGATGAGGATGATGGTTTGGGCGATGGACCACCACAGCACCCGCTGGTTGGTGCTCTCGCTCGTCATGCGGAAACGCTCCTCCCGGTACTGCGGGAGGGGGGAATAATAAAACAAAAAAAAAAAAAATCGATTAAAAAAAAAAATAGAGAGTAAGGGGGTGGGGAAAAAAGGGGGGGTTTTACCCTTCCCGGAGCCTTCCTCCCTCCTCCTCCTCACCCGTTGGTAGTTCTGCTCCTTCTGGATCTGCTCCACCTGGTCGAGGAGCTGGCGGGCGCGGAGCTGCAGCTCCGTCAGCTTGTCCTTGGCGGCGATTTCGGGGTAGTTGTTGGTGTGTTCGCCCACCTGGATGTCCAGGTGCACCCGCTGCCAAAAAAGAAAGGAGAAAAAGGGGGGTTCAGCGCAACACCCCCACCATGGCTGACCCCCCCTCCTCCCCACACGCGCTTTTCCCCGGAGCCTCCCGGTTACCAGTTTGCCGCCGGCAAAGAGGGCCATGCGGGTGGAGTTGGAGTGGAGGCAGATCTGGTGCTCGCCCGGCGTGTGGGAGGTGAAGGTGAAACGTCCTTCGGAGCCGTACTGTCGCGACAACACCACCTGCGCGCCCCCCACCACCACCACACCCCCCCCCCCGACACCGTCACTGTCACCGTCACCCAGCGCCCACCCCCGGGGAGGGGGACGGCAGCGGGACAGGCCCCGTGCTCCCCACCGACCCCCTTGCCCTTGTTGGGGGAGGACACTGTGCGCCCCACGCCCCGGCTGGTGGGCATCCCAGGGCCCCCCTACCCCACCTGGAGGGCACCCAGGGACCCCCTGACCCCTTTGGAAGGCACCCCATATGCCCCAGGGACCCCACAGCCAAGACAGCGAGCACCCCAGGGACCCCCACCCCAGCTGGCAGGCACCCCGTGCCCCCTAGGGACCCCACACCCAGGCTGGTGGGCACCCCAGGGACCCCCTGCCCTACTTGGTGGGGCACCCCGTGCTCCCCAAGGACCCCCTGCCCTTGTTGGGGGGGACACTCTGCACCTCAGGCACCCCCTGACCCCTTTGGAAGGCACCCCATATGCCCCAGGGACCCCACACCCAAGACAGTGGGCACCCCAGGGACCCCCGCCCCAGCTGGCAGGCACCCCGTGCCCCCTAGGGACCCCACACCCAGGCTAGCGGGTGCCCTGTGCACCTCAAGGACCCCCTGCCCCACCTGGAGGGCACCCAGGGACCCCCTGACCCCTTTGGAAGGCACCCCATATGCCCCAGGGACCCCACACCCAAGACAGCGGGCACCCCAGGGACCCCCACCCCAGCTGGCAGGCACCCCGTGCCCCCTAGGGACCCCACACCCAGGCTGGTGGGCACCCCAGGGACCCCCTGCCCTACTTGGTGGGGCACCCTGTGCTCCCCAGGGACCCCCTGCCCTTGTTGGGGGGGACACTCTGCACCTCAGGCACCCCCTGACCCCTTTGGAAGGCACCCCATATGCCCCAGGGACCCCACACCCAAGACAGTGGGCACCCCAGGGACCCCCACCCAAGCTGGCAGGCACCCCGTGCCCCCTAGGGACCCCACACCCAGGCTGGTGGGCACCCCATGCACCCCAGGGCCCCCCTACCCCACCTGAAGGGCACCCAGGGACCCTCTGACCCCTTTGGAGGACGCCCCAGGGACCCCACAGCCAAGACAGCGAGCACCCCAGGGACCCCCACCCCAGCTGGCAGGCACTCCGTGCCCCCCTAGGGACCCCACACCCAGGCTGGTGGGCACCCCAGGGACCCCCTGCCCTGCTTGGTGGGGCACCCTGTGCTCCCCAGGGACCCCCTGCCCTTGTTGGGGGGGACACTCTGCACCTCAGGCACCCCCTGACCCCTTTGGAAGGCACCCCATATGCCCCAGGGACCCCACACCCAAGACAGTGGGCACCCCAGGGACCCCTGCCCCAGCTGGCAGGCACCCCGTGCCCCCAGGCTAGCGGGTGCCCTGTGCACCTCAAGGACCCCCTGCCCCACCTGGAGGGCACCCAGGGACCCCCTGACCCCTTTGGAGGGCACCCCATATGCCCCAGGGACCCCACACACAAGACAGTGGGCACCCCAGGGACCCCCACCCAAGCTGGCAGGCACCCCGTGCCCCCTAGGGACCCCACACCCAGGCTGGTGGGCACCCCAGGGACCCCCTGCCCTACTTGGTGGGGCACCCCGTGCTCCCCAGGGACCCCCTGCCCTTGTTGGGGGGGACACTCTGCACCTCAGGCACCCCCTGACCCCTTTGGAGGGCACCCCATATGCCCCAGGGACCCCACACCCAAGACAGTGGGCACCCCAGGGACCCCCGCCCCAGCTGGCAAGCACCCTATGCCCCCTAGGGACCCCACACCCAGGCTGGTGGGCACCCCATGCACCCCAGGGCCCCCCTACCCCACCTGGAGGGCACCCAGGGACCCCCTGACCCCTTTGGAGGACGCCCCAGGGACCCCACAGCCAAGACAGTGGGCACCCCAGGGACCCCCACCCCAGCTGGCAGGCACCCCGTGCCCCCTAGGGACCCCACACCCAGGCTGGTGGGCACCCCAGGGACCCCCTGCCCTGGCTGCAAGGCACTCCAGGGACCCCCACCCCAGCTGACAGGCACCCTGTGCCCCCCAGGGCCCCCTCCCACCCAGGCTGACGGGCACCCCATGCACCCCAGGGACCCCCTGCCCCAGCTAGTGAGCACCCTACGCGCCCCAGGGACCCCAACTCCGGGCTGGTGGGTACCCAACCCCCCCCCCCCCCCCCCGGCCCCGCGACCCCAACCCTGGGCTGGTGGGTGCCCGAGCCCCCGCTGGGACACCCCCCCCGGGCCGCTCACCTTGCCGTCGGGGTCCTTCACCTCCACGTGCATTCCCAGCCCGGGGGTGGAGGGCAGGAACGACTCCGACTGCTTGTCCCACAGCTGCGTCCGGTAGTTCCCTGGGGGGTCGGGGGGGGGGGGGGGGCAGCGGGTTGGAGCAGGGCCCAGCACCCCCCCAGCCGGGCCCCCCCTGTCCCGTTCCCCCCCGTCCCATTCCCCCCCCACCTTCTCATCCCCATTCTTAGGGGTCTCTCCCACCCCCTCCCTTCCCCACCTCCCCCCCCCAAGCCCTGGTGGTCCCTCCCGTTCCCCCCCCTCGGTCCCCAGCCCCCTTCTCACCGCCCCCCCCCGGTCCCCGGTCCCCTCCTCACCGCCCCCCCCCCCCCCCCCCCCCAACCCCCGGCCCCCACCTCACCGCCCCCTCCCCCCGGTCCCCGGTGGTTTCTCAAATCCCTTCCCCGTTCCCCGGCTCCCACCCTCACCGTCCCCCCCGTTCCCCCCCCCAGCCCCCGGTCCCCTCCTCACCGCCCCCCCCCCTCCCCGGTCCCCGGTTCCCCCCGGTCCCCTCCTCACCGCCCCCCCCCCCCCAAAACCCCCGGCCTCCACCTCACCGCCACCCCCCCCCCGGTCCCCGGTGGTTTCTTAAATCCTTTCCCCGTTCCCCGGCTCCCCCCCTCACCGTCCCCCCCCGCTCCCCGGCGGCCTCCTCACCACCCCCCAGCCCCCGGCGGCCCCGCACCGATAACCATGGTCTCGTCGGGGATCTCCTCGATGAAGCAGCGCTTCTCGGTCTCGCCGATGTGGAAGTAGAGGCCGTGGGCGCTCCAGGCCAACAGCACCAGGGCCACCAAGACCGCCCGCACCTCCCGGCCGCCCGCCATGGCCCCGGTCCCCCCTCAGTGGCCCGCCGGGGGGGGGGGGGGGCGCACTGCGCATGCGCCGCCGCCGCCGTTCACGCACTGCGCATGCGCCGCTGGCCCCCGTTCACGCACTGCGCATGCGCCGCCCGCCGGCGGCCACTCGCCGGTCCCCACGCCGCAGCTCCGGGAGCCCTCTGGGTCCTAGCGCCCGCCCGCCTCGCCTCACTGCGCATGCGCCGCTGCCGCACGTACATGCGCATGCGCGGCGTGCCGCCCCGTGGCGCAACGGGGAGGGCGCCGCCCCCCCAGCTCTGAGGTTGACAGTTCGAGCCCCGCCTGAGCCAGCTCCGAGGGGCCCGGCGACCCCCGGGTGTGTCACATTGTCCCCCCCCGGGGCGACCGGCTTCGGTTGCCACCCCCAGTCGGTGCCGAACCCTCCGGTGGGGCGGGGCCAACCCTTCACACCCCACCAGCAGTGTGGCAACACCACCGCCAACCTCCTTCCTTCCTTCTTTCGCACCCAGCCGCGGCTCCGGGGCTTGGCCGGGGTGGCGGGGTCCCATGGGTGAGCGGGTGACGGAGTGGGGGGGGACACCCCCAGGGGAATGGCCCCGGCGGGGCGGGAGGGAAAGCGGAACCGCGGGGCCGGTTGCGCCACCGGCAGCCCCCCGCCTCCGCGGGCCGGGAATTTCGGGAGGCGTCGGTATAAAGGTTTCGGGGGGGGGCGGGAGGGGGCGGCGGGGTGCCACCATGGCCTGCCAGCCCGCGCTCACCTTCACCCTCCTCCTCCTCCTCCTCCGCGCAGAGGCCGAAGGCTTCGCCCTCTGCCACGCGCCCGCCCTGCAGACCAAGGTCTTCCAGTACCGGTGAGTCGCGGTGTCACCCATGGGTGACATCCCAGGGAAGAAGGGAGGGGAGCGGAGGGGAAGGAGGGGGGGGGGGGGTGTCAGGGTGCGGGGTGGGCACCGCCGTCACCGCGATGTCGTCTTCCCCCCCCACGCCCCCCCCGGGGGCAGAATTTGGGACGTCAACCAGAAGTCGCTTTACCTGCGCAACGACCAGCTGGTGGCCGGGCACCTGCAAGGGGCCAACGCCGCCCTGGAAGGTGAGACGGGGACACACAGACGCACACGCGCACGTGTGTGTGTGGGGGGGGGACGGGGGACCACCCCCCCCCAACCTTGTGTCACCTTCCCTCCCCCCCGCCGTCACGCGCGCAGAGAAGGTGTTTTGGGTGCCCAACCGCGCCTTCGAGCCCGCCCGCCTGCCCGTCATCCTGGGCATCCAGAATGGCACCCGCTGCCTGGCCAGCCCCCCCGCCAGCCAGCCCACCCTGCAGCTGCAGGTCAGGGGACAGCCCCGGGGACAGGCCGGGGACGCCGCGGGGATGGGGGATGTCACGGGGAACGGGGCGGGGGGGGGGGACGGGGGACGGCGGGGATGGGGACGCCACGGGGAGGGGGGACACGGTGGGGAAAGGGATGCCACGGGGATGGGGACGAGGGTGTCGTGGGGAGGGGGACACTGCGGGGACGGGGACGCCACGGGGATGGGGACGAGGGTGTCGTGGGGAGGGGGACGCCACGGGGACGGGGACGAGGATGCCATGGGGAGGGGGATGCCACGGGGACGGGGACGAGGGTGTCATGGGGGGGGGGACGCCGCGGGGACGGGGACACTACAGGGATGGGGGACACGGTGGGGAAGGGGATGCCACGGGGATGGGGATGAGGGTGTCGTGGGGAGGGGGACACTGCGGGGACGGGGACACCACAGGGATGGGGACGAGGGTGTCGTGGGGAGGGGGACACCGTGGGGACAGGGATGCCACAGGGATGGGGACAAGGGTGTCGTGGGGAGGGGGACACTGCGGGGACAGGGACACCATGGGGATGGGGACGAGGATGCCATGGGGAAGGGGACACTGTGGGGACAGGGATGCCATGGGGATTGGGGGGTACCGCGGGGATGGGGATGTCACGGGGATGGGGGACATGGTGGGGAAAGGGACGCCACGGGGATGGGGAGGAGGGTGTCATGGGGGGGACGCTGCGGGGACGGGGACGCCACGGGGATGGGGACGAGGGTGTCATGGGGAGGGGGACACCATGGGGATGGGGATGCCACGGGGACGGGGACACCAAAGGGATGGGGATGCCACGGGGACGGGGACAGTGTGGGGACAGGGATGCCATGGGGAGGGGGACACGGTGGGGATGGGGATGACGCGGGAATTGGGGACAAGGATGACATGGGGCTGGGGACACCACGGGGCTGGGGACACCACGGGGCCACCGTGGGGATGGGGACACCGAGGGGCTGGGGACACCATGGGGCTGAGGACACCACGGGAATCCCAGGGATGGGGCATTGGGAGGACGGGGACACCACGGGGCTGGGGACACCATGGGGCTGGGGACACCACGGGGCTGGGGACACCATGGGGATCCCAGGGATGGGGACACCACGGGGATGGGGACACCACGGGGATCCCAGGGATGGGGCATCATGGGGATGGGGACACCATGGTGATCCCAGGGATGGGACACCACGGGGATGGGGACACCATGGGGATCCCGGGGATGGGGCACCGTGGGGATGGGGACACCATGGGGATCCCAGGGATGGGACACCACCGGGATGGGGCCTTGCAGGGCTGGGGACACCATGGGGCTGGGGACACCACGGGGATGGGGACACCACGGGGCTGGGGACACCATGGGGATCCCAGGGATGGGACACCACAGGGATGGGGACACCACAGGGATGGGGACACCATGGGGATCCCAGGGATGGGACACCATGGGGCTGGGGACACCACGGGGATCCCAGGGATGGGGACACCAAGGGGATCCCAGGGATGGGGACACCACAGGGATGGGGACACCACGGGGATCCCAGGGATGGGGATACCACGGGGATGGAGACACCACGGGGATGGGGCCACCACGGGGATGGGGACACCATGGGGATCCCAGGGATGGGACACCACGGGGATGGGGACACCACGGGGATCCCAGGGATGGGGCACCGCGGGGATGGGGACACCAAGGGGATCCCAGGGATGGGGCACCGCGGGGATGGGGCCACCACAGGGATGGGGCCTTGCAGGGCTGGGGACACCATGGGGATGGGGACACCATGGGGATGGGGACACCACGGGGCTGGGGACACCATGGCGATCCCAGGGCTGGGACACCACAGGGCTGGGGACACCATGGGGATCCCAGGGATGGGACACCATGGGGCTGGGGACACCACGGGGATCCCAGGGATGGGGATACCACGGGGATGGGGACACCACGGGGATGGGGACACCACAGGGATGGGGACACCATGGGGATCCCAGGGATGGGACACCACGGGGATGGGGCCACCACAGGGATGGGGACACCATGGGGATCCCAGGGATGGGACACCACAGGGATGGGGCCACCACAGGGATGGGGACACCATGGGGATCCCAGGGATGGGACACCACGGGGATGGGGCCACCACAGGGAAGGGGCCTTGCAGGGCTGGGGACACCATGGGGCTGGGGACACCATGGGGACGGGGACACCACGGGGCTGGGGACACCATGGCGATCCCAGGGCTGGGACACCACAGGGATGGGGACACCACAGGGCTGGGGACACCATGGGGATCCCAGGGATGGGACACCACGGGGCTGGGGACACCATGGGGATCCCAGGGATGGGACACCACGGGGATGGGGACACCATGGGGATCCCAGGGATGGGGATACCACGGGGATGGGGACACCACGGGGATGGGGCCACCACGGGGATGGGGACACCATGGGGATCCCAGGGATGGGACACCACGGGGATGGGGACATCACGGGAATCCCAGGGATGGGGCACCACGGGGATGGGGACACCATGGGGATGGGGCCTTGCAGGGCTGGGGACACCATGGGGCTGGGGACACCACGGGGACGGGGACACCACGGGGCTGGGGACACCATGGGGATGGGGACACCATGGGGATCCCAGGGATGGGACACCACGGGGATGGGGCCACCACAGGGATGGGGCCTTGCAGGGCTGGGGACACCATGGGGCTGGGGACACCATGGGGATGGGGACACCGCGGGGCCGGGGACGCCGGGGGAGGCAGGCGGGCCGGTTTCCCTGTTGGCTGACGGTGACGTCCGGCGATTGGGGTGCCCGCCGCAGGCCGCCGACATCAGGGAGCTGCCTCAAGCCGGGGTGGCCTCGGCCGCCTTCACCTTCTTCCGCTCCTACAAGGACGGGCTGTGGCGCTTCGAGTCGGCCGCCAACCCCGGCTGGTTCCTCTGCACCTCCTCCCGCGGGCACCAGCCCCTGGGGCTCTCCCGCCACCCCGACGCCACCCACCTCCTCGACTTCTACTTCCAGCTCTGCTGAGCCCCCTCCTGCCCCGGGGACGGTGACAGTCCTCCCCCACCCCCCCACCCCCCGCCTCTTCTCCAGGGATGGGGACATCTTCGCCCCGGCGACGGGGACGTCTTCATCCCAGGGACGGTGCCATCCCCCCCACTCCCGTGGCGGTGCCATCCCTCCCGGTGACGGTGCCATCCCCCTGGGGATGATGGTGGCATCCCCCCTGGGATGGTGACATCCTCACCTCGGGGACGGTGACATCCCGCCATCCCCCCTGGGGACGGTGCCATCCCCTCAGGGATGATGCCATCCCCCTGGGGACGGTGCCATCCCTCCCGGTGACGGTGCCATCCCCCTGGGGATGACGATGGCGTCCCCCCTGGGATGGTGATATCCTCACCTCGGGGACGGTGACATCCCGCCATCCCCCCTGGGGATGGTGCCATCCCCCTGGGGACAGTGACATCCCCCCTGGGACGGTGCCATCCTCACCTCGGGGACGGTGACATCCCGACATCCCCCCTGGGGACGGTGCCATCCCCCCAGGGATGATGCCATCCCCCTGGGGACAGTGACATCCCCCCTGGGACGGTGCCATCCCCACCTCGGGGACGGTGCCATCCCCCCAGGAGACTGTGCCATCCCCATGGGAACAGTGACATCCCCCTGGGGACGGTGCCATCCCCCCCCCCGGAACGGTGCCACCCCCCCTGGGGACAGTGCCATCCCCCCGGATAGTGACATCCCTCCAGGATGGTGACAACCCCCCTAGGGTGCTGCCATCTGCCCCCCACCCCAGGACGGTGCCACCCCCCGAGGACGAGGCCATGCCCCTGGGAACCGTGACATCCCCCCAGGATGATGCCACCCCCCTGGGGATGGTGACATCCCCCCTAGGATGGTGCCACCCCCCCTGCCCAGGACAGTGACATCCCCCCAGGACGGTGCCACCCCCCTGGGGACGGTGCCACCCCCTGGGAATAAAGATGCTGAGGACACCTCGGTCCCTGTGGCGTGGGTGACAGTGGCTGGGGGGGCGGGGGGGACACACGCGGGGACACAAGGCGGGGCAGGGCGAGCGGTGGCCCCCGGCGCCTGCGTCACCGCGGCGGGGTGGCCGGTGTTGCGCCACCCGGTTGGTGAAGGGACGGGGACGGGACGTCCCCGAGAAGGGTGACGCCAGGCGTCGGGGACGCCCCGGAGCTGGGGCACCTCCCGCCTTCGGCTCCTTCCCGGATTTGGGGGGTGGCGGACGCTTCCCGCCCGGGCACACCCCGGCCTGCGCCGGCACCGCATGGCACGGACGAGGGCACGGGGGACACCGCGGGGACAGGGCGCGGGGGTCTATGGGGAGGGGGCCCGCGGGCACCGGGGGGACAGGGCACACGGACACCGTGGGGACGGGCACAGGGCACGTGGGATCGTGGGGGCCATGGGGACAGGGCACACGGGACGCCGTGGGGCACACGGACACCATGGGGCACACGGACACCATGGGGACGGGGCTCGTGGGACCTCGGGGATGGGGCACAGGGACACCATGGAGGCCATGGGGACAGGGCACATGGGACGCCGTGGGGCACACGGACACCATGGGGCACACGGACACCATGGGGACGGGGCTCGTGGGTCTATGGGGCACAGGGCACATGGGATCGTGGGGACCATGGGGACAGGGCACATGGGACACCGTGGGGCACACGGACACCATAGGGACAGGGCACATGGGACGCCATGGGGCACAC
Organism: Chroicocephalus ridibundus; assembly: GCF_963924245.1. Lineage (NCBI taxonomy): Eukaryota > Metazoa > Chordata > Aves > Charadriiformes > Laridae > Chroicocephalus > Chroicocephalus ridibundus. The sequence continues at coordinate 2,027,909 of NC_086306.1, read as the reverse complement.
GGACACCATGGGTCACACGGACACCATGGGGACGGGGCTCGTGGGTCTATGGGGCACAGGGCACGTGGGATAGTGGGGGCCATGGGGACAGGGCACACGGGACGCCGTGGGGCACACGGGAACATGGGGACGGGGCACGTGGGACCTCGGGGATGGGGCACAGGGACACCATGGAGGCCATGGGGACAGGGCACATGGGACGCCGTGGGGCACACGGACACCGTGGGGACGGGGCTTGTGGGTCTATGGGGCACAGGGCACGTGGGATCGTGGGGGCCATGGGGACAGGGCACATGGGACACCATGGGGCACATGGGAACATGGGGACGGGGCACGTGGGACCTCAGGGACGGGGCACAGGGACACCATGGAGGCCATGGGGACAGGGCACATGGGACGCCATGGGGCACACGGACACCATGGGGCACACGGACACCGTGGGGACGGGGCTTGTGGGTCTATGGGGCACAGGGCACGTGGGATCATGGGGGCCATGGGGACAGGGCACATGGGACGCCGTGGGGCACACGGACACCATAGGGACAGGGCACATGGGACGCCATGGGGCACACGGACACCATGGGGCACACGGACGCCATGGGGAGAGGGCACATGGGACCTCAAGGACAGGGCACACGGGACACCATGGGGCACATGGGACCATGGGGACAGGACACATGGGACACCGTGGGGCACACGGACACCGTGGGGACGGGGCTCATGGGTCTATGGGGCACAGGGCACAAGGGACACTGTGGGGCACAGGGGCACCATGGGGACAAGGCACGTGGGACCATGGGGATAGGACACGTGGGACACCATGGGGCACACGGACACCATGGGGACGGGGCTCATGGGTCTATGGGGCACAGGGCACGTGGGATCGTGGGGACCATGGGGACAGGGCACATGGGACGCCGTGGGGCACACGGACACCGTGGGGCACACGGACACCGTGGGGACGGGGCTCGTGGGTCTATGGGGCACAGGGCACATGGGATCGTGGGGACCATGGGGACAGGGCACATGGGACACCATGGGGCACACGGACACCATAGGGACAGGGCACATGGGACGCCATGGGGCACACGGACACCATGGGGCACACGGACGCCATGGGGAGAGGGCACATGGGACCTCAAGGACAGGGCACACGGGACACCATGGGGCACATGGGACCATGGGGACAGGACACATGGGACACCGTGGGGCACACGGACACCATGGGGATGGGGCTCATGGGTCTATGGGGCACAGGGCACATGGGACACTGTGGGGCACAGGGGCACCATGGGGACAAGGCACGTGGGACCATGGGGATAGGACACGTGGGACACCATGGGGCACATGGACACCATGGGGACGGGGCTCGTGGGTCTATGGGGCACAGGGCATGTGGGATAGTGGGGGCCATGGGGACAGGGCACACGGGACGCCGTGGGGCACACGGACACCGTGGGGCACACGGACACCGTGGGGACGGGGCTCGTGGGTCTATGGGGCACAGGGCACATGGGATCGTGGGGACCATGGGGACAGGGCACATGGGACACCGTGGGGCACACGGACACCATAGGGACAGGGCACATGGGACGCCATGGGGCACACGGACACCATGGGGCACACGGACACCGTGGGGACGGGGCTCGTGGGTCTATGGGGCACAGGGCACATGGGATCATGGGGACCATGGGGACCATGGGGACAGGGCACATGGGACAATGGGGATGGGGCACGTGGCCACCATGGGGACAAGGCACATGGGACCACGGGGACAGGACATGTGGGACACCATGGGGCACACGGACACCATGGGGACAGGACATGTGGGACACCATGGGGCACATGGGACCACGGGGACAGGCCACGTGGGACCTCAGGGACGGGGCACACGGGCACCATGGGGACAAGACATGTAGGACCTCAAGGACGGGACAAGTGGGACCATGGGGACAGGGCACAGAGGACCACGGGGACGTGGCACATGGGACAATGGGGACAGGACACGCGGGACCTCGGGGACAAGGCACGGGGGACAATGGGGACGGGGCTCATGGGACCGCAAGGACAGGGCACGTGGGACCATGGGGATGGGACACAGGGGACCCTGGGGACGGGGCTGCCGCGGCCGTGGGGACGGGGCATGTGGGACAGCGGGGACAGGGCAGGTGGGAGCTCGGGGACGGGGCACACGGGGGTCACAAACCCCTGGGGGACACGGCCGGCGGGGACGGGGCACAGGGGACACACCGGTGTCTCGGGGACGGGGCACGGGGGACGCGGCGGGGACCATCCACGGGGCACAGGGGAGAGGGGACACCGCGGGGACGGCGGGGGGGGGGGGGGGGGCAGAGGGGACACGCCCCGCGGTGACGGTGGGCATGCCACCGGGGAGGGGGACACGGGGGACAGAGGGACCGGGGCGGTGTTTCGCCATCGCCGCGTGTCCCCGTCACCCGTCCTCGTGCCGCCGCCCGCCCGGCCCCCGCTCCCGCCCCTGAAATTACCCACCCCCGCCCCACCCAGCCCTATAAGAGCCACCGTCACCCCGGGGTGTGGGGGGACACACGGGGACACACGGGGACACGCGCGGACACGCGGACACACGGAGCACACGGAACAGGATTTCGGCAGCCGACGGAATCGCAGGTATGGCGGGGGACGGGATGGGGACAAGCCGGGGTGACATTCGGAGGGCGTTCACTCTGGAGCCTACTGACAACCGGTTGGCAACCGGCAGACCAGGTGCATTGGGGGGGGCGGGGGGGGGGACGACACACCACCCTCCCCGCGTCACCCGCGTCACCCGCGTGCCACCCTCTCTCCCGCGCAGGCCCGGCCATGTCCCACAGATCCGGACCTGTCCTGAGGTGAGCGGGGACGGGGCGGGGACGGGGCTGGCCCCGAGTCACCCAACGTGGCGCCCGCCCTCACCCCTCTCTCTTGGGTGTCCCGTCCCCCCCCTCCCCGGGGTGCAGCCGGGCCAGGGGTCCCCAGGGCCACCCGGAGCAGTCCCCGTGTCGCAGGCGCCCGCGGGGTGTCATGGCGGGGCCCGGGGACGCGGCGGAGGCTGTCACCGACCCCGACATGGTGGCCTTGTTCGAGGACTTCCTGGGGAAAGGTAGCGGCCGGTGGGGGGCGGGGAAGGGGGGGGGCCTGTCCCCACGTGTCTCCCGTGTCCCTGTCCCCGTGTCCCCACATTTATCCCTACCCCCGCGTGCCCATGACACCCCTGTGCCCCGGCCCCGTGGCCCCGTGTCCCCCATCCCCATGTCCCTGTGATGTCCCCCTGTCCCCATGACCCCCCCGTGCCCCATCCCCATGTCCCCTATCCCCATGTCCCCCATCCCCACGTCCCCGTGATGTCCCCATGTCCCCATGACACCCCTGTGCCCTGTCCCCATGTCCCCTAGCCCCACATCCCCATGATGTCCCCATGTCCCCATGACCCCCCCGTGCCCCATCCCCATGTCCCCACGTCCCCACGTCCCCCATCCCCACGTCCCTGTGATGTCCCCCTGTCCCCATGACCCCCCCGTGCCCCATCCCCATGTCCCCACGTCCCCCATCCCCACGTCCCCATGATGTCCCCATGTCCCCATGACACCCCTGTGCCCCCTCCCCGTGTCCCCCATCCCCACGTCCCCGTGATGTCCCCGTGTCCCCATGACACCCCTGTGCCCCTTCCACACACCCATGACGTCCCCGTGCCCCATCCCCACGTCCCTGGGATGTCCCCACGCACCCACAACGCCCCTGTCCCCCATCCCCATGTCCCTGGGATGCCCCCATGTCCCCACGCCCCCCCCGTGCCCCATCCCCACGTCCCCACGTCCCCCATCCCCATGTCCCTGGGATGTCCCCATGTCCCCACGCCCCCCCCGTGCCCCATCCCCACGTCCCCACGTCCCCCATCCCCATGTCCCTGGGATGTCCCCATGTCCCCACGCCCCCCCCGTGCCCCATCCCCACGTCCCCACGTCCCCCATCCCCACGTCCCTGTGATGTCCCCGTGTCCCCATGACCCCCCCGTGCCCCGTCCCCACGTCCCCCATCCCCATGCCCCTGTGATGTCCCCATGTCCCCCATCCCCACGTCCCTGTGATGTCCCCGTGTCCCCATGATGCCCCTGTGCCCCATCCCCACGTCCCCACGTCCCCCATCCCCACACCCCTGTGATACCCACATGTCCCCATGTCCCCATGATGCCCCTCTGCCCTGTCCCCATGTCCCCCATCCCCACGTCCCCATGATGTCCCCATGTCCCCATGACCCCCCCGTGCCCCATCCCCACATCCCCACGTCCCCCATCCCCACGTCCCTGTGATGTCCCCATGTCCCCACATCCCCACGTCCCCCATCCCCACGTCCCCGTGATGTCCCCATGTCCCCACGTCCCCCACATCCCCCATCCCCACGTCCCCGTGATGTCCCCATGTCCCCACGTCCCCACATCCCCCATCCCCACGTCCCCGTGATGTCCCCGTGTCCCCACGACCCCCCCGTGCCCCATCCCCACGTCCCCACGTCCCCCATCCCCACGCCCTTGTGATGTCCCCGTGTCCCCGCGCACCCACGACACCCTTCTGCCCCCTCCCCGTGTCCCCCCTCCCCGTGTCCCCGTGTCCCCCGGCAGAGGAGACGGAGGAGGAGATGACGATATCCTCGGGGGGGACGCGTCCCCCCCCGCAGCCCTACCACTACCTGCTGCGGGACACGGAGCAGAGGGGGCTCTGCCTCCACGACGGCCACCTGGTGGCCACCAGCCTGCAGGGTGCCAACGCCGCCCAGGAAGGTGGGTGCCCTGGGTGAGGAGGTGCCACCCCCACCCCCCCCAACCCCCCCCCCCCCCGCGGCGGGCGCTCCCACCCACCCACCTCATCTCCTCCTAGAACCCATCAGCGTGGTGCCCAACCGGCACCTGGAGCGCCAGCGTTGTCCCCTCATCCTGGGCATCCAGGGTGGCACCCAGGCCCTCTCCTGCGGCACCGGTCCCGAGCCCCAGTTGAAGCTGGAGGTGAGCATGGGGAGGCCGGGGGGGGTGTCACGATGCGGGGTGGCCCGGGTTGGGGGGCACCCTGGGGTGGGGCAACCCAAAATGGGTCAACTCAAGGTGGGTCAACCCAAGGCGGGAGCACCCTGGGGTGGTGGACGTCCAGGTGTGGGTCAACCCAAGGTTGGCAACCCAAGGGGGGGGCACCCTGGGGTGGTGGATGTCCAGAGGTGGGTAAACCCAAGGTGGGGGGCACCCAGAGGTGGGACGTCCCAAGGTGGGTCAACCCAAGGTGGGTCAACTCAAGGTGGGGGCACCCTGGGGTGGTGGACATCCAGAGGTGGGTCAACCCAAGGTGGGGGTCACCCAGAGGTGGGGCGTCCCAAGGCGGGTCAACCCAAGGTGGGGGCACCCTGGGGTGGTGGACGTCCAGAGTTGGTCAACCCAAGGTGGGTCAACCAAGGTGGGGGCACCCTGGGGTGGTGGATGTCCAGAGGTGGGGTCAACCCAAGGTGGGGGCACCATGGGGTGGAGGATGTCCAGAGGTGGGTCAACCCAAGGTGGGGGACACCCAGAGGTGGGGCGTCCCAAGGCGGGTCAACCCAAGGTGGGGCAACCCAAGGTGGGTCAACTCAAGGTGGGGGCACCCTGGGGGTGGTGGACATCCAGAGGTGGGTCAACCCAAGGTGGGGGGCACCCAGAGGTGGGGCGTCCCAAGGTGGGTCAACCCAAGGTGGGGGTCACCCAGAGGTGGGGCGTCCCAAGATGGGTCAACCCCAGGTGGGCAACCCAAGGTGGGGGCACCCTGGGGTGGTGGACGTCCGGGTGGTGGGTCAACTCAAGGCGGTGTCACCCTACGATGGTGACGTTCCAAAATGACGTCACCCCGAGGCGATGTCACCCGGCGGTGGGGATTTCCCAGGCTGGTGTCATCCCGCGGTGGCATCACCCGGAGGTTGGGCTTCCGTGAGACTCTTCCCCCCTGGAGATGGGGTTGGGGGGGGCGGGTGTTTCTCTGGGACGGCGTCACCCCGGGGTGGTGTCCCGGCGGTGACACCCCCCCCCCGCTGACAGGATGTGGGGCTGATGGACCTCTTCTTGCGGGGGGCCGAGGCCACCCCCTACACCTTCTACAAGACCTTTGGTGGCTCCACGCACACCTTCGAGGCGGCCGCTTTCCCCGGGCTCTTCCTCAGCACGGCCCCGGGGCCGGCGTTGGCCGTGGCCGCCCCCCCCGCCGTCACCGCCTTCTACCTGCGCCGCAAGTGACGGCGGCACCCGGGGGTGGGGGGGCACCCATGGGGTGGGGGCGTCCTCCCCACCCGTCAGGTTCGGGGAATAAAGCGGTGGGGTTTGGTTCAGGTCGCGGTGTGCGGGTTTTTTTGGGGGGTGGGGGGGGGGGTGGGGGGCAGGTAGGATCAGCACGTGGATCGGGTCCGTGGGGCAGGATTGGGTCCATGGGGCAGGATCGATCCATGGGGGGGCAGGATCGGGTCCATGGGGGGACAGGATCGGGCCCCATGAAGCAGGATCGGGTCCATGGTGGGGCAGGATAGGGTCCTGTGGGGCAGGATCGATCCATGGGGGTCAGGATCGGGTCCATGGGGGGACAGGATCAAGAGCGGTGGGGCAGGATCGCACCCATGGTGGGGCAGGATCAGGCCCTGTGGGGCAGGATTGGGTCCATGGGGCAGGATTGATCCATGGGGGGGCAGGATCGGGCCCTGTGGGGCGGAATTGGCCCATGTTGGGGGCAGGATCGGGCCCCACGAAGCAGGATCGGGTCCGTGGTGGGGCAGGATAGGGTCCTGTGGGGCAGGATTGGGTTCCATGGGGCAGGATTGATCCATGGGGGGGCAGGATCGGGTCCATGGGGGGGCAGGATCGGGACCAGTGGGGCAGGATCGGGTCCATGGGGGGTAGGATCGGGCCCTGTGGGGCGGAACTGGCCCATGTTGGGGGCAGGATCGGGCCCCACGAAGCAGGATCGGGTCCGTGGTGGGGCAGGATAGGGTCCTGTGGGGCAGGATTGGGTCCATGGGGCAGGATTGATCCATGGGGGGGCAGGATCGGGTCCATGGGGCAGGACGGGTCCGTGGTGGGGCAGGATAGGGTCCTGTGGGGCAGGATTGGGTCCATGGGGCAGGATGGGTCCATGGAGGGGAGGCAGGATTGGGCCCGGTGGGGCAGAATCGGGTCCATGGGGCAGAATCGGTCCATGGGGGGACAGGATCGGGTGCCGTGGGGCAGGATCAGCCCATGGAGGGGCAGGATCGGGCCCTGTGGGCCAGGTCCGGGTCCAGAGTGGGGCAGGATCGGGCCCGGGAGGCAGGATTGGCCAATGGGGGGGCAGGATCGTGTCCATGGGGCAGGACGGGTCCATGGTGGGGCAGGATAGGGTCCTGTGGGGCAGGATTGGGTCCATGGGGCAGGATTGATCCATGGGGGGGCAGGATCGGGTCCATGGGGGGTAAGATCGGGTCCATGGGGCAGGACGGGTCCATGGTGGGGCAGGATCGGGTCCTGTGGGGCAGGATTGGGTCCATGGGGCAGGATTGATCCATGGGGGGGCAGGATCGGGTCCATGGGGGGACAGGATCGGGCCCCACGCAGCAGGATCGGGTCCATGGTGGGGCAGGATCGGGCCCTGTGGGGCGGAACTGGCCCATGTTGGGGGCAGGATCGGGCCCCACGAAGCAGGATCGGGTCCGTGGTGGGGCAGGATAGGGTCCTGTGGGGCAGGATTGGGTCCATGGGGCAGGATGGGTCCATGATGGGGGGCAGGATTGGGCCCGGTGGGGCAGAATCGGGTCCATGGGGCAGAATCGGTCCATGGGGGGACAGGATCGGGTGCCGTGGGGCAGGATCAGCCCATGGAGGGGCAGGATCGGGCGCTGTGGGCCAGGACCGGGTCCAGAGTGGGGCAGGATCGGGCCCGGGAGGCAGGATTGGCCAATGGGGGGGCAGGATCGGGTCCTGTGGGGCAGGATTGGGTCCATGGTGGGGCAGGATCGATCCATGGGGGGGGAGGGTCGGGTCCATGGGGGGGCAGGATCGGGCCCTGTGGGGCAGAATCGGGTCCATGGGGGGGGGGCAGGATCGGGCCCAAGACGGGAGCCGAGGGGGGCGTGGCCACGCGCGGGCTCGCCCCGCCCCTCTGGTGGGGAGGGGGGGGTGTCGCCGAGGAGGGGGGGCGTGGCCAGAGGAGGGGGCGTGGCCAGAGGAGGGGGGCGTGGCCAGGGGAGGGGGCGTTGCCTCCGGAAGACCCGCCCCGCGGCGCGCGCCGGCAGTGCCGGTAAGGGAAGGGGAGGGGAGCGACCGGGGGTGGGGGGGGGAGCACACACGACCCCGGGGGGGGGCGGGAGGGTCCCCATGGCCCCGGGGGGGGGTGTGCGGGGTCCCCCCGAGCCCCCCCCCCCAGCCCTCAGCGCCCCCCAGGGCCCCACACACCCCCTGGAACCGCCCCCCTCCAGATCTCTGGGTGCCCCCCCTCCCCCTTTAGGGGGCCCCCCCCCCCCCCCCAAACCCTTTGGGGTCCCCCCCAACCCTTGGGGACCCCCCCCCCATATAAGCTTCGGGGCCCCCCCCCAACCCTTGGGGTGCCCCCCCCTTTGGGGTGCCCCCCCTCTAAGCCCCCC